>NC_083347.1:116514118-117844100 GCF_019175385.1 Lycium barbarum
CTTTCCACTCCCAAGTTGTCCGCTTGGGGGAACCTTGCGTCATAGGAAACCAACTCCTAATCAGCCTAAGATAGAGCTAAACCAAAGCCTTTTATAAGACATGCACGAGCCTAGGAGACTTAATACCCAAGGTGTATTAAGTCCATTAGTAAACCTTTTCCAACGTCCGAGTGGGTCTACGACCCCGAGCGACAATCATCATGGTATATGCATTGATTTGAAGGATGAATGTGTGGACCCTGTGCTAGTTAGGTAGAACTAACCATTCGTGAACGCAGGTAGCCATGAGTCAACATAATGCCTATCCGAGATTCAGTATGGTTTTGAGCGTCCCTCCCCAACTAAAAGCATGGTGGATTGATTTAGGAGATTACGGACAGCGGTTGTACGTGGAGCATTGGGACACTTACCGTCTTTGATGGATATCCAGCCCTGCAGAGACATCATCGAGGCTGCAACTGTGTTTTGGGATGAAAAAGGGGTCTTGTTTAGATTTTGGCAACATTGAGATGACTCCGTTGTTAGAGGAAATAGGGGGCTATATAGAAAATGTGGCATTATTACGTAACCAAGAAAATGGCAAAATTGTGGCATGATTATTCCGAGGCAACCTTTACCAAAGAATTTGCTGACAGCTTCGGGTTCAGAGAGGGTAAAGGTGTGGAAATGTTTGCGGAAGTCTATGATACCACTCGAGTATTTGTATTACAGATTCGGTTATCAAAGGAGTTTCGTCGATCATCAGGATGAATTCTTCTCATATGACTCTTGGAAGCAGAAACGGTGCTTCGCTTTCGCAGTATGTTTTTTAGGGACTATAGTATTTCCTAAAGGAACCACAAAAGACATTCACACCCATCTTGTTATTGTAACTAAGGCTCTTTTGGTGGCATCGACGGGAAAACACTACACTTTGGTCCCTATGGTCGTGGCAGATATCTACCGAGCATTAGGGCGTTGTAAGCGCGGGTATAAGCATTTTGAAGGATGCAACTTGCTTCTGCAAATTTGGCTGATGGAACATCTTCAGAAAGTCAACGGGGGTCTAGCATTCCAGAAGCCGACGGGTGAGAATCACATTCTGGGTCATGTTCCAAGCGCTATCTTAACGAGTAGACCATTTGAAAAGCCAAAATGTGTAAAAGAGTGGTAGAATTTCTTAGCCATTTGGACGACGATTCAATTCAATGGATGTTTAGTTGGTTTCCATCCGAGAGTTTGGTGTTTAGAACGAGGGTTATACCATTCTTAATTCTGATGGGACTTCAAAGCCTGCAACCTTACGCCCCACTAAGAACTTTGAGGCAATCGGGAAGAAAGCAAAACATACCTTTAGTGGCAGATATGGACTATTACCGAGCTGATTACAAGGAAGGGAAAATCCCTTTTTTAAAGGAGGTTATCCGCATGTGGAAACTGAGGGAAACTATGAAAGCAGATTCAGTTGAGCCGAATAGATATCAAGCTGGATGCGAGGACAAACTATATGGAATGGCTGGCCGCTGATTTGGAGGAATCAATCAAACCCGGCGTTAGTTTGAAAGATCGGATTAAGGATGGGGAAGCCGAAGCATGCATATTACTCCGACAATTGCGTAAGAAAAGTCTTGTTTCTGAAGCCGAGCATCATGCGCAACTTAAGGAAAAGGAAAGGGAAGCAGAGAATTGGAAGCAGCAAGCACTTAGTTACGAGCAAAGTATGCAAGAGTTGGATACACTTCTGGCTGAACAGGGCGATACTTGTATCAAAGAAGGCATCAAAACAGGGGGGTGTTCTAGCTATGTCATACCTTGCCCAGAATCGCCGAAAGATCGATCAGTCATTCGGGCAACCAAGAGGTTCAAGAGCGACGAAGGGCCATCTTCATTTTAGTTAACTTGTTCAATAGCGATTGTAATAATTTCTTTCGCATTGGATTGTATTCGTTTTGAGCTTTCAATTAATAGCACACTGGAATGACACATGACTACATATGTTATCCTTCAAATCCACGCTAGGCCTACCTTTGGCACAAAAGGTCCCTTGCATAATAGGACGCATTGATTTCCTTCCGATATGTTTTGTTTGCTATTCAATATATGTTTGTTTGCAATATGTTTTGTTTGCTATTCAATGTATGTTTGCTACGCAATATGTGCTTATTTGCTACGCAACACGTGCTTATTTCAACGTTATCTGCTAAATCTCCATATTATTTTAAACAGCAATCATTCGGACCATACTAACACAGCTTTCTTCATTCTTAAAAGGTTTATTTTTTACTATCCCCCAGAGGTTGATTCGCGTTGACTGTGAACTGGCAGACCACCCATACTTCACGAGATCAAAAGCACGAACGTCCCGGCAATATGAATGATTCAGGGGCATCCGAACAGACTGGCTTGGGACTCGTCGCTCTTCCAAGAGAGGAACCTGAGGCTTCAGGAGGGGGAAATGATGAACTCATTGCCCAATTGTTGCAGCAAATGGCCAATATGCAGACCGAAATTGAGCGACTGCGGAATCTCACCAATCTGTCCATCACTTTGAACGCCCCTCACCCTGAGCAAAGAACAAACACAACAATTCCACCATCCTTTTCGCCTGTCGATTCACCCGCTCCACAACCTTCTCCCTCAAACCCTCCGCTTTACACAGTCCATCCAAATACCTCCAACCCCCAACAAACTAACCAACAATCCGCCTCACAGCAGTCAAATCCACAACAAACCATTCCACACCAGATCCACCCGCAACCAACCATCCCGCAACAAACTATCCAACGACAAACCATCCCGCAACAAGCCAACATACAACAAACTACTTCACAACCAAATGACCAGCAACAAGCCAACCTCCAGCAAATTAACTTCCAACAAACCAATTCACAACCTTTCGCTACTCCTTACATTCCTCAACCTGCAGTTACCCAAATTAACCCACATACCCAAAACTACCAAGCAGTTCACCATACACCATTGGCGCATATTGCCAGCCATAACACACAGTATGCGGCAGAAGCTCATCCTTTCACTACCCAGGCACAGGCCTTGCAACATCCAGAAGTTGACCCCTATGAAGAGTTGGAAAGGGAAGCTAGGGCAAGAGCGGACGAAGATGTGGCAAAAGAGCTTCGCAGTCTGAGGGAAGCAGTCAGGAACATCCAAACCAACAGGGGATGTGAAGGACTTGAATATGAAGATCTGTGCATTCACCCGGACATTGAGTTACCTGCTGGATATAAGGTGCCGAAGTTTGACATGTTCGACGGGAAGGGAAACCCTCGGGCTCATTTGAGATCATATTGCGATAAGCTTGTCGGAGTGGGTAAAAATCAAGCTATCAGAATGAAACTGTTTATAAGGAGCCTAACTGGAGAGGCACTCGATTGGTACACATACCAAGACCCGCAGAGGTGGCACAGTTGGGGAGATATGGCCCAGGAATTCATGGACAGATTCAGGTTCAACACTGAGACTATCCCGGACCGGTTTTATTTGATGAAGCTGGAGAGAAAATCAACAGAAACTTTCCGGGAATACGCTATGCGCTGGAGAGCAGAAGCAGCAAAAGTCCAGCCTCCAATGGCAGAGAGTGAAATGACGATGCTTTTCGTACAATCTCTAAAGGACCCCACATATTATGAGAGAATGTTAAGTGTCATTGGGCAGAAGTTTGCTGAAGTCATCAGGATGGGGGACTTCATAGAAGAAGGGATAAAAACAGGAAGAGTTACAAATCTTGCGGCTTTGCAGGCCACAAGTAAGGCCATTCAGGCAGACCCTGCTAAGAAGAAGAGAGACGGAGTATCCCCAGTCATGGCCGTCCAAGATCAAAAACCAACCCAAAAATCAACCCACCAACATTTCTCACCTCAGCCCTCGCACTACAGCCAGTACACTCAAACACCTCAGCCTTATTACCAACCCCCACCTACCCCTCTTCCCGTCTATCACACTCAGCCAGCATATTATTCACCTCGAACCCCTTCCTACCAAAACCCAACACAACACCGTCCAACCTATGCAACGCAACCCCAGTACCATTCACCAAACCGCCCACAAAACACCCCTAGACCACGCCCAAATGTTGAAAGAAGACCAACCAGAACTTACACACCATTAGCCGAGCCTTTAGCCCAACTGTACGAGAGGCTGAAAATGGCAGGGATACTCCAACCAATTCAAGGAAGAACTCCTGATCCTATCCCAGGATGGTATGACGAGACTAAACATTGTGCATATCATTCGGGAATTGCAGGGCATGATACTGGAAACTGTTTTGCTCTCAAGGATAGAGTTGAGGCATTAATCAAGGAAGGAGTCATACAGCTTAAGGAAGCTCCCCCGAACATAAACAACAATCCGTTACCGAATCACTGCAATGCAGATGCGCACATGATCACTATTGACGAAGATTACAATCTGGAGGGGACCATCGTCCCGGTTAAGAAAAGAGATAAGGTCGAATCGTCAGCTTGTGTTGCTCCCGTAATCACAGTTCAAATGAGGGCCCCGTTCGAAGTACTCACTCCAAGGCCCAAGATCACAGCTTTCGTTGCCCCAGCACCTTCTCACAGCACCAAAACGGTCCCCTGGGACTATCAATCCGGGGTAAAGGACAAAGAAAAAGGAAGAATAGTTGTAGAAACCGTTGCCACCGGGATAACTAGATCTGGACGATGCTATGCCCCCGAAGAGGTGGCACGAGGGGCGCCAAGCAAGGAGAATGGCTCGAAGAAAACTATTACAGACGCTGAAGTCGAAGAATTCTGGAGGAAAATGCCGACGAAGGAATACTCTGTTGTAGAACAGCTGAAGAAAACGCCAGCTCAAATTTCCTTATTCGCATTATTGATGAGTTCTGAAGCTCATAGGAGTGCTTTAGTGAAAATACTGAATGAAGCCTATGTTCCGGCCGAGACTTCCAGTGAAAAATTGTCGGCTATGGTAGGGGAGATCCTCGAGGCCCACCGGGTCTCTTTTCATAATGACGAGCTGCCACCTGAAGGTTTGGGGCATAACAAGGCATTAAACATTACTATCAGATGCAGGGATAAGTTCATCTCCAAAGTATTGGTCGACGGGGGTTCAGCTGTGAATATATGTCCTGTCGTTACTCTACGAGCTTTAGGGATCGATGTTGGGAAACTCCACGGCAGTCAGGTCAGTGTCACAGGTTTTGACGGAGCCCGAAGAGAGGTTGTCGGAGAGATCGATTTATTTCTAGAGATTGGGCCTGTGGAGTTCATGGTGAAATTCCAAGTAATGGACATATCTACTAGTTACAACTTGCTGATTGGGAGACCATGGATCCACATGGCTGGTGCGGTCCCTTCCACTTTGCATCAGAGTTTGAAGTTCGTGTGGAATCATCAGGAAGTGGTAATCCATGGAGAAGGCAACAATTCCCTCTACCCGGAAGTTTCGATTCCTCCTATTGAGAGTGTGGAAAGACTAGACGGATCTGTTTTCCACATCAAAGAGATTGTGTGTGCTGTTCAAGCAGGGAAAATAAAATTGCCACAAGCGCTTATGATGGTGGCATGGGAAATGCTGAAGAACGGTTTCCGACCCGGTCAAGGCCTCGGTTTGAATTCGAATGGGATTGTGGAACCAATCCAACTGCCCGGACACAACCATACTTTCGGTCTCGGATATGAGCCCACCCCTGAGGAGATTGCTTTAGCCAGTCTCAAAAGAAGAAGTGCTAGTCCCTTGCCGAAGCCTGTTCCGCTCCTGAATCAATCATTTCTCAGGGATTCCGCTGCCCAGGCGTCAGAAGAAAAGCTGGAAGACGACCTCCTAGAAAATTTAAGAACTTATTCATCATCGAAGGAGAAGCAGAGTGCAGCATGGTTTCAAGTGGATGTTCCGAAGACCCGACTATCCGGGTTGCAGAGCCAGGATGTCGTCTGAACAATTGGACTTGTACCCCGCCCCCGTTTCTTCGGGAGTCTTGGTAGACAAAACTGTATTCAGTATTTTATGAAACAGACACGATTCAAAATTGAGGCTTGAATCGTGCCTATGCTTTTGTTGTTTTGCCTCCCAACTATTGAAGTTTAAATGCAATTTTCCAGCCATGCTTTTATCTATGTTTTCCATCTTTATTTAATCAATTTTTCTTTTATTTTCAGCAGTCAAATTAATAGATCTGCTGATACCTCGAATGTGACACATAGTGAAACGAGCGAGCCCGTAGGAAATGCCGAACAAGATGATGAAGAATGCGAAGAAGATATGCGACCTGAAGGATTAACTAAAGATTATGAATATTTTGAAAATAAGCCAAAACCAAATTTGGATGAAACAGAAATCATAAATTTGGGTAATTCAAAAATCATGATGGAAGTAAGAATCAGCGTCCACTTAACTCCGTCACAGAGGGAGAAATTGATCAAACTTTTGAAAGAGTACATAGATGTGTTCGCCTGGTCTTATGATGATATGCCCGGATTAAGCACTGACATTGTTTCACACAAGTTGTCTCTTGATCCATCCTGTCCTCCGATAAAGCAAAAGAAAAGAAACATTAAATCAGACTTGAGTTTGAAAATCAAGGAGGAGATCTCTAAACAGTTCGATGCAAAGGTCATACGAACTACGATGTACCCCACTTGGCTAGCCAATATCGTTCCCGTGCCTAAGAAGGATGGCAAAGTTAGAGTGTGCGTGGATTACCGAGATCTCAACAAAGCCAGTCCAAAAGACGGCTTTCCCCTCCCGAATATTCATATGCTTATTGATAATTGTGCAAAGCATGAGTTGCAGTCTTTCGTTGATTGCTACGCAGGATATCACCAAATCCTAATGAATGAGGAAGATGCAGAGAAAACAGCATTCATCACACCTTGGGGGGTGTACTACTATCGGGTGATGCCTTTCGGGCTCAAAAACGCAGGAGCTACCTACATGAGAGCCATGACCACCATTTTCCATGATATGATCCATAAAGAGATTGAAGTCTCATCAAATCACGAAAGAGCTCAGACCATCTAACGGATTTAAGAAAGTTCTTCGACAGGTTGAGGCGATATAATCTGAAGTTGAACCCCGCAAAATGTGCATTTGGAGTACCTGCAGGGAAATTGTTGGGTTTTATTGTGAGCAGAAGAGGCATAGAGTTAGATCCCTCGAAGATAAAAACCATTCAGGAATTGCCCGCTCCAAAGAGTCGGAAAGATGTGATGAGTTTCCTCGGGCGCCTCAACTACATCAGCCGATTTATAGCACAATCAACGGTGATATGTGAACCAATAATCAAGTTATTGAGGAAGGATGCTCCTACCACATGGACTGAAGATTGCCAAAGGGCCTTTGACAAAATCAAAGAGTATTTGTCTAGCCCGCCTGTTTTGATGCCTCCAGAAGCTGGAAGACCTTTGTTATTGTATTTGTCCGTATCAGAAAATGCTTTTGGGTGTGTATTAGGACAGCATGATGAGACAAGAAAGAAGGAGCGAGCGATATATTACTTGAGTAAAAAGTTCACACCTTACGAGGCACGGTATACGTTATTGGAACGCACCTGTTGTGCTTTGACATGGGTTGCACAGAAGTTGAGACATTATTTGTCTGCATATACTACTTACCTCATTTCGAGGATGGACCCACTCAAGTACATCTTCCAGAAGCCTATGCCTACGGGGAAGCTAGCTAAGTGGCAAATGTTGTTGAGCGAGTTTGACATTGTGTATGTTACTCAAAAGGCTGTCAAAGGGCAGGCGATAGCTGATCATCTTGCAGAGAATCCTGTGGACAAGGAATACATACCCCTTAAAACTTATTTCCCGGATGAAGAAGTGTTGTTCATCGGGGAAGGCATCGCAGAAGAGTACCCGGGGTGGAGGCTGTTCTTCGACGGGGCGGCAAATTCTAAAGGGGTCGGCATTGGAGCAGTTTTGATTTCAGAGTCAGGCCAGCACTATCCCATTTCAGCCAAAATCAAGTTCCCGTGTACCAACAATATGGCAGAATATGAGGCTTGTATTCTCGGCCTCAGAATGGCAGCTGACATGCATATACAAGAGCTTCTGGTTATAGGCGATTCAGACTTGCTGGTTCATCAAGTGCGAGGCGAATGGACAACTAAGAACGGGAAGATACTTCCGTACTTGCACTGCGTAAAGGATTTGTGTAAGAGATTCATTAAGGTCGAATTCAAACACGTTCCAAGGACACAGAACGAGTTCGCTGATGCTTTGGCCACGTTGTCTTCTATGATTCAGCATCCAGACAAGAACCGCATAGATCCTATCAAGATAAACGTGCACGATCAACATGCACATTGCTTCTATGTGGACGAAGAGCCTGATGGGGAACCTTGGTACTACGACATTAACAAATATCTTAAGACCGGAGACTATCCGGAAGGGGTAACTAGTGTTCAGAAGAAAACGCTTCGGAGATTAGCAAACCATTTCTTCCTAAGCGGAGAAATCCTGTATAGGAGGACTCCGGAGTTAGGATTATTAAGATGTGTTGACGCTAAAGAAGCGGCTCGTTTGATTGAAGAAGTGCATGGCGGCACATGTGGGCCTCATATGAATGGCTTTACACTGGCCAAGAAGATCCTTCGCGCAGGCTATTTCTGGATGACTATGGAGTCCGATTGTATCCGTTTTGTGCAGAAGTGTCACCGATGTCAGATTCATGGTGATTTGATTCGAGTTCCGCCAAATGAATTAAATGTGACAAGTTCTCCGTGGCCTTTCGCAAGTTGGGGTATGGATGTCATCGGTCCTATCGAGCCAGCAGCATCGAATGGGCACAGGTTCATTTTGGTAGCCATTGATTATTTCACAAAGTGGGTGGAAGCATCTTCACATAAGTCGGTAACAAAGAAGGTGGTAGCGGATTTCGTTCGGAGCAACATTATTTGCCGATTCGGAGTCCCGGAGTCAATCATAACGGATAACGGCGCTAACCTTAACAGTGGTCTAATGCAGGAGATTTGCGATACCTTCAAGATTACTCATCGCAATTCCACTCCTTATCGCCCTCAGATGAATGGGGCAGTTGAAGCAGCCAATAAAAACATCAAGAGAATACTGAGGAAGATGATCGATAATTACAAGCATTGGCACGAGAAACTGCCGTTAGCTCTTCTCGGGTATCGCACTACCGTGAGAACTTCAACAGGGGCAACACCCTATCTTTTGGTCTACGGGACAGAAGCGGTGTTACCTGCTGAGGTAGAAATACCCTCTTTGAGAATCATCCAAGAAGCTGAGTTAAGTGACGCTAAGTGGACGCAGAATCGATACGAACAATTGATGCTCATTGATGGAAAGAGATTGAATGCCGTTTGTCATGGACAACTTTATCAGAATAGAATGGCCAGAGCTTTCAACAAGAAAGTAAGACCGAGGCAATTCAAAACGGGGCAATTGGTACTGAAACGCATATTCCCATGTCAAGATGAAGCTAAAGGAAAATTTGCACCTAACTGGCAGGGACCTTATATGGTTCATCGAGTATTGACTGGAGGAGCGTTAATCCTAGCAGAAATGGATGGCGAAATTTGGCCGAAAGCTATCAACGCAGATGCCGTCAAGAGATATTATATTTAGAAGCCTTCTTTATTTGTATGTAATATCCCGCAACACTTATTCATGTAATGACACTACTCCCCGTGGCGGGATGCATGACAAACCTATATCAGTTTAGGTCTTTTGGGTATAATTCCAATCAATATCCTTTGGCTTGTAATATGAACTACGCCTGACCTGATTCCCATGGGGGATACGTAGGCGGCCCGCATAGGCCTCGGTCACATCACTTCAAAATTCCAATTTTATTTCCGCTTGTAATATGAACTACGCCTGACCTGATTCCCATGGGGGATACGTAGGCGGCCCGCATAGGCCTCGGTCACATCACTTCAAAATTCCAATTTTATTTCCGCTTGTAATTTGAACTACGCTCGACCTGATTCCCCTAGTGGGATACGTAGGCAGCCTATGTAGGCTCGGTCTCGCCATTTTGAAAAGATCAACATCCCTTGCACCAGAAACTGGGACAATTTTTTTTAAAAGGGATCACCGTAAGACAACATCGACAGACTCGGGAGAATATTGTTCGACAGAGTCTTCGGGCAGAAGAAAACTTCGGAAAAGGGGCATTCGCTTTGTTTCACAATGTGTCACAGTTCCGAGTTCAGCAAAATTATTTATCACCATACATATAGTTTACTATTTTTTTTTTTTTTTTTTTTTTTTTCTCGAAATAATGTGATTCTAATCAGACTGTTTACTAGTCGGCCAAGACTTAAAATGAGCGGAGGTTACAAGTCCATACGAAGCTGGAGGCACGAAGCGCAAGAGCCAGATCCCCAAGTCAACGCGAATCAACCCCCTCCCCAAACTTACAAATTTTCTTTGGATGCAGGTTGCCAAGTTGCAGGAGCGAAATAGGCACGACCTTGAAATGATGGCGCGTCAAACGGTTTGAGCATTCTTCTATCAAATATGTCTTCAAATATAAATAACTTTCGGCGATCACCATAAGCTAATCTTGCAAATTATTTTTTTTCAAATATATATCAACGCACAAATATTTTGAATTGCTTTCGAATACATTGCTTTTATTTTTTGCCACTGCGTGTGCTTACAGCCGCATTGCACTGCACCTGCATTAATCATCGTTTTTCATATGATGCATGAGCTGCGCACCGCTCTTCGCATCGCTTTCATATTGCCTGGGCCATGCACCGCCCTTTTTAAATTTCTGCATAAGGCCATGCACCGCCTTTCATATGATGCATGAGCTGCGCACCGCTCTTCGCATCGCTTTCATATTTACTGGGCCATGCACCGCCCTTTTAAATTTCTGCATAAGGCCATGCACCGCCTTTCATATGATGCATGGGCTGCGCACCGCCCTTTGCATCGCTTTCATATTGCCTGGGCCATGCACCGCCCTTTTTAAATTTCTGCATAAGGCCATGCACCGCCTTCCATATGATGCATGGGCTGCGCACCGCCCTTTGCATCGCTTTCATATATTACATGGGCCATGCACCGCCCTTTGTAAATTTCTGCATAAGGCCATGCACCGCCTTTCATATGATGCATGAGCTGCGCACCGCTCTTCGCATCGCTTTCGTATTGTCTGGGCCATGCACCGCCCTTTTAAATTTCTGCATAAGGCCATGCACCGCCTTTCATATGATGCATGGGCTGCGCACCGCCCTTTGCATCGCTTTCATATTGCCTGGGCCATGCACCGCCCTTTTAAATTTCTGCATAAGGCCATGCACCGCCTTTCACATGATGCGTGAGCTGCGCACCGCTCTTCGCATCGCTTTCATATTGTCTGGGCCATGCACCGCCCTTTTAAATTTCTGCATAAGGCCATGCACCGCCTTTCATATGATGCATGAGCTGCGCACCGCTCTTCGCATCGCTTTCATATTGTCTGGGCCATGCACCGCCCTTTTAAATTTCTGCATAAGGCCATGCACCGCCTTTCATATGATGCATGAGCTGCGCACCGCTCTTCGCATCGCTTTCGTATTGTCTGGGCCATGCACCGCCCTTTTAAAATTTCTGCATAAGGCCATGCACCGCCTTTCATATGATGCATGGGCTGCGCACCGCCCTTTGCATCGCTTTCATATTGCCTGGGCCATGCACCGCCCTTTTAAATTTCTACATAAGGCCATGCACCGCCTTTCATACATTACATGGGCCATGCACCGCCCTTTTAAATTTCTACATAAGGCCATGCATCGCCTTTCATACATTACATGGGCCATGCACCGCCCTTTGTAAATTTCTGCATAAGGCCATGCACCGCCTTTCATACATTACATGGGCCATGCACCGCCCTTTGTAAATTTCTGCATGAGGCTGAGCACCACCTTTCATACGTTACATGGGCCATGCACCGCCCTTTTAAATTTCTGCATGGGTTGCGCACCGCCCTTAGCACCGCCTTCCATATGTTACATGGGCCATGCACCGCCATTTTTAAATTTTTGCATAAGACATCGCACCACACCTGCCCTGTCTTGTTATTATTTTATTAATGCCCTGCATATGCTCGCAGCCGCATTGCACCGCACTTGCGTCGCTATATTTCAATATTTATTCTTCCTGACTATTTTCATCTAGTTTTTAGTTTCGCAGGAGCTTTAGCGCAACGTGGAACTATTTCTTCGGCAGCGAACTGGGGCAATACGTCGGGAAGGACAAGCAGACTTCCCGACAAGGGTCAAAGATCTACCTCGAACACTCGGCTCCAAATTCAAATTTCCCGTTCACATTCCAGCACAATCAATTTTTAGGGTTCTATCACAATACCCAGTGTCATCATAATTCGACACTGGGACAATATTTTTTGCGAAGATTCGCATCAAATCATGAGTTGCCAGTCATAGGTGCCGTAGTCTTCCCAGAACTACACACGGCCCGATTCTCGTGCAACCCGAGATATGTAGGCGATTCAGAGACCAGAGTTCGGCCGTAATTTTCTTTACCCTTAGTCCTCCACAATCCTTTAGCCGGGACAAAATAGGCTACTAAGTCAACGTCTTTGCCCGAAAATTCTTTCATCATTACCAGGCAAAGAGGGACAAGTTGTTGACACCCAATTTTGTCCCGCCTCTCCTCCGAAATACCTATTTATACTTCTGGTATTTTGAGAAATTAAAAAATATGCATTTAAATTTTACTATAATTATTAGTCTTTTATTAACACCCACGTTTTTATTCTACTGCAGTTATTATTATCATTATTATTATTATTATTATTATTATTATTATTATTATTATTATTATTATTATTATTCTTAAATTATCATTCATTACTAATTATCATTAATTATTATTATTCTTGTTATTTCCATTATTATTATTATTATTATTATTATTGTTATTATTATTATTAATTACTAATCATTATTATCAGCGTTATTTTTGTTATTAATTATTAATCATCATTATCATAGTTATTTTTTTTATTATTAATTATTATCATTGTTTTATCAATAATTGTTATTTATTATTATTATTATCATCATTATTATTTCTTATTATTATTATCATTATTATTTTATTATTACCACTATTACTGTTATTATTATTAATTTATTATCATTTTTTGTTATTATCAATAATTGTCATTTTTTTTATTATTAATTACTACCATATTTATTATTATTATTAATTATTATCATTATTCTCATTGTTATTTGTTATTAATTATCAATATTTGTTATGTACTATTATTATTATATCTATTATTATTTTTTATCACCATTATCATCAGCATTATCATTATTACCATTATCATTATTGTTATCATTATTAGCAGTATTACTACCGCTATTTATTTGCTACTATTATTTAGTATTATTGAAACTTGCATTTCTCGACGTTTCTACCAACTTCCGCACACACATCGCATTTATTTCGCACATTTAAATGATAGCGTTTGTCATTAAATGTTATAGCACGGTCATTTGCGACATCATATAATTTTTACCCGGATCTTCTTTTACAATTACACATTTTTTTCGTACCAGGTGATACTCTGGCACCCTTAGTACATCGTTAATCAAAATGTGTCTCTTATTTAAATTTAGAAGCCAAACTATTTCTTGCACTCGGTCCGTACATTGACTTACCGGACCCCAAATCAAAGTCCGATTAATTCCTAATATTTTTTTTGGACTAGACCATACTTTTTATCTCAATTTTTAGATCAGTCCATGTTTAATTTAATAGTCCGTTCTTTTAATACGCAGTCTAAAATTTGACCCGGTCCACAAATGGACCGGGTCCAATTCACTCTTCAGCCAAATAAGGGAAACCCTTTTAGGGTTTCCCCTTCATTTTTCATCTTTCACCGCCGCACCCCCCTTCCCCTTCTCCTTCTTCGTCTCTCCCTCTCGCCGCCGCTCCCACTCTCCATTGTTCCCTCCTTCTTCTCCGCTCCCCACTCACCCTTGTCCCCCACTTTTATCTCTCTCCCGCTCCTCCTTCCCCTTTTTTCAGTACAAAACGACGAAAATAAAAACCTATAAAGAGGAAGAGGAATCAGAGTTGAAAAGGGGGGGCTTTTTCTTTTGTTTGATAGCCAAAAATTAGATAGAAGAAGTTTTCAAACATCGAAACCCCAAAACTAAGAAGTTTTCAGCCATAGAACTTCTATCGAATCCATCTTTTTTTTTGGATCTTAATTGCTTTGTTCCGTTTTCATTTCTGTTCGAGTGAGCCGTAGCCTTAGAAACAAAGGTTCGACTTCATTATAGACGAAAATCGCACTCAAAAGGGATCCTAGTATCTTGCGAATTCGAGCGTAGATCGAAGATTCAAAATCCCATTTCGCTGCACCTGCAAAAGGTCAGTTAAATCCCATTTGCTTCCTCGTATTTCAGTTTGATATGTTTGTGTGCTGATATGGTTGGGTTTGATGTTAGCTTAGTTATTGTGATTAAATGAGTCGTTATTGTGTTTTGGCTTAGTTGAAATCTTGTCGGATGTTGCTGTTGTTATTTAGTTTAAGATATTCGGCTTAGTCTGAATGTCATTGGTTTGCACGCTGAGAATTCGATCTAGTAAAATGGTATATATTTAGTTTGTAGTCTGCTAATTTGATTGGTTTTATATTTTAGTTTGTAGTCTGCTAATTATGTGTATGTGCTTGCCCTTTTTAGTTGTGCTGCAGTGGCTCATTTCATGTCTTGTTTTTGGTTAGCCATAGGTTATTTAGCTTATGGCAGCTTAAGCATGGTTTGTCTGCTCAAATGATGATTGATCACAGAATAGTTGAATTGCTTAAGTTAACCTGTGGTTTTGCTGGACTACGTCTTTATGTGATATCATATGCTGGTTAGGTTTATGACTATACCCCATATTAATTTCATATAAATCCTGTTGATACAAGCATGTATGCTTATTTGGAGATCTCAGTGGTTCAATATAACATTGAATGTTGTTTCAGTTTGATGTCTCTATGTGATTCATGAATGTATTAATGCTAGTCTAGGTCATATAAAAGGGTTCTGCAGAGTCGTCTGGCTTACCCTTATATGCCTTTTTTCCCCACAGAACACTGAGTAGAGTCAGAGTTGGCCTGGTATGTCCTTGGTGTCTGAATATAGCCATGTCTATCTATTTTCTTGAGGATCTGATTGTCTAAAATGTCCAAACACCTGCTTTACTGATGTATAAGAGTTATCACATGTTGGGGGTGATTACATGAATGCTTGGGCTTTGAACTTCCATTTCATCTTAAGAATTGTGTCTGTCTAATCCTGAAACAGTATGCATACTTGCTACACATATTGTTTGAGACTAATTCCTCTATAATTAGTTAGTGGTATAGGTCATTCTGTAATCTGTTAAGTCCTTCTTTGCTGCCAAAATGCATGATCAGGTTAGTGCCAAGCTTTAGGCTGTTCTGGACTTGGCAACACCCCTGTTATGTTTTAGTTTGTCTCTGTCATCATTAAATAGTTCAGCATGATCATGTTAAGGATTTAAACTGAAGTTTAACTGGTTACATAAGTACTTGAGCCTTAATCTTTGCCTAGCTTCGAACTTTTCCTGTTGAATATCTTCTGTCAATGCAAAGCATACTCTAAGTGTAAGAGATCAGTCTCCTGTTGGTTCATTTATTAACCAGAGTCCAATGGATTAGGATACCAGTCTCATCTGATCTCCAGATCCTCCATGTGTTAAAGTAAATTGGAAATAATTAATTATGTTTCTCCCCTCTCTTACTTGTGTTAATCTGTGTGGGTGAACTTGGGAGTCCACAGTTGACCCTGTCCCTTTTCCTTATATGAAAATTAAATCTGTTTTGTTTGAATTTGCATGAGGAATTGCAGGTGATAGTAGGTCCCCTCTAAAACTGAAATATTTTCTTCCTTTGGCACTTTGCATGAAACAGATCCAAAATACATTGAATAAGACCATATGTGATGACATTTCCTGTATCCTTCTGGTTTACCCATACCTGTGATTTGAGTATTTGTCCTTGCCTAAATTAAACAGGAATCTTATATGCCTTTATACTATCATTGCTAGTCTATAGTTTGCCTTCTTTGTGAAACCAGTATTCCCCATGCCTATTCACATGCTAATTCAATTCCCTTATATCATTTGCATATCCTCTAGTCTCTCTCAAATCTCTAAGGGGTTTGAATCTTGTCTATGGGGATAGTTGCTGATGTGGTAACAGTGTTTAGAAATTCACTTCTCTGGATAGATGGTAAGTATGTGATTACAGTGGCAATGTTTGGTCTGAGTTTTGTGTGAATGTTCATTTTCCTGAAACTAAAACTGGAACTGTTTAACTGGTGCTTTCTAAATCAATGTGTATGAATCATTAAGTGATGCAACTTATGAACTAATAATATTACTAATAAGAAGTTTAGGTGTTGTTCCACCATATTGTGATTGTTGCTTTGCCTGAAACTCAAATTGTGGATCTTTTTTTGATAAACATGATTTAGTCCAGATCCATTCTATTGTGACCCTCATGTAAGCTAACATACTTACTACCTTCATATCATTCCTGAACATGGTCCTGCCTATATCTAATATACGCAAAGATTCCAAAAGATGATTCTGAATTTATCCTGACCATTTGTCGCTTTGCCATTAACTTCTTGTTGTTATATGCATAGCTGTGATTCTGCTCAGTTCTGCTGAGATTGTTGGCCCTTTGCGACTTGAAATTATCAAATCTATTAATGCCCATCTTAAGTATATATGTCCTAGACTAATTCTTTGAAATACCTGCCTAAATAACATGTTTGCTAGACTATACGTTGAATTATATTATGAATGTTTGGACTGGACTATCTATCACTGCCTGCTATCTTCCTATTTATGACATAAAATGCTGTGAGTTCTGTTTGTTTGCCTATGTAAGTAGCGAAACTGAGATATAAACTGGCAGTTGTCCTTACGTTGATTAAAACACACGATGTGCAGCTGTTTGAGTTTCTGTCCATGTTTGGGGATTGCCTATTTGTATGTGTGTGGTGGCTAATCTGTGTAGGCATGGGTTATCCTTAAGTATATGCGATATATGCATAATTTATGAAGTTGTTTGAATTCATATTTTTTATGTTTAACCCATTGATCGTATACTAATCCTTCTTTCATTCTTCCGCATGAACCTCGCATACGAGTCCGGAGGACTCGTTCTACTCCGCATTCGGTTTGGGCTAAGGCCTGACGTAAATATCCTCTCCGTGTTAGCCCAACAGCAGTTTAAAAAAAAAAAAGGGGAGGCTGCTGGGCTGAAGCCCAGCAGTGACCCAGAGCAGCAGCAGCAGCAGCAGCGGCCCAGCGGAAATAGGGCTGCTGGGCCGATGCCCAACAGTGAACAAGGCCCAACAGCCTCAAAATGGCTGGGTCTATTTGATTCATTCTTTTTATTGTCATTATCGTTTGATTGTGTATTATGTGACCAACGTTTTATTTTATCCTTGCTGATTTAGATAAACTTTAAACGAATTAGCGGATTGATCTTAGCTATGGGTAGTTAACTTAAGAAAGAACTAACAATTAATTTCACAAACCATTTCCTTCTCTTTACGTTTTTTTTATTTAAAATGATCAATTTGCAAAATAAATGACATGGCCATATATATGTTCCAAATTAAAGGATTCACATATTCTTATCTTGAGAATTTCGAAACATCATTAACACGCAAACAGAAATTAAAGAACATTTTGAACTTCCAAAAATGCAAAAGTCAATCAATACATCATCGTTTAGTTTGTTTTAACGCAAATTCGCGTTTTCTTTTGCTTACACATTTCATGCGAATTTTATTTTAAATAGCATCATTATTTAAAAATCTTTGCAATAGTTATAAGTTTATTTTTAAATGTCATTCACATTTTTTTATGCGAATTATTATATTTTCTACAAATTTCATTCTAAATAACACCTTCCATTTAAAGCTTAATAATATTTATAAATTTTATGGCATTCGAAGTCTCCCTTTATACAAATTATATTCTTTCCTATAGGTTTTATTAGTATTTTATTTTAAGAACTTTAACGACATTTATAAACTTTTATTTCAAATAGCATTCTAAAATCCCTTCTTGTGCAAATTACTAGTTCCATTTTAAACAACCTTATTATTTGAAGTCCTTTTTATAAGATGACATAAATTGTTATATTCTACAAGTCTCATCTGCACAAGCTATTTTTTCTTAAAATTTAAATACTATATCCAACATTGAATGATTAACCTAAGTTTAGCCGGATAACCGTGTTTAACGGATTCTAAAGGATGCCTAACCCCTTCCCTTTAGGATGATATAGAACCCTTACCTAGAATCACACTGGTTAAGCAGACCATTAACAAAGGTTTAGTTTTAACTTTATCTTAGTTAATAATTAGGTGTCCTAATTCACTGTAAAAATCAATTAGGTGGCGACTCTTTAAAAAAAAGCAACAAAGAATCTCCAATATGTTGTACTCCGCTCTAACCCAGGTTAAAATGGGGTGTGACATACACATCTGCTTTTAATTTCATACACTGTATTATTGCCTTTTTTACTAGCAAGTTTTATTTACCATACTCATTTTTTTACTTTATTGTAAATTATGCATCTTGCTTTTACTGTTTCTCTTTGATTGCTATCTTTTGGTGGTTTTATATTAATATTCATATGTGTTATCGGTTTATATAAAATGGCATGCCGTTCATATTTCCTCCACTTCTGAAAAACTCACACTATCACACGTACACGCGAGGTGTGTTTTGCGCACCCGCGAATTTTTTCGTAGCCTTCTCACTCGAGTAGTCCGCTCGGGAGCCTTGTGTCATAGGAAAACCAACTCTTAGAATTCCTAGGTTACTGTACATCTCATTTTGCAGTTATTTTTAGCTAGGTTGAATTTTATCTTTTATTTCGAACATTTTTTTTCATTTTTTCACATACTCTTTATTTGTTACATGTTTTGTTTTTAAATAAATATTGTTGTTATTTGCTTTGCACTACCTTAGCATTTTATCTAACTATTATTTAGGTGACTTGCGTCGAACCCTGCATTTTGTAAAATGTTTTTTCTTCAATCATGCATTTTATACCCTATCTGCAAGAACTACGCACACCTGATTCTCTTCTTTGATGAGATACGTAGGCAGCCCTTTTGGGTTCGGTATTCAATATTAAAAAAAAAAATCACAAAAAAAAAATCTTTATTTTTAAAAATCACAAAAATATTTTATTTCTTTCTATCATATTTGCAAGAACTACGCACACCTGATTCTCTTCTTTGATGAGATACGTAGGCAGCCCTTTTGGGTTCGGTATTCATTATTCATTATTCAAAAAATCACAAAAAAAAAATCCTTTATTTTGAAAAATCACAAAAATATTTTATTTCTTTCTATCCTATCTGAACGAACTACGCGCACCTGATTCTCATCAAAGATGAGATACGCAGGCAACCCTTTTTGGGTTCGGTACCCCTATTAAAAAAATACAAAAATATTTTTTTAGATTCATATCTTTAACTTGGTTGGCACCAACACAGTTAGGATTGTGCATACGAAAGAAACAAGTGATAATCAATATAATGGAGAGGACTGACTTCGTGGTAAAACTATAGATTCTTTTGGTACCTCTCATTCACACTTTAAGGGACACTTGAAAAATTCTCTTGCATGCTTGTAAGACAAGAACAAAATCAACCTCATTTTTTTATGTGCATTGTGTGGTGAGCTTTATATAACGTTCAATTGCATTGCATTGTGATCTAGAACTTGGCCTGAATGTCTGTTGAGGCGAAATTATGAGTAACACTCAGCATAGAAAAGGATCGTAGGCCTTCTTTGACCCGTTTGAGCCTTTCTAGCCTACCAAATGACGTTATCCCTAGCATTCCCCCTTTAAGCCTAAAGCCTTTTCTTTGACAACCACATCATAAGCCTATACCGTTTCTGAGTGCTTACATGCACTATCTCTCTCTTGGCCCAACCTCCCTGAGCGCACTAAAAACGTGCAACCGCGGATAGAGATCTGAGCTGAAGCTTCAAAAAAAAAAAAAAGGGATTCGACCGTCCCAGAAAAACAAAGGCTAAGAACGACCTCCAAAGCAAGAAAGAGCCCACACACAAAAAAAAAAAAAAACTTAGTCATTCAGAATCTCGGACATACAACCCGTTTTTATTTTTTATTTTTTTTCACACTCAGGCATACAACCTGGAATTACTATCAAGACCTCGGGCATGCAACCCAGGTCAATTCCCTTAATCCCCACAGAGTTTCGGGCATGCAACCCTAAACTCAAAAAAAATAAAAAATAAATAAAGGCTTTAACTTGCAAAAGAGGTCGCACAAGTACAAAAGAAAGGGACAATAAAACAAAGTGTCAGAGCACACAAATACTGAGCACAGACATAGTGCAACGCTTAGGGAAGGATTAGTCACTCCTTACCCAAATAATATCCTACCCTTTTCCCAAGCCTACATTACAAGACCATAACAAGCCCTACGTGATTCTATGCTAAGGTTTCTCTCATTAGTGGATACTTACATGACGGCCAAGCTTATGGTATTACAATTGCAAGCATTGAACATCTTTCTGAGTTTGAGTGTACTTCTCTAGATGTCTCAAAGTTCAAAAATACTGAATACGTGTGAAAAAGGACTTTCTTTCTGGTGAGGGCACTTGAAACATGAGAATAGGTATAGTTCATAATCCTTGTTTGAAGCAAAATGAACGAATCTTGTCGATCTTTAGGTATGTCTGAGGTACCACTTGAAGCTATAGGAATTACCAATAAGTCGATCTTGGTTTGTTGGACGATAAATAATGGTGAATTCTTATGCACAATACTAATTGTTGGTACCAACTGAAGTCGGGGCATGTTATATCAATCATTGTTATTATTAAAAAAAAAACAAAAAACAATTTTGCTGGATTTTGCTTTCGTGATTTTGTTATTTTTTTTTCTTTTCTCTCTTAATTTTGTTTTTTATCGTTGCACAGTAAATATAGTTCAATGTTGTTGTGTTGTTACTAACTCTACGAGGTATCGACATCTGGTCTTACCATGAAAGATCCTCGTATTTCTCCGCTGAAGCATGAAATTGGGAGAACATTTTTGAGTAGCTTAAAAAAAAAAAAAAAAAAAAAGCAAGTGCACATCACTTTCCGCTGGAAGTATGCGAATTTTTGTTTGTTTAAACTGGGACAGAATTTTTGAGGGGGCCCTCAAAAATTCCACCAATGGCGCATTTCGAGAGAAAAGGCATTGGCTCGTCCAGCCCCACAATAGGACATCGAGGGCGTCATAGTCTAAAGGCATCATTCTTATCGCCTAAAGGCACCATTTCATGGCCCAAGGACCTTACCTTATGCATTTCATTCGTGCCGAAGCAAAGGCGTTATCTTCCACACCTGCATTGCTTTATTCATTTTTCAAATGCCCCTGCGTATGCTCGCGGCCGCATTGCACTGCATCTGCATAAGGCCACGCACCGCCTTTCATGTTGCATGGGCCATGCACCGCCCTTTGTAATTTCTGCATAAGGCTAAGCACCGCCTTTCATATGATGCACGGGCTGCGCACCGCCCTTCGCATCGCTTTCATATGTTACATGGGCCATGCACCGCCCTTTGTAATTTCTGCATAAGGCTGAGCACCGCCTTTCATACAATGCACGGGCTGCGCACCGCCCTTCGCATCGCTTTCATATGTTACATGGGCCATGCACCGCCCTTTGTAATTTCTGCATAAGGCTGAGCACCGCCTTTCATATGATGCACGGGCTGCGCACCGCCCTTCGCATCGCTTTCATATGTTACATGGGCCATGCACCGCCCTTTGTAATTTCTGCATAAGGCTGAGCACCGCCTTTCATATGATGCACGGGATGCGCACCGCCCTTCGCATCGCTTGCATATGTTACATGGGCCATGCACCGCCCTTTGTAATTTCTGCATAAGGCTGAGCACCGCCTTTCATATGATGCACGAGCTGCGCACCGCCCTTCGCATCGCTTTCATATGTTACATGGGCCATGCACCGCCCTTTGTAATTTCTGCATAAGGCTGAGCACCGCCTTTCATACGATGCACGGGCTGCGCACCGCCCTTCGCATCGCTTTCATATGTTACATGGGCCATGCACCGCCCTTTGTAATTTCTGCATAAGGCTGAGCACCGCCTTTCATATGATGCACGGGCTGCGCACCGCCCTTCGCATCGCTTTCATATGTTGCATGGGCTGCGCACCGCCCATTTAAATTTCTGCATAAGGCTGAGCACCGCCTTTCATATGTTACATTGGTCATGCACCGCCCTTTGTAATTTCTGCATAAGGCTGAGCACCGTCTTTCATGTTGCCTGGGCTGCGCACCGCCCTTTCAATTTTCTGCATAAAGCTGAGCACCGCCTTTTATATGTTGCACGGGCCGCGCACCGCCTTTTGAAAATTTCTGCATAAGACATCGCACCGCATCTGCCTTGTTTTATTATTATTTTCTTAATGCCCCTGCGTATGCTCGCAGCCGCATTGCACCGCACCTGCATTTTGTTTATTGTTTTCAAATGCCCCTGCATATGCTCGCAGCCGCATTGCACCGCACCTGCATTTTTTTTATTGTTTTCAAATGCCCCTGCATATGCTCGTAGCCGCATTGTACTGCACCTGCATTGTTTTATTGTTTTCAAATGCCCCTGCGTATGCTCGCAGACGCATTGCACCGTACCTGCATTTGTTTGTTTTAAATGCCCTGCATATGCTCGCAGATGCACTGCACATACATTGCATCATTGCTTTGCGAATGCTCACAAACACTGCACATGCATTGCATTATCACTTTTAGATAACCTTCAAACGCATTGCATCATGCCGGCTTTTAAAAAAAAAAAGAAAAAAAAAGGGCGTTACATAACACGACCGTTCTTCATCCTACACTTGCTAGGACCATTCTAACAACACTGGGGCAAAATTTTGATTGGACGATCAAAATTTGCCACAACATCCATTAGTTATCACCTTTCGAACTACATTGACCTGATTCTCGTGATCGGCGAGATATGTAGGAACCTCTATGCAGAGTTTGGTCACATCGGGACGAGAATCATTCTTTCCCCAGCAAGTATGCAATCTTGCACCCTCCCAGTATCTCGTAGCTCGATATTGGGGCAATTTTGGAAGCGATGACGTGGGTATGCGAACATTTTTCTGGCCCTGAATGATCCTTCCCGTTTTATCATTTTCTTTTCATTGCAACCCTACCTACAGACTGAGAGTATTGCCAAAGCTCTACCAACGTCTGTCCTCTTTCCCCGTACATATCCTTTTAACAATTCTTTGTCGAGCCAAAATAGGCTATGTGTCAACGTCTTCGTCCGAAAACTCTTTCATCGTCTCCGGTCGAAGAGGGACAAGTTGTTGACACCTAATTTTGGCTCGACGTGCTTAAAATTAACGTTTTGGGGGCCCTGATTCGTTAAAGAGCACGAAATACATTTTTACACATTTTTACATTTTTTATATAATTTATTGATGATTGTCCTTATTTTGGAAATTTTATCAATTTATTGTCATTTTTTAAGAATCATTATTTTTCACATGTATAGCGCAATACTACCATTTTCGTGTAATTAATAATTGTTTCTTAATTTTATAGCAATACATTTTTTATATCTTGCACATTAATATTTATATTTTATACTTACGCTATTATTTATACATGTATTAATTAATTATATTTTTAGTGCAGCCTGACAATGCATAGAAAATCGGAGTAATTAATTTTTAAACGCAGAGTAAAATCCGATCAAGTCAAGGTTTCATCATTTGTTTTAAAAAAGGGATTAAGGTAAGCATTGAGGAGACAAAAGGGTGCAATCTTCTATTCTTTGGACAAAATAAGGGGCCATTTTGCATTATAAGAAAAGGAGGGGTATTCATGTTCTACATATATTTACACATACACACACAAGCACAAAAGAACACTCAGATTTTTTTCCCTCTCTTTTGAAAACCCTAAACATTTTTCTCCCTCCCCCCACTTCCAATAGCCGCAGCCGCCACATCACGCCGGAGCTCGGAGCTCCGGCGACGCACCCAACTACACCACCATCTTCCTCCCATCGCACAGCCTCCTTTCGTCACCCTCACCGCCCCTCGACGCCGGAGCTCCAAGCTCCGGCGAACGTCTCCACCACCAGCCACGCTCCACCAGCCCACTACGCCCTCCGTTCTCCTAACCACAACCCCACTGCACAACTTCATCTTCCTCCATCCACCACCACCGTCGTCACTCCGCCCCTCACCATTTAGCCAGCGCCTCCACCCATTTCACCACCCTAAACCTCAACTGAAAACACTCCTATTTTTACAACTAAAACCAATCAGCAAACAAACCCCAAAACAAAACAACAAAAATCATCTTCTTTCTTCATTTTTGTTTACCAAACACCACCGCCACCCTTCAATTCTCCTACGTTTCATTTGCACTAGAATTTAGGAGAAGAAAATCAATCAACATAGAGGAGATAAGACTTCCACAAAAAGCAAAAAGGGCAAACCAAGAAAGAGATACAAATTCTGTCCTTACCGTCCCCTCACCGAAAATTAAGCAGAAAATTGTAAGTTAATAGTAAGCAAGACTTCATCTTTGGTTTATATTTTGATATATGGTTCTACAAATATAAGCAATTGGGTTCTCAATATTATTAATTCCCTTCAGTCTCAAACTAAATTGATTTCATATGAGGCAGTAATAGCACCCAAAATTTGAACTTTATACCAATGAACCCACTATCCGTTTAAGTATTTGGGTTCAAGATTGGGTTTTTGGTGGATATTTTCATATGTCTAAGTGGTGATTTGGAAATGGCAACTCGGGTTTATGTGAAAAAAACAAGGAAATGGGTACGCGAGTTTGTTTAATTTTCATATTGCGAGAAGTTTTTCTCTACTGGCCGATGAAGAAATTTCCGTCGATTTCCAAGGCCTTCCATGTACAAAGACGGGTTTTTATTTTAATTTTATTCATTATTTTTTTAATTCATCCGATAATTATTTATTTTTCTTACTAACATTTTTATTAAGTCTCATGCAGACATCCGGAGTTACTTTTGAAGATGACACTCAAAAGAAGTTCAAATAGCTTCTTAAATTCTTTGTTTATATATATATTTTTTTTACATTCTTAAATTATGCAAGCATAAAATATAGTGAAACTTTACTTTTTAGGGTGCAGGTTGGTTGTATTTATTTATGATCTGCTTAGGTGATTTAAATTTTATGTGTTTTAGACAAATTAATTTTAGGCAGTTATTATTTTTGTAGCTAATATTCTTATAGTTATCATGTTTCGCTAGAGTTTTAATTCAATAGCTTAGCACACTTAAGTGAATAAATAGGGTGATTTGCCTCAATATTTAGGCTTTAGAACGTACTCTCATAATTAATTGATTAGGCGTACATACTTAACTAGTTAAATTAGTTAACTCACTTCGAGTGCAAAATAATTTCATGTCCATTTTCTTTTTATACCTTTGTCACATACCCAAGTTTCTAAGTTGCACATAACCTTTTTTAAAAAAAGTAATTATTATATCACATATGTAAAAAATACATATTGCACGATTATTTATGTGAATAGTCATATTAGTTATTCTTTAGTCTAAATTCTACTAATTTTTGTAAGTAATAATCAAGCCTTTTTACACATCCCTCGAATAGTTAAATTGGTCCAGCCGGGAACCACATTTGTGGATTCTGAAGGATGCCTAACACCTTCCCTTCGGAATAATTTGAACCCTTACCTAGAATCTCACTTATTTTCGTAGACCATGTTAAGCTGCATATATTAATAATTTATAGGTACCCTAGTATACCTTAAATGCTAGGTGGCGACTCTGTACATAATTAATTATTTCAGAGCTCCATAAGTTGTGCTTTGTTTAGCCTTGGTTAAAATAGGGTGCAACATACCTTATACGGGCCTTCCCAGTTTGGACCCAACTTTCCCTCGTTGGGATTCTTGGTATGCAAGGTAACTTTTCGAAGCACCAAGTCCCCGACTTGGAAATGTCGAAAGGTGGCTCTTCGATTGTAGTACCTTTCCATTCTTTGTTTCTGGGCCGCTATACGGACCAACGCATTTTCGCGTAGTTCATCTGTGAGGTCGAGCTTCACGGCCATGGCCTCCTCGTTTGATTCCTCAGTGGTATACCTGAACCGGAGGGTCGGTTCGCCAACTTCCACAGGGATAAGGGCTTCGGCCTCGTAAACCAATGAGAATGGGGTCTCCCCCGTGCTCGATTTGGACATGGTTCTGTAAGCCCACAGTACCTCCGGCAATATTTCTCTCCAATGGTGCTTTGATGCTTCAAGTCTTTTCCTCAGATTTTAGATTATCGTCTTGTTGGTGGATTCCGCTTGTCCGTTTGCACACGGGTGATATGGGGTTGATACAATTTTCTTGATTTTCAATCCTTCGAGGAAATTGGTGACCTTGGCACCCACGAACTGAGGGCCGCTATCACAAGTTATCTCGGCGGGGATGCTGAAACGACAGATGATGTGATCCCATATAAAGTCGATGACTTCCTTCTCTTTAATTTTTTCAAAGGCCTGTGCTTCCACCCACTTAAAGAAATAGTCAGTCATAAACAAAATGAAACGAGCCTTACCTGGTGCCCAGGGTAACAGACCCACGATGTCCATTCCCCACTTCATGAAAGGCTAAGGTGAGACCACCGAATGGAGCAGCTCCCCGGGCTGATGAATCATCGGAGCATGTTTCTGACACCCGTCACATTTTCGGAAAAAGATTTTCGAGTCTTCGTCCATCCGGTTCCAGTAATAACCGGCCCTGATAATCTTTCGGACCAGAGCTTCTGCCCCGGAGTGGTTGCCACAAGTTCTTTCGTGTACTTCTCTCATCACATATTCCGTTTCACCGGGGCCTAAACACTTAGCCAGGGGGCCGAGGTAGGAGCGTCGATACAATTGGCCGTCCACCAAGAAAAAACGGGCAGCCTTGGTCCGTAGTGACCGTGATTCCTTCGGGTCATTTAGGAGCTTACCATCACGCAAGTAGTCAATGTACTTGTTGCGCCAATCCCAAGTTAATCTCATTGTGTATATTTCGGCGTGTCTGTTTTCTATGGCCGTGTTTGATAAGTGCACCGTTGCCCCGGGGTTGATTCCCTCCCCCTCGACCGAGGATCCCAAGTTCGCTAATGCATCGGCCTCGCTGTTTTGCTCCCTCGGTATGTGCTGCACGGTCTATTCTTTAAATCGATGAAGTACCACTTGGGTTCTTTCGAGGTACCTCTGTATCCGTTCGTCTTTGACTTCGAAGAAACCGGTCATCTGGTTTGCGACCAAAAGCGAATCGCACTTTGCCTCGATTATTTTGGCTCCCATACTTCGACCCAACTCCAAACCTGCAATCACATCCTCATACTCGGCTTCATTGTTAGTCAATTTAGCAGTTCTAATGGACTGTCGAATGACATCCCCGGCCGCGGTCCTAAGGACTATCCCTAGTCCAGAACCCTTAAGGTTCGAGGCCCCATCCGTGTGTAGAGATCAAATGCCCGGGGCCTTTCCCGAGGTCAGCAGAAGTTCTCTTTCGACCTCGGGGACCATAGCCGGGGCAAAATCCGCCACAAAGTCGGCCAAGATTTGGGATTTGATGGCCGTTCGAGGTTTATACTCGATATCGTAACCGCTAATTTCTACAGCCCATTTTGTTAATCTACCTGACAACTCTGGTTTATGCATGATGTTTTTCAAAGGGTAGGTAGTTACTACACATATGAGGTGGCATTGAAAATAAGGTTTGAGCTTTCTGGAAGCGCTTACCAATGCTAATGCCAACTTTTCCAAATGGGGATAACGGGTTTCCGCATCCCCCAAAGTTCTACTTACGTAATAAATAGGGAATTGCGTACCTGATTCTTCTCGGACCAAAACACCACTTACCGCTATTTTGGAGATAGCTAGATAGAGAAAAAGTGGCTCGTCCGCCTTCGGTGTGTGCAGCAACGGGGGGCTAGACAAGTACCTCTTCAACTCCCGTAGAGCTTCTTGGCACTCCGGTGTCCAAACGAAATCGTTCTTCTTCCTAAGCAAGGAGAAGAAATGGTGACTCTTGTCCGAGGACCTCGATATGAAACGACTCAGTGCCGCTATTCTTCCGGTGAGCCTCTGTACCCTTTTTATGTTATTCACAACCTCGATATCCTCGATGGCCTTAATCTTGTCCGGGTTGATTTCTATTCCCCGGTTTGACACCATGAAACCCAGAAATTTACCGGACCTTACTCCGAAGGCACATTTTTCCGGGTTGAGCTTCATGTTGTACTTGCGGAGCACATCCAAGGTTTCTTGCAAATGCTTTAAATGGTCCTCTGTTTCCAGGGACTTAACAACCATATCGTCAATATAAACTTCTACCGTTTTCCTTATTTGCTTTTCGAACATTCCATTAACTAGGCGTTGGTAAGTTGCACCAGCATTTTTTAGTCCGAAAGGCATGACGTTATAACAGTAAGTCCCATATCGGGTGATGAAGGATGTTTTCTCTTGATCCTCCGGGTGCATCCGAATTTGGTTATACCCGGAGTAAGCATCGAGAAAACTTAACATCTCATGTACAGCCGTCGCATCGATCATTCTATCGATGTGAGGCAATGGAAATGAGTCCTTCGGGCATGCCTTGTTTAAATCCTTATAATCGACGCACATTAGAAATTTATTACCTTTTTTGGGCACTACTACCACGTTAGCAAGCCAATCCGGGTACTTCACCTCCCGAATAGAACCTATTTTTAAAAGCTTCGTTACCTCGTCTTTTACGAAGGCGTGTTTTGCCTCCGCCATGGGCCTTATTTTTTACTTCACCGGGGAAAACTTCTCGTCCAAGCTGAGCTTGTGAGTTGCTATTTCCGGCGATATACCTGTCATATCTATATGCGACCATGCAAGCAATCGGCATTAGCTCGAAGAAACTCAATTAACTTACTCCTGAGCTCCGAGGTAAGCCCCGTGCCCAGGTATACCTTTCTATCTGGTAGGTACTCGAACAGGATGATCTGCTCCAGCTCTTCTACGGTTGACTTGGTTGCATCCGAGTCATCCGGCATAACGAATGATCTGGGTACCTCGAAATCATCCTCTTCATGCACCGGATCCGATCCGGTGTACTTTGATTGCTATTGGGCGCCCTCTCCTCCGGTTGCATCCTTTTCCTCCTGAGCCGGTTCCTTGGGTCGAGGCGCTGCTTCCTCTACTGCGAACATTTTCCTTGCTGCGGGCTGCTCACCTCGGATGGTTTTCACCCCTTCCGGGGTAGGGAATTTCAGCAACTGATGCAGTGTTGAGGGCACCGCCCTCATGATATATATCCAGGGTCTGCCCAATAAGGCATTATATTTCATGTCCCCTTCGATCACATATAACACCGTTTGTTGAATGGTGCCATCCACGTTCACGGGCAATGAGATCTCCCCCTTCGTGGTTTCGCTCGCCATATTGAACCCGCTGAGTACCCGGGCCACCGGTACGATCTGATCGAGCAGTCCCAGTTGTTCGACCACTCTCCATCGGATGATGTTGGCCGAGCTACATGGGTCAATCAAAATACGTTTAACCTTAGTTTTAAAGATAAGTACAGAAATTACCAATGCATCATTGTGCGGTTGAATGATGCCCTCTGCGTCTTCGTCATTGAAGAAAATAGAGCCCCCGGTTGAGTGATCTCGGATGCGCTTTTCACGAACAATAGAAACCTTTGTCCGTTTCATTACTGGCCCCCGAGGGGCGTCAATACCCCCAACTATCATGTTGATTATATGCTGGGGTTCGACCGGCTCGGCCCTTCGATGAGCTTCCCTTTCCTTGTAATGACTTTTGGCTCGCTCGCTCAGCAGATCTCGGAGATGACCATTTTTCAATAACCGAGCTACCTCTTCTCTCAACTGGCGACAATCCTCGGTTCTATGGCCATGGGTTCTGTGGTTTGCACACACCATACTCGGATCCCGTTGGCTCGGATCCGACCTTAATGGTTTCAGCCATCTTACATCCGGGACACGGCCGATGGCCGAGACGAGGCCCGAAGTACTAATGTTGAAGTTGTAATCCGAAATCTTTGGCGGACCCTTATTACCGGCAGAACTTGTGGCATCACTCCTGAACGAGAGCCCCCGGCTGTTTGACGGCTTGCTACCCCGACCTGAGAAACGGCTTGGGCTCTCCCTCGACTTTTCTGACCTAAACTTTTGCCTCTCCGAATGGGAATATGGCCGGTATCGTTTCTTCGATGATTCGTCCTTTGTTTCATAACCCTTCCTTGGTTTCTCAAAACTTCTATCCATTTTTACCGGGACCGGGGGGAGCTCGAATTGATCATCCTCCACCCGAATCTTCGATTCATACCGATTATGGACATCAGCCCACATCACAGCCTCGTATTCCAGTAAATTTTCTTTTAATTTGAACAAAGCAGTTGAACTTAGAACATTGAGCCCCTTTGTGAAAGCTTGCGTGGCCCATTCCTCCGGAACCGGGGGGAGTTCCATCCGTTCCCTTTGGAACCGTTCGTCAAGCAGTAAGTTATCATCCCTTTGGGTTATTCGGAAGATATCGGCCTTGCGGGCCTGTACTTTTTTGGCACCGGCATGAGCCTTCACGAAGGCATCGGCGAGCATTTCGAAAGAAGTGATCGAATGCTCGGGCAGGTGGTCGTACCACGTCAACGCTCCCTTTGACAGGGTCTCCCCAATTTTTTTCAACAACACTGACTCAATCTCATCTTCCTCCATATCATTGCCTTTTATGACACAAGTGTATGAGGTCACGTGCTCGTGCGGGTCCGTCGTGCCGTCATATTTCTGTATATCGGGCATTTTGAACCTCTTTGGGATCAGTTTCGGGGCCGCGCTCGGAGGAAAAGGCCTTTGGATGTATCTTTTCGAATTCGGCCCTTTCAGTAAAGGCGGAGCCCCCGGGATTTGATCCACCCGAGAATTGTATGTCTGGACCCTCTTTTCGGTTGAGTCTACCCGTTTTTCCAAAGTTTCGAGCATCTTTATAAACTCGGTAGAAGAATCGGCTCCAGAGCCGTTGCTCTCAACCATTCGTGCCTCATTTCTTCCGGTTTCGGCAACACCCTTTGTCTTATCCGGCTCTGCTTCATCTTTTCCGCTCTGCAATTGGGTAATCGCGATTCCTTGCTCGGCGATTACCGCTCTTTGTTCCTGTAACATCTCAAAAATTAAACGTAACTTAACATTGTCATTTGGTGCATCCGGTTCCCTTCGGCCCTGGGTTCGAGACAATGTAACAGAATTGTAAGTATTTAGAGGATCAGTGGCCGGTAGGGCGGCATTCTCTTGGTCCACGGTATTTTGCCGGTTAAGGCCCTCCCTCGAATCGACGAGGTTCGGGTCAGCTGGATTTGGCAATACCCGTAGTCCGCTGCCTTCATTTTCCGCCACAATCTCGGTGTTGTTGACATGGCCAGATTGTTCGATGTCGGCCATTTAGTCCGTTTTCGCAGAGACGGGCAGAAGATGTTTTTTATTTTGATGAATATGATAGAAATCAAGACCAAAGACCACTATTATCCTAGCCCCACGGTGGGCGCCAAACTGTTTACCCCGAATTTGGATAATCAATTGAATTTGTGAGTGGGTATAAGATATGTGATTTAGTCTTAATCTACTTGATGAAAGAAAGATATAAACGTGGATATAATAAGACGAGAGCAATGATAATCGGTGATTTGCGATATGCTTGTATGTTCACTAGTGTATGAGTGTTACTCGATTGTAACAATGCAAGAAATAAATGCAATAGATATGACCGAAAGCGGGTGTTTGAGAGAGATTTTGTATATATATATTGCTATTACAAGTGTTCTTAGGAAATCAAGAAGCCAACCCCCTCCAAGGAGGGGGATGAGCTCTATTTATAGTGTTGCCCCCATCAATACAAAATCATTGAAATAATAATAATAAGGACAACTCTGAATGGATTTGGTGGGATTAGGCTGGTTGTACGGTCTGACACACACATGGTTGGTTGTTGACCGTGGCAGGACGCTACTGACGCATGGCTTGTGTGCAACGGTTGTACCGGACCAACGGCACGGATACTCGGGGTAACGACCTCGAACAACTCGGTGGGGAAGGAACCGTACCAAATGGTCCCCCCGATCAGCTCCGGACAAACGATCCTCTGGTTCAGAATGAGAGTCTTCACGTATGTTCTTGTTCACTTCTCCCTCCGGTTTCTCGTTTCACCGGTTTAACTTACATCCGGTTTTTACCGTATACAAGCCTAACACCCTTATGAATTTTCTACCAACTTTATAATTTCGAATAAGCAGGTATCAAATGAGGATTCATGTGCGTAGGAACTAGCATATGTGAGTCGCTCTACATTTTAAAGTAAAAGATAATTATGCATGAATTGCTAAGTATTTAGCTTCACGGACAACGTTTATGTTTTTCCCGAGTTTCCAATGACACTACGATTTTATATGACGTACAAGTTCTTTTGACTACTAATGGAATGGTGATTTGGTATGATTTGTGAGTAATTAAACATGACAGCTAGGTTGAATGTAGCATGACGTCATACCAGTATTGTATCATGAGTTGCACGTGATAGTTCACCAGTTTTGGTTCCTCTCACTGTCATCTCCGCTGCTCAACTTAAGGATATTTTACTCCAAAACATTTTTATTAAAATTAAAAGGTTATTTCTGCACAAATATAAATCCTAAAGACAATATTTAAATAGTATCATAAAAGTATTCTTTTCGGCAAATCTCCCAATTAACAAACATAGAGGTTATGTTAGGGATACAATTAATATCACTTACGCACTTGTGAAGATTTTTTAATCAACAAGGCAAACGAATAAGAGGAGACAATCTTAACCATTAACAATTGAAGAATTAGTTTTTAAACAAATATGAAAGTGATTTTAACACTCAAACACTTTTTCTTACAAAGAAGCAGCATTGCAAGAGAGATGTAAACATTTTGTGAGGGAAATATATGACATATCATTAGAGATCATGAATGTAATTACTTATTGGTATTCAAAGATCAGCAAAATATTAGCTCGACAGGAAATTAACAGTAAGGAAAAATCCGTGGTTTGGATTTATTTGGAAAAAAAAATAGTATTTCAAATATTATTTAGAGTACATAAATAAGAAACAGAAAGGCATGTTAGCATGATTCAATTGTATTTAGAAAATGTTTGTTGTTTCCATATCTCAAGAAGTTCGCTTAATTAATAGAATGTCAACTTTTATTGATATAAATACAGAGTTATCTTTAGGAATAGAATCATTCCAATTGATTCCCACATGGCTTGAGGAAAAGTAACATATGAATTTTATAAGATTGAGAGCTAGATGACAGTACGCAGAGCTCGGTAACGCGAGCATATGACCTGAGTGGGGGTTTTAAAGCCATGGAGCATTGGACTGACCCAACTGGGTTTGGGCCAGCAGAACACTGGACTGCCCTCTCCAAGCGAGGAGTTGGCCCATGTGACTTAGGCGAAGGCTTGGGTTTCATGGATCCTAGAGTGGAGGGGAGCGCGTCAGACTGGTTCTCTCACAGAGCAACAATTGCCCTACTCTCCTTGCAGAGGAGGATCAGGGACCAGTGCTGGCCAAACCCACTTAAATGCTTGCAGCGGCAGGCTGGTTTCACAGAGCAACGATTGCTGGCAGAGCCCACTAAATGCTTGCAGCGGCTTGTCTAAATCATTGGTCTTTAATTTTTGCCCCTCAAATATGAAATTTTTAATTCTTGCCCTTTGCCTAAAAATTTATGGATTCCGGATTCGAATCCCTGCTCAGACAAAAGAAAAAAATTACAAGACAGAGGTTTAGATTCACTAGGCAGAGTTTGCAGGTCAGGCATAGTTTGCCTTATGCGTGAAGACAAACTCTGCCTTAAGATAGAGTTTGCAGGTAAAATATGCTTGATGGCTTGCAAAACTAACTTTGGCTTGCAGGCAGAGTTTTCCATTCAAAACTCTGCCTGCAGGGATAGTTTGCAAGCAAACTATGCCTGATGGCTTGCAAAACTATGCCTGAAGCCTAACTTTGGCTTGCAAAATTATGCCTAAGGCCTAACTTTGGCTTGCAAAACTCTGCCTAAGGCCTAACTTTGCTACAAAACCCTGCCTTGCGGATTTTTTTTTTTTTACTAAGCCGGGGTTCGAACTTCATATCTTATGATATTAGGCAAAGGGCAAAATTAAAGATCACCAATTTGCTGGGCAAAAATTGAAGAGCACTCCAAAATAAGGGCATTCCTTCGAATTGCTCGTTCATTTTTAAGAGTTAGTTACTACCCTCAATCAAATAAAGCTCATACCAAGAAATAATTATAATCTTCATATTTTTACAAATTTTAGTTATAATGAGTGTATATATATTACATGGCCTTTTAATTATTCAAATAGATTATTTTTGCCCTCCGTTGTTTTTTGGTTTCAAAAATATCCTTGCCATTTAAAAAGAGAACCACTTCTACCCTAATTTTCTAATGGCTGAATCTTGAATCCGAACTCTTGTCTAATTAGCTTAATTAGCATAGTTGAAGGGTAATGTTGGTTTTTACCGAAATATTAATCCTCCTTTTTTTAAATTCACTTTAATTTATTTCTTTCCTTTTTCTGTTTTCTCCTCGTGGAAAAGGTGGATACTCTTTGATCGTTGATAACGTAAGCAAAACAATCGTTATTGATAACTCCAATTAAAGATGTCACCAGAAGTTACATGATTAACTCCTCTATGGTAAACTAAAAACTCCACAGCAGCCAAAAAAGTAATAATGCTCAGACACTGTCCATACACGTGACTTAATAAAATATCATATTACATTTATTCTCTATAAACGAGACAAAGCAAGAACTTGCTCCTGAGCTTGATCATAATAGCTTGGCTTTTCCCTATTGACTTGACTTGTCTTTTTGCTTGTTTGATCTGACTTTTCCAAAACTACAAAAGTTTTAGCAATTGCTCTCAAATGATGTTTTTGTACTTTCCCTGTTCCAGTCTTGGGCAATTCTTCAACAATTTTCACCTTTTTTGGCACCATAAATCCTGGCAAATTTGATCTACAATGTGCAATAATGTCCACTTCTTTAACCTGTGATGAATTTTTGGTCAAAATCACAAATGCACATGGACTTTCACCCCATCTTGGATGTGGCATGGCCACAACAGATGCCTCTACTATATTTTTATGCCTCATTATAACATTTTCAACTTCAATACTACTAATATTTTCTCCACCAGAAATTATCACATCTTTGCTTCTATCTTTAATTTCCAAATACCCATCTTGATGAATCACTCCAACGTCGCCGGTAAAAAACCAACCTTCTTTAAAAACCTCTGAATTTGCCTTCTCGTTTTTAAAATACCCTTTCATAATACTGCTCCCGCGCAAGCACACTTCTCCAATTGACTTTCCATCGCGTGGCACGCTCTGCATATTCTTGACATTTTTCACATCAACATCGGCTAGGGTTAGTATCCCAACCCCTTGTCTTGCTTTCAACTTGGCTTGATTTTGAGTGGGCAATTTGTTCCATTTTTCTTGCCACTCGCACACGAGGGCTGGTCCAGTGGCTTCCGTGAGCCCGTAAGCATGGACCACGTGGAACCCGAGCCTCTCGATTTTCTCTAAGAGCAGTGCGGCTGGCGGTGCACCACCTGTCAAAATTTGGACTCGTGTGGTTATAGGTCTGTACTCGTGCGGCTTGGCTTCTAGAAGGATGTTGAAGACAATAGGTGCACAACACATGTGTGTAACATTATGTGACACTATGTTTGTGTACATTTCTTGGGCAGTAGTGTTACGCATGCAAATGTTGGTCCCACCTCTTGCTGCTATGCCCCATGTGAAAGTCCACCCGTTGCAATGAAACATTGGCAAGGACCATAAGTAAACCGGCTCAGTACCCATTTCCCAGCCTAATATTAGGCTCAAAGTGCTCAAAAATGCTCCTCTATGACTATACACAACTCCCTTAGGCGCTGATGTCGTACCTATTGAAGATATAATTAAGTAAATAAGACATATATACTTTTTCTGTTTCGATTTAATGATGGGGTTTGACTGAGCACGAAATTTAAGAATAAAAGGAGGACTTGAAACTTGTAGGCTGAAGTTACTATTAATCATCTCATTAAGGGTAAAATAGGAAGTCTAAAGCTAAATTATTACTAATTATAGAAATATATCATTCTTTTTTTAACTAATTGAAACGGAAAGAGTATCACGTAATTTGGATAGAGCTAGGGAGTATCATTTTAACAAGTTAAACTTTTAAATGAGACGGTTCGATATTTTATAATCGTACCTGATGTATAATTCAAGGTAATTGGATCCCACTCGTCGGTAATTTCTTCGGGGACGTAACTCGGATTTCCTTGGTGTACAAGTTGCTCGTACTCGAGATCGCCTAGCCGGATTCCGGTAGGGGAGTCAATGTCATCGATGACAACGATGAGGGGCATTATTGGCCTGTTGAAAGTTTTGGACTTGTCGAAATCGGACATCATTAGTAGTTCGAGTGCCTTTTTAGCAATTTCTAGGTACTCATAGTCAACAAAAAATACTTTGGCTTCGGAGTGTTTGAGAATGACTGCAATGTTCTTAGCATCTAGCCTTGTATTTATTGTGTTCAAAACAGCCCCTGCCATTGGCACAGCAAAATGCATTTCGTACATTGCCGGAACATTTGGAGCCAACACTGAAACCTGCAGAACAAAAGAAAAATACTATTAATAAAAACAAAAACAAAAAACTAAGCTAATGACTATATATATATATATTATAGCCTTGCTTATTTTCATGTGTTGCATGTGTTAGGGTTGAGGAAACAATAGCCAAGCATGTTAACTAAAAGTGCTAACATGTTGCTTAAAAGCAACTGTTACAAAAACATATTAATAAGTCAGGCTATATTAGAGTTTATATTCTATGCACTAATATTGTAAAAATACTAGCAAAAAAAGAATATCTACGAAATTTGTCTCTAATCTATTGCTAAAATAGCCCGTAGCTATCATGATTTTTGATAATCCGTCGTTAAGTAAGATTAATTTGCTACATGTTTTGTTGTTTAGGAAAGTTGTCCGTCGCTAATTCCTTTTATTTAATAGTGAAATATTTACAGAATCATGAGGTCAGTACATGTAAATCTCTAAGATAGGTATTACTAGTAACTAACATGCGACAACATGTCAAACTACATCGTTAGTAGTGCAAAAAATCTTTAAATAATTAGCATATTTAACTTAAATCCTATCACGTGAAAAGGATTGTCTGGTGTACTTACCACATCGTTCTTTATGATGTTTAGGGATCGGAGAGAGGAGGCAATGCGACAACAACGCTCGTAGGTTTGTCTCCACGTGAAACGGACACCACCATAGATGATGGCTGTCCTATTGGCATAACATTTTGAAGCTCTTGGTAAGAAGGTAAGAGGAGTAAGAGAAACATAATTTGCTCCACATTTTGGTAAATTATCCATAGGATCAGAGTGGAAATTGTGTTTTTTTCAAGAAGTATAGGCTCTCAAAATTTGTTGGAGAGGAAAATGTAGTGAGGTAACTTAGAGTTTGTGAAAAAAAAGAGGAGCTAAGAGGGATATTTAAATAGGGGAAAGGCTAAGTGTAGAGTCAAGACTATATGGCCCATTATGGGACCCTACATGGTTGTTTAGCTGGAAATAATACGGAAGTTGCAATGAATTTGTGTAGTGCTAATTAATTAATTAAGTAATACAAAATTCATCATATTCACAGTTCAATTCCAACTAGGACCATTGACTGGTTGTTTTCACATAAAAGTTTTGGCTGCTTTGACCTCACCACTTCATCCAGGGCTAGGGCTAACCAAAAGCCACCTCAGTTCACTAGTTCTTGTCTTTGTTTATTTTTAGGGTTTAACTTACATATACTATAGCATATAGAGTGTTTTAGATTATGTTAACCTACTAGTTATGTGAGGCCCGGGCTTACTCAAGATATAAAAGTAGATATTTTAACTAAAGAAATATAGTTTGTGTTAGTACAAGTGTACAACAACAACAACAACCATATACCCATTGTAGTCCCACAAGTGGGTAGTTATATGAAAGCAAAATTTTTATTCCACTCCTTTAATATTTTAACTTCCATTTTGATGAAATATTTACTTCAAATCAAATGCGGAGCCAGAATTTGACATTTAGTGTTTTAGATTATGTTAACCTACTAGTTATGTGAGGCCCGGGCTTACTCAAGATATAAAAGTAGATATTTTAACTAAAGAAATATAGTTTGTGTTAGTACAAGTGTACAACAACAACAACAACCATATACCCATTGTAGTCCCACAAGTGGGTAGTTATATGAAAGCAAAATTTTTATTCCACTCCTTTAATATTTTAACTTCCATTTTGATGAAATATTTACTTCAAATCAAATGCGGAGCCAGAATTTGACATTTATAACTTATGTATCCTAATTTTCTGAAGTTATTTAGTTCTAAATAAATAATCTATACATAGTTAATGAACTTTTAAGACAAATACATAATTTAACTTGTGCAGCGGGTGGAGTTGCTCCTCTCTTAATTAGGAATTAGGGGTTCGGCCCGGGCCCAAACTCAAGATATAAAAGTAGATATTTTAACTAAAGAAATATAATTTGTGTCAGTACAAGTGTACAAAAACAACAACAACAACAACAACAACAACAACAACCATATACCCATTGTAATCCCACAAGTGGGTAGTTATATGAAAACAAAATTTTCATTCCACTCCTTCAATATTTTAACTTCCATTTTGATGAAATTATTTACTTCAAATCAAATGTGGAGCCAGAATTTGACATTTATAACTTATGTATCCTAATTTTTTGAAGTTATTTAGTTCTAAATAAATAATCTATACATAGTTAATGAACTTTTGAGACAAATACATAATTTAACTTGTGCAGCGGATGGAGCTGCTCCTCTCTTAATTAGGGATTAGGGGTTCGAACATGGATATGGAAAAAATCTTTGGAGGAAGCGCTCCCCCCGAATAGGCGCGATACAGTGCGAATTATCTAGATTAATTGGGCTCAAATGCGGATATCGAGCACCAACCAGAAAATCAAAGAACATGAAAAATGAGGTAGGAGGTTCGATAGCTTTTCAAAAGTAGACCTTAAAAACAAAAAACAAAAAAATTGACTTAAATAAATAAGATTAGGACCTAAAAGTAATTAATTAAAAAGTTTTTAAAAAAATTGAAAATTATTGTGAGGACTACAAAAGTCCCCAGGTTCGATAGCTTTTGAAAAGTAGACCTTAAAAACAAAAAACAAAAAAATTGACTTAAATAAATAAGATTAGGACCTAAAAGTAATTAATTAAAAAGTTTTTAAAAAATTGGAAAATTATTGTGAGGACTACAAAAGTCCCCACATTTGCTCTTATATATAATAGTAATTTGTAACAGATGTGTCTTCTTTTAAGGTTAATAATTCCAACTTTTTATTGACAATATTACTAATAGTTGTTTTATGTGATAGGCCAAATGTAATGTGTGAGTGTGTATATGGAAAAAAGCTATTGGTTTTGTCTGGACCTGTAACTGGCCCTCTGTGCTAGATATCTATACATATTTGACTGAATCTAGTTATTATTATTGTATTAACTTGAAGTCATTGTTGTAAACCATAAACTTCAAATCATATATCGCCCCCCTCTAGCTAGCGGAGCTATGTAGAGGCAAGATTAAATTGCCAACTTCAAAAATTATACAATGTAGGGTAAATGATTCTTTTTATTATACATAAACTGTAAAATCAATTTAACATAAGTGAAGATTTTAGTGTAATGGAAAAGGAGCTCAGAAATCTCTTTAGGTCGTACGTCAAATCCAATGTAACAATTTTAGTATTTTTTTGAATTCCTTTATGGAAATTTCTGGCTCCACTACTGATACAAACTCATACTAATTTAGAAATTTCAGGCTCCACTACTGATACAAACGCATACTCATTGTGTATGTCGGCGAACGTTTCTATCTAGTCATATATATAGCTCTTATGTTTGATTTAATGTGGTATTGATAGCAATATATAATTGTCATTTCCAGTTTATACATACTTGTTTTTTATACAATATGTAGGATGATTATGTTATGGAAAAATAAACAGAGAATGAAGGGAGGAAACCAGAGAAAATGATGAACAAACTCATTATGTTGTTCATTACATTGTTCCTTTCATTAGATCAAATAAAAGAATAAAGCACTTTTATTATATTTAGGGAAAATACATAAAAAACCCCCAACGTATAGCCAGATTAATTATGACGCACCCAACCTTTGCGGGCAACTTATTACCCCCCAGTCTTAATTTTTCAGTATTTTAGTAGCATTTTTTGGCTGACGTGGCAAAAAAAAAAATTGAAGCCCAGATGCACAGTGGAGAGTGTTGCACACTCTCCGCCACATCATCGCCACGTTTTTTTTTTCATTTGATTTTTTTTTCATTTCACTGCCACTTTTTTTTTCACTTTCTTTTATTAACACACACACACATTCTTCCTCTGGCGGCGGCGGAAGCGGTGTGGCGGCGGCGATTGCTGCTGGGGTGGCGGCGGCGACAGCGGTGGTTGAGGAGAAAGAAGAAGAAAGAGAGGGAGGGTGGGGGTGGGTGAGAGGATAAAATATAAATAAATTTTTAAAAAATAATTTTTATTAAAATATCACATTTGGACCATTTTCACTCGCCAGATTTTTTATTTTGTTTTGTCACGTCAGTCGAAAATGCTACTAAAATACTGAAAAATTAAGACTGGGGGGGGGGGGGGGGGGGGGGGGTAATAGATCGCCCGCAAAGGTTGGGTGTGTCATAATTAATCTGGCTATACGTTGGGGGGGGGGGGGTTATTAATGTATTTTCCCTTATAGTTATAGGGGAAAAGGGAAAAAAATCAAAGTTAATGTGCTATTTTCCTTAAATATCATAAACTAAAAAGAAAGTAAATATTTTACAATTATTGTAGGTCCTAAACTTTAAAGGAACATAAATCTTCTACCATTAATGCAGATCATAAAGTATAAGAAAAATAAATTTTAACAGTTCCCTTTAAACTCAAGTTGGTTTATCCAATTTGAGTTTGAACACTGTATTATTCTTCTTCTTGAATGTCTTGTAAAATTGCTTTCTAAAGTACTTTAGCTTTTTCTTAAATTTTAATTTCGGCTGATTCTGAAGTCTGGTTGATACTGCATTACGTTAGCTAGTTCAGATTCCTCCCCCCCCCCCCCCCCCCCCCCCCACAACCACTCTAGAAAACTAAAAGAATTGAGCTTTTCTAAAAAATAAAAAATAAAAAAAAGTAAACTTACGGAAGCATCCATCTCTATCATGCACTTCAATCCGCACATAACACAATTATGTAAATGTCCAGCTATCTTATCTTCACTGACTAATTTTGGTGGTTCTGATCAATGAAGATTTGTGAAGCACTCAAGATACATTGATGCTTGTCATGGTTTAAAATAAGCATGGTAAAAATTCATAAGGTTAAAATTAATATTGATTGAAATAGTCACGGGTCAAAAATAAACATGGGTTAAAATTTGATATTGGAGCTCATGCATTAAACGTCAGCAATAGTTAAAACGGAACTCATGCATTAAAAATAAACATGAGTTAAAGTAGATTAAATATTATTCAGATTCTGCGAACTTACAAAAATCCATTAAAATCAATGAAGTATCTGATACCACTGTTATGAAAAGAAAAAAAATAGTGGAACTAGGGAGAAAACCAAAGAGAGTAGGTTGATGAACTCTTTGTGTTATTCATTTCACATTCCTTGCATTGAATCAAATAAAAGATTACATCACTACTTATAGAGAATTAAACTATAAATAAATATGTTATTCTCCATATAGATCTGCACTAAAAGAAAAGTAAATATTTTATAATTATCATGGATTTTAAACTTTGAAGGAAAGTAAATATTCTACCACTAACGCAAATTATGAAGTAGAAAGAAAGTAAGATTTAACAGATTAAACTCTGAGGTCTAAATATGTAACCATTTCATACCCCATGGTCCAGTCCATGTGGCTTGACTACCAAAGAAGAAAATAAAAATGATGGTTGGCATGTGGGTAGGCATATAGTCTTTAGTGACTAGTGTATTCTTAAAAGGAAAGATTTACCGTATTTTAGTGGTTCACACTAAAGATGATGTTTGTTTAATTACAAAGGAAAAAATAGTATACTGAATTTAAACTTTTAATTGATGGTTGCATGAGAGCGAAAGGAAAGTGAATTTATCAGAAGATTTCCAAGCATTTTGTTGGAAACCGGGGTTAGGAAACTTTCTTTTTTTGGAACCTTATTTCCATCAATCTTCCCTCTGGAATGCTGAAATTAAGAAGAAAACAAGTTTCTTGTCCTCTTTTCCCCATGAATTTCAAGGAAAAACAAACATATTAGGTTAGAAATCAAACATGCCAAGAGAAAAAAATTAAATTAGAAAATAACATGCCAAAAAAATATATCCAAACACACAGAAATTTCATGAAAACATCTGTTTTTCTTCAATTCTGACCGAAAGGGCCACTGTGGAATTGTATATATTTCGACCAAAATGTAGTCTAGTACTCCCTCCTTTTATTTTTACTTATCCACTATACTAAAAATAAACTTTCCATTTTACTTGTCCACTTTAGCATATTAAGAGAAAGACAAACTTCTTTTCTTATATTAACTCTAACATTAATTACTCATTTTCAAATCATTTTTCAAATCCACTGAGATTATATACCAACTAATATGAGTATTATGATAAAATATACACTTTATTTATTAATTCTTAAGAGACCGTACAAAATTGTAAAAGGAAACGGAGCGAGTGATCGATACATTGACCAGGTTTTAGTGTTCAGAATTCAGAGTCAAAATATCTTTCCTTTTCTTTTAAGTTCAAAAAGCAAGACAGTACTTTGATCAATTCAATGCTTCCACAGTGTGAAACCATAGTCCTTTTTATTTTTTATTTTCCTACTTAACTAACTCTGGAAGGATAAATGTTTGTTAGGAAATAGGAGTTTAATGCTTAAAATTTCTCTTTACAGCAGCTCAATCGATTTATTATTTTGTACCAATTCAATTTTGGGTTTTTGGTTGTGCTTTATCTTTTCCCTTCTATTCTTGAAATTAGAGTTTATAGGTAATTTATGGTTGTGTAAATACTATGTTGTAAGCTCATATTAATGCCGAAAATTTACATAATACGCATTTCTTTTACTCGCTAGTCGCTACCATTGGAGAGATTTTAGGGGTCATCAGGCCATGGAAGAAATAAAAGAGGAAGAAATTGTGGGAAAGATGTTTTCATGATAATTGTTTTGTGTCAACTTATTAAAGTTTGGCTAATATATGCCAATTAGGTCTAAGAGTTAGCACACTATGCCAAATTCCCAAAAATTATTTCCTCGCTACCATTTGGAATTGAACTAGCCTCCCCTTTCTCAAATCTGAAGTATACCTAAAAATTAGACCATTTTACTAAATACGCGATTAGTTACATATTGTAACTTTAGAATTCTAAGATGCGTCTAATAAATAGTAACCAACTGGTTAGGCAGACTATCATACTAAATAATGATAAAGCACAAAAAAATATATACCTCTTTTGAACTCAAGAATAATAATGTCTTAGAATTTCACTCGTCGTGGTTGAATCATAATTGTGTCCCCGAGTTCGAACAAACGTTGCTATAATATTGAAGCAGGGAATTTTAAAAATTAGTATATTATATTGGAATTTACCTTTAAAAGTTTCTAACTCCAACACATTATCTTGGAGTTTCACTTGTGAAAAAGATTTGAAGTTCAACACACTATATTGGAGTGTTTTTGTGTTTTAGGTAAGCAGGTTTTTGTCAATATTTAAACACTGAATAATTTTAAAATAGTTGCTAAAACTTGATTAGTGGTCCTAAAAGTAGCTATTTGTCAATTTCTCCTAAAATCTAGCGAATTCGGACTCATTGGAGTTGGCTCACCTCCAGTACGCCATCAGTCCAGTGCACCCAGTGCACTTTTTAATTTGCTGCCATCTGTCCATATTTAAAGTCAATGGTCATTATTTATTTAACTAAAACAACCCTCCTCACCACACTTAACAATGGTTAGGAGGGTTGTTTTAGTTAAATAAGTAATGACCATTAGCTTTAAATATGGACAGATGGCAGCAAATTAAAAAGTGCACTGGATGCACTGGACTGATGGCGTACTGGAGGTGAACCAACTGCATCAATATTAGGTTAAATAGTCTGTAATCAATAAAACTTCTCCAGTCAATCCCGTATAAATGTCTAATACATTGCAATAAGACTTTTGTACAAGTTTTGTGAGAAATAATAATTAGCTTCAAATATTTCAATATTTCAAGGTTGTTAAAAGAATTATATCAGAAAAAGAATACAACCTTTTGTCTACCAACGTGTTTATATATATTTTGTAGGACACACAGGTGCATGCAATTAATAATCAAAGAACATCCTTAAAGGACAAGAAAGTTACTTTATTTCATTGATGCACTTCACAACTTCTTCTTTTTTAAAAAAACAAAAAATCTTGCTGGGAATTACAAAAAATTGGTCGCAAGAAGACTGAGACTAAAGAAAAATGTAGTCATTAGATCTATTTAAAGGAAACAAGCCCAAAAAGACACTGATATTTCCTTTCTACGACTTTCTTTTTTCCTTTTACATGGTCCTTCTTCCTTTCTATTTTTTTTTTTAATATACTTTTGTGATATTTCTTTCATATTGAGAAATGCTGTACAAGGAACGTAAAACACGTCGAAAAAGTTATCACTATCACACATATTGTATTTAATCCATCACTAATTTTTTCAATAGACGAAGAGAGAAAATTGTTGCAATTTTGCTTCATGTACCAAAGAACAAGTTGATGAATGTGCATGTGTAATCATGTATTAGTTTAATTGTCTTAAAACATAATTGACAATAATACTATAACTACCTACCTTATTAGAGAGAACTAGTGTATTCTTAAAGAGAACAGAATCCAAGACCTTACGTTTAGGGACTTCAACCTTGCAACAGCTTGAGCTATAAGCCTAGCTGGATATTAAATCCATAGTTTAATTAAAATATATATTCTAAATGTTCCTGATATTTTCCGATTCTCTTTAAAGCTTGGGATGTGATATTTCTAACTAATAAACTAGTCTCACAACATCATTCTTTAAGTAAGTTTTATATGGCCAGACAGATACTTTTCGAATCTTTACACAAATAGCCATTCGAGTTTCCTGTTTGCATTTCCTAGCCGGTATACAATGATTAGAAAACGGTTATACACATATATGTATATATATATATATATATACAGTGTGGTAACAACCGTTTTATTTTTTTTTACAAGCAAGAGAAGCTAGGTTTTACCTTACTAATCTTATTGAGGCGTAAAAAATGGTAACAATTATTTAGATTAGTACTTTATGAAGAAAATAGAATGATGAATTCTGGTATGAGTTTCCTTCCATACTAATAGCTTGATGGTCAAGCTTCTAAAATCAGCTTATTTTGAAAACTGTTTTTTTCAAAAATGCTTTTCAAAATCGTACTTTAGGTCAAAAACAGTTTGTGTTTGACCAATTATTTTAAAAATACTTTTGAGCAGCAATTAGTTGTTTGGCCAAACTTTTAAAAAGTGCTTATGGGAAAAGCTACTTTTTTTAGCTTCTGAAAAACAGCTTCTGCTACTCCCCAAAAGCACTTCTTTTCTCCTAAAAGCTTGGCCAAACACCGCACTTTTTTAAAATAAATATTTTTTTGAGAAAAATAAGCACTTTTGGAGAAAAATCAGTTTAGTCAGTTATTAATATTATTCAAACCTGAAAGGCAAAAGGCAAGAAGGATTAGTAGCACCCAAACTATGTTAAAAACACAAATACAAATTATCTAAGAAACGAAAAAGGCATCCAAACAATTGTATCCTAAGTAGGCGTTTGGACATGCGATTTGAAATCGTGGTTTGAAACCATGAGATGAAATCAGCCTTTCGACATGCATTTCATCTCATGATTACAAACCATGGTTTGAAATCCCAAATCATCCAAAAAGACATGATTTGGGGTTTCAAACCATGTTTTTAAAAAATTTAAATATAAAACTTGACCTATAAGTTTATATTTTGTAAAAAAAAACTCATAAGTTGGTAGATATTTTTAACAATTACTCCTGCCTACCATTTACCAACCTTTACTTATGTCTACCATGTGGGAGGATTATATTAAAGAGTAGTTACATTACTATTCATGTTAAATTTTCTTTTTTATTGAGCTAAAGTTTGATCAATTGATGTTGTATTTTTTAGAAAGGCCTTCTAGTAGCATATTAACTTTGTTATGAACTATGACTTGCTCATTTGGTAAGATTGTATAAGAATTATATTGAGAATATTTTGATAGTTTTCACAACTTATAGGATTTTTATGTCTATAAGAAAAAATAAAACTTAACAAATCAAAATTGCATGTCCAAATATAATTTCAAATCATGGTTTCATCTCATGAAACTAGTTTCAAACCATGTCCAAACGGCACATAATTGTTGGAAACCAAATACACCTTACCATAGCTTTGATTTCCTCCTTTGAGAGAGAAGCAGCCATTTCAGTCAATCCAAAACCACCTTTTTAGAATCTTCTCTTCATTATTTGATTGACTTTTGCTTATGCTCTCAGTAATTGTAAAATTTTAACCACTCAAATTTATGGATCATGGATTTGTTGGTGCCGAGAAAAACATTTACTAGTTTTTAGTCTAAATAGTGTCGGTTTCACACCTAATGAAAAAGACCTATGTTGGTGGACTAGCAAGCACAATTGGACCCACCGACACATAATGGTAGGGTTTTTTCCATTTTATTTTCTTCTAAACTTTTATAATCTTGTAGACGTGAGTCTTCAATATGACAGGGATTGATTCGATTCACACTATGTTCATCTCTTTTAGGATCAAGTTTATCATTCACTTTCAAAAATAGTTTTTTTTTTTCACAAATAGAAAGAAATTTTATTGATGAATATTTGTCAGTACAACTCTGTTTATCCCTTTGTTCTTCTCTCCTGAATTTTTCTGTGATTCGAGGGAAACTAATGACATATTTCTCGAATGTAGGATGATTTAAACCTTCTTGCAATGTTTTTGATCGCTAGGAACATCGGGCACCGGCTTTTGAAAATTGCAGTATTTGATGCCTTAATCTCTTTATGAATATGCCAAAGTTTATGAGAAATTCCAGATACTTTCAAAAGTAGTTTATATTCAATATTTGGTGTATTTTATGACAACGTTTCGTTCGTATGAAACACAGGAATGTGTGTCACTTATCCAGAAATCAGTCAAGTTCTTCGATTAGAGTCCTTGAGCATAAGTCTCAGTCCCCATATATATATTTGGTGGTTGTGAACCGTGATTTCGATGGATCGGAATATACCCTTAACTTTTGCGATTTGAGCAGATATACCTCTCGTTAGAAAAATGATGCATATATACCCCTGCCGTTACACAAATAGTGAAAATATACTCTTTTTGCCGATGATTTTTAATAAAAAAAATCTTTTAGCTCATGTTTTAATTATAGAAATGTCGGGTGGCTTTAAAAAAAATATCTACCCATTTTTTTTAGTAGACGTATTATTTTAAAGCCACGTGGTAAACTTTTTTTCTTGTGGGTTGTTCTGGTTCATTTAAAAAAATGGATAGACTTATTTTTTTAAAGTCACAGAGATAATTTTTTAAACGAATCAGACCCGACTCACCAGAAAAAAATTACCACGTGGCTATAAGAAAATAATTTTACTAAAAAAATGGGTAGACTTATTTTTTTAAAGCCACGTGGCAATTTTTTTAAATTAAGAAATAAGCTAAATAATTTTTTTTTAAAAAAATTGTCAACGAAAAGAGTATATTTGCACCATTTGTGTAACGACAAGGGTATAATTGTACCATTTGTGTAACGGTAGGGGTATATGTGCACCACTTTTTTAACGAGGGGTATATATGCAGTGGCGGAGCGACATAGAGCCGAGGGTGTTCATCCGAACACCTTCGGCAGAAAAAAAACATTGTTTTACAAGGTTAAAATTATTTTTTATGTATATATATTAGATGTTGAACCCCCTTAGGCTTCTTTGTGTGTTTACTTTTTTATATTTTGAACCCCCTCGACGGAAATCCTGACTCCGCCACTGTATATATGGTCTAATCACAAAGTTAAGAGGTATATTTACACCTTTGTCCTATAGAAGACAGTACGTCAATGCATGTTTTGCAATTGATCAATAAAACTATATTCATTAAATAATCTCGTCATCATTTAATTTCCGTACGTATTACAATTACGTAACAGAATCATAAGTCTGTCCCAATTTTATGACGGATTGTCCATCATAAACTTTGTTTTTCAAAAAAAACAAAAAAAAAAACAAAAAAAAATCTAGTGAAAAGTTTGTGGATCAATATGTTTGTCACAAATTTATGATAAAACTAGGTAACTTGACCGCACTTCGCGCAGTAATGAAAACATCATAAATTTATTAACTAACTTTTTGACATAGCGAAATACTATGATAATTGAAAAAAATCAAAAATATTTGTTGAAGTCTTCAAATTCCAATAAATTAATAAAGGTGAAACTAACTTTTAATGTTTCTTATAATTGCATGTAAAGAAAGAGAGGATTCGAGAAATTTTAATCTCTCTACATGCATATGTATACAATTTAAAAATACGTTTAATGTTTGTATATTTAATGTGTATAAATGTTTTATTTTTCCCTTTCGTCAGGAAATAAAAATGATTGCTTTCATAATTTTCTCTTTATTGAAATCTAAATAAAACTATAAAATAAAGAAGAATCAAAATTAAGAGCACAAAATCTAATTGCACCAAAATCCTAAACTCTTTTTTCATCCCTTTTCCTCTCGTTTACCCTTAACTCTTTTTTTTTCTTTTTCTTTTTCCGTGCTTATTCCCCTACCTGTTCATTTTTTAAAAAGCAAATGTCTTATCTTCGCTTTCTTTCATCTTTTCTCCATCTTCTTGTCACCTTTCCTTCTTAAATAACTTCTTTTCATCCTCAAAATCATTTAATTATTACTCAAATTATTCAAATTGTCAAAATATATTAAGTTTATTTGGAAGCTTAATTAATCTATAACTTCAACACACACAGAAAATTGCGAAGAGAATCTACAAGAGTTCAAACAAAAAATATTTCAAGCTATCATTCCGTTGATTCACCTGAATATATTATAACCTTAGAATCACTAAAGAAGAAAAAGAAATAACAAAATCAAGAAAAGAGACAACAATAAAGAAAAAAACATGGAAAACGAAAGAAAATAAAAAGAAAAGCAGCTAGGTGAAAAGAATATAACTAACCATTTTACTAAATCAAATTTATTCAAGAGGTGGACAAGGTACGTACCACCTTTTAGTAGTATATACAACCTCGCAATGCCTGTGTCTAGGAGTAAAATCTCCTATGACACCATGGGAAATCATAATTCATAAGTGTAGCTACAAGTAAATTCGCTTGCAAGTTTACAAATGTTAGAAATGTTACCTGCTTCTTAAATAATACTCAGAATTGAGAAAGCATGTCCAATTCTGCTGCATGCTTCCTAAATGTTATATCTGTGATATGAATTTTGTAATATTTCATATCAAAAGTAATTATTACTATTAATGTATCACAAAATGTATCCACAGTTGATGTACCTAAATAATGACAGAAATCGGGAGAACTGCAACAACGTAACATTATAGCTATTAGCATTGGGAAGCCATAGCTATATATATATATATATATATCTGAAATGCGAAACCAATTGTACACAATAACACGTCCTCAAGATCTGGAGATTTGGAACATATATGAAGATTGAAGAGTATGGGAATATGTGGGAGGAAAAGATAGGGGTGGTGAAAAGTTTGTAACTGACCTAAAGTTATAACCTTTAATTAGTTATTCAATCAATAGCATAGAATTGATTAACATTTAAGAAAACCCATTTAAGAAATGTCCTTTGAATTTTTTAATATATCACGTAAATGGAAGAAATAGGAAGGAAAATTCAAAAAATTGAGAAAAAAGATAAATGAAATTCTAGGCCATAGAGGGGTGCCACGTGACCTTGTCTATATATATATTGTGATCTCGTCATGCCCGTGACTATTCTGCTTCAAAATGATACAATAATATTCTGCTATATTATACTATACACTTTTGAAGTATTCAAGAAATTTAAAATGAGATTCTCCATTTTTTTATTTTTAAAATCAGGTTAGCACTTATGCTGCTTCATGCAACTATATTTATTTAATCGAGTACGATCTCAAAGCACATGTAGGATAAGAAAGTATTCTAATGGTACCAAAAAAAAAAGTAAAAAAAGAAGAGGTCAAATTAAAGTCAAAAAATAAATGACTTTAATTTTTTTTTAAAGTCACAGAGATATTTTTTGAAACTTACCAGACCCGACACACCAGAAAAAAAAATTACCATGTGGCTTTAGAAAATTATGTCTACTAAAGAAAATATAGGTAGACTTTTTTTTTTTTAATTAAAAAATAAATTAAATGATTTTTTAAAAAAATTCCGTTAGTGAAAAGGGTATATTTGCACTATTTTGTAACTGCAGGGGTATATTTGCACCATATTTGTAACGACAGGGGTATATATGCACCACTTTTGTAACGAGGGGCATATCTGCTCTAAATCGCAAAGTTGAGGGGTATATTTGCACCTTTTCCCTTGTTTTTATTATAAAATGTAAGTTATATGTGTGTGTATTTATATTTACATACGTATGGTTATATTTTTAAAAGGTAATTTACTTAATTCCTAAGTTAATTATACAATTTTTTTTCTTCTTTATTTTATTTTTAATTCAAGCATAGGGATCAGATTGAGTTATTTATACACGATTACCCGTAGTTAATTTTCAAGTAATCTGACAGTAGAACAATTATTTATATTATTGGTACATAAAGTTAAACTCCAGAATTGCGCGCTGTTATATTTTAATTAATATAAATATGTAAGAATCATTAAAAAGTCAACGTTTTGTTTAATTTGCAAAGTTTTTTTTAGTCCAATAAGAGTCAGGTGGGCGATATGCATTGTCTACGGTTGACCCGCCCAATCCGCCTAGCGGCCAGGTCAGCCTCGTTGAGCTTGTTAATTAAAATAATTTTTTTCATTTAATAAAAAGCATTTTTCTCTTAAATGAATTTTATGTCGTGTGAATTTAAGTGGTCGAACTGATAGATTCGAATACTGATAATGAAAAGATGACAACAACAACAACAATAACATATCAAATGTAATTCAACAGGTGAGGCTTTGGGAGTGTAGAGTGTACGCAGACCTTACTTCTACCTCATACAGATAGAGAGATTGTTTCCGATAGACCTTCGATTCAAGTAAAGCATTTCAAAGCAGTTTGAAAAATGGTATACGGAAATGAAAGCAGTAACAACATCGAAAATACTGCGATATGGAAAGCAGTATATAGCATTTAGGGAAAAAACATTAACAACAATGAAATAATGCGATAACCGAAGCATATGAATGCACATGCATGTGATGATAGAAATTGAAGAACAAGAAACTATAGAGATTAGCGCTACTACTACTGGTAAGACAATAGATACAAATACGACTACCAAGCCTATGTTGCAGGAAAGCGAGAGAACGCTCAAGGACTAACTAACCTTCTACCCTAAGCTCCTGCTATCCCCAGACTCCGCGCATAGCGGGAGCTTAGTGCACCGGGCTGCCTTTTTTTTTTTTTTTTAGTAAACACAACAAATAAATGCCATGGAGGAATAGCAAATATAGTAATTAAATATCTAGATTAGATTTCAGGCTAATATAAGAAAAGAAAGAAAATTGTATGTATTTGCCTGCTTAACCTTTTGAAGAAAGTAATAATATGGGGTTCATGTTTTTTGTTGTGCAATAATTTCATTTGCTCTCACTAATGGGTTGATACGCATGTGGCTATGAATCCACTATTATTGACTTGATGGGGATACTTTGAGAATTACATGAATATTGTTTGATTTTTTAATATATGGGGTGCACTTTTTTTTTTTTTTGACATTGCTTGTTTTTTTAATATGGGATCCACTTTTTTTTCATGGGTTTGGAGAGGCTAGGGTCCACTTTTTGTCCTTTTTTTTTTAATATTGCTTGGTGTTTTTAGTATGGGGTCCACTTTTTATTGTTTTTTTTAAGAGTGACTGACGATGAAGCATGGGTAAACCGATGCTTCTATATAGTAGAAAAATAGAAATATAATAAAGTATTTGTATCTACTTTTTAGAAGAGTTGGTAATTTTTTAACTATAAAATGTCATTTTTTTGCCCTTAAATAAAAAGTGGGTGGGACCACAAAGGATTTTTTTGCCCTTAAATAAAAAAGTGGGACCAAAGGACGAACGAGGATCTTGCTTATTGACGACGAAGCATGGGTAAGACGAAGCATGGGTAAACCGATGCTTCTATATAGTAGAAAAATAGAAATATAATAAAGTATTTCTATCTACTTTTTAGAAGAGTTGGTAATATAAAATATAAAATGTCATTTTTTCGCCCTTAAATAAAAAAGTGGGTGAGAGCACAAAGGATTTTTTTGCCCTTAAAATAAAAAGTGGGACCAAAGGACGGACGACGATCTTGCTTATAAACTGGCTCTTCTATATAGTAGTATGTATATATATATATATATATATATATATATATATTATGTTCAAAACACGATTAATATAACATTGTAGTTTGTGTTTCGTATCTAAAACTTTATTATATTAGTGTTTGCTACGAATACAAAGTTGGCAAAAATTTATTCACTTTTTAAAAGAGAAGACTTATTTAAAAGGAAACTATTTTCTTCTCTTTGAGATAAAACAATAGCAATATTTAAGCATTAGTTGATACCTTGAATTTTAATTCGATTAATTTAAAGGTGTAAAATATTCTATTATTAATGTATGTAGATTGGGCCTAAACAATACCTATTATTTTTTATCAAATTTTGATTTGGAAAATTCTAATTCAAATTATTATATTAATTTTACATGTTTAAAATGAAACAAAGTAGAAATTTGATTTTCTATTTAAATGAAGAACTACTATTTTTAATTTTTGGTAAATAGTTTTGGTTTAACTCATTTTACTTGTCATGTTGTCTTTTGCATGGGTTTTTAAGGAAATGTCAATTAGAATTATAATTTCACTAATTTACCTTAATAATTAGTTGATCTCCATTTAATATTATTTTTTATTTTATGACATTAATCTCTTTTCACATTTATTAGAGTAAGGAAAAAAATGAAAAAGTAATTAAATTCTATCTTATTTTAAAATATAAGTATTTTAAGTATATTTATTTTAGTAAACATAACAAATAAATAACATGGCGGAATAGCAAATACAACAGCTCAATATCTCGATTACATCTTAGGCTAATATAAAAAAAAAAAACTGTATGGTTTGGCTACTTAAACTTTTGAAGAAAAGCAATAATATGGGGTCCATGGTTTTTACTGTACAATAATTTCATTTGCTCCCATTAATGGGTTGATACGCATGTGACAATAAATCCATCATTATTGATTTTTTTTTAACTATATAGAGAAATTATATGAATATTGTTTGATTTTTTAATATGGGATGCACTTTTTTTTTTACATTGTTTGTTTTTTTAGTGTGGGATTCACTTTTTTTTTTTTTTTTTGATATTGCTTGATTTTGTTAATATGGGGTCCACATTTTTTTTCCGTGAGTTTGGAGATGGCGGGTTACACTTTTTTTTCTTCTTCTTCTTTTTTTTTTTTTTTTTTTATATATTGGTTGGTTTTTAGTATGGGGCCCACACTTTTTTTTTTAAAATGGACGGAGGACGACCCATGCTTCTATATAGTTAAAACATTTTGGATGTCTTAGTTAATATAGAAATTTGGTTGCCAATTTGTGTTTTCTCTTGTGTCAATCTAGTTATCTTCCATTTCCTTTGTTAGTTTCTTGTCTTTTCAATTCCGTTATTATATCAATTGGTATCAGAGCTTGGATTAGATTTGTTCTATCAAATCTAGCCTAGGGTTTGTTACTATATATAAAAAAAATCCTAGAAAAACCCCCCAAAAAAGTTGTGTTTGTTTTGTTGTTTTGTTATTAGATTCTTGTTCCTTAGTACGTTAGGGTTTCAAATCTTCAAATTTCGTGTCAATCGGGTCAATTGAGAGATCTATCATTGTTGGGTTGAAGCTTTTGAGAAAAGTTGAAGAACAACTTGGTGGGTTTTGATTTGTGACGAAATTGGGAGTTGATAACTATTGGGCTTTGTTCTACTAGGTTAAGGAAGCCTAAATTCGAAATTTCGTGGTAAAATGAGTTGATTTGAAGGTAGCTAGAAATTTGAATGTTTATGTGTTCTTGAACTATCTTCATAGATTCAAGTGGAGAAGAAGACTCAAAAGGAAAGTTAAATCCAAAAGTTTATACCCAAGTTTTGGAAAAAGTGTTTTTCTACCCGAAAGGGGTAAATACTAAGTTGTCTGGGTCCAACAAGACAAGGGAAAATCTGAAAAGTTGGTCCAAGTACCAAGAAATTCGAGTTTCGAGACGAGTTCACTGTAGCGTTACAGAGGTCCTAAAATACGGACCGTATTCTAGCATACGGACCGTATAAGGCAATCGTGTAAAGAGGACCACCAAGAGAGCATTCTGCCCTGGCCAATATCATTAAATATGATAACAAATACGGACTGTATTCCCCAACCGTATAAAAGGACCCACAATTGGAGCATTCTGCCTAGGAAATACATCATTAAATATGGTCACCAATACGGACCGTATAACAAGAAACGACCCGTATCTTGTGGGTCGTATAAGTCAAGGTATGAAGGTGAACATTTTGTTTTGAAGCATCACTAAATACGACCACGAAATACGGACCGTAACATAAAATACGGACCGTATTTTGTCAAGCTTTAACCATATATTCAAGGTACATTTTCAAGTCCAAATTTCATTTCATCCCACTTACATTTCTCAAAAAAATCTTGATCCTTAGTTGTTGCTTTTGTGTCCCTATTCTTTTGGTAGGGAGCGCACACACAAAAAAAAATATATATAGAAATTTGAAAATTTTCATTATTTCAAATTGATATCTTGGATCAATTGGGGCTTCAAGACCGCGTTTTCAAGTTATCACTACCCGGGCTCGAAATTTTATTTATTTTCCGATTTTAGCATTCCATTTTCTTGTGTCTCTTAACCAGTAGCCATTTAGTAGTTGTTCCTACTTGTGTTTACTAGTTCTTGCGTCCGCATTTCTTTCGTGCTAATTTATTTTGGGCTTTTCTTTGTTTTTTGTCTCGTTGTTAAATTTCTTGGTTCAAGTCCATTAGATTGAATTGATTCATCCGTCCTTCTTAGTCTAACAAGAATCTATTCCAACCAAGAGTAGCATTTGAACCCTTGTGACTAATCGACATTAACAAGCACACAATCTTTAGTGGAAGCAAATTGTGAGGCAATCAAAGGTGCACATATTTGAGTGATTGTGAGTTGATTTTTACTAACCTAACGTGTTTGCTTGTTTTGTTGAGTTTGTTTACTAGGTACCATGGCGAATGAGGAGGACACACCACCTCCTGCCCGAGCAGTAACGCTTAATGAATTGGCTTCAATGTTAGCCGAGACGCATAGACAAATGGGAAAAATAGCTAGTCGAATTGGTAATGTGAAAGAAGAGATGGGGTCCTTAAAAGGAAGCATGAGGGAATTGTCATATTCTCCTCAAGTCCATTATCAAGGAACAAAAAGTATGGGACATCTTGACCATTCACCTACTTTATGTGACCCGGGACCGTTCACTATTTGTATAACCCCACTCCCCAAAACAATCCTCATGACACCACTCACCAAAATACTATCCCCACCCCACCACACAACATCCCAATACGTCAACGAAATAATTCCCCTCCACTTCCAAATGACCCATCACCATATGAACTATTGCCACCTCAAAACTCTCCAAATGTCCAACAATCAAACCATGATGAACCACCACTTGATGATGAAGAGATAGATAATTCTATTCGTGAGCGTAACGCCAATCAAGCTTGGGGATAACAAGGTCAAGCACAAGGTGCTTATCGAGGAAGAGGTGGAAGGAATAGTCCACCCCCTCAAATGGGAAGGCAAGGAGGATACTAAGCCTGTGATGATCACCAATATAGAGGTGTATGTCAAGGTCGTGACTTCTATGGTGAAGACTATAGAGTAGACCCATATGGGAATCATGGCAACTAGGGGAACAATGGGGGTCGGGATACGAGCCTCCACTGTAGACACGTAATTTTGACCCTCCCCGTGTGTTTCATCTTATAGTTTTAAATATTTCTTTTATTTTTAATTTTGACGTGTTAGTTTTATTCTATTTTTATTTAGTAGGCTTATTTGCGAAAATCAAAAGAACAAAAATATTTGTTATTTTTAGAGTATAAATTTTGTGTTTTAAAGAAAGAAAAATTACAAAAAATATGCTTTATAGGTTTTAATTTTGCTTAGCCAGTTATTTATTTTAAGAGTATTTTTTTTTTAGTTATCTAGAAATAGTTATTAAATATTTTTTGTTTTTACACTTTTAAAATAAAAAAATTAAAAAATGAGCAAATAGGATTACACCACCTCACCACAAAATGACAAAGCTTCATAACAAATCTTATCAAAATGGGAAAGGATCACGTTTTTTTTGGAAATATTATTGTTAGGGGGTGGGGCCCACACAAATAAGAAAAAAGGAAAAGAAAAGAAAGAGAGAGCCACTGATATGAGACAGAAAAGGGAAAAGAATATATATAGAGAGAGAGCAACGGAGAGGGGGGGGGGGGGGGGGGGGGGGAAGCAAAAAAATCCCATCATCTTCTTCATTATATCATCTTCATCAAAAAAAAAAAAAAAATCATCACCACCATTTTTATCTTTCTACCCAACCACCCATAACCACTAAAAAGAATCTTGTTCCCCATTAAACTACTTTCCGTCACACTGAACTACTAGCAACCAAACAGCCCCCGCGCCCCCCCCCCCCCAAAAAAAAGCCACCCCCACGCACCACCGTGATAACCCACCGGAAAATCCCCATTAAACCAAAAAAAAAAAGGAACAAACACACCCAGAAAATGCAAGAAATACGTAAAAAAACATAGCACAAAAACCCAAAAACTCAAAAATCCGTCTCCATTTTCTCAAAAATCGCCCGCACAACTTGAGCAAAAGAAAAAAACAGAGTTAAATGTTGTTAAGTTAGTCAATTCATCGTCTATTCGTTGGGGTTTCGCATTGAGGTCATCGGATTCCGGTCAAGGCGTCGCGGCATTTGTTCCGTTCGATTGGAAGGTCCATTTCAATCCCATTACCATTCTTATTATATTGCACATTTGGAATTGTTAAAATTGTTTACTATTTTTTGGTTGGTTAATGCATATGGATTATGGAAATTAAAATCATCGTTGGGAAAATTGAAAATTATTTTTTGGAGTTTCGGTTAAAACTAATTCAAAAATGGAGATTTGATTAGGGACACTAGGGTTGGTTATACATTTGGATTAATATCCCATTGAAGCTTTGTTTTACGATTAAGGTCCGTAGGCAAACGTTAGGGTCATTTAATTTGCGTGTGTTTTCTTTTTACTCGCTTTTAAATATTATGTATTCATTCCCGGGTGGGATGTCCCAGAAGAAAACAAAAATGTAAAAAAATGGAGGCCTCGGTTTTAGTGATAAGATTAGGGGTAATGTCGTTTTCTTTATACTCTTCTCTGTTTGGATATTCTGTAATTAATGGAGGTCTTGTTAATTTAATTATTTGGTCGTATATTTGCTCAATATATTTCTTAAACAAAAGAATCAGGACAAGACTAACGGTTAAGGCCATACTTATTAATTAATTGTGAGATGAGCGAGGCGAGATGCGAATTATTTCAAATCTCGTTGTCAAAGAAAAAGAAAAAAGCGGAAAAACCAAATTTTAAGGGAGCGAGATGGGTTGCGAATTTATTCAAAACCCGTTGTCAAAAGAGTGAAAATTATTATTATTATTATTATTATTATTAATAATAATAATAATAATAATAATAATAATAATAATAATAATAAGTCTCGGATTTTAGAGACAAATAATTGTCTTTAACGCTAGATGAGCTTTAGGCACGTTTCAAGACGTTTGTTTCGATTAAGAACGTTTTTTTTTTTAAACTCAAGGATGCGGTTACGCACCTTGGCCGAACTCGTTTTAATAATTAATGTTGATTCGAATAAGAATACAGTTATGCGTCTTACTTTGATACGCTTAAAAGATTCGGAATGCGGTTATGCATCCGATTTAAGACCAATAAATGTTCAACAATAAAATACGAGCAAATCAAGGCTTGTAACATAATTTATCCAAAAAACTAGTTTAAGCTAAGTATAAGTCGATAAAGCGACCATGCTAGAACCACGAGACTCGGGGAATGCCTAGCACCTTCTCCCCGGTCAACAGAATTCCTTACCCGGTCTTCTGTTTTCGCGGACCATAATAAAAGAGTCATTTCTTTTTTATTAGGGATTCATAAGGTGGCTTGGAACACCAAAACTCAATTTCAAGTGGCGACTTTGTAAATAAAATAATCCCTTTTCAAAACCGTCACTTCAAATGGAAAAACCCTTTAATGATAAAACTTGCGCGTTTATAGCGCGGGGGCGCAAAAAAGGGGTGTGACAGCTCTGGCGACTCTGCTGGGGACTAACCAGAATTCGAGCTTTGTGATATTGCCTCATATTTGGCCTTTATTATTATTATTATTTGGATTTATTATGTGTTGTTGAGCCTAATGTGCTAATTGCCGCTCATTTACCGCTTTAATATCGTTGAACTGTATTATAAACTGTCTTCTCGCGCACCCCCTCTGAATCTCTGAAAACACTTCACACACAGTCACAGGAATGCAGTTATGCATCCTACTTCTGTCAAGATAAAGCCGGAGCGTCTTGGCGCCCGGTGAAGGATTTTAGTCACACATGTTAGGCGGGGCTGGATAAGCAATGAAGTCGGAATAGCACTGCTACCGACAGTATTGCCCCTCCCCGGCTCGAGTTGTCCGCTCGGGTTAGCCAGTCTAGACACCATTTTCCATTAGGTTTTAAACCTAGCAAAACTGAAACGCAGACATGATTATCCTTAGTAGGATCCGCTTATATGCATCACTTGCATTTGACTTAGTGGGACTCGGCACAGGGGTTGGGTCCGTCTAGGATAGGTATCCCTTTTTCTGACCGATCTGTGCATCTCATGTGCTATTTGCAATATTATTTTAAAGCTTGCTTGATTGTTGATCGGCTTTAGGCTAACTAGTGAACTAGAAGAGAGAGAAGCATTCATCTGACTTTTTACGCACCCATTTTCCTTAAACCTCTAATTTGTCTGGCTCTTGCTAAAATAAGAAAAGAAGAGTTCAACTCAAGACGAGTTTATTTATTTATTTTTAAAGACAATTCAATAGTCCAATCTGGACGAACTACGCACACCTGATTCCCGTTCCTCGGGGCGACGATACGTAGGCAGCCCATATCGGGTTCGGTGATCCTTATTCAAAAATTTTTTTAAAAAGTGTTTTTATTTTGTATTAGAAAATCCAAAAAACAAAGGAGATAGTTTTATAAATAAATAAAAAAAAGATAATAATAAAAGGGGGGAGATTCCTTTTTAACGCCCTATCCAAAAGAAAAAGGAAAACACAAAAAGATTTTACTTCGAGTAGTATTTTTAGCGGGGTTTCTTCGGAGGAAATTTTAGAATCAAAATCCAAAAAGATTTTTTTTTTCAAGTTTTTGTAGTTTTTTTTTCTCTTCTTAAATTAAAAAAAAAAAAAAAAGAGAAGAGCAAATTCGAAACAATTTTGTTGATTAATTTTTGCCGAAACTTCGCGAACTACACAAAGATCTGATTCATGTCGCATTATGATACGTAGGCAACCCAAGTCGGGTTCGATCGAATTATTTTAAAAAAAATTCCAAAAAGAGTATTGAAAGAGCGGAGAATAAAAAAGAGTGGAAACAAAAAGAGAGATAATCATAAAAAAAAGATGAGTGAACCGAGAGGTGTGGAAAGCAAAAAATGAAAGAGAGGAAGGCCAAATCAAGCGAAAATGGGGATGATGCCAAAATGACATTGTTACCCTTAGAATCATTCTAGAACTAATAATCGTGCATAGGTGACTTGCGCGCGGTTCCCTAACTCAATCGTTTTTTATTCATGATGTTTGATTTTAGAAGGTGGTTGATTCGTGGTTTTAAAACTGGCGACTCATCCTTACAACACAAGGTCAAAAACCAAAAAGGCAATGGCAACCAACGAGGACACTGGGTTGGTTGACGCTAGCGCTCAAACACCGTTGGTTGACCAAAACTTGGGCTTAGCTGAAGAAGTGAGAATGTTAAAACAACACATGGCAAACATGTATCGGGCTTGGATGACTGGTCAGGCACCACCTCCACCGCCACCTGGCTTCTTCCACATTTTCCCTAATGTGCCGACCTCAAGCCGAGCTCCGCTTACTGTACCTAGTGATCCATCTAACAGTGGGCCCTTGTTCAAAAACCCTGATGCTCAACACCATACTCCAGAACCGACTTTAAATGTCTCTAACCCATATGGTTATAACCCTTACCTTGAGCCTTCCGTTAACAGTGAAAAACTTGATAAGATTGTGGATGATGAGGAAATGACTAGAAATATGAAAAGCTTAAAGCAATCCATAAGATACTTGCAAGGTCAGGAAGGCCATAAGAGTGTTTCATACAAAGACTTGTGCATGTTTCCTAATGTTCACTTGCCCTCTAGTTTTAAGACTCCAAAGTTTGACAAGTATGATGGGCATGGTGGTCCTGTGGCCCATATGAAGGGGTATTGCAATCAATCGAGAGGAGCTGGAGGTGAGGACGAAATGCTTATGGCCTACTTTAGTGACAGCTTAACAGGAATAGCCTCGGATTGATTCACTGATCAGGACGCCATTAAGTGGCATATTTGGGATGACATGGCTCAAGAGTTTGTGCGACAATTTCAGTATAATATAGACATTACTCTAGATAAAATGTCCATGACCAAGGTGCAGAAGAAATCTACATAAAGTTTTAGGGAATTCGCCATTAGGTGGAGAGAGCAGGCTGCTAGAGTAAAGCCTCCAATGGCAGAAGGTGAGGTGGTGGATACTTTTCTCCAAGCCCAAACTGTAGAATACTATTAACACATGCTCCCGCCATTAGGTGGAGAGAGCAGGCTGCTAGAGTAAAGCCTCCAATGGCAGAAGGTGAGGTGGTGGATACTTTTCTCCAAGCCCAAACTGAAGAATACTATCAACACATGCTCCCGGCACTGGGCAAACCGTTAATTGAGGTCATTAAGATAGGGGAAATAATAGAAGATGGAATCAAAACAGGACGTATCATGAGTTTTGCTGACATGAAAGTAAATACTGAAGTAACTCAAACTGGTTCCGGAAGCCTGAGCGACATGAGGGAAAATGATGATGTAGCCATGATTATACCAGAATCGCGACGAGGTGTGAGGGGTTGATCTCGCTCATATACCTAGCCACAACTCCAAGTCTATTCCCAAACTCCATACACTCTACCTCAACATTACTTCCCTCCACAAGACCCTCAATATTCTATGCCACCTCTCCAATACTTTTCCTGTGGTGCATAGCCATATGCTCAACCACATCCTTACCAACAATGGTGCGCACCAGCTCCACGAGGTTCTTACCCAACCCCACAAGCATACCGACCTCGTACCAGCTCCAACTTTCGACCTAGGCCGGAATACAAGAAAGATAGACAACAGAGAAGGAAGGCATCTGGGAAGCCTCTCGGGCTATCAGTCTCAGTTCCAGAAGTTGATAAGGATGAATTGGTTAAAGAGACCCATAACTTGTTTGCTGAGAATAATTTGATTAAAATTGATAATGGTTCAAGTAATGCTTATGTGCCACTTAGTGGATAAGATGACAGCTTTGCAATTGGGAAGTCGGTCCCCTCCCCTTTAGGAAGGAGTCTTGGTAGTTTGTTTTAATGTTCTTTCTGTTATCTGGGTTATTTTAGGTTGTAATCCAAAGATTATTTGCTTGTTTTAATGCCAAAACCCTTCTATAATTTTGTTTAATAATTAAAAAAAAAGAGTTTTTGTTTTGTCATTTCCTAGTATGTCTTCTTTAGTTTTTCTTTTGTACAGTTCTTTTCAGGCTGATTCTAGTGACATGACATACATGCGGATATTTTTCGCCAGATCTTGAAGGCCAGTTTAATTACTAAAGAAATGCACCTAAAAGATTGAAAATGGTGAAGAAAAACGTGTGAGGAAATATTAGAGTGCCGAAACATTTTGAGAGTAAGCTGAAGTCTGGCTTGAATGAAACTAATACGATCACTTTGGGAATCATCAGAATGACACTAGTGTATAACAAAATGTTGATCCCAAGTGACTTGAAGTGGGCCAATATCAAGAGAGGTCAAAAAGCAAGTTTGCTCCAATTAACTTGAGTCATCCATTATAAAGAGATGCCATATGATTTTCACTTCTCATTCTCGAATCACATGCTTTGTACTTGATATTTTAAATGATTGGTATGACGAAGGCATTTCATTCTGCTATCTGAACATTGTGTCACCCTTTGCTAGACCTTTTGAGCTTTGGTTTTATTTTCTTTCATACCCCTCTTTTGGAATCAAAGTACAGTAAAAAAAAAACAGAAGAGAAAAAGTGAAAAGGTAAGGAGAAAGTCAAAATGAAGAGAAAAGAGTTGAAAGAAAAAACAAAAACAAAAAAAATACACAAAAAGAAAAAAAGAAACACACAAGAAATGAGCTGCCGGAACTACGTCTGACCTGATTCTTGTCTCGACAGGATACGTAGGCAACCCTATTCTGGGGTTCGGTCCAACCCAAATAAGATTCGAAATTCCCGTTTCAAAGAAACTGGGACAGAAGTTATTTTTCCTTTTGAGTCGATTCCAAAAGTTGTAAGTCTCACCTCTATTATTTTTGTGTTGTTTTCGAGCCTTCACGCCATCCTTTCTTTTCAACCCTATCCAAAGCCACGTTACAACCAAAGAAAAGACCTTCAGATCAATCATTGAGAATGTCAAGGCTGAGCACGCTATGAGTATAAAATATTTTCTAACGAGCATCACCTGTCTGCGTAAGCATAAGGGAAGTGGAAGAAGATAATGAAAATGAGAGAGTCTTATTGGTGAAAACCTTCACAGGCACCATAAGGCAATGAAGATTTGAGAGAAATGAAAATGAGAGTCTCCCACTGGTGAAAACCTTCACAGGCACCATAAGTCGACGGTGAGTTGAGAGAATGAAAATGAGAGAGTCTTACCGGTTAAAACCTTCATAGGCACCATAAGGCGACGATGAGTTGAGGGAATGAAAATGAGAGTTTTATTGGTGAAAACCCTCATGGGCACCGTAAGACGATGGTAAGATGAGAGATAAATAAAAGAGAGAGGTTTAGTGATGAAAACACTTCGGAGCGCCACTGGCCGAATGAGAGTCTTGAGCCTGTTGAATAAGTTGGGATATGAAGCCTTGATTTCAAAACAAGTTGTGAGAGCACAACAGGAGTTAAAGAATAGATTGGTTGAACAGATTAGGCCGCTCAATCCAAAATGCATGTCGTGACCATTGGAGCCAGCGACCACATTCAGATAAGTGTCTTCTTTCATTTTCTCCTAATAAGGGACATTTCCACTTCTACATCTTTTTACTTCTTTTGTTTTGTTTCGTTGAGTCGTCCATGTAGAACGGGTAGAGAAAGGATTTCAAAACTTGCTACCAGCTTTTCCAATTGCGAAGCAAAACATCTTGCTAACACATGAAGGTAGCATGATTCAAAGTGGGTAGAGTACCCAATGAGTTATCATTCATTGATAGATTATGGATTCATGAAAATATATGGGATCAGTAGAGTTTGAATTAATAGGCACCATAAAACAGAGGTATTGGTATTGGTTTTGATTTAAAGTCACTGAAAGTCACTCCGGTAGCCAGAATTTGGGTCACTGGTCCAATGAGCTGACAGCGAGCACAAACTATTTGAAATCACAGCTAAGTAGAACAAGTGCATGAGCAAGCACCTTCAGAACCAAGGCCACAAACCAACCACCACATTTTAAAACTCACAATTTTTCTTTGTTTGAAACAGGAATGGATATTATCCTCAAATCAAAGGGTCAAAGCTTCAAAAGGTACAATGTCTTATTTTTGCCGATGCAAAAGGCAATGTCACAACATATGTTTGCAAGCAACAAAAATTGATCGACTTTTAAATTATGAATACTGTCACCCCTAGGAGATGCACTTCCTAGTCCGGGTTGTAGGAGACGCACTTCCTAACCCAAAGCTCTACTCCTAGGAAACGCACTTCCTAGTCGAGTCTTTCTGTTTAACTCCTAAGAGACACACTTCTTAGTCAGGATCTTTCAGGTTTTGCTTTTAGGAGACGCACTTCCTAATGCAAACCTTTACTCCTAGGAGGCGTACTTCCTAGTCGAGTCTTTCAGTTTAACCCCTAAGAGACTCACTTCTTAGTCTGGGTATTCCTGGGTTTTGATGTTTAGGAGACGCACTTCCTAATGCAAACCTTTACTCCTAGGAGACGCACTTCCTAGTCGAGTCTTTCTGTCTAACCCCTAAGAGACTCAATTCTTAGTCTGGGTCTTCCTGGTTTTTGACTTTAGGAGACGCATTTCCTAATGCAAAACTTCTACCCCTAGGATACGCACTTCCTAGTCGAGTCTTTCAGTCTAACCCCTAAGAGACGCACTTCTTAGTATGGTCTTCCTGGTTTTTCACTTTAGGAGACGCACTTCCTAATACAAACCTCTACTCCTAGGAGATGCACTTCCTAGTCGAGTCTTTCAGTTTAACCCCTAAGAGACGCACTTCTTAGTCAGGGTCTTTTAGTTTTTACATTTAGGAGATGCACTTCCTACTCAGAGTCTTTCGATTTTAACCCCTAAGAGACGCATTTCTTAGTTTGGATCTTTCAGGTTTTTCTTTTAGGAGACACACTTCCTAAATTGAACCATTACTCCTAGGAGACGCACTTCCTAGTTAGAATTTTCAGTTTTACCTCTAGGAGACGCACTTCCTAGTTAGAGCGTTTAATTTTACTTACATCATCGAATTATCTTACAAAGAGTTTATGATTTTGCTAACACTCACAAAAATTTTCCTAGTGCAAACTGGGGCAGAAAATTTTGTTCGTGTTGTTTGTCTTTGATGATTTGCAGGACCCTCTTGGAGAATGGGATCTAGTTATCAGGACCCTCCTAGAAAATGGGATTTAGTTAGCAGGACCCTCCTGGAAAATGGGATTTAGTTTATCAGGACCCTCCTGGAAAATGGGATTTAGTTTATCAGGATCCTCCTGGAAAATGGGATTTAGTCAGCAGGACCCTCCTGGAAAATGGGATTTAGTCAGCAGGACCCTCTTGGAAAATGGGATTTAATCATCAGGACCCTCCTGGAAAATGGGATTTAGTTTATCAAGACCTTCTTGGAGAATGGGATTTAGTTTAGCAGGACCCTCCTGGAAAATGGGATTTAGTTTAGCAGGACCCTCCTGGAAAATGGGATTTAGTTTATCAGGACCCTCCTGGATAATGGGATTTAGTTATCAGGGCCCTCCTGGAAAATGGAATTTAGTCATCAGGACCCTCCTGTAAAATGGGATATAGTTTATCAGGACCCTCCTAGAGAATGAGATCTAGTTTATCAGGACCCTTCTGGAGAATGGGATTTAGTTTATCAGGACCCTCCTGGATAATGAGATTCAGTTATCAGGACCCTCATGGAAAATGGGATTTAGTCATCAGGAACCTCCTGGAAAATGGGATTTAGTTTATCAGGACCCTCATGGAGAATGAGATCTAGTTTATCAGGACCCTCCTGGAAAATGGGATTTAGTTTATCAGGACCCTCCTGGAGAATAGGATTTAGTTTAGCAGGACCCTCCTGGAAAATGGGATTTAGTTATCAGGACCCTCCTAGAAAATGGGATTTAGTTTATCAGGACCCTCCTGGAAAATGGGATTTAGTTATCAGGACCCTCCTGGATAATGGGATTTAGTCATCAGGACCCTCCTGGAAAATGAAATTTAGTTATCAGGACCCTCCTGAAAAATGAGATGTAATTTATCAGGACCCTCCTGGAAAATGGAATCTAGTTTATCAGGACCCTCCTGGAGAATGGGATCTAGTTTATCAGGACCCTCTTGGAAAATGTGATCTAGTTATCAGGACCCTCCTGGAAAATGGGATTTATTTTATCAGGACCCTCCTAGATAATGGGATTTCGTTATCAGGACCCTCCTGGATAGTGGAATTTAGTTCAATCAGGAGAGGTACTTCCTAATTGGACCGTTTGATTTTATTCTCATAATTGAATTATTTTATAGTTTATTATTTTGATAACACTAACAAAAATTTCCTGGTGGAAACTGGGACAAAAATTTTTTGTTCGTGTTCGTTATTTTTGGTAATTTGCAGGACCCACCTGAAGAATGGGAGAAAGTTGCAGGATCTACCCAGACATCAGGAACCCGCCTGGAGAATAGGGATAATTTTCAATTACAAGCTCAGGAGCCCGCCTAAAAAATAGGGTGTACTTTCAGTTGGTTTCAAGTTCAGTCAGAAGTAACAGGAGCCCCGCCTGGAGAATAGGGATGGCTTTAAATTTTAAGTTCAGAAACAAGCATGAAGATCCAAGTCAAGATTCAAAAGAAGCTGCATAGATAGAGTCTTGTACTTATATTTTCTTTTTAGCTTTTATTTTTTTCATTTTTGATGTAATAACAGGAGCAGCGGACCGGAACCTCGACAGGACCTCAATCGAATCCCCCAACTCAGTATGTTTCATCACCCATCTTACCTCTTGAACTACATGAGACCTGATTCCCTTATAACCCGGGATATGTAGGATGCCCAAGACCAGGGCTCGGTCACATTTTGTTCCATTCCTTTCTCTTCCCTCAAATAAAGGTCGGGTCCAAATTTGTCTCGTTGTCTACGTCTTTGTCTGAGAACTCTTTGCGTCCCCAACCAAAGAGGGATAGGCTGTAGACACGTAATTTTGACCCTCCCCGTGTGTTTCATCTTATAGTTTTAAATATTTCTTTTAGTTTTAATTTTGACGTGTTAGTTTTATTCTATTTTTATTTAGTAGGCTTATTTGCGAAAATCAAAAGAACAAAAATATTTGCCATTTTTAGAGTATAAATTTTGTGTTTTAAAGAAAGAAAAATTACAAAAAATATGCTTTATAGGTTTTAATTTTGCTTAGCCAGTTATTTATTTTAAGAGTATTTTTTTTTTAGTTATCTAGAAATAGTTATTAAATATTTTTTGTTTTTACACTTTTAAAATAAAAAAATAAAAAAATGAGCAAATAGGATTACACCACCTCACCACAAAATGACAAAGCTTCATAACAAATCTTATCAAAATGGGAAAGGGTCACGTTTTTTTTGGAAATATTATTGTTAGGGGGTGGGGCCCACACAAATAAGAAAAAAGAAAAAGAAAAGAAAGAGGGAGCCACTAATATGAGACAGAAAAGGGAAAAGAATATATAGAGAGAGAGAAAGCAACGGAGAGGGGGCGAAAAAGAAAAAAATTCCCATCATCTTCTTCATTATATCATCTTCATCAAAAAAAAAAAAAAAAAAAACAATCATCACCACCATTTTTATCTTTCTACCCAACCACCCATAACCACTAAAAAGAATCTTGTTCCCCATTAAACTACTTTCCATCACACTGAACTACTAGCAACCAAACAGCCCCCCCCCCCCCCCCCCCCCAAAAAAAAAAAACACCCCCACGCACCACCGTGATAACCCACCAGAAAATCCCCATTAAACCAAAAAAAAAAAAAAAACGGGAACAAACACACCCAGAAAACGCAAAGAAATACGTAAAAAAACATAGCACCAAAACCCAAAAACTCGAAAACCCGTCTCCATTTTCTCAAAAATCACCCGCACAACTTGAGCAAAAGAAAAAAAATAGAGTTAAATGCTGTTAAGTTAGTCAATTCATCGTCTATTCGTTGGGGTGTCATCGGATTCCGGTCAAGGCGTCGCGGCATTTGTTCCGTTCGATTGCAAGGTCCATTTCAATCCCATTACCATTCTTAATATATTGCACATTTGGAATTGTTAAAATTGTTTACTATTTTTTGGCTGGTTAATGCATATGGATTATGGAAATTAAAATCATCGTTGGGAAAATTGAAAATTATTTTTTGGAGTTTCGGTTAAAACTAATTCAAAAATGGAGATTTGATTATGGACACTAGGGTTGGTTATACATTTGGATTAATATCTCGTTGAAGCTTTGTTTTACGATTAAGGTCCGTAGGAAAACGTTAGGGTCATTTAATTTGCGTGTGTTTTCTTTTTACTCGCTTTTAAATATTATGTATTCATTCCCGGGTGGGATGTCCCAGAGGAGAATAAAAATGTAAAAAAATGGAGGCCTCGGTTTTAGTGATAAGATTAGGGGTAATGTCGTTTTCTTTATACTCTTCTCTATTTGGATATTCTGTAATTAATGGAGGTCTTGTTAATTTAATTATTTGGTCGTATATTTGCTCAATATATTTCTTAAACAAAAGAATCAGGACAAGACTAACGGTTAAGGCCATAGTTATTAATTAATTGTGAGATGAGCGAGGCGAGATGCGAATTATTTCAAATCTCGTTGTCAAAGAAAAAGAAAAGAGCGAAAAAACCAAATTTTAAGGGAGCGAGATGGGTTGCGAATTTATTCAAAACCCATTGTCAAAAGAGTGAAAATTATTATTATTATTATTAATAATAATAATAATAATAATAAGTCTCGGATTTTAGAGACAAATAATTGCCTTTAACGCTAAATGAGCTTTAGGCACGTTTCAAGACGTTTGTTTCGATTAAGAATGCGGTTACGCATCTTATTTCGAGACGTTTTTTTTTAAAACTCAAGGATGCGGTTACGCACCTTGGCCGAACTCGTTTTAATAATTAATGTTGTTTCGAATAAGAATGCAGTTATGCGTCTTACTTTGAGACGCTTAAAAGATTCGAAATGCGGTTACGCATCCGATTTAAGACCAATAAATGTTCAACAATAAAATACGAGCAAATCAAGGTTTGTAACATAATTTATCCAAAAAAACTAGTTTAAGCTAAGTATAAGTCGATAAAGCGACCGTGCTAGAATCACGGGACTCGGGGAATGCCTAACACCTTCTCCCCGGTCAACAGAATTCCTTACCCGGTCTTCTGTTTTCGCGGACCATAATAAGAGAGTCATTTCTTTTTTATTAGGGATTCATAAGGTGGCTTGGAACACCAAAACTCAATTTCAAGTGGCGAGTTTGTAAATAAAATAATCCCTTTTCAAAACCGTCACTTCAAATGAAAAAACCCTTTAATAATAAAACTTGCGCGTTTATAGCGCGGGGGCGCAAAAAAGGGGTGTGACATCCACTCTATTAAGGTGTCCCTTCCAACCTTCAAAGGAGGAAGTGACCCCGAGGTATTCCTTGATTGGGTGATGCATTGTGACCGGATCTTCTTAACAAATGACATGTTCGAGGTTAAAAAGACATCTTATGCCATTGCCCAATTCGAAGGGGTTGCTTCCACATGGTGGGAAACTCAAGTCAAAGAAAGGATATTGCATGGTCTTGCTCCAACACCTACTTGGGAAGAGCTAAAGGATATTTTGAAACGCAAGTATGTCACCGAACGATAAAAGCTAGAGAAACTCAAGAAGGTGTACACTTTGAGGCAAGGCAAAAAGAGTGTGGAAGAATATTATGATGAGTTCCAACTTCTGAAAATGAGAACCGACTTTGAAGATGATGTTTTGAACGCTATGACTCGGTTTCGAACCGGGTTAAATGGAGATATTGCTTCCCAAATAAGACTCCACAACTATAGAGGCATTGACGAGACGTTTGAAGCTGCCATTGAAATAGATGAGGGTCTCAAGGAAGACAAGATCAATTAGTCGAGAGTCTACCTAAGCTCATGAAACAACAACAAGGAAAAAGGAACTTCTTCCTCAAATTGGCAAAAGAACAAGGGCCCCATGCAAGAATCTAAAAAGCCCTATGTGAAGAACTCTCAAGTTGAGAAAAAAAAATAGAGAAACAACCTCCAGAGCTTGCTCCCAATGACGGAGGTAAGAAATCTACTCCAATACAATGCTTTAAGTGTCATGGTTTTGGCCATAGAGCGAGTGAATGTGCCAATCGGAGAGCCTTTCTTCTAAAAGAATCTTGTAGTGATTATGGGGGAGAACATGAGGAGAGAGATAATGATGGGAACATTGATAATAAGAATGAGAAAGATCGAGATGATTCGGAGGGTGATGGAGATGTCACCGCTCCAAATTATTTAGCAAGAAGGATGTTGGCGTGTATGGCCGAACCTCAAAAAAGGGAAATTACCATCCCAAATTATGTAGTAAGAAGATCGATAATAAGCAAAGACATGGATGATCCTAGCCAACGGGAGAATTTTTTCCACTCCAAGTGTGCTATCAATCAAAATGTGTTTGTCATGATTATTGATAGTGAGAGCTGTGCGAATGTTGCTAGTACGATATTGGTTGATTTCTTAAAGTTTCCCACCATCACTCATGAACAACCTTATAAACTCTAATGGCTCATTGACTGTGGAGAATTGAAGGTCACCCGTATCACACCCCAATCCTGATAGGGCATGATGGGCACCCGACCCTTACTTAGAGCCGAGCGAATCCACTGGTTCTCGTTATACTCATAATCTCACAGAACTCTGAAGTCATGAAATGAAATGCATAATGGAAGCTTTTCGAAAACATTCTTTTCGTTTTTCTCGAATCATATAAAATCTGTAATCATATGAATCTGTAAAGTAATGCATAATGATACATCGACTTAAATAGCTGCTTACAAGACTGGCATACTGTATACATGACTCTGTCTGCAAATTCTCTAACATAAATCAATATACCATAATATAGATACTCTGACTCGGCAACACTCCGGAAAGAAATGGAGCTCGCCAATCCAGCTGGAACATCTTCTAGCAATATCCACTACTCATCGGTACACACCTGCGTGGCATGAGACGCAGCGCCCACAAGAAGGGGTGTCAGTACGAATAATGTACTGAGTATGTAAGGCATGAGTAACAACATAACATAGGTATGAAAAGTAACAAGGAATAAGAGAGATAACCTGTACATCTGAATGCCTCGTAGGGCGGATGCCATGCATGCTTAGCCTTTTAAAAAAAACATTTCAATACATATACATATAGTAACATGCTCGGCCATCAAGGCTCGGTGTTATCATCATTAGCCTGCGTCCAGGCCTCCTGCGTCCGGGGCAATATCATAACATGCCCACTGCAATGGTGTGCACATCTACGTGCCATGCCCGGCCGACTATAGCGCGGCGCGGTGTGAGAAAATACATACATATATATAAAGCATGCATGAGATCCAAATAAAAGCTATGAGTACATCAGAGTGACGTAAGGTCGGTAACCTCCGATTATATTATGGAATAATCATCGTCGCTTTGTCTCACCTTGAAGGAAAAATTATTATTATAAGGTGAGACCAACCACACTGAATAAAACTAAGAAAAGGTCAAAAGATAGCTCAATATTCTCATATCGTCATTGAAATCATAAACTTGGAGCCTTTAAACATAAAATCGTTCTCATCATAGTCATCATAATAATATAAAGCTCATGTACATGGAAATCTCTATGAATAGAAATTATCTCATAATAACATGAAATCCGTATGCCTTGGAGCTTGGATAAATAAATCCCTCATAATCATCATCATGGTTATGATAAGAAAAATTATTCATCTTTAGCATCATCAAAACTTTAAGAGTCATAAATCGCTAACATTCTTGAAAATGAAAATTTTCATAGAATTCAGGCCTTTAGAAGCTCAATAACATCATAAGGATCATGAGATTCATGGCTTCTAGCATTTGTGAAACCAAGGATATTATGGGTACGACACGAAGGTTTATAACGAAAGGATCATGCCTTTAGAAAGAAGGGGACTAGCCTTAACATACCTGGAAGATAATTTCTCGACTTCCAACTTACTTCCAGTTTTGCAATTCACTTAAGATCATTGATAGCCTCGTAATCTACATATAGAACCATTCATAATATTGTTAGGCTCGTCATCAGGCACTTGTCTCAAGACTTTAATTAAAATCCTTCTAAATTCTATCGAAATTCGGGCAGCATCTCCCCTGTTTATATGCTTAGCCCGAAATCATAATATCAACAACAACAATACCCACATCATCAATACCATTATCCATGCCAATATATCTCCTAAAACATCCCACACGATGTTTCCTAAATTTCTCAACTAACCCACTTGTGATACGACTATTTAATAATCTTTATTTCTGTAAAGAAGTCGAAATTAATACCAACACATCAATAACAACATCCTCAACATCCTACAAGATAAATATATGTATTTTCATCCAAATTTCTCTTCAACCCTCAATCCATAAATCAACAACATCAACACAACAACCATAACCTCTATTCTTGAAATTATTCCTTAATTCCTATTGATAAAGAAAGAGATTCAACAATTCATACCTTATTTTCATGAAGGTAGCAAAATCTTCATCATTTTCTTGTCCCCAAGATAAATCCAACACCAAACGAAATTATAATCGCGTCTACGCGTTGCCTAGACCTCGATTGATATTCCGTAGCTTGAAACTTTGCTCAAAATCATCAATTTTATGTGATGTAAGAAACCCTTTTGTGTGCTGAAAATTCTGGAACTTTTTGGACATTTTTGGATGATGAAAATGGGGGTTTTCCCCTTTTTATAAGGGCTGAGGCGCGTCACTGTAGCTACAGTACTGTAGCAGTCCTGTTTCTGCGTCGACAGCTCAGTTTGTAACGTCTATAATTCTCTACTCCGATGTCCTATCGATGAGCGGTTTGATGCATTAGAGACTAGACTCGTCGAACTTCATTTTAGAATTTTGAAACACCTTAAAACTCCAAATATACATGGAGATATACCCCTCCAAAGTTGACTAGAAACCTGTCCAACATTTCTCAAATTTTCGTCGAACTTATTTTCTTCAATTTGCTTAACCTCGAAACCTCCCGAAACTCTTCATACATGATATTTATCATTTACTATACATGATAATGGCCATATTCTTGTGTTTCAAAATAGTCTTTCCCGATTACGGCTTACGAGGTCGTAATTCGTCCTTTTACTTCATTGTTACATACTTCTCACAGCTTGTACCTTCCAAAGAGCCATGGGATGTCTCCGACACTCCATTACTACGGTGATGTACGAGTCATGCTCATGCTCTGAAGGTGAGGGGTATAACAACCCGATAAGCTAGCATTAGATTCAAAGTGGGAAAGTACCAAGATGAAATCCTTTGCGATGTTGTTCCCATACAAGCTTGTCACCTCCTACTTGGAAGACCTTGGCAATATTATAGGTCAACCAAACATGATGGGCGAACCAACCGGTATTCACTTGTACATAATGGGCTCAAACATGTGTTATGTCCAATGTCACCTTCAGTGGTTGGGGAAGTCTATAGCAAAATGAGGGAGTTGAAGAAGAAGGGCAAAGTTGTACAACGGAATTATGACGACAATAGTTCTCATGAGGGGAGTGACAAAAGGAACGAGTCAAGAGGCAAGGCTAAGGTGGCCCTCTTGGAAAGTCTAGGAGAGATTAGAGAGGAGTTGGATGAGCAAAACCCGGTGATCCTCCTCACCGATAAGGATTATGTTTTGCACACTAACGAGTTAACTTCTTCTTTGCCTAGTTCTATTTCGTCTCTTTTGCAGGATTTTGATTATGTATTTCTCACGGAGCTTCCAAAGGGGTCGCCTCCCTTAAGGGGAATTGAGCACCAAATTGACCTTGTCCCGGGGTCACAATTGCCAAACAAACCGGCTTATAGGGCCAACCTAGATGACACTAAAGAACTTCAAAAACAAGTGTATGAACTCTTTGAAAAGGGGGTTGTGCGAGAAAGTATGAGTCCATGTGCCGTTCCCGTGATCGTGGTGCCAAAGAAAGATGGGACATGGCGCATGTGTGTCGATTGCCAAGGCTTTAACAAGATAATGGTAAAGTATCGACATCCCATACCTCATCTTCATGACATGCTTGATGAATTGAATGGTTCATGCATATTCTCTAAGATAGATCTTAGGAGTGGTTATCATCAAATCCGGATGAAACCCAGAGATGAGTGGAAAACCGCATTCAAGATTAAATTTGGTCTATATGAATGGTTGGTGATGCCTTTTGGTCTCACTAATACTCCTAGTGCTTTCATGCGTTTGATGAATCATGTGATGGAACATTTTATTGGCAAATTCGTGGTTGTTTACTTTGATGATATATTGGTGTATAGGTAAACCATGGATGAGCATGCTATTCATTTGAAATGTGTGTTTGAAGTGCTTAGATAAGAACAACTTTATGCTAATGTTGCTAGATGCTTTTTTTGTGTCGATGAAGTTGGCTTCTTGGGTTTTGTTGTGAGTTCAAGGGGCTTTGAGGTTGATGAATCCAACATAGACGCTGTTAAAAATTGGCCAACTCCTAAATCCATTAATGATATTAGAATTTTTCATAGATTGGCTAGTTTTTATAGGCGGTTTGTTTAGGGGTTTAGTACCATAGCTGCTCCTTTGACCGAGGTAATCCGAAAGGATAAACCTTTTTCTTGGGTGTGCAGCAAGAAAAGACTTTTGAAACTCTAAAACAAATGCTTAGCCCCGCACTGTTGTTACAATTACTCGATTTTGATCAAATCTTTGAAATTGAATGTGATGCTAGGTATTGGTGCCGTTTTGATGCAAGACCACAAACCCATTGCCTATTTTAGTGAAAAGCTTAAGGGTACGACTTTGAATTACTCCACCTATGATCTTGAATTGTATGCTTTGATTAAAGCTTTGGGTAATTGGCAACACTACTTATGTCCTAAAGAGTTTGTGATTAGGACCGACCATGAGTCCTTAAAGCATCTTAAAGCCCAAGAAAAGTTGAACAAAAGATATGCTAAGTGGGTTGAATTCCTTGAAACCTTCCCTTATGTAATCCAATACAAAAAGAGAAAGGAGAATGTAGTGGCGGATGCCCTATCAGGGAAACATGTTTTGCTTAATACCTTGTCTTCCAAATTGATGGGTTTTGAAAGTTTGAAGACATCGTATCTTGAGGACCCCGTCTTTGCCAAAATCTTTCTAGATTGTGAAGAATGGGAAAGCGAGAGGTGGATTAGGGCTAGGTCTTCTACTCCCTATTCTAGGTTTCATGGTTTCTTGTTAAAAAATAAACGTTTCTGTGTGCCCATGAGCTCTTGGAGGGAATTATTTGTGAGGGAGGCACACAACATGGCTAAGATTTGTGGCCAATGCATTGAGCGTCGTGGTGCTAAGTCTAGACTCCGTCCCCATGGTTTGTATACCCCTTTCCCCACTCTTCAACAATCTTGGTTTGATATTTCAATGGATTTTGTGATGGGCTTGATGCCTAGGACCAAAAGAGGTAAAGATAGCATCTTTGTAGTTGTTGATCGATTTTCTAAAATGGCTCATTTCATTACATGTCATAAAATTGATTATGCTCCTCATGTGGCATCCTTGTTTGCTGAGCATGTAGTGAAGTTTCATGGTATTCCCAAAACCATAGTGAGCGATAGGGATCCCAAATTGCTTAGCCACTTTTGAAAAGAATTGTGGGGACGCCTTGGTACTAAATTGTTGTTTTCTACCTCTTGTCACCCACAAACCGATGATCAAACCAAAGTTGTCAATATGACCTTAGGTTCTATGCTTAGGTCCATGGTTAAAGGGAAACTAGCATCTTGAGAAGATCAATTGCCTTTAGTTGAATTTACTTACAATAGAGTCATTCATAGCACTATTGGCATGTCACCTTTTGGAGTGGTTTATGGCTTTAACCCCCTAACCCCTTTAGATATAACCCCTTTGTCTCAAGATGTTGTGTTGAATTTAAATGGCAACAAACGAGCCAAGGCCATGAAGAAGTTGCATGAGAAGGTGAGGCATCACCTTGAGAAGAAGAACCAAGAAACGGCCAAGAGAGCAAACAAGGGCCGCAAAAGAGTCATGCTTGAACCGGGTGATTGGGTTTGGGTACATTTCCGGAAAGAGAGGTTTACCAACAAAAGAAAGACCAAATTGATGCCTAGAGGATATGGTCCATTTGAAGTACTTGAGCGGCTCAATGACAACGCATACAAAATTGATCTTCCACTCGAATAACAAGTTCATAACACCTTCAATGTGTGTGATCTCTCTCCTGTGGATGTGCAAGATGATGACCCCTTAAATTTGAGGACAAATTCTTTTCAAGAAGGGGAGAATGATACAATCTGTGTGGCATCAAGGACTTTTACAAGGGGCCAAGCGAAGGAACTTCAAGCTATACAAGCATTGTTCATGAGAAGGGACATACTTGAATACACTCTAGGCCCAGGGATTCTATGTATTCATGATAGCATGGGAGGACGGTTTGGAGAAGAGTGTTGAAGATGGTCATGCTTGCAATGTGGCTATTACTTGAAGATTTGCAATTTCAAGTTTCATTGCCAAAGAAGACATCCAAACAAGGCTCTTACTTCATTAAAGGTAGAAGTGTAATAACTTAGTTGTCTTCTTTATCTTTCTAGTATAAATAGGAGTTTATTTCATTTGGAAGATGGAGACTATTTTGAATACTGACATAGTTAAACTCTTTGAGAGTAGTGTGCTTGCTAAGCCTTGGATTGACTATTTTATTCAGAGGATTGGTTATTAGGGAATCTAAATCCCTCTTGGTCATCCTAAGAGTTTGGTGCTTTAAATTATACATTTTGGATGTCTTAGTTAATATAGAACTTTGGTTGCCAATTTGTGTTTTCTCTTGTGTCAATCTAGTTATCTTCCATTTCCTTTATTAGTTTCTTGTCTTTTCAATTCCGTTATTATATCAAGTGCGTTCGCTGGTTGAATGTACACTGTAACAACCAGAGTGGACTTGCAAGATTCTTTCAGTTTTGATAAAATTGGGTAGTAGCGATAACAAAAGAGATGGTGGCAACAAGTGCATATAACGGAATAAGACAATAAACCCAACCAATTGTCTCTACAGCAATAGTAAAACCATGCCTGTGTGGTCTAAAATAAAGAGCGTCGACCGGTCGGTTCAATTGCTTCATTTTAAATTCTTACATTATAGTATTATTTTTAAGTTAGAATGTCACTTTTAATCAAAACTAGTGAGGTCATAAAATACCTTATTAGATATGTGAAATATACCCCAATACCCAAATATGAAAATATGTTCAAGATTCCTTTTAGTTAAATTGAAATAGACTAAATTCATATTACTTTTACTGTTATGATCCTTGAGAAAATAAAACAACAATGCTATTTAGTCCAAAAAATAACTACACAGATTCTTGGCTTCACAAAATGAGCATATACGGCACGGGAAAAAAGAACCACCGTTACCGGCCACCTGCAGAAAACAGCAACATAATCCTTGGCTCGGCTTTTTCTTTCTTCCATTTCTAAAACCAAAATTTATAGCATAAGTTAAAAGTTAAAGAAATAAAATCCTACTGGACATCTGTTACGATAATTTTCAATTTCTTTTACGAAAACATTATTAAACAAATCATCCCTAGCCATCAAAATAGGGATATTTTAAAAAATGTTAAGTAACCATATATGTCTAAGCATTTTTTCCCCTTCCTAAACAATAATGAATATAAAGAGATGGAGCTGTAACAACAATCAAATGTGAATCTCTACCTTCATTCTTTTTCCCCATAGATAATCAATATGAGAGTGATAAGCAAATGCCACGTAAAGGAGTCGATTAATAATAAAATGATGATCACATAAAATGTATAATTAAAGGAAGAAAAAGAACGCTTATGTTTATGGACTTATTAGGAGAAACCAAGGAAACTAATGCAAAGCTCGGCGGAGAAAAAATAATTAAGAGAGATGAAGAAATGATATACAAGTTCTTTAACATGATATATTTAACATAATTAAGAGAATTAAAGAAGTGACTTTTGAGTTATTTTAAATAGCATATAAATGAGGAAAAAATAGAGAAAATGTCTAAAGGAGAAAAAATATAAATAGGATCCTTGGTCATAGAAAGGTATCACATCACCTTGTCTACGTCTAGCTTTAGGGACCAACGCTTGGCGCAAAGGTTAATTCAAATCAAAACAAAAATAAATAATAATAATAATAATAATAATAATAATTTTAATTTTTGTAATTAAAAATATTAATCGTTACTCTTTGATTATTTTTTTTCTCTACACTCCAACCATAAACACTATCAATTATTCTAACTTCTAACAATATTCTGAAGATTGATATCAAATGAGGACAGAAAATTCAGCCCACCACATTTAATACTGAACAAATGAGAAATGTTGTTTTAAGCAATAAGCCAAAATATATATTCCCTAGTACCGATTGTTTTCATTTCATCTATTTCCTTTTGTATTATATTAGACATCTTGGTTTAATAATGAATTCAGATGCTATTATTCTTTTATATGAGGAGGAAAAATACATGCAAATAACATGCATGTAGAGTTAATTGGTACGTTAATAAATATGTTTGGCCATTTGGGTTATTTAAAACATAGATTTTTATATAATACATAATTAATTATAAAGGTATTTGAACATACTATACCTTGTTATACATTACCAATAAATTCATCTCATTACATTGGATGAACACATAATTGAAGGCCACGAAAAATATGGAAATCAAATACGTGAATGAGCATAGATTTGTAGAATTCTCAAGCTACTCAAGAGGGAATACTTTGTTATTGATGATGATGTTAGCCGAGTACATGTGCTCCATATATAGGAGTGAAGATACATAGAAACCTTAGCCTACTATACTTGAAATACAAGAGTCCTATTCTAATACAACAATACTACCTAATTCTTATCATGGCACAACTAGATATATGAAGGAATTCGAGTACAACTATAACTCGACTAACAGTCACTAATGTATATCGTGTATATCTGGTGTATCCTGTATATCAGGATGTATATCCTGTATATCAGGATTCTTCTCTTCAACACTTCCCCTCAAGCTAGTGGGTGGAGGAATTGCCACTCCTAGCTTGCCTCGGAAACCAGTAAACACTTGCTTTGTCAAGGCCTTAGTGTGTATATCAGCTAGCTGATCCCTTGATCTCACAAACTGTGTTAGCAACTGTCCTCTAGCTACCTTTTCCCTAACAAAGTAGTAGTCCATTTCAACATGTTTAGTCCTGGCATGCATCACAGGATTAACAGTCATATATAGAGCACTTAAGTTATCACAGTACAATATAGGAACCCTTTGGATGTACACGCCAATATCATGAAGAATGTAGGTGATCCATGTCATCTCAGTTGCAGTGGATGCTAATGCTCGATATTCAGCTTCAGCACTCGATCTTGCTACTGTAGATTGCTTCTTGGATGCCCAAGAAATGTAGTTTGCTCCAAGATAGATGCTGTAACCTGTATTTGATCTCCTAGTAGTTGGACAACCTCCCCAATCTGCATCTAAATAACCATATAACCTGCAAGAAGACTGTGAGATAATCCTGAGACCATGCTTTAGAGTTCCTTTGACAAATCTGAGGATTATTTTGACACCTAGAAGATGCTCACTATTTGGACTCTGCATAAACTGACTAGCCAAGTTGACTGCATGAGTGATATCAGGCCTGGTGAGTGTTAAATACTGAAGACTCCCAACAATGCTTCTATACAAAGAGACATCAACAGGACTGCTTGTTGCTTCTTGTAGTCCATGCTTCTGAGCCAGGGGTGTATGCACTGCTTTGGCCAGGGCCATGTCAGTCTTATGCAGAGGTTCAGCAGCATACTTGCTTTGACTCAAGTGAATTCCTCCTGAGAACTGCTTGACTTCAATGCCTAAGAAGAAATGAAGAGGACCAAGGTCCTTCATTGCAAACTCTTTGCCTAGTGTGATGATAATCTCTGAGACATGCTCAGAATTACTTCATGTTATTATGATATCATCTACATACAACAAAAGCAAAATTGTGCCTCTTTTACAATGTAGTATAAACAAAGAAGAGTCTGCCTTGCTGCAAAAGAATCCTAGATGAAGTAAATGTAGGCTGAATCTGTCAAACCAGACTCTAGGTGCCTGTTTGAGGCCATACAATGCTTTCTTTAGGAAACAGACATGATTGGGATACCTGAGATCAATGAATCCTAGAGGTTGACTCATATACACCTCTTCTTGTAAATGGCCATGTAGGAAGGCATTTTTGACATCTAGCTGCTTGATCTGCCAATTTGAGCTGATTGCAACCGACAACACAACTCTTATGGTAGTGGATTTAATCACAGGACTAAAAGTTTCCTCAAAGTCAATTCCTTCAAGCTGAGAAAAACCTCTAGCAACTAGTCTTGCTTTATGTCTGTCTATGGTTCCATCTGCCTTCAACTTGGTTTTGAACACCCATTTTGAGCCAACTATGTTCATCCCTACTGTTTTAGGCACCAGTATCCAAGTCTTGTTGTGATGCAAGGCATCAATCTCCTCTTGCATTGCTTGAAGCCAGTGTGGACTCTTCAAAGCTTGCTTAATATTTGATGGTTCCTTGTATGTCTCTATTCTGCTAGCAGTAAGCGAAACATGTTTTATAGGGACATTCTTAGACTTGTACCTTGTCACCATGTGATGGCCTTGTTCACCATCAGTTGTAGGATCTGCAACTGACACTGCTGGAGCTGTATTGGTTGAGTCTAGGGCATGATCTGGATCAGCACTTGTTACTTCTTGATATTGACTAGCAGGATTGAACCACTTAGAGAAATCCACTTCCAACTGTATACCTTGAGGATTATATACAGAAACTTTATTTTCCTGTGCTGCACTTGACTCAATGGGATCATTAGAGTGGTCAACAGACTCAAAATAATCATTAGACTCAATAGGATCATCAGAGTCACTATGATCACCTGGAACTTCTGCATTTGAAGTATGATCAGGATTAGTTGTTGTAATATCATCAGCTGCCTGAGTAAACTGCAACATGTCATGTTGAATGTCATCAGTAGTTGCACCATCAGTAGACACCACTTCCCCTGAAGTGATACCATCAGTAGTTGCAAGGTCATGATCACCATGATCATCATGATCACTAGGCAACACTTCTCCTGAATTCTGTACCTGTGGCTTAGAGAAAACTTCAGTAAAAGTGGCTAAGTGTGTTGAAACATCAGGTGTTGCCTGCCTTGGATCTGAGTGGACATAAGGTAGTAGGGACTTATCAAATATCACATGCCTAGAAACATATACTCTTCTTGTTGAAGGATGATAGCACCTATATCCCTTATGCAAACTGTTGTAACCTATGAATACACAAGGATATGTTTTTGGACTGAACTTTGTACTGCCCTTTAGGTATGGAAAACACCTACACCCAAACACCTTTAGACTGTTATAGTCAGGTTGAGCATCAAACAGCTTAACAAAAGGAGTTTCCATTTTCAATACTGATGAGGGCAACCTATTTATGAGAAACAGTGCTGTCAAGAATGCTTCTACCCATAGAAACAAAGGCAACTTGGCATGAAATAGTAAGGTTAGTCCAGTTTCAACTATATGCTTGTGTTTTCGTTCAGCAATTCCATTTTGTTCTGGTGTGCTAGGACAAGAAATATGTCTGATGATTCCACAATCTTCCAAATGTTTGATGAATTTAGTTTTTATGAACTCATCACCTCCATCACACTGAAAATTTTTAATGACTTTTGAAAACTGCCTTTCTACCATTTTCTGGAATTTGAGAAAGATGCCAAAAAATTCTGATTTCTTTCTCAAAGGATAAACCCATGAGTATCTTGTATGATCATCCACAAACACTACATAATATCTCATATGCTGAGCAGACCCCCACAGATCACAATGAATTTTTAACAAAGGTTCTTTCTCAAACCAAATGGTAGTTTACAACTTTTCCCCAACTGACAACTAGAGCAAACACTAGGCACTTTATTCCAACTACTAACAGCAATGCAACTATTGTTTCTTAAAATTTGTAAAGACTTTAAACTAGGATGTCCTAATCTAGTATGCCAATAGTGTCTGATTTCTTCCAGTCTTGTGTTGCAGTTAAGGAACATAAGTTGTTATCCTCCAATGCATATAGGCCTTCCTTTTTAGTTCCCTTGGCCAGTAGACTCCTTGTCTTCTTGTCCTTAACAACAAAATGAGACTCATCAAATTCAAGAGTGCATGAGTTATCTTTTGCAATTTTACTGACTGAGAGTAAGTTCTTATTGATCTTAGGTACTACAAGAACTTTCTTTAGTTTCAGTCCTGCTTTAACTGTGTTTCCAATATGAGTAATGTCTAACTTAGAACCATTTCCAACAATAATCTTATCAGAACCATCATAGCTCTTAAGGTCAGACAGATTACCTGAGTTATTAGTCAAATGACTAGTTGCACCTGAGTCCATCTACATTGTATCATCTGTATTGGTTGGGTTCTGCAGATTCATAGCACTCAGTGCTTGTGGCAACTCATCTGCTGCTTGATATGAGTAATCCCACCTGTAGAAACACTTTAAGGCAGTGTGGTTATTTCTACCACAAATCTGGCATGACTCAGAAGTACTTTTTCCTTTGTTCTGAGTTTCACCTGAGTTGTTCTGATAATTTTGATTATTGTTTCCTTGGGCAGCAGGCCTGAAATCTCTTCCCTTGGAGTTGAAGTTGTTGTTTCCTCTGCCTCTTTGAGTGTAATTTCCTCTTCCTCTACCTCTTTGAGCAGAGAATGCCATGTTAAAGTTCTGTTGAGGCACTTCTTCTTCATCCTCTCTCATGTAAAATCCCTTGAGTGCATTGATAAATTGACTTAGAGTAGGATAGGGTGCCTTACCTAACATGACAGTCCTGAAGGTTTTGTACTTTAGGCCTAATCCTCTAGCAAAATTGATCACTTTGTTATCTTCATCAACAGGTTTGTGTATGGCTGCAACTCCATCACAGATGCCTTTGAACTCTTTAATGTACTCATCAACTTGTTTGGTTCCCAACTTAACATTCTGCAACTGTTGTTTAAGTTGGAACTCCTTATCTTTGGTTGCTTGGAGATAGGCTTCCTCCAAGAATTCCCACATCTCTTTAGCAGTATTGCACCCTACTATAAGGTACATACTTTCTTCTGTCATAGTTCCTGAAATCCAACTCCTAAGCAACACATCTTTCTCCTCCCAATCTTCACTACTGCTATTGTCTACAGTTTCTCCAGAACTGATTTCAACAGTTTTTCCAGTGTCCTTCACAGATGATGGTGTTGTTGCATCTTCCTTGATGAGATACATCAATCTCATCACCTGAATAAGCTGCAGCATCTGTGTCCTCCATATTAAGTAGTTTGTTGGTTTAAGTTTGATGGAACGTGAGGCAATAAGGTGGTGCAGTGATGAGGTTGAGAGGGTATTAGTCGTAGGTGTGTTTGGAGCCATTGAGAGTGGATAGAAAAAGGAGCAGTTGCAAGGTTTTATGACTTAAACAGCGAGAAGAGTTCTAATGCTCTGATACCATGTAGAATTCCCAAGCTACTCAAGAGGGAATACTTTGTTATTGATGATGATGTTAGCCGAGTACATGTGCTCCATATATAGGAGTGAAGATACATAGAAACCTTAGCCTACTATACTTGAAATACAAGAGTCCTATTCTAATACAACAATACTACCTAATTCTTATCATGGCACAACTAGATATATGAAGGAATTCGAGTACAACTATAACTCGACTAACAGTCACTAATGTATATCGTGTATATCTGGTGTATCCTGTATATCAGGATGTATATCTTGTATATCAGGATTCTTCTCTTCAACAAGATTTTCTTACGAACGTTACTTTTTCCCCTTCACTCTTTTCGGAAAATACAATCTCTCAAATTTGTCCGAAAAAGATTTCAAAGAGAAAAGGCAAAAAAAAGGAAAAAGATGGAAATTTAATCGTGAATAGGTTCTTCTACGAACAGTACATTTTCACCTTCACCCTCTTCGGAAAATACTATCTTTCAAATTTGTCCAAAAACGATTTCAAAGAGAAAAGGTTTTTTTTTAAAAAAAAAAAAAAAAAAATCTACGCTAGGATGTTACCGGAAAGAAAATAAGATATATGTACCTAAATATTGATGATGAGCTCTTGGGAAATTAACACGTAGTGGGCTTCTATTTGTTCTTGAGATTGTTTATGTGGCGAAGGTTTTCCTTGGCAAGCAAATTTCTCTTAGACAAAGGAAGTAACGAACAGAGAGGACATGAATCGTACAAGCCTATGAGGGAAAATGAATCATCATATATCCAATTATTCTGGGAAAACCACAACTGTTTGAGTGATCAAAATGTTGTAGTTAAAATATTGTAACCTATGTACAATGAATATTGTCATTAAGTTGATTTCAGATAATGAGAAAGAAGAGGTAAAGGATCGTGGGTGACTTTTGGATTTAAGAGGGGTAATTAATAGAATTAAGAGAGTGAATTTTTGGCTTTTTAATAAATAACATATTAATTTTAAAATGAGGAGAAATTCAAAAAAAGAAGAAAAAATATACATGGCATTCTAGGCCATAGAGAGATGTCACATCACCTTGTCTCTGCCTAGCTTTATATATATATATATATATATATATATATATATATATATATATATATATATATATTTAACTGTTCTTGACCATATAAGTTGAATTTTAAGTGATACGGGTTCAACTTTCCTGGGGCCAAAAGAATAGATTGAAGTGATTTTTCCTCTTCCTCTTAAGCTTTATTAAGGTAAAATTGCTTGTAATCCTACTGTGTAGTGGAAAATAATGGGTATCCAATAAATGATAATTGAAGTGATGATAAAAAGAATAGCTTGTGTGCCTAACTTGAACTCTAAAAGTTAGCTTGCATGGCGTGAATTGTTCAAGATTATACAAGAAGCTTATAAGGTGTAGAAGTAATTAGTTGATGTGACACACTAATATTTCCGGCATGTCCAAAACTAGACATATATGTAGAATTCTCAAGCTAATCAGAGGGAATACTTTGTTATTGATTGATAAGAATAGTCGGGTACATGTGCTCCATTTATAGGAATGAAGATACATAGAGACGTTAGCCTACTACACTTGAAATACATGAGTTCTATTTTAATACAAACAATACTACATAAGACTTATCATGACTCAACTAGATGCATACAAGAGTTTGAGTACAACTACAACTCAAGTAGCCGGATAACAAACACTAATGTATATCTTTGTGTATATCCGGTATATCCTGTATATCAGGATCCTTATCTTCAGCACTTCCCCTCAAGCTAGTGGGTGGAGGAACTGCCACTCCTAGCTTGCTTCTGAAACCAGTAAACACTTGCTTTGTTAAGGCCTTAGTGTGTATATCAGCTAGTTGATCCTTTGACCTTACAAACTGTGTTAGCAATTGTCCTCTAGCCACATTTTCCCTAGCAAAGTGGTAGTCCATTTCAACATGTTTAGTCCTTGCATGTATCACAGGATTAACAGTCATATATAGAGCACTTAAGTTATCACAGTACAATATAGGAACTCTTTTGATGTACACGCCAATATCATGAAGAATGTAGGTGATCCATGGCATCTCAGCTGCAGTAGATGCTAATGCTCTATATTCAGCTTCAGCACTTGATCTTGCAACTGTAGATTGTTTCTTGGATGCCCAAGAAATGCAGTTTGCTCCAAGATAGATGCTGTAACCTGTAGTTGATCTCCTAGTAGTTGGACAACCTCCCCAATCTGCATCTGAATAACCATATAACCTGCAAGAAGACTGTGAGATAATCCTGAGACCATGCTTTAGAGTTCCTTTGACAAATCTGAGGATTCTTTTGACACCTAGAAGATGCTCACTAATTGGACTCTGCATAAACTGACTAGCCAAGTTGACTGCATGAGTGATATCAGGCCTGGTGAGTGTTAAATACTGAAGACTCCCAACAATGCTTCTATACAAAGAGACATCAACAGGACTGCCTGTTGCTTCTTGTAGTCCATGCTTCTGAGCTAGGGGTGTATGCACTGCTTTGGCCAGGGCCATGTCAGTCTTATGCAGAGGTTCAGCAGGATACTTGCTTTGACTCAAGTGAATTCCTCCTGAGAACTGCTTGACTTCAATGCCTAAGAAGAAATGGAGAGGACCAAGATCCTTCATGGCAAATTCTTTGCCTAGTGTGATAATAATCTCTGAGACATGCTCAGAATTACGTCCTGTTATTATGATATCATCTACATACAACAAAAGCAAAATTGTGCCTCTTTTGCAATGTAGTATAAACAAAGAAGAGTCTGCCTTGCGGCAAATGAATCCTAGATAAAGTAAATATAGGCTGAATCTGTCAAACCAGGCTCTAGGTGCCTGTTTGAGGCCATACAATGCTTTCTTTAAGAAACAGACATGATTAGGATACCTGAGATCAATGAATCCTGGAGGTTGGCTCATATACACTTCTTCTTGTAAATGACCATGTAGAAAGGCATTTTTGACATCTAGCAGTTTGATCTGCCAATTTGAGTTGATTGCAACCGACAACACAACTCTTATGGTAGTGGCTTTAATCACAAGACTAAAAGTTTCCTCAAAGTCAATTCCTTCAAGCTGAGAAAAACCTCTAGCAACTAGTCTTGCTTTATGTCTGTCTATGGTTCCATCTGCCTTTAACTTGGTTTTGAACACCCATTTTGAGCCAACTATGTTCATCCCTGCTGTTTTAGGCACCAGTATCCAAGTCTTGTTGTTATGCAAAGCATCAATCTCCTCTTGCATTGCTTGAAGCCAGTGTGGACTCTTCAAAGCTTGCTTAATATTTGCTGGTTCCTTGTATGTCTCTATTCTGCTAGCAGTAAGCGAAACATGTGTTATAGGGACATTTTTAGACTTGTACCTTGTCACCATGTGATGGCCTTGCTCACCATCAGTTGTAGGATCTGCAACTGACACTGCTGGAGCTGTATTGGTTGAGTCTAGGGCATGATCTGGATCAGCACTTGTTACTTCTTGATACTGACTAGCAGGATTGAACCACTTAGAGAAATCTACTTCCAACTGTATACCTTGAGGATTATTGACAGAAATAGTATTTTCCTGTGTTGCACTTGACTCAATGTGATCATCAGAGTGATCAACAGACTCAAAGTGACCATCAGACTCAATGTGATCATCAGAGTCATTATGATCATCTGGAACTTCTACATTTGAAGCATGATCAAGATTAGTTCTTGTAACATCTTCAGCTGCTTGAGTAAACTGCAACATGTTATGTTGAGTGTCATCAGTAGTTGCACCATCAGTAGGCACTACTTCCCCTGAAGTGATACCATCAGTAGTTGCAAGGTCATGATCACCATGATCATCATGATCACTAGGCAGCACTTCTCCTGAATTTTGTACCTGTAACTTAGAGAAAAATTCAGTAAAAGTGGCTAAGTGTGTTGAAACATCAAGTGTTGCCTGCCTTTGATCTGAGTGGACATAAGGTAGTAGAGACTCATCAAATATTACATGCCTAGAAACATATACTCTTCTTGTTGAAGGATGATAGCACCTATATCCCTTATGCAAACTGCTGTAACCTATGAATACACAAGGATAAGTTATTGGACTGACCTTTGTACTGCCCTTTTGGTATGGAAAACACGTACATCCAAACACTTTTAGACTATTATAGTCAGGTTGAGCACCAAACAACTTAACAAAAGGTGTTTCCATTTTCAATACTGATGAAGGCAGTCTATTTATGAGAAACACTGTTGTCAAGAATGCTTCTACCCATAGGAACAAAGGCAACTTGGCATGAAATAGTAAAGTTAGTCCAGTTTCAACTATATGCTTGTGTTTTCGTTCAGCAATTCCATTTTGTTCTGGTGTGTTAGGACAAGAAATATGTCTGATGATGCCATAATATTCCAAATGTTTGATGAATTCAGTTTTTATGAACTCACCACCTCCATCACACTGAAAAATTTTTATGACCTTTGAAAACTGCCTTTCTACCATTTTCTGGAATTTGAGAAAAATGCCAAAAAAATCTAATTTCTTTCTTAAAGGATAAATCCATGAATGTCTTGTATGATCATCCACAAACACCACATAATATCTCATATTTGAGATGATTCAACTGGAGCAGGACCCCACAGATCACAATGAATTTTTAACAAAGGTTCTTTCTCAATTTTATTTCTCAAACCAAATGGTAGTTTACAATTCTTTCCCAACTGAAAACTAGAACAAACACTAGGCACTTTATTCCAACTACTAACATCAATGCAACTATTTCAAATTAAAATTTGTAAAGACTTTAAACTAGGATGTCCTAATCTAGTATGCCAAATAGTGTCTGATTTTTTCCAGTCTTGTGTAGCAGTTAAGGCACACAAGTTGTTATCCTCCAATGCATATAAGCCTTCCTTTTTAGTTCCCTTGGCCAGTAGAATCCTTGTCTTCTTGTCCTTAACAACAAAATGAGACTCATCAAATTCAAGAGTGCATGAATTATCTTTTGCAATTTTACTGATTGAAAGTAAGTTCTTATTGATCTTAGGTACTACAAGAACTTCCTTTAGTTTTAGTCCTGCTCTAATTGTGTTTCCAATATGAGTAATATCTAACTTAGAACCATTTCCAACAATAATCTTATCAGAACCATCATAACTCTTAAGTTCAGACAGATTACCTGAGTTATTAGTCAAATGACTAGTTGCACCTGAGTCTATATACATTGCATCATTTGTATTGGTTGGGTTCTGCAGATTCATAGCACTCAGTGCTTGTGGCAACTCATCTGCTACTTGATATGAGTAATCCCACCTGTAAAAACACTTTCAAGCGGTGTGGTTGTTTCTACCACAAATCTGGCATGACTCAGAAGCACCTTTCCCTTTGTTCTGAGTTCCACCTGAGTTGTTCTGATTATTTTGATTATTGTTTCCTTGGCCAGCAGGCCTGAAACTTCTTCCCTTTGAGTTGAAGTTGTTGTTTCCTCTGCCTCTTTGAGTGTAGTTTCCTCTTCCTCTACCTCTTTGAGCAGAGAATGCCATGTTAAAGTTCTGTTGAGGCACTTCTTCTTCATCCTCTCTCATGTCAAATCCCCTGAGTGCATTAACAAATTGATTTAGAGTAGGATAGGGTGTCTTACCTAACATGACAGTTCTGAAAGTCTTGTACTTGAGGCCTAATCCTCTAGCAAAATTGATCACTTTGCTGTCTTCATCAACAGGCTTGTGTATGGCTGCAAGTCCATCACAGATGCCTTTGAACTCTTTAATGTAATCATCAACCTGTTTGGTTCCTAACTTAACATTCTGCAACTGTTGTTTAAGTTGAAACTCCATAGGCTTTCTCCAAGCACTCCCACATCGTTTTAGCAGTATTGCATCCTACTATAAGGTACATACTTTCTTCTGTCAGAGTTCCTGAAATCCAACTCCTAAGCTAAACATCTTTCTCCTCCCAATCTTTATTATTGCTACTGTCTACAGTTTCTCCAGAACTGATTTCAGCAGTTTTTCCAGTTTCCTTCACAGATGATGGTGCTGTTGCATCTTCCTTGATGAGATATATCAATCTCATCACCTGAATAAGTTGCAACATCTGTGTCCTCCATATCAAGTAGTTTGTTGGCTTAATTTGATGGAACATGAGGCAATAAGGTGGTGCAGTGATGAAGTTGAGAGGGTATTAGTCGTAGGTGTGTTTGGAGCCATTGAGAGTGGATAGAGAAAGGACAGTTTCAAGGTTTTACAACTTAAGCAGCGAGAAGAGTTCTATCGCTCTGATACCATGTAGAATTCTCAAGCTACTCAGAAGGAATACTTTGTTATTGATTGATAGGAATAGTCGAGTACATGTGCTCCATTTATAGGAGTGAAGATACATAGAGACCTTAGCCTACTACACTTGAAATACATGAGTTCTGTTTTAATACAAACAATACTACCTAAGCCTTATCATGACTCAACTAGATACATACAAGAGTTTGAGTACAACTACAACTCAAGTAGCCGGATAACAAACACTAACATATATCTTTGTGTATATCCGGTATATCCTGTATATCAGGATCCTTATCTTCAACAATATAAAGCGTGGACAATAAATATTAATGGAGCCCAACATTAGATGAGATTAATCTGACTTTGATATTATGTGTGAAATTAACTTTGCGCATAATCAATCTTAAAAACTAGCTCTTGAAGATTAGATTTGTCTATGACCATGTAAGGTGACCAAATAAATCATCCACCAACGTAGGAACTCAACATCTTCCACACGTTCAGAGCTAGACATCTAAAACATGAACAAGATTATACGATGGGAAGCCAATAATAGGTAAATCATGAATTTTGATGGCCTGACTCTAGGATCGAAAATTGTCCAAGCTGACTGTATTATACGGAAGCAAATTAACACACATCACATTGATATAAAAAACTGACATAAAATACATACAAAGTTGTTTCGTACATCAGTATTATCAATGAATAAAAAAGAAGTCTCAATGCCACACTCGAGTTCGAAAGCAACTGGACCAAAAAAAAAAAAAAACTAACGAACTGCCTTAAGAGTTAAGAGCAATTTTAAAATTGGAAATAAGGCCTAAAGTCTTTTGCATGGAGTACACATGTTGGGCACATGATAGTAGGGCTAACATTTGTGCCACGTCTGCACCATGAGATCAATAGGCATACGTACTATTTTTGAGGTTGTAGTGTTTAATAGGTTCTAATTTTAGTTAGAGTGTCAAAATCAAAACTGAATTCAAATTTGAGGGCCCATCAATTTATGTATTTGGCCGAAAAAAAAAACAAGGATGATCTCGTTGTGGTTCAAAACCTACCATATTTCATAAAGTTAAGTGTTTCTTTGAACGTATTATATTGCAATGCACTTTATGGTCTCTTAAGACTTGTAACGTGCTCAACTTGGGTGAATATCACACTCTTGTGCCACGTCAACACAAGATGATCAATGGGCATACTTTATTGAGGTTGTAGTGTATAATAGGTACTGATTTTAGTTCAATTGTCAAAATAAAAATTGAAATCAAACTTTGAGGGCCCATCTATGTATTTGGCCCAAAAAATACCAACAAAGATGACCCCTTTATGGTTCAAAACCTACGATATTTCATAATGTTAGGTGTTTCATTGTACGTTTTATATTGCATTGCGCGTTATGGTGTCTAAGACTCGTAACGCGTTCCACTTGTGTGAATATCACTTCTTGTGCAAGGTGTTCAAGAGGCATACATATACTGAAGTTGGAGTGTCAATAGGTATTGGTATTAGTTACGTTGAAGTGTCAAAATAAGAATTGAAACCATCTTTAAGGGACCATCTATGTATCTAGCCAAAATAAATAAGTACCAACAAGAATCATCCCTTTTATGGTTCAAAATCTAACATATTTCATAAAGTTATGTGTTTCAGTGGACGTTTATATTACATTGCATGTTATGGTGGCTTAGAGTATCTAGCTATTAATCGTATGATAAAATTATATCGGCAGTTGAAAGCAACATGTTTCTCGCCGTTACCCAATGACCCAGCAAGATATAGAGGTGGTGAAGTGCTACACATTTCTTCTCCATCATTAATTCTTTATAAGACAAAGTACAAAATAAAAGGGAAGCTATTTTCAAATCTTTTGGCACTTAGAAGCAACATGTTTCCCGTCATTTTACAATAAACTTGTCATGACTCAAGTTCATGATACGTATTGTCCGTTTTGGCTCGATAAACTTTACAGATTTGTCCCTTAGGTTACAGCATCATAGAATGTAAAAGTGTATATGTACCATGTAAACTTATGTTATGTCTTATGAAGATCTTCACTTTTCATTTCTCATTCCAATATGGGATTCATCTAAAAATCATGTATACCCCGTCTTCAGAAATTTGTCAGTCTAAAATCCCGACAATCTTTGTGACCTACCTTCCGTCATTGGCGATACAAAAGCCTAGCAATGGAGGTGAAGCGCTACACATTTTCAGTCATCGTTCTAATAAGACAAAGTACAAAATAAAAGGAAGAAAAGGAAAGTTATTTTCGAAATCTTTTGAAGTTATTTGTCAACTTTCAGTTTGGTATATTCGCATTTAATAATTCATATCTCTATACTCCACGCCTTTCTTTTCTTCACGTAACAAAAATTAGTACTAGGCGTAGCACACCACAATGGATCGAGGTTTTGCACTATTCTACTGGTACCTTTACCATCAACGTCCCCTTTATTTCCTTTTCAAAGGAATTGATGACAATTACTTTTTTATATTTAAAAATTAAAAAGTACTCTTTATCCTAATATTCTCATTTCATTCTTAATTAGTGACAGTATTTTTTTATATTATAAGAATAACATGGCATGGATTTTTAAGATCATAAAATTTTGAAATTTAAATAGCCTTCCACACCACTATATATGAGTATAATCTATGTATACCGACTAAAAATAAACAATGAATCCGACCGTCTATTTCTGTAGAGATCCTGAATTTTAAGGGCATTTCATGCATGGTATATATATTATAAATATTTAATTAATTGTGCGTCAAAATTTTCTTTCTTTTACTATGTGTCCAATTAGTATCATCATATAAAATGAAGCAAATGGAGCACCATTTAACATGCACCAATTACTACAAGACAAGTTTTCAATAAAACAAATTGGAGGACATATTTCATCTTAAATTGGTTAACTATTTTACTAGAGCTTTCTAAAAATTTGGTCTCCATATTTACAAATTTGAATTGTGTGAAAACGAATGAACCAACAACACAAGACCTACAACAAAATGGTAGTTGTCAACACTAGGAAGGAGGTATGTTGTGCACGATAGAGATTTTTGTCTATTGTCTACATTGGCGTACTAAGATGTCCATATGCCTCTCAAACAAATGATGGTGACACTACCACATGTCTCATGTCGTATTAGTATTCATTCCACGCAAGAGATCGAAGTGAGGACGGTTAAGATTTCTTCTCTTTTGATCAAAGTTTGTGAGTGAAGTTCTTAACATGAAGAACCTCTTGACAGTAAGCCTTTTATCCTTCATATATAATAAGTTTATTTAACATAAAAATCTCGTGTTCTTTATACCTAATGAAACTATTCCTTATACCTAATTTCGAAAAGCTGGTTAAGTTGCTTGTGTGTGTCCTTTGGTAAGGTCTTGCATGAAATAGAACTACATTTGTTGCGTGTCTTCTATGGTATTATTGCCGGGAAACAAGTATATCTGTTTGTCATCATAGAAAAGAGAAAAATTATTGATTTTCTAGAATGTTTTGCTGATTAATAAATGAAATGGACTTGTACAATTACTGAATTATTAGTTCTAAATCCCAATTCTTTTTGTTGTTGTTGTATAAAAGTAATCGGGCTTGTATGATTATTGGTCTGAAAGTGACACGAATCAATAAGAAAGAATCTTGCTGCATTGATAAAGCGATGTAAGGTTGACATTTTTTTTTTTTATCATTCTTTTACCTCGTTAAATGGTCGCTCTCACACCTTCATATTTACCAATTTCCTCTATCACCATTTTACCACACTTATCAATCGAAAAAAATCTAAGCGGGGTATCTTATTACAGTTTAGCAGATTCAAATGCATCGAATAATGCAAGCACAAATTCTCTCAACACCAATTAAGGAGGTACTCTCGCCTCTAAAATATGATTTTTAATCCTAATAATATAGAGATTCTGAAATCAATAAATCTTAGTTTGCTGATTCGAGGATGACTATGAATTAAGTCACAAATAAAAGACCACAACACTATTATTATATTAATAGAAAGCAAAACTACAAAAGGAATTTTAAAAAATTACTCAATATGCTATTTTCTTTGTAGATCCTAAACTAAAAGAAAAGTAAATATTTTACAATTATTGTAGATCCTAAACTTGAAAGGAAATAAATCTTCTACCATTCATGCAGATTATAAAGTCGAAGGAAAATAAACTTTAACATTTCTCTTCAAACTCAAGTTGGTGTATCCAATTTGAGTTTGAACACTTTATTATTATGCTTCTTCTTATTGAAAGCCTTGTAAAATTTCTATCTAAAGTACTTCAACTTTTTCAATCAATCTTTAAAAAAAAAAAAAAAATCTCAATTGGTTCTAAAGTCATGGTTGATATTGCAATACGTCAGTTGGTCTCATTTTTTTCCCCTAGAAAACTATAAGAATTGAGCTTTTCTGAAAAAGAGTAAACTTATAGAAGAATCTATCTCTATCATGCACATCAATCCGCACATAAGACAATGCCTCTTTCTATACTTAATTACGTAAGAGTCCATCTATCTTATCTTTATTGACTAATTTTGATGGTTCTGATCAATGAAGATTTGTGGAGCACTCAAGATACATTGATGCTTGTTATATTTCAAAATAGGCATGGGTAAAAGTTTGCATGGGTTAAATATGCATTGCTTAAAATTGGTATTCATTGAAATAATCGAGCAAAAATAAACGTGGGTTAAAATTTGATATTGGAGCTCATGCATTAAAAATAATTATGCTTTAAAAATTGGTACTAGAGCTCATGCGTTAAATGTAAGCGATGGTTAAAATGAAACTGATGCCTTAAAAATAAGCATGAGCTTAAAATTATTCAAATTCAGTGAACTTACAAATTCATTAAAATCAAAGAAGTTTTTTATACCACCGTTGTGAAAAAACTCAGAGGAGCTAGAGAGAAAACAAAAGAAAGGGTGTTGATGAACTCATTATGTTATTCATTATATTATTCCACGCATGGAATCAAATAAAAGATTACATCACTACTTATAGAGAATTATGGAAAATAAACTAAAAATAATATGTTATTTTCCTTATAGATCCTAACTTAAAAAACAAGTAAATATTTTTTAATTATTATAGTAAACATGAGAAAAAAGTACATAGTCTACTATTAATGCAGATCATGAAGTAGAACGAAAATAATTTTTGACTGATTAAACTACTGAGGTCTAAACATCTAACCATTTCATACACACCATGGTCCATGTGGCTTAACTACCAAAGAAGAAAAAAAATGATGGTTGATATGTGGACAGGCGTTTAGACTTTAGTGACTATTGTATATTTTTTTAAAAAAAAAAGTTTATGGGACACAACCTTAGTATTTAAGTGTAAAAGGTGTGGACATTAAATCAATGAATACATGATATGTGTGTTGGAACATACACAATTGCATTTAATCAAGATAAATTAATATACATGTTCACTTCATTAAATCAGTTAGATATAGTAAATTACATTGATTTGATGTAAACATCCAATATAAGTAACTTTTACCGCATTTTAGTGGTTGTTGACACAAAATATGATGTTTGTTTAATTTCAGAGGAAAAGAGATAAGTATACTGAATTTAAACTTTTAATTATTTGTTGCTTGAGAATGAATGAAAATTGAATTTATCAGAAGATTTCCAAGCATTTTGTTGGAAACCAGGGTTAGGAGTTCTACTTTCTTTTCATCTTTTTTTTTTTTTTTGGAACCTTATTTGCATCAATTTTCCCTCTGGAATGCTGAAATTAAGAAGCAAACAAGTTTCTTGTCCTTTTTTCCCATGAATTTCAAGGAAAAACAAACAAATTAAGTTAGAAATGAAACACGCCAAAAAAAAAAAAAAAAAAAAAAAGAAATATAACATGCCAAAAAAAATATACACGCAGAAATTTCATGAAAACCTTTGTTCCTCTTCAATTCTGACCAAAAGGACCACTGTGGAATTGTATATACTTAAGTGTTTAGAATTCAGAGTCAAGAAATCTTTTTTTGTTTTGTTTTTTTGAAGTTCAAAATTCAAGACAGTATGCAAGAAATGCATGATTATACTTTTGATCAATTCAATGCTTCCACATAAAACCAAACTCCTTTTTTATTTTTTATTTTCCTACTTAACTAGCTCTGGAAGGATAAATGTTTGTTAGGAAATAGGGTTTAATGTTTAAAATTGATCATTTCACTCATAGTACTTCTTTTGACTCAAGATAACCATAATTATGTCTGGAAGTTCGAAAAGCCTTGCCATAAAATTGAAGCATGGAATTTATTTTTTTATTTTTTTAAAAAAAATGGATTGGAGCTCCAGCATAGTATACCGGAGTAGCTCACCTTTAGGGGTCGTTTGGTTTGAACACAAGTTATGATGAGATTAATTATATTGGGATAAGTTAGAATGTGATTATTTATGTTGGGATAAGTTAGAATGTGATTATTTATGTTGGGATAAGTTAGAATGTGATTATTTATGTTGGGATTAGTTATCCTGATATTATTTCTTATTGATTGTTTGGTTTGTTGTATTAAAAGTAACATGCATTGCATAACTTTTAAGAAAAAATTGTTTGTTTACAAAAATACCCTCCACCTTATGTAGTAGAAAAAAGGTTTTGAGAACCTCAGGGCTTTTTAGTCAATTTCATTGTTTTATCTTGGGATAAGTTATTCCAGGATTACTATTCCACCCTTTGATGGGTATAAGTTATCCCGGCACTATTTTTAATCGTGGGATAACTTATCCTACGATTAGTAATCAAACAAAGAGTAAGGTGGTACTAAATTCTTATCCCATCACTATTTTTGCTTATTCATCATACCAAACCATCCCTTAAATGTTTTGATCATACAACATTGTGTAGGAGTTTCACCTGTTAGGGAATTTTATTTGCATGAATTTCAAAAATTGGATTATTTGCCCTGTAGGGGAATTTCAAACAAGAAAGTGACTTTATTTCATGCATGCACTTCACGACCTTTTACTGAATTTTCTTGCTGGACATTACGAAAAATTGGTCACAGGACGACTGAGACTGAAGCAAAATGAAGTCATTAGATCAATTTAAAGGAAACAAGCCCAAAAAGACACTGATATTTCCTTTCACGACTTTCTTTTTTCTTTTACAAGCTCTTTCTTCCTTTCTAAAAAATTTTAATATAAAGAACGGAAAAGGGCCAAAATTACCCCTGAACTTTGGGAATAGTCCACCCATACCCTTCGTTATACTATCGGGTCAATTGTACCCTTACCGTTATACTATGAGGTCAATTATAATCTTATGTTAAACGGACTGCCACGTGGCATCATCCTAGACGTCCGACCCATTTTCCCCCCAAATAATTTTTTACCCACCAATTTAACCCAACCTAACCCAACCCGGATAAAATGTTTTCACCCAAATTATACAGACCCAACCCGTATGACCAAACAGACCATTCGTATGACCAAACAGACCATTTGAACCCACTGGACAAATCTAATGGTAGGGGTTTTTTCCATTTGGAGGAGAGGAAAGTTTTATAATATAATCTTGTCATTATACTAATAATAGATTTTTACTTGTCCAGTGTAACATACATATCAAGAGAAAAATAATTTATTTTTCCTATTTTACTCATTGCATTAATCACTCATTTCAAATTATTTGAAGTCCATTAAATTATGCACCAATTAATATGAGTATCATAGTAAATTATGTATTGTTTCTTAAGGGGTGCAAAGTTCATAGTGGATAAGTAAATGTGAACGGAGATAGTATATGTGAGAGTGTTCAGTATGATAGGTATTGATTCGATTCTCACTATTTTATTTCTCATCTCTTTTAGGGTCAAGTTTATCATTAACTTTCAAAACTCAAGTTTATCATTCAACTTTCAAAACATAGTTTATATTCAACATTCAGTATATTTTTTGAACAATTTTTCCTTCGTATGAAACACATGAATGTGTGTCACTTATCCGAACATCAGTCAAGTTCTTCGATTAGAACTCTTGAACATAAGTCTCAGTCCCCTTATATTTGGTGGTTGTGAAATGTGATTTCCATGGATCGAACATTAACCTTTATATAGACGACAGTACGTCAATGCATGTTTTGCAATTGATTAATAAAAGTATATTCATTAAATAATTTTGTCATCATTTAATTTCCGTACGTATTACAATTGTGTAACAGAATCATAAGTCGATCACAATTATGTGATGGATTGTTCATCATAAACTTTGTTTTTTCCCCAAAAAAAATAAAAAAAAAAGGCTTAATGCATATGCAGCCCCCTAAACTTGTCATTTTTTTCCATTTTGGCACTTCAACTAAGTGTTATTCCTATTGACCCCCTGAACTCGTCCTCAAGTGTGTCTATCAGACCCTCTAAATCTGATTTTTAGTAGAAGCAAAAACTAAATTGTGGTAATGAAGGTGAAGTAATATTTTAGACGTGTGGTAAGCTATTCTTTAGGTCATGGATGTGTCGGTTTCTGTTGGTTCTGCTCTTCCACTGCCAGCTTAATTAGGAGCTTACTCTTTTTTCCCTCTCAATTGCTGCTAATTTTAGCTAAAAGATGGCATAATTAAATTGGAATATATATTAGCATGTTGCTACATTGAAGATAGAATACTATCAGGGGCGGAGCCAGCATACGGCTTGCGGGTTCGACCGAACCCAGTAACTTTGGTTCAAATCTTGTATTTGTCTTAAAAAAATCATTGATATGGTATAAATTGTTATTTTCGAACCCAGTAACTTAAACGAATTAGCATTCCGAACCCACAAGCTTCAGATCCTGGCTCCGCCTCTGAATACTATGTAAGTCCAGATTGTGTTTGATAGACACACTTGAGGACAAGTTTAGGGGTTCAATAGGAGCCAAAATGGAAAAAAAGGGACAAATTCAGGGGGCTTCATATGCATTAAGCCAAAAAAAAAAACTAGTGAAAAGTTTGTGGATCAATATGTTTGTCACAAATTTGTGATAAAATTGTAACGGATTGTCATTTCCATCATAAATTTGTGACATACAATTATTTCCATCACAAAATTGTAATTGAATTGTGACAAATCATCATATCCGTCACAAATTTTGTTCATATTGATGAATTTCATCATAAAATCCTCATAAATCCGTCACGAATTGTGATAAATTTGTCTATCACAGTTTTTTTTGGTATATCACAATGTATTCCTTGTATTGGCATTGCTACATACCAAAACTATAGAGCTTAGCCACAAGATGCATGCGGAACAGCAATGAAAACAGAATATATATATATATATATATATATATATATATATATATATATATATATATATATATATATATATATTATGACATGACAATTTATAAGAAAAGACATTAACATTATATAGATGACTGAGTTACCATCTATGTCTCCTTGAATTACCCTTTACCTTTCCTCAAAGCTTTTATATCATTTATTGGAGTAAAAGTAGATTCGAGAGAAAAGCAATTACTGCCCTTATTTTGGGACCAAACTTGAAAGGTTAATAACACATTTGAAATGGATTGGATGTCCTACTACATTGGGGAAGGACGGATGTTTATAGTCGTCCACTAAAATAATAGCCAGAAAATATATATCTTGTATATTAAGATATATTATACAAAAAAAATTATTTATAGATAATAAGTTTATATTTTTTATACATTTGCCTAGTAACGATAATTACTTTGACCGAGTGGCCAAATGTGTTAAAAGCGTATGTTTTTTTCTGCTGAATTAATATTTCTGATCCAAAACCCCTGCACCTTGAATGAACTTATTTGTTAGGCCCAAAACCATCAAATACTCAACAAAATCTATTATTTTGTACTAACTTTGCAGTTAAAAATTAAATCGGAAATACATATCGCTTAACAATGGTCTAGCGACAAATGTGTACATAATATATGTCTTGCACCCATTGTTTTGATGTAAACACTCAATGACACTGAGTCAGTGTGAATTAAGTTTTTACCCTCCATTTAGCGTGTTTTCTACGAGAGAATTATTTTCCGATGTTTGGTTAATTCAGCTCGAGTAAAATTGCACAACAATCATCCTGAGATAGTTCTAATTTACAAAATATAACAGCGAATTTTTCCGATGAATCAAAAAAAGAATTTCCCTCAAAGGGTTTGAGATGGTGAAGATACAACTCTTGAGAGAATTGCTATGTTGGATTTTACTACCTAATTTTGATGATATACGAGGACATCAATACACAATTTCTACTATACATATCAATTTTGTTTCTAAATGTATATTGCTTCATTGACCTTGATTTATATATATCTGATTTCATGCCTTAGCTTAGAGGAGACAGAGTTCTTGTACTTGTAGGAGGCACAAGAGATTTTGCATATGCAATGGGTAATGCAATAAACTTCTTTGGTTTGCTCACATAAGCTCTCCTGGTGAAGTTGTTGTAGTCATTGGCTTCAATTTCATCGAGAATCTTGCGGTACAAGAGCAATGATGCCCACACCTGAAAAAACCGAGGAATGGGTGAGGTTATTCTGCCAGAGTAGTAAAACAAGTAAATAAATAAGAGAATACTAAAGATACAATCTATGGAATATCGTAATTCTAACACAAGGTACTAGTTAGGTCGAATGATTTATGCGACCAATGTCATGTCAAGGTAAATATTCAAAACTACAAGCTCAATGCGAGGTTTATCCGTTGGTCTGTAGGTCCTGACATAAGGTTAGAATTCTAGCCCATCTAGAGTCAAGGAATTGCTCAGGTTGATCTACCGAAATAATAGACGCGGGTAATAATAAATAAGAGACTACTAAAGATATGAGCTGTAGAATTCCTCAATTATAACACGGGGTGCTTATTCGATCTAATAGAATGATTTTCCTGTATCCAAACCAACACCAAACTAAGACATTTCATGATCTGCAGAATGTCAGTTAGCGCAGATATTCAGAACCGCAAGCCTAATGTAATTATGCAAAAACCTGGGGTATATCGCCTATTTGTTTAACAATGACATATTCCAAGCAGCCAAGAAAATGGAAAATACTCTAAACAAGAAATCATCTTCATATAACTACGAGTTTATGAATGCTTACAGGCCATCTACTAGCTCCGCTCAATTCTGTCACTCCTTTCTCTGCCTCATCAAAGAACTTTCTTGCTCTCTGGATTTGCTTCTTCATGAAGATTCTCCATTTATCGGTCACTCTTCCAGCAAATATGTCTTCGTCGGAGAGACCTGCCTGTGCTAATTCATCTTGAGGCAAGTAGACTCTTCCTCTTCTGGCACTGCAAGGAAAAGCAATATATAAGAAAAGGTAAGCCTTAGAAATAAGAATATGGCACTTGACAAAAAAAATGATCGTGGCTCGTCAGTGTCTAAAGCTGATATGATGTTTCTAGATCACATTTCGCATTATTCTCAACTTATGAAGAGAGATTCATTTCCCTCTCTGCAGATTTGCTAAATGAATTCCGTACTGTTGAGAGAGTGACGTTTCATTTCAATTTCTGCACTTTTTACTAGTGCTGCAGTTATTTTTTATGTAATAAACGTCGACTAGATGGGTATAGTGGCATTCAAAAAGTTGATGTCCCCAGGATCCATCATAAATTAGTTTAAATTGCTATTGCCAAACGTACCATTAATGAAAATATCACAATTTTATGGTGGAATAAAGAAGGAAAACAAAGAATCTTTTCGCTTCTAATGACTATTGAGCTTTAAGCTCTCAAAAGAAGCAGTATTTACCAACTAGACTAAATTCAGTGGACCAGAGATACAGCCAAACTTCTCTATAATGGTGTCGTTTGTCTGGATAATTTTTGGTTGCTTTAGTGAAAAGTTGTTAAATGTTGTTATAGAGAACATAAAATATAATACAACATGATAAAATCAGTTCCAAAAAGTGTTGGCTGTTATAGTGAAACGTTATTATAGAGGATGGCTGTTATAGAGAGGTCATATAGAAAAAAAAAATTATGTGCATGAAATGTAGCTTTGTACTTACTCTTCTCCAACATCTCTGAGTATGTTGGTTAGCTGATTTGCGATCCCCAAAGCCAAAGCAGCATTATATACACTCTCCGTTGTTGCCTTTGATTCAGGATCGATACCCATAATTGGAACACTCATCAACCCAACCGTACCAGCAACATAATAACAATAGAGATACAGCTCGTCAAAGTTTCTGTATCTTGACTTCCTCAAGTCCATACGCATCCCTTCAATCATATCTCTGAACGGCTGCAACATATATTGAAAGATTAGACAATTTACGTTATTGAAGAAAGCAAATCAACTTATGTGAATGAATAATGTATCTGTTCTGAATAGTTGCAACCCTAAGAAAAGAAATGGTACTGAAAGAAGCCAAAAGAATTGTACTGAAGACAATAAGAAACCTATGATTCACATAAAACACAACACCAAAGGGCGAAAAACCAAGAGTTCGCAAAAATGTTACTCCCTCTGGCCCAATTTACGTGAAGGTGTTTGATTGGGCACGGAGTTTAGAAATGAAAGGAAGACTTTTAACACTTGAGGTCTAAAATAAGTCATGCATATTTGTGTAGCTATAAATCATCTCATTAAGGGTAAAATGGAAAGTTTAAAGTTAAACCATTACTAAATATAGAAAGGTGTCATTCCTTTTGCGATTGATAAAAAGGAAAGATTGTCACATAAATTGAGACACAGGGAGTAAACAGAAAACGGAGTATATGTAGAATCTAGGGGGAGAGAAACAGAGATAGAAACAGAACTAGAGATCCAATTAAAGACATTTTCCAGAAGGCTGAAACAATATGAGTAATCTATGGGGAAGCACTCAGCTAAAGCGACATAGAACTCTGAATAAGGCAAAGATAATCAAAGATCATAGAATTGGAAGACTAACCTGAATATCGACTGGAAAGTTGGAAACTGTATCGGACAAAGCAGCATCGAGCATGTCAAATGGCCGCCCATTGAAAACATCTTCTAGCCTGTCTTCCCATCTATCTAAGGCTTGTGGAGTAATATGTGATGCATTTGGGCCATCAACAAGTTCATCTGTTCTTCTGCACCATACTGTTTAAACAGAACATAATAAGAAACTATGCAGCTATGAAGTTCGCTATATATGCAACAAAACCAACCTCTAACAATAATTATAAAGAGTTTTCCCTTTGAACGCTAGAGTAAAGATTGATGAGGAGAAAAGGGAAATGGATTAATATAAGAGAAAAGGCTAGGAGTCTCTTAAGATAGAGGTTCCTCAAAAAGTTAAAGCATGCTACAAATATATATGGCTCCAGACAGAGGCAGGTCTAGTATTTGAAGTTTATGGGTTCTAAAATTTACTATATGTACATATTTAATGGATTTCTCAACAAATATACAGGGTTTGGACCGAAGTTATTAGAGTTGCTGAACCCGTACTTCCCATGCTAGTTCAAACTAGAGTTCTTTTTTCCATCTCCAATTAATCATATTTGTGTGTATCTGATACTAAATGGCTAGAAACCTCACCATATATTGCCCAGATAGCCTTTCTTCTCTCTGGAGTCATTAGCAAAGTTCCTGAATAACCAAACAAAGATCAAATTAAGTCCAAAATCCAAACTTGCACTTAACCAAAATTTTTTGTAAAAGAACGATTAGATTAAAGAATGCTAACCTAAGTAAAACGTCTTTGCGTACTCTGCACATACTTCACTACACCGATCATATGCTTCACTCAACAAGTCCAAATTTCCCGGAATAGGTATGTCCGGCTTCACTTCTAACTCGTCGGTAGATCTCAGCTGCCTCTTCACCAAGGCTGCCTGCTTCAAAACCACATCATATACCTTTTGTTCCGATGTCATCGTCGTCATTTCTCCACCAGGAGTAGCCACTATAGCAGACCGTACAGAAAAAATCCGTCCATTTTTAGTTCTTGATCCTCCTAAGCAAGAAAATCTAGAATTCCTATGCCTCGATGAACCAAAAATCCGGTTTCCCTCCCGGACGGATTCCAAGAATCCTGTCCCATTTGAGACCTCACAAGGAGATACATTAACCTGTGCCAAGGCAACAGACATTCTGAGCAGGAATAAAAAAAACCTTGATTGTCTAAAACAATTCCAAGGTTTACTGTCTTACTTTTTGTCACCTTCCAAACTCTTGCTTAATTTATAGAAATAAATTACTCCTCTTAGATTCCCACTAGAGTATATTTCCACTCTCAACCAATATTACCCACTTTCTCTTCTGTAGAAAAGATTATAAAAAGACCAACTAACTTTTCCTTAACTCAAGTAGAAATAACCTGTTTCTTGGTTTCTGCAAAATGAGATAAACAAAACATCATTCTTGATATGTAATTACCACCACAGAAGTATAAAATATTTGAACTTTAAGAAATAACCCCAAAAACTAGAACTGAATCAGCAATAAAAATTCAAACTTTAGAAAACAAAACTTTAAGAAATAACCCCAAAAACTAGAACAAAATCAGCAATAAAAATTCAAACTTTAAAAAACAACCCCAACACTAGAACAAAATCAGTAATAAAAATGTATGTTGCTAGGACACTAAAAATTTGTCAACGGGTGCATGTCGAATACTCCAAAAGTAGTGTATTTTTGGAAAAATCCGACACGGGTGCGACATCATTTTTGAAGAGTTCGAGCAATATCGATAAAAATTCAAACTTTTAACAAGACCGCAAAACTAGAACAAAATCAGCAATAGTACCTAAAGGGTAACACAAAAAATAAAGGATCTTTAAGAAGCACAAATAGGAAAAACAAACTCCAATAACAGTGGAATCACACTATTTGAGGTAATGGGTACTTTCTAAATTTAGTCAACTAGATTATAATAAGAACCTCCACTTTCTTAATTGGGTACACTTAGAAGCTATATTCAAAAAGCAAGTGCTCAATTTCTATAATGGTACAGCCACAGGCGGAGCCAAAATTTAAAGTTTATGGGTTCTAAATCTTAATAAAATGTACATATTCAATGAATTTTAAACACAAATACAAAATTTGAACTAAAGTTACTGAATTCGACCGAACCCCACAGCAACAAACACACTACTAGAGCAATAGAAAGCTTTAACTTTGTACATCAAGAAGTGGAGGGAAACAAACCTTGATAATTGACAATTTAGTGTTGAAAAAATTAGCAAAAATGACCACTCAAATTCAACCTTTCTTTCAACAATGGCCACTCTCAATTAACTTTGTTTGCTGCTCAATTTCTACTATTGTATAGTTACCAGCGAAGCCAAAATTTGAAGTTTATGGGTTCTAAATCCTAATAATGTGTACATATGCAATGAATTTTAAACACAAATACAAAATTTGAACTAAATTTACTGAATTCGACCGAACCCATAGCAACAAACACACTAACTAGAGCAGTTACAAAAAAAAAAAAAAAATTGCAACTTTGTAAATCAAGAATTGAAGAGAAACAATCCTTGATAATTGGTTCTCCACTTAATGTTGAAAGAAAGAAAAAATGGTCATTCAAATTCAACATTTCTTTCAACAATGGACACTCTCAATTAACTTTGTTTGCTGCTCAATTTCTACTAATAATGTGTACATATATAATGATTTTTTAAAACACAAATACAAAATTTGAACTAAATTTACTGAATTCGACCGAACCATAGCAACAAACACACTAATAGAGCAATAGAAATTTACAAAAAAGTTAAAGATTGTAACTTTGTAAATCAAGAATTGAAGAGAAACAATCCTTGATAATTGGTTCTCCACTAAGTGTTGAAAAAATTGCAAAAATGGCCACTCAAATTCAAGCTTTCTGTCAACAATGGCCACTCTCAATTTCTAATACTGTATAGCTACCGGCAAAGCCAGAATTTGAAATTTACAAGTTCTATGTATATATTTAATTAATTTTAAATACGAATATAAAATTTGAACTAAAATTACTGAATTCGACATAACCCATAGCAACAAGCACACTAACAGAGCAATAAAAAGTTACAAAAAAGTTAAAAGATTGTAACTTTGTAAATCAAGAATTAAAGAGAAACAAACCTTAGTGTAATGGCCACTTAAAATTCACCCTTTCTTGCAACAATGGCCACTTTCAATTACAGTACTTTGTTTTTCTCACACTTTTTACTCCACATATTTTGGTCTCTTTATAGGACTCATTTTATATTTTTTTTTTCCATTTGTGCTGATTGGAAATGAGTGATTCAGAATCCATCTGCTCTTTTTACTCTTTTAAAGTAAATATGAATTCTTTTGGACATTAGAAGGACACGTAGATGTTCAAAAATTAATGTTGCCACTGTCAAGTTTAGGACAAAATGACAAAAAATGACCCCTTATGTTTGGTGCTTGGTTCAAATTAGTGTCTTGTATAAGTATTTCTAAGCAGTTTTAGCCCTTTAAATTTGTTAAAAGTAAACATTTTTTTGTTCCCCTCAAATGCTTTAACAAATTCTAATTGTTAGATTTAAGGGTAACTATGAAAAAAAAATTAACCATAAACACCCAAATATTCCATCAAATATTAAAAACTGCACTAGCCACCAAAAATATATTGTAACAAGTTTTGAGATAAAATGATAAAAATGGTCACTTGTGGTGGGGCTTAGAGGTTGAATGTAGTCCTTTGAATATATATTTTTTAGTAGTTTTGCTCCTTTAAATTTGATAAAAGTGAGCGTTTTTTGTTTCAGTCAAATATTTTAACATAAAATTTCTGTTTTATATTGGGGAGAACCGTGAAATAAAAAGATTTAACTTGAAACACTAAAAAAAGTTTCATCAAATCCTAAAACTTGCTACAACAAAAAAGTGCATTTAAACAACAAAAAATTAAAAATTAAAAATTAAAGAAGGTGCATCTTAGAATGCTACACCAAATTCTACAAAATAGACTAAAAATAATAGAAATTGGAAAAACTGCACCTTCAAATATGAGTTTCCACTAAAACCCTTTCTTTTCACAATACCGTCGAATTTAACAAATAAAGTATATCAAATATTTGACGGAGATCAAAATATCTCACTTTTAAATAATTAAAATTGCTCAGAAATATATTGAAATGTCTACTTTAAACTTACTCTAAAAATATGGGATCATTTTTATTTATCGACTTAGGTCAATTTTCAACCAAGTTTGAAGTAGGTCATTTTAATATCTAAAAATGTATATTTCAAGTAATACGTTTAACTTCTGGAATTATGTAACTATATAGTAAATTGTTAATAACAGTGTGGCCAACATTTGCACTAAAGTGAACACAAAAGAAAAAAGAAAAAAAAGACAGAAACAATAGCAAAATGGTGCTTCTGGGCTCAAACACAAGAACGCATACCAACCTTGAATTTCCTGACCATTGTCCATTTTTTGGGATCCGGCTCCTCTCCATTTCTCTTATCTCCATTTTCCCCAAGTCCTTACTTGGATGAGAGACATGTGTCATAGTTAACAAATAATGATTGAGATTTAATTAACCAAACTAAGGTTTTGATCATCGTTAGAATAATAAATATACCAAAGATTTCCTTATGAATTTCTGAATTTTCCAATAGTTCCTCCTTTTTTCTAGACTAGTGTACTTTTCCGCGCTTCGCGAGGTCGTGAAAAAACTTCTTACAAATACAAAAATCATAGATTTAGACAACAACATTAACGCAGATAAGAAGAATAAAGATGTAGACAATAATCCGCACATATAGTCTAAAATAGTTTCTCACCCCATTTTATGTGAAGCTATTGTTGTTTAGGAAGTCAAACAATTTTTCCTTGACCATAATTTCTCAATATGTTTTTATAAAAAAATATGTTGAATTCTTAGCTATGTTGATTTTTAGTACTTTTCGCGTAGTTTTTAAATATGTAAATTTTAGTTTTAAAAAAAATGAAAGAATCTATACACAATTTATATTCAAAATTAAGTGTTTTAATCCTCGTACGTCAAACCCCTTTACATAAATTGGGATAGAGGGAATAATTATTTCTAGCAAGAAAATAAAATTTTACGATATAAATGCACAAAATGTAGGACTAAGGCATTGAATAAAATGTCAAGATGAAATTTCCGATGAGCGCATTTACTTGAAAAGGGAAACAATAAAGATAAATACGTACATGTTTGTTAGTCGTGAACCTCTCTCTGAGCGGACCTAAAATAAAAATAGAGAAAATTACAATTATAAAAGTTACAATCCTGTAAATGCAAAGTAAATAAAAATTACCTTTCGATTGACAACAACAAAAAGTAAAAATAAAGTCAAGTTACCATTCTGAATAATTACTAAGCTATTACTTTGATGCCTATAAAATTCCTTGATCAACTTCCTTATTATGTTCAAACACATAAAATATTAAAGGGAATTTAGAAGAGAAAGGAGTGTATCTGTAAAATTGAATAAGAAATACAGAAAGAAATGAGAAAAAGGGGGAAGAGGGAAACCATTTTACGTTTATTAGTAAATTTAATGATCGCTAATTCAATACAATGATCACATCAATTCAGGGGGAAAATATATGCAAAAGATTGTCTGTTTTATTATAAACAAAATCTTCGTGATGAATACTCCATGATAATTCTTCATCTATTTTGTGGTTCACGTTGATTTCATATAATAGCTTTGTCCTGCAAAATTAATTATATGAATAAAATTATATTACAGGAAGGTTATTATATTGCAAACCAAGATACTTAATTTTATAACTTGGGAGTTATGTATCCTGTGAAGATAAAGATTGGATAATATCGTGACTTGATGATGATTGACTAAATATATAAATTTGTATCTATATTAAAGACATATTTTGAGGGGTCACCAATATAGTTTAGATAAAAAGGTCTAAAGTACCAAAATTCATATTCTAATTAATAAGTAATCAAATCTTCTGCCTTAACATAAATATAATAACTTAAAAAATCATATAACCAAGTGTAACCACCAGTTGAATGGCCAATATCAATCATAATAAGATGAGTACAATAAACAGCTAAATCAAAGTATTCAGTTTAATATCACCAAGTCACTCTTAAACACTCTGCATGTTAATTTGTTTTTACTAAGCAAATAATTCAAACTATTATCTTTTATTATAAAAAATATTAAATACCCCAAGTATCTTCAAATATTTTACAATCATAAACTTTCAAAAAAAAACCCAAGGACTTTAAATTCAAAATGCAAACTCACATGTCGGGTGGATCGTAATAGAAACCACGTGGGAGTTGTTGAGAGTCATGGTAGTTTTCTTCTTTGTCATTTCTTTTCCTTATCCTTTCTTGAATTGTGTCGAATATTCTTCTTCCTCGGTAAGAATAGATTAACTAATATGGACCAATTATCTTCAACTATTTAACAATCATCACCAAAAACAATTCCTAACGATTTCAAATTTAAAGTGCAAACTCACATGTCGGGTGTAGAAATCGGGAAAAAGATCATAATAGAAACCACATGAGAGTTTTTGAAAATCATGATAGCTTTCTCCTTCGTCATTCTTTTTTTCCTTACCCTTTCTCAAATTTTGTCGGATACTATTCTTCCTCGATAAGAATAGATTTGATAGGGAAGTAGTCGATGGTGGTGTTTCTCAAATATACCACCAATGCGCTAGAGTATAACGGAATCAACGGGGTCTAGTCAAATGGAAGTAATCGGGTATCATCAGACCATAAATTCACATCCAACCAAAGTTGAAAATGTCTCATGATGATTTATTCGTGGGTAGATTTCTGCTTATTTTTATTACAGAGAAGAATCTTTTGAAGAAAAAAAAAATAGTTATGAAGATGGAGATAAGCTTGATGGTCATAATCATGCATTGAGATTTGAGGATCCTTTCTTTTCTTTTAATAAGGCATTGATGGTCTTCTGCAATTAACATTCAGTAACGCTCATAGCTTTTAGAAGTTACTTTTAGGCTGTAACCGATTGTTTCCCTTTAATATGCATTTTGATTTTTTTTTTTTAAATAATAATTTATGAAAAGAATGAGTGAAAAATTCAAAAAAATGAGAAAAAAGATAAATGTCAATAGAGGCCATAGAGAGGTGCCACATAGGATTGTTTATGCCTAGCTTTATATTATATATAGATTTTTGAGCTTCTGATTAGTAATTTTGTATTTTGAGTTAATATTTACTTGCTAATTTAATTTGATGTGTTCCTCTTTTTCTTTGATGAACAATACTTCTTTTCTTTTTCTTTTTTAACAATTGACAAGATTCCACTAAATTTTAACATTAGACAGATAAAAAAAAAATTATAATATTATTTTTCATTCTTTTGATTTTTGATATTGTACGTTAATTTAATTGGGTCTTATTGTATTTAGTCCCACGAAGCATTAGGTTGTTCAAAAAGAAAAAGTCTATTTAAGAAAAAGAAGAAGAGGAACTCGTAACAAAATTGGAAAAGAGATAAAATCATTAAATGTATATATGGATGAGATTTTCTGGAACTATAATTATGGGATTGCCAAAAGATTTGGAAGTAAATATATGGTGTATTTATTATTCTAACTATGATCAAAACCTTAGTTTGGTTAATTAAATCTCAATCATTATTTGTTAACTATGACACATGTCTCTCATCCAAGTAAGAACTTAGGGAAAATGGAGAGAAGAGAAATGGAGAGGAGCTGGATCCCATTTCTTGTATCAAGGAAATTCATATACGAGTAGTATATATTTATGCATATCCACATTTTGTTTGTATTTTAAAATGTAATTTTATATTTGTCTATTTATATGCATATACATATGTATGTTTTTTATTTTGAAATGTACAACAACAACATACCCAGTATAGTCTTACAAGTGGGGTATGAGGAGGGTGAGGTGTACGCAAAGCTTACCCCTATTTCTGTGGGGTAGAGATATTTCTGATAGATGCTCGACTCAAGAAAATTGTTTTTCAAAATAAGTTTGAAAGGAATGCAAGAATCAAAGGCTATGATAAAATATGAAGAAAGAAAGTATTGACGGTAGAAATTGTAAAAGTAACCAATTACGTGTAGTTACTTAAGTAATTTAATAGTATAACAATTATTCACACATTATCGGGATATAATATTAAAATCAGGAACTACGTATGATTAGATTTTAAATAGTATAAACATGTAACAATCGTTCCATAAAAATTCTTTTTTTTTTTTTTATTAAATTTTGCAAAGTTTGGTTGTTTCCGAGAACAGTCCAGTAGACGGTATGTGTTGTTCACGATTAACCCATTGGCTTAATCGAGTCTGTAAAGAATTGATTTTAAATCTAATTCAATTCCAAAAGTTAATTCAATGAGAGTAAGTGAGATCCTAAATCCATATAAAAAGATCTAAGTCTCCCATCCCTAGCCGATGCCGAAGAACTCAACACAACGTACATTTAAATAGCCGGACAAGTAGTGGTGCCGAATAGGGTTAAGACTTATGACTGCATTGTTTAGTCAATTTTGCTTCAATTCATATCAGTTCAAACAACCTTTGGGCATTAGTATCAGCTCAAATAACCTTTGGACAAACTAATGATACAATAATTTATTAAGGTGCCGTTTGGCCATAAATACTAAAAGATATTTCATTTTTTTTTGGAATTTTGGAGTTGGAGTTGGAGTTGGAGTTGGAGCTGGCCATAATTTTTGAAATTGTAATTTTTTGTGAAATGTAGTTGTAAAATAGTGAAGATTTTTTTAAAAACAAGTTTTTTGAATTTTTGGTATTCCGGAATACAACTTCAAGTTGTATTCGGAGTTTTCATGGCCAAACGCTAATTCCGGAAAAAAGTGGAAAAAAATTCCGGAAAAAAAGTAAATAATTTTTATGGCCAAGCGTCACCTATATCAACTATTTTTATTCACATAAACTCAATTCAACGTGTTCATCTTATCCCCCTACTAGCGAATAAATATTGAAAGATAACGTTATCAAGAAACAGAAGTGCTCCAACTGGTTGAGTGTACACGTGTAACCACCTGAGTGAATATGCAAGATTCTTTCAATTTTTGATAAAGTAGTAGTGAAAACAAAAGAGAAGGTGCAAGTGGGGGAGCATATAACCGAATTTAGAAAATAAACCAAACCAATTATCTCTACAGCAAATAGCAAAACCAGCTCTATGTGGTCTAAAGTTAAAGACTGTCAACCGTTCGGTTCAATCAATTATTTTAAAATTCTTATATTATATTATATTAGATTAGAATGTTATTTATAGTCAAAATTTTAACTTTATTGGACTCGTATCAATAAAATGTTAAGTGATCGGCTTCCCTCAGAGACGCATAAATATATGTTAAGGGATCGTTTGTTAAAGAAATGGATCTTGAATCTAACTCAATATCAAAACCTAACTCATGAGGTGAAGATTGTCCAATGCATATAAAGAGATCAAGTCTCACATCCTTTAGCCGATGAGAGAGACTCAACAACCCCCCCCCCCTCCTCCGCGCCCAAACCCCCCTCCCGCACGGTCAGACCTACTAACTAGAGCATGAACAATAAAATTTGGGGTCCCAACATTGGTGAAATAAAAAATTGAGATGGATCTGGCTCTGATACCATGATAAAGAAGCGGACTCTGGTCTAACTGGGGGTGCTTATCGGTTGGTTCAGTTCGGTTTTGTGAATAACCGGTTCGGTTTATCGGTTTTCGGTTTGTAAATATGCTAAACCAAAATCAAACTGATAAGATATTCATTATCGGTCTTCGGTTTATCGGTTTGGGTACTTAACAGTTCGGTTTTCGATTGAACCAATCAGAAAATGCTCCGCTAATTTTTTTTCCTTTCTCTTAATTCCGTATGTTCATATATACACTGCCTCTATGCATAAAGTCTACACAAATGATAAGACAAAACTATGAAATGCCTTGTAGAAATCTTTCAAAACAAAACAAAGCCAGTTCACAATTCATAAACAAGGCCAGCTTGGTTTCGTATGAGTATTGAGATTTTGAGATCAGAATAAGTGTGCCTCCGGTAAGTAATTTAGAAATAGGTTTGTATTTAAAAATTTTAAGAGACTAATATATAATTTGGGATAAAAAAATAATTTTAATATAAACTTATTGGGTTACCAGTTTAACCATTAACTAAATCTTTAAAATCGGAAACCAAACCGATAATCCAATAAAAAAAAATTACAAAACCTTTTACAAATCGCTAACCTAATAATTTGATATCGATAAACCAATATCTTTTTTTTTTGTTCGATTTATCGGTTAAACCGATTTTTGCACAGCCTGGGCCTAACTCATTCCTAAGAGCTAGTTCATGAGGGGAAAATTGTCCAAAATCTTATATGGAGACTACATCCCTTTTTATCCGATGTAGATTCTTCAGCACCCCACCTCACGCTCAGGGCTGGACAAAAGCATGATCAATTTAATATAGAGACCCAACATCGGTAGTAATAATTTGGATTGTCTTTGTTTTGATACCCTATTAAGGAAATGAATGTTAGGCTTAACTCAACTCCAAAAGCTAATGAATGTTAGGCCTAACTCAACCCTAAAAGCTAGACTTAGTAGCGAAGGATTATCCAATATTGATAGTTAGAATGATAAGAAAACAGACCTTGTACTTTTTAACTCCCCTCCGAAATCATATATGGAATGAACTAACTCATCTCACACCGATGTGGGAGACTAACATTCTTGCACTTTAAGGCTAGAAATTTAGAGCATGGACAATATAATATAGGGATCGAACATTGACTTAATCAATAATTGAGATGAGTCACAATTTAATATACAAACAAACAAAAAACAACAACCCGATGTAATTTCACAAGTGAGGTCTAAGGAGTCACACTTTAATATCATGACAAAAAATAAACTATAGATAGAACTCAACCCCAAAAATTAGCTCATGCGATGAAAATCGCCCCAAAACATATAAGGTGCCCAAATATCTCATCAACCAACACAATGTGGAAACTCAACACTCCTCTCCCACTCCACCACCCCCTCCACGTGCAGGACTAAACATTTAGAGCATACATAATGTAAGATGAGGGCTCAACATTAGGTAAATTATGAATTAAAATAAATTTGGCTTTGATATCATAATTAAAAAATAAATTTTATGTTTAATTCAAGCTGAAAGACTAACCCATAAGATTGAATTGGCCAAGACAAATAACTAAACAGATTATCCTATCCCACACGCCAATATAAAACGCTAATATGGAATACGCACAATTTAATTTGAACACCACTATCTTCCAATAAAAAGAAGAAAGTGTCAAATTCCACACTCAAGTTGGAGAGCAACTAGACAAAAAAACCTAACGAACTATCGAGTGTCTAAAGGGCAATATTATTTAAAATTAGAAATGAAGCCTAAAGTCAGTGCACATGTTGGGCACATGATAGTAGGGCTAACATTTGGACACGCAGCACTTTGCACTTTTTCTTTGTATTTTCCTTTTGTTTTGGTGGGGTTATTATCTGAATTGTCCAAAAACACTGAATGCCAAATTTATATTACTATCATATTTGGTTTGTGTTTCTTTTGGGGAAAAAAAACAATATGGACTAGTTGTAATTTTGTGCTTTTGGTTGGCAGACACAAATGATAATTGCAGTTACGCCACTCATAGTTCAATGGTGGAAATAGCAATGGCAAATTGGTTACATTGTCCAACATTAACAGGAAAAGGACTCAAGTACTTGCTAAAACTATATTGGAAAAAGTCAAAGTGATTTATTAAAAACAAAATTAAGTTACTCCAAATCAAATTAACGATTTACTAATGTGTTTGAATTACGATTTAATTTATATACATAGACGTTAAAAAATCCTTTTATACGATTTTATGTTAAGGGTTACAATAAGTAATTTACTATTTTCTACAAGTTAACAACTCATAACTTTTAATAACATGAGTTCAAGTTCTATGAATTTTGACAATATGAAAAATATTTGCGCGTTCAGAGTTCTTATTAGATAAATATAAATAATTTTTAATAAATATTAATTGATTATCTAATAATAATGATAACTAACTTTTATTATAGGTTAAATTTCATTCATACTGTTAACGTAATGAGTGAATTTGTAGGAAACCAGGAGGAAGAAAAGTTTGTGGTAGATGATAGTGATGACAGAGAAGATGAAAGATGAAGAAGAAAGAAAAAAAATCATTTCACTTGTAACGCGCTCAACTTGTGTATCCTTCTTTGTTCCGCATCTGCACACAATAGACGAATTATATTGAGATTGGAGTGTTCAATAGGTACTTATCTTAGTTGAAGTGTCAAAATCAATATTGAAATCAACTTTGAAGGTCCGTCTAGTATTGGCCAAAAAACAGGTACCAATAACGATGATCTATTTTATGGTTTAAATTCTACCATGTTTCATAAGTTACGTGTTTCTTTAGACGTTTTATATTGCATTGCATCTTATGGTGTCTTAGACTTGCTACGCGCGCAGCTTGTGTGAATCACTCCTTGTGCCACGTCTGCACAAGGAGATCAGAAGGCATACATACTTTTATTGAGGTTGTAGTGTTTAATAGGTACTGATTTTAGTTAAAGTCAAAATAAAAACTGAAATCAACTTTTGAGGGCCCATCAATCAATGTATATCAACAAGGATGATCCTTTTATGGTTCAAAACCTACCATACATACTTCATAAAGTTACGTGTTTCCTTGGACATTTTTTATTGCAATGCACGTTATGGTGTCTTAGAGTTGTAACGCGCTCAACTTGTGTGAATATCACACTCCTTGTGCCACGCGGACGATACTTGGAGTGTTTGTTGTCCAACATGCTTGTTTTGCTCCTCGTAACTGGTCCAATGCTACTAAAGGTAATGTCGAGAATGCTTTCCACATCAGCATAGAACTTGGAGTTAGCAACCTTGGAATTGATCTTCTCTAAAGTCATTTCAATGTTCTTGAGCTTTGATTGTCAAAACGTTGAGATGAGAGGTAGAGATTGTCCCACTGGGCGTGCCAGAATTTGTAGACAATAAAATTCGCGTCGACAAAATAATAATCAAGACAGAAAAATATCGCAACAATTGTTGTATTTAATTTCAGAATATGAGTGTGTTACAATCTCTATGATTCCTCTTATTCATCTTTCAACAATAAATTCAAGGACTTTTGAGTTTGATCTTACTTAATAGATTTGATCTTGACTTGTACTTGAATTCAAGAGTTTTTGAGCTTGATCTTGAATCTTGGATCTCTAGAACTTCAAGAGAAATACTTGAATGCTTTTAGCTTGTAGAGAAATCCGCAGTATTTAATCCACGAGCTCTCTCTTGTTTCATGTTAGAACTTCTATCCTTTTACTGAATTATGAGACCCCTATTTATAGTTATAGGATGGAGGAGTTGTGATAAGGAGACTTCTTTTGACCAATCAGAATTAAGCTGACATGCTATATTTGATTGGCCGGAACATGTCACTTGTACACATGACGCATCTTCATTTGCCTTTGATTTGACTAGGCATGCTGCATAATGTTGACACGTGGCATGACCCTATAGGCTCCTTTATTTGACTTGCCATGCCACATCATTTAACATGTGGCATCAATTTGAACATTTTGAATAAGATGACATCTTGAGCTTGACAAAGTGAGTTCATCATATGTAACCCAATTAAATGGGTTAGCCCAATGAAATTGGACCATTACTTAAATCCATATTTATTGACTTAAATAATTAACCCAATTATATTAATCCATAATATTTATTCAGAGCAATATATCATGTATTTGAAATGTAATCCAAATAACTTTATCGATTAATTTGACACAATTTAAACGTCCACAATCGTATTCATTAATACCTAATGAAATTGTTCCTTGTACCTAAGCCTGGGCATTTAGCTCAGCTCGGTTTCGGTCAAAATATCTCATTGATTCCTTGGTTGTGATTTGTTGAGTTGTTGCCTGAACTAACTTAAATGGCTACAACAGAGTTGTGTACAGAAGCCACACTTAGGTTTATAACACGAGACTGTCGCGATAGCTCGGCTCAATTCAATTGGTTATAGCTCGGTCAAGCTCAACTCAGTTAAGCTCAGTTGAGCCACTTGAATCAGCTTTGTTGGCTCATTTTAGTCATGTAATCATTACTGTAAAATAAAAATTCATCCATTAATCTTAATTAAGTTAGTAATATGTCAATCTAATTATTATTATATTTATTTGCAATAAATTTTAATTTTATGCTTCTTTAATTAAATTGATAAAAATAATATTTTTACTAGACATCATTACTACGACAATTTTATGGGTTATACAAAATTTAATTAATATTTTATATTTAAAATTTTAAAAAAATAAAGAAAATTGATATTGTACAATTTTTTATTTTATTATTTCATCATTTTTGCTGAAAGTTTTATTCAATGTTCCATATTACGTAAGCGATCTTTGAATATGAGTTCTAATTGAGACTAATAATGTAAATAATCGTATCACACTTTACTGTAATTATCAATTTAAAGTGGTAATATTTATATTATTTTAAGCAACCAATTATTATAAATTTAATTTTTCTTAGCCCTACGCAGAACTAAACAATAAAGAGCCGATTCAGGCTCAAATAAACTCAGCCCTAAGCTCGGTAATATTTTGACAAAACAAGGCTCAACTTGACTTGCGCTCAGCTCGGCTGAATTGGTAAGAACAAGTTGTACCTATTCTGAGAAGCTGGTAAAATTTACTCGTCTGTTCCCTTTAAACTTGTTCCCTTTGTTTAAGCTCATATACCCACATTTGTTTCGAGCTAAATTTATGAATTTCTCACAAATTTTGAAAATCTAAAAATACTCGTGTCCTTTAGGACAAAAAAACCATTCAACAATTTCTATTTTTCATAAAAAACTACAAAAGCCTCATGTTATCAAAACGAAACTATGCCAGTCTTTTTTTTCTTTTTTATTTCCTACCTAATGTCCGATATATCAAATTTTCACCACATAAAGTCAGGAATAACGCTACCTAATACAATTTTTTCCATAGTCAATGCTTAAACCCGAAACACATGAAAGAAATCTTCTATCCCACTCCAACCTTGCTTACACTTTTGATGAAGATTTCGCATGGGAAAAATTTAGCGATTTGTTCGAGGCCGTAATCAAAATGAAAACTATTTGAAAGGCACGGAGAATCGCTTTTTGATATTGCCAACCTTCAATGTAAGTGTACATCATCGTTAATTGATGCACTTGCTCTGCTAATTGGCTATTTTGTTCGTCCTAATGAACATAATATAATAAATGTATTATTTTTATATATATATACTTTTAGAAAGACATTACACACACATTTGCAGCATATCAAAAAATAAGTCCATTTTTCAACACTTCAATTAAGCTATATTTCTTTTAACCCGCAAACACTAACCTTCAAGTGAAGAATAGAATAATTGAGGGAAAGAAAAGATATGCGCACAGGATAAACCTAGTTCTTATGCAATAGAATAATTGAGGGAAAGATAGACGCACATTTTCTAATGTGAAATTGTATCCTTTAGGTGATATATGCTGATCTCCGTGATTTGGAACTACTCATTCATGAGTTTGAAGCACTTTCCATCAATTCTCCTCCTGCCAGGTACACGCACATTTTCTAATGTGAAATTGTATCCTTTAGGTATACAGGTTGATCTCTGTGATTTGGAACTACCCAGCCTGGCATGAGGAGAATTGATGGGAAGTACTACTGACTAGATTTCACAAAATCATTCTCCAAAACACCTCCATTGTGAAAGCCCCATGCTCAACCATCTAAGCCACCGCGCAGGTTCATGTTTCATCAATTAACTAAATAAATTAATAAAAGAAAAAAATAAGGATCAGACTATCTGGCTTAGATTTTCTACCCGAAGGAAGAAAATACATAAAGAGCGCTCAGATATTTCAGCTTCGATCATCTGGGGAAATAGTCATCACATCCATACACAAATTCAATCAAAATAATTAACAGTAATGTTATGTTCACAATCTAACCCACAAAAAAAACTAATATTCATAATCTATTGCAACTTTATAATAAAACTAAAATAAATTAAATGAATTTTATGGATCAGAATATCTGGCTTGGATTTTCCCCTAAAAAGGAGAAAATACAGTAAAAAGCGCTCAGTTATTTCAACTTCGATCATCTGGGGAAATAATCATCACTTCCATAAACATATTCAATCAATTTTATTATGTTCAACTAAAACAATTGCAATTTTGTTAGAACAATTTTATTTAATATTTCCAAACAAATAAGACAATAATTTATTCTTATTAATTTTATCTAATATTATTTTATACGAGCAAATAGGCACTACCCTACAAACAAAAGTATGAAAAAAAAAATATACAATGAAAGTATATGGATCAGAATATCTGGCTTGGATTTTCCCCTAAAAAGGAGAAAATACAGTAAAAAGCGCTCAGTTATTTCAACTTCGATCATCTGGGGAAATAATCATCACATCCATATACAAAGCCAAACAAAATCAGTCAACAATTAAAAAAAATATAGACTCTTACTAAGAATTAGTTTTAGGCCAATTAAGATCAATTTTTGAATCCACAAAAACATTAGCAAAATTATTTTTTTTTTAAAATGAATGAAAGGAGATGGATCAGAATATCTGGCTTGGATTTTCCCCTAATAGGAGAAAATACATTAAAAAGCGCTCAGTAATTTCAGCTTCGATCATCTGGGGAAATATTCATCACATCCATCAAAAAATAAATAATAAAAATAATATTACTAAGTTATTATCTCCAGATCTGATTCAAGCAGCTCTTTAAAGAGCCAAATGATTATTATTTTTTTGAAACAAAACGGGAATATAAATATTGCGTCGGCTCATACACAGCGGTAATTGTAAATAAACACCGATGGTAATCAGTTTTATCGACGCATTTTAACAAACACATAATATGCGTATACACGAAAAGAACAAACAACACGTAGAGGCTAGATATGAGACAAGAGAGTAAATACATACAGGGATAAGAGAAAGGAGGCGGCAATGACGAAGGTGATTGTGAGAATGAGAAGAATTGTGTGTTGTTTATATAGGGACAACAAAGGAGGCAGAGGTGTGTTAGGGTTTTATAAAACCCTAAATATTGAGATTGGGCCGGTTCCTGGACCCCCTTAGGTTATGTAAATTGGTTATTACAGTCCTGTCCTAAAATTAAGATGCATTATTAACATTGGATTGACTAATAGTCTTTTTGGTGAAACTTCTAAAAATAACTTATTTTAAAAAGTATTTTTTTTTATAAGTATTTTTCAAAAAAATATTTTTGGCTAAAAGCAGTTTTTATTTGGCCAATTAATTTGAAAAGTACTTTTGAGCAGCAATTAGTGTTTGACCACGCTTTTAAAAAGTGCTTCTATGTGTATTTTTCTCAAAAGTACTTTTCAAAAAAATGTTTTTGGGCAAAAACTATTTTTTGTAGCTTTTGAAAACAGCTTCTGCTACTCCCCAAAAGAACTTTCTTTTTTTTCCTAAAAGCTTGGCCAAACACCTCACTTTTTAAAAAATAAGTATTTTTGGGGGAAAGATAAGCTTGGCCAAACAGGCTATAATACTCCCTCCGTTTCAAAAAGATTATCTTAGTTTGATTTTGTAAGGATTTTTTAAGAAATAAAGAAAGATTTTTGAAATTTGTGGTCTAAAACGAGTCTTAGATATTTACGTGGCTGTAAATCATCTCATAAAGTTAAATTATTATTTTTATATAGAAATGTGTTAATCTTTTTGGGACAAATTAATAAGGAAAGTAAGACAAGCTTTTTGGCATGGAGGAAGTAGCTTATTTGGTCAAGCTCTAAAATCAGCTTATTTTAAAAAATGTATTTCAAAAAAAAAAAATTGGTGAAAAGCAGCTTGTGTTTTAGTAATTAATTTAAAAAATATTTTTTAGCAGCAATTAGTTTTTTATCAAGCTTTTAAAAAGTGTTTCTATAAGTGTACTTTCTCAAAAATGCTTTTCAAAAAAGCTAATTATTTTAGATTCTACTACTTCTGAGAAATACTTATTTTCTCTCAAAAACTTGGTCAAACACTTCATTTTTTTTTTTTTAATAATTACTTTTGAAAAAAAAAACACATTTTTTGCCTCCCAAAAACTGGCAAAACAGGCTAGAAACATCTTTTTTTTGCACGGATTCCAGCCTTCATTTGGGGTGGTCTTTAATGTTTGTCCTTCAAATTGGTGGTCTTTAAGTTTTTACCCTTCAACTAATATCCCGTGGTTATGGGTTCGAATTCCAACTCAGTAAAAATAAAAAATAAAAAATCGCAAGGTAAAATTTGCATAAATCTGTCTATGTAAATTTTACCTTGCGAATTTTTTTTAGTGAAGGGCAAAAGTTAAAGACCACCCCCAGCGGAGGATAATTCTGCAAATTGCCCTGTAAACTTCAGTAACCTGGGCTCATTCTGCTTGAGCCTATTTCTTCAGTGGCCCAGAGATGCCAAATAGCCTTCAAGTCCAACATCCACCAGTTATAAACCCTGAATTTGACCTATTTTTGTAAATTTTATTTTTAGCCCTTATTTAGATTTTGTCCATATTGTTAAAAACTTTGCAAATATAGTTCTTAGGAAATTATTCTTTTGGACATATTATATTTGGGTCTAATATTTGCTTATATATTTTTTAGCTCTACAGATAAAATTTTAGACTATCATCTAACTTTTGTAATAACTTAAAGAACTATAAATCAGAGTCTATTCTTTATACGATTTTCAGTTAGTTAAAAAAGAATGTTTAATGCATCACCTAAAGAATGTGTTCCCAGGCTCTAGGCTCGACAATGTTCACTCTTCCTCCTGTTGGTCAATTATGTACTCCCCTAGCAACATTTTTTCCATCTGAACTATGAAACAATAACGAGAAAAATGCCTCACTCCACATTCATAATATTTATCAGATCCTCTCTGCTGAGCCACCTTTTTATTTTTTTTTATTTTTTATATATCCTCTATAGTAAGAAACTTTCCTTCGGGATAAGTAGGATATGATGCCACAAATTGTAGTCTACTCGCATGTATCGATTTTTTGCTGGAGAAGTCTAGATCACTAGTTTTGAACTATCAAGCTTTAAAAATTCACAAGTTACAAGAAAATATTAAAAAAAATAGTCATTTACTAGACAATTGTTCCAAAAAGGGGTAAGTGGAAAAACTTTCTGCCTCAATCTGCCTCTGCCCTACCCTGTGGAATAAGTTCATTTTATACACGTTATTGAGGCTTCAACAAAACTTAGGACATTTTTACTCGATAGATATATAAATTACTCTAACAACGTGCATAGTGGATCAAGTACTTGAGAGTTAAGCCAGTAAGTCAAGAACATTGATTGAACCTTGTTGTCAGTCTCTTCAGCAGCGAAATTTAGAATTTCACAACTCAGTAGGATGATAATTAGCTGAGTTTCATAAATTATACTCCTTATGTCTCAATTTATGTGATATAGTTTGATTAGGTAAGGAGTTTAAGAAAAAAAAAAGACTTTTAAAACTTGTGATATAAAACAAGTCACAGCTATTTGTGCGAATATAAAATTTTGGAGCTATTGGGTTACAAAGCAAACAACTTGAATAAATTTGATTAAGAAATGGAGATTTTGAGCCCGTTTGGATTGTCTTATGATCAAACCAGCTTATAAGTTATTTTTTTGTTTTTTAAGTGTTTGACAAACCAGCTTAATAAGTCGGGGTAGTTTATTTTTTTTTTTTGGCTTATAAGCTATTTTTTTGTCAAATCAACTTATAAGTCACTTTTTTTTAAGCTAAACCAAACGGGCTCTTAGCATCCTCAAACATCCCATGTAACACTATTGAAAAAGTATAACAAACACATAAGCAAGTATCATGTACTAGTTAAAAATAGAAATAAAGAAGACCAAATTGTAACCTGCTGAAATTGGGGAAGACCCATTAAGTTTTTTTTTTTTTTTTTTTTTTTTTTTTTGGGTAGGTTGGATCTGGTTAAAAAAGGAAATCGAGTAATTTTAAATGAAATTGGAGAGTTGAGGTTGATTTGGAGGTTGTTTTGGTAACTTTGATAAGGGCAAAGGTGTAAATAGTCTCAACTTGTAACGGAGGGGAAACTTAGCTAATAAAATAAAGTAGAGAGGTATTTTTGACCCTTTACTTTATAACTTTAAGGAACCATGTATAAATTTAACCCTACGTTTAGTATCCGATTCGGAAAAGAAATCAATCACAAATAATAGTAGTATATCACTATAAGAAATGTGTTCATTAGATGTATCAATAAAAAAACCAAAATACAAGTATATCAAGACACCTTTAGCATCAAATTCACGGGCACTAAATAAGTCATGGCTTCCTAATAACAAATGTGGTTAGCAATACAAGAAGTTACATCTTCGGAAAATATTTTTAAAAAAAAATGAAAAGTAAAAAATAATTATAAGAAGAAGGTCAAAAGGAATTAGGTATAATATTTTGCAACCAAATGGTAGAAAGAGCTAATAAGAGTGGGAAATAACGCCATTTCTTTTCTTGAGCTTTCTTGTTCTTCTCCTTGATGAAGCAATATTCTTGAAAAATTTCCATATTTTCTCCTATGGGTCCTTCATTCTCCAAATATAAGCTGAAATACACCCAAAAAGTATGTAAAATTGCAATCACACCCACCAATGTGCTCATTGCTTTCCTCCATGGCCTAGTGATCAATAGCTTTTTCTTCAAAAAACAATCAAGAAAATTTGTATTTTTCTGGGGTACTTTTATTATTGAGTCATCATGGAATTTTTCAAGATGGTTTAGATGAATTGTGAGAGTTTTGGAAGGAACCACTTGATGATAGAATGTTTTGGGTGTTTGTTGAGTAGCTATAAACAGTCCATGGTTGATTTCAATCTTCTCATAAACTTCAAAACATGGGGAGAAATTGTCCTCTTGTTTGTTGAATTCATTGAAGCTGTTGTTGTGACTACTTGTTTCTCCTATAATAATCAGTAACTGAATCAACAAAGAAATCAAGGACCCTGATGTCGTAAAGAACTTTTATATTATTAAACTGTGTTGAGCTAAAAATAACATATACCTTTTTAATCAAGCATGATATGATAATTTGAAAAAAAAACTAAACGAGTTTAAGTTCTATGCAACGATTGCGTAAAAGATATATACATATTTTTAGTGGTTAACTTATCTACGTAATGAATATTTGAGATCAGACGCAAAAATAATATCAGAATTTGAACTGATTGTGTCTAATATGAAAGTTTTATCACGTGTTCAGTTTCTCAATGGAACAAGCAGTAGTTTTGAATGTCTACATGAAATATGCTGACAAGTTTGAGGGACTGTATATGTATTTAACCTAGATTAAACTACACTGACAAAATAAAAATTATTTACTCTATTAGAATATCAAAATTTAAATTGAAAACAAAGTAATCAATCAAATTGCAGTGATGGCGAAAAATTCTTTTCCACGCCAAAGTATGTATTTTCAACCTTAAAGTTAAAAAATATAGGATTTAACTTATACCCATTATCAGTGCAAATAGATTTTAGGCAACCAAAATTTAAGTGATCTTATAGTGTTAAAATTTTACACCATCCGTAACGAGTAGATATTTTCGCATGAGCATAATTTATTTTTTTGATTAAATACATTACTGTATAGAATTTAAACCGAATCAAATAAAGAAAGAGAAGGAAATGTTAGGAAAAATACGTTATATATACCTTCAAGCTCGTACTCTTCTTTCAAGACACCTGAAATACTTTCTATTGGAACCGTCTTGTAGTCTTCAAGAAATGTCTATTCAATTGTACAAAAGAAAGCAAATACTAATAAGATATTTGATTCAACAGTGTGAGGAAATTAAATTATCAGATTAGTAAAGAATTAATTAATTACCTTATCAAGATCCATCTCTGACATTCCAACCCATCTCAAATTTTCTACAATTCTTTCAGATTTAAAATCTTCACCAAATTGTTCAATAGGAAAAAAAGAAAAATCATCAGCTGGAGCATAATTATTTCCACCCCATGAATCTTGATTTATAATATGATCCTGTGCAGCTTGAGCAACTGAAGGGATTTCTTGGACTATATCTGTTTGATTAACTGTATTTGGAGGGTTATTCCTGGAATTAACATAGCCAGCTTGTGGAAAATCTTGAACCTCCAATGAAGGTAATGCAAATCTATGCTGCAACCTTGCACACTCTAATGCTACATTTACCTGAAAAATTATAATATACGATGAGTTTAATATTTATAATTCTGACGTTAAAAAAGAATTGTCATATTATTAGATTACTTAAAAAATAAGTATCGAGAACTGCCTGTGATAATGAGAATTATATTAAGTTGGAAAATAAAATTGGTAACCTAGCTATAACATAGTATTAAAGTATAATGACAATGTATATAAGTTAAATCAATAAATTATGAGTAAAAAAGAGATAGAAGAAGAAACCAAAAGCAACCCAAAGTGTCATTTATTTTTGGTCCATTTTTTAAAAGAAAATTGGATGCTGCACTAGAAGCTCCCCTTTTTATTGACATTTTTATAACCTTGTGCATATGGTAATGTTCCCTTGTTTTAAATTGAAGGAGTGAGTTTAACTTGGGCACATTATGCTATGAGATCATTCAAAAAATAACTACAAATAATTTCTCATCATAAGTAGAATTATTAACTTGAAATATAAGACAAACGACAACCTGCTACAAGAAACAAAATTACACTGATAGTTTATATAAAAATAAAGTTATATTGTGATAAAATCCATAAATGATAAGCAAAAGAGAGAGAGAGAAGATCAAACTCATGAACAACACAAAGTCTCTTTCATATTTGGTCCATCTTTAATTTAAAGAAAATTGGATGTTCCACTAGAATTAATTGATTAGCTGGTTTATATTCTAAATCTACCTGTTTTTATTACCTTGGGTGGTGCATATGGGGATGTTCCATAATGTTGATATGATGGACTGTTGAAATTAAAAGCTTCATCTGAAAAATATTGCATCCATTTGTCATCACTTGGACCTGCAGCTACATTCAATGTAGCTGATGGTGATCTTCTATATTCAGAGATCTCCATATCACTATCACATCTTCCCTCAGAATAAAGGTCAATGCTGGAGGATCGATCACTTGATGCACTAGTATAAGGATCTCCCATTTTTGGAGCATTCAAACTCTTCTTGATTATACGGCAAAGTGCATAAGCATCCTGCATTAATCCCACAACAAACATAAGTATCAAATAAAATTTCCATGTATTTGCTCGTAGAAAAAAATCAAGCTGGCACGTACCAGTGAGCATGTCGATTATATATAATTAAGAAAAGAAAAGTGTGATCTATTTAACAGCTTAATTTTTTGGATGAGATGGTTATATAATTTAACAAATCTTACGCGGTGTAAATCCAAATTAGTTGAGTTTGTGACTTTCAGATGTAATTAACTAGAAAAGAAAAGCCTTTTAAGGCACCCAAGGATGTGGTCTAGCAGTTAATAAAGTGAGTGAAAACCATGAGAGATGATTCAAATCTAATAAGTAGAGAGTAGAGACAAAAAAACATTTGGTGATTAATTTCGTCTAATCCGCCTAATCTAATTTTAGTGGATAGAATTCTTCGATATTTATGCCGATGAGATGCAACGCATATTCAATGAAATAGTCTACGCATAGACGAGTTAGCTAGGACGCTACTATTATAAAAAATAAAATTCTCCAATTACTAATGCATGGTACTTACATAAATAAAATAATAGTAGAAGCCTTTAAGGTTGGTATATTTATGTACCTGCAAGCCATTAGCAACTTCACATTCTCTTTCATCTAAACGATATTCATGCATAACCCAATCAGTTCTAGCTCCATTAGGTGCTCTTCCTTTATAATACACTAATGTTTTCTTGATGCCCACAGCCCTCATCAGTGAATTTACTTTTCTATCTTTTCCAGTGGCTTTCCAGTATCCTGCTTTCGTTGCCCGATTTGTCCTCGATCCGTTTGGATATTTACGGTCACGAGGACTGAAAAAGTACCATTCTAGATCTTTACTAGGCAATAGGGACTTCCCTGTGACATAAGAAAATTAAAAATAAAAATAAAAAATTAGGGACAAAAAAGAAGAAGCAAAGTGAGATCGATCGTCATGGGAGTTATGCAACACCAATTACGTGCTCCCCCTATTTCATTTTCTATGATGATGTTTGATTGGACATAAAAATTTAAGAAATAATAAAAAAAAAAGTTGGACGTACTAAAGTATCCTTGATTAGAAGTTTTTTCTTTTATTTGGTTTCTGACCTAGTGTTTGACATCTGCGCGCATTAGGGACTGACTAATTCGAATGCACATCGCATAAAGCTTATTAAATGGGAACTATTCCCTATCAGATTTTTTTTTTCATTCTTAGGGTTCCAACCCAAGACCTCTGATTAAACATGAAAATTCATGTTCATACCACCACGGTGGTCCTTAATTAGATCACTTGTAATTTTGAGCTATATTGCTTGGACTCTTCAAATATGTCACTAGGTAGGTGTTAAATTCTCTAAAAGTAGTGAATTTTTGGAGGATCCAATATGAATACGGAAACATTTTAGAAGAGCTCGAGCAACATAGATTTTGAGCGTGCCATGCCATTTTATGACTTGAGATTTTTAGTTTTAAAAATGAGACAACTTCCCTATTATAACATGTAAATATAATATGACAACGTAAATTTTTCTTATATTGACGATAAACATATATCTTAAACTCAATGGGATATAAGGCAAGGAGATCGGAACCATTGTAATCATTAAATAAACTTACCATTGTGCTAAAAAAGGGATTACTATAAATTATTATTTTTTTGATAAAGCGTCCATTGCAATATGCGATATTAAGAGGTGTCTAAAGGAAACATAAAGAGGTTAAAGAACTCATTAGTATCTCTAGAAGACAAAGCAATCATGTTGTTTTCTTTTTCCCTTAGCTTTTGGATTCGACATGTCACTAAATTAGTAAGTACACATCTTTAAGCTTCAATAGCAGATCAAAAGATGTAGGGGCCAACTTCTTTTATAGCTGGGAATTAACAAGAGATCATATATGTAAAATATTTTTGTACTAAAGCATATGACTTTTGACTGAAAAAGTGTATTCAAAGTATCAAAAATAAGAATATATTATATATTATAACCACAACGCATATGGAACTGATCTGATCTAATAAGGATTTGCAATAAATCAGTTTTTTTTTTTTAAATGTTTCAGTTTATATGATATAGAGTTTGTAGAAATAAAAATGTGCTCTCCTAACAACTTAAGTTTTAAGATAAAATAGTCACGTACTTTAATATGATATATCAATGGACCTGAGTTCGTGTCTACCACCACACATTATTAAAAAAAAAAAAATTATGTGCTTTGACCCATGGAAAAGAATCATACACACACGTGAAGGGACATGTTGAGATCACTAAGTTAATAAAAATATGCTCTCTCTAACAGTTTAAATTTTTAGATAAAATGACACACACTTCAATATAATTTGATTGGATATGGAGTTTAAGAAGAAATAAAAAGATTTTTGAAATTTGTTATCTTAATATAAGGTTTTACACTGTCATGTCACCTTTATCTTGTGACAGGTAACATTTCTTATTTTCAAAATTACAAATCCCAGATTTTAACGATGTTTGCCTGTAGAAATTCTTTTGGGAAATGTGATAATGCAAAAAAAAAAAAAAAAATTGAAGGAAAATAAAAGGTGTAATACCTGGTAAATCCCATGGCTCACATTTGTAAAGATCAACTTCAGGAATAATTTCCAGTTCTATTTTCTGACCATTGATCTTTCTTTTCAAATAATAAGCAACAAGTTCTTCATCAGTTGGATGAAATCTAAAACCAGGTGGCAATGAAACAGCTGCCATTATATTTCCTTTGCAGCTTCTCTTCAACTTAATTGATATATACTATTAGCTGGAATTAAAATTGATCACTTGGGTAGTCCTTCACACCCAAAAATGGAAAACACAAGGATGACGAGTCAAGACCAATATACCAATTAAGGCCTGCAACAAAGGTAAATAAAATAAGAAACAATTCAAAATTAATGCCAGCGGATTGAGGACAAACTCTGTATATGCGATCAGCTGAAGTACTATTGCTACGTATATATATACGCAAAATAATATTTGAAATGTATAGATATGATAAAAATACGCTTATTCTTAACCAACAATATATACCAATTGCCCAACAAGATAGTTAAATAAAATAAGAAACAATTCAAGAAATTAATGGAGAGGCGTATTTATAAATTAGGACAAGTTCTATTTGCTAGTTCAACTGAATCATTGCATTTGACTCAAATGACCAATACATAATCAAAAACCTAGTATCAATATGATAGTATTATGTTTATTTTAAACCAACTAACTCTAAATTGTTAATATACTTCTGAATTAATGTAAGCAATCAAACAGTACCTGTGACAAGATCCAAGGATGTAAAGAGAGGGGGGGGGGGGGGGGGGGGGAGGAGAGAAACTTTGAAGGTGGAAAGATGGAGATGATAATTAGAGAATGAAGGAGGATATTATGAAATTATGAGATTGGTTTTAGGGGTTTTTATGATAAGAGGACAAAAAGAGAAGATGTCCAAAAAGCAAAATAGTAATTATATAATGAAGCTTCCACCATCCTTTAGCTACTTTTTAGCTTTAGATATACTCTACTTAATTGTTTTTTTAACATCAAATGAAAGCTTTAACAATCTTTCATCTTAAGCTCAAAAATTAGGCACCCCCTTAGCTCTCTATCTGAATACAAGTTGTTGAACATTCATTTATACACAGCAAAAATTCTATGCTTCAAAATTGTCCTTTCTTGGAAATTGGAATCAGGAATTCCTTGTACACGAGGTGGAAGCTGATTTGATACATACTACCGCCCTAGGAGAGACCTATATAAATGGGGCAACTGCAAAAAAAAAAAAAAAAAAAGACAAACAAACAAAAAAGAAGAAGAAAAGGAGTTGGAATATTTGGTGTGGAAGAAGAGTACATGCATTTAAATTGTAATCATGGGATCTCTGAATCTTTACGTTAACGAGAAACAGTCAGTTGCATGGAAACGAGTTGGTGGCTTTCTTAACCGCCAATCTCCCAACATTGTCCGTGGATTTAGTATTTGAAATTTATGAATTTGTACGATGAACTCAAGTTAATATACAATAGAGTTTACTTTGTAATACTACTTCTACATATTTAATAGATTTTTAATATATGTATAAAATTGAATAAAAAATTATTGAATTCATGTGAACGAATAACCTATTTGGTTGGTTCTTGCCTTTTTCACATGCTCTATAATAGTCTCTCATTGTCGAGTTACAGACAATTTATACGCCAAGCGAGGAAGGCCGTCAGCCTAATCTTTGAGTCTGAATTTCAAAATTAATCATCGAGGGACATGATCGAATAGTTGAAATTCTTACTTCATTAATCAAAAGTCCTATATTTGATTTATGAGAATAAATAATCTATTGATATGCGGCGCGTGTTAGAATTAATAAATAGTAATTCCTATGTGGTCCTATTTTTGTATTTTAATAAGAAATATCATAAAATTTAAAATTTAAACAAGTCTTTATTTTAAATTAACTGGTTCGTTTTTGTTAGGTAATTGTTTTGAACAGTCACGTTAATGACCGCTCTCCAGTCGCTTCCTTGATGGAATTGGAAGGAAGTCTTTATCAAAAGTGAGTACATGAGCAAATTTATGTGTAACCTATAGCTCATGTAAATTCATTAGTTTTTACTAAAATGATATATATGTATTACGAAATTTATTAAATATTTATAAATATTTGATTGTAAACTCGATTACTATTGATTAACTTGAGATTGATGTAAAAATCCGTAAATTTCATATCCCGAATCCACCTCTCTGATTGAGTACATTCAGGGGCGGATGCAACATACCACCGATGGATTCCTTTGAAATCAATATTTTCAGCACAGAACAAATAGATTTAAATTATGCATGAACAATAACTATTAGATCTAACCACATAATACATTTTAAAAATATAATGAATTCAGTATTAAAAAATTTACAAATCTAATTCGGTAGCATGAAAGCTTCAATTCCTATCTGTCTATGCATAATTAACATAGTTATAGTACCGGTTCATTTTTGGAAGCCCCTATATGTAATTTTGTGGTAGTATATGTTTTTTAGGTAAATTTAGAAGGAGAAGGGGAGCCTTGGTGTAACTAGTAAAGTTACTATCATCTAGTCCGGAGGTTATGAGTTCGAGCGTGAAAACAACTTTTGTAGAAAGAAATGCAGAATAAGTTGCTTACAATAGACCATTGTTGTTCAGCCTTTACTCGAATACAACTTGAAGCTGTATTTGAAAATTTGAAATACTTAAAACAACGTTTTCAATTTTTTGCACTTCCAATACATTTAAATAACTTGCAAAAAAGTTTAACCAAACACATTTCTATCTTTAACTCCGACTTCAATTCCAACAAAAAAAAAAAAACGATTTTTTTTTTGGCCAAACGCCTACTTAATTTGGTCATTAAAATCGGCCAACTTTTGCCACGTGAATAAAAAGATCCAACGTGGCTAGGTGGGGCCTAGCTGGGGGGACAAAGGATCACTTGTGACTGCTTTTTTGTCGTTTGCCAACCCATCTCTCTCAATGTGATTCCAAAATTATTCTCTTTTCTTGAAGCTTTTCCTTTTTCATCAATCTATCTTTTGGTGCTTTTCCCCTTTTTTGGGGTTTAAATAGGTTCTTTCATCTTTATTTTTACCCCATTCTGTTAGGATTCTTTTCAAAGGAAATATGAATAAAACGTTATCTCTTAAATTTATTAATTATATAGCTTTAAATAATAAAAAAGGAGTAGTAAATTCTTATTATAACTAAGAATTGAGTATTCTAGTTAATTAGATACTTCATTCGTCTCAATCTATGTGACACCTTTCCGGATTTCAAGAGTCAAATGGATTTTTCTTTGACGGTCATCTTTTTATGTGTCTTTCAAAAATATTTTGAATTGTGAAATATTGTGAGTTATAATACTTTTTACGTAGTTTTAGAATATGTACATTTTATTTCAAAAACATAAAGATTTCATGTCCGAATTCATAGTCAAAATAAAAAGGCTAAAGTCATAGACAGACCCTCAAACTTGTCCATATTTTCCACTTAGACCCCTCAACTGAGCGGCGTACCATATGAACCCTTAAAGAGAATCTTTATTGTGCCACTTGGACACGTCGGACCAGCTTGGCACAACGCGTGCAATTGACGATTTTTGGACGCGTGAGCCTCTTAAACAAGCTGAGTTGCACTAAAAATAACGGCCAAATGAACCCTTCAACTGTAATATTTGCCCCACCCACTTTTAAATATATCTTCTTCTTCCCCAATTCATAATATTGAACCCTAAATACTCCAAAACCATTATTGCTCCAATTTTTTTAATTTTCAGTCAAATTAATTGTTGTTTCACTATTTTTTTCTACTCTATCTCTCTTTTTTGCTTTTAATCTTGCTTCAACAATGGCTAACACTTTAAGAATCGAGTTTTGCCGATGTGGGCGTATTTGCGAATTGAAAATTTCATGGAGTCCAAATAATCCTGGAAGGAGATTTTTTTCCTGCCCAATTGATGAGGTAAGCGTATACTATTTATGGGTTATTTCATTACTTAATTCTTCCGAGGAATTGATTCAGAAAGCTTCTTCTTTTTATTCTTTGAAGGCTAGAGGTGGATGTAATTACTTCAATTGGTACGAACCAAGGCATCCCGAGCAAGCAAATAAAGTCATTTATGGGTTGTTGAAGACGGTTAAAGCTTTTGAGGAAGAAAAGGCTCGTGCAAGAAGAACTAGGAAGAAGTTGGTGTTTGGTCTAGTGTTGTTGTTTGCAATTTGGTTCCAATTTTGGAATTGTACTTGATGATGTTTAGTTTTAGTAATTATAGTAGGTTAAATTGCACTACATTTTGACTGTTTTAGGGACTGTTTTAGATAGTATATTATGGTATAGGTTAATCTCACAAAGTTGGCCAAATTTTGTGATTTTGTGTAATTGTATATGGCCACACTTTTATGAATCGAATGAATATATATTGGTTAAAATGCACTGCATTTGACATTGTTGTGTGTATTTTTTTGGTTCAATATTGTGGGCAAAGTATAAAGTACTAAAATTTGGATACTAACATAAATCAAAACCATACTTCATAAAGTAAACGAAAACAAAACAATCCAAACCAAACATCATTTTTCATAAATAGAAAGAGACGACCTAATCAATATCTATGATCTTCGGCTTCTCCACTTTAGTAACAATGAAGTGGAGGTGATCCTCTAGATCACTGTCACACCCCAATCCTGGTAGGGTATGATGGGCACCCGACCCTTACTTAGAGTCGAGCGAACCCGCTACTTCTCGTTATACTTATAAATCTCACAGGACTCTTAAGTCATGAAATGAAATGCACAATGGGAGCTTTAAAAAACATTCTTTTCATCTTTCTCGAATCAAATAAAATTTGTAATCATATGAATCTGTAAAGTAATGCATAATGATACATCGGCTTAAATAGCAGCTTACAAGACTGGCATACTGTATACATGACTCTGTCTACAAAGTCTCTAACATAAATCAATATACCATAACAGAGATACTCTGACTCGGCAACACTCCGGAAAGAAATGGAGCTCGCCAATCCAGCTGGAACATCTTCTAGCAATATCTTCTACTCATCTGTATACACCTGCGTGGCATGAAACGCAACGCCCACAAGAAGGGGCGTCAGTACGAATAATGTACTGAGTATGTAAGGCACGAGTAACAACATAACATAGATATGAAAAGTAACAAGGAATAAGAGAGATAACCTGTACATCTGGATGCCTCGTAAGGCGGTCATGCATGCTTAGCCTTTTTAAAAAAACATTTCAATACATAAACATAGTAACATGCCCGGCCATTAAGGCGCGGTGTCATATATATAATATCATGCCCGGCCATTAAGGCTCGGTGTTATCATCATTAGCCCGCGTCCGGGCCTCCCGCGTCCGGGGCAATATCATAACATGCCCACTGCAGTGGTGTGCACATCTACGTGCCTGCCCGGCCGACTATAGCGCAGCGCGGTGTGAGAAAATACATACATAAATATAAAGCATGCATAAGAGCCAAGTAAAAGCTATAAGTGCATCGGAGTGACGTAAGGTCGATACCCTCTGATTATATTATGGAATAATCATCGTCGCTTTGTCTCACCTTGAAGGAACAATTATTATAAGGTGAGACTATCAATGAAGGATAGCATTAAGAGAAAACATAGAGTAAGATCATAAATCTCGTAAGGCATCAATTCATATACTTTGGAAGATTTAGAAATAAAGTCACCATCCATGAATAAATTGAGAAATCAATAAATAGCTCGACATTCTCATATCGTTATTGAAATCATAAACTTGGAACCTTTAAACATAAAATCGTTCTCATCATAGTCATCATAATAATATTCTCATTTTTGACATCATCATTGTCATGGAAAAAAAACATATCCATCGTTTTTATCACAAGAGTTCACATAATCACAAACTTTGGTTTGGAAATACGAATATTTTGGAAAACATTTATGGATTATCAGGAAGGAGATCATGCCTTGGAATCTTAGACTTTCTAACTTTTGATAACAAGGAAAGTATGGAAACATTTATGAAATCATAATCTAGGGATCATGCCTTTGAAAGAAAGGGACGAGCCTTAACATACCTGGAAGATAATTTCTCGACTTCCAACTTACTTCCAGTTTTGCAATTCACTTAAGATCATTGATAGCCTCGTAATCTACATATAGAACCATTCATAATATTGTTAGGCTCGTCATTAGGCACTTGTCTCAAGACTTTAATTAAAATCCTTCTAAATTCTGTCGAAATTCGGGCAGCATCTCCCCTGTTTATATGCCTAGCCCGAAATCATAATATCAACAACAACAATACCAACATCATCAACACCATTATCCATGCCAATATATCTCCTAAAACATCGCACACGATGTCTTCTAAATTTCTCAACTACCCAACTTGTGATACGACTATTTAATAACTTTATTTTCGTAAAGAAGCCGAAATTAATACCAACGACATCAATAACAACATCCTCAACATCCTACAAGATAAATATATATATTTTATCCAAAATTCTCTTCAACCCTCAATCCATAATTCAACAACATCAACACAACAAAATATAACCTTTATTCTTGCAATTACTCCTTAATCCATATTGATAAAGAAAGAAATTCAATGATTCATACCTTGTATTTACCAAAGTAACAAGATCTTCAATTTTTACTTGTTCCCAAGCTCCTCCAACACCAAAACGGAATTATAATTGCGTCTACGCGTTGCTCGGGCCTCGATTGATATTCCGTAGCTTGAAATTTGCGCAAAATCTTCAATTCTATATGAGATTTAAGAGCCCTTTGATGGCTGAACTTTCTGGAAATTTTCAGAGGTTTTTGATGAAGAAAAATGGGGGTTTTCCCCTTTTTATAAGAGCTGAGGCGGCGTCACTGTAGCTACAGTACTGTAGTATTACTGTAGCAGTCCTGTTTCTGCGTCGACAGATCAGTTTGTAACGTCTGTAATTCTCTATTCCGATGTCCTATCGACGAGCGGTTTATTGCATTAGAAACTAGACTCGCCGAACTTCATTTTAGGATTTTGAAACACCTTAAAACTCCTAATATGCTAGGAGATATGCCCTTCCAAAGTTGACTAAAAAATAATCTGCCCAACATTTCTCAAATTTTCGTCGAATCTATTTTCTTCAGTTTGCTTGGTCTCGAAATCTTCCGAAACTCTCCATACATGATATTTATCATTATTATACATAATAATGGCCATGTTCTTGTGTTTCAAAATAGTCTTTCCCGATTACGACTTACGAGGTCGTAATTCGTCTTTTTATTTCGTTGTTACATATTTCTCATGGCTTGTATCTTCCAAAGCGTCATGGGACGTCTCCGACACTCCATTACTATGTTGATGTACGTGTCATGCTCATGCTCTGAAGGTGTGGGGTATAACAATCACAAACTTGAAAACGCAACTCATCCCCTTCCCTTAGGCCTTTTGCATCAACAAAATCTTTCCATCCGTTGTTGAGGCGCGCCTTTTGACCGATCTTGTATTTCATAAAGAAAGCGCCTTTGTCGTATAAAACAACGGCTTCTTTGTCAACTTGTGGAAGAACATCCATAGTTGGAAGAATCTATACAAACAAGTAGTATTAGAAATAATAACAAAACAATGGTAAACAAAAGCTAAGAAATAAAGACTTACGAAATCATCATTTTGTATTATAGGATTTGGTCAATGTTTTCTCAAACCAAGCAATAGTGTAATGTTGGATAGGTGGCATTTTGTTTGAGAGACTATTGAGTGAAGTCATTTGTGAGCATGTTGGATAGTAAAATGGAAGACTATGGGGATTTATATAGGTCATAATACAACCATCCAACCACTCTATTTAATTTATTCAACTCATCTATTTAATTCATTCAACCATTCAATTATTCTTCATTCAACCACTCAATTACTCTTCATTCAACCATTCAACCACTATAATTAATTCATTCAACCCCTCTCCAACTACCACTTAACTAATCAAAATAACAGTTACATTCAATAGAAGTACTTGGCTACAACTGCCACATTGTTACTAATCAAAACAGGCTAGCCATCAAAATAACCGTTACATGCAAAGGACATAAAACACATAATAGTACTTGGCTGCAACTGCCAATTGTTTCACAAAGTATTCAGAACTGCCAAATTGTTTGAAAAGACATTCAGAACTGCCAAATTAGCTTCTTCCTTGCTTCTGATTTCCTGCTAAAGGATGCATGGCCTGGACCTGTGGAACTGCTGCCTGCTGCTGATGGAGTTAGTTGGTTAGAAGGCTTGTTGGTGATTATATTTCTCCTATTTCTAGACTGCTGCTGTAGTTGTGTATTTGTGACAACACTTTTACCTTTGAACTTCAGACCAGGAAGTTTAAATCCAAGATCAATGTTCACTGCACTAGTGTCCCTCATAGTCCCATGCCTCACAACTCTCTCACTTGAACTACCAGGCTACAATTGACATAAAAATAAATTAGATTAACTTAACAAAGTGCTAAATGCCAGATTGTAAACCTTGAATCCTTACATTAATGACAGTTCTTCCAGTTGTTGGGTTTATGTAGCATCCAAGGCCAGAATTTTTAGGCCTTTTCTGTGCATAACTTGATTGACCGCTTCCTCTACCCCTTTTAAACCCAACTGATTCACCACTTCCTCTAGGCCTTTTCTGTGCAGAGCTTGATTCACCACTTCCTCTATCACTTCCACCCTCGAAGTAAAATCAAATGTTAGGAACAGTTCTCAATAATAATGTATTAAAATGGAAATAAATCAACAAAAGCGTACCCTTGTTACTGGACAAGACTTTTTGTTATGGCCTAGTTGGTGACATGTTGAACATGTCATCTTCACACATTTTTTGGACAACTTGCCATACTTCTTTCTTAGTTCATCTTTATCCTTTCTTCTTTTTTTCTTTGGTCTGCCAGACATTACTTTTGGTGCTGGAGGTTCAATCTTCATGTTATTAGTCTTAGGCCACATCTTCATGTTGGGTAGTGGGTCAAGAAAGTATGAATATGCCTTCATAAATGTCTCCTTTCTATACCAATGTTCCACATGATTATATGGTTCATCCCCTAGATGGTAGAATGCACATATTGCATGTTGGCAGGGGATTCCTCTTAACTGTCACAGCCTACAAGTGCATGTTTTGTTCCATAAGTGTACAATGAACCTATATTCATATTCTTTAATCTCAAACCCTTCTAGCCCATTCCACAACACTTCACATTTGTTAGACAACTTCTTGTTTTCTTCCAACATCACCCTTGCCATAGGTGAAATATCAGTAATCTATGTCTCAGCAAATCTTCTCATTTCAACATGCCTAGTAATTACTTTATGCCTAATCTCTTCTAGCATGGTAATGATAGACTTATGCATAGCTACTAATATCCAGGAATTAAAGGTCTCACACATATTGTTTTCAACTATATCACACTTAGAGTGTTCCCTAAAATAGGCTCTACACCAGTGCTCTTTGTTAAATTGCAATAAATCTTCACAGATGTCTTTTCCAAGTCTATCTAATTTTGTAAGTTCTTCTCTCAACTCTACCTCAAATGATGCTTTAGAGACCCTCCAGAACTGTTTTCTTCTTTCTTCACCTCTCCAATCTTTCTGCCAATTAGCCCATATGTGTCTAGCACACTTCCTATGCTCAGCATTTGGTAAAAGATTTAGAAGGGTGCTCAACAATCCCCACAATACAACACAACAAGTACAATTAGTTTATATGCAAAAAAAAAAACAAGGTAAACAATGCAAAAACAGTTAGTAAAATTACCTTTTGCATGTCTGACATTACTGTAATTCCATCTCCAATTCCTAGCCCCAAATCATTGATTAAGTTCTGAATAAACCATGTGCATGACTCTTTTGACTCATTGTCAATGACAACCCAAGCAATGGGAAACATCTGCTGATTCTCATTTTTTCCAACAGCCACCAGAAGTTCACCCTTACATGCACCTTTTAGGAAGCAACCATCAAACCCAATAATTTTCTTGCATCCCTCCAACCAGCCCCTTTTCATTGCATCAAAACATACATAAAAATACTTAAAAATTCACTCCAGGCTGACTTTCTCTGTCTGTTTTCACTATGCAAGTGTTGCCAAGATTACTCAAAAATGATTTGTTCTGCATAATCACAAAGTCTTGCAAACTCCTCCCTCCAACCCCCTATAAACTTTAAGCACTATTTGTTTTGCCCTATAACATATAGTTCTACCAACATGCAACCCTAACTGGTCTCTCACCAAGTCCTGAATTTCCCAAATTCTAATATTAGGTTGAGAAGTGATCCTACCCTTAAATCTGTTGGATATGAACTTAGCATTGCACATCTTATTCTTGCTAAGTGGAGTGCATTTGTGAATTGGATGGTAAGTTTTCACCATAAAATCCCCTAATTTTTTTTTATCAAGACTAGCATACAACCTCCAATTACAAATCTTGGACTTACACCTACACCTCACCTTCTTTTGCTCATTTGGTTTAATTTTCAACTGAACATGGAATTCAACAGCATAATTAGCTACTGCCTTTCTAAATACTTCAACATTCTCAAATACCACACCTAATAAGTTGGTATTTTACCAATTTATCTCTTTTTTAATCTTATATTTTTGCTATGTTTGATTGATAAAATAGTGCATTTAACATCGTTTACATCTATTTTACACGTTTTATGTGATTTAGAAGTGATCGGAAGAAACCAAGTGAAAATAAAGTCAAAAAGAGGCCAAATTGGACAAAAAAACTGTCAAGTTTTACAAAACTGTCAAAACTGGACATTTTTCAAAACCGTCAAAACGAGACAGTTTTGCAAAAACAGGACAGATTTGCAAAAATGGGGCAGAACTGCAAAAACTGAAATCTGGGGCATATTTTGTCATTTCTTGGACTTGGAAAAATTGGGGAACTACAAAAGGAAGACAGGGGAACAATTATATTCATCTTTGGCCATTTCATACAAGCTTGGAGAGCTAGGGTTTCATCTACACCATTGGAGGAGAAGATTGGAGCATCTTAATGAGATATTTCTTAAACCTTTTTTCAATTCCTTGTTTTGTATTGAATATTTAAGTGTGCAGTATTTTCTTCTTTCACTTGAATCTTGTTTATGATATTATTCATTATCAAGTGTTGGATTAAATCTCTTGTTATGCTTATGTATTGAATGATTTTTATTTTTAATGAAGTGGATCTTTGTTGTTTTAATTAATCTTGTTCTTTAATGTTTCTTAAGGGATTAGCTAACCCTAAGACTCGCCCATTTACTTTGATTGTGCTCGGAAGAGGAAATCTAGGTTGGGAAAGATTAATTAATAAGAATTTGGGTCATTAAACCCATCTAATAACTTGAGCTCGGAAGAGGATAGTTACTTGAGGTTAAATTGATTGTGCTTAATATCACACTCTAAGGCTTGAAAAGCTTAGAGTGAAATTCATTAATTTGGTTGGAAGACTTTCAATGAGATTTTAGAAATCATTATCTATTAACATAAACCCGCTCTTAGTTGTAATATCATAAAATATATTGGATCGTTACTTGAGAGTTCCTTGTATCCATGCTTGTGGCCATTGATCATTTTACTTGCTTTCTAGGTTAGTTTACATTTTTGCATTAGTTATAATTTTCTTAAAATCAAAATATTATCAAGTGTTTGGCTTAGCGTAGAAAGTGATAATTCCTTACTTATTTAAATTGCCTAGTATATTGTTCCCAGTGAGATCGACCCCGACTCATAGTTGGGTAAATCATATTGCATACGACCGTGTACACTTTCTCTTTGAGGAGTGGATTTGGACGTTATCAATGCCTAGCTCAAGAATGCTAACCACACAGTCTGGATCATACTTTATTTTGTTGCTCTTCCTTCTACTCGGCAAGTCAACACCAGGTTCAGCTTCCACATCCAGTTCATCATCTGAATCTTCACTATATTCTTCAGCAGAACTATCAATATACTGCTCATGCCCTGCTAAGCATCCATTATATTTGGAGGCCTTGTTCTTTCCAATATCTTCAAAACCCCTATCTATTTTTCCCTCACCTAGGGGTACCTCAGCAGTGACAGTAGGTTCCTTTCTCTTTTGTATTTGCTTCTTCAATTTACTTCTCTTTTCATTCCTCAAAGAAATTAACTCTTCATCAGTTTCACTATCATCTTCATCTGGTATTTTATCCAGATCTGACTCACTACTAGCAAAAAATGAGTCTCCATCATTAGTTTGTTCATCATTCACTTCCTCTTCAACTTCAACAGTTGACCCTCTCTCTTCAACATTAGGAACATTTACAGACCCTCTCTCTTCAACCTCTTCAACACTAGGAGCATTTACAGCAGCTTCATCTCTTTCTTTAGGGTTTTCTATGTTTTCTCCAACCCCAGTATTTATATCAGTGTCAAAAGCCACATATGTTGCCCTAGATGCATCATTTACCTCTAACTCACATATAAGACCAGTAGGGCCACATCTTCCATCACCTCAGGGTTTTCACACACATGTGAAATATAAAAATGTAACATATCACCAAGTTTCAAACCACTCACTACAATTAAGAATTCAACATCAGTCATCACTTGGACAAAAGTTTTACTTATCAAGTCTTGGTAAAAGAAACTACCCACTAAATTATATCCAATTTTTTTTTTATATAAAAAGTAGCTCGAATAAAGAGAAGTGGTCTTTATCAATATCAGCAATTGCAACATCCTTCTCATCTACATATTTGGGGTTAGGGCCCATTGTAAAGTTACCACCATGGTGAAAATGGACCTCAATAATATCTGACATATCTACTTTTTAAGATTGCCAATCGTTTAAAAAAACCCTAATTTTGCACAAAATAACAACAATATCATCCACTAAATATTTCGACAATAATAAAAGGCTAAAGCAAAAGTTACCTTTTTAAAGAAATGGAATGAGCAGAATTCACAGAATAACCTTCAAAACCCACAAAAAACTAAGACCAACACACAAAATCAAGCAACTGAAAAAACGAACTTAGGGTTTATTTTGGGGGTAACTAACATCGTATGAGTTAGAATTGGGTGGAAGTTTAAACACTATGTCGAATTCTATAGTGGAAATAGATGAATTTAGGGTTTGAAGTAGGATGAATTGAGGGTTTGATAATATTTGGAAGAGAAATGGATTTTGACCTAGGGAATATGATCGGGTTTTGATTTATTTGGGTAAAAAAATAAATCGGGTTTTGATTTATTTGGGTAAAAAAATAAACCGGGTTTTGATTTATTTGGGTAAAAAAATAAACGGGTTGGCCCGTGCGTATATGGCATATTAATTGACGTGGCAAAATGTAATTGGGAGGCTAATACACATAGGCGGTGCGTGCCAACACGCATAAGTCTTATTTTAACCAGTTGGCCCAATGTGTCCAAGTGACACAATAAAGGTTGTCTTGGAGGGTTCATATGGTACGCCGCTCCGTTGAGGGGTCCAAGTGGAAAATATGGACAAGTTTGAGGCTCTATCTATGACTTTAGCCAAATAAAAATGTTTGACTCTCAAATCTGAATGTGCCACATAAATCAGGACAGAGAGAGTGTTACATTAATAATATAACTAAACAACTAATTATTCTAGAAATTTTGTAGCAATACAAGATGCAACATCCAATATATTGTTTAATACTTCATTCCTTACAATTTACGTGACAAATTTTACTCCGAATGATATCTAAGAAAAGAAAAAAAAAGCTCTAATAATTTGTGATTTATTATCTTAAATATATCACACTATTTATTTGACAATAAATGTTTCTATTAAGAGTAAATATAAAATATGTAATTCTTTTTAAAATAAATAAAAAAGAGTATCACATAAAATTGAAATGGAGGGATTAATTACTTGGTTGCACTGTTAATTTTACATTTCCTAAATAACCGATAGTACCAACATCCATTGATCACTGAATATGATTAGGAAATGATCATTTTAAAAATTATTTATATTTATAATTCTTCCTTATGACCATATAGTGCTTAGAGTGTTCTACTAAGAAAACTGCAAATCAATCATATTTAATGAGTGAATCTCTACCTTTTTATGCTTATCATGTATTGTTTTTATTTTCTCTTAGGGTATAATCTCCTGTAAGGCTTGGATTAGTTGTTGCTTGAGAGTAATTAAAAGTAATCAAATAACTCAACGTATGCAAATAATATACAAAGTTAGTTTAAAAAATGAACTAGCTTATAACCCAAATCATCATGCCAACAAGGTAGATGTTTTTTCTTCTAATAGCAAAGTTAGTTCACTTGAGGATATATCATTTGTGAATACACATAGCATTGAATTGGATAATATATTATTTAACTCATGTACCTATAGCATAAGAATTTGTAATTCATTTCATCCTTTGATAAAGTATTGGCTATGTTGAAATTATAATTAAGTAAATCATATCTTTTTTTATAATAGTTTAATTTTTTAGATGAAATAATTAGGCACTACAATATGCATGGTATATAGCAAAGTAGAAAAAATTTATGGGTTTGAATCTCATGATTGCCACCACCTAGAAAGCAACAAAAAAGATAATTTCATGTGCTTGACCAATGAAAATGAATGAAATGGATACGTAATCAGACTTTTGAAGATATAGTTAAATAAATAAAATTGTGTTATCTCTAACAAGTTAAAATTTTAAATGAGGTGATAACACTAAATTAAAAAAGACAGAAATTTATGTCTGAAATTTGCTCATCGAAGACGTTTCCTACGGACTTTCCATTGGAATTCCCAAATTTCCAATGGATTTCAGATGGAAATGTCTATCAGAAATTTCCCTCTTCTTAATTGTGTCACGCCATTTCAAAATGCCATCAGAGTAAGTAGAAGTTTTAGATTCAGTGTCGTTCACCACTCATTGCCAAAAGAATTTTCACGTATTTAACTCATGAAAAAAAAAATTAGACATGCATATAAAGAGGCCATACTTTCTTTAACAATTTAGTTTTAGATAACATAGTCAAACACTCCAACAAACTAAAATCGAAATGTGTATTGGGACTGGGAGATATAGGACGACGACATACCATTCAAAACAAATACTATTCGAAAAGAATGAAATCATCAGAAAAAATGAAAGTTCTCGTTATTCACATTTCATTTGAATAATGGGTTAACCTTTTAATTTAAAAAACATTAGATGGATTAGCTAAACAATTCATCAATTTGGTCACGTTGGAAATACCAAAATTTAAAAATAGAGAAAAAGTTCCAAACTTGTAATGAGGAAAGATAGTTTGAACGTGAAATTTAAAGTGATTCAATCATGAATTTTTCACTATTAAATTCAATTATAAAATTACCTCAACAGCTTTAAATTTCTTCTTTTCTTTAATTTAATTTTCCCTTCTAATTTACGTCACATTAGTCCGCCAGCCCAGATGAAGAAAAAGAAAAAAATTAAAGTCATTGTTGGGATTATTTTAATAAAAAGGCATAAAAACATTCCTTTTTTTCTTCTAATAATCAAAACAACTTGTTCTCTTTCTTAGATAGTATTGTACTATGAGTTTAAATTATGTATATTTGATATTATACATAATATTATATTATCACTGCAATTTAACCGGTATAGCCAGGTATCATTAGGTTAAAATGATCTGAAGATATTTGGTGGATTTGTTGAGATATATATAAACGAGTATGAAGACGACGGCGTGATGGTGTGGGGCCATCTTAACGTCTTTGTCTGTCTAAAGCCGGTTTGCTACCTTTACTCATAAAGAAGCTAGTGAATTATGGCTTATTATAAGAAAAAGAAGGTGTTGCAACTCTTAAACAAATCCTCACATGAAAAATAGAAAAGAAAATTATAAGCTACTTAAAGTGTTGCATATATACTCTTAATTGTATGAAACATTTTGGAAAAAATCGTGCTAGTTTGGTCCAAAGTAGAAAATATCCCACCATATTAATAACACATTTGAATCATTTTAGTCCAACACATGTACTTATCATTTATTATTGATTGTAGATTAATGCTAATTAAATATGGTTACATGCAATTATATTTTAAGTGACTTGATGACATACATTTTTCTTATTCACTGTGAGTGTATGGAACTCAAGTTCCTTAGCTATTGTTTTAATATTGGAATTTAACCCAGTAAAGTCGTTCAATCAGTAGTTATAGACTTTTGTAAATAAAGTTTCTCTCTCTATGTTAGCTAACTACCGTCGGTGAGAGGACGCGGCAGAGGTAAAGTCAATGATCAACAACAAGCATTCTAGCTTTAGCTCTTGTGTTGATTAGGACCTGTTAGCAAGTTGTGCTGAACTTGCTACTGCTATGTAATGCCCTACTTTGGTGGTTAATAAAAGTTCAATTACAAAAAAAAAAAAAGGTCGTCCGCTAAAATAATAGCCGATAAATGTAAATTTTTTGTATATATATATACACACACTACATATTTTATACATAATAAGTGTGTGCGGGCTTGAAATTATGTTTTACTAGTGGCGAAGTGTGTAACTTTTCCTTCAGTATCCTCCATAACTGGCTCGTATGATACTAAGAAGATTGCCTAATTGAATCTTCCCGAGCATGAAGCTTCTATATGTACTATATTTTATCAGTAGATCTTTAATTATATCATCCCTAAAGATGAATATTATTGACTGATTTAGGGTATTGGCATTTCATCAAGTGTATAAAGTGAGTTAAAGCCCCGCAGAAATTTGATGTTGACGATTTTGGATAAGGTTTTCTTTTATACCATCCTACTTTGATCAAAAGAATATCTATACTTATTTGACTAGATTTCATTGGAACCTGAGAAAGAAGTTAAAGAGAGAGGATTAATTTTTCATGGAAGTATTATGTTGCTGTTGAATATAACATGATTTGAATTGACCACTTCCCTAATCAAGTCACTGAACAAAGAAGATCCCCCTAGAAGTATACACCTTGTTTTAGAATTCAAGAAGTGCGCCATTGTGCTTTTTTTTTTTTTTTTTGGTAATTGCTCCCTCCAGAAAGAATGTTCACTTAGTTTTTTTATTTTTTTTCAGAAAAAGTGTTCACTTGTCAAATCAAGAAAGAATTAACCTTATTTTTTCAGATTTACCCCCTATCAAGTGTTATGTGATCAAATTCCAATACATATTTAATTAGGGGCAATTTAGTCAAATTACCTATATTTTTTCTAGGAGTCAATATTTTCTTAAGGGGTGTGCAAATGGCTAAGTAGACACTCTTTTTGATCCGGAGGGAGTACCATTTTACCCGGTAGGACACTAGCGGGTTCAAGAAAAAGGGACTGGATGAAAAGGGGTTAAAAAGTGTTGTTACAGAGAATCAAACCCACAACCATTGGCTCAACAATAGGCACCTCAACCGCTGGATTGAGTTCTCCAATATGTTAAGGGGATGCAACATTAATATTTATACATGAATCAAAAAATTGACCCCATATATATAGTGCAATTTTTCGACGAAGAGGGTTCGATTGACACCCCTTGCACCCCTATAATTCCGCCCCTGTTCGGCATCAACTTTAAATCCTCCAAAAAAAATGTTAAGAGTTAAAATTCCTACAATATTGTGATTGAACAAAAATAAAATATAACAACATATCAGAACAAATACTGTGTTGTGATGAGCCACTTTGCGAGCAATGTCGGTCTGACTAGGATGTGTTGGGCTAAATGGTCCAAAGATACTCTTAACATGATGTGATATTGTCCGCTTTGGGCCAAGCCCGCACGGTTTTCCCTAAAAGGCCTCAAATCATTAAGAGTATCCCACTCCTTATAAGTAGCTCCTTTTTCTTTCCAGCTACCAATGTGGTACTTTGTTAGCACACCAAACAAAAAGCTCCACTAAAATCAACAAGAGTTACAACAATGTTCTCCAAATGGATACAACATCAAAACCAAACACGGAACAACAATACATAAAAGATAGCACAAAAAATAGTGAAGAAATGAGAGAAATCACCCCTAAAAATGAGCTACTGTTCGTACTTGAAAACTGGAGCTACAAACCACAAAATCCAATCTCCACGGTTGAAATCTAAGAACCAGATGTTGAGAACCCCCAGTTCAAATTTCAGCACGATCCAACTGTTAACGAATCGGAAACCGCAATTTTAAGTGGACTGTTGTGGCTGATTTTCACTGGTCCAAAAATCACCTCTTCTCTCTCAATTTTTCTCTCTATATGGCTGCTCTGAATTCACTCTTGTGTTATAAAAAATAAGACCTAAGTTGATTCTATATATAGTGGAAAAAGTGGCCTGGTCCAAATTGGATCGAGTTTTATTAATTCAGTTCCACATAAGAAGGGAAAACCCAAAAACCCAACAGGATGCACATTTATCGTTCCCAAGGTTTCACAACACTTTCAAGCACATGTACTCGTGACTAGAAGTTTGAAATGTGCAAAATACTCAGAAAAATAGAAGAAGAACAACTTATGAGAGGATGAGAGAATATATTTCGATGTAGAAAATTCACAAAGAACGCTGATTTATATAGGCCAAAGTTGCTGGAGGTTACATAAATATTTACTCCCTCCGTTTCTAAATAAATGGAGTTTTAGACTTTTCATTTTGTCTCAAAATAAGTAGTACTTTAGGATTTTAAGAAGACATTGTTCTTATTCTTCCAAAATTACCCTTATTTACATAATCATATATCATTTATTTAGGGGTAAGTTTGTAAACACTTTCCTAATTTTCTAGGAAAGAACACTTTCTTAGGGGTGTGCATAAGCTAATAAAACCTCTGATTATGAAAAGAATGGAGTAGTACCTATCACAAATTAAATTCAAATGTCACAAAAATTAATTCTGGAATATATCTGGATGTGTTCTTGTAAGCTGTTGCTCCCAAACGCACACGCAAGTATACGTGGTCGTACAAGTAATATAGACTGTTAAGTCCAGATATCGATCCCACAGAGACTTAGATTCTACTGTCAAATTAATTCGAATTTGAATAAAACTATTCAAGAAAGTGAAAATCAAGATTGTTGTACTAAACTAAAACTTGAAAAGTAAACAGTTTTGTAATGGGTGTTTTTGTGACTGGGAATATCTTGACAAAGATTGTAAGAATTATCAGATAAGAGAAAGATCTAGGGTTATGGCTTTCGACAATCCAGTTGATCTTCAGACAATTCCACCTATTTTATTTCCTGGGTTACTAGTTAACGGGTTGATTATGCTTTATGATATTCTCTCGAACTACTCACAAGCCTGTAGATGTTACTTTAATGCCTATATCTCTATGATCATTAGAGGTAACAAGAACGCGTTTATTCCACCGTCTTCAACTAAGTAGGGCTAAAGGGTATATCTCTATCCTCAGTAGCGAAACGATTAAATCGAACAAACTCTATTTATACTTATTACGTACGTGAATTCCCTTTCTCAAGTTCAATCCACGTACCACAGATAGTGTCTAACTATTGGCCAGATAATCAAACAATTAGAACCAACAATAAATAAGCAACCCACAATATGAAAAATCAATAGATAATAATCGTCATCAAATCAACTTTCAAGTCTTTCGCCACAACCCTAGAACTAGGAGATTTAGCTACTCATGATTCGATCATAGACAACAGAAGCCATGAATAAACTAGGGTTAAAAAAGATGAAAAATAAAATAACCTAGAGAGAGAAAAAGGAGAACGGTGGCTTACAAATCCTTCAATAATCCCAGAATACCGTTCTCAGCTATAAAAACGTCTATATATAGGCTAGGGTAAAACTAATAAATAAGGAGTCCAAATCCTAGTCTGATCGGGAAAACATTCGCAGAGTCCCTCTTTCCTTTCGCATCGCGGAAGGATCGCGCGATGTTCTGCAGCTTCTCGCTTTTAACCCGCGATGCGGATCGATCGCGGAATCTGATGCCTGAGTTTGGTTGTTCCACTTTCTTCACGCGATGCGGATCGATGGCCTGACTTTCTGGGGCTTCTCGCGATCCTTCCGCGATGCGGAAGGAAAGCGAGGTCCCTTCAGTGGTTAACTCTTCTTTTTCTTCTTTGTTCGTCCTTTGCGGTCATCGACTCGTTGCCTCAGCCAATCGACATATGATAAGAATTCCAATCATTTCAAGCACATTTTCCATCGTTTGTCGTCATCGTACCTATACACATGAAATATAACGACATAAGTTCAAAATACGACGGTTACTCCATGAATTAAGCGATAAAAGTCATAAGAGGAAGTTGTAATACTACACAAAACACGATATTTGCGCCAAATATCACCACCCCCCACTTAGACGTTGCTCGCCCTCGAGTAGACACAAACCAACATCAGACTACACTTCTAGCTTACTTATTCAAACAGGTCTGCAACGGGATTCAGCTTGTATGGCTAACTCTTGAAGCGAGATTTTCAAAACAAACCAGCGACCCGGATTGCGAAAGCCATGCCAAAGATTTAAAAACAATGCTCATTTTCAGCACCAATTACTTCTTTTCAACGAAAACATTTCAAGTTTCAAAATCAGTTGACTCAACGACACCACTTTAACGCATATAAGAAACCTTATGATCAAGAAATCAACACTTCACCACTCTATTGCTAATTATGTGCCCTCACCATAACAAAGTAGCCCATATCTCATCAAGAATCACATAAGTTTAAACCAATGGACCTGAAATCAATAAGTACGCTCACTCTCACAAAGAACATCACATGTAAAATACGACATACCAGTGGCTTGCCCGTGGTGTAACCACTCCACTAATACAAGTAAGACGAACCTAGAATCAAGTAGGACTTCGAGGGTTGTAATGTAGGCTTAGGGACGGGTAAGAATTATTTGGATAGTAGTGACTAACCTCCCTAAGCACTTTAATACATATACTTTTATCATTCTTGCACAATTTCTTCATTAGTCCTTATTCAACACCAACCAACCTTTCAATTTCTCCCAATTCACCCATTTTATTTGTTATAGCACCACTCTTTAAAAGTCACACAAGTTAGAAGGGAAACCCTTTTCTTTTTTTTCTTTTTTTCGCTACACACATATATATATAATTTTTTTTTTCAGATTTCTTTTTTTTTTTTTTTTTCTTTCAATTCCCAGCTAACAAGTGAATTAGTTCTTTTCATTCGGTGCTCCCATTGTCTTCCTAGATTACAATTAACAACCATTTCCCCTTTTTATTTCACCTCCCAACTCCCATTATACATGTAAATGATTAAAGTGCTCATAGAGTATTTGGATCAAACATCAAATTTTATAGAACGAAAGGGTAAAGGCTAATTAACTGCTATCAAAGAAAAGGCTAAAGGCTCAAAAGGGTTAACTAGGGTGCTATTTGCAAGTTGGTGGGATAACTTTTTAGGATTTTTAGTGACTAATCAAAGAAACGCCTCTATCATTTTCTAGGCTCAACTGAACTTCATTTCGTTTTGTGAACACACAGGGCAAGTTCTAGATGTCAATACCAAACATGGATTCAAATACGAAACCTTACTCACACATGGCACAAAATCAACGCAAGAGGGATCCGTTTGTCCCTCGACTCAAACAACAATGACAGTCAACAATGCCAAGTGGGTCATACGGGTCAACACAAAAACCATTTTCAAGTGCTTCCAAGAAAAGTAATACAATTTTCACGGCATGCTTTCACAAAACAGTTCAAGATCACTCATATGCCAAGACTTCACCTTTCCCGTGCACCTAGCATTTGAATGTACCTAGCCTACGGACTGATTTTCCCTCAAGCAGGTTGTCATCCACCCGTCATCAGGAACAGCCCTTTCTATGACTATATAAAAAAAATCTACCTACACCCGATTCAAAGGCCCCCCCTCGGGAAAGAACCGAGGCTATAAGAAAACCAAAGGGGTGGATGATGAATGCCTACTAATGAGGGACTTAAGAAGTTAACAAAGAAAAGTAAGAATTTTTTTTTTCGACACTAAGATGCATAACTAAAAAGAAATCCTATAAACAAAAAAAATATCCTACGGCATTCTAGTCATCATCCGCAACCTCAAAACATGGTGTTACAAACCAGGGACGTATTTTCCCACCCCACACTTAAAATTATGCAATGCCCTCAATGCATGTAGATTTGAAAATATATATAGCGCAAGCGAGGTAAGAAATACTCCCTGGGGCCCATTAGGGCCTAGTCGTCCTCATCAAGGAAGTCCTCATCGTCGGCCGCGCCCTCATCTGGCTCGACATCCTCTTCATCCTCTTCGTCGTCGCCTTGCATCGGCGACTCTGCCTCCTCCTCCTCTTCACATGCGGCCATCACTCGATCAGCTGAGTTCTCGTCCTCATCCGCGGGTAACTGAGATAGCTCTCCCACCAACGCCCGAGAATGCGGAGTGTGTGGGTTATCAATAAAGACCCTGGTGAGATCAATATTAAAGTGGTCACTTGCAATCATCATCCCCGAGTACAGGTGAGCTAGTACGGTTGACTGGGCAGACCTCTCCTCTGTCGGGGTCAAGTGATGTCCGGATATGCTTGCTGGGGCCATGACATTGGAGATATCGAGTGGGTCGACGGGCGCCTCAAGTACTCTATCAGTAGAGTATGCTAAGTCCTTGTCGAGCTGCATTAGGTAGGAAGTTAGAGTGTTTCCATAACTTAGCCGTTTTGACTTCCCAGCACGCACTCGGCGGATTTCCTGCAGCATCCAATACCCTATGTTTACCGGCTGCCCTGTCATCAGGAAGTACACAATGCACACTCTCTCCCGTTGGACCTCCGAGAAGTGATCAAGTGGCATTATTCTTGCATTTAGGAGGCGCAGCCACACTCGGGCCTCTCTACAAAAGTTGCTCATGCTCATACTTCGGTGTTTCCGCATAGGTCCTGAATATCGGGCCCATTGAGCTTTTGAGTTGGCTCCACACAGCGTTTCCCGGATAGCCCGATAATCCGGCCTTTTGATGAATTCTAGTAAGGGCTCGACAGGCACATCCGGGACTCCGATTGCCCCGCACAAGGTTGATGCCGTTAATGGCACCCAATTTTTCCGAAAGTGCACAGATTCTCGAGGCAGACGGGTTGGTACGCTCGCATAAAGTTCCAAAACCAAATCGATGTTCACAGGCCCCGGTTGTTCGAATACAGATATCCATCCCATGGAAACTATACGGTTGTGGATATCCTGAAAGTTCCTCTTCAAAGGGGCTCGACTGATTGCCCGCTCATGGTAGTACCCTCTCGAGGTGTCAAACCCCGCATACCACTCTGCTCCTTCCCCTTGCGAGACGAGGGTTGGTTGTCCTTTTAGTTGCTGGGGGAATAACCACCGCGGGATGCTTGCCTTTACCGGATGTTTGTCCCTTTTTCTCTTTGGGCGGGTTTTGTGCTCGCCCTCGTTTTGTACCTTGGGAGGAGGAGGAGACAGCTTTGCCCTTGGATTTGCCGTGAACCATTTTTCCTGCAAAACAACGCATTACCAAACGAGAGGTTTCGGTTAGTCATGATGGGGTCGTGAAACAACCCCACACTTACTTCAAACTATATTGCGAAAAGAAAAATCAAAAGAAGTTACTACTCCTACAAGACCTAGCAAACAAAAACAAGGTACACGATTGTCATGTTGCTTAGGAAAAAACAGGAATCGCTATCTTCCCATTCTCCCTTACAATTCGAATTTGGTGGTGAGGTGAATTTCACAAGGGTTCCTAAGCTCGGTTAATGTTCCATTGTTACTCAAGACTTCACAAATTCACAAAAACCTGGTTCAGGACTTTTATCGAACACCTTGTAGGCGTAACATCGTCCCTGAACTTTGAGTAGTAATGGGGGGTTGAAGAGCCCTCCTTTGTTCAATGGGAGTCACATTCTATCCACTTTCACACCTATTACACAAGCAATACCAATCCCTGCCCTCAATTCGCCCATACCCATATCCCTACTCTACACATAACCAACACAATGGTAAGGAGAGAGAAAAAATAGAGAAGATGACACTTACCTTGTGGTGTTTATGTGGGATGGAGTGCAATTTGAATTCGTTTGTGAGAGGGAGGGAATGAAGGGTGTAGGCGATTTTCGTTTCGGATACAAAGGGAATGGGAAGGGTTGGGGAATGAAAAATGAGAAGAGGGGTCGTGTCTATCCTATATCAGGGAAACGAAAACATACAAACCGGGTCGACCCGCGCGATACGCCCGCATCGCGAGAATCTGCAGGATATCAGGCGATCTGTCCGCATCGCGGGTAGATCGCGCAATTCACTGGGCACTTTGTCTATTTTCTTTGTTTCCGCTCAATTCCTGCAACATGAACAAACGTGACTTATATTTTACAAATTGGTGGGTTGAATCCCATCTAGCGCCTTAGTTAGGGTCGTGGCACGACACACTTTCTTCCTCTTTTTTTTTTTTTTTTTACACACGGGTTGCCTCCCGAGTGGCGCCTGATTTAACGTCGCGGCACGACGCAGGCTCTTTTCAAGCCTCTTCTAGATCGATGGTGGTCTTGGTGCGGTCAGTGGTCTCCCCGTAGTAATGCTTAACTCTCTGTCCATTCACCAAGAATGTCTCATCTGAGTGGGGTCTTTTAAGCTCGACAGCACCATGTGCAGTCACGCGAACTACCTCGAATGGTCCGGACCATTTGCTCTTTAGCTTTCCACCGAAAATCTTCAGCCTGGAGTTATACAGCAATACTAATTGCCCAGGCTCAATGTCACGAGATTGGATGTGCCTGTCATGAATTCTTTTGGTGCGCTCCTAATACATTTTCGCGTTTTCATAAGCATGATAGCGAAATTCCTCCAACTCGTGCAGATGCAACAGTCTCTTCTCTCCAGCTTGAACCATGTCGAGATTCAGCTTTTTGATCGCCCAATATGCTCTGTGCTCAAGCTCGACTGGTAGATGACAAGCCTTATCAAAAATGAGCTTATAAGGGGATGTACCGATTGGAGTTTTGTAAGCTGTTCTGTACACCCACAGAGCGGCATCAAGCTTTAATGACCAATCTTTTCTACTTACACTCACCGTCTTCTCCAAAATCCTCTTGATTTCCCTGTTCGATACCTCCACTTGACCACTTGTCTGAGGGTGATAAGCAATCGCTATCTTATGTTTCACCCCATACTTGAGCAGCAATTTATCAAAGAGCCGATTGTAGAAGTGCGTGCCTTGATCACTGATGATGGCCCGCGGGGTCCCAAACCTCATAAAAATGTTCTTTTTCAGAAATCGCGCCACCACACTAGCATTATTGGTGGGAAGTGCAATGGCCTCCACCCACTTCGAAACATAGTCTACAGCCACCAATATGTATTTGTTTCCCTTGGATGGTATAAAGGGACCCATGAAGTCAATACCCCACACATCAAACAACTCGATTTCCAAGATTCCCTTCAAAGGCATTTTATGACGCTTGGAAATATTTTCGGTTCTCTGACAGCTATCACATGCCCGCACAAATTCATGAACGTCTTTGAACAGAGTTGGCCAGTAGAATCCGGACTGAAGGACCTTGGCCGTTGTTCTGTCCCCAGCATGATGTCCTCCATAGGGTGATGAATGACACTTCTCAAGAATTTCTGGGACCTCTTCCTCTGGAACACATCTTCTGATTAACTGATCTGTGCCAAACCGGTAAAGATAGGGCTCATCCCACACATAGAAACGACTGTCATGCAGAATCCGCTTCTTCTTCTCGTGATTAGCGCCAGGAGGGTAAATCTCACTCACTATAAAGTTCACCATGTCTGCATACCATGGCACTTCAGCTGAATTAAGAGCAAAAAGTTGTTCGTTCGGAAAAGTCTCATTAATCCCCACTGCTTCATCAACATGTTCCCGATCTTCTAACCTCGATAAGTGATCTGCCACCTGATTTTCTGTGCCCTTTCGATCTAAGATCTCGATGTCGAACTCTTGAAGCAGCAGCACCCAACGAATAAGCCTTGGCTTTGCACCCTTCTTTGCAAACAAGTAACGAACTGCCGTGTGATCAGTGTAGACAATCGCCTTCGTGCCCACCTGGTACGATCAGAATTTGTCAAAGGCGTAGTCAACCGCCAATAACTCCTTTTCTGTGACAGTATAGTTCATCTGGGCTGCGTCAAGTGTTTTGCTGGCGTAATAAATAGGGTGAAAGATTTTGTCCCTTTTCTGACCAAGGACAGCGCCCACAGCAAAATCGCTTGCATCACACATTAGGATAAATGGTAGAGACCAATCGGGTGCTATGATAATAGGAGCAGATACCAACCTTCGTTTCAGCTCCTCAAAAGCCGTCAGACAGGCTTCATTGAACACAAACTTCACATCCTTCTCTAAGAGCTTGCACAATGGATTGGCAACCTTAGAGAAATCTTTGATGAACCGTCGGTAGAAGCCCGCATGCCCAAGAAAACTGCGCACTCCCCGAACTGAAACGGGTGGTGGCAATCTTTCAATTGCTTCAATCTTTGGCTTGTCGACTTCTATTCCTTTGCCTGATATCTTGTGCCCAAGAACAATTCCCTCTCGAACCATGAAATGGCATTTTTCCCAGTTGAGTACCAAGTTCGTTTCTTCACAACGAGCTAAAACGGCATCCAGATGATTCAAACAGTCATCAAAAGAATCTCCAAAGACAGAGAATTCATCCATAAATACCTCCACATAATTTTCCACCATATCGGTGAAGATAGCCATCATGCATCGCTGAAAGGTACCTGGAGCATTGCACAAACCGAAAGGCATCCTCCGGAATGCAAACGTGTCATATGGACATGTGAATCTGGTCTTTTCCTGATCCTCGGGCACGATCATGATCTGGTTGTAACCCTAATAACCATCCAAAAAGCAATAATAATCATGCCCAGCCAATCTGTCGAGCATCTGATCCATGAAGGGTAAAGGGAAATGATCTTTTCTGGTGGCGTTGTTCAACTTTCGATAATCGATGCATATCCTCCAGCCCGTGACGGTTCGTTGGGGCACCAATTCGTTCTTCTCGTTTTCCACCACAGTTATGCCCCCTTTTTTCGAGACACATTGTACAGGACTCACCCAATTGCTGTCTGATATAGGATAAATAATGCAGCTGTCAAGCCACTTGATTACCTCTTTCTTTACCACCTCCTTCATGATCGGGTTCAGTCGCCTCTGACACTCAATACTGGGTTTGCTGCCTTCCTCCAATAAAATTTTGTGCATGCAAAACGAGCTATTAATACCCCGAATATCAGCTATCGACCACCCAAGGGCTCGGATTCGATCTCGTAGCACCCGCAATACTCGTTCCACCTGTACATCATTCAAATAAGCAGAGAGGATTACGGGCAATGTGTCTCCACTACCCAAGAAAGCATAGCGAAGGTGAGGAGGTAATGGTTTCAACTCAAGAACGGGCGCCTCTTCAATAGACGGTTTTGGCTTCTTCCACGACTCTGGTCGGTCCAGTTCCTCAAACGGTGTATGTGCTCGTAGATAAGCACATGAAGTGTCAAGAATGCTTAGACACTCTTCCACTTCTGCATCAATCATCAGATCTTCCCCATACACTAAAGTTGTCTCCAAAGGGTCTCGCGAGGCTAGGAAGTGATCCAATTCGGCATTTGTGAGCTCAGGTTCCACCACAGAAATCATCTTCAAATCCTCATAATGGGCTGGAAGTCTGGTGGCTTTAAACATATCGAAAGTCGCCTCTTGCCCATTAACTGTCATGGACATCTTTCCATCTCTCACTCGGATCACAGCATCAACAGTAGCCAAGAAGCCTCTACCCATGATGAGAGGAACACTCTTATCTGCCTCATAATCAAGTATCACAAAATCAACTGGCAGAATAAATGGGCCTACCTTCACAAGAACGTCCTCAATAATACCATCAGGATAAGCAAGAGAGCGATCAGCCAACTGCAAAGTGATAGTGGTTGGCCTAGGCTCCCCCAAACCTAACGTCCGGAACACAGAAGTGGGCATCAGATTAATACTAGCACCCAAATCACACAATGCTAGCCCAACCTCAATGTTTCCAATCGTAATCGAAATTGTGAAGATGCCCGGATCTTTCAACTTTGGCGGGATTTTACTTCTCACTCTAGAACTGCACTCCTCAGTAAGTGCAACTGTCTCAAACTCTGTCCAATGCCGTTTGTTCGTGACCACATCTTTAATATATTTTGCATATTTTGGGACTTCTTGCAGAAGCTCCACCAAAGGTATGTTGATGTGTACCTGTTTTAAGAGTTCAAGAAATTTCCTGCAAGCCGAGTCCGCTTTCTGTTTCTGAAGTCGCTGTGGAAAGGGTGGGGGTGGTCGCACCACTTCCTCTACTGTTTGCGCTGTGACTGTTTTCTTTGGTTCCGCTCGCTTAGCAGGAATAAGTTCTGCCTCTGCTATATTCTTTTTTTTTTGTGTCACTTCCTCTAGCTCTCTACCATTCCTCAAGGTGACTGCTTTACATTCTTTTGGATTCTTTTCAGTATCACTCGGAAGAGCACCCGGAGGTCTGACATTCTGCATAAAAGCCATTTGCCCCATCTGACGCTCAAGCTCGTGAATCGATTTCTGCATCTCACTCTGAATTTTCTGATTTTGCTGCTGCGTCGCCTGATTTTGCGCTATGAGCTACTTCATCATTTCCTCTAAATTGCTAGCTGTCTGTGCTTGAGGTTGTTGATAATTGTTCGGTTTGTGGAAATCCTGCTTTCCAAATGGAGTGTTGAAATTATTCCCATAATAGTTCCCCCGATTGCCAATGCCGCGATTCTGCTGCCCCACAAAATAGACAGACTCTGGATTCAATGGACAATTGTTGTAATCATGAGGTTCACCGCAACCTACACATGCTGCTTGCTGAATCTGCTGAACTGGTTGAATTTGCTGAGCTTGAGGAAACACCCTCAACATCACATTAGTAAGAGTACCTATATCAGCACGAATGGCTGCAACATCATCAACTTTAAGAACTCCAGCAGCCTTTTGTGGTAACGCCCTGCTAGTCTCGTTGTACTCATGATGACCCTCAGACATCATCTCAAGGAGATCTTCCATCTCTTCATATGTTTTGTTTAATATCTGACCCTGAGCCGAAGCATTCAGCAGGGCCCTTGATTCGTGGTTAAGACCCTCTACGAAATAGTTGCCAATGATCTCCTTTGGCTGCATGTGATGGGGGCAATCTCGCAGATAACCCTTATATCTCTCCCAAGCGTGTGGGAGAGATTCAGAATCTCTCTGGGTGAAATTTGCAATTCTTCCTCGCAGCTCCTTTGTCTTCTTGGGTGAGAAGAATCTGTCGATAGACTTATTTGATAATATTTCCCAAGAGGTGATAAAACCTGCAGGTAGATCTCTATAAACGGAAATAAGGACAGCTTCACATAATCATCGGGAACATCTCTATATTGAAAATTTTCGCTCAACTCCACGAACTGCATCAAGTGCTTATGCGGGTCTTCACTAGATTTACCCATATACTGACACGTATGTTGCACCAGCCGCACTGTTCCTTCTTTTAGCTCGAACTTTCCAGCAATGTCAGGCCTAACAATAGCTTTAGCAATGGTCGCCAGACTTGGCCTAGCATAACTGAATAACAGAATTCATTGTTCTTGTGCCCTCGCAGCTGCTTGGTTTCCCTGTTCATCTGCGTGTCTCGCTCTATCCCTTTCTGCCTGTTCTAGAGCAAGTCTTGCTGCTTCGTTAGCCATTTGTCTCGTCGGAAGGTCCTCTCAGTTTCTGGATCAAGATCAACTAACGGTTGTCCTGAACTTCTAGTGCTTGGCATAAACCAGAAAAGCCTGAAGAATCACCAGTAGAACAACGAAGAAAAGTAAAGACTTGAATAGAAAAAGAAACAAACTCAAATTAGAAAAACAGTAAAAAAAATTTCTAAGTCCCCGGCAGCGGCGCCAAAAACTTGTTGCTCCCAAACGCACACGCAAGTATACGTGGTCGTACAAGTAATATAGATTGTTAAGTCCAGATATCGATCCCACAGAGACTTAGATTCTACTGTCAAACTAATTCGAATTTGAATAAAACTATTCAAGAAAGTGAAAATCAAGATTGTTTGTTGTACTAAACTAAAACTTGAAAAGTAAACAGTTTTGTAATGGGTGTTTTTGTGACTGGGAATATCTTGACAAAGATTATAAGAATTATCAGATGAGAGAAAGATCTAGGGTTATGGCTTTCGACAATCCAGTTGATCTTCAGACAATTCCACCTATTTTATTTCCTGGGTTACTAGTTAACGGGTTGATTATGCTTTATGATATTCTCTCGAACTATTCACAAGCCTGTAGATGTTACTTTAATGCCTATATCTCTATGATCATTAGAGGTAACAAGAACACGTTTATTCCACCGTCTTCAACTAAGTAGGGCTAAAGGGTATATCTCTATCCTCAGTAGCGAAACGATTAAGTCGAACAAACTCTATTTATACTTATTATGTACGTGAATTCCCTTTCTCAAGTTCAATCCACGCATCACAGATAGTGTCTAAGTATTGGCCAGATAATCAAACAATTAGAACCAAGAATAAATAAGCAACCCACAATATGGAAAATCAATAGATAATAATCGTCATCAAATCAACTTTCAAGTCTTTCGCCACAACCCTAGAACTAGGAGATTTAGCTACTCATGATTCGATCATAGACAACAGAAGCCATGAATAAACTAGGGTTAAAAAAGATGAAAAATAAAATAATCTAGAGAGAGAAAAAGGAGAACGGTGGCTTACAAATCCTTCAATAATCCCAGAATACCGTTCTCAGCTATAAAAACGTCTATATATAGGCTAGGGTAAAACTAATAAATAAGGACTCCAAATCCTAGTCTGATCGGGAAAACATTCGCAGAGTCCTTCTTTCCTTTCGCATCGCGGAAGGATCGCGCGATGTTCTGCAGCTTCTCGCTTTTAACCCGCGATGCGGATCGATCGCGGAATCTGATGCTTGAGTTTGGTTGTTCCACTTTCTTCACGCGATGCGGATCGATGGCCTGAATTTCTGGGGCTTCTCGCGATCCTTCCGCGATGCGGAAGGAAAGCGAGGTCCCTTCAGTGGTTAACTCTTCTTTTTCTTCTTTGTTCGTCCTTTGCGGTCATCGACTCGTTGCCTCAGCCAATCGACATATGATAAGAATTCCAATCATTTCAAGCACATTTTCCATCGTTTGTCGTCATCGTACCTATACACATGAAATATAACGACATAAGTTCAAAATACGACGGTTACTCCATGAATTAAGCGATAAAAGTCATAAGAGGAAGTTGTAATACGACACAAAACACGATATTTGCGCCAAATATCATAAGCATGTATTTAATTTGCCATTAATGTAGAAATACATCAACTTCAAATTCTGAATCTGCCTCTGTCTTGAATTGCTTGTCAAACTATTCAATGCCATGCATTTTGCTAAGCATGATAACAAACTGGTACACCTTTTTCAGGGTCCGGCAAGACACTAGCAACACTCTCCCTCTTAAGGCATCTTTGTGTATGCATCAAATTTAGAACGTTCTTCATCAACCTTAAAACCTCCAAATTTCTCATAAGCATGGAACTAACATGTCATGCTAATGGCTATAACATCAACATGTCCAAAGTTGTCTCTTGTAGAAAAAGTGCTACAATATTGATATTGAACAGAAATAAAATCAGTAGCTAACAAGTTAGAACACCGTGTCGTGTCGAGCCATTGTCTTCAAAGCGATTTCGGTCTGACTCGGATGCAAATCGATGTGATCGGTGTCTCCCCGAGGTTCCACGACACTTTCAAACACATGCACTTGTGAGTAGTAATGTGGAGTTTGCAAAAATCAATTGCGTAGAAAAACAGAAGAAGAACAATTTATGAGAGGATGAGATCGAGAATATAATTTGACGTAGGAATTTCACAAAGAAAGCTAGTTTACATAGGCCAAAGTTGTTGGAGGATACATAAATAATTAACAGTCGTTACAAGTTTTTATTCAGCAATGTATATCTGGACATATTCTTGTACATATATTTAACTTGAAACTGTTGTAGAAACACATAAACTTCAATTTTTGAATCCGCCTCTATCCTTAATTGCTTGTCAAACTATTCAATGCCATGCATTTTCCTAAGCATGACAACAAAATCGTACACCTTTTCAGGGTCAGGAAGGACACTAGCAACACTCTCCCTCTTAAGGCATCTGTTTATCCATGCATCAAATTTAGGACATTCTTCATCAACCTTAAAACCTCCAAATTTCTCATAAGCATGGAACCAACATGTCATGCTAATGGCTATGTCATCAATATATCCAAAGTTGTCACCTCCAAAATAATCCTTGTCACCCAAAGCTCCCTCAAGTTTCTTCAATATGTCTACAAATTCCTTCTTGCCAAGCTCTAGTTCGTCTGCTTTAGTACTCCTCCATATAGCCATGCCTCCTTCATAGACCTGCACCTCATGTGTGTATTCACTTAGAAGTAATAATACAATTAGATCAACAACCCACACTCACAATAATACATGTAACTCAGTAATACATGCCATATACTTAATTATTGACTTAAATTTTCCCTCGGTTATACTATCGGAGAATTAAAAAGCCCATGACATTACCTACAGGGCCAAAAATACCTCTTTTCACCAACGACCATCTAACGTGGAATAAAACATTTAGGTCAAATTACCTCCCTACTATTCGATTTAAAGCAATTTTACCCCTCTACTATCCGAATTGGAGCAACATAATTTCTTACACAAAATATGATTTATTTCTTATATACTCAGCGAAATCCTTGTTTATTTCTAGGATTGAATATATTATGTCCCTATGTTCAATTGAGATTCGTGCTTACAAATAATAATAGTAATAATTATGTCTCAAGCCCATACAAGTTAGAGCAGGTATATGAATTCATATTATCGGTGTCGCTCGAATCAAGCTTATCTCAATCCAATAATATTGTATAAATTAGGAAGGATAAATTTTAAAAAGGGTGAATGACATATAAATACATAATAAGAAAAGTATTTACGGAATATGACGAGACTTTTTTATTTACAGAACATAACGAATTTTTATCTTTCATAACAACTTTTTTTAAAAGGAAATATAATTTTTTTTTAATTTTTTTACGTTTTTTTCCTGGTTAAAGGCTTAAAAGATTCGCTCAAAATTTTGTGTATGAAATGTGTATCGAGCTAGTTCAAGGCTTAAAAAATCCACTCAAAATTTTGTGTATTGAAAACGGTACGAAATTTGTATCTCGCTCGAGGCTTAGAATTTCACTCACATTTTCGTGTATAAAGTTCATGTTAGGTTTCTATAAAATTAATACAACTACAACAACATTGTATACAACTTTCATACAACATTGAAGACTTAAAATAATCGCTCAAAATTTTGTGTATGAAATATTTATATCTTGCTCAAGGCTTAAAAAGTTCGCTCAAATTTTGAGTATGAAAAATATATGAAATGTGCATATCTCGTTCACGGCTTAAGCATTAGCTCAAAATTTTATGCATGAAATGTGTATATCTCGCTCAAGACTTAGAATTTCGCTCACATTTTTCGTATATAAAGTTCATGTTAGGTTTCTAGAAAATTAATGCATCTACACAACACTGTATACAACTTTGATACAATATTCAAAGCTTAAAATTTCGCTCACAATTTTGTGTATGAAAAACTATGTTAAAAATTTCGCTCACATATACAAAAACTCATACATTTTTCATACACAAAAATTTGAATTAGTTTTTTAAGCCTCGAGCAAAAAAAAATTAATAATTTTTAAAAATATTTTATTTTTTTATTTTTTTAAGATTATTTTAAAAAAAATTAAGAGAAAACAAAAAAAAAATGAAAATCCATCATGTTTCGTAAAATATCGTTATGTTTTATAAATAAGGAAAGTTATCTATATATTTGTAATAAAGAGTCTTAAGTAGGGCTGTGCACGAATCGGTTTGGTTCGGTTTTGGCCATCATCGAGTTGAAATTTTGAATTTCGACTTTCTAAAATTCTCAACCAAACTCGATCCATTCTAGGTTCAATTTGATTCGTTTTTTGTTATTTCGGTTCGGTTACACAAATCGATTTGTTCGAAATTTAAACAAGCAACTATTTTTATTTCAGTTTTAGAGCAAACATAATCAAAAGTAATGAGATCCTAAATTTGCAACCCTATGCCCTATAACCAAGACATTAACTAAGAAAAAACCATAAACTTGCAAGCCAAATAGCATATAAATAGCAAAACAAGAGTTTGACAACTTGTGCAAGCATACAAATCCGCATATAGCTAAACAAAATTAATGTTTTACCTTGAAAAACAATTGAGAAGAACAGAGAATGTAATAGGATTTAGGAGCCTGTGAGAGAGTGAGTTTGAGAAGAGAAGACAATATTGAAAGGGGGTGAGTGTATTTCTGTACTAGAATATTAGGTCTACGAAATACTGGGATTTGGGCTTGTGGTATAAAATATAAAGTATTAAAAGTGTATTAGAGTACTATTAGTCATTAGTGATATATACCCAATTCGGTTTATTCGGTCGGTTCGATTTATAAGTAATACCCAACTGTATTCAAATTGAAAAACCATAATATTTGACAATTAAATTTGTAAACTAAAATCGAATTGTATTATCCAAAATGAATTATCTGAATTGATTCGAATCGATTTGAAAATTCGGGTTGAACCAATTTGTGCACAGGCCTAGTCTTAAATAGGTACTCTATGTCATTTCCCTTTTAAAAAAGCACTAGATTTTCTCTCTATATTCTACTAGCATATATAACATAATCGAGCAAAATAAACATATACTTTGTTGGGTGATTAGGAGTATTAGAAATATAACCTTTTTATCAATGCAGTCAGCCCAAAATCTTGCCCTGGATCTTCCATAAGCACAAGAAGGTAGCAAAGGATTTTGATTAGCATACTTCTCATCAATATAATACACAATATTTGAAGACTCCACAATTGGCTTGCCATTATCCAACAAAACAGGAACTTTTTGGTAAATTGGATTTGATTTTAGAAGCAATTCACTTTTGCCTCCTAATAAATCTTCCTCTTGAGAAATATAGGTCAAACCCTTCTCAGCAAATGCAATTTTTACCCTCATGCAAAATGGGCTCACCCAGAAATCTAAGAGAAGTAAATCTTCTTTTGACATCTTTGAAACTTTTTATTTTTTATTTTTTTACTTTATGTTTGATGGGTGATGATAGGTTAAACTTCAGCCATGTGAATTTTCAAACACAATATTTAAAATTAAATTTCGTTATGATTAACTTTAGACACCTATGTTTAAAGTTGTCCGGAAATGAATACGTGTACAAACAAATTTAAAAAACGAGCACAAATTAAATGACAGTCTCAAAATCGCATATCCCTACTGCCCGACACTGCTGGTGCTAGCCCAGAGGGCCGAAACCTTCACATTTCTTTTTTATTTTTGCGCGGAGTGCCCTTTTTTTTGGGCTGGTCTTTATATTTTGCCCCTCATTTATGCCTTCTTTAATTTTTGCTCCTGCCGGCTGTTTAATGAAAGTTTTTTGACGAAATTACCCTTACCCCATTAAAACCCTTTCTATTTCGTCATTTGCCCTTTTCTTTTCTTTTTTGCTTCTTCGTTCCTCCTCTGTTTTGTGTCTGTCTTATCTGTTCTTAAATTTAGGTACGAATTTGGATCTTTTGCTCGTTTCAATATTTGTTTTTATGTTAAATTGTTGTTTGTTGAATTGATATCTTTGTCTTCGTCGTTTTTTATATTTAATTGACCTTTTTGATTTAAAATTATAGTGTTTTGTTAAAGTGTCTGTATGATTTTTTGAACTTTAGTTTCATTCCCCATGTGTATATTTTGGTTTTTTGAATGTCGTATTATGAATGTCGTAATATGTTTTAGTTGATTTTGATATGCGTTTTGGTTTTCTCTTTGTTGAATCTTTGAAGTTTTGCCTGTGAACAGCTGTTTTATGTTGTTGCTGTTGTTTTTGTTTAATAATCTGGTTTTTGTGAAGAATGTGTTTGTGCGAGGCGGCATATGCCTGTTCCGGCAGAATTTTTGTTTTTTGAAACTGAATTTATGCCTATTCCGGCATAATTTCGTGATTTAAGTTAGTTTGTATGTGTTTTGATTTTTTGGTGTTTTTTTTTTTTGTTAATAATGTTGGTTTTTATGAAAGTTTATATGTTTTCCTGATTATAAACTTTAGTTTAAGATTTTTGGTGTTTTTTTTGTTTAGTAACCTGTGTTTTCATGAAGACTGTGTTTGTCTGAGGCAACATATGCCGGGTCCGGCAGAGTTCTTGGTTTTTGAAACTGAAGTTATGCAGGTTCCGGCATAAAGTTATGCCTGTTCCGGCATAACTTCATGAATTAAGTTAATTTATGTGTGTCTTGATTTTTTGGTGTTGTCTTGTTAATAATTTTGATATTTATGCAGTCTTATGTGTTTTTGGTGTTGTTTTGTTAATAATGTTGGCTTTTTATGCAATCTTATGTGTTTTGGTTCTTTCTTCTATTATGTAGGTATTTGTGTATAATCTAGGGGCTGATTTTTTTTATTATGGTAGATGTTAATTATTTTCATTCTCATTTTTGGTTTATTCTTATGTAAATTCTTGGTTTCTGTTGACATTAAGTTTTCTTTTATAGGAGGAACATCCCTTGGTTAAGTTTGAACATTGGGTTGAAGGAGGTGGCATGTGGAATGGTGATTTTCATTTTCGGAGTTTGATTTTGTCCTTTTTGAGTGTCTCTCAATTGGACTTGTTCAAAAAGGGTGTGTTTGGACAGTTTATGGATTTGGTTGATGTCCACCTGAGTGATAGTATTTTTCATTGCTTGATCTTATCGTAACTTTCATCTAGTAATGATAGTGCTTAAAGTTTAAGATATTTGATCGCGTGTGTGTATTTGATTCCGAGTCTTTCCGTCTTATTACTGGTTTGGATTCTTGTGTTGGCGATTTTAGTGTTGTGTCTAGCAGACCAAATAGATTGTTGAGACTTTATTTTCCAAATCAGGATAGAATAAGGTTGTGTGATCTCAAGAGTTTCTTACAGATCATGTCAAGTAATCGTACTGGTGGTTTTTGGGAAAGATTTAGTGATCCTGTTAGACTTGCTGAGGTCTATATAATGGAGAGGGTTTAGTTGGGTCGTAACGAGAAATGTGTTGTTAAAGGTCATCTAATGAAGATAATTGATGATGACAGTCGTCGAGTGTCTTATCCTTGGGGTTCTCTTAGTTTTAATTGGTTGGTACGGTCGATTCGTGGTTGTGTGAAGACTTTCAAGAGCATTCCATCTACACGTTATATGATTAGTGGTTTCCCTTACGCTTTAAATGTGTGGTTGTTAGAGGTTTTCCCTATCTTTCGAGGGTTTTCAAGTTTTTCATGGTCTGAAGTCTCCTCGTATGTTGTCTTGGGGTCCTTCAAAGCAAGTTGATTATAAAGTTATTACTGATAATTTCTTCCATGCTGAAAAAGTATGTGTTCCCCTTTTGTTGATGCTTCTTTTTCTTGGTTCTTTTTCCCTCTTGTTATTTTTTGTGTTTTGTCTAATTGATGTGTTTATATTGTGGTATAGAGATTCAAGAAATTTATTGTCCATGCTGTTGTTGGTACGGAACAAGAGATGCTGGATTATCCAGTTGCACTTAAATTTCCTGATGATTCAGGCCCTTGTTCTTCCCGTGCGGTTTTGCCATCGCAAGTTACTTCTCAGATAGTTGATGTAAGTTGTACTTTGCCTTTTGTGTTTTTGGTTGTTTAACTGAATTCTGAGTTAGAGGCTTTGTGGTAGAGTATTTTAGTAGGAGACATTTTTGTAGTCTTTTCTGTTTTGGTTATGGAAATTAAAGTTTATGCCCCTTGAGGCATACTTTTTGGTTTTGCAAACGTAGAATCTGCCCCTTTCGGCATACATTTCTCCTTTCATATTTCAGTTCTGCCCCTACCGGCATGCTGTTCTCATTTTGAGACTAATTTTAGTAGGTAACACATTTTGCAGTCTTCTCTGTTTTAGTTTTGGAAATGAAAGTTTATGCCCCTTGAGGCATATTTTTTTATTTTGCAAACTTAAAATCTGCCCCTTCCGGCATACATTTCTCCTTTCATATTTGAATTCTGCCCCTACCGGCAAACTGTTTTCATTTTCAGACTTCAGTTTTGCCGGGTCCGGCATACTTGTTTTGCTTATGCAAATGATAGTTTTTCCCCTCCTGGCATAATCCCCCCTTTCATTTCAAACTCATGTTCTCCCTACTCCGGCATACTATCTTTTTTGCAAAGTTACATTTCTGCCTACACCGGCGTAATTTACTTTTTGAAACTTAGCTCTTGCCCCTTCCGGCATACTTTCACATTTTATTTTGCAAACTCATGTTCTGCCTCCTCCGCCATACTCATCTCTTTTGGAAAGTTATTTTCTGCCCACTCCGGCATACTTTTACTTTTTTGAAATTTAAATCTTGCCCCTTCCGACATTCTTTTTCCTTTTTCAAGCATAAGGTTTGCCCCTTCCGGCATATTTTTCAAAACTTGTTGATAAATTTTCCTTTTTGGGAACCTAACTTCTGCCTGTTTTGACATAATTTTCATTCTTTTACCACTTGCAGAATTTGTTAATTTTTTATGTTAATATTTTTGCTTCGATCCATGGATGTTGTGTTTCTTAATTTCTTACTTTATGTAGGTTGTTGTGGAGAAACAATTGGGCAGTGAAGAGTTTCGTGACGCCAATCGCATAGAATCCAATGTATCTCCACCGAAAGGACATATGCCTGAAAATCTAGAGCAAACTCAAGATGATGCTGCGGTGGTTGCTTATCATCTCGAACGAGATTTATCTCCGCCAGAGATGATAAGACAGAAGAAGGTGATACGTTGGTGTCGCCTCATGATAATGAATCTATTGTATCTCAAGCTGAAGGAAATGCAACCGAAAATGTTGAGGCTGAATTGCCTTCGGTAAATTTACATTTATACTCTGTTGTTTTCTAAACCTAAGTTGCCTGGCATGCTTTTCTGGCAGTTAACACTTTGTGTGCTCTTTTTTTGTTTTGCTTATGCAAATGGTAGTTTTGCCCCTCCTGGCATAATCCCCCCATTTATTTCAAACTCATGTTCTGCCTACTCCAGCATACTACTTTTTTTGCAAAGTTATATTTCTGCCTACACCGACATAATTTTACTTTTTGAAACTTAGCTCTTGCCCCTTCCGGCATACTTTCACATTTTATTTTGCAAACTCATGTTCTGCCTCCTCCGGCATACTCATCTCTTTTGGAAAGTTATTTTCTGCCCACTCCAGCATACTTTTACTTTTTGAAACTTAAATCTTGCCCCTTCCGGCATACTTTTCCCTTTTTCAAGCATAAGGTTTGCCTCTTCCGGCATATTGTTCAAAACTTGTTCATAAATTTTCCTTTTTGTGAACCTAACTTCTGTCTGTTTTGACATAATTTTCAATCTTTTACCACTTGCAGAATTTGTTAATTTTTTATTTTAATATTTTTGCTTCGATGATGGATGTTGTGTTTCTTAATTTGTTACTTTATGTAGGTTGTTGTGGAGGAACAATTGGGCGGTGAACAGTTTCGTGACGCCAATCGTGAAGAATCCAACGTATCTCTACCGAAAGGACATATGCCTCAAAATCTTGAGCAAACAACACTTGAAAATCTTGAGCATATAAGACGTGAAACACCTGAAGCTTAAGTTTCTAATGAGGGTGATGAATGCGTTGTTGTTCCTCATATTGGTGTTATGCCCGAGCCTATTAAAGCGGTTGAGCCATTGAGGAGCGAACTAGCCAATACAGACCCGATTCAAGTCAGTACTCTAAGGGAGTCTGTTGTTGTTGATGGAAAGGGTGATAACTCTCAAGGAATGGAGGACAATTTTCGATATGTGTCCTTTAAAGATATTCCAAATGTCGCTTCTTCTGCTGTCAAAGAGAGTACTGTTATTCAAACCCATCCTCTTGCTGAAGAAGAACCTATTGTTGAAGTGGCGGAAGTGCTATCTTCCTTGAAGACAAGGCGCCAGAGGAAAAGGAAAGCAGTGGGTGATACCCCGGTGCCTGGATGGATGCTATATTCTGCACGTAGTGATCTTCCTTTTGGGTCACGGAAGGACGAAAGTGACTGGAATGAAGAGTACAAAAGGATGTGCCCATTCCATTACATCAAAAGCAAAGTTGCTGTGAACTTTTGGAAAAATCTTATCAATCCTCGAAATCTTCCACCAAGTAACTTTCGACCTACTGGGTAAGTTGTTAGTTATGTGTGTGCTTTCTTGCATTTTTCTTCCTTATTTTGGGTTTATGTTTTATTCTTTTTTAGTCTTTTAAGTACAATCTCTGTATTTTTGCCCCTTCCGGCATACTTTTCCCTTTTTCAAGCATAAGGTTTGCCCCTTCCGGCATATTGTTCAAAACTTGTTCATAAATTTTCCTTTCTGTGAACCAAACTTCTGCCTGTATTTTTGTAATTTTTGTTCCCTTTTCTTTAATCAGGGCTGAAGACGAGGTAATGTATCCTGCAAAGTTGAACCAACTCAGTGAAGTTTATCAGTTGGGTGATTTTAAGCCAAAATATAGGATGTTTTTTTTTTTGGAGTTGTACCATGATGTCTATGCGCTTAATGATGAGGTTCGTGATTTTATTTTACTTTTTCTTTTCTTATTTTTCTATTAGTTATTGCTTCTTGCTTCCTTTTTTTTTTTTTTTTTTTTGTTTATCGCTGAATCGCTATTTTTTCCCCCTTAACACAGCATATTGATGTGATGCTATATTATTTGAGGAAGAAAATGGTGTATCATCCTCCAGCTGCCAATGCTGTTAAGTACACAACCGTAGATATGATGTTTGATCAACTTGTGCAATTTGACATCAATAGATACTATGAAGACCCGGTTAATTACCACTGGTTTGCTGGCGGCAGTGATGATGCATTTTTGTAGAGTAATATTGTGTATGGGCGAAGAGGAAAATGTTGTATATCATGGGAGAATGTCGACAGGGTATTAATTCCTATTCGCCCAGGATATGATGATCCTAAAGCAATTTCTCAATATGTACTTACTGTTTTCATGATTGATGAGTAGTTTATAACTCACTCAATCATAATGATGATCATTTGGTTCGCATTGTCGAGGCCTACTGTGGTATGATCCCTAAGTTGTTGATGGTCAATGATTTTCAATTATTCAGGTCATCATACAATAACTTCAATAATCTGACATATACCTGGGTTGCCTGTCCAAAGCAAGGATCGTACGTTTCATTCTTATATTTTTTTTTTAGCTTTTTTCGTTGTTTTTTATTTTTTTTATTGTTTTTGCTTTTCTGTTGTTCTAAAACATCTCTCTTTTATGACTTTCAGAGATTATAATTGTGGTCGTTGTTTTATCAAGTTTGCTGATATGCTGATTAGCGGTCAAAATCCTGCTGATTGGGATGGTTCTGGTTTGATGGACTACATGAAAGAGTGGTCAATCAATTTGGTTTGTCATGGGAAAGATAATCTAAAAAAGGGTTATGACACGCCACCAGATACAACTGAAAGTGATTATCATGAGCATAACGATATGGAGTGTGAGTATGACATGAAAAATAGAGCAAGATCTTTGAAGAAAGCAAAAAAATAGTTTGTTTTAGTTGAGCAAGATCTGTGAAGAAAGGAAAAAAATAGTTTGTCTTAGTTATTTTTGCACTATGTAATTTTTTTTTTCGTGCGCCCTTGTGTTTTTTTGTAAATGTTATAAGATTGTACAGTTTGTTTGTGTTATAAATTTCAACTTTAAGCCCCTTTGTAATTTGATGGTGTTCATTTTTAATCTCAACTTCTCTGTTCATAAAAATTGTTATTTTGTTGAAAATCCAAGTTATACCCTTTCCATCACAACTTCATGATTGTTATGTAATAGAAGTTTGCCGGGGTCGGCATAGTTTCTCATTATGTAAATAGAAGTTCTGCTCATTCCGGCAGAATTTAAGTTCAGAAAACTTGCCATAAGCAGCAACAAAGACAAACCCTTTGAAGTTATTGACCAACCAAAATGCATTTATTGAGGATTATTTGTGACGAAAAGCTGTTATTTTGTTGAAAACCAAATTTATGGTGGTTATTTAATAGGAGTTTGCCGGGGTCGGCATAGTTTCTCATTTTATGAATAGAAGTTCCACCCTTTCCGGTAGAAATTAAGTTCAGAGAACTTGCTACAACCAGCAACAAAGACAAAACCTTTTAATTTTTTTGAACAGTCAGAACGCATTTTATTGGGATTAGTTGAGACGCCATAATTGTTGTTTTAGTATGAATGAATTTTTATTTTTAGTCTATGTTGTTGTTTTTTTTTTCTTTTTTTTTCCTCTCCAATATTTGTATGAATGAAATTTTGCTATGAATGAATGAAATATTTTACTTAGTGTTAATTGTATTGTGCTGAATGTTTTATCCAATTTTTCAGCATTTTAAAACATTTTATAAACAACAAAGCACATAAGTATGCCCCTAACGGCATACTTATTTATTTTGTAAGCGGAAGACCTGCCGGTTCCGGCATAAATGTAAAACATAAAAACAACAGAGATAAACAATATTGTTATGTGCCAAGGCATACATCTATTAAACTTACCAGGATGTAGTCTTTGAGATACCACAGGAGGCATAAATTATAAAACTGGATAATTAAAGTTGATGATTTTTTTTTTCTTTTTCCTCAATGTTTTATGGTAGAGAATTGTAGTTTTCATGCAAGGACATTTATCTCTTGCAATTATATAGTTTTTTATTATCAGCAACAAGAAGATAACAACTTAGTAAAAGAAAATAATAAAAGAAAGAATGGACAGAAGAATAAATGTGTGATAAGATGCTTGAAGTCTCAGTTTTACTAATACCAAAGTTTTGCCATTTCTTTCAGGCAGAGTGTGTATTATGCGTCAAGAATCATAAGATAAATTCATATAAACCATGTATAAGAGTGTGATGTTAGGATGAAAATTTTCTCGTCCTGTATCTTCTTGAATATGGATTAAGAGCTGGACTGTGGTTACAGGTTGTCCTAGTGTGTCCAAAGAACTTGCATCTACCACATCTGTATGTGTACTTTGTCAATTCTCTTCTTGGGCGATATCTTTTTATTTGTTTTCTTCCAGGTCTTATTTTAACATCAGGCGGCGTTATTTTAATATCCATAATGTTTAGTTGAATAATCCATGAGTCTTGATTTCCAACTGATAGTATTTCACCTTTGCATGTCTCTTGGCAGGCTTGTTTCTTGAACTAGTCCGCACAGTATGTAGATTTTGGCAAACTTCTTTTGTCTATAACTGCCATGGCATGTGTGCACGGAAACTCGTCAGTTTGGAACTCCAAGCACTCACAAGTCATATTCTTCAGGTCTACATTGTATTGATATCCTTCATCTTTCACAACAAATTTGACGGGAGTTATGTTTTATACCTGTGGAAATTGACAATGTAAATGAGTGATATTTTTTGTGGCAATTTTCAGATTATGTGAGAGTTATGCCCTTTCCGGCATACTTCCTGTACAGTGAAAATAAGAGTCTGCCCCTTCCGGCAGAACTAAGTATAAAATAGGGTCATAGTTGTTCCTCTGTCCAGCATAACTTTTGTGTTTGGTTAATTTTAAACTATACATTGCTCATAAAACTAAGATTGAAGTGTGTGTTGGTAAAATCTACTTACTTTCATTGTGAGCATAAAAACAGTGTCATAGGTATGCCCTTACCGGCATAATTCCATACTAGTTAAAATAAGGGTCTGCCCCTTCCGACAGAACGGAGTATAAAAATAGGGTCATAGTTCTTCCTTTATCCAACATAACTTTTGTGTTTGGTTAAAATTAAACTATGCATTGCTCACCAAACTAATATTGAAGTGTGTGTTGGTAAAATGTACTTACTTTCATTGTGAAGCCTCTACTTATCTTTTCAAGCAGAATCTTTTCAGCCCAACATGTCAGGTCATGGGACGGTCTTGTTGCATCCAATTTTCTCTGATAAAACTAATTTTGCAGCTTGTTCTGGATGTAATCAATACATGCCATTATTGGCAACTCCCTTGCTTTCCTCAATATAGAATTCAATGTCTCGACATTGTTTGTTGTGAGCATGTTGTAACGCCTGTTGGTGTGGAATGAACGTGCCCATATTTTCGGTGGTTCTTCTTCTATGTATTCTGTAGATTTTGGGTCGATTTGTTGTATCTGTGACATATAGGTACGAAACTCTGCCTGTTTGTAAGTAGTTGCTGCATTGTAGAACAGTGATAGGATCGCTTCGGATGGGAAATATTTTTGCAAGTTCTTCTCCATGTGGTAGATGCATATTCCATGCTGGGTATCTAGATACAGTTCTTTGATAGGTCTTTGCGCGTGCCAAACACCTTTTTCACGTGTCTGAAGAACCACAAGTAGGATTCATTATTCTCAGAGTCTGCAATACCAAATGCGAGAGGAAATATGCTGTTGTTTCCATTTTTTTCTACTGCTATCATGAGCACACCGCGGTATTTTGATTTCAAGAAGGTTGCATCCACCATCATTACTGGTCTGCAGTGTTTTCAACCCTTAATTGATGCTCCATAAGCGAAAAAAGCATACTTAAACTTATTGTCAGCGGTCCATTTGATGTTAGCAACTGTTCCAGGATTTCTTAATTTCATCATGTGAAGATATTGCGGTAGAAGTGTGTAGTTATTTTCTGGGCTTCCTCTTATGACATTATAAGCGTGTTGGAGGGAACGCCATGCTTTGTGGTAACCAATGTGCAAGCCATATCTGCTTCTCATTTCTTCAATGACAAATTTGGGTGTTATCTCTTGTAGTGTATGGCGTACTAGGTCTGTAATGTATTCCGCTGTGACTTTTGAAGTTGCATTCCTCATGTCAGAGGTGATGAAATTTATTGAACAACTATGTCTCTTTTCAAAGTTAACTACTTTGAAAAGTTCTAATCCTCTGAACCTTGAACTGTGGAAATGCCAAATGCAGGTTGGGTCAACACATCTAATGTAATACCGTTGTGTGCATGACTTTTCTACCTTGTACTGTTGATGACGAGTAATTGCAATGTTATTCATGCACTTTTTCACGGTATCTTTGTCTTTGAATAAAATGCCAACTTTTATTTGATCAATCGATGCACTAGGTGTCAAAATTTGTGTATCATTTTGTATCCTCTTCCTCTTTAGTGTCTTTGTTTTGTTGCATGGCTGTGTTTGTATCTCTTCAACTGTCATGCTCGGAGTAAGTGATACAACATTCATTGAAGTTGGATGCTGAGAAAGGTCATTATTTACAACTTGCTCAATGTTTGGCGGTTGCCATTGTAGCTTCTGAGGTGTTTGGTTAGGAGTTACTATCTCGCTCTGCTCATGTGGAATCCCAAGGTTATGTCCAATAGGGCTGTGTTGTTCATCATCCAATCCAACTTCAGACATGTCTTCTTCATATGCAATGCAGAGTTGTCTGTCAATTTCCTCTGTGGTTTGTCCTTTTATCATTAGGATAGAGTCATTATGATGTTCTTGTAATGGGTTGTTCTCCGCATCAGCTGAATTGAACTCTAATATGAAACGGGAATTTCTGAAGTTGTCGTTGTTGAGCAGGTACAAGCAAGTGTGAAGATCAATGTCGTTTGTTACACGCATCCCTTTGGATGTTTTCTCACTGGTGTCAAGCCATATGTTGGCCTCTTTTTGCTGAGTATCTTGTGTATGCCCCGCAAATATCTGTTGAGCGAATTGTTGAAAATTTACACCATCATTGACAAGTATTAGCTTGGTTTCATGATTAACATAATTGTAGGCGGCGTCCCATTTGCCGTTGAAGACTACGTAGATACATCTTGGTGTCATTTTTTTGTTAAACTTCCTGTATAAAGAGAGATTCACTTGAGAAAAAACCAAAATGAAATGTATTTAAGTTGTTAGTTTTGAAAATTTAAGTTCTGCCCTTCCCAGCAGACTTTGTATGTAAAGTCATGAAGTATGCCTGAAACGGCATACTCTACCATTTTGTAAACAGAAGTTCTGCCGCTACCAGCATTCTTCAAAAACGGAGTAACTGTTTCTGCAATAGTTATTCCAATCAAATTGCAACAGTTATTTTCATGAAACTGAAAAACCTCCTCTGTCTTTATCCAATTTAAATCAAATCCATGCAAGAGTTATTCAAATTTAAAATGAACTAATTTATACTTCTATATAAACCAACACAACTTTTGGAAGAAGGAAAAAAAAACACTTTACTTCTGAAAATCAGATATAATCACATACAAAATGAACCAAAATAAACATATTGTACATGTTAATGGTGGCCACGGGCAAGCACATGAACATGCCCATCTTCATAACCAAATCCATCCTAATATTACAAATTACTCATGAAATTGCTGATATCAAAAGAGACATAGATTTTCTGAGGGCTCTTTACGGTGCTCTAAGTAGAGAAAATGATGATCTGCGAAGAGAATTATGATTTGTAAGGCTGAGGTTATTCCAGCACACTGGCCAAATTGACGATGGGGCAATTTGGAATGGGTACACATGAAATTAGAACTGATGATGGTAGTTTGGTACTTATGAAGTTAGGATTTTATGTTTTGTGGACATATATATATATATATATATATATATATATATATATATATATATATATATATATATATTTAAATGTATGTTAATGAAGTGTAAGTTTCTTTAGGTTTGTAGAATTTTACTTTAATGGCTTCTAAATAGAAGTATTGCCTTCTCCGGCATACTTGTTCAGAAGTTTGTTCAGAACTTTGCCTGTATCGGCATACTCTACTACTTTGTAAATTGTACTTTTGCCTCCTCCGGCATAAGTACTTTTTGTTTTGCTTAACATAATGCAGTAACTGTTTTTGGTTAAAAATAAATAAATGATAACCTCCTCTACCTTCATCCAATTTAAATCAAATGCCTGCAACAGTTATTCCAATTAGAGGATTGACGCAACTGGACTAATTTATAATTCTATGTAAACCAGAACTTTTGCCTTCTCCGGCATACTTGTTATGAAATTGGTTCAGAACATTGCCGGTAACGGCATACTATACTCTTTTGTAAATTGAACTTTTGCCTCCTCCGGCATAAGCACTTTTTGTTTTGCTGATGATAATGCAGTAACTGTTTTTGGTTAAAAAAAATAAAAAAATAAAAACCTCCTATACCTTCATCCAATTTAAATCAAATGCCTGCAACAGTTATTCCAATTAGAGGATTGACGCAACTGGACTAATTTATAATTCTATGTAAACCAGAACTTTTGCCTTCTCCGGCATACTTGTTATGAAATTGGTTCAGAACATTGTCGGTAACGACATACTATACTCTTTTGTAAATTGAACTTTTGCCTCCTCCGGCATAAGCACTTTTTGTTTTGCTGATGATAATGCAATAACTGTTTTTGGTTAAAAAAAATAAAAAAAATGAAAACCTCCTCTACCTTCATCCAATTTAAATCAAATACCTGCAACAGTTATTCCAATTAGAGGATTGACGCAACTAGACTAATTTATACTTCTATATAAACCAGAACTTTTACCTTCTCCGGCATACTTGTTATGAAATTTGGTTCAGAACATTGCCGGTAACGGCATACTCTACTCTTTTGTAAATTGAACTTTTGCCTCCTCCGGCATACTTGTTCTAAATTTGTACACAGTTTACCTTAATTCAAGTTTAAATCGATAAGCATTGCCTGATTTAAATTGAATTTACTATAATTACAATTTCAAGTAAATAAGCATTGTATACTAATTTAATTAAGGTATAAAATAATTAAAATCAGAACAAAGCATTAAATCCAATCGATTCTATTTTGCTGATTAATTTTATCATGCGTAATGTTCAATCTGAGTTGTATGTCATCTGTTTCTTAATAATCAGGTCGTAGAAGATGATCTTTTTCAAATATTAACAATCTAAACTCAATAAAATCGTTAAATTGAGTTGAATTAAGATTTGTACCTTTTACTGATGTTGTAGCAGCAAAATCAATGGAGAAATCTGGCTTGAAACAACGATTTGAATAATTGAGAAATCTGGCTTGAGAACGAAGTTGGGTTGGGTTAACGCTAGAAAGATTTGAGAATAACGATTTTTGTTGTGTTTTATATGTAACGGTTAGGGATAGTAATGTCTTTTTACTATGTTAGTTTTGCTCAGAAGAGCAATAATTAAAGACCACCATTTTGAGGGGCGAAATATAAAGACCAGCCAAAAAGAGGGGCATCCGCGCCAATTGTCCTTCACATTTCTTCAACCAATTTGGCCCAAATTAGTGGGTACGTCCATCCTTGCCCCGAATCACAACCAGAATCCAAATTTGGACATTGTTCTCCATTCTCTCTCTCACACAGTTGCGCTATAGCCATCACCTCTTTACAAAAAATATTTGCTTCATTCTTAATCTTCACCATATCTTAACTTCCCCTTTACTTTCCCTTCAACCAATTCCCTCCCACAAAAAAAAAAAAAAAAAAAAAAAAAAAAAAACAGATTGAATATTTTTTCCTCTTCAAGAAGATCCAAAAAATATCCACCATTTCTTGAAATTCCACTCAAAGTTTCAATTTTTCAGATTACACACCTTAATGTGTGTCATTTAAAATCAAGAAATCAAAACCCCATCATGTTTAGTGCTGTCCAAATAAAGAAAAATTTCAAGAAGATCCAAAAATCAACCATTTCTTGAAATTCCACTTTAAAGTTTTAATTTTTCAGATTCCACACCTTAAAGGGTGTCATTTAAAATCAAGAAATCAGTAAAAAAAAATCCATCATTTCTTGAAATTCCACTTTAAAGTTGCAATTTTTAAGATTTAACACTTTAATAATGGGTGTCATTTAAGATCAAGAAATCATGTTTGGTGCTGTCCAGTTAGGACTATTTGCAGCAGGTGTTGTACTTTTTGTTCCAATGGGTATGGCAGGTTGGCATTTAAGTCGTAACAAAATGTTGTTTTTTAGTTGTGCACTTTTTATCACTCTTTTTGTTGGTGTTCATTTAGTTCCATATTTCCCTTCAGTTACTTCTTTCATTTCAACACCATCAAGTTCATTACCTCCATCATCATTTATCGTAAATCGCGATTATTGCTTTAATTTACTTCATCAAGTAGCATTTGATTATCAAGAATTGGGTAATAATAATGGTAATGGTAGTGATAGTATAATAGATTCTTGGAAGTGGATCGATTCTGGAAATGTTGTAGGTTGTGATTTTCAAAAGTTGAGTAAGAACGATGCGTCGGATTTGTTAAACGGATCGTGGGTTGTTGTTGCTGGTGATTCACAAGCAAGGTTAGTGGTAGTTTCACTTTTGGAGTTGATATTAGGGGAAAATAAGATGGAAAGTATAAGGGGGGATTTATTTTTGAGACATAGTGATTATAACATATTTGTTGATGAGATTGGGATGAAGTTGGACTTTATTTGGGCGCCATACGTGAGTAATTTGACCGATTTGGTTCACGAGTTTCAAGGAAAAACACGTTATCCGGATGTATTTGTGATGGGAGCAGGGCTATGGGATATGTTACATGTAAATAAAGCGTCGGATTATGGTGCTTCCTTGAGGTCTTTGAAGGATTCAGTAGTGTTGTTATTACCAGTTGCTTCAACTAATGATGATTCGAATGTGGTTGTTCCGATTCGGTCGCCCAACTTGTTCTGGTTGGGGATGCCTAAGTTGATAAGCTCAATGTTGAATACGGATGAGAAGAGGGAAAAGATGAGTGATGTAACGTGGCAAGCGTTTAATGATGAGCTTTATAAAAAGAAGCTGGTTCAACAATCTGGTGGACCGATGTTTTTGCTAGACATACATTCGTTGAGTAATAACTGCGGAGCTCGTTGCACGTCTGATGGAATGCATTATAATTCGGTTGTCTACGAAGCTATTGTACATATCATGTTAAACGGGTTGCTTATCGAATCTAACCAGAAGTTATGATGGAGTAGTTATGGTTTTCTGTTGGCAAGTAAGGACTTTACCGAGGTTGAGAATGGACCGACTATTACTTTTACCTATTTCTCTAGGTAATCTATTATTGACAACTTCGTCCCGACACAAGAGAAAGAAGCTGAAACACCCTTCCGCAATGGGGAAGGGCAGCGGAATTTCTTTGGTGATTGCTAGAGCTCATACTTCAATATCGTCGGCGAATATTTTTTTTCCAGGTTTTTCTTTGGCAACTGATATTTCAATAGCAAGAATTCTTTGATGGTAGTTCATATTCTTTTCCACTTGTTCAATTGTATGATTACTGATATACTTACACGAATTGTATTCTAGAGCAGGAGAAAACCCCTCATATCTCATCTCATATCTGATTTTGATATGATCATGTATGTAGAATAAATCAATGTTTCTGAAATATGTACAATATTTTGAATTCCAATTATATGATTGCACCTTTATACTGTCTTTTTACTTGCTTTGTGTCAAGTTACCTAATCCCTCTTGAAACTAGTTAGATTTGATATGATAATAGACTGTCTTTTTCTGCTTCTCCAGTATATTAAAAAAAATTGTTGGATTAAATGCTTCAAACACTTGCTGTTTTGGTCCAACGTGATTGTTGATTTTGTTGTCAAGAAGATCTCGTATTCTACTAGAAATATGAGCTGAAATTTAGGTGCTACATTTATTTTATGCTTTGCGTAGTTTAGCAACATGTGTCGGGGTGTGTGGGTTGGGTGGGGGTGGGGATGGGGGGGAGATACCACAATTAGCTAGTCTACTTGCGGAGTCAATGTACCTTGGACTTCTTTCATTGCATCCATTGCAATTAAAGGGAGATAAGTTGCAAAAAATACTTTAACTGCATTTTTGTGATTTTTGGAGTCAAAGCCAGTTTTGTAGTGATTCTTTTGGTAGTTGCAAGGTCTAAGTAACTTGGGTTTGATAGAGATATCACAATTAGCTTGTCAAATTGTGGAACTACCCTATGTTGCTCAAACTCTCCCAAAAATTCACTACTTTTCGGGGATCCGACCCGCACACAAGGGCATCTTTGAAGAGCCTGGGCAACATAGATTGTCCCTTGGACTCCTCACATATCATACCTTTCAATTATTAGACAGATGAGCTGCAAAAATGATACTTAACTCTAGTTTCTCAATTTTTTTTGTTGTTGCAAGGTCTAACTTGAGTTCATATGGGTCTTTTGTATGTTTGGTGCTCGTACTTTGGAGTTCGTAGTCTTGCATTAGAATTTAGAACTCGTGCTGTATTGAGAAGGCTCTGTAGTCATATTAGTCCATTGAAGAACTCCGAAACTTCCAACGAAAAAGGGAAGTTGCAAACACATCTTTCAATGGCATAAAGCAGGCCAATATACAATAGCGTTGGGCAGAATAAGAAATTAGTTTATGCCATGATGATCTACATGGAAGAACAATTTCCTTGATGAATTCTTCTTGAGAATGAAGAACATTTACCTTTTCCACTCCTTGTATATGGAGAATGAATCATAATTTGTTATGTGATAACCGCGATGTCCAGGTCAGCTCACGGGGTGCCTGCTACCTTCCGCCAGCACAGGTACCGAGTAACTCTATCCATCCAGGCTTGGACAAATTGGTGTTGACCTTTATGGTTAAACAAGGATCTGAGATGCAATAGTTCAGTCTGCTACGGATCCCGAATTTCCGAGTTTGCTATCTCCAGTATGTGAACTTAGCCTATCCAACGCTTTATGATAGGAACCTAATTTTTCCAATTCAGCGGTTTGATCTATAACTTCCTCATGATTGCTTATTCATCATAGCCGCATCGCCTTATATTCTTCCTCCATGGTGCAAGAGTAGGAAACATTGCAAGAGTAGGAATACTTATAAATGTTTCCTGCTCTATTAGGATATAGAGTTTCTATTATATTGCTCTGGTTTTTTTTTTTATATAGAGTTTCTATTATATTGCTCTGGTTTTTTTTTTTGGCAATATCAATGGGGTACTAACTCAGAATCTCCTAATTTAGTCCCTTTAGTCCAATCAATATTTCATCTTACCCTTTGGAATCACCTGAAAAAGATGCTTCAAATATTGCTGTAGTTCTCTTAGTTAGTTACCTTTTGCTATCCATCAGTAGGTGTTGTAAGTCAACCTAATAGATATTGTTTTCGCTATTATCTTTGTACTCTGAACATTTAAAACTTGATCAAAATATTCTCTGCTGAACATTTACTAGCTGACTATAAATCGTATGTATTAGCGACAATCCATCTCAACAAATTGCAGTATTTTTCTTATGTTAGGTGCTCTCCAACACCAGCAGTTGGGCCACTTCAGCTAGGAAGGTAGAATTTGTATCTAGGGTGAGTTCTGTAGGTTCAATTAAATCCATTACTTTTGGCTCGCATTATGTTACCATAAGCAAAATAAATACTGTACTGAAACCCGTAAGGGTGGCTCGGTTGGTTGAGCATGGGGCTTTCATAATGGAGGTCTCCGGTTCTAAACCCCCTGCCTAGATCAGCCAGGGATTTGTTTACCCCGTGCGCACCCCAAGGGTAGCTGTAGGTTCCCTTGTCATAAAAAAAAGAAGGAAAGAAATATTGTATAGAAATACACACGTATATTAATGGTCACAATCACACTGAACCCTCTGATTCCAAAATCCTGAATTCGCCTACGTCGAAAGGCATGGATTTCACTTCTACCCAAATTTTGCAGTGTCCGAGAACAGCACTAGCTTGGACTAGAACAGTTTCATTTCAGATATTTATATTGAACAGCACATGCTATGCATGTCAAGTTGAAGAAACTTGATGTTGGAAGCATAAGAGAAGCCTTTCATAATATGATATTTTCTTGAGAGTGTTGCAAAATGGTATTTTTTTTTTCTTCAAATAGAAAATATGTTGTTTTAACAGTGCAAATTTAGGTGAATTTTTTCTAGTATCACTTTGCTTTTTCCTAAAGTCGACTTCCTTTATTGAACGGATCTCTTTATATTTGACAATAAAAGTGATGCTCCAATTTGAATTGTTTGAAATGAGCTGTCAGAACAGAAGAGCTAACAAAAACTTGAATCTTCAATTAAATTACGGAAATTATACATATATTTAGTACTTACTTCGTTTAAATTTATGTGGTAATATTTGATGTGGCAATATTTGATCGTGCACATAGTTTAAGAACGAAAGAAAGATTGCCCTAAACCATGTGGAAAAAGAGAGAGAACAGAAGAAAATGCGACGTCATCCGAGGTAGTTTCACATAGCAATCAAATTCTTAATAATCACGTGAAAAAGTAAGATGTCAGCTTAGCAGTTTATCAGCACCACACATTTTTTTCAGTCAGTAATTATAAGGAAATGTTAATTCAATAAACTCTAATCAAGCTAAAAATTGAACTCTCATATGACATTTAATTTAGGCAAAAGTCATAAATAGCCCCCTAAATTTTATCATATTTTCCTCTGGGCTACCTAAATCGAGGGTTGTATCTATTGGGTATCTAAATCAATCTAAATTTGATCCTATTGGGTACCTTTTGCCTATGTGGTGCAGCAATTGAGTTCACTTTTTATTGGGCGCGTGAACAGCCCTTTCACCCTTATTTTTTTTTTGGTTAAAATTTTACATCTTTTAAATAAAATTTAATAGATAAATAAATAAAAAACTAACCCACCTCCCCCCCCCCCCAGCCGCCTGCCTGACCCCTGACCCCATACGTTCCTTTTTTTCTCTTCTTCTTCACTGTAGTTCTCCTCTTCTTCTTCTTCCTTTTTTTTTATCCACTGTACGTTCTCTTCCTTTCTTCTTCTTCTTCCCTTTTTTTTTCTCTTCTTCTTCTTCTTCTTCTTCTTCTTCTTCTTCATTATAACACTTCATTTCTTTTAATTATTTATATAAAATTAATTTTGAATTGGATGTTATTTTTTACCATCATTTTTTTTGTCCTTTTTAGATCTGAAAAGTAGCAGTACCATCTTGTTCATCGGAAAAAATGGGGATTCACCATTATTATGACTCGTTCACTGGAAAAAATGGGGATTCACCGTTACTATGACTCTTTTTTTTATCTCACCTTTCATTAAAAGTTGGTGGGTCTTGTAAAGACATTGATAGACCTAAATAAGAGAAGAAAAGAGGAATAAATTATTGGTGGGGTGGGGGGACGACGGTTGGGGGTGGTGGTGCGGCGGCCGGTTTCTTTTGCAGTTGGAGGGGGGGGGGGGGGGGCGGCGGCGAAGGAGATGAAAATTTTAGGGGGTGTATAATTTATTTTTTAATTATTATGATGGACCCCACCGCCACGTGTCACGTTTTCATTGGACAAAGTTGCCACGTCGTGGAGAGTGTAATACACTCTCTTAATTTTGCTGATTATTGTGAAAAAGGTACCCAATAGGATCAAATTTAGACTGGTTTAGGTACCCAATAGGTACAATCCTCGGTTTAGGGAACCCAGAGGAAAATGTGGCAAAGTTTAGGGGGCTATCTATGACTTTTGCCTTTAATTTAACTTATATAGAAGCATAGAGTTTGGAGGTGTTATCGTCGTCCACCTCCAACTCATGTAAAAAAAAAAAAAAGTGGACCCCATATTAAAAAATAAGCAATATTCATGTAATTTTCAAAGTATACTCATTAAGTCAATAATGGTGGATTCATTGTCATATGCGTATCAACCCATTAGTGGGAGCAAATGAAATCATTACCATATTATTGATTTTCTTCAAAAGGTTAAGTAGTCAAACCATACAATTTCCTTTCTTTTCTTATATTAGCCTGAGATCTAATCTAGTTATTTAACTGTCATATTTGCTATTCTGCCATGTCATTTATTTGTTATGTTTACTAAAATAAATATACTTAAAATATTTATATTTTAAAATAAGATAGAATTTAATTACTTTTTCATTTTTATTCTTACTCTAATAAATGTGAATAGAGACTGATGTCGTAAAAGAAAAAAAAATATTAAATGGAGATCAAATAATAAACAAGGTAAATTAGTTAAATTATAATTCTAATTGACTTTCCTTAAAAAATGTGCAAAAGACAACACGATAAGTAAAATGAGCTAAACTAAGAATATTCACCAAAAATTAAAAAATAGTAGTTCTTATTTCTATTTTATTTCGTTTTAAACATGTAAAATTAATTTAATAATTTGAACTAATGTAAATTTGTTTTAATTTTAGAATTATCCAAATCAAAATTTGATAAAAAATAATAAGTTTTTTTTTTGGCCAAATAGAAAATTTTATTCAACCAAGTATAGCATTATGTACAATCAGCTCATTTGGACTCTAGAGCTAAATCTCAAACATAAATCTCTCACTCAATATATTTTGTACTCTACCTCACTGCACAAGCCATCAGTAGCTCCATATGTGAGCTTCTTCATCTAGCAGCAGGGTGGGAGGTAGCTAACATGGGAAAAAATTTAAACTATCTAATACTTTGGACCATTTAGGCTTGCATCTCCCTACAATATGTAGTTGCAGGGCTATCTCTTTGAGGATTTTGTGCTTGGTTTGCTGCTTCTGTTGAAATCTTCTATAGTTCCTCTCGGTCCAGATGTGGTATACAGTAGCAGCAAACAAAGTTCCTAGTACCAGGGTCTTTGGTTTACTGGGTCGGATGGTTGCCACAAGCCATTGCACTTCTCTAGACCATGATCCAACCTGTCTAGCTATGCCTATCCATGTGAGGAGAGACTGCCAGATGTATTTGGAATATTGGCATTCAAAGAACAGATGATCATGCGTTTCCTCAGCATTAGTGGAGAATAACACACAATCAGGGTCAGTATGAATCCCCCACTTCCTGATCCTATCTACTGTAGACAGTCTCTTGTGCATAGTTAACCATAGAATAAATTGATGCCTAGGTATCATGCCTGGAATTTCTTCCAAGATACTTTAGGGAACTGAGGTGTGAGTGATCTGTATATAGTCTGGATACTAAACTTTCATGCTGATACAACATTGTCTAAGTGTCCCAACCAATCTACCCCATCAGCCCACCACTTCCTTGCGACAAATATTTTTCTAACCACCCAGCTAGCCTGCTTGGGGGTTGGAGTTTGCCCCAAATCATCACCTTTCACATAATAAGCATGAATCCATAGCACTCACAGTCTATTTTTTTTCTTTGCAACAGCCCATAGCAATTTGCAGATAACAACTTTATTCCACAAAAAGAAATTCAGGATATTCAACCCACCAGTGGACTTGGGCTAACACATAGTGTCCCATGAGACCAGTGCTTTTCTAGAGTAATCATTCCTACCAGTCCACAAGAAGTTTCTGCACACACTAGTTATTAGGGAGAGGATCTTTTTGGGTAGTAGAAACACTTGGGCCCAGTAGGTTTGCATTTCAAACAACACACTCTTGATAAGTTGTACTCTACCCCCATAGGATAGGAACTTTGAGGTCCAGCATTTTACTCTGGCTATGATCTTTTCCACTAGAGGTAGACACTGGCTTATTGTCAATTTTCTAGATGACAGAGGAACACCCAAGTATTTAAATGGCAGGCTCCCTAGTGTGAAGTAGAAGTCATCCAGCATCTGGTCCCTAAGAACATCAGTGATCCCAGCCACATACAATGAACTCTTTTCCATGTTTGCTTTGAGCCCAGACACCTCTGAGAAGTGGTAAAACCTTTGTAGTATTGAGTGCAGGGACCCCATATCAGCTCGACACACCATAAGTAGGTCATCTGCAAAGCAGATGTGCACCAAATTCAACCTTGCACACCTGGGGTGGTATTTAAAATCAGGGGTATGTCTAAGTTGCTTCAAGGATCTATGCAAGTACTCCATAGCCAAAACAAAGAGGTAAGGGGACATGGGGTGCCCTTGCCTTAACCCTCTCTTGGCAGGGAAACTTGGGGTTAGTCCACCATTAATCAACAAAGAGTACTGCACAGTACTAACACATGTCATAATCAGTTGGACCAGCTTGTGAGGGAACCCATATTCTACCAGCACCATCTCAAGGAAGGCCCATTCAACAGAGTCATAGGCTTTTCTTATGTCTACTTTAACGGTGCATCTAGGAGAAACATGTTTTTGAGAATAGGACTTTATTAGTTCATGTGCAATGATCACATTGTCTAAAATATTCCCCCCTTCTATGAACGCAGACTGGGATTGCCCCACTAACTTATCCACCACTGTCTTTAATCTTGTCGTAAGCACTTTTGAGATAAGTTTGTATAGGGTGGTGCAGCAGGCAATAGGCCTGTAGTCCTTGACATAATTGGGATTTTCCACCTTAGGCACAAGTGTAACTGTGGTGCTATTGATTTCTTTGAGCATCTTCCCATTCTTAAAGAACTGAATGACAACTTCTGTTATGTCCTGTCCTATTAGGGGCCAAAACTATCTGAAGAATTCTATCGGATAACCATCAGACCCCGGCGCCTTATCATTTGGCATTGACCTTAAGGCCATGTACACCTCCTCTGTTGTTACTGGAAGCAGGAGCTGCTGTTGTTGTGCTAGTGTTAGACAAGGACCACTCTGGCTATATTAATATCAATGCAGGGCAGTTCAGGATTTGTATCACCCATCAACTTTTGAAAAAAAACCCACAAATTCCTGCTGGATTGCTATTGGATCAGTCAACTTTACATGGTGTTCATTATATATACTGGAAATCCTATTCCTGGCTTGCCCTGCCTTTAAGTGAGCATGGAAGAATTTGGAATTAGAGTCTCCAGCTGCTATCCATGTAGCTCTAGATTTTTGTCTCAGTACCCTCTCATGTATAGCATCCCATTTGTGTAGTTGATCAATGGTGGTCCTCTCATCATGGACTAGTTGAGTGCTGAAAGGGTCAAGTCTGAGTCCTGTTTGAACATCTGACAGTTTTGTGTGCAGCCCTTCCAGCCTACCCTCTAGACTAGAGTGAACCTTTGATACGGTCCTAGTGCCCTTCTCAATATTCTGCAGTTTTTTACAATTCTAAACATTAAACACCCAGTGATCCTTTGGCCCCAACACTCTTCTACTACCTGATTATAAAACTCCTGCTCCAACAGGACATTGAGCAACCTGTAAGGTCGTTTTATGTGTTGGAAGCTAGTAACATTATTTAGCACAATAGGAGAGTAATCAGAGCACCCTAGATTCATATAATCTGCCTCAATGTTGCTGTAATTCTGGAACCACCCATAATTTCCAAATACCTAGTCTATGTGGCTATAGATTCTGTCACCCACATCTCTCTTATTGCACCAAGAGTACTGAAAACCTCTTCTAGTGACTTGTCCCAAGCCTAGATCATTAACACATTCTTGAAAGTCCTCAGTTTCAGTTATATGTACAGGGTTCCCATGTAATCTATCATCGACAGATAGCAAAGCATTGAAATCTCCAAGGATTAACCAAGGACCTGTCAAGGATGAGTGTATTGTCCTCAACTGATCCCACATTTCCTTCCTCTCACCTACTGTGTTGAACCCATAAACGAAAGTGATGTTGCTGGCAAAGGATGTGTCCTTGTCCTCCACATAGCAGTGTATTACCTAGCTAGTGGTGTGCAAGATAGTAAGATCCAGATGTGCAGGCTTCCATCCATCCCATATCCTACCATTAGTGGCATAGTTGTAATTGAACCCAAGCTGTTAGTTTACTCCCAGAGTTTGAGTGACTTTGGCAGCCTTATTCTCTTTCACTCTAGTCTCTAAAACAGCCATCAGAGACACTTTATTCTTTAGCATAAATGCTTTCAGCTCTTTTTGTTTAAAGGGCAGATTAAGCCCTCTGATGTTCCAAGAGCTTATGATCATGTCCTTTCCTTGGGCCTGGGTCATGCTCACCCCTTCCTACAATGTTATTCCCCTAGGGAATTCCTTTATGTACCTTCTTTCCTCTACCCTCTTGAACTTTCATCAAGTTGCCTTCCATTGCTGGTATTATGGCATGAGCTTTTCGACCAACACCTTGTGCCTGACTAACTCTTTTGCCCCTGTCCACAAGTGGAAGTTCAGTCTCAGGGGTTGGGAGATTGTTAGTCTGGGTCTGTGTAGGTGGAATGGAGGTTGCATCCACTGGGGTAATTAGTAGTTGGCCACTTGCTGCTGGAATTTGCTCCTGTACTTCAGGTATACTAGCATCTCCCTCTTTAGTATTGCCTTCACCAGGTTTTGCTAGCCATTGAGGTACTGCCTTCTTTCTATTCCTTTTCTTGCGTTTGGAGGGAGCTTTTTCTTCTTGCTTGGTTTCCTGCTCACAATTACCAGTTAAGTGCCCAAACTGATTGCAAGTGTGACAAAAGCATGAAGTCCATTCATACTCAGTGTCCTGCTCCTTGACCCTACCATCTGCTGTCTCAATCATCATCACTTCAGGTAGAGGTTGAGTAATATCTATTTCAATGAGCATCCTTGCATAGGACAGTCGTTCCTCCTTTGCAGTCAGCTTGTCTGTGCAGATAGGTTTACCTAGATAGCTAGCAATTCTACCCAGGTTCTCCTTTGTCCAGTATTGCAAAGGTAGCCCAGGGAAGAGAACCCAAAGTGGAAGGATACGCATCGACTCTGTGTGTAACTGAAAATCTGGTTTCCACATCTGCAGGATCATGGGTCTATTGTTAAAAGTATACGGTCCATTCTCGAGGATAAGCTCTTTATCTTCTTCTGTGTCAAACTTGAAGATGAAGTACCCATCATCGTGCAAAAATACTTTAGGAGTAGCTACCGCACGCCAAACCTCATACACAAACTTAAGCATCTCCTTAAAAGCAGGTGTTCCTCCTAGCACATAACCTATCAAAGCCGTATTCCATTTCTCGCATTGTTCCTTAATTTTCACAGGGTTAAGTCGCACCACTTTCAATCCATCCTTAACAACTGGTGGATAGTAGTTTTGCTTCATACCTTGTTTGTTTGCTCGATTATTCTGAACGATTTCAGCTTGGGTTGGTACTGGGGCTGCTCTCGTTACATCAAACTCCAATCGCCGTGCCGCTACGTGACTATCATCTGGTGGAGGTTGTAATTCCTCCAATCCAGCTGTATCAGTAGTCATATGTGAGAGGGTTTTCGTCGATTTCGGATCTGCCGTGGTCGTGTTGGTACCAGATGTGCTCGTGCTCAGGAGCCAGCTAGCTAGCTGTAGTTGCCCTAGGGTTTGAGCTACGCCTGATTCCGGTGTGACTATGCGGTCCGTGTTGCGATCTGTATTTTTTCGGCGAGTCATGGTGGTTCAGTGCACATTAGCAAGTCCTAGCTTAACTTGCGCTGAGAGCCCTCCGTGTATATCATCTTAGGAGAAAAGACAGCCTTTCTATTTAAACTGTATCTTCAATAAGTATTGTTTAGGTCCAATCTACATACATTAACAATATAATATTTTACACCTTTAAATTAATCAAATTAAAATTCAAGTTATCAACTGATGCTTAAATATTGTTATTGTTTTGTCTCAAAGAGAGGAAAATATTTTCCTTTTAAACAAGTCTTCTCTTTTAAAAAGTATTAATAAATTTTAGTAAACTTTGTATTCGTAGCAAACACTAATATAATAAAGTTTTGGATACGGAGCATAAACTACAGTGTTATATTAATCGTGTTTTGAACATACAACTTATTAGTAATATAAGTAAAAAGATTCAAGCAAATTTTTATTTTAAAAAGCTGACAAAATAATGAATAAAATAATTGCAATTTCAGAAATTATATAACCAATTAACATTAATAAGAACAAATTTTGAAATAAAAGAAAAATATATGGGTCAAAAAATTAATTTGATGTGTAACTATATAACATAAACTTTAGTAGAATTTAAATTAAATTTTAAAGAAAATACATTTATGATGTGAGACTACACGATAATATTTTCACTAAATTGATATAAATGATAAAAGTACTTATTAACAATATATCATTGTAATTATGAAAGAAGAACAGAAGCAAATATTGTATCATGCTAACAACTTTTCTGCTATCTGTCGAGATAAATTACGCATTTGAATTATGCGCTGAACTTTCTAATTTTTATTTGTGAATGGTAAATAAGAAATGATTGATCTTCAGGAGAATAATGTATAATGACTCACGGTTGTTGTATAAAATACAATTCAATCTAAGAAGAAAATATATATCTTTGCAAACCTAATAAATTTATAGCATTAAGCGATAGTAAAAAGCAGATAGAATGTTAGATTCTTAGTGCTTTACAACTTAAGAAATGAATATCCTCATAATTGAAAACTAATAAGTTATGTTACTTTATTAAATTATACTACTAAAGTTTTGGTTAGGACCAGTAGAATGTAAAGATTTCAACGGAATAAAAACTTTGAGATGAAATGAAACCAAATAATTTCCTGTACATACTTCTTCGAACGAAAATGTTGTCATACTAATATTATGTTTGTCGTTAGCTCATACTAGGCCTATTCGCACGGGCATCAACATCTAGTGATATCAAGAGAAAGCGGTCAAACTTAACAACCAGTGGATTGATTTGATTATCTTGACAGTTGGCACGGTTGAAGAAATACAAAGTCTCCATTTGGGTGAGTCCCTTAGACAACAATATTGACATACAATGGAAAACCTAATGGTATCCAATAACTTCATTCTTGCAGGTCTTGTATCTTTACATTTATTTTCCAAATCTCTATTACAACAGTCCACAAAGAACAAATACTAGTTTTTTTTGTCTATGGCAAGCTTCAAACTCACAATGTGCGCTTAAGTCATTTGACATGCTCTTACGAGCAAGTTTCCAATCAAGCATTTCTTGAAATTGACTAAACTTTTTCGATCAAAAGTGTTTCACGCGGGAATCCATTGCCTATACGATTCTTGCATAGAAATAGCAAAAAGGGTATGTTGCTGCCATTTTGAAAGGATTAAAAAGCACTGAAGTAATGTGTGCTTTAACTCATTTGACATGCTCTTACGACTAAAAAAGACTTGGGGTGAAAGCGTCTCGCTAGTTGAACCAACTCATCTTGTGACTTTGCCACTCTGTTCTTTGTAAACGTATTACTCCCTCTATCTCAATTTATATGGCACACTTTGCCTTTTATTCTGTCACAAAAAAATGTCCCCTTTCTATATTTAGACACAGTTTAATTTTAAAATTTTCTTTTATTTTTTATCATTAATGAGATGATTTACAACCATACACGTATTTAAGACTTGTTTTAGACCACAAATTTTAAAAGTCTTCCTTTATTTCTTAAACATACCTAGTCAAATGATGCCACGTAAATTAGGACGGAGGGAGTATGTTCGATTTGGATCACTAACTCAGTTCAAACTCATTGCTTGCTTTGTAATTTCCTTTTACCTTTTTCCTGCCAAAAAGGGTAGCTGGTTGACTATGTAAAGAAAAATGTTTGCTTTTGATTGTGATTCACAAGTAAAAAGGGTAGCTGCCCTAGGGTGCATATTGATATTACTACATTTTTTTTTAGTTTTATTATTCCCTGTGTTCTAAATTGAATGTAAATGCTCAGTGCAATTTAACCTGTTGTATCAAAATATTTGCCTTATTTTCTACGTTGCTACCTCTGTTACGGCGTAAGCTTTTCCTTTCCCCTTTTTCTTTTTTTCCGTTTTACGTAAAATTTAATATGTAGAAGACGTTTTTTTTTTTTTTTTAAATATGGGAACCCGCAGCCGCTATCTTTCGGATCCGCACAGGATCCTGCTCCTGTGCAATAGCTCGCAAACCCAGAAGACATGTAAGATACATAAAAGTGGAACGATTAAATGTCCCCACCAACCCCCACCCCCCCCCCCCCCCCCCCCCCCCCCTCCCCCGGAGTTTTATGTAACGGATTATTGGTGTCCATTGTAACTCATTTTATCAATAAAGACTTCAAACATTTATGATTATACATCTCTTATTGAATGGTAAAGTTAATTAATTACTTCATTCAATTCCAAGGGAGTTTAAACTAGACTTAATCCGAAGCCACTTCATGTATTACTCCACCTATAAATATGACGCATAAGTCGTAACACTGCAATGTAGCCATTACACGAAACTTTATAGTAAAGCAAAATGGCAAAGTTTTACAATATTTCCATCTTTGCAGCTTTGTTTCTCTTCACATTTACAACTTCATTTGAAATTGCACTCTCCTTATCTCCTACACCAAGCCCGCAACATAAGAACCCAACATCACAACATATTTCTCACTTAACTCCTACGAATGCCTTAGAAAATCCACATTCCCCATATTCAATCCCTACGGTAGAAATAGTATATCCCCTTTCTAAAGTTAAAATTTCTCCTAAACCTTCACCAAATAAACCTCTTCCTTCACATTTGGCTCCTAAAAGCTCAACAATAACTACCCATCAGCGCCGATCAAATTGGGGTCAGTTGGCTCCTAAAAGCTCAATTAAACAAAATCTTTCTCCGAAACTAGTTGAAAAACACACATTTAACTCAATTTTGGCTCCCCATTCTCATGTGTTTTCTTCAAAGCCAATTCCTCATTCAACCACTAAGGTTACAAAAACATCTCCTCCTAAATCTAAACTTGCTCCTAGGCCTACACCAAGAAAGTATTTTCCAACACATTTGGCTCCTGGAATCCCAATAAATAAACAAAATCTTTCTCCGAAACCAATTGAAAAGCACACATCTAAATCAATCTTGGCTCCCCATTCTCATGTGCTTTCTTCAAAGCCAATTCCTCATTCAACCACTAAGGTTACAAAAACATCTCCTTCTAAATCTAAACTTGCTCCTAGGCCTACACCAAGAAAGTATGTTCCAACACATCTGGCTCCTAAAATCCCAATAAGTAAACAAAATCTTTCTCCAAAACCATCACCAAAGCCAACTAGAAACCAAGGGTCTAAGTTTTTCCTAGTAAAATCTAAAGTTGGATCTCATGTTACCACTAGGCAAGCAAAGAAGCAACATATCATTTCTCCACAGCTAGCACCAATCACTTATAAACATAAGGTGAATCCCAAACTTTCACCCCAATCAACAAGAAAGTTTTCTCTTAACACACAGTTGGCTCCCAAATCTACAGTTACAAAACCAAATAGTCTTCTCAGTCCAACAAGGCATATTATCACTAAGTCACGTTTGGCTCCGAAAGAAGCACCAAAATTGACTCATAAACTTACACCTAAACATGGGACTCATTAGAAGACGGGGAGAAGTGGAATGTCCTAATTTATTGCCATGGGATTAATGTTATCTATCTGTTAATTATGATTATTAGAAATTGTAGAAGAAGCTTATTTTTCCATATGTGGAGCATATATTTCAGCTTATTCCCTGAATGTTGCAATGAGTTTGGCATTACAAGATAAATAAAGTTCCAATTTGGGAAGTGTTGTAGACCACTTTTAACTCTATAAGCTCTGTTTATTTTTTGTCATTAAATAAAACTGAATGTTGGATTGATCTATCTTGCCCCAAACGATGCAAAGAAGCACTATATTTTCCCACAATTTATGTGAACGTTGCTGTGAGCTAGGCGTTCAAAAAGTTAGTAATAAAAATGTGATGTGTATGCAACTTTTTGTGATTTGTAACATAGAAAGTGTGTCATCATAGACCATCTTCAAATTTAGCATATTGTAATTCAAGTTTTTATTACATTAGTTAAAGTAATGCAAGACATATGTGAGAAACTGTCAGATCAAAATTTGTAAGTCATTATTGAGTTAAACCTTTAAGGTTGTTAGCATTGAACCACTGATATTTTAAAGTTATGGTCCATACATACTATTTGTTGCAATTTTAGAGAATTTTTATACAAATTTATGTTCTATGATGGAAGTAGTAGGTTCTGATGAACCTTGTACGGGTATTTGCCTCTGGCTTTCATCTCGAACCAATAAATTCAAAATCCTAGCTCCGCCTCTATATACATCATCAATATTCATTCTTCTCCATTTTGGCCCATTTTTTTTTATAGATCAGATACCGAATTCAGCTACATTATAATAAATTCTCCCAGTAAAGCATTTAACAATGAGAAACAGAAAATAAGGTGAAAAAAAATAATTTATTCAGAATATTATAAAATCTATGAATGATCTCTGCAATTTCCCTCACTGGTTCTCTACTATATAGGAAATAACTAATGACGTCCTATTTTTATAATGCAAAATCTAATTTAGCTAGGAACTAAGAAAACATATTGTATATTATTCAGACTAAAAATTCTATTTAGACATGAATTAAATAAATATCAAATGCTCCCTCTGTCCCAACTTTCGTGTCTCGGTTTGATTGGATATGGAGTTTAAGAAATAAAGTCAAATTTTTAAATCTTGTGATCTTAAATTAAAGATGTGTGTGATTCTTTAATCTTGTGGTTTTAAACTTGTCAGGTGGAATGTTGAAATTGAAAAATTTACTAAATATAGACAGAAACGCTCTTTTTGAAACAAACAAGAAAGGAAAGTAAGTCACTTCAATTATTCTTCCAATATTGAAGGTAAAATTACTGCACTAACATATTAGAACATAATTGAAGTACCGGGAATACACCACATTTAAACACAAGTAGAATAAGCTAATTATATTATGAAACTCCACCAACATCAATCCTATTAAGGACAAAACAAAATCAATATAAACTACTCCATATACTTTTTTCTTTTTTCTTTTTCGGCCCTCTTTTTATTAATATAATCTGGATTAACATATGAATTCCACTCCTTACAATGAGACTATTGAAAACAACAAATTAATACATCTTACATATTCAAACAAACCACTTTTAAACACACGCAAGGAAGTCTACTAACATTAATCTTATTAAGGACAAAACAATATCAATAAAACCCACATTCTTTTTTTTATTTTTGCCCCTCCTTTCTTATTCATTAATTTCTGCATTAACATATGAATTCCGCTGCCTTCATAGCTTCGAATCTAGGTTCCTTAGCTTGGAACTTGAGACTTGCATACAATTTCATATAGTCCTCAAACATAAATTTGGGATACTTTAGAAATTTGTCTTTCTCTAATTTTTCTGCTTTCTCAATCAATTGTGGTGCTGGAAAAATAATAGCATCACTCCCTGGATTGTAAAATGATGCTATTGACATCCTGTTTCCATCTGTTTGAGCAATCACTCTGTGATCCACACTCTTGTATTTTCCATTTGTGATCACCTTCAACCAAAAAACAACTTGTTAGTGAACCATATAAACATTTTAGTAACCTTATATTAATGTAACACACACTACATTATGACAATAGAGCAAATATTTTAAATTCTATGCACTAAAAAGTATTTACCCAATCAGATTATTTGAAAGATCATTACTCCGTATAACTTATTTAATAAGCATTTTTTCGGTATTTATTTTATTATTTTATCAGACTGTATCATATTCTTAAACGAGCAACATGATCAAAAGAATAGCCTGCAAACAGGGTCATGTGTTAGTTTCCTAGACAAAAAATAGTCGTTGAATCAATAGTGAAATATGCGCTTACTCATGAATCTGTTATTCTCACTCAGACCAGGCTATCCACGAGAAAAATAAGGGTCTCAAATCAAAAAGGAATCATACAGGCTGTCCACTGGTTAGTTTGTAGTTTTTCTAGAGCTATTACTATTTTTGAATTTCCCTCCTGCTCCTTTCCACGACTATTTAAAATTTCTATCGAGCTTCCCAATCTAATTCTTGATTGATAACCTAAATGATAAGTAATTAACTTATTATAACATGTTAAATTATATTATAATGAAAATTTGTATTATACGCTTAGTACATAAAACTTAATCTTGAAACCAAATAAAATGAAGTATACCTCTAGTTGGTCACCAATGTTGACAACAATGGAATGGGGCATTGGTGGGACATCAACCCATTGACCATCTTTTAGGAGTTGTAGTCCACTAACTTTGTCATCTTGGAACAAAAGTACGATGCCACCTGCATCAGTGTGAGCCCTTAGGCCCTTTATGAGTTCTGGTTTTGGACAAGGTGGATAATTTGCAACCTTTGTACCAAATGTTGGACCTTTTGTACCATGAAAAGCGTTCTTTAAATAACCTTTTTCAAGTCCAAGGTTCTCACAAAGTAAATCCAAGAGTTGTTCTGCTAATTTCTCTAGTTTATTTGCAAATTCCTTCATCACCTTCCTGTTATATATGGCCAAAGTAAAATTTTGTCAAACAAGCAGAGTAGACTATACCAAACTAAAGTCTATGAATTATGAACAAGCAAAAGAAATGTATTCATTCTACTATACGAAATTGCTCAATTTCACTCATCCATTAATTCATACTCCTCTAGTAAGCAATCTTGTTTTTGCCCTTTATCCCTAGTGGTGCTCTAACGGAGGTTAAATTTAAAGTATAGCTAAATATAAGAAGGGAAATTTTGAACATTTCTTGAAAAATTGCCACGTGGAGTCCACCCTGTTCAGTTGTAGTTTTGTGAATTTTTGTGAATGATAAGGACAAATATAAGAAGATGTGCTAACAACAAAATTGAGCAATTTCGTACGGTAAAGAGGTAAATTTGGACCTTTCCTTTAACTTATTTACACCAACAATATAAAAACTTAGTATACTGTTAATATACATATTTTAACCTTTTATAGCAGGTAGTTTTCTTAGTTTTCAAGTTAACTGATCCCATACGGATGATTACCTGCAGTTATTAGGTGATCTGATAGTGTAAAAATCCGTTTACACTATCCATTTATAAAAATTAAACTCAAGAAAGGATGCAAGTTTGAAATGATAAATTCCAGTTAATGGAGCATAGTGATCTGTTCATGTCAAATAATTTGGCAATGAAATAGCAAGAGTACTGAGAAATAAAGAACAAAAATGGAAATATAAAGTGTTTTGACCTGTAATCATCTTGAAGATCAGGAACATCAGAGATGTTTGAAACAGGAAGGTGTTTCAAGTTGAAACTGCTTTCCCAGTCCAAATCATTGTTCTCAACCTCAACATCCTCAAGCCCTTTGCTTGCCACCATTTGCCTGAACCCTTTTTCCATACAATTGTTGTAATGTTCCTTTGTTAGCTTCTCCACAATGTCCATAAGCTCATGAGAGATCCCATGATTCACCACCTAAGATACATATGATCACAACACACAAAGATGAGTAGGGGTTGTTTCTTATTAAATGATATTTATGATAGAGAAAAAGGATTCAAGTTATATATACTTATTGAATAAAGTATTTTTGTATTATCATATTGCAATTTAATCGATTATAATAGGTTCTTATTCTATTTTTCAGGTTATTATACCAGGTTCGTATGAAAACTTGCCTATAGTTGTAGTATAATTTATTTAATCGAGTGAAAGATCTGTCAGAAAACGAAACCTTTCGAAGTCTGCTTATTTTGAAAAGTTTTTTGAAGAGCGCAGCATGTGTTTGGCTAATCGATTGAAAAACACACAATATTATATCAACAATTTGTGCTTGGCCAATGGTTGCAAAAATGTTACGGGGAAATAACTACTTTCTTCACCTTCTTTAAAAAAAAAAAAAACTTCCGATACTACTTAAGAGGAACTTTTTTTTTCCCAAAAAAATTGACCAAGCACCTCAATTTTCTAAAATAAGAACCAAGAAAAAAAAAACAAAGTGTTATTGACTCCTCAGAAGCTTGGACAAACAGACTACTTATTAAACTCGAGAGAAAATAATATATCATAGTAGAGTTTAACTTTTGTACACTCATAAATCATAATGTAAACAAGTTTTACATTATCAGATCACCTCAAGCTATTAATCGTCTTAACAAGTAAGATTAGTAATCTAGAATATACACTAAGTTAAAGTACATTGAAAGTGCTGATAAAGCTCCAAGGTTAATATATATAAGTTAAATCTGCAGTTCAATAATATTACCTCAAAGAAGCCCCAGTTCTCACAAGCATCCTTTATTTTCTCCATAATTGCAGCCCTTTTTTCAGTGTTAAGCATCTCCATGTCAACCACTGGGAAGGTCTCCATCTTTTTTGGTTATTTTTACTTCTCTTACTCTGGAATTATTTAATTTGCTAGGGAATTTAGTAGCTTGGGTGAAGAATGGAGAGGAAGAATATATTTGGAAGAGTATTTATAGGCGTGGGGAAACAGAAAAGGACAAATGACTGGGTGATATATTGGAAACATTTAAAATAATAAAAAATTTAAGATGTAGGAATAAAAAAGGTAAGTGGAAGTTAGTGGCAACAAAACTTATGGATTGTGTATGTGGGCACATCCTTGATGGACCCCTTCACTAAAAGCTTGTCGTTTAGCCATACGGCTTTACCTTTTTCTCTGAGATCCGCGTTTCATATTTATATTGGAATTCCAACTAATTTAAAGTTGCATTAAAAATTTCTTGCAAAAAATATCCGCAAGTAAATACATGCGAATTAAAAAGCCCATGTAATTTACTTAGGAAAATTTAAATTCACAAATAATAATTACTCATGAAAGTTTTTCCTTTGAATTTTTTTCGCAAAAAAATTCTCATGAAACTAGATTACCTGCGGATTTTCCTCTATAATCCTTAGGAATATCCCCATGTAATTTGTATTTTTCTAGTAGTGTCATAAGATTAAAGTTAGTTGCGTGTTTCTTTCATTCTTAATCAGAGATTTGAGATTTGAGTTCTAAATATGGTAAAAAATCTTATTAGATAGGAAGCGATTTCGTCTTAAATAGACTTTAAAAAATTGTGAAAGGGGGATTTTCTTGCGAATCTTATTGGAAAAATATCCCTAGGTAATTCTCCATGAATATTTTCAATTAAATTTGTAAGATTTTGTTTAAGCAAAAATAAAATTCTATTCTACAATATTTCCATGAATCCACATTATTAATATTAACTGCCTTAATTTTAAGCCTCTCAGAGGTTCGTCACACTATTTCCCAATGTAGTTGTTACAATTAAAGGAATCGTCAATATTTCCATTAACAATTACTCCCAGACAATTATTAGCTATTAACAAATGAATTGAAGATTCAACACGTGGAAGTAAAAAAAAAGGCACACAAAGTTGTACACCGTGTCCTCCGTTTAGCCTTATAACTTGTTCGGTGGTATCCACCATCATCATTTTCCTTATGATTTGTCCATTCATTTGGTGGTATCCACCATCATCATTTTCCTTATGATTTGTCCATTCATTTTTTTTGTTTTTTGTTTAAAATTCTATTCTTAAGGTATATTCTCAACAAATTTCATTTATATGTATTAAATAACACATTAAATTTTCTTTTATGTGAGAAATGCCTTAATTAAATATATTGTACCTTGTTAAGTAATTGCTAATGTTTTTTCCCAATTCTAAAATGAATATTGTAATAATATAATTAAGATGATGCTTGAAAATAGAATAAGAAGATTACTTGATACTTGAGTGATATTTATTTGTAAATGTAGTACTTAATAGATAGACTTAAGTAACATATTATAATTAAATTACATCATTTTAAATGCATATGAAAAATAACATATACAAAGTAGGAAATACATTTAATAATTAGTTGTATCATTTTAATAATAAATGCAACTCAATCTTTTATTTATTTTAAAAAAAAAAAAGTATACACAATTAAGTATATTTTCTAATGGTATTAGCTGAAAAAATGCCAGATGTGATCGTTTCTTAGCTTGTTATATCATTTTGTATCAATTATATAAAATTATTAGTTATAAAAAAAATATATGACAATTATCTGGTGATTGAATTACTCCCTTCTCCCCAATTAATGTGGCTAGGAATCATTTTATTAAGTGTAAAGTGAGAAGTTCAAAACTAAATAGTTTATAAAATATAGAAATGTGACATTCTTTTTTGGGACAGGCGAAAAATGAAAGTGTGCCACATAAAATGGGATAGAAAGATTAGCGTCGGATGTCCAAAAAATATTAATACCAACCATTCCATGCCTAATGACATGTAATATTCTATCCAAACAAATTTCACACATTGATTTTTATGTGGAATCAACATTTTGACTAAATTTACCTATAAGTAATCAATAAATATAAAATAGATAAAGTCTATATTGAAAGACATTATTTGAATATTAACTTTCATTATTTAAAGGTATATTATAATAATTTGCATGTGATCACTAATTTTTGTAACTTGTAAAAAATATATAATTCTTTATATTTTTAATATTTAATTTCTAGAAGTAAAATTCCCAAGTAATTCCCTAAGTTATAAAATCCTTAGTTAAAACCCCAAGAAATAATCCTTAGTAAATTCGCAGTAACAAAATCCCCAAGTAATTTATTAGGTAATAAAATTCTCAGGTTAATCCCCAAGAATTAATCCCTAGCTAAATTCGCAAAAACAAACTCCCCAAGTAATTCCCTAGGTGCTAAATGCCCCGGTAAATCCCCAAGAAACAATTTCCAGCTAAATTCGCAGCACAACAAAATCCCCAATTAATTTTCCAGATAATAAAATTCCTAGGTCAATCCCCAACTAAATCCGTAAGTACCATTATATGGGGATTTTCCTACAAGTTCACAAAGGAAATAATTTTTCTTGTATTTTAGTTGTTTACTTGTGGAATTACCTATAAAAATTATACTTTGGGATCATTTTTCCAAATAAATCCCAAGTAATAATTTGGCGCTAAATTTATTTGTGAATTTACTTGGGGAAATCGAATCTGAATGTAAATATTCTATAAATAGAAATTTAAAATTCTCACATGAAAATCCGCATGAATGACATGCGGAAACAATTTCCAGATAAAATTCCCATGTAATTTGAGTTTTAGTGGTGTGACTTCTTCTTTATTTATCTTTTTTTTTTTGTTTCATTTGCCGGTATTAGTTTTAGATCACGACTCATTCAGACGGACGATGAGAATTTCAATTTAAAAGTAAAAAGCTTCCTGTTACAGATGACTCTATTCTCAAGACTTAGACCTCTGATAAAAGACGACGAAATACTCTACCATACACCCCCTACGAGGAACATTCGTGGTATGGTTTCTTCTTATGCTTGATCTATCTTCACGTTTGGTGGGATTGGACCTAACTAGTGCTACGTACTTCAATCCTCTTTCCTTTTCTTTTCGTGAAATCTTTGACTGGTTGAGATAGTGCTACTCTTCTCCATGTGCACGCCATTTGTACTACTAATTACTAACGGTTAGGCTTACAAAATAAATTTACTTTATACGTGTTTTTGTTGAACCTAGAGGGATTGGTGTAAACATTATGGTTCATCCAAATTCAGTAATTTTAACTTAAATTATGTATATGTACTTAAAAAATCATTCAGTAATTAGTACGCAACAAAATTTCCAAATTAAATCGATTAAATCAAACGAATCGTTCTAAAATTTTGAGCTCGTGTTCGACCTATAAAATTTATATTCTGAATCTGCTCATGCACATAACACCATCCCAAACGATTGCGGCAACTTCTTCCCAGGCGACTATGCATGGCCAGCAACCTCAACAGCTCAACGCCGGTCATGTATGTCTTCATATTTTGACTGGAGATTTAAACAGATATATCTTAGTCTTTCTAATTACTATCGCTTGACCATTGATTGTTGCGTATTATTTCTAGTGCTTTTAGTTTCCACATTACAAGTGGCACCGGAAAGAAAGAAATATTGAAAAGTATCCTCTAAGAATTTATTTTGACAGAAATGTCACAAAGATAAAAATTAAAGGAGCGAATGCATGATGTGAACCAATCGACAATAGCATTCAAATATGAAAAAGTTATATAAAGAACGTGTTGACACAAAGACATCACCACCTAGCATGCACAATCAGCAGCAAACCATGTTAGGTTTGGAACTTTAACAACCAATGTCCCTTCTTTTTCAAATTTCAACATGCACGCAACTTCCTCAGCCATGCTAAAGATGATGACGAGATTATAATACAATGATAAAGTTATTTAATAAATATACTTTTATTGATAGATTTGAGATTACACTGGATATGTTGTTGTTTGTACTTTTATTGATAGACATTTGATATATCAAACTAAAATCGGGACAAAATATATATAACATAAAAAAAAATCATATATTTGGTTTAAACCGAATAATTTGGGGAAAATATATATAACCTAGTTTATCAACAAAGACTTTTTTTTTTTCACTCATTAATTAACCAAATATAGGTAAAATTTTCTGCAAAAAAACTTTTCAGAAAATAAATCATTTTGCGAAAAAATAGTTCTCAGACAGTGTTGTTGGTCAGATATATACACCAAACACAAGGGGCAGATGGCGCGCATGCGCGTAGGCGTGGTCTAGTAGGTTGGGCCAAACAGCATAAATGGGTTGTGCATTCGATGAAAAGTTAGGAATTAGAAAAGTCATAAATTTTAAATCTTGAATTTGTCTCCGGCACACACTTGTATTCAATCAAACTCATAGCAGGAAATTAGACAATTAAAGGAAATTGAGTCTAGTCAAATACGCATGCTACTACTGTTCTTATATTCTCATTTCTAAATTCTAATCAATGGTTTATTTTAAGTCAAAAGTCCCATTCCTTGTAGAATTCTACAATGGAGTACTATTTCTGTTAACAGGGATACAAACAAATTCATCGAAGAAGTGTCCACTTCATAATTGCAACATGCATGTTTGGGCAAATATCTTTTTCTATTACTTAATTCATTTTTTTACGTTTCTTTGACTTGGTTATTATACCTAGGTGTAACCTGTGGCTGTGATGCCAAAAGTACGTGATTATGGATGAGTTGAATAAACGGTTGTCTTGGAATTACACTCTTAATCTCTCACCCTTACAACAACCCTATTGTAAGCTACACACTATGACTAACTCTAGCCACACATTCAACAAAGTTTAACTACCTTTAGCCAAACCAATTAATACTCCTTGACTAATTCTAGCCAAGGGTACCACTCAATAACTACAAACCAAAGTACAACTACTGAGAATTCAGAACACCTACACAGCTTCTTTACAGAAGAGTAGGTTTATAAGATAAAGAATAAAAACACAGCTCAAAACAAACTAAGGGACAGTTGCATCTTCAGTTTTTGGGATCTGGTCTTTCGGTCTGTGATCAGCTTTGTTTTGAACACTTCGAGAATCTTGTGACGGCTGCACTTTTAGAGTGATTCTAGGTTTTCCAAGCAATTGCACAATATGTTGGAACATGTTGTATATATATTGGGGAGCATGTGGGTTAGATAAAGACCACTCATCCCGTGTTTGATTTAAAACATGGGCCGCAACACTGCTGTACAGTTGTGCAGTTGGCAATGCAGCTTTACAGATGTTGCTGCTGACTGTACAATGTCTAGAGAGAGCAGATCGCGAACCAGGTCTCTCTCTGTTTCTCCAATAGTTTGACAATCATCAAAACGTAGAATGCATTTTGTCTTATCAATTCCCCTTTTGATGATGAAAAACTTTGACACAATTGTTCCCCCTGAGAATAAAGTCCCACTTATTCCCCCAGTGACATAAAACAGTTTTAAGCGTTACTGCATAAACCAACTCCTTTAATTTGTGTCCTTCCCTTTTAATCACAGCATCGCTCAGTCTTCCTTCCCCCTTCTGGCATCATCGAAAAGAGACAAAGTTAATCGAGCAAAAAGAGGTTCAATAACATTAATTCAGAGCCACTGGGGAAATATGGCATGAACAGTTTATGAACAAGCAAGCGAGTAACAGTGCATAAGACAGAAGGACTCCCAAAATAACGGAGATGACAAGCAGGAATTAGCAATCAGATCAATAGTGTATGAGAAGTTACTTGTCATCGTGCCAAATCATACATTGAGAGAGAAAAAAATAGCATAGATGCTGATTTAAGGAGGAGGAAGAACCGGTGAGGGAGAGGAAAATGAAAACTGAGGAAGAAGGGTCGTCAGGAGTTTATCAAAACGTGCATTATTGGTGTGCTGATCTTGCAGCACCTGGTCGCAAAGGACAATGACCCTTTGCTTAAGTCTTTCATTTGCGACCATCAGACGCACGATTTTAGCATTGGCAGCCTCCAAGTCATAAGATGAACCAGACTCCTATGTCGTTTTAGATAGCTCGGCTTCCTTCGGAGCTCCAAGAAGCGAAGAGATGGTAGAGACTCCACCGACACCTCCAGGATTGAACACACGCTTCTTAGACCCCTTCGAATTTTCTATGCATTCTCTTTTGCGAGTTGAGAAGCACTTCTACTATCTGCTGGTGCATGGAGAAACCTGATTCCATTCGACTTCGACTTGTGCTTTTAGGGAGGAACGAGTTCTGGTGACTCATGACCTGATGACTTGTTGCCTGGAGGGTTTTGTTTTCTACGACTTTCCCTTTTGGATCATACTTTTCATAACATCAGAAATTGAAATGTCCTCATGCAGCGCCATATTCCTGTCCTTAGTTAAGTTATGTGTATACCCACGTGCTTTTGCATAGAGTGCAGAAGCCCCAGATTCATCTCGGGCCGAGAGAGCAGGTCCCTCTTTGGAGTCCCTTGTTAACTTTACAGACTCAGACTATAAATTACCAATAACACCCTCACTGTTTTCAGGACTTGCAAGGTTTGTGCAAGAACAACCCACATCGCAGCATTGTTGTGTGGGATATTGGATCCATTTGTTTTCCTTGTTGAAGTGCACCTATCTAGCTCTATGGACGATTCAACTATTTCTTTGTTTCTTTTAGAGGAAGGTAAATTTCCTTCAATAGCAGGAAGGACAGACCCATCTCTATTTACGGGGTGATTTATTTCAATTCTCACGGACTTACCTTCTGCGTATGGGAAACGCCTTCATGTGTAGTTTCCTGACCTTGTTTTTCAGTCTCTTTGGTCAGGTCAAGCTGGTCAGCTTGGTCAGAATTTGGCAAGAAGGCTACAAATTTTCTAGGAGATAGATTCTTGCGAGTTCGAGAAAGGCCAGAGATTTTGGATCTTGGGAAGGATGGTAGATTGTTGTTTGAGGAGTTTGAAGATCTGGTTACTGAGGCAGGGGATGCGAATTTGAAAGGGGACGAAGTAGAAACAGTTTTAGCTAAGGTAGACATTCTGAAAATGATAATACCAATACTTGATGATAAACTGGTTGAGGAGAAAGCAATGTCGAAGGAGAATCTAGAAAAATGGAGAAGTAGGAGTAAAGTAGGGTTGTGGACTTGAGTGAAAAGAGAGACGAGAAGAATCATAAATTTATGAAAAGGTAGTTGAGTGGAATTGGGTGGATCGATTAAGAGATGACATGGCACTATAACAGTTGTAAAATTTATACACGCATTGAAGGGATTACTAACCTGAGTCACAAAGAGTCGGTCCCTTGACTAGTTTATGACAGATTTAAGAGAGACTCTGGGTTGTGCACTGTCACAAAAGTTTGCGTTGGTTGAGACTGTCATGCGTGTATACCTGAAACAGTATAAGAGTGAGTTAGATGCCACCGAAAAACATTTATTGTATTGTAACTCTTCTCCTATCACAGCCAAAAAAAAAAAAATCAGTTTGGTTTGATCAAGCCCAACTCAAAACGGTTTCTTTCAAAATACTCCATGCTCAAGGCCTTTGTGAAGATATCAGCGACCTGGTCTTCTGTCTTGCAAAACTTCATGCATATTAGACCTTTTTCAACATTGTCTCTCAGGAAATGATGTCTAACATCAATGTGCTTGCTCGTTTGTAATGTACAGGATTTTTGGCCATGTTCAGTGCACTTGTATTATTACATAGCAGGGGTACACAATCGGTGAGAACACCCAAGTCCTCGAGTTGTTGCTTGATCCACAACAATTGAGTGCAGCAGGATGCCGCATCAACATATTCAGCTTCGACAGTGGAGAGAGCTACTCAGTTTTGTTAGTTTGTTCCCTAAGATATCAAACATGATCCCAAAAAATGTGTCATGCCAGATGTGCTCTTCCTATCTACTAAATAACCAACATAGTCAGCATATACATACCCAATCAATTCAAATCTGTCTCCTGAAGGATAATAAAGAACTAAGCCTGGAGTTCCCTTGAGATATCTTAAGATTCTTTTTGCAGCCTTCAGATGAGATTCTTTGGGACAAGATTGAAATCTCACACATAGCCCTACACTGAACACTATATCAGGCCTGCTAGCCGTCAAATATAATAGAGATCCTATGATTTTCCTATACATCGTCTCATTTACAGGAGCACCAGGTTCGTCCATATCAAGCCTAGTGACAGTAGGATGCAAGAAAATAAGGACAAGATAAAAAAGAAGACATAATTGATAACCAATTGGACAATAACTAGAAGAACTAGTCTTAGTTACCTTTGAAAAAGATCAAAGGAACCTATCTTATGTAACAATGCTCAAGAGAATAACAATTCCTTGCAAATTGAATGATCAAACCAGGGTTGTACAATTCGGAATCCACCAATCACAATAAGTCTCAACTAGAGAGAAAGGTTAAATATTCATATATTTCAAGATAGGTTCTCGTCTTCCCAAAGATGACTAGGGACTTGCACACTGGACTTCTTGTTTTCCCAAGAGGTGATTAGGAACTTGGACACTCTTTTCTCAAGGTGACCTTTAGTCTTCCTAAGAATTGACTTGGGAACTTGTGTCAATTAATGGTTTGACTATTCGTTTGCCTCTACACCCTTTCACACACCCCAAAATGATTTTTAACTTCTCCTAATGAGTGCATCCCCATTCTCCACGTTTTGGAGGGGTTCAATGGACCAACTCCTTGGGAATTAACTCTTGACTAGTCCTTTTGACTTCCAAAATAGCTTTCACACTCCCTAACACCTTGAAAGCTTAACTTATCACCAAAATTAGATCAAACAAAGGTTGTAAAGCTGAAATTATCAAGAACACACATGAACATTCACAAAATCTTTATGAACACTCAAGAACACAAGTATTCAAAACAATGTAAATGATATACCAAAACGACCATCTTGATGTCTAGTTTCCAAATATCACCACGGATCACCCAAGACACCTAAACTAATCGCATGATTGGAGACTTTAAAAAAATAGTTCTTAAACTTCTTCTTGAACTTATGAACTTCTTCTTGAACTTATGAACATCCAAGAACACAAATCTTCAAACACAAAAATAAGATTCACCAATAGATCAAGAACACCAAATACTCCAAGTAACACAAATTTCATCCAAAACAACAACGATCAAGAAGTTTAAACCCTAAGAAACACTAGGAAATTCGTCCAAAAACAGTTCTTTTTTTTAATTTATAAAGTTTGATATAAAACAAGGACTAGATTTGTAGGGACAAATCTAAGACCGGCTTCTAATACCAAATGATGCAAGAAAAAAAAGAAGAAAACAAAAAGATAGAAAAGAAGATACAATTGATAAACAGTTGGACAATAACTAGAAGAACTAGTCCTAGTTACCTTCCAAAAAGGATCAAAGGCACCTATCTTATGCAACAATCCTCAAGAAAATTAAAATTCCTTACAAATTGAATCATCAAACGGGGTGTTGACACCTAATTTTTGACCTCCCATAATTTAATTTAGTTGCTCACAATACTTGAACATTAAATGGGGAAATATATGTATTTTTTTTTAAGAAAAAATTAGGATGATTTTACAAATATTTACCCCATTTTAATTCAAGGAATTTTATTTGATTGAAGTGAATAATCATTTTCACCTCAAAGTTTTATTTCTACATACTCCATTTGTATGGGCAATTCTCAAATTAATTATAATTAATTTAATGATTAATTATGGTTATATTTGTAAACCGCTTACTATATGTTTAATTATGGCTACAATTGAAATAATCAATTAGTTAGTCAAATAAGGCCACAATTGAAAATAAGCAAAATTCATGTTTTAATTCAATTAAGGCCATGCTTATAAATTCAATATTTGTGAGAATCAGTTGTGCTTTTAAATTAATTGATTGTTTAGTTTTAATTAATTTTCTTAGTAAATCAGTCACTTTAAATTTTTACCTACTCATTAATTTGCGCGCGCGCGCGCACACACACACACACATATATATATATATATATATATATATATATATATATATATATATATGTGTGTGTGTGTGTGTGTGTGTGTGTGTGTGTGTGAAATTGGGTTGTGTTCTTTTTATGGACCGAGCCCAGGTCCAATGGCCATGACCCGACCCAAAGTCCGCACTTAAAGGGGTAAATTCCCCTTATCCTTTTCGTTTCATGGCAAAAGCCAAACGAACTCTTAAAGGGTTCGCCCCCACTTTGAGGAGTTAAACCCTAGCGCCACTCATTCTCTCTCCTCGTCACCTATGCCGAAAATGGTAAATTTGAGGGCCCGCGTGGTTGCTTTAGTTGTTGTGTGGTCAAGAATGGCAAGAGCATTAAATGCTCTACCATTTCTCACCTATTTTCACCACTACCCAACCCAAACACGGTGTAATCCTTTCCCTTTTCTTTGTTTTCTGCATTTTTGCAACGGTCATGCATTGCTTTCTCTTAATTAATTTTGTTGGCTTGTGAGTTTGAATCCGCGAATTTCATTGGTTCATGAAAAACCCAGAGGATCGACCAACTGAGGCTCAAATCTAGCCCTTTATTTGTTGTTTGCCACCAATCTACACCGCACGATGTTGATTGTGAGGAAACAAGTCCGAAAGTTTGACTTGTCTCGCATCGTTGTGATTAGGGTTTGGAAAATTTTGAGGGTTCTATATAAAGAACCCCAATTCATAGAAAAGGGGAGGAGGGCAATTGAAAATTATCACTTGCACGCTAAAAATTTCGAAATACCTAGGGTTTCTAGCTATTTGCTTAAAGCCTTTAATTTTTCGGATTATGTTTAATGTTTTTTTTTTTAAAATAGTTGTTGTGGCTAATTGTTGAGTTTTGAGGAGTAAAAATTCTTCCAAATCCTAATCTCTTCTAGGTTGCGCATCAAAAAGGTAATTTCCTATCTCTTTTATTTTTATCGCATTTTTTTCTGTTAATTATGCTTCACTAGTTTAGTGTTAATTTAAGATTAATGTAGTTAATTGTGTTCACTAAGCTGATTTTGTCTAGTTTCAATTAAGTAATTAGCTGAATGTTAATTTTGCCTAGTTAATGGTGTCTGCTAACTTAGTTACTAGCTATGTTAAGCTAAATAATATTTATGTGCTAATATTTTGATTTAGAGTAATTAGGGACTGTTTTAGATTGGTCTAAGTTCGTCGTTATATTGCTAGTTTTAAATTCTTTGTGTATGACTCAATCCTAGTCAGTGTTTATCTCAAATATATGAATTTATCTTTCCTCATAGATCTTGCTGGTTAATTTATGATGACTTGAAGATTAACACGCTAAAACTTGTTAAAAAAAATTGTTGCTAATCAGTCTAGATGTCAAACATTTACCTTGTGATTAAGCTTCGTTTGATATGGTTTTCTGGAAATACTCTGTTTTTCTTAGCTAAGGGTCAAACATATCTATGTAATTCTGTATAAAATATCTATCCTTATAAGATATCTGTTTGAACTTATGTTGCTATGCCTCACTGATTCATTAAAGAAATAAGGAAAACGTGTTGTTTTGTGTAGCCCATATCTAGGTATGATAAGTTTTGCATAAGTCTGTTGGGGAAGTGTTACTCCTCTTCATCTTTTTTTTTCTTTCTTTTCTCTTCTAGATATGGATCAATTTGACTGTGGAGTCCCCATACTTTAAGTTGATTCCCTGAAATTGTTATATAATAATTCATTTGATCCATGCTTTTATAAGTGATTCACAAAACTTTATAGCTATGTTAACTGGTTACATTTAAATTTGTTTGCTAATTAGATAAAGACTCACCTCATCCTTTCCCTTGCTGCTTACTTGGAAAAATGTTCTCATGAGTACTGCTGAATACTGACCATCTATACTGGACTTTTATGTGTGGTTGTTATATATACAATGCATGGGTTCTGTGTTTGTTCCAAAGAGTAATTGTGGATTATCTTGTCCGGTCTTAAATGTACAGTAGTTGACTAGGTCATTATGTTTGGTCCTGTTTGAATCCAATTAGATACTAGCATTGATGTCATATAGTTAACTTATTAGATGTGTTAGTTAACATCAATGCATCTTGTTGGGGATGTTTGTTATTACTGGGCATGCACTCTTTCTCCTATGTACCATGAACTTAATACATAAATGGAGAGACAGAATAGCACTAGGGGATTAAGCTTAAGCCTTCCGTGGTGTCTACCATGCCTGGGGTTCCTAGAAACCCCTTGGATCTTATGTGGCATTAGGAATAAGAGGGTGAAGGTCTTTCTCTTTGGGCTATTTTGATATCTCCATGGGTGTATATCAATGGTATATGGTGGATGGTTTTTGTATACTTATATGTGTGATTTGATTTACTTGGTTTAAGAGAAGATGAACTTATGGAATGGCCTCTTTCTATTTTCAACATTGGGCCTTTTTCTATGTTATTTCAATTCATGTGAGCTTTAAGATTATAAATCTATAGTTTTGTATTTTTGGGCTTGCCTCTTTGCTGTTTCAGTCAACATGGATGTATGTGTGCTAGTCAAATTTCTTTCCATTAAATGTAGTGTATTTTAGAGTTATGTGACTTATGTGTACTATACCAAATGATGTCTTCGTTAAGTTCCCAGTTTTTTTTAGATGTCTCCGAATCCTTATTTCCCCTTCTTTGCTTGCATGAAACATCACTGTCTGGTCGGCTTCTATTGCATAAATCTATCGGGCCAAGAGCCCAATTACTATCCTTGATTGAGTCTGCTAATAGAATGGAAAGGGAAGCTAAATTATTTTGAAGACCCATCCATGGGTAAAAATGGACACTGGTGGGCTTGGTAGGCCCACCAGCTCAATTCTCTTCCTATCTCCCTTACTTTACATTTATATGTCACATGTGTATGTAATTGTAAACATTTATAAATATTGTAACCCATGTGGATGTAGAACTTAGGAAAACGTTTAGTATCTTAGGAAAGTCGCACAAAACATTTTTTTCAAACTCGTTTAATTCTAAACCTTGCATGGCAAAAAAGGGTACTTAATATGATTTTGCTAAAGGTTAAAAATTGATTCAATGTTTTTGGGTAAACCAAATGACCTTTTTCAGAAAAAGATTAAGTAACAGTTAACTTTGGGCCTTCCGCTCTTTAACAAAAAATCTGGAAGTTTATTTTGGGGACCTCAAGCCCACTGTCATAACCAAAAATTGTTTATTGAGACTAAAAGAAAAAAATGAATTTGGGACGAAAGATGGATAATGTGGCTTAGGGACTATTTCAAATAGCAAATCTATCTTGAAACATTTTAAAAACACTTGGGCAAAATTCTGGAAATTAGGAGCTGAAAACTCGGGATTTTTGAATGATAATGGACTCTTTGACTCAAACATTTTGGCTGCTGGGCTAAAGGCCCAAAAACCTTATGGACTGAAATAAAGGGAAATATGCTTGGACCATTTTAAGGAAAGATGGATTTGGGCTAGAATGAGGTTGACTTAAATGAGCTTTAAGGTGAATGATATTAGACTTTAACAAACTTTCATTTTTTCTTTACATATATATGTATAAAAGGAGATATAGTCCATATTTTCCTATATATGTATAATAAAACCCATAAGAACTAAACCCATTTTATTAGGACTAGAATAGTAGCGGCTCTAGTTGGGAGAAATCTCGGGTGTGTCCTAATCCGGCAATAAAGTGAGTTAAACACTTAAGTAAATTTTTTAAACTCAAAAACTCCTTTTCTAAGTGGAATTTTTGCCAAATATTTTCTTGAGTTTATGATACAAATGAATGACATTTTGCGGAAAATTAAACACTTTAAAGCAAATAAGTACATTAATCACACATTGAAGCTCGTAAGTCAACCGTATTCTACGGATCTTTAATACTAGGGTGCGTAAAACCTTCCCTAGGGGATCACCAGAACTCTTACCTCGAACTTTGGTACCAAAAAGATTTCTCTTTTGCTTGAAAAATCTTTTACCCGGTTTTTCTTTGATAAATTAGGTGGCGACTCTAAAAATACTAAAATCCAATTAGAGCACCAACAACCTCGTAGTAACTTTTTTGCCTTAACCCGCGTAAAAGCGAACCATAACACGGGGGTTGTACAATTTGGATTCCACCAAATAGCTACAAATTAGTCTTAAACAAGACAAGTGTTTCATTCATATATAATAATCAACCTTCTCTAAAATGAGTCTAAGTGTAGCTTATATAGAAAAGCCACACAGTGGTCTTTGAAACAAGCCATATACAACTTTTAAGAAATACCCTACATGGCTTGTAAAGCAAATGAAACTTAGCCTAAGTATAAGACACACGCATGACCACTTAAGGCTAGATCATGGGCTATCATAAACTGATCATGGGCTCTTTCCCTGGGCTCAGAAGTGTCCACGGCTCCTGAAATGAAGACCCCATCTCCAAAGCCTAGATGGATGTCATGTAGAATCCTAGCCGGACGACTAGAATGTATGATGGCTAGTTTGGCTTGCATCACAATAGCTATAGGAGTGTCAATAGGCTTAGCATTTTCCATGTCAAATCTCTTGGGTAACTCCTTGATGTACTTTTGTTGACTGATCATAGTCCCCTTTGATGTTTGTTTTATCTGCAAACCGAGAAAGAAGTTTAACTTTCCCATCATGCTCATCTCGAACTCACTCCCTATGAGCTTTGAAAATTCTTCACACAGTGAAGTTTTTGTAGCACCAAAAATGATATCATTTGCAGAGACTTATACAGTTAACACGTTTCTTCCTCTTTTATTCAGAAACAAGGTATTGTCGATCTTTCCTCTGGTAAAGCCATTTTCAAGAAGAAATTTTGAAAATCTTTCGTACTATGGTCGAGGAGCTTGCTTAGACCATATAAAGCCTTGTCAAGCTTGAACACATACTTTGGATGTTCATGATTTTCAAAGCCAGGGAGTTGCTTGACAAAGAATTCCTCCTTGAGATACCCGTTCAAAAATGCACTTTTGACATCCATTTGGAACAATTTGAATTCCATTTGAGACGCAAAGGCTATAAGAATCCTGGTTGCCTTCATTCTAGCCATTGAAGCAAATGTTTCATCGTACTCTATGTTGACACCCAATTTTGTCCCACCTTTCCTCCGAAATACCTATTTACGCTTCTAGTATTTTTGGTAACTTTAAAAAATAATTATTTATATTTTACTATAATTATTAGTTTTTATTAATACCGGCATTTCATTATTCTATTGTAGTCACTAGCTATTGTTATTTTATTATTATCGTTATTACCATTATTATTACTATTATTATTATTATTATTGCTATTGTTATTATTATTATTATTATTATTATTATCATTATCACTTTATTACCAGTATCGTTATAATTTGCATTATAATCATTTCAGCACTTCTACCAGTTTATGCACACGCATCGCATTTATCTTCGCATAACTAAATAATAGCATTTATTTACTGTTGACTTTCAAAATATTAATGCACGGCTATTACGACGTCGTATAATTTTATTTTTTATCTAGGCACTAATAATTACGTATTTTTTATATTAAGTAATATTTTAGCACACGTTACTATATCATTAATTGAAGGAGGTCTTTTATGAAAATTTAGAAGCCTAATTGACCAAGCGTCTTCGGACCAGACCATAAGAAGTCGTCCTACACATTTTAGCCCAATTCCCCCAAAACATCTATCCCACTAGACGAACCCGACCAGCCTATCGTTTTAACCCGACCAGCCCATCCCATATCTATTTTAACATTTCTTTCAACCTAAACCTAACATATCAACCAACGTCGCTTCCCCTCTCTTTCCCCTTCCTCTCTCTTCTCTCTCTCTCCTCCACGATCCACGACCAAAATCGCAAAGTCACAGGCCTATTTCGCCTTCCCCAGACCGTGCATGGTCGATTTGGGGAAGGGAAGTTAATGCTTTGTACCCCCACCCGGATTCAAACGTTTGAAAGAGGGAAAAATCTTGTTTCTTCCTCTTGCTTTTCTGCTCGCACCTGAAATGGCTTTGATGAGTTTTGTCTAGTTGTGTCTTCAAATCAATTTTTTTTATCCGCTCCACTTATTTTCGGGTACAAATTTTAATTGATTTTGTCTTCTTCTTCTGGTTTCCTGATCGTTGTCATAGCAAAACCCTAACATTTGTTGACCAAGAAAACCCCGCCCAAAATTTCAAACCCCAGCCCAAATCCTAATCTTTTCCTATAAATAATCGTTTTCCAGTCATTTGAGAGAGAGGTCTTGGGAGCGGCAGAAATTCCCTAAGATTAAAGTCCTTGAATAGCCAAATTTACTTGAAAATACGAGTCTTTAATTGTTCCAGTTCTCCTTTAAAATATCGGCTTTTAATTTTCTCGATATCGTCACAAAATATTAAACCCTGTTCTGTTTTTGATTTGGGTGTTCGTTTGAATCCGAGCATACGCAAGTTCGAATTTCGAAGTGTTTCGAGGTATATCGGAAGCTCGAGCCCCACTTCGCTGCACCCGAAGAAGGTAAACTTTCCTCCTTTGCATAATGCCTTTAATTTAGTGTTCATGTTCGTATGTTTGATATTTGGTTGTGTTTGTTTAGATCAGTCTAGAATTAGTCTTAATAAATCTGCTTTAGGTCTAATTATTGTTGTTAAGTTATCGGTTGTTTAGTACTGTTTGGATTAATTGGGTTATTTGATGTTAAGGTTAGTCCATGTGAATATGCCTAATTAGTTTTTTTGGCAGATATATATGAATTTGGAACCCCTAGAAATTGCTAAAGGCTAATAGTATTTGTCCAATCACAACTAGTTTAGTCATTTGTTATCTGTTCGAGTAATTTGTCAACCTGTTGGTTTTTCATGAAATCATTTAGTTAACTGTTGGTGTGTGTGCAGACTTGTTTAGTTTGAATATTGCTTGACCATGTGATTATAGATGCTGTTTAGTACCTTATTTGAATGATTTTCATTTTTAGTTTATCTTAAGCATGTATTCTCATGTAACTCAGTCATACTTAAACCACTGATTTTCTTACATGCCTACTGGTTTTGAGCATAAGTTTTCCTACATATTTAATTGTTGTCACTTGTCGTACTATATGTTTATTAACATGATTACATGGTTCATCATTTGTCGGTACATTAGTATGTCCAGTCTGATCAATGATTCAAGTATGAGTTAGTGGTTATTAGGCTTACGAAACTGAAATGAAAGAAAGTTTGCATTAATTCTTCATGTAGAAATTCTGTCTACTTATCCCTTATATTCCTGTCTAAACTGTTGAATAAGGTAAACATTTAGCTTAAATATTCTTTGCTCTGAAACCAGCAGTTCTAGTGTCCTCTTATTAATATCAGAGCTTTATTTTGAGCCAAGTAGAATTCTGGGAACCCTCTCACATACGGATTATAGTCAGCCCTTCATAAGGTTTAAATAATAATAATGTTACTGCTGCTTTCCTTTGCTCTTTTCTGTCATTTTCCTGTCTCTGTTCAGTGATCTTCTCGCCTTTAATTAGCTCAGTTTGCTCCTCTAATCTGTTATGTGCCCTGTTAAAAACCCTTAAGTAAAGTTCTCGGGAAGCATGTATTTTCAAATCATGAAATAATCCTGTTTTAACTGTTGGTGTTTCTTCGACTTTAGTTGTATGTTTTCTGAAGACTGAATCTAATACTCGAGTGATAGTTTAAGCTGTCTAAAACCAGTTAGTTGTCGAGTATGAGTTTTAAGTTGTCCCTATCATCCTGCAAACTACCTTAGTGCTATTTTTGAGTCGACTGCTACTGCTGTGCTGCTTATCTGCTTGACAGTAACATTTGAAACTGTGGTCATGCTCGTAAGAATCTCCTGGGCTGCTGTTCTATTCCCATCATCGTACCTGTCCTCTGTTAATTGTTGTTCCCTGTTTGATTTCTTCATGGCCGGTTGTTGTGTTCAAATCTTTTTGTTTCTCTTTGTTATTTTAATTCAACATGTCGGGCATGAATGCTTAAGTGTCACTGTTTCTCCTTGTTAAGCCTTTCGTGTGGCTCCTAGCTGCTTATGTTATCTTTGAAACGATATTGACCTCCTATACATCCTTATGAGTGTGTATATATAAGGTATACTTCAAATATACATAGAATATACACAATCTGCTGATTTGTTTTGAGTTCATATTTTACATGTTTAACATTATTCATTGATTGCATACTAATCCTTTTCCTTTCATTTTTTTTATGCATGACCATCATATACGAGTCCGAGGGACTCGTTCTTCTTCCACGTTCGGTGTTAGGCTAAAAGCCCAACGAAATCTCCTCCGTGCCCAGCCCGTCCGCAGCAGTTTATAAAATTTCTGCTGGGCCGAGGCCCAACAGCAGCAAAACAGACCGTAGCAGCTTTAAAATGGGGTTGAACCCATGCCCGATTGCAACAGCTCTTTTAAAAAATGGGCTGAGCCCATTTAAATTATCTATTCCTCTATTTATTTTGTGCATATTAACTAACTCTTTGTTTGTTTTGTTTCCTTAGTTTAGATAAATCCTAATGAATTAGTAGGTTTAGTTTTAGAAATGAGTAGTTAGTTTAAGGAAGACTAACAATTAATTCCATAAGTTTTATTCTCTTCTTTTCATGTTAAAACTATTTATAATGTCTAATATTTATTTTATTTGGAATGATTGATTTGCAAAATGGCATGACTATATATTTTAAGTAAAGGGAATCATATTTTATTCTTACTATCTTAATTGCAAAACGTCACTAATATGTAAATATTAATCCAAGTATACTTTATAAACATTTTTTAGATTGATCCGATCATATATAGTTTTAGCCGAATATGGCTAAATAAAAGTTAGTAAAAAGAGAAAGAAAACTCATCACCTTTTACATTCTACTTATAAAATAAGTCTAGATTTTCTACACTCATATAATGTAATTTTATCCCAAGTTTGAATTGGCTAGACCTTCTCTTAAAAGCTTCTATTTATATGCAAATCATTATATTTTGCAAGTCTCATTTTTAAAATGACATTATTATTTAAAGTATAGCAATATTTATAGTTTATTTTAAATAGCATTTGAAGTCTCTTTTTTGTGCAAATTATTCTACAAGTCTTATTTAAATAGCATTATTATACTCTTCCTTAACAACCTTTATAAGTCTTATTTTAAAATAGCCCCTTCAAGATCTTCTATTTTCTATAAATCTTATTTTAACTAACATTATTTTCCTTTAAAACTTTAGCAATATTTGTAAGTCATTTTTAAAATTTAAACACTTTATTTAGCCTTAATTAATTAACCTAAGTTTGGCCGGATAACCGTAGTTAACGGATCCTAGAGGATGCCTAACCCTTCCCTTTAGGATAATCTATAACCCTTACCTAGAATCACGCTAATTGAGCAGGCCATTAACAGAGATTTAGTTAGGTTTTATCTTAGTTAATAAATTAGATGTCCTAATTCACCTTAAAATCAATTAGGTGGCGACTCCTTAAAATGAGCAATTTAGGAATCTCCAATATGTTGTACTCTAATTTAACCCGTTTAAATGGGGTATAACACTCTATTCCTTCTTCTTGATTGTACCTTGAACTACCAGCCTGGCCTTGTTTCTAGTAGTGTTCCCTAGCTCATCAAGTTTGTTGCGAAAGACCCATCTGGTCCCTATCACTGTTCTATCTGATGGTTTGGGGACCAGGTGTCATACTTTATTTCTTTCAAATTGATGAAGCTTTTCTTGCATAGTAGCTATCCAGTTAGCATCCTTCAAGGCTTCTTTGATGTTTTTGGACTCAATTTGGAATAGCAAAGCAGAGAATATGAACATATTTCTCGCCTTTGATTTGGTTTGAATACCTGAGTCTAAGGGAGTAATAACGTTTTGAAAAGGATGAGATCTTCTGTGCTTCCATTTTGAGGCTTGAACCACCGAAGTGGACGGACCAGTTTCCTCAGTGTTGGATCCATCATTAGCATTGATTGATATGTGGCTTCCACTTTCTTGATCAGCTTCAGGAGTACTTGTGACCGCTTCTACAACCCTATGCTCTGCTTCAAATTTAGTAATATGAGAATGAGGTTCCTCCGTATTTGTTGAGGGGCCATCAACATCTGCTTCATCAACTTGTTTTATTTGATTCATCAACTGTCTTCCATTTGGTATCTCGATTTCTTCATTTGGAGCCTTGTCATTTCCCTGGGAGTTTGACTCGTGCACACTTTCCTCTACACATTGTGTCCTTGTTTTAGACCTTGTAAGCCTTGCTGTGGGATGAGTAACTTAGGAAGATCCCTTTATCACTTTTAGCGTCAAACTTTCCCAGGGGTTCTATGTCGTTGTTTAGGACAAAACATTTGCACCAGAAAGCTCGCAAGTATGTCATCTTGGGCTTTCTTCCATTTAATAGCTCATAAGGAGTCTTCTCAAGCAGAGATCTGATCATACATCTGTTTATTATATGACAGGTTGTGTTGATAGCTTTAGCCCAGAAACTTTTGGACACACCACTCGCTATCAAAACTGTTCTAGCCATATCTTTAAGAGTTCTGTTTTTGCACTCCACAACACCATTTTGTTGTGGTGTTCTAGGGGTAGAAAAGTTGAGACTAATACCATTTTCAGTACAGAACTCATCAAACTTTGCATTTTTAAATTCAGTACCATGATCATATCTAATGCTCACAATATGCCCACCAAGTTTTACTTGGATCTATTTTACGAAGGCATAAAATACAGGAAATGTTTCATCCTTGCTTTTCAAGAATAAAGTCCAAGTAAATATGGAATAGTCATCCACAATCATAAAAATATATTTCTTTCCTCCTCTAATTGGAATTCTCATTGGTCCACATAGATCCATGTGAAGAAGTTCAAGTGGCCTTGAGATACTTACCTCCCTTTTTGGTTTGAATGAGGATCTTGTTTTCCGTTTTATGCAAGAATCACAAGTCTTGTGATCCTTAAATTTTGCTTTTGGTAGTCCGCGAACCAGGTCCTTCACAACAAGTCTGTTTAGTAACAAATAGCACGCATGCCCTACTTTTATGTGCCAGAGCTCAGGGTCATCCTCCATTGCACTTAGACAAGTGAGATCATTTTCACTTTGAGGACCAAAATCTGCAACATATACATTCTTGAATCTTTTGGCTATCAGCACCACTTAACCAGTTGTAAGATTTGTGACAGTGCAGGAACATGACAGAAACTTTACTTCATTTCCTTTGTCACAGATTTGGGACACACTTAGCATGCTATATTTCAAACCGGTTACATAGTACACATTCAGAATAGCATGAGAGAGTGTCCTTCCAACTTTACCCACTCCAAGAATGTACCCATTTTTGCTATTTCCAAAGGACACGTTTCCAGCTTAAAAGACTTTGAGTGAACGTCATCCTTTTTTACGGTCATGTGCTTCGAGCAGCCACTATCCATATACCATCTATGACCACCTCCGTTTACCTCATCCTTATCTTCTTCATCATTACCATCTGCGTCTAACTTGGCCAAGAGTGCAGGAATTGACTCATATTCATCGTGAGCTTGCTTAGGGGGAGAACTCTCTTTGTTGGGCGACTTGATTTTCTACTGGTGTTTCTGAGTTTTTCAATCATTCGTCGGAGTTTGCGAGTGAGAAATTCCATGTTAGGCTCATCATCACTTGAATCACACTGTCTGTAATGCTTTTCACTAGCCCCTGATCGTCTTGTACTTGATTGTCCTCCTCCAAGTTTAGTGGAGCAACCATTTGAATGCCTCTTTCTGGGTGTTAACCTTTTAGAAAGAACCCGCTCTGATACTAATTGAGAGAGGCTATGCGTGCATCAAACAATATATGAGGGACCTGGTTATTTACCAGTTCCCTGATGCAGTGTAGTAAGTAAACAAGATAAGATTTTACCGTGAAAAACTCCTTGCTCAAGGGATTAAAAACCACGACCTACCACATAGGATTTCACTTTACTACACCAAGCAACTTCATATTACACCCTCTTGTAATCTAGGAATTAAACCCTTAATCCCTCACCCTCACAATAGCCCTATTGTAAGCTACACGTTATGACTAACTCTAGCCATGCATTCAATAAAGTTTAACTACCTTTAGCCAAACCAACTAATACACCTTAACTAACTCTAGCCAAGGGTACCTCTCAATAGCTACAAACCAATGTACAACTACTGAGAATTCAGAATACCTACAACAGTTTCTTTGGAGAAGAGTAGGTTTACAAGATAAAGAACATAAACAAAGCTCAAAACAAACTAAGGGACATTTGCATCTTCAGTTATTGGGATGTGGTCCTTCAGTCTGTGATCAGCTTTGTTTTGAACACTTAGAGAATCTCATGACGGCTGTACTTTTAGAATGACTCTAGGTTCTCCAAGTGATTCACAATATGTTGGAATATGTTGTATATATATTGGGGAGCATGTGGGTTAGAGAGAGACCACTCTTCCCGTGTTTGATTTAAAGCATGGGCCGCAACACTGCTGTACAGTTGTGCAGTGGGCAGTGCAGCTTTACAGTTGTTGCTGCTGACTATACAACGTACAGAGAGAGTAGATCGCGAACCAGGTCTCTCTCTATTTCTCCAGTAGTTTGACAATCATCAAAACGTAGAATGCATTTTGTCTTATCAATATATACTATCAGATCTCTCTATAACAGTCATCTTTTATAATACTTTTCACTAACACCAAGTTTACTTGAAACCACAATTTCATGTTCTCTATAATAGCATTTCCCTATAGCAGCTAAAAAATATTTGAACAAACAATATCGTTATAAAAAAGTTTGACTATATGTGTGCTTTCATATGAATTTTAATTGAAATAAGTTTTGGAAAAAGAAACAAGAAAGGGACAAAGGGAGCATAAGTGCCCTTCCCTTGCATGTATGAAACAAAGTGGATCTCCGTCAACGAAGTTGTAACTAAGGAAATTTAAACGATATTCCATTCTAGCACGTAATGGATGGAGGATAAAATTGTCCAATTTCAAATAGTTTTGGGTTAAAATTGCCTTTTTAATTGTTCATTTAAGCTGGACCAATCATATGGAATTTTTTAGCTACTTGATCTATGGCCAAGGCATATTTGAGCTACTTGATTAACGAAGGGGCATTTTTGTGCCAAAAGCGAAACGGAGGGCAAAGTTAATAGTTCAGCGCCAAAATTGGCTCCTTTTCATTCAAGTTGGAGCAATCGTCAACGGTAGAGACGAATGGCTAACTACGAGACCATTTTTGAGTTGCTTGATTAATGGTGAGGATATTTTTGTGCTAAAAATGAGATAGAGGGCAATAAGTTTTTTCGATCGAATAGTTCAGAAGCAATGTGGCTCTTTTTCATTGAGGTTGAACACCAAGGGTATTTTTTATTTGATTGGCTAACAATGGCGGTATTTTTGAGCTACTTGATTAACAGTAAGGATTCTTTTGTGTCAACATGAAAGGGAGTGCAAAGTTTATCCGTTTGAATGCTTAAAGGGCAGAAATGACCCCTTTTCCCAAAATAATTATCGTTTAATTTTATCCAAGTATGGTACTACATCTAGTGGATTATCAAATGATGAACTTTATTAAATATTTTCTGCTATGTTCCCCAAATAAGACGATCAACATATGTTTTCATGCCAAAATAGTCTCTTCATCACATTAAGATGTTCTGAGACTTGAAATTCCACCATTTAATGTCCAAGTTTTCCTTTCTCTTAGTATAATTTAATTGGATAAACCGTACCTTCAACCAGGGAAATACGAAAAAATAAATATGGTATATCAGTATATGTAACATATACTCTCTTTGTTTCTCTTCATTTCAAGTTGTATGACATAGTTTAGATCCGCACGAAATCTAAAAAGAAATGAAGACTTAAATTTGTGATCTTAAACATGTCACGACATATATTTATATAGTAATAAAAATTGAAAGTGTAAAGTTGATATTTTCAAATTTAAAAATATGCCATTCCTTTTTGAATGATTGAAAAGGAAACCGTAACATAAACTGATCAAACAAAGAGAGTATTTCTTTACGTTTAAAATAAATTGAAGATAAACAAGGTAGATGATGTTACATGTCATATTGATGATAGTAGCATTGTAAGCCACAAATAAAACACAGAGCACACTACATGTTGCTATGTCGGTTCTTTGAATCTAGCTTTAATTTCCATGAATGGATACTTCAATTTATAGCTTAATCCATAGTTCTAATTTGTGGTCTCCAACTCATAAAATTGAAAAGTGGCCACTTATCTTGCTCCTCCCAGTTCAGTGGCCATTCAGGCTAGGAGCTATTCTTGTCCAATTGATACCCCTTCACTTGAATTGTGCAGATAGGTAAACAAACATTTATCTATATATATATATATATATATATATATATATATATATATATATATATATATATATATATATATATATATAGTTTTAAAAAAATATGGGTGTGTTCGGTATGGGAAAAAATATTTTTCAGAAAATGTTTTTCAAATTTCTCATGTTTGGGTGGTCAAAATGTTTTGGAGAAATTTTTTCTAGGAAAATAAGTTTCTTAAAAATGTGAAAAATGATTTCCTAATGAAATTAGGGTTCATTAGGGAAAACAAGTTTCGTAAATGACATCGAAGGACCAAGGTCAGTGTCTCGTCCCCACCCACGCCCAATCCACCCCTTGACCATCCCACCAACCCCAAACCTCCACTCCCCACCCCATAGTGCTTTGCTAGATTATATAGAAATCTCTTGGGATAATATTTATATGATTACTTACCATACACAAGAAAATTAGTAAGAAATTCATTTGTTTTCCAAGGAAAAATTTTCTGAAAAATATTTTTCATGGAAAACATTTTCCTTCATACGAAAAACACCCTATATATTGAATTTTCTTAGCTTGTTTTATTTAATATTATAATTATTTTTAGTGAAAATTCTGACTTCGTTATCAGAACCAACGCATATACCTGTCTCTACGGCACCACATGCAAGTAATTGTAAGCCAGTACTTGCTCCATCCCAAAAAAAAATGTTATGATTCGGATTACGAGGGTCAAACTAACTAATATTCAGTCTAAATTTAGATTTAGAAATCCTTAATTTTTTTATAAATAAAAATTACATAATTAAAAACTACATAAAAAATAGTATAAGTCTCAATAGTCAACAATTCAAAATATTTAGAAAGTATTTGAACAAAATTATGATCAAGAAATTATTATTTGACTACCCAAATAGTAACTATAACAATCTTTAAGGGATGAAGGGAGTAATACATTATTCAATATAAACAAGAAGTACATATTCAATTAAAATAAATAAAAACTATCTAGTAGAAGGACATATTCATGGATTAACAATGAAAGAAACAAAGGTGGACGTGCCGGAGTGGTTATCGGGCATGACTAGAAATCATGTGGGTTTTGCCCGCGCAGGTTCGAATCCTGCCGTCCACGTTTATATTTATTTTTGTTTAATAAATTCAACGAAGAAAACGAAACGACTTTTTAAAAATAAAAAAAAATCACTTCACGTTATTGTTACTACTAAACACTTTTTTCCTTCTATTTGTTCTTGCATGTGCTGACCACAGATCTTAACTGAGACTAGATTTGTATCTTTCTCACTTAATAAAAGTTTCAAGAAAAATTCATGCTTTTTTGCTCGTTTGTTTTTTAACGTTCTTACAACTTCAATTCTAATAACATTCTATCCTCCCCCTCTTTCAACCCCAGCCACATGCATAAAGTTTAACTCATTTTGTCCAGTGAAATAGTTTTTAAGTATATTATTTTAAGATATTTTTAAGATTAGTGTTTATAATTTGTGATTAAGACTTCAAAATGTAAAGGTTTGCTACCCTACTTCGCTTTGGAATGGAATGTGAACGTAAATTCGAATTTTTTTTACCTTGTAATTTAACTAAAATTGAAATCCTAGTTAACCTCTCAAAAATACTTAGCTTGTAATACATATGCGTAGGGGGTGGAACTGAAGAATGTTAGCAATTCAAAAGTGATTCAATAAAAAAAAAAAGTGGGTCCAATTGAAGAAAAAGAAACTTAGACTATCGTTTATGCATTTGAATGTGTTGTATTAAGTTGCTCTTGTTACGGTAATTTATATATTTGTTTACTTCTGCAGATATCGATATTGCTTGTATAAATTTTTAGGTACGCTACTCTTGCTGTTGCACTATAAATTTCTCTTATACTAAGAAAACTCAACAATTGATAAACAGAAAAGAACAAAAATGGTCCCTTAACTATGATAGTAGGTTCAAAATAGTTCCTTAACTATGCACTTAACGGTTTTAGTCCTTTAAGTTTGTTACAAGTTAACAAAAATGGTCCCTTAACTATGAGAGTAGGTTCAAAATAGTCCCTTAACTATGCACTTAACGGTTTTGGTCCTTTAAGTTTGCCATAAGTTGACAAAATGGTCCCTTAACTATGGGGGTTGGTTAAAAATAGTCCCTTAAGTATGCACTAAACGGTTTGATAATGTCAGAAAATGGTGTCTCGAAACACAAAGACCGACGGACTCTATCAATTAAAACTGAGGGAATCCATCGACTAAATAAAATACACTAGACTTTAGAAATAAATTAGAAATAGCAGGAACTAAAAAAGTTGTCACTACCAAAAACAAGCGAGAAAAACGATGGACGGAAACCGATGGATAAAATCGAGGGACACTATTTTTTTTTATTGTTTTTTACGAAAACCAACGGAAGTCCATCGGTTATTTTTGAGGAAAAATGCGCGGAAGTCCATCCTATAACCGACTAACGTCCGTCGGTTTTGTCCCGAGTTATCTGACCGATCTAGAGTTCTCACTAATTTTTCCCTTTTTTTCATAGTTCTCGTCAAATCTAACAAATAGAGTTCCATGAATATTTTGTCTAGACTAAAACTGTCAACTTATGGCAAACTTAAAGGACCCAAACCGTTAAGTGCATAGTTAAGGGACTATTTTGAACCTACTCTCATAGTTAAGGGACCGTTTTTGTTAACTTGTAACAAACTTATAGGACTAAAACCGTTAAGTGCATAGTTAAGGGACTATTTTGAACCTACTATCATAGTTAAGGGACCATTTTTGTCCTTTTCTCAATTGATAAATATATAAAAGAAGTTTGTTTTACAATTTACACTATCGGCCACGACAAAGCTAGATTTTATTTAAAGATGCATATGCTGGTATGAATGACAATCATATTTATTCCTGTTTGGCAGCCTTCCTATTTTATTAGGTAAATTGATTTGCTTATATACTAGTTGGTAGTTCACTCTGATTTAACTGCTAGCCAATTAAATAAATGCATAATACTCATTTTTTTAAAATAGGAAAGCTGAAAAACTCACAACACCAAGGGAATCAACATGCTAGAATTTGACTACATTACATACTATAAAAGAAAGGTGTTTTTTGTGAGAAACTGTCTTTCGAAAAAGTACAACAACAACATACCCAGTGAAAGGTTAAAGTGTAGGCAGATCTTACCTCTACCTTGGAAGGTAGAGAAGCTGCTTCCGAAAGACCCTCGGCTCAAGAGAAAGTTTGACAAAAAAAAAGGTTAGGTATAGACAAGTAGATCAAAGCAGTATTAAAGTGAAAATAACGAGAGCGAAAAAACCATGATGAAGCAGCTTGAAAAAAGAGGCAGTAGCTACCACATATAAATAAGGTAAAAGGCAGTTACTACAGTCGATATACAAATGCATACACTAATCGCAGTACAAGAAATAAATACATGTAACAGAAGTAAACTTTCAGTACCAAAGTAGATATGTACACAGAATCAAAATTGATGCAGATTGGACGAAGAGCCCCAAACTTGCATGTCCTTCGATTACTACTGCCAAACTATGTAGCTAAGGGTAAAAGTCCAACAACTGTAATCGACTAGCTAGCTTGGTTTTGCCTCAGCTTCTTATAAAAATCTCCTGAATCACCAGCCTAATAAGTTCATCTCCTGTTCTCTTCTTGGCCTGAAATACCCTATGGTTCCTTTCCGTCCATATGACATATATGCATCCAGCAAAAGCCATTCTATACATCATTGAATCTGTACCTTTGCCTTTAGCATGTCTGTTAGCCCAATTAACATCATCGGGCCATGGTAATACCTGCCTATGATCCCTTGCCACTGTAATAACTTGTACCAAACATGTCTACTAAGTTGTTTTAGGCTCTCATCAGTAATGGTGCAGATAGAACAAGTTTGGTCCTTGATAATTCTCCATCCCTCCAATCTATCTTTGGTATACAACTTCTCATGAAGAACAAGTAGTATGAATAGCCATTTGGGATTTACTAAGTTGTTACACCATAGTCTCCACCATGCTACCTTCTGTAATGGCCCTCTCATCTTCACTTACATCTTATGATGGAAAACACCCTCATATTGCATATCTCACCAACAGTTAGTCCAACTTCCTCAAGATATTTCTTGGCTTTGAAAATTTTGAGGCTCATCCATGCTGCCTGTTTTAGTTCCACCTCCATCACTTGTTTCTTCTTTATATAGTAGGCATGTATCCATCTCACCCACAACTTATCCTTTTTTAACATAAATATTCCACAATAGTTTGCAAATAGCAACCTCGCTCCATACAGAAATATCTATTATGTTGGTTGTGCGAGTTTTGATGATTGACAAAATAAATGAACAAGACTAGTAAACAAGTTTTAGAGACAGATATTTGAGATAAAGCAAATGAATTAAACACAGAGAAAGATGATGGACAAAGCTACGGAACAAGTGGGTGAACCAGATCTGACATGATCTAATCAGGAGAGTTGCAAACAAAATTCAAGAACCAGGTCTGCAAACATGTTCCAACGCAGAGACAGGTGCAGTGAACAGATCAAAGATAGTTGCAAGACAAGGGTGAATGAAACAGGTCTATGGACATGTTCCATCTCAGAGAGTGAGAAGATTCAGAGAAGAAAGAACTAAGTGTTTGAACCAGGTCCAAGAACATGTTCCAGCTCAGAGTCCTGCTGCGAGTGGGATTTATGTTTTATGGAAAAGACTTGGCGAACAAGTTTGTAGGATTTCTTGCCATAATTATCGAGATACTTTGGACTACTACAAGGACATTGAAGACGCGTGAATGCAAGAATCCTAAGTCAACTCAAACCCTAACTCTCATGATGGACCTTACCGTATAGGGATTGAGTTCAGCTGACTTGATGCAAACCTAGTACTATAAATATTCAAGTCATGCCATGAAGAAGATTCGCAGACTTACAAAGATAAAAAAAATCAGAATATTGAGCAAGCACAGTCAAAACTAAAATTATGAGAATTCTGATTACAAAAGAGCGACCCTGATACTACGAAGAAGATTGAAGAAATTGTTTCGTAGAGTTTATGTTTTATAGTTCTTGGTCTAGATTTGTGTATTAGGTTTTTTTATCTAGTCGTACCTTTATCCGCTTTCTTAGAAGCAATAATTGTAGGTATAAACGTTAGTCAAATTCAAATTCAAGTTGGGATAACTTGAAGTGTGCTCATTAGTCTAGGGAAGTTAGTGAGATAGGAATTAGAGTTTAGTTCCTAGGTTACAGAGGTTGTAACTTTAATTTGCAAAGGCTCACAGTTGTAGTGGAGTTTTGGAAAAATCCTACAAAGGTGTAGGTCGTGGTTTTTTCACTCTTGTGAGTTGAGTGGTTTTCACGTAAAATACTGTACTTTACCGTTCTTTACTATTCTGCAAACGCTAGCTTGGAACAAGTAGGGTAACGTGTCCTACCCTAAAGGCGAAAATTTGGTAAATAACAGGATAAATCACTGGGTGTGAAAAGTATCACATTAGATTCAGTCCTACTGCTGTCTTGGGTTGACATAGTGTTTCCCAAGCAATTAAAGCCTTTTCAGATTCTCCAACAGTCCATGTCCATAAGAATTATCTACATACATCCTCAATCTTCTTGACTATCTCCTTGGGCAAGAAAAATATTTGGGACCAAAAAATTTGTATTGAGAATAGCACTGCCTTTAGTAGTTGTACCCTTCCTGCATATGTGAGTATTTTTGAAGTCTTGGAGGTGTTTCTTCCCAGCAGTTTCTCCAACAGTGGTGTGCATTGGACAACATTTAATCTCTTACTACTTAAAGGGACACCTAAGTGTTTTTTAGGCAGTGATCCCTTTGAGAATCTGAGTATGTCTAGTATTTGTTGATGTTCTGTATCTTTAATACCTCCAAAGAACACATTATTTTTCCCTAGATTTTCTATAAGACCAAAAGCCTTTGAGAATTGTTGAAAGTAATTGAAAAACCAATTGTACATAAGAAATGTCCCCTCTACAAAACAATAATAAGTCATCAGCAAATCCCACTTGAATGATATGAAGTCTCTCATATTTTGGGTGGTAGTTGAAGTCTTGTATATTCCTCAAAGTCTTAAGAAGTGTATTCAGGTATTCCTTCACCAAGACAAACAAATAAGGTGATAAAGAGTCCCCCTGTCTCAACCCCCCCCCCCCCCCCCCCCATCCCTTTTTTTTTTTTTGCTTGAAAAGAATTCACTGGTGTACCATTTAATATGATGAAATAGGACACAGACTTGACACACACCATAATCCAGTTGATTACCTTGGTAGGAAAATTCAAGCAGTGCAAAATTTTCTCAAAGAATATATATTCCATTGAGTCATAAGCCTTCTGCATATCCACCTTCATCATACACCTAGGACTCACCCTTTCCTCCTGTAGTCCTTAATCAATTCATGACTTAGTATTATGTTTTCTATAATGACCCTACCAGGTACAAACGCTGACTGACTGTTGTCAATCAATTGGTCTATAACCCCCTAGAGTCTATTAGTAATAATCTTAGAGATGATTTTGTACATTATTAAAAAAAGTGATATCGGTCTGTACTCTTTTACAATAGATAGGTTCTTCACTTTTGGGATTAGTGTCACAATAGCACAATTAACGGGTCTATGCATTTTTCCTTGTTCAAACAATTCTAACGCACTCTACACACATCATTACCCACAGTGATCTGCCAAGTCATTTTAAGGAAAACTGAGTTGAAGTCATTTATACCTGGCGCCTTTTGATCATCAATTCCTTTTAGTGATAGCCATATTTCCTCTCTAGTAATCTCCTCCAGTTGTGTAGTTGTTGCTGTCTATGGAGGATATTTCCTTCCTTTATTAGTTAGGGATTAATGGCAGGCAAACTAGTAGCATTAGTCCCCAACAGATGTTGATATAATCCCACAACTTCATGCTCTATATCAATCCTAAATTGTAGCATTTGTCCAGCCAAATATTGCAAATGTTTAATTCGATTCTGTGCTATTCTGCATTTCATACAGGCAAAGAAATAGCCTGTATTTGAATCTCCCTATTGTACAAATTTCACCCTTGATTTTTGTCTCACAATGACGTCTTCTATTATTGCCCATTTCTCCAGATTCTGTTTAGCTTCTTTCTCAACATTCACTAGTTTAGTTTGTCTAGTATGATCATTCATTTGTTCTTGGATCTCCTGAAGTTGTTGTCTGTACTGTACCACCTTTGTTCCCACTGAAGTATGCTCTTGTACCTTCAATTTCTTGAGTCCATTCTTCACATTTTTCGGCTTAAGCCATACTTGTTTCATCTTCTCACCTGTCACTCTTTTATTCCAACACTACTTTACTATTGATTCAAACTGATCATGCTCTGTGAGATAATTGAAAAACCTAAATGGTCTTCCATCTTTTCGTTAGTGGTCTTCAAAATGTATCATCAGAGGGGAATGATCAGAGAATTGGGATTCTATAATGAGGACATCTTGATGAGTCCATTTTTGAATCCATTCAGCATGACATATAGCCCAATCAATCTGGCTAAGTATGTGATTATTACTCCAAGTATATCTTCTGTCTACTGACTTAACTTCACACATCCCAGTATCCACCATGAATTCATTGAAGTCAGTGATCTCAGAGCTAAGTACAGGGTTTCCGCTGCCCTATCATCCAAGTTTAGCATAGTGTTAAAATCTCTTGTCACCAACCAAGGCCCTTGGTTACTATTTTGTAGTTATTTCAACTCCACCCATAGTGATTTCTTGTCTTCTATAGTGCGAAGTGCATAGACAACAGTAATATTGAAGTTTATGTTTAACGACCTACTAGACAACTTTCCATGTATCCCTTATGTGTTCTGGTCTGGAATACTAAACCCACTTCTTGTGTGTTCCATAATACTCATATTCTTCATCTACTACTATAAGCATAGTTTGAGACCCATCTCCGCGTAGTAACTAGTCTCTTTATTATTCGAGTTGATTGGTCTTGTTTCACCTTATGTTCAAAAATAGCTAAAATTTCTACCTTATTCCTACTTATGAACGATCTCAACTCATTTCGTTTATAGGCTTTGTTGAGATCCCTCACATTCCAGGCTACCACCGTCATTGAGAAATTGAAGGGTTAGTGTTTCCACCCTTGCTATTCTGCCCCTTGTCCTCTACTGCCTCTGTGTTGGTCGTTATCGGATCCACCAATGGACTGAAACCATTGTCAGTGTTCAGCTCCTTCGTAATTTTCCCCGATGTACTTGCTCTAGCAACATTCCTCCTTCCAGCCCTTAATAAACCCTAGTGTTTGATATTGAGTTTTGTATTTAGTAAACTTCTGTGTTCCAGTATCCAAGTTTGCACCATTGCAATATTAGAGTTGCAATTTGTGAATGATTAAAGTTTCAAAAAAGCTTCTGGGCAAAATTACTTTTTTCAGTTTCTGATAAATAATTTATGCTACTAACCAATAACACTTATTTTTTTCTCCTAAATCATTAGTAAATTTAAATTTTAGTCTTTGTGATATTCGGTAATGCACATTTAACCTTATTAAGTTAATTGTGTGTTTTGTTGTTTTGATATCTGCCCATCCCTCTTCAAATTCCTCTCTACTTAAGCTGTCCAACATAATAGATATGAACTCATTCATTGTATCATCGTAAACATGTTCACGAACCTTAAATTTCTTAGGTATCTTTACAAAAATATCTCATATGCATAAACGGTAGACAGTTTCAGGCATGACTTGACCGATTGCTACCCTGATACTTTCACATTGATTAGCCAATATACACATAAGGTGAACATCCCCCAATGGCATTAATAAATGTTCTGAACAACCAACGGAATATCTATGTAGTCTCAGGTGATATTATTGCACAACCGAGAAGAACGGATTGACAATGTTGGTTGACACCCATAGATGAAGCAAAAGGCATCCCACGTTTGCTCACGATATACATGGTATCAAAGCTAAAAATATTATCAAATTCCTGGTAAGGGGGCTACATTAAGAATGAATTCAGATTATATTCCTTAATCACACATGAACATCTAACTCGAACAAATGGAAGAAGTCCATTCTCAATCGCCTAGTACTGTGAATATAAGTTTTGCAATTCTTCAGCAACACCCTAATTTGTCACACCCCCCCCCCCCCCCCCCAACCAAGCTTGGTGTGCTCTAATATTCTTAGCAACTCTGATACCTACTGTATCATTAGCTTTCAGTGACCTCTATAAAACACTAGACACTACTCATTGTTCGGCCATCAGTCTAGACATTTCAGGACAAGTAATCTCCTTACTTCTCTTGGGGGTCTCTAGATTTTCTAGCTTTATCACGTGTAAAGCACATACTTAGGAGAATTGCTATTACTATCATTATGCATTGATCCCTTAACTATACTAAACCCCTTCAATCTACCATACTTATCTTTGTGTCAAACAAATCATCTAGAATAAGGAATCACATACCCTTTTTCTAGAACATACGCATGTTCAGCAAGTCGCATATCATTCCCAAGGCATAATTTCATTCCTACATCCTCAGATTCGGTAATCAATGAGTTTTTTATTTCGTCACTGTTTAACACACTATCATCGCTGAACCAAAATAAATCAACCATGGTGTGCCTTACATTATTAGAATTACGAGAGACTTCGCTAGAGGAACTAGGATCAGTGTTTTAAAAGGCGTTTTCGGGGCGAGCCCCGGGGCGAGCCTCGATGCGAGGCGTACCTAAATTGCCCCGAGGCTATGGTGGGGGGCGAAAGTATCGAAAGGCGTACGCCCAGAAATTCGGGGCGTACGCCTGGGCGTTTGGGGCGTACGCCTGGGCGTTTGGGGCGTACGCCCGGAATTTTTTTTCAAATTAAAACGAAATTTGTTAAATAAGTCCTTAGTATAATGCCCAAATTCTCAAAAGTCAACATGTAATTACTCAAATGTTTTAAAGAGGAACTGAAACATTAAATTTAAAAGTCAAGACTTTTTTTTATTGCTAGAATGCCTAATATATGTTCTTTTCCAACTATTTATCTTGTCTTCTACTATCTCAAAAAAATAACGAGCAGTCACTTGTACTTGTAAGTAGCGTATAATAGATTGTTCTAATTAGTTTTTTTGTGTGGGTAGAGCATATATATATATATATATATATATATATAAACGTATAATATATTGTTCTAATTAAATTTTTTTTTTGTGGTGGAGCATATATATATATATATCTTGAACTTATATATATATATATATCTCTTGAACTTATATATATATATATCACTTATTTATAGTTTTCTTCATTTTTTACGCTATTTCACCTATTTAAAAGTATTGATTATAATTATATCATTTTATAAAATATTAAAAATTAAAACCCCATGGGGCTTACGCCTCGTGCCTCAGGGCTTACGCCTCACTGAGGCAGACGTAAAACGCCCCGCCTTACGCCTTCGCCTTTTAAAACACTGACTAGGATATCCTTTGCTACTTTCTCCTTCCATTTTCTTTCACTATAGTGAAAATCAAAGGAATTTGAAAGATAAGGTGAAAGACTAAATCTGGTGTCAAGACCCAATCTAAATAAGTCGCGCGGGCACCTACCTTTTCCACCTCGGTAGGCGAACCCTATTCCAATAATCTCAAATACACGAAAAAATAAATAAGTAAGCGGAAGAAATAGAAATACGTAAGTCTGACATAATCATAGATAGAATATGCGGAATACATCAAACCTCCCCAAATATATGTCTAGTCATACAAGAGCAACTAACTAGATACTACAAGTCTGAAAATAACAAAACATATCAAATGTCTGAATATGTCTTGGAATAACAAGACATAAAACAAGAAAGAATCTTCAAGGCGGCGGACATCCTGGAGCTCACCCTGAAAGACTCTAAGCAGCAGATCTCGGAACTCAATTAGCCACGAGAAACGGAGGTAGATCCCACCTAGAAATCTGCATTCATAAAAGAATGCAGCAAGTGTAAGTTAGTACAAACAACAAGTACTGGTAGGTATCATAGGCCGACTAAGTTTAGCTAACACATATCAAGTCAATAAGGTAAGATAAACAGGTAAATCAACAAGGTATAAGTCAAACACGAGCCAGAAACCAAGTACACGTCATCACCTATGTATAGCATCTAATCCCAATTATGCCAAGTCTCAAATAATCAGTCAGAATCCGTATATCACAAGTACATCACAAGAATATCACAACAGAAGCCAAAGTGCAATGCAATGCAATAATGTATGAAATGTATATGCAATGCAATGTTGTGTACACATGTACTCTGGACGAAAATATCGACTTCTCGGCAGTACAACCCATGGGGGACCCGCAAAGTCCATGTACCTTACGGCTCCAGCACAAACCTCGGCAACCGCTACCTCACGATTCAGGCAAAAACCTCGACAATCGCTACGCACAACCTCGATTCTAGGACAACCATCGGATATCGGTCCTCGCATCACTCTCATCCAACTGATCCCAGCTCATCACAGTGTTTCCTCAAGTATCATCAGTGTATCAACAGTATATCATGAAGGATGAGAATGTGTGCAATGTATGAGTTCAATGTCAATAATTAGATCAATATCATAAGTACCAAGCATGGGTACGCCAACGATATAATGAAAAGGCTACACAAGCCATATAGAACACTATCCTCATATCAAACGTCAACTAATAAGATACTATAATATCATGAAAAGGCTACACAAGCCATATAGAACACTATCCTCGTATCAAACATCAACAAGTAAGCTACTACAATATCATGATCAAGATATAGCAATAGTCTCCAATATCTATTATCATCACGTGGCATCAAGCCAACAACAATAGAACAAATCAAGTCACAACACAACAGGGTGGCTAACCCCAATCACACAACAAGGCCCAACCTAAGACAATGTCCAACCCAACTTCATACCCCAAAGGTTTACATTCTTTCTCCGACAATATCGTCTAAATATATGCTTCACTAAACGAAGTCTCACCATAGGGTAAACCGTAACCTACCTGGAAAGCCAAACAGTAATATTACCAACAATCACACCTTAGCCTTTCCTTTGAGCTTCGAGATCAAGAAATTTTAAGCATATTCGAATCATGGAATTAGAATCAAGAAGAACATCAAACAAACCCTACTTTTATTCAAGACCCAAATCTCCACCCTATGGAATAGGGTTTATGAACTAGAAGGGTGAAATTAGGAATCTAAAGCTCCCAACATGAAATCCAACCCCTAGGTGATCAATTCCCATCAATAGCAAGCTAGAATAATCAACAATTCACTCAATTTCGGATTCTAGGCAAAACCCCCAAATTTAGGTATAAACCCTAACTTCCAATTCCACAAATTAGCCTCTAATTAGGAAGAAGTTATGAAATAAAGGATTCTAATCATCAATTCAATGCTTAAAGAAGCTAACCAAACCAACAAATCATGATTTAGAAGCCTAGAAAGAATATTCATTAAACCCCTTCTTAATCTTCAATCACTTAATGAACTATCACGATAAAAGAATTCTAAGATGATTAGAGATAATGGAATAGCAAAGGGATTAGAAGGACTTACCACCAAGAATCTTCTCCAATAATACTCTAGATTTGATCCCAATAGCACATATTTCAAAATAGTAATAAATGAGAGACTAAGGGCTTTTAATACACAATTAATGAAATAACAGCCCCGATACCGTTACGGCGACAGCGGGACCGCGGTCTTGCCCCGACGGCCTCTCAGACCGCTGTGACGATATGCCCACAAATGCTCTGGGCCGTTATGGCGGTCCACCCAACCGCTACGACGGTACCGCTGGGGCGGTAAGGGTGCCACCATGGCGGATACCAGCATCAGAATTCCCAAAAATAATCTCAATCTCTATCCGAAATCCCGACTAATACCTGACGCCATCTGCTGACAAACCACATACACAAACACACATAAAAACACGCTACGAACGCACTCGTGACCTCGGAAATCGTTGATCGATTCAAGCCCCAATACCTCAATTCCAACTTCCCAATCCAGGTCCCAAAATGCACCCGAGTGCATTGGGAACCAAACCAGTTATGCACACAAGTTCTAAAAGACCATCCGGACCTCTCGGAATCGAAGGATTTTCGAAAAAGGTCCGTTTACCCAAAATTCAACTTTGAGTCAACTCTTTTTCGCTTAAAGCCCAAATTTCACAAAAAATCGCCCGAAACACATCTAAACACCTTGGGAAACGTATCAACGGTCCCCTCAGGTCAAAAGTGAGCTAAACAAGCTCGGGGAAGGGTCAACAGTGCTGAAAAGACTATAACGATCAAGCGGGTCGTTACATCTAGACCACAAGTAATTTGTGTTGTAGATGAAGAATTTAATGGAAGATGAAATTTTGGAGGAAAACTGTTAATAGAACGCACGTGTAATTATGATCTGTTGTAATATGTTTTGTAACACATTAATCACTGTCAGAACTCGTTAATCAATACATGGAGGGAATGATTTAGTTTTGGAGGGAAAGCTTTAGCGGGGAAGCTACACTTAATCCCATCTAATGTGTGATGAGGGCATTGTAGTACTTTTACTTTGTTTGGACGTTCTTTAGACAAATTAGTTTGGACACAAATCATCTCTCTTATGAAAAATACATAATACAAAAAAAAACTTTGAGGAACATAGATCTTTTTTTCTTCTAGAAGGAAGTCGATGGAGATAAAATCAAGAAAAGTCCTTAAACATTGATGTTAACACACATGTGGGATTATTGATAACGAAATGGGACCCTTAAGCTAGTTGGTAATTTCAAAAACTAGTGTACTTGTTGACCGCGCTTCGCGCGGTGGTAAAAAACTTCTCTTACAAATACATGGATCATAGATTTAATGAAAAGAAATAAGAAATATAAAAAAACTGGTGATTAGTAAAATAAAAGGTATAGACATTAATTCTACATTAAGTTTTCTACCAAAGAAATAATTTTTCACAAAATAAATGCAAAATGGTAGAACTAACATGCTAATAAGCATAAAAATATCTATTTTTTATTTTATAAAACGACTCAAAAGAAAGAAAGAATGAACATAACACGTGTTAGTGAGCCTTAAGCCGCTCACTGAGAGCATCGAATTGATACAAAATAAAGAAAATAAAATTTTTAAAAGAATTAAAATCCCAAAAGCACAAAGTCAAAAAAATTAAGATGTTTTTTTTTAAATTTACATGTCAATTAACAAAACAAAAAACACAAAAATAAGTATGCACAAAAAAATAGTCCTACTCTCTCTAATGACTAAAAAATGACTTTGAATTTTGTCATATTTAAATACACAAAGGCATTGAATAGAATGTCAAAAATAGTGCAGGGACCTGAGAAAGAACAACAAAAAGAAATAAAGCATATTACGTGTTTGTTAGCCGTGAATCTTTCTTTAAAAGCGTGGACCTTAAATAAAACTATAAATAAATCAAACTATAAAAATTCACGGCTCTCTTAGCACAAAACAAAAAATAAAAATTACTTTCCGAATAACAACACATCTAACTATAAAATCTCTAAAACAAGATTCATAACCGTGAAAAATTATCACGCTTTTTTCTTTGATGGACAAGAAAATAGAACAACACATACTCTCTCTCTCACCTTTTTTTTCTTTTTTGGTTAATAAGGTTCACATACTTTCTCTTTCATATTGTACTTAAAATGAGTAAAGGATTGGAAAAATGGGAAAGAGAAAAGCGGGAAAAAAAAATACTCCTAGAAGATAGTATAAAAGAATATTTCTATGGAAGTCCTGAAAAAGGTAACTAAGAGGAAAAATTAGAGAGAACTGAAAAAAATGTTACAGAACTTTATTATCTTAATTGCTTAGAAATATGAACAAAACAAACGGCCAACCTCCGACGTAAATTACAACATGGATTGCGTAAAAAATACATATAATTTTTATTTACTAAAGAGCTTATTGCCTAAATAAGCAGAACAATTGGGTAAAGTTAATGCTAGAAATAACGTATTTTGGTTTCTCAAGTTGGAATTAGCTTTGAAACAAAAGACACTTCAAGATTCCTTCAAATCAATATGTGTATATATAAGGTTTTTTGCAAATTAAATATTAGCAAAAGTTCATCCCTTGATCAATAGCAAATACTAAATACAGTTAAAAATTAAAACCATTTACATCGATCACAAAAATGTCTTGTTATGCAGCTTATTTTCCATTTCACAGCAAATGCTAGCAAATCATCATTTTCAGATTTTGCCTCTATTTTCGAATCATTAAGTTCAAGAATTATAGGTTCCAAAGTTACATCGTGTCAATTCCTAAGCAAATGTAATCATGTGCATGAATAAACCTAATTAAAAAGGCTATGCATTGTAAAGAAATTAAAACAAATTAATAAGAGCAGACGAAAGTTTATGAATTTAGAAAGTGCATATAATTACCTTAAAAGAAATGCATTCAACGTTGAAATAGATATCACTGAGTGTACCAGCCTATCAAGCTCTTCAATGTTGATGACATGACACAAATCATCAAAATTTAACAAATACAAGGTAAAAAGAATTTGTTGGGAAGATTGCACATACAAATACATTCAACCAAGATAAAATATTCACCAACACATGAATTTCACATGACAAATGTTACTATACAAAGTTTTAAAAAAAAAAAAAAAAACAGCGGACCTCATACTGGAGAATTTTCTAATGCAGCCTTGTAGTGGAGCTAAAATGGACGAAAATATCTGAATTTGTTGACAATATGGGGTTTATTCTTATCTTTTTATTTCCCATCTTAATTGGCACATTACTGCACATCAATTTTTTTTAAATAATTAAGTGATTTAATGTGAGTAATGGATATTCTTAATTAAGAGTGGAAGTTATATATGAAGAGGTGTGAGTTATGAAGATGACTTTTTAAAATAAATAAAATATTTTAAAAAATGAGAAAAAGGCCAAAAAAAAAAAGGAGAACAAAGATAAATAGAAGCCTCGGCCATAGAAATGTGCCGCATCACCTTGTTTATGTCTAAATTTATTTTATATATAGATTTCAATGAGTCTTTTGTTCGGTTAAATTTCAATGAGTCATTTTCCCGTAAATGAATTTTGCCTCATTGAATATTTGATCTTTTCAAGTGATTTGAGGACAAGTAATAATAGTTTGTAATTGCCAAAAAAAAAAAAAGTAATAATGGTTTGTTAGTTAAATGGACCGTTTTAAATATACAGCTCTCGAGCTACTACCAGGGCGGATGCAGTAAGAGACCAGGGTGTTCACCCGAACACCCTGGACAAAAAATTACAATGTATATTTAGGGTAAATTTTCTGTGTTCATGTACATATATTAACTTTTGAACACCCTGAACATATATTACAGTGTATATTTAGGTCCAGTTATTTTTCCGAACACCCTGAGTGAAAATCCTGGATCCGCCACTGACTACTACTAATAAGAATGTGAACTTTAATATTGGTATGCAACAGTAATTTCAAATTTCAAAACACATGTGAGATTAAAAAAAAAAAAGATGACGTAAGAAGATTTGCATATAATAAGCTCAGCTAAGTCATTATCATAGTTCGATACGTATGTAATCAAAGGCGAATTTAGGACTTGAATTTTATGGGTGAGTTTAAAATTTTATCACAATATGTTTAATTAATTTATTAAGTTCAAAATCTATTACTATTTGTTATATCAATTTTTCTATGCATATATAAAATTTGAGTCAAAACTAATAAATTTGCATACAACACTACATCCGCTCCAACATGTACAGCCACAACGTGTTATAGTACCTAAATAATCCCAACGTGTTACATAAAGCAAATATTGTACAGTTGTTCGGATTTTCGCAATTTTCTCCATCCCTCTATGTAAATTATCCAATATTGGTTGGTAGCCAACAACATTTTCACCATCTAGAGTAATGATGAGTCGAAGAACCCCATGCATTGATGGTTGTTGAGGCTCCATATTGACTATCATGAGGTATTTCTTTGTAGCTGGTGCAGTCATAACTTTTTTACCGATTCGTTCTTTCATAAATTGCTGAAAGTGAAAAGAAGTTCATCAAAATTTAATCAAAATATAAGTGAAAATAAATTACTCTTCAAATTAACGAAGTTTTGTCTCTCAAATGTCCAACTGATTAATTAATTTTTTATAACGTACTCTATTTTCTTTCTTCTTAAAACGAGATTTAAACACGCACCTATACATGATTGGAACGCCAATTGTGATGGTTAATGGGTAGTGAATGTCGAGAAAAGGACCAAAATCATCCATAATGTTTGGGTTTGGATCAAAATCATACATATTCTTTCACATGGAGCACTAATAGTACATTATGTTTGCATAAGTGGTGCACTTTTAGTCAAACTCCCAAATAAATTTAACGGAAAAGAACAAAAATGTCCCTGAACTTTTAGAAAAGGTATAAAAATACCCTTTATTCATCTATTTTGCTAAAACTACCCCTCAATTCAACTTTTTGGCATTTATTCCCCTTGACTAATGGACAACACTAATTTAAAAAATAAAAAATAAAAAAATAAATTGCACATGACATTTTATTACTGAAAAATTGATTTATTCTTTTAAAAAGAAATCTGAAAACTCGTTATTTGTAGAATAAGGAAAAATAATTTTTCAACATCCGTTTCTTTAAAAAACAAATGTAGTAAGCCTTATATATATATATATATATATATATATATATATATATATATATATAAACAGAATTGGATTTTCATTAAAACATGTGGAATTTTTTTAAGTTTGGAAAACTTTTTTTAACGGGTGGAAACCCCATTTGTTTTTTAGAAAATTCAATTTTTAAATCTGAAAAACTGATTGTTTTTTTAAGTAAAATGTGCAAAACTAATACTCCATAATTTTCTTCTAGATTTTTAAAAAAAAAGATAGTTTTCTGTTTTTTTTTTTTAAACACAGTTTTTCCATAAAAAATTTAATTTTTTCAGATTTTTATAAAAATCCAATTTTTCACATTTTGAAAAGAAAAAAAAAATTAGTGTTGTCCGTTAGTCAAGGTTTTACTCGTTAAAAAAAAGTTTTCCAAATTTAAAAAAAAATCAAATTTAAAAAAATTCCAAGGTTTCAGATTTCTTTTTAAAAGAATAAATCAATTTTTCAGTAATAAAATGTCATGTGCAATTTATTTTTTTATTTTTTTAAAATTAGTGTTGTCCGTTAGTCAAGGGGAATAAATGAGCCAAAAAGTTGAATTGAGGGGTAGTTTTAGCAAAATAGATGAATAAAGGGTATTTTTATACCTTTTCTAAAAGTTCAGGGGCATTTTTGTTCTTTTCCGTTAAATTTATTTGGGAGTTTGATTAAAAGTGCACCACTTATGCAAACATAATGTACTATTAGTGCTCCATGTGAAAGAATATGTATGATTTTGATCCAAACTCAAACATTATGGATGATTTTGGTCCTTTTCTCAGTGAATGTCTATAGGTAAAATGTAAATGCCAAATCTGGATCAGCTTTATCGAACTCGGACTTTACATCTATTTAGGAAATCTGAAAATTAATTATTGATAAATATATAGGAGAGGAGAATTGGCTTCCTAGATACTCACAAGTCACACATAGCTATAATGAAGTAATGAACCAATACAAAACGGGGTTCGTCAACAGTGGAATGTCGAAAGCATAGACATGTTGAGAAAGCCCATAAATAGAGACATGGTTTAGGGTGTGTTCGTACGAAGGAAAATATTGTTCGTGGAAAATGCTATTCAGTAAAATAAGAGGATTTCTTAATTATGTTTTTTCTTTTGTGTTCGGTACGTAAGATGACGTGTGTTGGAGGGTTAAGAGGACACAATCAATGTGTCGTGTCATTTGTCGAGCTTGTTTTCCCTTCTTTCACTGGAGAAGTTATTTCCTCATTTTTAAGAAACTTATTTCTTAGAGAAAATGTTTTTCAAAAATTTTGACCTACCAAACATCGAAAAAATGAAAAATATTTTTTGAAAAATGTTTTCGTTCATATCAAACACACCCTTAATCCTTTTATTTTCATTTTGTTCATGGGCTCTTGACCCAATTACTGATTTTAAAGGCTGAAGTGCACAAATACTTGATTTGAGGATTACCATTTAAACCAAACTCACAGCTTATAATTTGCACGTCTATACATTTCAGAACAATTTCTGCGACATACAGTAACTGAAGTTCAGACATATATAACTGAAGTTCAGTCATTTTTGCATGAATTTCAAATGCAAATAGCTAAAGTTCAACATATTTGTCTTAACTTCAGCTGTACACGGCTGAATTCAGTTATTTTTCCCAAAGTTCAGATATTTTTGTCTAAAGTTCATGCCCATATCACTATACATTCATGTGTCGAAAAAGAAAAAGAAGACAACAATAATGATGTCACACAACAAGACATGAAGGATTATCTACTTCAAAAGCTAAACAATTTTCATGTTCCAATCTAGAGAAAAGGTCGCACTTGCAACTATTCCATATTTGCGCTGATACTGAATTGGTGTATGATTAGAATTTAGAACTAGCTAACATTATAAAAGTATACTTGTTTAACTACATAAGTTCACTTTATTTTTCTCACTTTGGCGTATTTATATAGTATGCATGACTAGAATCACTCGACAGCGACTAAAAAAACAACTTGCACCGAACGTTTACTTTTCACTAATTCAACAATTTCACGTTATTCAAATCAAATTCTCCTCCCACTTCACCTACTAGTCTACATTAGGAACTCCACTTCGCCCCACTTTGATGAAAATTATCTACATTTTACGAGTATTGCTAGCGGTTTGAACTTGCACAGAAAGGTTCCACAGAATTCAGTAACATTAATTCAAACTCTATGTATTTAATTATTGAATACGTATACATATCATAAACTTAAGAATCCATAAACATTAAATATTAAATCCTAATTGTGCCTCTAAATTTACAAATCTCCATGACCAAACATTGGATTCTTTTTGTTTTCTCAGTAAATGTCGAGAATTTCAAGAATCGATCTATTACAAAGTGGACAATTACCTCGATTTACCCAGAGCTCTCTTGAACACACCCTGCAAAATGTGTGCCCACATGGTATAAATGCTGCTCCTTTTTTCCTTCTCATACACACACAACACACACTATCATTACCCACCTCTTCTTTTTCCATTAATAATTCCCCTTCATAGACTTCTGTTTCCTCTAATAATCTCATCAACGACATTCTCGGTGGTGTTCCGGGTACAATCGTACCCGGCCCATCACTATCGGGCCTTAACAGGCCCGAATTCAAGTTCAGGTCGGGTCTTGAGCCCGAGCTGTCCTGCCGTTCTGCGGCTAATGCCGCAGCCAAGTTCATTCTCGATGAACTTCCTTCCACCGCCAGACACGGCGTTGCTGATGGTGTTTCTGGCGGTGTGTGGATATGATGACTTGTAACTTCTACGTCGTCGTTTTCGTCGTCAACGACATTTAATGTTGTTGCTGGCAAGATACCCCAAGTGGACACACAACATCCAATTCCTTTCAATCCTAGCCGTTCAGTTAGACTCTTTCGTCGTCTTATAACTCGATCAACGCCGTTCATCTCTCTCTATCTTCCTTTCCTGTGTGAGCAATTCACCTTCGTTCTTCGAATTGCTATCCTTCTCTTTGATTTCCCTGCAATCCAAAACCCAAATTTTCATCTATTTCAGCTAGTAACGGAGTCAGGAATATCCAAACAAGAGAAGTCATTTTTTTTTTTTAAATGTCAGATATATTCAACAACTTATATATATGTAAAATAACTCATTTACACCTTATTTGCATAGTTTAACTTATCCAGGTTGAACCCCCTTGCACCCCTTTGCATTCATCCCTGGTTTTAGCCAATTATAGATGAAAACTTCGACATAGGATAAAAAAAACATGTATGTCTATACAAATTTTCAGCACTCGATATCAACAGTATATATGACTTGTTTGACGGGTTCAACTAATTCGATATTTTTGACACAATATACATGAATAACCATAATTATGAAAGTATAATAAGCTTAACAAGGTTGAACCAATCATGTTGGAATTCTGAAATAGGTATACAAATTACATGTCTATTGAAAAGGAAAATCAAACAAAAGGTATAGAAAAGAGAAATATACTTACCAAGAAGCAAAAATGAAATTACAACAAGAATGAGTAATCCTTCATGGCCACTACCACCACCACTTTTTCTGATTCAATTTTATTAGCATAAATGGAAAGGGAAAAAAATGAAGGAAGAAAACTGGTTTTTAGGTGTTGGGGAGAGCTATTTTGGTAAGAATTATGGGAAAGTCAATGAAATGTGGCGTCTTTGTAGAGAATTAGATAAGAAAGGACTAGTAGATATGATAGTACTACTGTTTGTTTTTCTTCTATAATGAAGGTTTGAATTAGTAGACAAACAAAAAGACAAAATGGAAGGAAGGAAAGAGCAACAAAAGGAGAATAATTGGTGTGGGTCTTTAAGGGGATATTTCTTGGTGGTTTAAATTAGATGACTTTATTTGGTTTGAAAATTAAAGCTAAGGAACCAACAAAGCAGAATTTTGAATTTTACGAATAGTTAATTTTACGATAACGACTTCCAAGTATTATTAATTGAATTTCTTAACACATATATGGAATTTGAGTTAAAATTACTATTTCTTCCGAACTCATCATATGTTACAAATCGATTTTACAATGTAAACGCCTATGATCTCCCCTCTATGCTTTGTGGTAATGAGTATTTTGGCGTTACAACCTTTACCACAAGTACACAATAATACTATTGATAGATCAAATTATTTCGTGGATTGAATTTCGCTGGCTGTCTACGGTTCCATTGTATGTGCACGATGTAGAAGTTTTAAAGCCTTCGTCCGCCTCTGAGAACAAAAAATAATTATTATTTTATTAAAATTTTGAGTATAAATATATATATATATATATTCTATGTATAATATGTGTATAACCATGCATAACCAATATTAATATATAAGCTATGCATACTAAAAACAATTCGATCGACTATTTGACTAAAGATTCCCTTACTTTCTTTGTTTAAAAACTACTTGAACAAAGATTAATTAGTATTTTGTATTATGATGAAGTTTGAGTCTTTGCAAAGAATTCCCATTGTTTTTTTTTTTTAATTGAATTAAATATTTCAGAAAATTACGTGTTTGTATAAGGTTTTAGGTACCGCCGGCCTTAAATAAAGTCAAAAGCCATCGACGCAGGCTCACGGATCAAGATTTTTCCATGTGGCATTTGCCATTGGCTTTAGGATATCTTTATCTTTTTTGAATGGTAAGTAGGGGCATTTAATTATGGGAAATAACACTCTATGGCATTTTGGGTAAAGTATTTACCCGAAATGGCCATAGTTTTTTTTTTTTTTACATTTTATAGTCTTCATCCCATTTTTTAAAAAAAGTTATTATCCGAGATAGCCACTCCCCCTTCCCCCCAATATCAAACTCCAAGATGCTATTTTTTCCTTCCAAATCTCTTTCTAATGTTAATGTTTTTTTAGGGGTAAAGTGTGTATAAAACACATACATTATGTTACACTTTTAATACTGTATAAACAATGTATAACACTGCATAACACTGTAGAAGTGTGTATAAATACCTCTTATACGTTATTATACATTTTTATATAAGGTTTATGCATTGTCTACAGTAGGTGTATAAAGTTGTATATACAAGCCACGGCCATAATTTGTTGGGTCATAGGTTTGTAATTTAAAAATATGGCTACCAAAATGTAATTTTGTGTGCTAAATTGTACATTACTGAAATTTCCCCTTTAATTATTGGTGACTCTTTAGTTTTTTTTATTTTAGGAGAGGTGACTCAAGTTTTAATTATTAGGTGGAGGTGATAATTTTCTATTAGTGATTAAGGGATTTTGAAGTTGCCCAAAAGTTTCCATTTTGACACTTTGACCCTCAACTTTATTTTTAACACTTTGCATTCAAGTTTTATTTTTAACACTTTGACCCACCCCGCCCGGACCCCGCCCCCGACCCCATGCCCGCCATGCCCCCCCCCCCACCCCACCCATGCCAATTTTTTTTCACCCCCTCCTCCTCCCAACCCCCCACCCCCTCCCCCCCCCCCCAACCCAAAAAAATAATTATTTTTTTTTATTTTCTTTATTTGTTTTTTCACACCAACCCCCTCCTCCTCCTCCTCGCAACCCTCCCCCCACCCCCACCCTCCAAAATAAATTTTAAAATTTTGATTTTCTTTATTTGTTTTTTCACCCCCCCCCCCCTCCTCCTCCTCGCAACCCTCTCCCCATCCCCCCAAAAAAAATTTAAAAAAAGTTTTAATTTTTTCTTACCAGCCTCCACTCCCCCCCCCCCCCCCCCCCACCAAAAACAATAAAAAAAATTGATATTTTTTTTTGTTTTTTCACCAGCCCCCACTCCTCCTCCCACCCCTCACTACCCCCACACCCCAAAAAAAATTGATTTTTTTAATTTATTTTTTCACACCCCTCGTCCTCCTCCTCCTCGCAACCCTCCCCCCACGCCTCACCAACCCCGCCCCCCCCCCCCCCCCAAAAAAATCTAAAAAAAGTTTTGATTTTTTCTTACCAGCCTCCACTCCTCTTCCCATCCCTCCCCCACCCCACAAAAAAAATTAAAAAAATTTTGATATTTTTTTAAAAAAAAAATTACCAGCCCCCTCCTTCTCCCACCCCTCACTACCCCCCCCCCCCCCCCCCTTCCCAAAAATTGATTTTTTTTAAAAAAATTTTGTTTTTGTTTTTTTGCACCCACCACCCCCCACCCTTCAATAAAAAAAGTTTTGAAATTTTTTTTTTTTTGCACCACCCCCCTCCCCCACTCAAAAAGAATATTAAAAAGAAGTTTTGATTTATTTTTTTTGGGGTTTAGGAAAATTTTGGATAAAATTCAGGTTATTGTTGTAGTGTGTTTGTAGTGAAATAGATGGTTTTTCTGTTGTTGTCCTGGTATGGTTCAGGGTTTAGGAAAACATATGCAATAGATGATTTTTTTTGTTCTTGTCCTGGTATTTATCTGGTTCTATTTATAGAAGATATCCAACGGATTTATAGTTGTTACAACAAGTTCTACACTTGTGGCAATAAGTAGACAATCTGTTCCAACAACTACAAATCTGTTGGACATAGCTTCAGTTATTTGATTCTGTGTGTAGAAAATATCCAACAGATTTGTAGTTGTTGTCCAAGCCAAAATGCTCCATAGTTTTTAATTGCATTGTGTTGTAATAATAGTTATTTGTTGGAATTTTATGACATTTTAATGTTATTCTTTTTTAGAATGGTAATTTCTGTTCTTGGTGCTTGTGAGCTTGATTTATATGATATGTTGATCGTGTTCAAATCACAAATGTGTGTATTGTTGTTAATAAATTGCTGAACAGTTTTCAACAAGTAATGAATCTGTAGCAACAACTCTGTAACTTGTTGTGTTATATCCAATAAGTAATAGTACTTGTTGCAACAACTAGTAACTTGTGTTTTATCCAACTGCTAAAAGATTTCCAACAAATAAGCAATTTGTTGCAACAACTGACAGACCTTGTTGCAGCAACTAAGTTACATGTTGGGGTTTTCCAACAAGTGGAGTGACTTGTTGCAGAAAGTAGGTAACTTGTTGTGTTTTATCCAATAAGAGTAAGGACTTGTTCAACAACTATGTCATTTGCTGCAACAGATACTACAGTTGTTGCAACAGATACTACACTTGATGCAACAGATATTACAGTTATTGCAACGGATGCTACTTGATTCACCCATATTTAGTGATCAACAAAGAGAATCAATGATATTTAGTGATAAACAAAAGAAATCAATAATAAGTAGTGATCAATATATAATACTTAATCAATTTGATGGTAATTTCAGTCAGGAATATGCACTAAATCCAATGATCATTAGAGTGAATTGATGTGCTTAATTCACCCATATTTAGTGATAAGCAAATGAAATCAACGATATTTAGTGATCAATATATAATACTTAATCAATTTGATAGTATTTTGAGTCAGGAAAGATGATCTACTAAGTCAGTATGCACTAAATCGAGTGATTATTATAGTGAATTGATGTGAACTTCTTGATTCACTCATATTTAGTGATAAACAAAGGAAATCAGCTATATTTAGTGATCAATGTATAATACATATTCAATTTGATGTATTTTGAGTCAGGAAAGATGATTTACTAAGTCAGTATGCACTAAATCGAGTGATCATTAGAATGAATTGATGTGAACTACTTGATTCACCCATATTTAGTGATAAACAAATGAATCAACGATATTTAGTGATCAATATATAATACTTAATCAATTTGATAGTATTTTGAGTCAGAAAAGATGATCTACTAAGTCAATATGCACTAAATCGAGTGATTATTAGAGTGAATTAATGTGAACTACTTGATTCACTCATATTTAGTGTTAAACAAATGAAATCAACGATATTTGGTGATGAATATATATATATATATATATATATATATATATATATATATATATATATATATATATATATATACATTAACATCCTTAATGGATTAGATAGTAATTTCATGGATTAGATGGACAATTCTAAGTGTATTCTTAGAACAGATACTACAGTTGCTGCAACAGATACTACAGTTGTTGCAACAGGTACTACACTTGCTACAACAAATACTACAGTTGTTACAAAGGATACTACAGTTGTTCCAACAGATACTACACTTGCTGCAACAGATACTACTTGGTTCACCCATATTTAGTGATCAATAAAGGGAATCAGCCATATTTAGTGATAAACAATAGAAATCAACCATATTTAGTGATAAACAATGAAAATCAATCATATTTATTGATCAATATATATACTTAAGCAATTTAATGGTGTTTTGGGTCAGGATAAATGATCAACTAAGTCCAATACGCACTAAACGGAGTGATCATTGGAGTGAATTGATGTGAACTACTTGATTCACCCATATTTAGTGATAAACAATGGAAATCAACCATATTTATTGATCAATATATATACTTAAGCAATTTGATGGTGTTTTGGGTCAGGATAGATGATCAACTAAGTCCAATAAGCACTAAACGGAGTGATCATTGGAGTGAATTGATGTGAACTACTTTATTCACCCATATTTAGTGATAAACAGTGGAAATCAATCCTAATTAGTGATCAATATATATACTTAAGCAATTTGATGGTGTTTTGGGTCAGGATAGATGATCAACTAAGTCCAATACGCACTAAATGGAGTGATCATTGGAGTGAATTGGTGTGAACTACTTGATTCACTCATATTTAGTGATAAACAATGGAAATCAACCATATTTAGTGATTAATATATATATATATATATATATCTACTAAAATCATTAGTAATTTGTTGCAACTTTTTCCACAATTGTATGATCTATTGCAACAGATTAGTTACTTGTTTAAACAGATTAGTTATTTGTTGGAACGGATTAGTAACTTGTTGAAACAAATTAGTAATTTGTTGCAATTTCTTCCACAACTGTACTATCTGTTGCAATAGATTAGTAACTTGTTTAAACAGATTAGTTACTTATTGGAATAGATTAGTGACTTGTTGAAACATATTAGTAATTTGTTGCAACTTCTTCAACAACTGTATGATCTGTTGCAATCATTTAGGCAACTTGTCTAAACAGATTAGTAACTTGTTTAAACAGATTAGTTACTTGTTGGAACGGATTAGTAACTTGTTGCAACTTCTTCAACAACTGGATGATCTGTTGCAATCATTTAGGCAACTTGTCTAAACAGATTAGTAACTTGTTTAAACAGATAAGTTACTTGTTGGAACAGATTAGTAACTTGTTGCAACTACTTCAACAACTGTATGATCTGTTGCAATCATTTAGGCAACTTGTCTAAACAGATTAGTGACTTGTTTAAACTGATCCATCTGTTGAAACACATTAGTAACTTGTTGCAACTTCTTCAATAAGTGTATGATCTGTTGCAATATTTAACTCATCTGTTGTGACATATTTTTTAGTTTTTACAATAATTTAAGCAATTGTTTGATTTTTTTCCAACAAGGTGAGTAATTTGTTGCAACAACTAAACAACTAAGCAATTCTACTGTATGCATCTATTGCAACAATTAGTAAGCAAAATAAATAAGTTCATAAATAGAAATTGTTCAACAGCCATCTTGGCTCCAAATACCACAACTAATCAAAATAAATAAGTTCATAAACATCATTCACAAATAACATAAAGGACAAAAAAAAAAAAAAACAGATATTGTTCAACATCCTCCAAATACCACAACTTAAGTAATAATTTGTTCAGCAACTACCTTCTGGGGTGTAGCAGATTTCCTTGATCTACTTCATCTCCTTCATTTCCGTCATCAGTTTCTTTATCTTCTAGTTCTTCTTCACTTTCTTCATTTATATATACTGCCTCCTGATACCACTTTGTCACACCCTCATCTTGATAGGGCATGACGGGCACCCGACTCTCATCAGAGTCGAACGAACCCTTAGACATTCGCTCTATTAAAACCTGTCATTTCAAAAACTTTTAAAAACATGAAACTCTTCCAAATAGAGGTCATTACCTTTATACAGATTATGAAAAACTTCAATCAATAAGTACTTTAGACCAATCTAAATCATCAAAAATACATACTCTTTTAAAATCCATAAATGACTCAACTGATATCACTTTGTCGACAGCTCGACAAACATACCACAGGACACTGTCTGCAGAAGTCTCTAAGGAGTAAACTGAACACTATGAGTCAGGACAGGGCCCTGACATACCCGTAATCATACGTATCTATACATGACTCAGCACAGCTCCCGAATGAGGTGGAACTTGCCAATCCCAGCTGACGTCCAAGCATCCTAGCTATATACTTAACCTGCCAAACAATCTAGGGCTGCGGGCATGAACGCAGCGTCCCCAGGCAAAAGGACGTCAGCACGGATAATGTACTGAGTATGTAAGGTGGTAACAAATCATAATCATAATTTGATTTAGGAGAGAAGAAATCACAATCTAACTCAATACCTGCAGCCTTCGCTGGAAGAAACATAAACATATACACGAAGTCTCCAAAACAATCTTTAAGTAAATAATGCAATCTAGCACACATTCTTTAAGTAATTAATGCAATCTAACACACATGCCGCTTCCGACATATTAATAAAATGGTCCCTTTGGACAGCCGCTTCCGGCTAGTATCACAATAGTCCCTTCGGACGGCCGCTTCCGGCATAGTAATGATAGCCCCTTCGGGCAGCCGCTTCCGGCTTAATAATAATGATGGCCCCTTCGGGCAGCCGCTTCCGGCTCAATAATAATAATGGCCCCTTCGGGCAGCCGCTTCCGGCTCAATAATAATAATGGCGTGGAATGTAAACATAAGTCGTAAATGAAATGAAATAGTAAAATCTCGCACCCCCTTTGGAGTGGTTTTGATAATCTAAATAGTAAAATCTCGCACCCCCTTCGGAGTGGTTTTGAAAATCTAACTTTATGTTTCCTTTAGTATAAAACTAATTTCCTCGAAATCATTAGTAAAACCTTATACACATCTCAACTGGCACCTTATGGGTGTTCCCTTCGGAACAGAATAGGAGTACAATATCAATAAACCATCACAAGAAACATTTAGACCTTACTCGTCTAAGAATGGAATCATATGGAGTACTTATAGAATGAATAACAACAAGGATCATGCCAAAATGAAAGAAGGAATAGCCTTAACATACCTTTAGCGCTTATTCGCGAATCCTTTTCGCCTCATCGCTCTTTTAGCCTATTTATATAAAGTAACGTTGTCGTTAGTAACTACATTTTCTGGTTCACAATTCCATAGCCCGTTCCTTATAGAACTTATCTGTTAGTTCACATATTTTCGTTTTAAGGCTTTCTATTATCTAAAGACTTGACGAAAATCGGGCAGCACCTCCCCTATATATTCGCCTATCCCGAATTTCCAATTACTCTCCTGTTGACACAGAAATACCAACAACAATATATATGCACAACCATATCTTCAATTCTTTTTAATTCAACAAGAACAACAACATATCAAAACAGCCCCCAACTATAACATAAAGATGCCCGAAATTCTACCGAACACCTACAATACACCAAACAGCCCACATACACTACTTATACATTATTTCATGCAATCTTTTCAGCAAATTTAATGAAATACTACAGCAGCTACACCACAACTACATCATCTATCCATATGCAAGTAAACCACATTATTATCATTATAATCCCTACAACAACCCACAACAAATTTAACTCCAACTCTAATCATTAAATTCCTTCATTCTCATCACATAATCCATGATAACAACAACAATAATCATATGAACATAATCATACCCTCAATCCTTTCAATCCAGCAAGGATAACAACATGTCCATAAAATAACACAACTTTAAATTTAACCATTTAATTTCTCTATAATGCTACTAAAATCAATTCATCATTCTTACTCAAAACACCCCCCTTACACGGCTCAATTTATAATTCAACATCAACATACATAACCTTTTACTTTTAACACATAATTCACAACACTAATAACAACAACCACAATCAAACCAATTTCTAACTTAAACAACTTCAATTCTGTCCATTTCAACACCAACACTTAATCATGCAATTTTCTTACTTCCAATTCCACTTCATACAATTTTAATCTTTCCATTACCACACCATTAATCCAACTATACCATAAAGTGAGAAGATTTTACCTTAATTTAATCGGAGCAAATTCTACATTCGCTTGCACCAATTGCACCGCCTCTTCTTTCTTCAATTTAAATCCTAACTTGCTGCTTCCTTGGGACATTTAAATCACCTTGGAGATTTAATCAATTTTTTCTTTTTAACAAGGCTGGCCGTGAACAGTGATGGCCGTGAATAGTGCGCCGCCGTGAATAGTGGCACCGTGAACAGTGCAGCCGTGACCTTCTCTCTCTCTTTAGGTTTGAGAGCTCCTCTCTCTATCTCTAAGTTTTCTATATTGTGAAGATGATGAAATGAATTCATTAGTCATCCACTTTGATATTTATATGATGCCTTAGGGAGTGACAAGTGTCCCACTCAAGGCTAGAGCCAATCAAATTTTGCCATGTCATGGGTGTGGCCCACACGACCACTAGTGCAATATTTTGTGAATAATTAATTCTTAATCCCGACTTAATAATCTAATCATGGTTAATTAATCCCTAATCTCCATTAATATTTATACACTAAGTAAAATTTATAAACAATTTATGTAATAATTAAACTTGAAAATTAAAGGTTTTTATTTCTTGTCCGAAAAACAATTCTGGCTTTACCTTGAGTCGGTTTGCTTGCGAATAATCCGACGTATAAATATACGGGGTATAACACTCTGTTCTTTATCTCTTTTTGAGAATTGATTGTCAGTTTGGCTGCCAATTTTACTATATCTTTCCTCAACATTTGCTGATTCATAAATAAATTATTTACTTGTTGCAACAAGTGTAGAACTTGTTGCAACAATTACAAATCTGTAGGATATCCTCTACAAATAGAACCAAATAACTGAAGCTATGTCCAACAGATTTGTAGTTATTGCAACAGATTGTCTACTTGTTACAACAAGTGTAGAACTTGTTGCAACAACTAAAAATCTGTTGGATATCTTCTACAAACAGAACCAAATAACTGAAGTTATGTCCAACAGATTTGTAGTTGTTGCAACAGATTGTCTACTTGTTACAACAAGTGTAGAACTTGTTGCGACAACTAAAAATCTGTTGGATATCTTTTACAAACAGAAGCAAATAACTGAAGCTATGTCCAACAGATTTGTAGTTGTTGCAACAGATTGTCTATATGTTACAACAAGTGTAGAACTTGTTTCAACAACTAAAATCTGTTGGATATCTTCTACAAACAGAAGCAAATAACTGAAGTTATGTCCAACAGATTAGTGAGTTGTTGCAATAGATTGTCTACTTGTTGCAAAAGTGTAGAATTTGTTGCAACAACTACAAATCTGTAGGCTATCTTCTACAAATAGAACCAGATAAATATCAGGACAAGAACAAAAAAAACTATTTTTTGGATATATTTTCCTAAACCCTGAACCATACCAGGACAACAACAGAAAAACCATATATTTCACTACAAACACATAAAAACAACAACTTGGATTTTATCCAAACTTTTCCTAAACCCAAAAAAAATAATTCAAAACTTCCTTTCAAGATTTTTTTAGAGGGGGGGGGGGGTGCAAAAAACCAAAAATAACAACTTTTCAGAACTTTTTTTTTAAAACAAAATTAATTTTGTTTGGGTGGGTGGGGGAAGTGTAACACCCCGTAAATTTGGGTTAGGTGTGAATATGTAAAAATCTAGTGTTAAGATGATATTATACCTATATGAATCCATTATCGATGAATTCGGATGGAAGATGGTCGTTTTGAAGCGAAACCAACAATTGAATTTCTTAAGGGCTCTTAAATTCGCCTAAGTTTTAGCAGGTCTGTCTTCTGGGCGATTTTGATCAAAATGTGTTGTGAATTTGGAAAAACTTCCTTGACGAAAGTTATAGATCTTTGAAATAGCTTTCCAATGATAGGTCGCCCTTCCCAAGAAAAGTTACGTACAAAAAGTTATGATCGTTTTAATGAGCGAAGGTCAATTGTCGAAAACAAAAAAAAAAGTGTTGGGCCCGCGTCGCGGACCCAGCACGGAAAAATCAGCTACAGACCAAAATAAAAACGTGATCAGGTGTTGAACCCGCGACACGGACTCAGCACGGATCGGGAGTTATTTTCTGATTTCGAATTTCCTTTAAGTCCTAATTCATTGTGTTATTTCCACTTCGTTTCAAATCGATATTTCTGAGGAAAAGAACCCTAGAAAAGTCTCTCTAACCCTAAGGTGAGTTCTCACTCAATATTGATCATTCCCATATCATATCCATCCCCTCTTGATAGCAAATCATCTCTCTAAAACCCTAAGTTCTTGTATATTCAAGAAGAGGAAGAAGAGAGGCATGTGGGATTCCATCAAAAGGTAAGACTCTTGATTTTATGAGATTATTATTGTTGTTTGAACTAGTATAGAATGAAAAAAGAGGTTAGGATCCACCAATGATTTCCATAAGCTTTAAGAACAAGATTTAAGGCTTGCGAAAAACCTTAGTTTCAAAATTCCAAGAAAACTTCAAGAAACTATTCAAGTTCTAATCTTTATCATCTAAAACCATTGTAGTGTGATTATTGAACCTTGGAAAATGCGTTTGAGCGGGATTTGAGGTTGTCTAAATTTTTCCAAAATTCTTTCTTCAAGTATGTCTATATTCCAAAAATCATCTTTTAAACTATGTCTACTTGTGAAGTACGTTTAAATTGTGAAAACATGAATTGTATTTGAGAATCCTTCCTTGATTGTTTGTATAAGTTATAACTCTTGTTTGGTGGAACTTATTCTGGAATTAAAGATGATTTATTTTAGACAAGGTCATGCGTGTGTAGGGTTAAGCCCGCATCGAACCTTATACGAACCATACTACTTTGTGAAACTCGCTTTTCCTATTATTGGATGATTGAACTTACTCTTCTAAAGGTTGGACCTTAAACTTGTTTTGTTGTTGAATGGGTTTCTTGAACTTGAAATTGAATAAGAGATTTGAATAAGATTCCAAATCGGTTATAACTTGAAATGCCTCTATTTTGAGATGATGACTTGAGAAGTGAGATTCGGCTCTAAGCCATGATTGATGATTCGGTAATATGCCATGATTTGTATTTTGTTGGTGTTTGGGCCTGTATGGGCAAGCTGTGCTAATCCAGAGGACGATTAGCCATTATGGATCCTAACGTATCGATACGAGTATTGTTGTGTCAGTCCAGAGGATGATTGACTTTCGTTGCTTCCTAGCCCGGAGTATCTATTGATGTGCTAGTCCAGAGGACGATTAGCCTCCGTATCTTCCTAGACCGGAGTATCTATGGTTGTGCTAGTCCAGAGGACGATTAGCCTCCGTTGCTTCCTAGCTCGGAGTATCTATTGCTGTGCTATTCCAGAGGATAATTAGCCTCCGTGGTTTCCTAACTCGGAGTATCGATTGACTGATCTACCTGTGAGTGGCTTGTTTCGTACTTTGATTAGACTGTGAGTGACTTGTTTCGTATCTTGTTGCTTGTGAGTAGCTTGTGGTGATATTAAATTCGTAAGTGAAATATGTGGCATGGTAAATGGTAAGGAGTTAAGTTAATGTGTCTTTCGTTGTTGGATTCTCTGATGACTCTTTAATATTGCTGACTTACGTTATTCCTGGGTTTGAATTGTGATTTTCATTGATGTCATTTTATTGATTTTATTCATCATATCTTGTTTTGTTAGCTATTGCCCCTTAGACACTCACTGAGTACGAAGTACTCAGGCATACTATTGTTGTTTTTTATGGTATGTTAGGTAACAAAGAAGAGCAGGTTCTTGATACTCAAAACGCTTAAGAAGGACTTGCTGTTGCTGCTGATTTGGTGAGCTCACATGTTCATTCGTGGGACACCCCTTATCATATTTATTTACTATTCTAGTTTTTCGGGCTGCGTCCCGGTGTGTCAGACAAATTATTCCTTTATCTTAGAAGCTCCTTAGTATACATTCGAATGTGGGTAGAAGAAGAGTTGTTGTGCAACTCTTTTGGGCACGTTATCTGTTTTGGTTGAATTATTTAAATTATAAAGACTTCCGCTGATCATAAACAGTTGGAGGCAAACATTGAACCTGGTGGGTTCAAGTGTTATTATTGTGTCGTTTAAGTTCTTCCGATATTGTTTATGACGTCGGATGCCGGTCACGTCTAGGGTGGGTTTTGGGGCGTGACAGGAAGTAAGAAACCAAAAAAAAAAAAAAAAACCTTTTCAATAAAAATCATTTTGTGGGGGGGGGGGGGGGGGGGGGGAGGAGGGGGGTGCAAAAATAAATAAAGAAAATAAAAAATTTATTTTAAAAAAATGGCGGGGAGGAGGAGGAGTGGGGGTTGATGAAAAAAATCAAAATTTAAAAAAAAAAAATCGGGGGGGGGGGGGGGGGGGGGAGGGGGAGGCCGGGGGAGGGCTGAGAGGAGGAGGAGGTGGGGTGAAAAAACAAATAAAGAAAATCAAAATTTAAAAAAAAAAAATAGGGGGGAAGGGGTGGGAGGAGGAGGAGTGGGGGCTTGTAAAAACAATTAATTTTTTTTTAAATTCTTTTTTGAGGCGGGGGGAGGGGGACGGTTGGGAGGAGGAGGATGAAAAAACAAATAAAGAAAATCAAAAGTTTAAAAGAAAATGGGGGGAGGGGTGCGAGGAGAAGGGGGCGGCTGGTGAAAAAGAAAATTAAAAAAAAAAATTGGGGGCGGGGGAGGGGTGGGAGGAGGATGGGGGTGGCTGCTGAAAAAGCAAATAAAAAATTTAAAACTTTCTTTTAAAAAAAAAATTGGGAGGGAGGGGGGGGTGTGGGCCGGGGGAGGGGTGGGAGGAGGAGAAGGGTTTGGTGGGATTTTTTGGATTAAGTTAGGGTCTTTTTATATTTTGTAAAAGATTAAGAAGTTTTAAAAAATACATTTTGGACCCCAATTTTCTTAATTCCAAATTTAATTGGGTTTTGCTTTCAAGTGGTCCCCATGAGTCACCTATACTAATTTCACAACTAAAAAGTCACCTATAGCTAATTCTTCCTGGTAAGTATCTCAAAAAGCCACTAAACTTTGAGAAATTATATAGTAAAGTCATTAAACTTTGTTACATATTAATAAAATTACTTAATTTTGGCCTCTTATCTTATAAAATCACCCAACCACATATGTCATAAAAAAAACTGACATGACACTATTAATTAATTATTTTATGTCATATAGACGTGAGCCCCCAATAAAATAAAATAAATACATATCTTTATACCCACACCCACACTCACTCACCCAACCTTGCATCCAAAATCCATTTTTTTCTTATATACCTTCTTCTTACTGTTTCTTTAAATTTAGGTTGGATCAAAATAATTACTTAGCCAATATAACTTAGAGAGTAAATTAAAATAATTATGATAATTTACACATATCTTATTACCTCAGAAATGAACAAGTTCCACTCCAATATGTTGCTGGCTAAAAGGCACATATGGAGAAAATTTATTATCCGCAGTGGCAATAGTCCCAAACGATTGTATATTTCCAGTTGCTTATGCTGTGATAGCTGAATCAGAGAGCAAAGCAACCTGGAGGCTGGAGCTGGTTCATTGACAACCTTGGGTATGATTTAGACATCAAAAACAGCCACCATATTGCCTTTTTGAGGTAATAAGATATGTGTAAATTACCATAATTATTTTGATTTACTCTCTAAGTTATATTGGCTAAGTAATTATTTTGATCTAACCTAATTTTAAGGATAAAGTGAGAAGAATGTATAGATAAGGGAAAAATGGGTTTTGGATAAAGGATAGGTGAGTGAGCGTGGGTATAAAAATATGAATTTATTTTATTTTATTGTGGGGCCCACTTCTACACGACATAAAATAATTAATTAATATTGTCATGTCAGATTTTTTTTATGACATATGTAGTTGAATGATTTTATTGATAAGTAGCAAAGTTCAATGACTTTACTATATAATTTCTCAAAGTTTAATGATTTTTTGAGATATTTACTCCTTTTTTGAAGAACAATTATTTATTATTTATTAATTTTTTATCTGTCATCTTTCTTTATGTTCAATGACTCAGTTTGTAGTTTGAGTAGTTAAACCACAAATGTAATACACTAATATAATATTAGGAACAAATTGTAAACTTAAGGCAAGGTTTTAACGTACAAATCCGGTTATCAAACTCACAAGAAAATAAAAAAGTTTTAATCAAATTTGCAATGACCATCCATTAGGGTCTAGGGAGAGCATGGTTGTAGCTTGAAGCACCTTATATGTTTCCTCTTATCCTTTTCAGTATTATTACTATTATTATTATTCTATTATTTTCTTGTTCTTCAACTTTATTGCTAGCTTCTTTTGCTTTGGTTATTCTTACTATTAAAGGTATTTTTGGTGTGTGATATGTGTTTTTAGTTAACATATAACAATTCTACCCTTTAATGTAAACTCTATACATAGTTAAACACCTTATATATAACATGAAAAATAATGAGTGAACTAAAACTTGGGAGACATGATATGGCATATGAGAAATACTCATAACAATGATACTGAAGTCAACAAACTCCATAAACACCTACACAAAACTGCAGAAACATAATATGTGCCTTATTCAACTGTAGTATTCAGGAAAAACAATAGTACTAAAAATATATATATATATATATAACGACCCAAAAAACTAAAAAAGAAAAAATTCCGTTACCGGGAATCGAACCCGGGTCTCGGGTGAAAGCCAGATATCCAAACCGCTGGACGATAACGGAATGTTATGACAAAAGTTGCATTACAATTTAGATAGAGTTAATATTTAAAATACTAAGGTGTATAGTGCATAACAATATGTTTGGTGTCAACATTTTTAACTGAGCACTACTTTCTTGTTTATGGAATTAAGAGGTTCTTATTTTAGTATCATATTTCTCCTTGATGCCTTCACAATTTTGTTAATCTTAAGCTTTTAGTGGAGACTTGATGTCGCATGAAAATCTTGAATTAGATTTATTTCAATGTAAATTTTAAAGACGACTTTAGTTATACACCTTAAGTGCGTGCTTCTTTTTCTAAGTATCATATGAGGAATGATGCTTTATTTAAACCTAGGGATGTCCAAAGAAAAACCAACAAACCGCACCAAATCGATAATTCGAATTAATTCGAGAAAAAAACCCGACTAGTGATTTGATTTGACTTGGTTTGTTATTGGAAAATAAAACCCGATCATACTTGATTTGGTTTTAACTAAAAAAAGTCAAACCGAACCAAACCAATCCGATATTACATGTATACAAATTTTTAATATATTTTATACATAAAAGATTTACTTATAATGTAACTTATAAATATTTCTTAAGTTTTTTCATGGTTACGTTTTTGTCTATTAACATATTAATTCAAGTTTAGACTTAGAATTTTGAATGTTCCAATAAGTTTTATAGCCCGTAGATGTTAGTAACTCAAATAAAGTTTAAATCAATACTAATGCTTATAACAAAAGTAATTCAATCCTAACACTAGGAATGACAATAATGTTGGATGTCTATTCTTTAACTTTGCATTGTCAATTTAATAAAAATACATAACTTAATTTTTTTTATCTTTGTCACGTAATTAATTCTTATTAGCTGTATTTATTTTAGCATGACTTAGTAGTTTAGATGATGATCGTTTGAATTATGCCTTATTAATTAGCAATATTTCATTATCTTTTTTGTTGAATATTGCATTACAATGTCATCACTCATTTCACATTTTTATTATTTTCTTAAAAAACACTTTAATTATATAGTTGTATCTTACTAGGACTAAAGAAATATTTGAAGTAAAAGTTATATATTGTATGAAGATTTTTTCGAAAATAAAAAACCTGAAAACCCCGAGAAAACCGAAAAACCCGAAGTCGAAAAACCCGATCTTTATTGATTTGGTTTGGTTTATCAATTTAAAAACCCGATATAATTGGTTTAATTTAGTATTTGAAAAACCTAAACCAACCCAGTCCATATACACCCCAATTTAAACCTTTTAGACTGCTCAGAGATGTCCATAAATCGGCTAGCTTAGGTGGTTCTTTCTAGCAATATAATCTATGGTCACCCTTATTTGAAGTAATGAATGCTCCGGTACTCATTGTTCTTATGGTGATAGGTTATTACCATAAAATTATTTGTGAGATAACAACGTTACTAAAAATAATATTTAGATGGTGGGCATGTAGAGGTAACTTTTGGTATGATGCCTCGTTGTAAATCTATATGATGACTGAAAAAAAGTTATGGATTAATTGCTCACATTTTAATCATAAAATGGTTTGTATTGGTATTAATCCGGATATGGTAAAATCATTCTATTAGATCGAATAAGTACATTCAATCTAATAAGTAACTTGTCTTAGAATTGAGAAATTATATGGCTCGAATATTTAGTATTCTCTTATTTATTACACTAGTTTCGTGAGGCCCAAGCTTACTCTTAACATTTTAACTTTCATTTAGGGTGGAATTATTACTTCAATTCAGATGCAGAGCCTGAATTTTGAGTTTATGAGTTTTGGATTCTAACTTCTAAGTTATTCCGTACTAAATTAATAATCTATAGACAAATACAAAGCTTGTGAACTTAAGCTACCGGATTCGGTCGAAACTGTCGCCGACACTCTAGCTCCGCCCTGCTTCTAACTCATTGTGCGCTAAACTTAAATTCATTTAAGATTTTAATAATGTATTTTATTTTCACCTATATTAACAATACTCATTTTTCATCTTCTAGAATCATCTAACGCAACAAAATAATTCCAACAATTTCAAATCTATACTGCAATAAATATAACCTTAATTTAGAATCTTCACACAAATTAACCTAGTGATCCTACAAGAATAGTAGTAAACAATAATTAAAGCACATTAATAAAGCAAAATATTTTAAAACTATATTTGAAAATAATTTTAGGATAAATAAGAGCATATGAGCTCACTAAAGAAGAAAAATATTGGATGTTTTAAGGATAAAAGATTTTGTAATACCTAATAAAAACTTCAGTTGTAAGAGAAAATTTGGCTCCAAATTTACCCTAATTTTACCAGAATATATAAGGACAAATAATATATTCTCTCCGTCCCAAAATATAAAGGCATTTGACGAATTTCTAAGCAAAATTTAGTTAGATTAATTCAATATTTTAAAATTAAAATTTAGACATTCGGAAAATACACGGAAAATACTATAAATTGCAATTCTCCTATCAATATAGTGAAAAGATTCTTAAAATATTTGTTAAAGTTTATGTAATTTGACCCCCGAGAAGTGAAACATAACAAATATTTGAGATAAAGGTGTAAAAATAATATAATAAGGAGCAAAAAAAAATCACAAAAAGTCCCTATAATATTGACCAATTACAAAGGCCCAAGTGGAATAAAGAATGATGGTAAAAGTGAGAATATGTAGGGAAAAGTAATAGCAACACCAATTATAAAGGGCCTAGTGGATTGTCTTAGAAAATAAATGAGAGAAGAAATGAGAACAATGAAAAAAAACCAAAGCCATGTGTAAAAATTTCATAGGATCAAAGTTCAATGTGAGGAATACAAAAATCGTTGATTCCCTCTTATATATAGTTATAATATAATGAGTGTCTACTATTTGGCAGAATACCCTCACTCATTCTTACCAAGTAGGCGTTTGGCCATAGAAACCAAATATTTTTCACTTCTTTTGGAATTTTTGAAGTTAGAGTTGAAGATGGAGTTGTGTTTTTTTTTTTTTTAAGTCCACAAAATTCATGCTAAGCTACACATAGCATGTCAATTCTCAACAGTAAATCATATTGGATCTTAAGTCTTGAATTCTCAAACCATATTAAACCATCTTACTTATTACAACACAGCAGCTGTTAAAGAAATACGTAGTTTTGACAGTTGATCAAAGTTTTTGTATAACCACTGAATTCCCCAGCCCCGCTTGCTCAATTGTTTGGGCTGGGTCAGTGAGGATTTTAGGAGGAAATCCTTTTTGTAATTGATAGGCCCTAGTGTCACTTGGCCTTGAAGCATCAATGAAAGCATGGATGTCACCAACAATCTGGCGGAAGTTGAAGCAAGGTTGACTGCAATTCTGAAACGCTTGTAGAAGGTGCTGCACTAAGACGTGAAAAATCTCTCCCTCAAAAATCTTTCTCTAAAGATCTCAACAACACAAAACCTGAAAAATCTTCTCCAAATATCAATCTTTCCATTTTTTATTCATTTTACTTCATCAACTTGCATGGCATTTCTTGTTGTAAGTCACATTTCCCATTTCTTGTTAATTTATCATCTCAACATACGTTTGCTTCATCTGGGTTTCCTTTCATTACTATTTTTTTCATTGAAATGAGACGAACGATCACAACAAAATCTTGTCTATCAATCTTTCTATATTTGATTTAAGTTTACTTCACCAACTTGCATGTTCATGGGTAAATCATTCCATTTTCATTTCTCGTTTATCATCTCAAAAAACTACTATTTTCATTCCAGATGGCTCAGACATTGTTGGGTAAATCATTCCATTTTCATTGTTGTGGGGACTTTATGGGGGGGGGGGGGGGGGGGGGGACTAAAAAAATCAAGATCGAATTTTTTTTGATTTGTTTATAGATTTAAAAACCGATATAGTTGATTTTGTTTGGTAAGTAAAAAAAAGAACCAAATCGACATATGTACTTCCCTACTCGTCATGATCGATCTACATTCTAGAATAGTGTAGCTTACAAATCTAGCTTCCAGTTAACTTCTCATTTTGAAAAAAGAAAACTAACTACAATGTGTGTGTATAAAAATCATGTACTGTCATCCATTTTCACAAAATATAACTTGTTAAAATAAGACAGAGATGTCTCTATTTTCCTTACAAAATATTTTCTATGACTATTGTGGCTCCAAAGAGCTTCACATCAAAATGGGATGGGCAATGATATTTTTTTATACTTACATCGAGAAACGAAAAACACAATTACGTAGCATTTACCTTAGTTTGAAAACATGATAACAATTTAGAAAATGCTTTTAACATTCTTTACAAGATTGAGATATTTTTTAGGAACATGTGTACTTTCTTCAGCTAATGCTCCTATCGCTAGTTTAAAATAAACCGCTCTAACTAACTCGGCAAATAAAAGTGAGAATTTCATCAAGAATATTTATACCAAAATGAAGCATTGCATGATGTACATTTACAGTTTCCAGTAAATAACACAATCTCATTGGTGTTACGTAATGCTGGTTACAACTGTTTCCGTCATCACGATAAAAAATCTTTTGAAGTGCAACACTTCTCTGAATTCGGTCTCCCTAGTTAGCTTTAATGCGAAGGGATTAAGGGCTCGGAGAAAAAGGAAATTTTTAGAGGAGCCGTCCGACCCCTTACCCATTCCTAGTGGATCGGTCCTTAATGCGTCAGATCAGACGGATATTTTAAAAAATATACATATTAAAAATTTTAATAATATGAACACAAAAATGATAGGTGATACAAGTTAAAGAATTTCAATTTGAAGTTTAATTAATTCTTTACAATATGAAGTTTCTGCTAGAAATTTCAACTATCTTGGAGAATATAAGATCTCTTGCAAATGAAGGGGTGAATTAACAAAGATATGAGTTACTTTTTCAAGATAAAATGCAAAAAATGTGGAAAGGTAACTGTAGAGCAATATACTTATTTGAATGAGGCAACGGGGCACGATGAAAAAGGATTTAACCTAAAATTGATTTTGTTTTCCATTGATTCTATTTGCCAAGGTTTACAATGATTTAGACGAATTTTCAATGCGTGTCTTCATGCTTTCTTTGGGGGAGAGAGAATGAGACATACAGTGATGTTAAAAAGCAAGAAGATTGAAAAATGATAACAAATATATAAACTCATATCTTCGTTAATTCGTCTCCATGACAGAATTTTGCAACTATTTGGATAATGAAGGACAAAGCTAATACAATACCAACAATAATACAAGATTTAAACTTACCTTAACATTTGAAGTAGACGGTCTAGAATAGCTTTTTGTTGCCTTAGAGAGTGTTACTTGTCATTTATTATGTCCACACACTCCTGTATTCTAGCAATTTTTTTCCTGATCCTATCGGCACATCCACCCATTATGTCGTTTCTAATTAAATTTTCCTCATACATATGATTTTCAAGTAAGTTTCTTTTTACTTGATTATCATCATATTTGTTTATCATTCTTGCGAGTTCTTGCTTCCCAAAATATCTTGCGGTTGGACCAAATCTTTCATGTTCGTTGTATGGAATTAGATTTCGGAACACACAATTAAGTCCGCAGACCTATTTTCTCCCCGACTTACACGCTCCACATCTTTGCTGTCCAATATTTCCTCCGTCATCTACAGCATCTTCTTGCTCTGCTGCTTGTTCTTGATTTTCCTGTGGTTGTATATCGTCATCCAATTCTATCATCATATCCCCAAAATCTTAATCTTCTTGCATTAGAAAACCTTCTTGGTCTTCATGTGGCTGGAAATTGTCATCCATTTCTATCATACCTTCAAAATCATAAGGGGCAATCATTGGATTTACTACATGTTGCCCTGGATTCTCTTGCATTACAACACCATCTACTATATTTTGCCCTGGATTGTCTTGCTTTGCAGCATTTTCTTACATTATATAACCTTGTTGATTTTCGTGTGGGGGTAAATTGTGATCCAATATCATTGGATCTACTTCATGTTGTCCTCCAAACATATCATCCAGTAGGATTCGATCATCTTCCGTGAACTCAGGTAAATCAGGGGAATCCATAATGTTTGGATAGGTCACTTAACTGTGGAATTTCTTGGAAAAAAAAGGAATTTCTTGAACAGTGATTATATTTCTTTTTTCAATGATTTTTGGCGCTTACAATACTGATTTTCTATGTGTTAGAAATTATAAAAACTTGGATATGTCACTTAACTCTAGAAAGAATATATAGCCTTAGAAAAATGTGCTGGAAGGATTTTTTTAATACAATACAGAACAACTTAAATGCATTTCTTACAGTGGGAGTGTACTCATTCTTTAAAATGAAATCCTCTTGCCATTTAAAAGAAAGGAAAAAAAGGGGGACCACATGTGTTATGTTACGCGACGTCTTCCTGAGACTTCTTGGAAGGGCGACGTAAGGCTAAACAACCAATGTTTTTTTAGTTACTATCCGCCAACCGCGGTCCCCTCCGTACGCTAGACGAGACTGCCAGTGCCATATGGGAAAACCAATGTCAAGAGCAATTGAGAGAACAGAAAAGTGAGCGAGAATGAGAATGAAAGAAAGCTTGATTGCATTAATGAAAGCTATTACAACTAGAGCAAGTGGTGTTGAGGGGGAGAGACACCAGTACAGATAATTGATTGCTTGCTTGAACGTTTTTGATTGCTTGATCCCCCCATATATGCTTTAAAAATAAAAACCAAAGTTACAGGACTAGACATAACTTTGCTAGAGAATCATAATGCAAGTACAGAAAGTAAACTACTCTATATTTATATCAAAAGGGACCTAAGCTAGAGCAGGTCCATGGGCACCCTCGGGTCATGACACCGTCATGCGCGCAAGGGTGATGAGAGCTAGCATGGGTGTCTGGGTGTTGTCGATGGGCACGCGTTGGAGCACAACCAGTATAGGGACACTAGCGATGGACATCGATCGGCTGACATAGGCAGAAGCAACCTTGTCACTTGGTGCAACCAAGACTACAGGGCCGTTCATGGCGCCAGGCGCTGTGAGGCTTGCCATAGTTCCATGGGGAAAATCCAAGGGGTCATGGGGCATGGCTGGAAAGCCGCCCATGACATTCTTTCCCACCTAAGTTGGCGACGTCTTCGGTGCCTTACTTGCAAGATACTCATCAATCAGGTTCTTATAGGCTTTGAGGCCGGTGCCCCCCTCCCACGTATTCTCTTCTGCGTCACATCCCTGCCATTTCACCAGGAACTCTTGGTGATCTTTCCTTAACGCATGTATGACTCGGTCATTGACAATGGCTTTAGCTACCCTTTTCCCAGTTACGTGTGGGCCTCAAATACTGGGTATTGTGAGTTGGCTTCGTGATGGGTCCTCTGTGTCTTCTCGAAAAGGCTTTAGAAGACTAATATGAAAAACATCATAAATCTTCCACCAGGTCGGGGTATCCACCCGGTATGCTACCTTCCCAATGTGTCTCTCAATGGACAGAGGTCCAATTATTTTTGTAATAGGCGTGGGTCATGGACCCTTGCAAATAGGTATCTCTTTGGGATCTTCACCATCACCTTGTCCCCAACCTGATATTCCACGAAGCGACGATTTTGGTCTGCATGTCTCTTTATCCGCTTTTGCGCCTTCACAAGATAGCTCCGCACTATCTCCAAATTCTGCTTTCATTCTTTCGAAAAGCTAGCTGCTCGTGGAGATTTTGACGTATTTTGAGCATTCATAGTGTGTGGAAGCAGTGGTTGCTGCCCGGTAACAATTTCAAAAGCACTCTTGTTTGTGTTAGAGCTCTTTTGTGAATTGAAACACAGTTGAGTTGCATCCAGAAGCTTTACCCAATTCTTATGTGAGCCGGTAACAAAATGCTGAAGATATTCCTCCAACATACCATTGAACCGCTCTGTCTGGCCATCAGATTGTGGATGGAAACCTGAGCTGTGACTCAACTTGGACTCGAGGCACTTAAAGAGCTGAGTCCAAAAGTTGCTAGTGAAGCGAGAGTCGAGATCACTAATGATGTCCTTGGGCAGGCCCCAGTACTTGACAACATGGGTGAAGAAGAGTCGAGCTGTATCTTCTACTGATATATACTTTGGGGCCGCAATAAACGTAGCATACTTAGAGAACCGATCGATCACAACCAAGATAGTCGTGAGATCTCCAACCTTGGGTAAGCCAGTGATGAAATCCAATGAAACGCTTTCCCAAGGCCTCTTTGGGACCGGTAATGGCTCTAAAAGACCTGCTTGAGTTAAGCGATCAGACTTGTCTTTCTGGCATACTAGGCACGTCTTCACATACTGAGCAACATCATTTGCCATCAGGGGCCAATAATAAGTACGGCGTAGCAGTGCCATGGTGTGTTTCTCTCCTGGGTGGCCAGCCCATAGAGTATTATGGCATTCCATTAGAAGAGTCCTTCGCAGATCCCCTCCGTCGGGAACATAAAGTCGGTTCCCTTTTGCCTTCAAGAACCCATCTTCCATGTAGAACTGGCGAGTTTTTCCATGACCTGCTAGGTCGACCAAATACAGTGCAGAAGGATCCTTGGTGAGGAGGTCCTGTATTTGATCTTTTATGGTGGTGGCCACCTCACTCTCTCTAAGGATGGCAAGTAGGCACACCGATGCTAGATCAGCCCTTCGACTTAGTGCATCCGCAACTTGGTTGGTCTTCTCACTCCGGCATTCCAGGTTGAAGTGAAATTCCGCTAGGAGTTCCTGCCATCTGGTCTGACGACCATTCAGCTTTGGTTGGGTCATGAAATAGCTGACAGCCTTGTTTTCCGTCTTTACCATGAATAGGGTCCCCAGGAGATAGTACATCCAAAGGCATAAGCAGTGGACGACAACTAACAATTCCTTTTCGTGGGCGGCATAGCGCCGTTCCGCATCCTTCAACTTTCAGCTCTTGTATGCAACCGGGTGCCCCTCTTGTAATAAGACTCTGCATAAGGAATAGTCAGAGGCATCCGTTTGTACATCAAATAGTTTGGTCAAGTCAGGAAAAGCCAAGACGGGGCTACTAGACATAGGCACTTTCAGTGAGTTGAAGGCTTCTACTCTCTTTGGCGCCCAATCCCAAGGCGTGATCTTCTTTAGGAGTTCTATCAATGGCAATGCAATAAGAGAGTAGTTCTTGACGAATCGTCGATAAAAGTTGCATAGGCCATGGAACGCTCTCAAAGCATGGATATCCTTGTGTGGCGGCCAGTCTGTGACAGCCTGGATCTTTTGTTGGTCCATCTTGGTACGCCCTTCTTCAATAACATGTCCGAGAAAGTCAATCTTTTTTTGGACAAAGGAGCATTTAGATAACTTCACATACAATTCATGCTCCCGCAATCGAGTTAGGACCTTCCTCAGGTGCTCCAGGTGTTCGTCCAGTGTTTTGCTATACACCACTATGTCATCCAGGTAGAACACCATAAATTCATCAATGTATTCCCGAAAGACTTGGTTCATCAGAGTGCAAAACGTGGTTGTTATACCCCCATTTTAATCGGGTTAAATTAGAGTACAACATATTGATGATACCTAAATTAATTAACTAACTTAAGGAGTCGCCACCTAATTAATTTAGAGGTGAATTAGGACACCTATCAATTACTAAATATTAACTCCGTTTAAAATCTACTAAACCTAAGATTCTGGATAAGGGTTCAATTAATCTAAAGGGAAGGTGTTAAGCACCCTTTAGGATCCGTATTAAAACAGTTAACCGGCCGAACTTAATTAATTAAAACAAAAGGTACATTGTCATGAGTTTTAGGGAAATAGCTAAACATTTAGCTGAATTAAAAAAAAAAAAACTTACAAGCAACACAAAGTTTTATAAGTAAAATAATGGATCTAAACTGAAGAAAGAGTTGAACCGAAACTTTAAAAAAAATGAATTTGTTATTTATTTAAAGGCGTCCAGATGGCATATTAGTTCAAAGGAAACTTTGGTGAGAACTTCTAATTGGACTAAATGGGTTTCTTAAGTCATGAAATATATACGCTCTTTTATGCCAAAAAAAGGTACCTTTGTATTATAAAATAAAGGAAGTACTCTATGTGATTAAATAAAACTTCACTCCTAACCATGAACCCAAACTTGAAATAAACCCCAAAACACACAAATCAACATTTATACATAAAGATTTAGTAGGACAAATGATAAAATGAAAACGAAGAAAGACGCCATGGGCATCCCCAAGCAAATTCGCTTGTTTTCTTGTTGTCGCATGGGGTTAAAGAAGGTAGAGATATGATGACTCTATGTTGGCATGAAGAGTCTTGTATCAAGACTCCATGTCGCTCCAAATGTGTACATGTAAACAAAGACGAGAAGGAAAATAAAGAATTAGAGAAATAAATAAATTCTCAAACATAAGGAGTTTGTAAACTAAGGCGAATCTGAACTAATACTAATTCTCAACTATTACACGCATAAACATCAAACAAACAAATCTAGAATATTACTTTAAATAACAGCTATTTATAACTACTTGCTAAAATAACAGATTTGTCCATCCCTCCACTATTTCACCATCATATATCTGTTTAAAGTTGATCTACAGTTTTAATTAACGACAACACCAACTACTTATAGGTAATAATGGATATGAATTTAGTTATACCTTAGCAAAACCTTCAGCAGTACCAGTTTGAGTATTTTAACAACAAAAAATAAAGGATCGGAATCAGATTTACGTAAGCAAATCTTAAGTATTTTATTTTGACATTCAAGCATGTATATTAACCGAACTAAAGTAGAATTGTAGTAATGCTCCGAACATTTATTATCAAGCAAACCAAACAAAATTCTAAAACATGGATTTCTAAGTAAACAGAACCACTTGGAATGAAAGGAAGAGGTGAATGGACACAGAGTCGGATTTACCTTTCTATGGAGCAATGAACTGGGCTTTGAGGGCTTAGATCTATTCGCCTTCAAACAAAATCAGAACAGACAGAGATCGAGAGAGGAAAATACTAAAGTTACTTTGAGAGATAGTAGAAAAATATCAATGGCCTAAAATGAGAGAGTATTTTTTTATCCTCCAAAAAAAACCTCCCCTTCGGCTGGAGCATTAGAGAAATATTTATAGGCCCCCGTTAGGGTTTTCGGATTTGAAATTTGAACACAACCAAGAGGGTCATGGGCTTGACTTTGGATCTGAAAGATCCGTTTGAGTCAAACTTTCTGAAAAATCCAGATTTTTTCAAAAGTTTTTTTTGGCTTTTAGTTTGACCAAATCTTTTGACAAAGATGAGAGATGAAGATTTTAAAGATTTTCATCGAAATAGGCCTACAAGTTCTGGTTTAGAATTGAGAGGGATTGGCTTTGTTCATAAGGGGAAAGGGTGGGGAAAATGGAGGGTCGAAGATATCTTCTTGCTTTGGCTGAGAGTGGAATGGAAAACAGAACATGTTGGTGAATGAAAAAGAGGGTGTTCATTTGGGCTGGTTTGGGTCAGTGGGGAGGAAAAAAAATGGGCTGCTGAAAACAATAGATTGGGCCAAGTGGTATACTAGTTGAAGGGATATTTGGGCCACGAAAACAGTGTTCTTTTTTTTTTTTTTTTTTTTTTTTATCTCAAACATTTTCTTGGGCTTCCTCATCATAATAATTTATATAAGTTATACTTATAACATATGCTACTGTTTACTAACATATATATATATATCTATAATATGGCCAAAATAAAATTCTAAACTAGAAAATTTACATATAAAAATACTAATGAATTAATAATAGTAGTAATATAAACTATAAATGTACTAATTCGCGTAACGACAACAACGTCTTAGTAATACCAAAAATGATAACGAGATGTAATTATAATAATACTAATGCTAATATTAATAATAAGAGTAATAATAATGGTACTACCAATATAAGTAGCAGTAGTAAAAATGGTAACAATTACAATGATGGAAAAAAGAAGAAAATTATTAATGACTAGGAAACACAATGAAATCGATTAGAGGAAAAGTGAGACAAAATTGGGTGTCAACAGCTTATCCCTCTTTGACCGGAAATGATGAAAAGAGTTTTCGAGCAAAGAAGTTGACGTAGTAGCCAATTTTGTCCCGACCAAAACGTGTTGTCTCGAAAGGATTTGTGGTAAAGGTCTTGAAAAGGATTATGGGGTATAAAGGGAAGTCAAAGAAAAGTTACGGTCGAACTTCGTTTTCAAGTCGCCTAGAGCTGCTGGAGCGCAAAGAATTCAGAGAAAAAGACATGACCGAACTTGAAAGAATTTGAAATACCTACATATCCACGGATTTGTAGAAATGTAGTGAGGGAGTAGATCTTTGACCTCTTGTTGACGAGCTTAACTCAACTTTCAACAATTTCCCCAGATCACTGCTTAAGATTATGATCCACGAGTTGATGTGCAAAGCCATTTTAATCTTGCAATTTTCAAAAAGCCACAAGCTAAAAACAATAGTTAGCAATAAAGAAATATATATGTAAATAAGACAGGGTTGAGGAAGTTTATACTTATAACCCATGTTTCGGAAGTTGAATCCACATCATACTTTGGAGATGTATTGAATTTATGGCTTCTACTTGAAGAAGAAATTAAGTCGACACCCACATTTACATTAACGAAAGCTAAATCCACATCCACGTCTGTTTTTGAGGAAAGCTAAAACCATGATGACACCACATTTTTAAGGGGAGCTAATTTATGACCATATTCAAGCCCTTATGTACAAAATTCACTGTGCGTAAATATAAATCCACGTCCTTATCCACGAAATTCATGCCCGCGTCATAAAACTCATGATGTAGAAAATGAATTCATGTCCTCATACACAAAAATCCACTATGCACAAATATAAATCCACGTCCACGTCCACATTCCACGGTACAAAAATATAAATCCACATCCACTTCCACAAACTTTAAGTGCAAAGAGATAAATCTACCTCCACGTCAACAAGATCTATAATGTAGAAAATAAATCCACGTCTATGAAATTCACTGTGCTGAAATCCACGTCTATGCCCAAAATCCACAATGCAAAAACATAGATCCACGTCCAGTTCCACGAACTTTATAATGCAAAAAATATAAATTCACTTCCACGTCCACATCCACATCCACATCCACGAAGTCATTAGTGCGAAAATGTAAATCCACACCCAATTTCACAAAATTTATAATGCAAGAAAGATAAATACACGTCCACGTCCACAATGCTCATAATGCAGAAAGATATATCTACGTCTACGTCCACAATATCCACAACACAGAAAATAAATCCATGTCCACATAGTCCACGATACTGAAACATAAATCCATGTCCGCTTTCACAATCTCTAATGTAGAAATGTATATCCACGTTTATGTCCACATCCCCAAAACCATTTGTGAAGAGATATAATTCCACATCCCAACCCGTGTCTCGTTGTGATGGAAGTTAACTCTATAATGCCTCCACGCTTTGACATATGATGCAAGACTTCGATCTTGTCATCTTATCAAATACCACATTCTAAGAAGAACTTGTTAGTGACTTGAAATAAATAATAAATATGTACAAAGTGATGACAAAATCTAGGAATTTAGACTAATAACAACTGACCACATCCGTATCCACTTTGAAGAAGGTTAAATTCACGATAATGTGCCTTCGATCCATCGAGAAATGCCACGAGCTAAAAACAGTTGTTAGTGGTAAGAATATGTAAATAGCTGGGTTTGAAAAATTTACGCTCACAACCCTTGGTTGAGAAGATAAATTCATGTCCACTGTTGCGATCAAAATTTCATGAAGAGTGGAACAACGTCCACCGTTTAGTGCAAGTTAAATTCACATCCACATTGAAGAATGTTTGCCTTTTGAAAAAAAAAAAAAGCTAAATCTTTGATGACGTCCACCTTTATTAATTTAAACATGTCTTATCAAAGAAAATTGGTTGACTTGTGCTTTTCGGGGAACTTGGTCCTTGAGTCAATTCTTGTCTTGGTCCTGTCCACACTTTTTGAGGCCCCACTAGATATTTTGCTTTGCCAAGGAGTTTCAGTAATAAGTAATAAAAAATGTCTTTTTAAATTAAGATTAATGAGATTTGGATGACTTCGAAAGGGACTACTTAATGGCCCTAATAGATAGAATGATTGTGAAGACTCGGATTCAAACTTATCAACATTTCTAGAAAGATATGAATGGACTTTATTTAAAATCGTTGAACATTTAAGACCACTTTTGTGCTACTTCAAAAAAAAAAAAATTGCCCCAGTTTCTAGTCCCGGAGGCGCTTGGTTCTAGATAGTTGAAAAGTGAGAAGTCATAATGAAAATCTTTGGAAGCGATTTGACCGATTTCAAAAATTTGTCCCAGTTTCAAGATACTAGGACATATGAATTTAAACAATAGGAATACCAAAACTTTACATAAAAATCCTTATGTATCTCATAGGGACTAAAATGGTCGGACAAACCAAAGACATTGAAATTTTTAAATAGAAGAGCCGAACCCGCCTTGGGTTGCCTACGTATCCCAAAGGAATCAGGCCAGACGTAGTTCGTGAATAAAAATAAGAACTTTTGAGGTTTTTTTTTAAAAAATAAATAAAAGGAGGGCCGAACCTGATGTGGGTTGCCTACGTATCCATAAGGAAATCAGGCCACACGTAGTTCAAACCTACAAAACAAAGACACTGAAATGTTTTGAAAAGAGTGGCCGAACCCGATATGGGCTGCCTACGTATCCAAAAGGAAGTCAGGCCAAACGTAGTTCATTACAACAAATGACAAAGTCCTAATTTAGAAAGGCCGTAACACAACATAGAGGCGACATGACAAAAAAACAAAAGGTTCTAGCTTATGCCTCAGTCCTATTACAAAAGGAAATTTAAACTTAAATTACTGAAACCCCCGGCGAACCGGGGCTAAGATGCAAATCCAATTCTTCAACTCAGGTCCTGGTTCGGCGGCCCATAAGGTCGGTGTTTCAGCAATGTCTTCAATTACCACAGCATGATCATCTTCATCTTCCATGAACAAGTTCTTGACCCCTTCCACAATATCATCATAGGCAACTTCAACAGTCAAATCTGAAGTTTTGGAGATGACAGGTTTTGAGAAAGTTTGATCAATGGTAGGAATGGGTTTTGGCAAGAAAATCTCCTTTCCTTTATTCTTTCGTGCTTCCTTCACTTCTTCCTCAGTTGGTTCATATCCCAAACCAAATGTAATTGTTGTGCAGGGAGAACTACAGGCTTAACCCGCCCATTTAATGTCTTCCCTAACCCAAATCCAGGTTGGTATCCATTTTTCAGCATTTCCTTTGCAACCATGATTGCGGCGCATGACATTTTTTATTCTTGAGTTTGACTCCCTTCACCCACTCTAGTAACATTCACAACCTCCCAAGCATGGTAAGTTTTTCCATCAAACCCTCATGTTGCAAAAATGAATGGGATAGATTTCTCTTGATAGATGGACACGTCACATTCTCCTTGTACGCATATTTGTTGTTGATTCCACTCAAATTTGATAGTTTGATGCAAAGTAGATGGTACAGCTCCAGCCAGATGGATCCACGGTCTTCCTAACAACATGTTGTATGTCGTGGAGATATCAAGTACTTGAAAATCCATAATGAACTCAACAAGTCCAATCAACACGTTTAACTCTATTTCTCCAATAGGACGCCTTTTAGCCCCATCAAATGCTCGAATATTCATATCACTTGTCTTAAGCTCGCTAATATTATATCCGATCTTCCTCAGACTTGTTAGTGGACAAATGTTAAGTCCAGATCCCCCATCAATCAACACTTTAGACACAAACATGTTACGACACTTGACAGTTATATGGAGTGCTTTGTTGTGACTACATCCCTCTGGTGGCAGTTCTTCATTATCGAAGCTGATTCAATGATTGTTAAGCACGCGCCCAACTATTCCAGCTAACGTCTCACTAGTTGTTTCGATTGGAACATATGCTTCACTCAAAATCTTCAAGAGTGCATTTCTGTGTACATCCGAACTCAAAAGCAAAGAGAGGATAGGAATTTGGGCATTAGTCTTTTTCAACTGCTCTACAACTGAGTATTCGCTAGCCTTAATTTTTCTCAAAAATTCTTCTGCCTCGGCTTCTGTCACAACCCTTTTGGGAGGAACATTGCTTTCTTTAGTTTGCCTCAATATAGCTAGCTCTTCTGGGGTATAGCACCTTCCGGACCTTATCATTCCTGACGACTTAGTCTTGTCAGTGATCATTTCCTTTCCTCGACATTCCATCATAGCTTGTTGATAATTCCATGGTACGGCTTTGGTATCGAGTACTGTCAACTGATTTGGCGCTTGAACTACCTCCACAGGTGTTGATGAAGATCCTAATATCTCGATAGGCACAAAACCTCTTACCACTATAGCCGGAGAAGCAACGGCTATAAGACCATGATCTTTCATGCTATTCACAGGCACTATAAATTTGGCCGGATCGTCATCATTTTCATCTATTCCAATCATATTTATCGAGGCCCCATCATGGGTCGGGAGTGGATTGTTATCCACGTTTGGTGCCGGTTGTTTGACCATGATCTGTTTTGCTTCAATAAGATCTTCAACCTTGTGTTTCAATGCGTAACAACGATCAGTGGAATGGACTTTTACCCCCGAATGATATGCACACATTTTAGTGGGATCAAAACTTCTAGGTAGTGGATCTGGAATTCTACCTTCCACATGATATAATAAGCCTGAAGCTTGCAGTCTTTCAAAACAACGCTCAATGGCTCTCCTAACGGTGTAAAATTGCGGAAAGGTCTTTTTGGGCGAGGTGCGGATGCATTGTTTGGATGATGAAATTGTGATGGTGGAGCTTGGTATGTTGGTGGTCGTGGAGCTTGGTATGTTGGCTGTGTGTTGTAGACGGGATAGGAAATTTGTGGTGATTGAGGCTGGTAAGATGACAAAGATTGGTTGTGTGGATGTGACGAATATTGGAAATATTGTGAGTGGAGAGCGTTAGACTGGTACCGCTGAGGTTGTTGATGGTGGTATGAGGTGCTTCCCAGAGCCATTACCGCTGCCGCTTCCTTTTTTTTTTCTTTCCATTTCTGAGAGCACCAGTTTGTATAGCCTTACTAGTAGATTGCAATGCCGCTAGACTTGTTATTCTCCCTGTCTTAATGCCATCTTCGATCATGTCCCCAGCTTTGATCACTTCTGCAAAAGTTTTTCCGCCCATTGTCACCAAACGTTCATAGTACTCCGGTTCTAGTGCCTGAATGAAGAAAGTAACCATTTCTGCTTCCTCCATAGGTGGGTGTACCCTAGATGCTTCTTCCTTCCACCGTATAGCATATTCTCGGAATGATTCGGTTGACTTCTTCTTAAATTTTGTAATTGAGATTCTATCAGGAGTAATCTCAACATGAAACTTGTAATGATCCACAAAAGCATTTGCCAAGTCATCCCAAGTACGCCATTTGGTTGTATCTTGCTTGGAATACCATTCCAAAGCTTTTCCACTCAAACTCTGGTTAAATAGTTTGATTCTTATCCCTTCATTCTTCACCACACCAATCAACTTTTCACAATAGACCTTCAAATGGAAGAAAGGGTTTCCCGACCCATCAAACTTCTCAAATTTTGGAATCTTGTAACCTGGTGGCAATTCTACCTCAGGAAATACACATAATTCTTCATATCTCACGCTTTGGTTACTATCGAGTCCACGCAAACTTCTCATAGCATCTTCCAAACTTTTGAGCTTTCTATTTATCATTTCATCATTAACTGCCCTTGCCTCCTTTTCGACTTCGACATAATGATCAACATCTGTGTGACATAGTCCTTGGGTTTGTGTCATGGGTGGAGCTGTGGCATAAGTATATACCGGCGGAAATTGATACGCATTGGTAACATCATGTGCCAGCGGTATGTACTGAGCCTTTGAAGAAGCGGTTGTAAACAAAAGAGGAGCATTTTGAGTAACTAGGTGGGCGAGGGGTTCGGAATGAGCTGGATGAGAAGTGGTAAAATAGTTTGCTTGGTTAAGTTCATCCAAGTTTGGGAATGGAGGTGGCATAGGCAAAGTCTGACGAACCCCATGAGATGGAGTCATGTGTGGCGGAGTTTGAGAAAATGACCGATTTTGAAGCACTATGTGACTTAGTTCAGCAACTCGTTGCTCCAGATGAGCAATGATCTCTGAATGTGTTTCTGGTTCATTAGAGGATGTGGGATCACTCGTGATCAGTAAACTAAGAGATGGCTCAGATGAAGTGGCTGCATTGATCAAACTTTGCTCCATTTTAGAACGAGTCTTTTTAGTTAACCAGGTGATTAGTGATGAGTCAGAGTCTGATTTCTTGGCTTTAGACCGTGTGAAATATGGATGCTCCGCCAGTTCCCCTTTAGCACAAGTCAACCTTTTGTTTTGAAAATAAGTTTAAAAGAAAAAGGATAAAACAAGAAAAGAAAAAGAAAACGAGTCAGTATACGGTAAGGACATATTATTGCACATAAACACATTATTGCACATAATACATCGCGTTCTATAATGCAAGGGACCTCTTTATGCCAGAGGTAGGCCTAACGAACATTTGAAGGACAAACATGTCTTTTATGTATCATTCCATAACTCTTCCTAAAACTAATTTACAAGAATAATAAAAATTTATTACATGCCAGTTAATAATACAATTCAAAGTTAATCTAAGATATCTAATACTTCATCTCCACTAATTTCCTTTGGTTGTCTTCAAACCTCCAGCATTAATTGGATGCTCCACGACAACCTACAACAAAATGTTAGTTTCCCTGAAATATTTATCTATAGAGTACTAGGTCCACATATTCCTCACATTCGTCCTTCAAATAATGCACAAAAATAGTGAATAGTGTCACTTAGAGTCATAGACTCATTTGGATATTTGGTAAGGTTGACTAATGAACTCAATACACCAAAGGTATTAAGCCTCCTAGGCTTAAAATGATGCATGTCCTTACAAGGTTTTGGTTTTCACTCTACCCTAGGTAGACTAAGAGTGGGTTCACTATGACACAAGGCTCTCCCAAGTGGACAACTTGGGGGTGGAAAGTCTGTGGCTGTCGACTGCACCGCCGATCGACTAAATCCACAAGATCGATCCAACTAAAGGGTGATTTAATAGTGCACGGCCGCGAACCGCGAAACCGCTTTAAGTGTGTGAATTTGTGTGAATTTTCCAAGAGTGGAGGAAGTATGAACGGAATGCCAATTAAAGAAAGCAATAACACATTATTACATAGAAAATTTCACATAAGGAAATAATAAAACAATAATTAAAAGCACTTAAAAGCACATAAGGGAAACAACAAAAGCAACAATAAAGGCAAAAATAAAGAAAAACAACCAAAACATCCAACAAATTAATTATTAACCTAAGTTTGTTGTGGTTAGAACCTAAAGTCCCCAGCAGAGTCGCCAAGCTGTTATACCCTCATTTTAATCGGGTTAAATTAGAGTACAACATATTGGTGATTCCTAAATTAATTAACTAACTTAAGGAGTCGCCACCTAATTAATTTAGAGTTGAATTAGGATACCTATCAATTACTAAATATTAACTCCATTTAAAATCTACTAAACCTAAAATTCTGGATAAGAGTTCAATTAATCTAAAGGGAATGTGTTAAGCACCCTTTAAGATCCGTATTAAACGGTTAACCGGCCGAACTTAATTAATTAAAACAAAAGGTACATTGTTATGAGTTTTAGGGAAATAGCTAAACATTTAGCTGAATTCAAAAAAAAATTACAAGCAACACAAAGTTTTATAAGTAAAATAATGGATCTAAACTGAAGAAAGAGTAGAACCGAAACTTTAAAAAAAATGAATTTGTTGTTTATTTAAAGGTGTCCAGATGGCATATTAGTTCAAAGGAAACTTTGGTGAGAACTTCTAATTGGACTAAATGGGTTTCTTAAGTCATGAAATATATACGCTCTTTTATGCCAAAAAAAAGGTACCTTTGTATTATAAAATAAAGGAAGTACTCTATGTGATTAAATAAAACTTCACTCCTAACCATGAACCCAAACTTGAAATAAACCCCAAAACACACAAATCAACATTTATACATAAAGATTTAGATAAGACAAATGATAAAATGAAAACGAAGAAAGACGCCATGGGCATCCCCAAGCAAATTCGCTTGTTTTCTTGTTGTCGCATGGGGTTAAAGAAGGTAGAGATATGATGACTCTATGTTGGTATGAAGAGTCTTGTATCAAGACTCCATGTCGCTCCAAATGTGTACATGTAAACAAAGACGAGAAGGAAAATAAAGAATTAGAGAAATAAATAAATTCTCAAACATAAGGAGTTTGTAAACTAAGGCGAATCTGAACAAATACTAATTCTCAACTATTACACGCATAAACATCAAACAAATAGATCTAGAATATTACTTTAAATAACAGCTATTTATAACTACTTGCTAAAATAACAGATTTGTCCATCCCTCCACTATTTCACCATCATATATTTGTTTAAAGTTGATCTACAGTTTTAATTAACGACAACACCAACTACTTATAGGTAATAATGGATATGAATTTAGTTATACCTTAGCAAAACCTTCAGCAGTACCAGTTTGAGTATTTTAACAACAAAAAATAAAGGATCGGAATCAGATTTACGTAAGCAAATCTTAAGTATTTTATTTTGACATTCAAGCATGTATATTAACCGAACCAAAGTAGAATTGTAGTAATGCTCCGAACATTTATTATCAAGCAAACCAAACAAAATTCTAAAACATGGATTTCTAAGTAAACAGAACCACTTGGAATGAAAGGAAGAGGTGAATGGACACGGAGTCGGATTTACCTTTCTATGGAGCAATGAACTGGGCTTTGAGGGCTTAGATCTATTCGCCTTCAAACAAAATCAGAACAGACAGAGATCGAGAGAGGAAAATACTAAAGTTACTTTGAGAGATAGTAGAAAAATATCAATGGCCTAAAATGAGAGAGTATTTTTTTATCCTAAAAAAAAAAACCTCCTCTTCGGCTGGAGCATTAGAGAAATATTTATAGGCCCCCATTAGGGTTTTCGGATTTGAAATTTGAACACAACCAAGAGGGTCACGGGCTTGACTTTGGATCTGAAAGATCCGTTTGAGTCAAACTTTCTGAAAAATCCAGATTTTTTCAAAAGTTTTTTTTGGCTTTTAGTTTGACCAAATCTTCTGACAAAGATGAGAGATGAAGATTTTAAAGATTTTCATCGAAGTAGGCCTACAAGTTCTGGTTTAGAATTGAGAGGGATTGGCTTTGTTCATAAGGGGAAAGGGTGGGGAAAATGGAGGGTCGAAAATATCTTCTTGCTTTGGTTGAGAGTGGAATGGAAAACAGAACATGTTGGTGAATGAAAAAGAGGGTGTTCATTTGGGCTGGTTTGGGTCAGTGGGGAGGAAAAAAAAAATGGGCTGCTGAAAACAATAGATTGGGCCAAGTGGTATACTAGTTGAAGGGATATTTGGGCCACGAAAACAGTGTTCTTTTTTTTTTTTTTTTTTATCTCAAACATTTTCTTGGGCTTCCTCATCATAATAATTTATATAAGTTATACTTATAACATATGCTACTGTTTACTAACATATATGTATATCTATTATATGACCAAAATAAAATTCTAAACTAGAAAATTTACATATAAAAATACTAATGAATTAATAATAGTGGTAATATAAACTATAAATGTACTAATTCGCGTAACGACAATAACGTCTTAGTAATACCAAAAATGATAACGAGATGTAATTATAATAATACTAATGCTAATATTAATAATAAGAGTAATAATAATGGTACTACCAATATAAGTAGCAGTAGTAAAAATGGTAACAATTACAATGATGGAAAAAATAAGAAGATTATTAATGACTAGGAAACACAATTAAATCGATTAGAGGAAAAGTGGGACAAAATAGGGTGTCAACAGTGGCTGGAGCATTGGTCAAGCCGAACAACATGACTAGGAAGTCGTACGACCCATATCTTGTCACACATGTCATCTTGGATTCGTCTCCCTCTGCAATGCCATTAACCTGTATTCAGGTCTATTTTGGTGAACACTGTGGCACTGCAAATTTGTCAAACAAGGCTGCAATTAGTGGTATGAGGTACTTGTTCTTCACGGTGATCTTGTTTAGAGCCCGATAGTCCACACAGAGCCTTAGGGTACCATCGTACTTCTTTTGCAACAACATGGTGACCCGTAAGGTGACATAGAGGGCACAATAATCCCTATGTCAAGTATTTCCGTCAACTCTCTCCAAAGCTCGGTAAGCTCGGGTTGTGACATCCTGTATGGCGCCCGGGCAGGTGGTTTCGCACCCTGCACCAGTTAAATTTCATGATCCACCATCCGCCTATGCGAGAGCCGCTTGGCATATCCTGCGGCATCACATCTTCAAATTCTTTCATGAGCTCCTTCACAGGCATAAGAATGGGCCGTGAAGAACGTTCAATCTCTTCGATAAAAAAGGTAGCCAGGAACGTGGGTTTTTGTCTGTGGACTCCCTTCTTCAGCTGTAATGCAAAGATATTTTCTGAGGCCATCTTTACGATTGTGCATGGGATAATGCATGGTTTGGCCCCGTTTACTCCCATCATCAATAACACATCTGCGTAGGGTATGAGAATGGTGTTGGTTTGCCTCATGAATTCCAACCCCACTATCAATTCAAAGTCATCAATGATTACCACCCGCAGGTCAAACTTGCCTTCATAAGGACCTATTTTTACCGGCACTCCTCTAGCTAGTCCACCCACCAGTTGAGGCGGTGAGTTGATAGCGTTGACGTGACCCCTTCCCTTTCCAACAACTAGGCTATGACGTTCTACCTCAGTGGAGGCCAAATAGGTGTGCGTAGCGCCTGTGTCTATCATGGCCTTAATAGGTTTGCCATTTACTCTCAAGTCGACAAACATCAGGGTCTTCTCCTTTTGGGGAGGAGACCCCTCGCCTGCCTTTGTCTTTCTCTTCTTGGAAGTTGGGCCTGGGTTCTTCTTTTTGCATATACCGGCATTGGTGCCCTCTAAGGTATCAGAAATGGAACAAACAAGTGCATTGAAGGCATCTATCGGTTCTGTCTGATCAACATTATCCTCATCGTCGTCCGTCCCATCATCCAGAATTTGATGGGCATTCATCTGTGCCTATGGGGCGTATGGCTGCTTTTAGTTCTTTCCATGTCTCAAGAGCATCCTCACCAGCCTTGATGGCTTTATACTTTACACGCCACCAGAGTTTGGCATCACCTTGTAAATACATGGCAGCAGTTGCTACTTTCTTTGGTTCCTCTAATTCTCCCACAGAGCCGAAGTACTACTCGATTTCAAAGATGAAGTTTTCTACTTCTTTGGCATTTCAAGCTCCATGATAGGGCTTTGGTTCAGGAATCTTGAGTTTTTGGGGGTGTTGGGGCAAGGTTTGTCGCGCCCCTAATATGATTGCCTCCTACTCAGAGTAGGCCTTGTAGTGTAGCGTTGACAACATTGAGCTGATTAGTCATGTTGTCGATGCTTCGCTGCATGGCGGTCACCCTATCTGCCTCATGTGCCCCTGTAAGCTAGATCCTCAGTCCGTTGCGTGGCAACCGTTTGGGCGGCTCCATCTGAGTCGCCAGTAATATTTACAATGTCTTGCTCGGCCTGCCGCATCCTGTGGTCCAGTTCGTCCAACCTTTCAGGCACAGGTCGTAATCTGTTAATCATAGTTTCCAAAAGCAAGAGGCGGTCTCCATGGTTCACCATGGTTAGAAAATGATAACAGTAGCAATGTGTTCCCTCGTCCGATGTCGAGCCTAGGCTCTGATACCAATTGTTATGCGGTGCCTTCCTGAGACTTCTTGGAAGGACGACGTAAGGCTAAGCAACCGATGTTTCTTTAGTTACTATCCGCCAACCAGTGTCCCCTCCGTACGCTAGACGAGACTGCCAGTGCCTTTCGGGAAAACCAATGTCAAGAGCAATTGAGAGAACAAAAAAGTGAATGAGAATGAGAATGAAAGAAAGCTTGATTGCATTAATGAAAGCTATTACAACGAGAGCAAGCGGTATCGAGGGGGGAGAGACACCAGTATAGATAATTGATTGCTTGCTTGAAAGTTTTTGATTGCATGATCACTCCGATTTTAAAAATAAAAACTAAAGTTACAGGACTAGACATAATTTGCTAGAGAATCACAATGCAAGTACAGAAAGTAAACTACTCTATATTTACATCAAAAGGGACCTAAACTAGAGCAGGTCCATGGGCACCCTCGGGTCATGACACTGTCGTACGCGCAGAGGTGCTGGGCGGGCGCGCGCGCGCATGGGCGCTGGGACTAGTGCTGGGCGCTGGTGCAATTGGCCTGGCATGGGCGCCTGGATGCTATCGATAGGCACGTGTTGGGGCACGACCAGTATAGGGACGCTAACGAGGGACATCGGTGAGGTGACATAGGCAGAAGCAACCTTGTCACTTGGCGCAACCAAGACCACGGGGTCAGCCATGGTGTTAGGCGCTGCGAGGCTTGCCATTGCGCCATGGGGCGCATCTAAGGGGTCATGGGGCATGGCTGGAAAGCCGCCCATGACAGTTATTGCGAGCTTTGAATAATATTGATTAATAGTCTAATTAATAAATCTTAATAGTAATATTAGTTAGTAACCCAACAAAAATAATGGCTAATTAATCTACCATTATAGATTAAAGTATCGAATGTATATAGTAATCACTGTATCTTACTAGGACAAACTAAATATTTGGAAGTATTAGTTACATGTTTTGTTGTGGAGACTTTTCGGGGGGGGGGGGGGGGGGGGGGGGAACTCGAAAAATCGATATCGAAAAAATCGACTTTTAGTGGTTTGATTTTGTTTATAGATTTAAAAACCGATATAGTTGATTTGGTTTGGTAAGTAAAAAAAGAAACCAAATCGACATATGTACTTCCCTACTCGTCATGATCGATCTACACTCTAGAATAGTGCATAGCTTACAAATCTAGCTTACTAATGTGGTTAACTTCTCATTTTGAAAAAAGAAAACTAACTACAATGTGTGTGTATGAAAATCATTTACTGTCATCCTTTTTCACAAAATATAACTTGTTAAATTAAGACAGAGATGTCCCTATTTTCCTTACAAAATATTTTCTATGACTGTTGTGGCTCCAACGAGCTTCGGATCAAAATGGGATGGGCGATGATATTATTTATACTTGTATCGAGAAACGAAAAACGCAATTACATAGCATTTACCTTAGTTTGAAAACATGATAACAATTTATAAAATACTTTTAACATTCTTTACAAGATTGAGATATTTTTTAGGAACATATGTACTTTCTTCTGCTAATGCTCCTACCGCTAGTTTAAAATAAACCGCTCCAACTAACTCAGAAAATAAAAGTGAGAATTTCGTCAAGAATATTTATACCATAATGAAGCATTGCATGATGTTTACAGTTTCCAATAAATAACATAATCTCATTGGTGTTGTGTAATGCTAGTTACAGCAGTTTCCGTCATCACGATAAAAAATCTTTTGAAGTGCAACACTTCTCTGAATTCGTCCTCCCTAGTTAGCTCTAATGCGAAGGGATTAAAGGGTCGGAGATAAAGGAAAATTTTAGAGGAACCGTCCGACCCCTTACCCATTTGTTGACACCCAATTTTGTCCCTCCTTTATTCCGATTTATTTCCTTGGGCTTCTAAATTTATTGACGAGCTAAACGCTTTATTTTCACTATTATTTTTTATTGCTACTATTATTAATATCATTACTTTCATTTTCACTATTCTACAATCAACATTACTAGTATTACTTTATCATAAATTTTAAATGGTTCGTCATCGTTTCATTTTAGGATTTGCACTCGATAAATTAATTTTACTTTATTAATCCTTTACTTTCTATATATTAATTACTATTTATCTTCACGTAATATATATTGTACTAGTTACTAGTTATTAAATTAGAAGCCCGGGGATAATTAAAATGAAGGAGGAAAAGATCCATGATTTGCAACCCAATTCGTCAAATTGAGCCCAAATCATGGACCAAATGAAGCCTTTCATCAGCATCCCACAAACTTTTTTAAACCAGCCAAAATTAAGGCCCAAAATGACCAGCCCAACAACACTTTACCCGACCCGATTCAGCCCATACCCGTTAACCACCCGTCCGGCCCATTTCTTAAAAAACTTAGGCATCAGTCATCTACCCTAATTAAAAAACAAAGCGTAGCTCCCCTTTCTCTCTCCCTTCCCTTCCTCTCTCTTCACGCCTCATCCCCATTTCAGCAAAGCTCAGACCCTTTCAACCATGGCAGATCCTGCCACCCCCATTTTCGTGCAATACGCACATCTTTATTTTCCTCCTCCCTCTCTCCTCTCCTTTTCCAGTTAAATACCAGCCTCCCTTTAGCCTTGCACAAAACGCATCTTTCCATTTCCACACAAAAACGTCTCTATGTCTGTTTCGTCTGAGTTTTCTGTCGATTGACAGAGAAAGACGCTCCTTTCTCGCTTCAAACAAATTGAAATCTTCAAAGATCAGAGAAGGTCGAACCACTTTAAGGAGGGTCTGAATCAACCACGTGAAAGGCCCCAACGTTCGGATTAGCAAAACTTTGACTCAATTTCGATTTTTGATTTAAAAACCCCGCCCAATTTCGAACTCAAGAAACCCTACAAATCATCCTATAGAAAGATCTCCAAGTTCATTTTGAAAGAGGGGGATTTTGGACGACACTCAACGTTTTTCCATCTTTTCATTACTACTCTAAATCTGGAAGTTGTTCGAATTACGTTCTGTTCAGTTCGTTTTACTCTACTGTTACTTTAAGATCGAGCGTAAATCCGAGACCTCGAAACCCCGTTCACTACACCTACAAAAGGTCGGTAAACCTGAAGCTTCGTTTTTATTTTTTTATTTTTCTGGTACTGTTAGTATAATGAATCTGTCGTTTGAGATAAAATCATGAATTAGAGTTCTTCTCGTGTAAATCACTTCTCATTTCTCCTCGATTTTGTTTTACTGTTAATTAGCCTAAAATATTACTCTTCGTCAATTTTATTTTGTTGTTTTATGTGGTTGAAATTCCGACTGAAATATGTGTTATTTACTAGTTTGGTTGAAATCGTGACTGAAAATGTGATTGAGTGGCTGTTATGACATCTTTACCATGGCATGTTGGCTGGGCTGATTTTCGACTTTAGCTTTAAAACTTTTGATTCATTAATTTAAGTTAACCTTAATCTATGTTGTTTAGCTACGCGTCTCTGGTTTTGATTTAGAAATGCTCGATTAAGGTTGATAACTATCAAGAGTTTAGAGAATTATAAGTTGAATATCAATTTGGTCCTTTTTGTTCTGAGATCCTGTTTGAGGAAGAGGCAGAGTTTCAGTTATAGAGTGAGTTTGTTAATTGAGATTACGAGTGTGATTTCAAATTTAGAATAGACAGTAGTCTCCTTTCACGTACTTTGATCAAGATTGGTTTATTTGTTTGCCGCATGTTTTCCAGGGTTAGTCCTATATCTATTTTAACTACATGAACTTGGCTTTGTTTTACTTCTTTAGTTTGGTTTGTTACTGGTTTCATTCTTTGTCCAGTTAAAGAATGAGCAAGCATGTTTTAGTTTCCTTGAATCTGTAGTTACTAAATGTTGGTTTAAAAAAATGAAAATTGCCAACGATTTATGCTCAGTGTAACATCTTACAAATTCCCTGATGAACATTCTGCTTTGCCTTGCTTTGTGTTTGAAGCTTCTCTTTTGAACAAAATGATGATAACCTATTGTGCCTTAGTGTGATCTCTCTCTCTCTCTCTCTCTGTTTGTTTGGATTAACCTCCACTGCGGTCAACCATTGTTGTTCCTATGTGCATAATTTGTTGCTTCACTTTTCTTGCAACAGAGTTAGATATCAACTGCTTCTACTTTAAAAAATGCTAAAAAAAAACAGTCTTATAACCTCTCGTTCCAAGTAGACATTATGACTATCGATGGGTCTAAGCTGCTGCCTTTCTTATGCTGATTTTTGATTTACCTATACTGTACATTATCATATTCTCATGAAGCTTATACTTGTTTCAATTTTGCCGTACAACCGATGATAATCCCCTTGTTATTTTGGGCTTACTTTATTTGCTCGTTTTGTTGCTTTGACACGTTACTGGGCTTGCTGCCCCTTTGATGTTAAGCTGGGTTTTTCTTTTCTTTGCATTCTAAACCGGATTGGGTTTTTGTTGTGTCATGAGAATTAGTTTAAAAGAAAAATAGATCAGTACTTATGTAGTTGCATTAAATTCATTTTAAGTGTGTGTTTTAGATTTCGATATCCTTTTGAAATCACCTTTGTTATTAATCCTTATTTTCCTTTCTTTACATGTACACATCGGAGAAAAATATAGTCCTAATTCGGGACTCATCATCTGCCGCATTCGGTGTTAGGCCAAAGCCCAACGAAATTTTCTTCTCGAGTCATCCTCAACCCGCAACATACAAAAGAAAAATTCTTGGGCCAAGCCATGTGGCAAAAGAACCGAATGCAACAGCCTTTAAATGGGCTAGGCCCATCTACTTTCTCTACTCTATTCCTTTTGTATATTTGACTTGTATGGATTGACTAACACTTTATCTTATTCTTGTTCTTTCTTAGCTTAGATGAATCCTAGCGGGGTTTGTAGGATTTCTAGTTTGAAAGATTAAGTGGGTTTGTTTAAGACTTAGAATGAGTTTAAATGTTGATATCTATAACATTTGGGCTACACGAATGATTTCCCAAAAGAACGCCAAGAGAAAATAATAACTATACTTTCCAAACAAATCATGTTGATTTCAAAACACTTTAAAATAATGAAGACTTGAATCGTTCCCTTTTATACATTAAAATCCTCTCTCCGATTTCCGACGATTTCGTCATATTTTAATAATGTAAAACTTTAAAACTTTACCGATATTAATCTTACAATAACTCTTTTTAAATTTGTTAGTTAGCATAAATCATCTTCTCCAAATATCTACAAAATGTTATACATCCCGCATTTTTCCCAGTTTATTTGCAGCTAAACTCTTTTTATGCAAATTATTATTTTCTACCAATCTTATTTTAAATGGCATTCTTATACATCTATCCATAACTTTAGCAATACTTATAAAGATATTTTTTTAAAAAATATTATAAAATATTACATCCACATTCTGTCACGACCCGGCTAGGGGCCGCGACGAGCACCCGGTGCTACCCCACCCGGGCACCCCCTTATCGTACATAACATAACATCTAGGTGAACCATAAGTCAATTCGTGCTTTTCTTATCGTTAATCATATTGATCCCATTAGACGATCATCATCATTTAACATATCATAGGCATCTATGCCACATCATAAGTACAAGGCCGACGAGGCCAACAAAAGATATACAAAACATGGGCCGACATGGCCGAACATCTCTACCCACATACACATGACTACGAGCCTCTAAGAGTATGACATATCACATTAGCGGGACAGGACCCCGCTATGCCTATAATTATATACACAAAAGAATGAGTACCCAAAAGCTATGGCTCCGAAGGAAATGGAGCTCTCTATGAAATCTCTGAATAAGCAGTTATGGATCAAGTCTGTCTCCCTGTGTACCTGCGGGCATGACGCAGCGTCCACAAACAAAAGGACGTCAGTACGAAGAATGTACTGAGTATGTAAAGCATGATTAACATCAATATAGAAGCATCATAGACAATATATGAAATGGCACGGGAGGGAAGACAATAATATCATCATCATGGCACTTACCTGCCTTTCACAGGGACTTTCCATTTTTCATACGTATTTGTACACCTACGTCATCATCCGTATTCCATAATAGTACTCGTACCATACTTGTGCTCATATTCGTATACATGTCCTTATTCGCATTCATATACATAGTCTTTTCACATTCATATTCATATTATATACATAGCCATACACTTATATACATACATAGCATTTACATAGCATACCCGACCTCATAGGATCGGTGTTTCATACATACTTGGCCAACTAAGGCTCAAGGTTACTCATACCTGGCTCTACCAAGGCTTCAGGGTTATCTGTACCATCTGCAGAGGTGTGCGCGCGTTACGTAATCGTATACATACTTTATACATAATCATATACATATATCCTACCCGGCGTTATAAGCTCGGGGTATCATTATAGCCTTTCATAGGCACATATAAGTATAATAGCCCGTAGGCACCTTTGGCATCATTATTATTATTATCGTCATCACTATCATCATCATTATTGCTACATCCATATCTTAGGCTTACTCGTCATATGAGGTGCGTAGTACATTCGTAGCACGTATCAAGGGTCGTGAGCTTTTGAGCTCGGAGTGTCAATCACTTGAATACAACATACTCGTCTAGAGGATTTAAGAGTTTGGCCAAGGAACCATGCCTTATGAAAGAAGGGTTAGCCTCACATACCTTTTCGTCGAACTAGTTTACACTTGCACGTTTCCTTCCAATGCTAGCGTTTATACCTTCATTAATATAATAACAATGGTCATTAGTCATTCACATTATCAACATTATCTAGATTTCTCAATTTGCCTCTAATTCACCCATATTCATGGTCATAACATCCAACTTCGTCCATTCGTCTAAAGTGTCGAGTTCATGATCTTAGTACCATTTATAATACATTCATATCGTAACACAACAACATTCATAATTCAATTCCAACTATTCCTCAAAATGTCACTATTCACCATTCATGACCTAGTTGACCACATTTTCTACAATCCATGTATTTTAATTCTCCAATACCTTAAACATCTTGTAAAAATCATGAATCTTACCTTAGAAGTTGTAGGAACAAGCTTTGGTTGATAATACCCCACTTTGAGCCAAACCCTAGTTTTTCTCCATTTGGATTTCTTGACTTGGGTGATCCTTGATGATTCCCTTATCCTTGATTCACTTGTCTTAATGTTATTGATGGCTTATAATCCTTGAAAACTCATATAATAAATGTAGAGAGAAGTTTTAGAGAGGAGTGGTGTAATGTTGTAATGAAATAAAACAAGTGTTGGTCCCTTTATTTAATGACTTGTGAAATCTGTGTTGAGATGAACAGTGGTCGTCCATGGAGGTTTACGGCTCGTATTCCACTATACGGCTCGTCCTCTATGGGCGTATTTAACCATTTCCAGAACCAGAAGCTGGGCTGCCTTCATGGTGGTTTACGACCATGGTTTATGGGCCGTAAATCACTTTACGGTCCGTTCACTTGGTCGTATTTTACCATTTCTTGACTGGGCAGAAAGTTGAAACCTTGCATGGCAGTTTACGACTGCCAGTTTACGGACCGTATTGCAATTTACGGTCCGTATTTTGCAATTTACGACCACTGGGCAGTTGCAATTCTGCAACTTCCCATATTTCTTAGACTTCTCATTTTAATCACCCCCGTCCATGCACATGCATTGCTCACCTTGTATCTCATCTTAACTTAGCCAACTTCCTCGTCTCACATCGGATAATTTCGAAATCTCGCCTAAGGTCATCAAACGTCGTTTCTTGCTCATAGACATCATGCACTCATATTCATCACTAGTTCATCCACTTGCGTACCAACAGAAAATTTTCCGAGGTGTAACACATTCTTAGCCTAATTAAATGTTAGTCCGGTCGGTTAACCATTATTAATGGAATTTAGAGGATGCCTAATACCTTCCCTCTAGGTTAGTTGAACCCGTACCCAGAATCACTTGGTTTCGTAGACTTTAATAAAATCAACTCTAGATAATTACTTTAATAAACTCTAGGTGCCCTAATTCACCATAAATAATTAGGTGGCGACTCTCTACTTTAATTAACCCCGGAATTACCCGGAATGTTATAAACTATTTTGACTCCGGTTAAAATAGGGTATAACACCATTCCTAGTGGATCGGTCCTTAATGCGTCAGGTCAGGCGGATATTTAAAAAAAAAAAAAAATATATGAACACAAAAATGATAGGTAATACAAGCTAAAGAATTTCAATTTGAAGCTTAATTAAGTCTTTACAATATAAAGTTTCTGCTAGAAATTTCAACTATCTTGGAGAATATAAAATCTCTTGCAAACGAAGGGGTGAATTAACGAAGATATGAGTTACTTTTTCGAGATAAAATGCAAAAAATGTGGAAAGGTAACCTTAGAGCAATATACTTATTTGAATGAGACAATGGGGCACGATGAAAAAGGATTTAACCTAAAATTGATTTTGTTTTCCATTGATTCTGTTTGCCAAGGTTTACAATGATTTAGACGAATTTTTAATGTGTGTCTTTATGCTTTCTCTGGGGGAGAGAAAGTGAGACATACAGTGATGCTAAAAAGCAAGAAGATTGAAATATGATAACAAATATATAAAAGATAAATTCTTGTCTTAAAACTAAAAATATGGTGAAAATAAGTAACGTTACTTTTCTTTTTCTTAAAAGACTTAGGTTTTTGACCTGCTGAATAAACTAAGTAGCTGTACAGTAGACAACTAGTATGCTACAAACAATAGAAATTAACTTTTATTCTACTGAAATTTTGGACAAAAGAGACAAGGGAACCCAAGTACTTGACAAACAAATGTGGGGCGGGGCGGGGCGGGTTGAAAGCAACAAATTATGCGGGGCGCGGTTGAAGTCTTCTTGAATTATGTGGGTTTGTCCCACAACTGCACCACACCACACCGTTTTCCGTGCCTACTCAAATGGCAAATTCTGGATATCTATGTTGCAATTACATGAATTTTTGAATTTTTGTTCACAGTTTATGCAAAAGATGAAAGATACTTGTAAGGCTTTAAGTATTAGGTCATTTGTTAAGCAAGTGGCAAGTTTTCTTCTTAAAATAAATATTTATCTTGTAAAGAATGTTAGCAGTTTTCTTCTAAGTTGTTAGTGTGTTTTCAAAGTTTGGTTAATTCTATGTAATTGTGTTTTCCGTTTCTCAATGCATGTACAACATATTGGAATCCGAAAAAATAACACCAGACCTACCATTATAGATTAAAGTATCAAATCGTCTTTGCTCGATATAATACATAAATAAAAAATAGCTAAAGAAATTAAGAATGTCACTGGGTTCAGGTTAGGAAACTTTCTGGTTGGGGGATAAGGCTAGGTGGTAGTGCACGCGTTTGTTTGAGAAACAATTAGGTTACACTTGTTAGCCATTGTAGTTTGTTTTATATGGCTATGATCTGTATATTGAAATTTTGTGGTCATCCAGTTGTTAATATTTTTAGTTGGATGGCTATATATGCAACTTTCCCAAACTTAAATACTCAATCAGCCTCTGCTCTTTTAGCGATCCTGGGCCGGCTCAGACTAGGACTCGAGCTAATCCGACCAACTTGACGGACTTAATTGGAACATAAAGCGGAAGAAATTGAACGGTTTGCTCTTCAAATGGGTTGGTTTAATTTTTGCTCTTCAAAATCGAACTATGCCTATCGATACATAAATACTTTAAGGGCGCGAGACATAGCTTATGAGATATTATGATGTGAAAATATAAATTTATGCCCCGCGAAAAAAATTATTTGCCTTCAGGTTAAAAATTAAAGACCAACACAAAATAGAGGTAAAGTGCAAATGACCCCACAAAGCGACCAACACAAAAATAAAAGAGAGAAAGAAACCCTCTAACTCTATGGAAATGAAATTTAAAAAGTAACGTAAAAATAATAAGTGCACAACAAATAAGAAGAAGAAAAAAAAAAAAAAAAACAGTGCATGCTTGCCCTGTTCTTATACACTTTCACTCAAAAACTCAAAGCCCATTTCTTAATTACCATTTTTAATAAAAAAACCAAACACCCCAAATAAGTTTCTTGGCTTTTCTTTAACACCATATAATTCAATGTCCAGTTCTTCTCAGGTTCAGGTAATTTCTCTATTAGTAGCATTTTCATTCAATTAAATCAATTTATTCTGACCCATTTCATTATAATACTGAATAATTTACTCTAACAAACAAATTTAAAGTTGGCTAAAATTAGTTTTTTTTTTTTTTTTTTTTTTTTTTTTTGTGTTTCTTCTAGTTTTCACATTGATTTTAATGTGTATGATTAAAAAAGATTGGGTTTTTAGTGCCTTTAAGTGATAATTTGGAAGAGTATGAGAAAAATTCAGTCTGTTTTTGTGTGTTTTCTAGTTCTTGCATTGATTGTAATTTGTGTTTGATTATAAAAGATTGGATTTTTGGTACCTCTAAGTGATAATTTGAAAGATAATGAGAAAAATTTCATACCCAAGATTCCATTTCTCTATTAGTAGCATTTGATCAATTCATCCCCAAATTTATACTAAAAAGTTTACTTTAACAAACAACTTTAAAGTTGGCTGAAACGGGAGATTCTCTAAATTGGTATCATATATATATTGAAGGGGAGCCTTGGCGTAACTGGTAAAGTTGCTGCCATGTTACCAGGAGGTCGCGGGTTCGAGCCGTGGAAACAGCCTCTTGCAGAAATGCAAGGTAAGGCTGCGTATAATAGATCCTTGTGGTCCGGCCCTTCCCCGGACCCCGCGCATAGCGGGAGCTTAGTGCACCGGGTATCATATATATATATCAGTAGCATGAGTTTTTTTTTTTTTGTGTGTGTGTGTGTGTGTGTTTATTATAGTTCTTGCATTGCATTTGTGTTTGGTTCAAAAAGGTTGGATTTTTGGTGGCTTTAAGTGATAATTTGGAAGAGGATGAGAAAATTTGAAGTTGGCTAAAACTAGAGATTCTTGAAATTGGTATTAGACATATCAGTAGCGTGAGTTTAGTTTATTTTAGTCTTTTTTTGTGTGTTTTCTAGTTCTTGCATTGATTTTAGTTTGTGTTTGATTCAAAAAGTTTGGATATTTGGTGCCTCTAAGTGATAATTTTAAAGAGAATGAGAAAAGTTCCATTTCTCTATATGTAGCATTTCGATAATCAATTGATTCCCAAATTTATTCCAGCCCATTTCATTATAATACCATATAATTTACTATAGCAAACAAATTTGAAGTGGTCTAAAAGTAGTGATTATCTAAAATGGTATCAAACGTATAAGTAGCATGAGGTTAGTTTATTTTAGTTTTGTTTTTTGGTGTGTTTTTCTTGTTCTTGTATTGATTTTAATTTGTGTTTGGTTAAAAAAGGTTGGATTTTTGGTGCCTTTAAGTGATAATTTGGAAGAGGACGAGAAAAATTCCATACCCAAGATTCTGCTTTCCGAAGGTCCTAATTTGATCGGCCGAAATTGCATTCCAGTTACTGATAAACGGCTCAGCCGCAAGCACATTAGTATCACTGCATCCTCCACTGGCTCTGCTGATGTCGTCGTGGTACTTTTCTGACCTTTTTTCCTGTTTTTCACGTCGTTATTCATGTATATTTTGATTGTTTAAATATATCGATCAATCAATCAACGATGAATCGATCTCAAATTAGTTGGGTCAGCTCTGTCTATTAACTTTTATTTTGTTTGAGTTCAGTATTGGATGAGTCATCCTAGTTAGGAGTGGCGAACGGGCGGGCTGGATCAGAAATGGGCAGGTCGTAAAGGGGTTAAACAAAAACAGAAGAAATATCTGACCATCCGTATTTAGCACGGCTAAAAAATGGGTTAACCGAAAGTTACCAGTTTCAAAAAAAAAAAAGGGGTTAACCGACGGATAATATGGGTATTCATATTATCCATTATTTCAGGAAATAGTCAGGTGAGAACACAAGCTAAAAGCCAAAATAAGCTTAGACTCGCTGAAAGCAAAAACTCATGAAAAATAACAAACAGACAAATGGGTATTGATAATACGGATATCCATATTATCCATCTGTATATCCATTATAGTGGATAATAGCCATGTTTGATCCATTTTTAAACGGTCAGTTATTCAACCCATATTTAGTGGGTTAGATTGGATGGTTACTTGCTTTTTTTACCATTTTGCTAGCCCTAATGCTAATTAATATTTTACATCCATACACGTATGTGATTATTGTGAATTATCCTTTTGTAAGTTGTGGATACTAGGATTCTTGACAATATGCTTGTTTGAGTCTGTAGTTTCAATGATGAATTTTCTGCTAAGTTTCCTAGGCTTGTATACCAAGAGATTGGATGGGTTAGCGGAAGTTCTTGAAAGTTGTGGTGCTTAAATTCATGTATATGTTGCTTGTTAAATGCGTGAGTTCTGTCCACACCTTGTGATATCATTTCAACTTATTTACAGTGTAAAAGGACGTTAATGTCCTTACTTCTTAATTCCTGTTGAATTCTTTTCCTTGGAATAAACACGGGGATTGGATTGTAGGAAGGAACAAATCCAGTTGTTATAAGATCAAATGGTGAGAGAAAAAAGCTTTTGTCCAAAGAAAGGTGGAAAATCGGAAATGGTGATGTCATAGAGTTGATACCCGGGCGTTACCTATTTAAGTATGTTAGCACGGATCCCAAAGATGAAACTTCACCAGCCAACAAACAAAAAAGGCCTTCCAGTGAAGAAAGTGGTACCGACAAAGGTCAGATGCGTGGTAAGAAGAAAGCTCGAGAAGTTTGTCAAGAGGACGCTTCAGAAAAGGTATGGATTTCTTTGTTTCCTCGTTTTGGCTCTGAATATATAGTCTTTTAGCACGTTATTAGAAAAAAATATGTACGGAGAATGTTTCAATCTTGTATACTTATTAAGTATATCTTTTGCATATAGATTATGTTGCACAACAATGGCCAAGAAACAAATAGCTCCACAGAGGCCATCCGTCAGTTTAGAGTTCTCAAGCATAAGTTACCACTCACATTCAGATTGATGAGAGTGCGGGAGTTACCAGCATGGGCAAATACAGAAGCTGTGTCTATTAATGATGTTATTCAGGTAAAGTACACATTAAGATTGTTCAGTGATAGGTTCTGTTTGCATGAGATGGTTCTTGTAGGTGCATTATTGTTCACGAATTAGTAAAGGGGCAAAAGAAGATGTGACGTTAAGTTTGTCTCTGAATTGCCTGAACTGATGCTTCCTCTAGTGAATTCATTATTCTAATCCATTTGTTATCTGATTCTTAAAGTCTTGTATATATTTGTTAATACTTTTCTACATTATAAACTTTATAGGAGCTTTATGGCAACAAAGATTTTAGAGGTTGTTGTCTCCTTATATGGTATCAGACAATTCTCGTCATACAAGCTAGCTTTTGGGGTTGAGTTTCCGAGGTCCAGATCATCCCTGTTCTTGGTTCACCCAATGTTGGGCCTCATGTTTTATTATCCACACTCCAGTGTCTAGCTTTGGGCGTGCAGGGTGTTAGAATGCCTCACATAGGTTGGGGAAACGGGCTGATATCTCTTTATATGCTTTTGAGCAATTTTCACCTCATGTTCTAGCTTTTGGAGTTGAGTTAAAACCAAGGTCCATTTTCCATAAGATAATTGATAAATCCTTCTATATGTGGAGTTGTGGACCTGTAGTTGTTGGATAATGTCTACGTTTTTGTTGCTGCTTGACATGGGTTCCTATTTATCACAGGGGAATGTGCTTGTAGCTATCCTCTCAAATTACATGGTGGATATGGATTGGCTTCTTTCTGGTGAGTTCTGTCATTTTTGCCTTTTCGTTCGTTTCTCTGTTTCTTATTATGTTAACGTTGTCTATCTCTCCTTTTATTTATGCGCTTCGACGTCTTGGGTCGTTCAATGAAGTGGTTCCTTAACTTGCCAATTCTCTCCAAGTTTACTATGCTATTGTAGATGCAACTATCCAGTCTTTTTCCTTTCAGACCGTTCTGGTTGTAATTTTCACTTGTTAACATTACCTCAAAGTACATTTGCATGCAGTCTTATAAATGTCTCTCTTGCATGTATCATATCTCCACTGCTTATTTGTGGTTGTCATTGTTTGTTAGATACTCAGTATAAGTTTGTTTGCTTTTATGAACTAAGTTAATCTTTTTCTGTCTGAAGACTGGTTTCGTGGTCCTTTCTAATGCAGCATGTCCTAATCTTAAACGGATTCCTAATGTTCTCGTCGTTCACGGAGAAGGTGATGGTTCCATGGAGTGCATGAAGGTAAAAAACAGTTACGAGAATCTGATGTTGTTGGAGCTTCTCTTAGATTAAAAGGGATAATTATATGCTTATACTGCTCAAGAAAATAATAGCCAGAAAATGTATAGGTTTTGTATATTAAGTATAAATATACACATAATATACATACTGTATACATAAATATACATACAATAATATACATAATCAATGTATATGTTTTGTATATTTTGGCTAGCACCCGTAATTAATTTCGGCTGACGGGCCAAAAATGAAAAAAGCCCCAGATTAAATTTCTACTTCATTGTCTTCTTCCTTTACAGAGAAGCAAACCTGCGAATTGGATTCTGCACAAACCTTCTTTACCTATTGCATATGGAACACACCATTCGAAAGCCATGCTTCTTGTCTATCCAACAGGAGTTAGAGTTATTGTACATACTGCAAACTTGATCTATGTTGATTGGAATAACAAAAGCCAGGGATTGTGGATGCAAGATTTCCCCTGGAAGGATCAAAACAAATTGAGCAAGGATGGCGGATTTGAAAATGATTTGGTTGATTATCTAAGCGCATTAAAGGTACAGATGAACCCAAACCCAAAACGAAGAATAACTTTCCACTGCATCGAACAACTTTTGATGTTTTAAAATTTACTCCCTCCGTGCACTTTGTTTGTCTTGGTTTGACTCGGCAGTCGGCACAAAGTTTAAGAAAATCCAGAAGAGTTTTGAATCTTGGGGTCCTAAACTAAAGATGTGCATAATGTACCAAAATGCCCTGTGATTCTTGTGGTCTTGAATATTCCATGTACGATGTTGGGTTTAAAGAGTTACTAAATATAGAAAGTGACATTCTTTTTTAAACAGATGAAATAGGAAAGTAAGACAAATAAATTGACACGGAGGGAGTATTTAATTTGAATACATCTAAAAATTTCAGCCATTTTCTTCACATTTGATACAGTAGTTGGGTAATATCACCATCATGTTTCTGCACTTGATTTGTAGGCTTCTTTTTTGATTGACAGACTGACATTGGAAAAACATTATTGGCTTTTCATTAGTTGTCAATCGTCATACTCACGAAAATAGACATAAAAGAGGAAGGCTAGAATTAAACAGCCGTTCATCCACTGTTGTAGACCTTCGTATATAAAGCACCTTTGGGCAGCAAACTGACATTGAAGACATATTATTGACTTTTCATTTGTTCGCCTATCTTCGTGCTCACCATATCTATAGGCTTGCAAAGAGGAATGTGTGAGAATTAACTCTGTTCAATATTGTCTATCTTTTATACAACTTTTTGTGCGAATTGCAATAACTGACTCCCCATTAGAGAGACAGTTGGAACGTAGACCAGGGAAAATCGCTTCAACTATCTGTAGGAAGAGGACACTGTAAAATACACCTCTTTATTTGCAGTGTCCCATGCTTCCAGTTTTGGTTTCTTAACCTTTGCCCAATTTATTTATGAAGTAGTACAATGGTTTGTTTTTTCAATATAGAAATTGGCAATTGTTTCATCCTATATGGAGAGCTATGACTATATGTATCTGTAGATGCTGCAGAACATGCTATTTTAGAGGAAACCCTGCCTTGTTATGCGATAAATCAGGACCAAGAACTTCACATGTTCTTGATGTCTGCATTCTGATGACATTTAGCCTTTTCCCTTCTTATGAATTCACCCTTTTTCCTTGAACTTATTTGTTTCTGTTGAATTCTTTGCAGTGGCCAGAATTTATTGCTAATATACCAGATTTTGGAAGCTGCAAGATCAATTCCTTGTTCTTCAAGAAATTTGATTACAGTAGTGCAACGGTATTTTCTCATCTCTTTTACTGTAATCTTTATATCTGATTTACTTGTATGTCTTACTGGGTACGCCTTATATACCGCTTTTTGGCAACCTTCTCCACAACCAAGAGATCCTTTCGAGGGAGACTAGTTGAAGTACTGAGATAATGAAAAATCATTTCACTTTTTGTCTCCCAAGCTGAAACTCTATCTCCTTTGTGCTCACATTTCACGTGATGACTCAGTATTGAGAAATGTGGTGCCTGAGGTTTTACCGACTCCCAGGACATAATATTCATTTCTTTACTGTCAGCTCTCTTCCTATTTACAGCTCATAGGCAGCCCTCACCACTAAAAAGGGGAAAAAGAAAGGATGAAATTAAAAGCAAAATAGAGCTGACAAACATGGCTTTTCACTGTCACGTTTTAAAACCAGCATGTCTTTCTTTGGCGAAAATATTTGCCTTCACATGCGTGAGAATAGGAAAGGAAGGCCTGTATAACTGAGTATTATCCCCTCTTTCACTATTTATCATGGAGGCTGATTCTGTGGTTAATATTCTTGTATCCATGTTGGGGTGGAGGTGACAAGAAGTATAAATCGTTGCTAGGAATTTCTAAAAAGCTGTGTGGGGGTAACTGTTTATTGTACCATTTAAGGTGCAATGTGATAACATGACCTTGAAGTTGTCATTTCTCCAATTCCAGGTCAGGCTAATTGCATCTGTGCCTGGATATCATTCAGGTCCTAGTTTGAAGAAGTGGGGACATATGAAGTTACGTACTGTTCTTCAGGAATGTACTTTTAGCAAAGAATTTCAGAAGTCTCCTCTTATTTACCAGGTACCCATATCGTTTCGAGTTCCATTCAGCTCCAAGTATTCTTCCACCAGATGTCTCTATTTACACCTGCATTATCAAATATCATTAACATCCTTGCCTGCATTTGCCTCCTGCAGTTCTCCTCCCTAGGCTCTTTAGATGAGAAATGGATGACGGAGTTTGCCACTTCAATGTCAGCTGGAGTTTCAGACGATAAAAAACCTCTGGGCATTGGGGAGCCAATGATAGTATGGCCCAATGTAGAAGACGTTAGATGTTCTTTGGAGGTAATATTGAACAAATCCTATTAGACTATTAGTGGCATCACTAACCTGAATATAGATGCCAAACATAAGTTATGTTGCCCCTTTAATTCTTTTGGTTTCTTGATATCTTGACTTACAATCATACCTTATAAGCTTGTCTTTCTTATTCAGTTGAAAATTGCAATAGATGTGATTGGTACCTGACAAGTTAAAGCGAAATTTCTAGTGCATGCCCTTATTTACTTTGCTATTTGATACTTGCTGATCTTCATAAGTGAATTCTAACTCCTTTCATTTACTGATCATGAATTTTAGTGGTATCTTTGCTTCATCTTCTAGGGATATGCAGCTGGAAATGCCGTTCCCAGCCCCTTAAAGAACGTGGAGAAAGAATTTCTGAAGAAGTATTGGGCTAGATGGAAAGCTAGCCACACTGGTCGTTGGTATTGTATCTTTATGAACTTTTGAATTTTCTGAATGTTAGTTTCAATTTAATATTCTGGAATCCTTTGAAACCCTGTGCATTTCTCTCTTAAATTCCTAAACCTATGGATGCCTCCTTAAACACATTTACCTCTAGAGTTTTGCAATTAGAGCACTGTGGACTGTTACTGAAGTAATCACTTACATGTCAGAATCATAGAAAATCAGGCATAGTCATGTTAAGTAATAACATACTTGAATTATGACACGAGTTCTCTTCTTTTTTCTTTTTAATGACCTGGTCTAAGGTTTTCAGGCTCGCCAAATGTGAAGAAATTGATTGCCCAATACCATATAAGGAGACAAACGACCTATTCCTCCACAAATGTGGGACAGTTAACACCTCCCTCCCATAAATAACCACCCTCCCCCCCCTCTAAGCCTGCTAATTAGAGCGCGGAAAACAGAAATGGGGGCCGAACATTGGGGCACACAATAACAGAAATATGTCTGGCTCTGATACCACTTTCTCCAGAAGAAGAAGATAGAAAAAATGTTTTCAGAAAGGAAACAACCCTTCGTTCTTTTCTAAACTGGAATAGAAAGTGAAAGAACTTTTAGACAATAAAGAGAATATTTTCAAGATTAGAGACTCAAACTCTTGGTTTTGATATGGTATGAAGAAATGGATCTTGAGCTTGACTCAGCCCCACAAGCTAACTCATGAGGTGAGGATTTCCCAAAGCCATATAAGGAGACAAACATCCCATCCCTCCACCAGTGTTCCACACCGAACACGAAACATCTTACACTAGTCATTAAGAGCACATTTTAATTAATTGGATACGTTTTTCATACCTTGGTATGAGTCATCACATTTGGTAGCGGAATAGTTGATTAGAGTGAAGTGGGTACAAAAATTGGAGATCAGGGTTCAAATCTCATTAGAAACAAAAACACTAGGTGATTACTTTCTATTTTTCCGAGTTTTTGTGGCTAGAGTTATCCAATACATGTGCTGGTGGGGGATAGCAGGTACCCGCTGGAATAGTCGAGATGCGCGCAAGCTGGTCACCACCATAATCAAAACAAAAAAATAGTTAATTAGAATGTCAAGGTGATTGGACTGTATTCCGTTAATTCTGATGGTAGTTTTTAATAGCCGGCACATCTGGTGAGTCATCCTTCTTTCCTACTTAGAGAGCCCACGTGAGGGAGGATTCTCAGTGGCAGAACAACTTCAACAAGCTTCTCACACAACCTAGGTTTCCTGAAATTCACTGAAACAGCTGCTGCTCAGATCTATACAAGTGCAGTTTGACTTTTCACATAATGCTCTATTTAGTACTCATTGCTTTTGAGATTGAATCTTTAGAACCATGTGCTTAAGAGGGCGAGGACCTGTAAGAACAACAACATACCCAGTGTGATCCCACAAGTAGGATGTACGCAAACCTTACCCCTACCCTTTGAGGGGTAGGGATAAAAGCAGGGACCTTCCTAGCCTTAATTCTTCCCCCGTTCTGCAATAGTGATCCGTCATTGGCAGAAGCAATTTCACGATGGCATATCTGACCAAGTTCAATCAGGACTATATGTTGCAGTGATAAACTAAACCTGTGACGAAAGTTTCACCTTCAGAATGTCCCAGAATTTGAATTACTGATCACGTAAACCTTATGAACATCTTAATTGGACCTTCCCTGAAAAAATAAGCTTTCCTGCTATAGCCCACATATGACCCTTGTATCATGTACTAAGTAGCTAAGTTGTACTCTGATTATAGTCATGATTGTAATAGACAAATTAGTAAGAGCCTGTTTGGATTGGCTTATAAGTTGCTTATAAGCTGTTTTCAGCTTTTTTAAGTGTTTGGCTGGCCAGCTTAAAGTCATTTTGTGCTTAAAATAAGCTCAAAAAAATAATTGGGCCCATTTGACTTAGCTTATCTAAAGCAGCTAAGTTAGACTACCCCAACTTATTTTTTTTAGCTTATAAGCTGTTTGCAGCTTATAGGCATAAGCCCATCCAAACAGGCTCTAAATTCATAGTCTTATAGATATAAAAAGGGGAGAGAAGATTGCACAATCACAATGACCTATAGACTTCTTTTTGTGTCTACCAGGAGCATGTACAATGCAGCCGCATATTTTTGAACAAACTGGAGATGTTCTCAAACCTAAAAAATTGTCAAACTGTTTTTGGGGCCTCAATTAATACAATTTCACGTCAAAGAAAACTAGTTACAAGAAATCTTGGAATGAAGACTTGGTAGTAGTAATTGATCCTGTTCATGTTCTACGTTATTGGTTAGATGAATGTCTTGTCTTGGTTTGTATAATGAAAAAAGTAGGTGGGAGCAAAGTGGTGGCAGTGGAAGGCTGTGCGACTAGCGTAACCTTTCTAAAGCTTGTTTCTGTAGGGTTTCTAGTGGTTAAGAGTCGAACCTTATGCATGCTGTTGTCTGATAAAAAAGAGCTTATGCATTCAGTTGCCACTTTTTATCCTACTTTGGTTGTATGCTCGGCGAATACATTGCTAGGCAACTATAGTAAACTCATACAATATATTCTGATAGATTGATGTGGTAAGTGTTCTATGTTTTGAGTTCCATAACAATGTATAAAGGAGGCTCATTGTGAAGCTGATGTATGATTATTGTGATAACGCTCAAATTACACCTATTAATGGTATAACGCAGACGTTGTCAAATATAGTAACCCAACAAGGTTGGAGTCGAATCCCACAGGGAATATGGTGTGAAAAGGTTACTAAAGTCGTAGGATGCTGAGTTCTAGGTCTAATGTCTTAATCCGATGATTTTGGTAAAAGTTGGTTGATCTATAACTAATTGCTGTCTACTTGCTTTGGTGGAAATTTATGGTAAAAGAAACTAAGGTTGTGTCCCCGTTAGATAGGGTGTATGATCATGGGTATTGATCTTGATATACTTATAATGGATCATTATATGAATGCACTTAATCTCTATGTGAATCTCTACTATTTCCCAATAAATAAAGATTATGTCTTTCTATGATTTTCCCAAATATAAGAAAGTAACCATGAAGAACGATTAATCATGCCAAGTAAATTCTCCTTATTCCTAAGTGAATTTATTAAACAAAGTTTAAAGCTTTGAGTCCTTGTTAGTTATTCTTACCAACCCTAATTATTTTCCCAAATAAATCAAGGTTTATGGCTTTAATCAATGTTTGCAACCATTAATTATGAATGAAGAATGAAGAATAACTAAACCCTAATAATCCATTATGTGTATATCATTCACAAACTCAATCACAAAACACCCATCATTGGGTTCACAACCCTAGTAAGGTAATTTAGCTACTCATGACAGAGAACAAGAAATAAGAAATTGAAGAATTCATAATTGCTTAGTTTGGAAGAAAAGAGGAATTGATAATACTTGAATTGATGTTTGAATCTTAAAAAACTAGAGAGTATTTAATGTTCTAAGTCAAGAGACAAAAATATAATAACTGATAACTAATAAAAACCCTACAATGACTATTTATAGGTTTTGAAAACATAAAAGTTACAGATTTGCACTTTGGTCCCGTCGACACGAAATACGGTCCGTAAAGTGAAATACGGACCATAAATCAGTTTACGACCCAGTCGTCCTTCCAGTTGTGAGCAACTTCCATCTTTCGAAATACGGACCGTAAAGTGGTTTACGGCTCGTAAACCGCCCGATCGTCTTTCAACTTCCAAAACTCAGACTTTCTGCCAAATGCTCGAATGGTTAATTACGTGTTGAAATACGGACCGTAAATTGAAATACGGTCCGTAAACTGAGTCCGTAAATCACCATGTTCTCAGCCTGCCTTTCTGGTTCTGCTATCTTTTAATACGACCATGGAATACGGCCCGTATTGTAGAATACGGACCGTAAACTGAGTTTACGCCCACTTCTGTGCTTCCAACTGCTTTCATTCCAAATCTGCTCTGTTTCCTGAAAAACACTAAAAACCACGTAAAATCACATAGACTTGCTTAAAAACAAGTAAAACTTATAGCAGATAAGCATCGATTTGTGGCGTAAAATCACGCCACATCAATACCCCCAACTTAAAGTCTTTGCTTGTCCTCAAGCAAGCCATACAAAACGACGACTCAATCTAACACCTAGATATCATAGAATAACAATGTCTACATTGGTTTTGACTCCGAACCACCGGCATGCATGTTTTTCTTCAAAGGACCACCCCAATCTTCTATTTCAAAGCAATATGCACAACTCAAGAACGCTACGACTAACAATGAAGCTTCAATGCATGACATTACATTATCGAACATATTATGATGCACACAAACGCTACTTTAGGCGGTCACTTTATATTGCTCAATTCTCATCCTTATGCCCTCACATAGACCAAAGAATGTCCCAATACACATATATACAACAAGAATGGGACGAAGATGAAAGAGAAGAGAAAACACTCACACTCACAAAGAAATTCACATCTACACATGCAAATACCATAGGCTTGCCCTTATTTTCTACGTTCTCATCCTAGGCTCGTTCGGTTGTGATCACATTAGGACTTGTTTCGGCTTGTAATGTAGGCTTAGGGACGGGTAGGATACTTTTTGGATATTAGTGACTCACCCTCCTTGACACTACAACATCTCTTTACCTTGATTCGCCTCTTTTCTTTCCAACCCCTTTATTTTCTTTCAAGTTTTCGACCTCGATGTGGTTTTATTCCTATCCAACTAGCAATTCTTTTTGTGTTTCAATTTTCTGATTTTTTATTTTTTATTTTTATATATATGCAACTACCACATTGACTCTCTACTAGCAAACTCCACCACCCCCAACTCATGTTTTTAACATCTACTTCACATTTAATTCACCCCTACTTAGGCGTTTTGCCTCATCTATCTAGTAGCATCAAGGAGGGAACGGGTGCGAAGATGGATAAATTTCACAACGGGTGAGGTCTCGTTCGGCTAGCCAAGAAAAAGGGTCAAAAAGCTCAAAAGGGAAACTAGTGATATTTTCAGCTTTTGGTAAGGCTTATTTAGGCAAAATAAGTAAGTTCTGGATTACACATGGTTAAACAGAATTAAACTAACAACTCACACACACATTGGCATAAGGACAATTATTTTTACACTTGTGACCTCCTAAATAGTCATCTATCACACACAATACCCCAATAATTACAATGGCATATAAAGAATCAATCATGTCAACCAATAATTGTTCTAAGTATGCATTTTTCAAATTTCGAGGGGTCCCAAATTTCCCACAAACCATAACACATGCCATCAGTTACAAAATAACACCAAATAAGTCAAAATTATTCTACTCAACCTAAGCAACATCCTAAACATGCCAGTTTCAACAAGATAAACCCCCCTCAGGAAAAGAACTCTGGCAAAGAAAAGCCGAGGGGTTTCCTAAACATATATTTACACTACACTACTAACAACTAAAGAATCAAGCACTGTCTCAGTGCTGCACTTATGAGAACGAGGGAAAAGAAATGGTACCTTGGTGCTGTGAGCAACTCAGGACTGGCCCGCCGCATCCGGCGGTTGACTTGTGGACTCTCCTGGTTGGCGCTGTGGCTCAACCAATGACTGAAAGATCGCCTGCTGCAGTTCCTTCTTTTCTGTCTTCTTTAATCTCCTGTCCAACTCTTCTGGGTCCTCAGATGGCTCACGTACTCTCTTTCCTGTACCGCGAACAGAGGGTTCGGCATCCTCCGCCTCCTCCTCAGAATCCAGCAGATCCAGCACCTTAAACGTAGTAGGCAAAATGGCACGTGGTGCGGCTACCATACCTTGCACTTGAGTGCTTCAAACTCCTTTTTCAGCTTCTCCAACTCACTCCTCAATGAACTAGACTCCCCACCGGGTGTGGTCTGCTCTCGAGTTAATAATTTCGCCTCAAAGCTGTCTAGTCTAGCCTAGCCTGATACACTTCGTGCTTTTTCTCAAACTCAGCATGTATTTCTATGGTCGCCTCAGTAACCAACTGTTGCACTATTCTCACCACTTTCGGCTTAAATTGTTGCAATATTTTTTCTACTTGCCTTTTAGTCCTCACCGCTTTGACTGCAATCTGGCTGTAGTTAACATGGCTGAAGCGCAGCAACTCCAGCTTTCGATCAACAGGCTCAGCTGTCGCAGCGGTAGTGGCAGACCCCGAAGGAGGGCCCCGTGTGGCCAGAGGTGGTGGTGGAGGTCTTGCCTCAGAAACACCCAGTGTGGCTGCAAAAGCCTGTGTATTGATAGTATCTGGAAAAGCCTGTTGCACATCTCAGTTTCACATTGTTTTTGGGGATTCGGTTACTCAGACTTCACCCATTTTCTACCAATTTTTCATAATTCCCGCAAGAGTCCAGCTATTGGTGGGCAGACCAAAACTTCAAAATTTTGTGTTTAAAGTATGGAATGCCCTTCAACCCATTTGGGTTTTATTAACAAATTCCCACGAGAATTGAAAGAATTTAACACATCTATCCCCTTACAAGATCATTAACCGAGGTAAGTAGACCCTTAATCTCACAAAACCTAGCCTAATCAAATACTTACCATCAAGTTTACAGTCACTGCTGGAAAATAAGAGTAGAGAATGTCAATCATACCTTTTTATTATGACCCAACAGATGGAAATCAGCAAAACTTGGAGAACACAACTTCAATCACAACCAACTTTAAACCTAGGGCAGAGGGGATACGAATTTTGGGAAGAGTGGGTTTGTTTTTGGGTGTGAGTTGTGTATTTATGGGGTTTAGAAAGATGGAAGATGATGGGTTTATGGTGGGAATCGTGGGGGTTGAGGGGAGTTAAGGAGGATCGTTACTGGAGGGAAGTTTAAAAGAGGGAGAAGTTTATGGGGTGAGGTGCTCTGCCCGTTGATTTAAATCGCGATCTATTTAATTTTTTTTTTGTTTCTAAATACGGTCTGTAAAGTGATTTACGACCCGTATTTAGAGATATTGGTGTGGGCAGTACACTGTATGTCTCATGATAGTTTACGATTCAGGTTTACGGATTGTATTGTGAAATACGGTCCGTCCTCCATGGTCGTAAACTATCATGTTACATTACAGTGCTTACTGTTTTGTGACATTGTTAAATACGCCCTGGTTTATGAGCCGTATTGTGGAATACGGTCCATAAACTGCAGGCGTATTTTACAATGCTACGAGACAGTTTCTTACAACTGAACTTACCTGCTTTTCAGCAATATTTTCTGCAATATATTCCTGCACCAAAATAACCATTACCCTATATGTAATAAAAAACAAACTAAAAGATAAACATTACACTTGGGTTGCCTTCCAAGAAGCGCTTGATTTAACGTCGCGGCACGACGGTGGGGACCATTCACTCCTTATCTTGGTACACCAGATCATTGTTCGTTCCGAGGTGCTTCAACCTGTAGTGATCGACAATCCTATCCTCCGAAACCATTCCGTGATAGTGCTTCAATCTCTGCCCATTCACCTTAAATGTCCGAGTACCATCTCCGGACTTTAACTCAATTGCTCCATGGGGTGAAACACCTACCACCTCAAACAAACCTGACCACCTTGATTTAAGCTTACCAGGCAGCAACTTCAACCGAGAGTTAAACAGCAATACAGGATCACCCTTGTAGAACTCTCGCTTCAGGATCTTCTTGTCATGGTATTGCTTCATCCTTTCTTTATAAAGTGCTGCACTTTCATATGCCTGGTACCGAAATTCATCCATCTCATTTAGTTGAAACAACCTGAGCTTGGTTGCTTCCTCCCAATCCATATTCAGTTTCTTCAGCGCCCACATAGCCTTGTGCTCAAGTTCAACCGGCAAGTGACAAGCTTTTCCGAATACAAGCTTGAAGGGTGAAGTCCCAATCGGAGTCTTGAAAGCAGTCCGGTATGCCCACAGAGCATCATCGAGCTTGCGGGCCCAATCAGTTCTATTTGCATTCACTGTTTTCGCTAGAATACTCTTGATCTCCTTGTTGGACACTTCAACCTGTCCATTTGTCTGAGGGTGATAAGGTGTTGCCACCCTATGTTTTACACCATATTTCTCCATCAGTCCCGCGAAAGCTCTATTACAAAAGTGGGATCCACCATCGCTGATTATAGCCCTCGGAGTACCAAAACGAGTAAATATGTTCTTTTTGAGGAAACCCATAACACTCTTGGCCTCATTATTAGGTAAAGCCACCGCTTCTACCCATTTTGACACATAGTCCACAGCTACCAAGATGTATTTCATGCCACCCGAACTCACAAAGGGTCCCATAAAGTCAATCCCCCCAGACATCGAACACTTCTACCTCCATAACAAAATTCATAGGCATCTCTTGCCTTCTGCCGATATTCCCTTGCCTCTGACATTGATCACAGGATCGCACCAATAGATTAGCATCATGAAAAATAGTCGGCCAGTAATAGCCGCACTCAAGTACCTTAGCCGCAGTTCGGTTTCCGCTATGATGACCCCCAACAGGAGAGTCATGGCACGCCTTTAGAATCGCCATCACTTCACTTTCCGGAACACAACGCCGAATGATGTTGTCAGCGCATGTTCGGAACAAATAAGGCTCGTCCCAATAGTACTGCCGAGCATCCCGCAAGAATTTCTTCTTTTGGTAGGCTTTGATATCTTCTGGAACTATGCCTGTTACTAAATAATTGGCAATGTCAGCATACCACGGTGCCACCTTATTTGACACAGCCAACACCCTCTCATCCGGAAAAGCATCATCTATATCAAGCTCATCAGAAGGTCTCCCAGCCTCTTCAAGCCGAGAGAGATGGTCAGCAACCTGGTTTTCAGTACCCTTGCGGTCCTTCACCTCAAAATCAAACTCTTGCAGCAATAGCACCCATCTGATCAGTCGCGGCTTTGCTTCCTTCTTTGCCATGAGGTATCTCAAGGCTGCATGATCAGTGTAAACCACTACTTTGGACCCCAACAAGTAGGCCCGAAATTTCTCAAAAGCAAACACAATGGCAAGCAGCTCTTGCTCCGTCACTGTGTAATTCATCTGGGCAGCATTCAGTGTTCTGCTCGCATAATAGATTGGGTGCATAATTGTATTGTGCCTCTGCCCAAGCACAGCACCTATTGCAAAACCACTAGCATCACACATCAGTTCAAATGGCAGGGACCAGTCAGGAGCAACAATAATAGGAGCCGTAGTGAGACGCTCTTTTAACTCCTCAAATGCCTTCTGGCACTTATCATCAAACACAAATTTAGCCTTTTTTTCAAGAAGCTTGCACATTAGGTTAGCAATCTTGGAGAAATCTTTGATGAAGCGCCTGTAGAACCCAGCATGTCCCAAGAAACTTCGGACACCTTTGACCGAGATAGGTGGTGGAAGTTTCGCAATCACATCAATTTTCGCTTGATCGACCTCGATGCCGTTTTCAGAGATTTTGTGACTGAGGACGATTCCTTCCTTTACCATAAAATGGCACTTTTCCCAATTTAGCACCAGATTGGTCTCCTCACACCTTTTTAGCACTTGACCCAGATGGCCAAGACAATCTTCAAATGAATTACCCATCACAGAAAAGTCATCCATGAACACTTCCAAGAAATCCTCTACCATGTCAGAGAAGATTGACATCATGTACCTCTGAAAAGTGGCTGGTGCATTACACAAACCAAAAGGCATCCGGCTGAATGCAAATGTCCCATAAGGACAAATAAAAGTGGTCTTCTCCTGATCCTCCAAAGCAATGTTGATCTGATTGTAGCCCGAATAACCATCAAGGAAACAATAGTAGGAACGCCCTGCTAGCCTATCAAGCATCTGATCAATGAAGGGCATAGGGAAATGGTCCTTGCAAGTGGTCGTGTTGAGCTTGCGATAGTCCATGCAAACTCTCCATCCGGTGACAGTTCTGGTCGGGATCAACTCATTCTTTGCATTCGGCACAACAGTAATGCCGCCCTTCTTAGGAACACATTGGACTGGGCTTACCCATTTACTATCGGCAATTGGGTAAACCACGCCCGCATCCAACCATTTGATGATCTCTTTCTTGACGACCTCTTGCATATTCTCGTTTAGTCGCCTCTGATGCTCTACACTCGGTTTGCTACCCTCCTCCAACTAAATTTTGTGCTCACAGATCCCAGATGGAATACCTCGAATGTCTGCTATGGTCCAACCAATAGCACGCCTGTACTCCCTCAACACCTCCAAAAGCTGTAAAATCTACTCCTCAGTCAATAGGGCTGAAATAATCACATGTAATGTATTGTCTGGACCAAGGAACTCATATTTCAGACGTGATGGTTCAGATGTGATGGGAGCTGCTTCAGCTCCAACTTAGGCAGCTCAATGATCGAAAGCTTTGCTGGAGGAGTAGTTCTATTTTCCAGATCAAGATTTAGCTTCTTTGGGTGGTATGAGTATGAGCCCAATCCAACAAGTGAATTAACTGTCTCCACATAGCCTTCCGTGTCTTTAGCATCAAAATTAATAAGAATACCAGCTAGAGCTTCACCAAACTTTCTTCTTCCATCTTGAACTCCACTGCTTCATCAACAACATCAAATGAATCAATTACCGAAATACTCTCGTAAACACTTGGTAACTTCATCCTTTTGCTAGCCTGAAAAGTCACTTCTTCATTGTTGACTCGGAACTTGATTTCATTTTTCTCCGAATCCATCAGAGCCCTCCCTGTAGCAAGGAAAGGTCTCCCCAGAATGATAGGAATGTCCCGATCAATCACCTTCTCAGCAGCCCCCTGGATTGTTTTACCACTCCTAGTAGTGATGGCAAACTTCCCACAAACCGTAACACATCACCCCATAAACTTCTCCCTCTTCCAAAAAAATTAAATAGATCGCGATTTAAATCAACGAGCAGAGCACCTCACCCCATAAACTTCTCCCTCTTTTAAACTTCCCTCCAGTAACGATCCTCCTTAACTCCCCTCAACCCCCACGATTCCCACCATAAACCCATCATCTTCCATCTTTCTAAACCCCATAAATACACAACTCACACCCAAAAACAAACCCACTCTTCTCAAAATTCGTATCCCTTCTGCCCTAGGTTTAAAGTTGGTTGTGATTGAAGTTGTGTTCTCCAAGTTTTGCTGATTTTCATCTGTTGGGTCATAATAAAAAGGTATGATTGACATTCTCTACTCTTATTTTCCAGCAGTGACTGTAAACTTGATGGTAAGTATTTGATTAGGCTAGGTTTTGTGAGATTAAGGGTCTACTTACCTCGGTTAATGATCTTGTGAGGGGATAGATGTGTTAAATTCTTTCAATTCTCGTGGGAATTTGTTAATAAAACCCAAATGGGTTGGAGGGAATTCCATACTTTAAACACAAAATTTTGAAGTTTTGGTCTGCCCACCAATAGCTTGACTCTTGCGGGAATTATGAAAAATTGGTAGAAAATGGGTGAAGTCTGAGTAACCGAATCCCCAAAAACAATGTGAAACTGAGATGTGCAACGAAATCTTGACATCAAAATATGTCTCTGTCTGTGATGCGAAACATGACTATACTTTACGGACCGTATTTCAGTTTACGGTCCGTATTTAAGCATGTCACGAATGGACAGAATGTTCTTCAAAGAACTGAGCATTTTACGATCGTACTTCACGGACCGTATTTCAGTTTACGGTCCGTATTTAAGCATGTCATGAAGGGACAGAATATTCCCCAAGAAACTGCTCAGTTTACGATCGTACTTTACGGACCGTAAACTGCCGTCTTTTGAGTTTACGATCACAGACAGAACACAGATTTTGTGCACAATCAAGTTGTCTTATCTTTGATCTGATGTTTCATGGTAACTAATATGATGTGTCGTTTGCAGGAATGGGTCAGAAAAGGAATGCAAAGAAAGCGGGGGCCAAAAGCACTGGCACAAGAAAGAAAGCGCGCCCGGATTCGAGGCTGATAGATGAACCCTCCAATTCGGAAGGGGAACAATCAGGATCCGAGTGTGCGGAGGTTATATCGCCACCAAAGGTCAGGGGGCCCCCACACAAGGCCATCACAGCCCCCACCTATGACCCCGTCCAAGTCTGCGTCGCAAGCCTCCCAGTCTGAAGAGGGGGATTCTAACGCGGAAGCATCAAGCAGGGGGGCAGCCACTCAAACAGATCCGGAGAGTGACTCAGCAGGGCCTAGTGATCCGGATGATGGTACGCTGCCAAAGGGTCGTAAACTGGCCGTCAGGACCAAACGGCTGGAGGAAGAAAAACTTCGGTTCTCGGTCAAAGGGTCAAAGAAATTGTATGACCAATGGATGGCCGGGACAGCCGCCGCGGAAAATATTTGAAGAACGGCGACTGATTTTCGATGGTATCTCGGCTCATCCACAGCTGGATGATACCATCAAAGGGTACAAGCTGGATGTGTTCACTCATGAGCCGGGAGAGTGTGCTCCGCACATTGTGCGGGAGTTCTATGCATCATATGGGGCGGTATTGATGTCGATGAAGAAGCCGAGTCGTGCTTGGCATGAGATACCCATGCTGGAGAATGTGACAGTCCGGAACTCACTGGTTGACATTTCCTCAAAAGCTATCAACAGAGAGCTGTTTGGTGATGATTTTGTGGCTCCTAATGATCTGAGCCTTTTCCTAGACAAACGAGACAGGAAAGACAAGAAATCTGTGAGGGAATGGACTGCTGCAATTATCACATCTGAGCCATATGAGCAAAAATGGACTAATGATGGAAAAATCAAGATTACTAAAAGTTGTTTGTCCACAGAGGCTAAATTTTGGTGGACGTTGCTTCGGTGCAGGATCACTCCAACCCAGGCAGATAATACCCTCTCCACCAGTCAGGCGGTCACTATTGCCTCATTGATGTCCAGGTACCCGATGAATATTGGGGAGCTCATAGCTGAGGAGCTGCATGTGCGGGCACACAAGCCCAACCAGAACATGGTATTTCCGTGTCTTATCACGGAATTGTGTAGACAGGCAAGGATATTTCAGCTTCAAGACTGGGACGGTACCATCACAGCTGCTCGTGTGGGGGATTGGAGGAAGAATAAGGTGAAAAGCAAGAAGGACCAAGTGGCAGATCAGTCCGGTGATGACGACGACACTCAGCTAGAGTTGAGTCCAAGCCGTGCTTATGGGACTGATCCAGTAGAGTCCGAGTTTGGTGCTGCCACTATTGGGATTGATGCTCCCACGACAGGTGTTCCAGATACTGTCGATACACAGGCTTTTGCAGCCACACTGGTTGTTTCTGAGGCAAGACCTCCACCACCACCTCCGGCCACACAGGGCCCTCCTTCGGGGTCTGCCACTGCCGCTGCGACAGCTGAGCCTGTTGATCCAGAGCTGGAGTTGCTGCGCTTCAGTCATGTTAACTACTCCACATTTAATTCACCCCCAACTTAGGCATTTTGCCTCATCTATCTAGTAGCATCAAGGAGGGAACGGGTGCGAAGATGGATAAATTGCACAACGGGTGAGATTTCATTCGGCTAGCCAAAAAAAAGGTCAAAAGGCTCAAAAAGGGAAACTAGTGATACTTTCAGCTTTTGGTACGGCTTAATTAGGCAAAGTGATTATTTACACAAAGAAAGCCTAAGATCATTTCACAACCAAACTAACTGTCGAATCTCAAACAAGATCAACCAGGCAAGTTCTAGATTATACATGCTTAAACAAAATTAAACTAACAACTCACACACATTGGCATAAGGACAATTATTTGTACACTTGTGACCTCCTAAGTAGTCATTTATCACACACAATACCCCTAATAATTACAATGTCATATAAAGAATCAATCATGTCAACCAATAACTGTTCTAAATATGCATTTTTCAAATTTTGGAGGGGTCCAAAATTTTCTACAACCATAACAACATGCCATCAGTTACAGAGTAACACCAAATAAGTCACAACTACTCTATTCAACCTAAGTAACATCCTAAACGTGTCAGTTTCAACAAAAAATATAAAACCCCTCAGGAAAAGAACTCTGGCAAAGAAAAGCCGAGGGGGTCCTAAACACATATGTACAATACAACAATACCAGATAGCCACCCCCAACTAAAAATTTTGCAGTGTCCTCACTGCATCACATAAGCATACAAAAAATCTTAGGCATACCTGCTAGCACTGAGTGCTATAGTCATCTCTGCTCACCCTCGGAGCTGAAGCTGCTGGGCTCTCGCAGGACAAAATCTTCCTCATTTTCCTCCTCATTCTGTGCTCCGCATACACTCCTCATCTTGTTCAAAAAATTGCTTTGCTTTTTGGCATGCTCTCTTGCCTTTTTCTGCCTCCTCTCCATCTTACCCTGCTTTTCCTTTATATGCTTCAGTTCCTCCACTACACCTGCTAATGTTGGACCACCAGATCCAGAAGGAGATGTAGATGTGCCCTCTCCAGATGGGCCCGAAGGGAGACTAGCCACTAGTTGCTGAATCCGAGTGTCCACCCATGGACCTGGGTGGAGATTTACTGAAAAGGCCTGGCGGCCTCTTGCAGTGGTTGAAAGATTGGTATAGCTGGAGTAGGAGCAGGCGCCCCATCAGTCGAGACCGATGCAGTAGAGGTGAACTGCCCAAATGAAGGGGCTGCTACGTCAATCTTCCTTTTCTTCTGCGCATTACCGGGCCCTCTTTTCTTCAATGGATGAATCGGTCCGCCGGGCCCCTTTTCTTTGTCACCTGGCCTCGTGGGCACCCTATCAGTGGAGCACAAATAAGTGATCAATGACGGGAAGAATAGACTCTTAGTCCTTTCAAGCACCACCTCCCGTATTTCTCGCATAATTAGCCTCCCCACGTCAACAGGCAACCCTTCCATCACAGCACAAATTAGTTTAGCCCTATCAAGGGGCACCTCTGAATCATGTTTGGACGGCAGCACCCTGGATGTCACAATATCTAGCCAATTTTTGGCCTCAGCAGTGAACTCTGTGGAGTCAATCTTCCTTTGCATTGTGGTCAACCACTTTGGTTGCTCCCCACCGTGAAGGTGGGTCACAAACCATTGTTGCTTCATTTGTTCGTACCTCTGCGCCATCTCACTGTTATTACCATCCTGCAGATTGTAGTAGGCATTGATTCGAGAAGCATTGCACAGGACATCTACGCCTTTGACTTTGACAATCGCCCGATCTATGTCTGCCGCTGCAGCATTTGCATAGAATTCCCGCACAAGGGTATAATTTGCCTAACAGCGCGAACGCGCTGAAGGAAAATGGCAGTCCAGAAACAGAATGCTCGCACAGAGCTGCTCGAAACTTTTGTGATCAATTCCTTTGGCCTAATTGCCTCATTATACATTGTTTTAGGTATTCATATGTGTGCTCGACATGTGTGTTCGTTTTGTAGGTACATAAGCTTGAAAAATGGCTACAACATCCAATGTTGCCCAAGTGCCCTTGATTGAATACTACGATACCACCACTTTTCAGTCAGCAAAATGTTCGAAGCTCTATGATAGACTGCTGGGAAAGAGCTTCATCGAAGAAAGGGGCATCGTAACAGAAAATTTGGAAGAAAAGATGCTCGAGTTCTATGAAAGGCCGGTAACAAGCAGATGGATACGCTTTGCGGATGAACCAATCAAGGCAAATTATACCCTTGTGCGGGAATTCTATGCAAATGCTGTAGAGGCAGACATTACAGATCGGGCGATTGTCAATCTTGCACCCGTTCGCTCTTTGATGCTACTAGATAGATGAGGCAAAATGCCTAAGTTGGGGGTGAATTAAATGTGGAGTAGATGTTAAAAACATAAGTTGGGGGTGGTGGAGATTCAATGTGGTAGTTGCATATAAAAAAAAATCAGAAAATTGTCACACAAAAAGAGTGCAAGTTAGGTAGAATAAAATCACATCGAGGTCGAAAACTTGAAAGAAAATAAAGGGGTGGAAAGAAAAGAGAGGTGACAAGATGTTGTAGTGTTCAAGGAGGGTGAGTCACTAATATCCAAAAAGTATCCTACCCGTCCCTAAGCCTACATTACAAGCCAGAACAAGTCCTAGTGTGATCACAACCGAACGAGCCTAGGATGAGAACAGAGAAAATAAGGGCAAGCCTATGGTATTTGCATGTGTAGATATGAATTTCTTTGTGAGTGAGTGTTTTTCTCTTCTCTTTCGTCTTCGTCCCATTCTTGTTGTAGATATGTGTGCTGGGAGATTCTTTGGTCTATGTGAGGGCATAAGGATGAGAATTGAGCAAAATAAAGTGACCGCCTAAGGTAGCGTTTGTGTGCATCATAATATGTTCGATAATGTAATGTCATGCATTGAAGCTTCATTGTTAGTCATAGTGTTCCTGAGTTGTGTATATTGGTTTAAAATAGAGAATGGGGGTGGTCCTTGGAAGAAAAACATGCATGCCGGTGGTTCAGAGTCAAAACCAATGTAGACATTGTTATTCTATGATATCTAGGTGTTAGATTGAGTCGTTGTTTTGTATGGCTTGCTTGAGGACAAGCAAATACTTTAAGTTGGGGTGTTGATGTGGCGTGATTTTACGCCACAATCGATGTTTTTCGGCTATAAGTTTTACTTGTTTTTAAGCAAGTCTATGTGATTTTACGTGGTTTTTATTATGTTTCAGGTAATACGAGGTCCCTAGAGCCTACGTGTGGAAAACAAGCGAAAAAGAGAAAAAAAAGTTGATCACCGGAAACAACTGGAGATTCTGGAAATTTTGGTGGAAAATTACTCTGCGCGTTCGCGCAGGTAGGTCACGCGTTCGCGCCCACACGCGTCAGTGACTCTGCGTGTTTGCGCCAGTATCTCACGCGTTCGCGCTGAAGTAACAGAGAGATGCTGACGTCATCCACGCGTTCGCGCTGAAGTAACAGAGGGATGCTGACGTCATCCACGCGTTCGCGCAGCCACGTGGCGCGTTCGCGTTGAAGGTTTTCCGGCCCAGTCCGAACAGAACTTGGATTTTGACGATTTTTGCTATTCTAGTTCTTTTAAAAAGCCAACTGAGGGTATTGTAAAATTATCTTTGGCATAAAACACAAGTTTGGAGGCTAGGGTTCCTACGTAAATATTCTTTCTTTTATTTAATCCTTGTTTATGGGAATGTCTTGGTGAAAATTAAGATTGATACTCTTGTTATGCTTATTTATTCATCGGCATTATTCTTAATCAAGTAAGTTCTTGTTATTTTAATTATTCTTGTTCTTGAACGTTTCTCAAGGGAGTAGCTAACCCTAGGACTCGCCCATTTACTTTGTTTGAAACTCGGAAGAGGAAGAACGGGGTTGGGATAGAATAATTAACATGAATTTGGGGCGTTAACCCTCATCTAATGGAAGTTGACCTAGGAAAAGGTGATACCACTTGTAGCCATATTCGGGTGTTCTTAATGCTTCTAATTGCTTGAGGGATCTTCAATTGGGTAGTCTAGTTAATCTTCGGGAGAAGTTAATTTAGAGTCATTATCCGAGGCTAAATAACATAAACTTGCTATTATTTATAATTTGTGAAAAATATTGGATCGTTACTTGAGAAGTAGTTTCCTTTATTCCATTCTTGTTGTCATTGATCAATTTACTTGCTTTCTAGATTAGAATTTATATTTCCGCATTTTATCAAAACCTTATCAAAAACCACCATTGATGAGTTCGGTCTAGCTATTGTTAGTGATAATTCCTAATCTGCTTAAATCGCCTACATATTGTTCTCTGTGGGATTCGACCCCAACCTTGTTGGGTTACTATATTTGACAACGTCCGCGTTATGCCATTAATAGGTGTAATTTGAGCGTATCAAATTGAGTGTGAGTGTTTTGATTCTCCTTCACTATATTCTGGATCATAGCATTACCATACGGTACCACATCAGCATTGTTTGAGTGCCAAGCTTGATTATGAGTAGTCAGCTTGTTAAGTATGGTGGTCACTCGTTGATAAGTTTTGTTCATGAAACACCCATCAGCTGCATTATTAGCAACTGACTGTGTCACTGGATCTAGCCCTCGGTAGAACTTCTCCATTAATATCTGTTCAGGAAAATCATGATTCGGACTCTTCTGCAAATATTCCTTGAATCTCTCCCAGGCTTCATATAGTTGTTCCCCCGGTCGCTGCTTGAATTCATAAATCTTGTCTCGAATTTCAGCCTTCTTGCTAGGGGGGTACCACTTTGTGAGAAAAGCAGTCACCATCTCTGCCCACGAAGTAATTGAATTTCTGGGCAGTTTCTCGAACCATGTTCTTGCCTCTCCAGCTAAGGAATATTTGAATAATCTCAACCGAATAGCATCTTGTGGAACGTTGTTCTGGATGTGATTAGCACACACATCCACAAAATTTTGCAAATGACGTTGAGGGTCATTCTCAGTAGAGTTCCAAAAGTATCCCTCAAGTTTCAACAGCTGGTATAGAGAGGAGTCAATTTTCACAGTAGCAGCTCCAACTCGAGGCTGAACAATAGCAGATGCATAGTCCTCCTCTGGAACAAGATCAGCAAAAATATTCTCATCATCAGATTCATTCACCTGATTGTTCAACCGATTCCCCTGGTTACCAGCACGTTGATTTTGCTGATTTTGATTTATGTTCACCTGGTTTACACAGAGTAGCAAACAAGGTGTGATGGAATAAGAAAAAACTTTAATCAAAGCAAACACTGTTTAGTAATTTCAAAACCGTATTCTCCGGCAACGGCGCTAAAATTTGATACGCTCAAATTACACCTATTAATGGTATAACGCGGACGTTGTCAAATATAGTAACCCGACAAGGTTGGGGTCGAATCCCACAGGGAATATGGTGTGAAAAGGTTACTAAAGTCGTAGGATGCTGAGTTCTAGGTCTAATGTCTTAATCCGATGATTTTGGTAAAAGTTGGTTGATCTATAACTAATTGCTTTCTACTTGCTTTGGTGGAAATTTATGGTAAAAGAAATTAAGGTTGTGTCCCCGTTAGATAGGGTGTATGATCATGGGTATTGACCTTGATATACTTATAATGGATCATTATATGAATGCACTTAATCTCTATGTGAATCTCTACTATTTCCCAATAAATAAAGATTATGTCTTTCTATGATTTTCCCAAATATAAGAAAGTAACCATGAAGAACGATTAATCATGCCAAGTAAATTTTCCTTATTCCTAAGTGAATTTATTAAACAAAATTTAAAGCTTTGAGTCCTTGTTAGTTATTCTTACCAACCCTAATTATTTTCCCAAATAAATCAAGGTTTATGGTTTTAATCAATGTTTGCAACCATTAATTATGAATGAAGAATGAAGAATAACTAAACCCTAATAATCCATTATGTGTATATCATTCACAAACCCAATCACAAAACACCCATCATTGGGTTCACAACCCTAGTAAGGTAATTTAGCTACTCATGACAAAGAACAAGAAATAAGAAATTGAAGAATTCATAATTGCTTACTTTGGAAGAAAAGAGGAATTGATAATACTTGAATTGATGTTTGAATCTTAAAAAACTAGAGAGTATTTAATGTTCTAAGTCAAGAGACAAAAATATAATAACTGATAACTAATAAAAACCCTACAATGACTATTTATAGGTTTTGAAAACATAAAAGTTACAGATTTGCACTTTGGTCCCGTCGACACGAAATACGGTCCGTAAATCAGTTTACGACCCAGTCGTCCTTCCAGTTGTGAGCAACTTCCATCTTTCGAAATACGGACCGTAAAGTGGTTTACGGCCCGTAAACCGCCCAGTCGTCTTTCAACTTCCAAAACTCAGACTTTCTGCCAAATGCTCGAATGGTTAATTACATGTTGAAATACGGACCGTAAACTGAAATACAGTCCGTAAACTGAGTCCGTAAATCACCATGTTCTCAGCCTGCCTTTCTGGTTCTGCTATCTTTTAATACGACCATGGAATACGGCCCGTATTGTAGAATACGGATCGTAAACTGAGTTTACGCCCACTTCTGTACTTCCAACTGCTTTCATTCCAAATCTGCTCCGTTTCCTGAAAAACACTAAAAATCACGTAAAATCACATAGCCTTGCTTAAAAACAAGTTAAACTTATAGCAGATAAGCATCGATTTGTGGCGTCAAATCACGCCACATCACACTGCTTCTTGTGAAAATGCATATGTACTTGTATACTCACTTGCCTAAAATTCCAAAAGCCCGTTTTCATCTATTCCCAATACCAAGTACGTTAAAAGAAATATATCCAATATGTTGTTCTAGTGAAGCTCCAGTGTGACTGCATAAAAATTGTTTCAATGTTTGAGCCATCGGAACAAATGTTGTCAGAAGCACAAAACATGTTGAACGTTTCGCCTCGCTTAGCAGGTGCTTTAGTGTTGTTATCATGGCTCTAAAGCATACTTCTCCTTGCCAAAGAGCGTAATCCTAAAGACGCGACACTAAACAATTGATATTTCACTTTATCGTAAAAAAAAAAAAAAAATAATAATAATAATAAAAACCAATTTTTCTGTCCTTTTTTGTGTTATACATGCTCATAATTATTAGTCTTGGACTACACATACATATTTGTATTTTTCTCCATCTGTGTCTTTCTTTATTAAGGCCATGCTATATTTGCGCTTTCCTCTTAAAGCTCCAATGGACCTTAAGAGTTTTATTGTGCCTTTCGCCTTTGATAACACTGAGAACAAAGAATTATTTATTTATTTATTTATTTCTGACTTGATGAGATTTCCATCTGAATATTGCTTGAGCTTTGCTGATATGTACTGATTTAGCTGCTGATGAATCTAGTTGCATAATCAGATTTTCCTTTCTTTATTTGTGGGTGGCGGTGGTTTTGAGGGGGGAGGGGGGGTTAATAAAGGATTGCATAATCAGGATTTTAGCTCCTGTTTATTTTATTGAGAAAGGACACTTACATTTAGTTCTTCAAATTTCAGCCGTGCAATGCCTCATATTAAGACATTTCTACGTTACAACGGTCAATCGTTAGCGTAAGACTTCTAAGACTGCTTTATTTCTTTTAAAGATATGATTTCCCACTAGACTTGTATGTTGGATGATTTTTGCTTTTGTCAATATTTGTTTTCTTAATCTGATAAAACAGGTGGTTATTGCTTACTTCATCAAACCTCAGCAAAGCTGCCTGGGGCAGTCTTCAGAAAAATAATTCTCAGTTGATGATTCGGTCTTACGAGGTATTTTTGCTTCTCTCTGTAGATTAGAAGCCTTCTTGACTTGAGCTTCCAGAAATGACAACTGTGATTGTAATTTCTGTTCTTCACAGCTAGGGGTGCTCTTTTTGCCATCTTCTGTTAAACGTGCATGCAGATTTTCTTGTACAAATAATGGTTATCCATCAGAGGTACAACTATCATCTAGGTTTTTCGTGTTAAGTTTATGCTTTATTTGCTTGGTTTGTATCGTACGGTTTTTTATTCTTTGGATTTTCAGGACGGAACTAGCATGCACGAAGGGAAAAAAATAAAGCTGGTAACTCTAGCTTGGCAAGGAAAGGGAAATGATGATGATTCTGAAGTAATCAAATTGCCAGTGCCTTATGAGCTTCCTCCAAAACCATATTCCCCTGAAGGTCTTAGCTCTATTTTTGTACTGGATTCCTATTACAGTCAGACCTCTCTATAACAACATTTCATTATAGCGGTCATGTTTTATTTGGAACCAATTTTTTATGTTCTGTTATATTATATGTTCTGTGTAACAATATTTATTCAGGCTAACGATGCTGTTATAGAGAGGTTTGACTGTGTACTACTCTCTGAATAACATCAAGCTCACTTTTTTTTTTTTTTTGGTTAAATGCAGATATTCCTTGGTCATGGGATCGTCGATATACCAAGAAAGATGTTTACGGCCAAGTTTGGCCGAGGCAAGTACAGCTGTACACCAACCAAGGTTCCTGATATTCTCAGTGATGGGATCGATGAGTTAGGCGAAACTTAATGAACAATTGATAGTAGATTAGAGCCATGCATCTGTATACATTCTTAGGCATGAAAATTTGGAATGTTGGCAATATTTATGAGCTGGGTTTCAATATACAGTTGATGAACTTTTCATCAGTTGGCACTAGGTTAAAGTCCTTGCTTCTGTATATATTCTTTACGCTTGATCTCTAGAATGTTGACACCATTTGTCAGCTGGTTCTCCATAGACAGTTGATGTGTAGGAATTTTCCCACCTTGTCTCGTACTTTTAGTTCTAGCTTATTACCCACATGGTTTACTAGTCCTTGAATTGCCTTAGCAATGTACTAATCTTCTCCAGTGCCATCTTTGTTTTAATAGCTATGTTATTCGGGTTAAGCTTGCTCGCACTTCGACTAATTTCACAGGGTACATGCCTTTCACCAGCACAAAATATTGGGTAACTCTGTCCGTCAAGGCTTGGACAGATTGGAAGAAATTACCTTGTGATTGTGCATCTGCTATATTTGAACTTGAGACCTCATGATTCACCTATATCTTTAATCAACTCAACAAGCCATCAATTGGTGATCGGTAAAAATGGTAACTAAATTGCTATCACATTCATATTCACTAACATTGTAAGTTCTTTATTTTGCACTATCAACTTTTGCCATCAATTGGTGAACGGTAAAAATGGTAACTAAATTGCTTTCACATTCATATTCACTAACATTGTAAGTTCTTTATTTTGCACTATCAACTTTTAACGGTACGGAGACAACCCGGGAGCAATAGCTACTATTTAGGCGAACTACTATTTAACATCTTCTCTGGGCCTTGAACATTTCAATATATCCTTATTGTTATTTTATTGAAAATTAGAAGAATGTTGCCTTTCAATTCGGCGTATAGTACTTGCATTGAGGTTAGGTTAATTTGGATTCGCGCTCGGAAGTCCCGCATTGGGGGTAAGGCACTCTTTAACAAAGATAACTTGATACCCAGGGCTCGAACCCGAGAACTTTAAGTAAGGATGAAGGAGCACTTATCACTCAATCACAAACCGATCTAAAAGACAAGGAGTATGCCTTCAAGGTTGTCAATTCGGCAAGACTTCGCGAACAATTTACTAAAATAAGGAGAATAAGAATAATACAAGTCTTGTTAGTCCGGTAAAACTTGTGAACAATTAAAGAACACATATAAGTTTTGCCTATTTGACAGAACTTGTAATGATTTGTACAGAAGTTATGCCCAGTTACATAAGTTATGAACAAAATAAGTTTTTTCAATCTAGTAAAACTTGTGAACAATTTGAACCAAATTTATGCCGTGACTGACATAACTTTGAATGCATGTTTTGCCAATCCGGTAATAATTGTGAATAATGTAACATGATATATAGACTGATTACATTACTATAAGTCTGGCAAAACTTGTGAACAATTGAATAATAACATACAAGTTTTGTCGATCTGGCTGTGAACAATTTGTACCAAAGTTATGTTCGGTCACATAATTTGTGAACAATACAAGTTTAGGCAATCTGGCAGAATTTGTGAGCAATTTGTAATAAAGTTATATCCTGTCCGACATAACTTGTGAACACGACAGATTTTGCCAATTCAGCAAGACTTGTGTACCAAAATTATTCTCAGAGCTTATTTTTGCACAAACTTATAAACGGGGACAAAATTCAAATAGAGTCACGAAATGATCCTATATGTACAAATCATCAAATACCATATGATTTTTTTATTTTATTTTTAAAAGGGAAAAAACAGCAGAGAGAATATGAGCATTGAGGTTGGCCACCATGCTCGGGTCCTAATATCCGTTAATAAATGAAAGATAATTTTGTCACCTGAGATTCCAGAAAAAAGAACAACAGTCCAAGTGTCTGATCAATCTAAAATATTTCAACATTGTCAGTTTTTCTATCTCTCTCTATATAACCAAACCTTCTCTCTCTGCACCCATTTCATCTTTTGCACATTCCATTCAATATAAAATAAAAAATTGTTGAGATTTCCAATTTCATCTCTCCACCATCCACCCCTATCCCTGTTTCTTCTTCTTGGTCAGGTAAATTCTCCTCCATTTCCAACTTATTGTAAACAAGAATGTATTTTTTTTTATTCTTTTTTCTTTGTTCTTTAATGTAATCCTTGTTTTTCAAGAGTCTGTTATGATATCAACGTGCACCATTATTTCTTCTATGATTGGTTTGTTTGGATGGTTTGTTGTGTATTGTTTCATAATGTAACGTATTATATTGCATTATATTGTATTGTTTTGATGTACATAACTTTTTGAAAGATTGTGTTGTTTTCTGTCGTTTCATAATGTCATGCACCAACAATTTGAAGGATAAACGACACATTATTACAAAAGAACAAGTAGATGTATTATCTTGTGTAACAATGAAGGGGGATAATCGATCAATCAATCAAACTACGGTTCAATCACAGACTAGTTGGGGTCGGACGAATTGGGAGAAGGAAAAGACTATCAAATGATCGATTCACCATTAAAGAACGTTAACCCAAGAAAGACGAATATTGCGGTGTTCTAATAGAATTAACAGATCAAACAAGAACTTGATGAGCAAATTCCGCTGACAAAAGAAAAAGAGAACTTTTTGAATTGTGATACCTAGCGCCCCCTGATAACAGTGGTGATAGAGTTAATGTGGTACCTCAGAAACTGGGATTTGACGGTATCTAATATAAGAACAAATTGTTTCAAGTTAATCAGGTTTTTGTTTCAGTGGCAAGGATGTTGAGCATGATATCGGCAAATTGGTGGATTTGCCTTTTTATCAGGTTCTTGCTTGGAAAATAAATTGCTTGGTCCATAGCATTTAGGTTACAAAAAATGGATGCTTTCGAAATTCTTGTATTCTGCCTTGAAAGCAATGTGTATGTTTATTCATTATTTTAAGTTAGAAGCTTCATTTGAATAGTATAAATTTGTCGCTTAAGGAAAGCGTGCAACTCTACTACTCTTAGGTTGAATGTGCTTAATCAGAATCCCCGCGACCAATAGAATTTATCAATAAATGACGGACCAAACTTACAATCATCTCTTTCATCGAATGACCAAACCTTTTCTGTCTTTTTTCATGTTAACATACTCTGTTAGTATATCTATGAGCTTGCAAGTGAATTACTTCTTTTTTCATTTCAGCTGGAATTTTGCATTCAAGGTTGTTCTCTGTACTTCTTACAAGCTAGGTTCATGTCTGAGCTCGATATCCAAATCCCTACCACCTTTGGTACGTCGTATCTATTTTATGTTATTGTTTATGGCCTTATCAGTGGTTTTCCATCAGTTACAGCAGCTTTAATTTAGCTTTTTTTTGTTTTTTAACCATAGTGTACAGGCCAGCTTGCGGCGTACCTCGACTAGTTTCATGAACTAATTTTACTTCTTGCTACCAATTTCTCTTCTATGCTTCCTAGAAAGCAATGTTGTAATATGTTGCTGATGCAATTTAGTTGGTGCTAATCTATTAAAAGACACAGAATTTTTAGCTTTGTCTATACAATCCTCCCTTTCCCATCTAAGAAATTTCTTTGAATTTCAATGCAGCCACTGAAAACCGATTATTTCTTTCTTTTCCACTAATACAGTCAAACCTTTCTATAACGACGTCGTTTGTCCCAAAAAAAAAATTTGGTAACTTATAACGGAATGGTGTTATATAGAACATATAATATTACATAACATGAAATTCGGTTCAAAAGAAAACTTGGCCGTTATAGTGAAATATTGTTATTGATAATAACTGTTTGTAGAGAGGCCTGACTGTGTTCTTGACAACAACTGATTGGAGTAACACTGTTTTGTGCCTTATATCGTGTGGACAGATCCGTTCGCTGATGCCAATGCTCAGAACTCAGGCGCAGGTGCGAAAGAGTATGTGCATATTCGAGTTCAGCAGCGAAATGGCAGGAAAAGTCTGACTACCGTCCAAGGCCTGAAGAAAGAATTCAGCTACAATAAAATTCTGAAGGACCTCAAGAAGGAGTTTTGCTGCAATGGTACCGTTGTGCAAGATCCAGAACTCGGCCAGGTGAATAATTGATGCTATTTTTTCTTTCTTCTCTTCCCCTCTGAGCCATAGAGGAACAAAGGAGTTAAGTAAGGCAATTCTCGTTCTTTGGATCAACATATATGACCAAATAAAAATGAGTTCTTCACTCTTTTTCACGTGCATCCGAGAGAAAAGGTTACAATACTAAGCCTCTCCCCTGCTGGAGAGCCTCCAGGACAAGGAGGCTGTGATAAATCCAGAGGCAGATACAAGATTTGAACTTTATGTATTCGAGTTCGGGATTCTGCCACAACTCACTTGATCTATTGGGGTCAAAATTAATTACTTGTATTTATTTAGTGAATTTTTTTACCACATATACAAGGTTTGAACCAGTGGCGGAGCCACATTGAAGAAAGGGGGTTCATATGATACCTTGCTCAATTTTTTTTTTTTTTTTTTTTTTACTTATTATACCTGTATATTACAAGCCAAAAATAATAAGTAAAATGCATGACAAATACAAGGGTTGAATCCCCTTGACTTGAAGCACAAGCTTGATATAGTCTATTTTTATAGAAGATGAATCCCGTTAATGAAATCTCTGGCTACGCCACTGGGATGAACACTTCTTGTTTGTCTTCTACTGATTTTTTTCCATCACACAGGTTATCCAACTTCAAGGCGATCAGCGGAAGAACGTGTCAACCTTTCTCGTACAGGTTTAATTCATCCTCTGCCTGTATACATAATCTTAGAACGGTTTCAATAAACACGATTTCTCTGATTTTGTGATTTTAGGCTGCCATTGTGAAGAAGGAAAACATCAAGATTCATGGTTTCTAGACACAAGCAAAGGAAGGGGATTGATGCACATTTGTGATTGCAACTTCCAGTTTGTTTAATTTTATTACATCCAAGCGCCACGACCGACGGTTTCTGAGTTTAACAACACCTTCTGTATATAGCAGAAGCTGATATTAGTAGCTTGTTGATGTCCAAAATCAGTATATCAAAAGTTATCTGGTGGTTGTATGGTATGCTGCTAATTTTTCTGAATCCCCAATGGAGGTGGAGAATCTGCCCAAATGTTTACCAGATTATATTTTATTTTGGATGAACATCATATGTGTCATTCTGTATATAATTTACTATCCGTATTCATTAGCTTATTTCATGAGCTTTTTGTTTGTATTTAATGTAGCTAATTTGAACATGTCTTGTTTAAATTTACTTTGGCATGTGTGTGATCCAGTTTTACCATTTTAGAGCAAAAAGGGTATATAGGGATTTACAGGACCGAATTTCGTATAGCTCCTCGAAATTGACCTATGTTGGGTCCATCCCATAATTTGAGGAAGGAAACATCTCACTCATTTTAAGGAAGAAAACATTTCCCTTGTTTTGAGGAAGAAAACATATTCCTTGTTTTAAGGAAGAAAACATCTTCCTTGTATTTGGCAAATTGTCAAGTGCTTGCTTGAGTCACAAATGACATCAATAGGTTCATTTCATCTCTATAAATAGGGAAACCTTCTATCATTTGTAGCATCACCAAGAGCAAGAGAGAAAAACAGTAAGGAAAACACTTGAGTGAGATATAGGTATTAAGTTTAGGATTGGTTTTTTGTAATAGTTGAGTGTGAGAGTTGCTCCTCCTATTGTAATTCTGTTCCGGTTATTAATAGAAGAATTTTCCAATCCTAACAAGTGGTATCAGAGCTTGGTTAATCTTCCAGGCCAATCTTTTAAAGTTTCGTAAAATTTTCAGTCAAAAATTTTTTGTCCCAAAATTGTGCTCTAAGTATATCATTAGAAAGATCTCGTTCCGAGGATTCCGAATATATAATTTTCGGAATTTTTCGACCACCGGAAGGCCTCCAAAAGTCCAGTCAAAGTTTCTCTGTCCACCATCGCCGCCGCCGCTCCGCCACCTTCCGGCCACCAGCTCGCCGGAGAAGACGACCGGAGAAACCCGATCCGACCAACCCATTTGACCAGAACCAAATTTGGTCAAAGTCCAATTGCCACATCATCCTTTTGTTGACTCTTTCAACCAGCCAGTGGTTAAACCGGCCCGGTTCGGTTTGAATTATTGCAGCCCGGTTCACTCTGTTTTTGTCCGGTTTTCAGATTGGTCAGACCGGTTCCTTAGGTTTTCGACCATTCCGGATTCAACCGTGAGTCCCGTTTTGCCTGATTCTGCTTCCACAGTCCAGTACAAGCAGATTAGGTGCACTTTATCATGGAGAAATCATCATCAGATACCATGATTCCGCTAACATCTTCAAATTATAACATGTGGAAACCTCGTATGGAGGACTTGTTAAATTTGAAGGATTTAGCCGAGCCGCTTGAAAATAAAGGTGTCAAACCCGACAAGAAGAAAGACGAAGAATGGGTAAGAATGAATAGGAAAACGGTCGCACAAATTCGACAATGGATTGACCATAGTGTATTCCATCATGTCGCGCAGGAAACGAGTGCTTACAAACTTTGGGAAGAGCTTGGGAGCATGTACCAAGCAAAAACGGCTCGAAATAAAACATTGTTGATAAGGCGATTGGTAAATCACAAGCTACGTAGCGGTACCTCTGTCACAGAACACACAAGTCAGTTCCAAGATCTCGTGAACCAGCTAAGTGCAGCCGAATGGGTTCTCAAAGATGAGGAGCAAGCAATCTTGCTCCTAAGTTCTCTACCTGATAGCTGGGAGACTCTTGTCATCACTCTCAGTAATTCCGCCCCCAATGGTAAGGTGACCATGCAGATGGTCACGGACGCCTTAATAAACGAGGAATCGCGAAGAAAAGAAGCCGGGGTAGATCAATCATATGCCCTTGTTTCTGAAAATAGTGGACGCAACGGAGGTAGAAGCGGAGGTAGAGGAAGAGGCCGAGGCAAAGGTAGAGGTCAAGGTCAAAGTAGAGGAAGATCTCAAGTTCGAGGGAGATCACGAGAGCGGGGAAAGTCCGTCGATACCAACACTTGGTTCGAGGGCTATTGTAACTATTGTGGCAACTATGGCCACAAGAAGGTGGAGTGTCGAAAGCTTAAACGGGAGCAGCCTCAAACTAACCAGAGTTCGAGCAAGGAAGATGGTGAGACCATGGTCACCGTGTCACCAGACATTGCACTTGTTACATGCGGAGAGAAAGCATGCCTACACGTGGGCACAAATGATATTGAGTGGGTGATTGATACTGCTGCATCATTCCATGCCACTTCACACCGGGATTTGTTCAGTACTTATAAATCTGGAGACCACGGCGTTGTGAAGATGGGCAACACCAGTTTCTCGAGCATTGTTGGCATTGGTGATGTGCACATAAAAACCAGCAATGGAAGCTCACTTGTGTTAAAAGAGGTTCGTCATGTTCCGGATCTGAGATTGAATCGGATCTCAGGAGTAGCTCTGGATCGACAGGGGTATGGAAATCTGTTCAAGGATGGTACGTAGAAGCTGTCCAAAGGCTCTATGGTTATTGCTAGAGGACATATTTGTGGTACTCTTTACAAAACCAATGTAAAGTTGTATCGACCGAATCTCAATGCAGTTGAAGAAGAGACATCGCCAAACTTGTGGCATAGACGATTGGACCACATGAGTCTGAAGGGATTGACGACTCTTGCAAAGAAAGAAGCCATCTCAATAGATAAAGATATACTTTGGATCCCTGTGATCACTGTTTATTCGGGAAACAACATAGAGTTTCTTTCAGTTCCACCAGAAAGAATCGTTCTGAGTTGCTGAGCCTTGTCCACTTTGACGTGTGTGGACCCATTGAAGAAGAATCTCTTGGTGGTAGCAAATACTTCGTGACATTCATCGACGACGCATCACGGAAGGTTTGGGCTTATTGTCTCAAATCGAAGGATCAAGTATTCGATCGTTTCAAGACATTCCATGCTATGGTAGAAAAGGAGACTGGAAAGAAGCTGAAATGCCTCCGATCCGACAATGGAGGCGAGTACACTTCCCGGGAGTTTTTGGCATATTGTGTTGAACATGGGATCAGACATGAGAAAACGGTGCCACGAACACCACAACATAACGATGTAGCTGAAAGAATGAACCGCACTATTGTTGAGAAAGTCCGATGCATGCTCAGTATGGCTAAACTGCTAAAGCCATTCTAGGGAAAAGCTGTTCTGACAGCTTGTTATCTTATAAACAGGTCACCTTCAGTCCCATTGAACTTTGAAGTTCCAGAAAAGATATGGTCTGGGAAAGATATTTCATATTCTCACTTGAAAGTGTTCGGGTGCAAGGCATTTGTGCATGTATCCAAGGAGTTGAGGCAGAAGCTTGATCTCAGATCTACTCCGTGTATCTTTATCGGCTATGGAGATCAAGAGTTCGGATACAGGCTGTGGGATCCCGAAATGAAGAAAGTGATTCGAAGTAGAGACGTCGTGTTCCATGAAAACCAGTTTCATGAGTGTGCTCCAACAGTCAACAAGCAACGAAGTTATCATGCTCTAGATGATATCCCTGAATCACCACACATTCCTCTCAACAACGAGGAACTTCATGATAATGTCCATGATGAACAAGAAAACATTGATCCGGCAGATGTTGATGATGATCAAAACGAAGAAATTCTTGAGCATGGGGAGCTTTCACCCCAAGACGCAGCTGGAAATAATCAAGTTCGACGTTCTGCACGAGGGTTAATCCCTCAAAGGTCATACTCGCCAACAGAATGGATCCTTCTTACCAGCGAGGGGGAGCCAGAGAGCTTTCAAGAAGCTCAATCTTATCGTGAAAAATCCAATTGGCGACAGGCCATGGAGGAAGAAATGAATTCTTTACAAAAGAATCAAACATATGAGTTGGTGAAACTTCCTCCGGGAAAGAAGGCCTTGAAGAACAAATGGGTCTTCAAGCTCAAGAAATATGCTAGCGGAAATATCGTGAAATACAAGGCAAGGCTCGTAGTCAAAGGTTTCCAACAGAAGGAAGGAATCGACTTTGATGAGATTTTTTCGCCGGTTGTGAAGATGATGTCTATCCGAGTGGTTCTCGGATTGGTGGCAAGTATGGATCTTGAACTTGAGCAGATGGACGTGAAAACAGTTTTTCTGCATGGTGATTTGGAGGAAGAAATATACATGGAGCAGCCCGATGGTTTCCGAATCCCAAATAAAGAGCATCTCGTTTGCAAGTTAAGGAAGAGTCTCTACGGTCTCAAACAAGCCCCAAGGCAATGGTACAAAAAGTTCGACTCATTCATGCTGAAACATCAATACAAAAGAACAACTACAGATCATTGTGTGTACTTGAAGAAGTTCCCCGATGGAAAATTTATCATCCTTCTGCTTTATGTGGATGATATGCTGATAGTAGGCCAGGATGCAACTATGATCAACAACTTGAAGAAAGATTTGTCTAAGTTCTTTGATATGAAAGACTTAGGCCCTGCACAACATATCTTGGGCATGAAAATCATTCGTGATCGAAAGGTAAAGAAGTTGTTCTTGCCACAAGAGGAATACGTTGAACGCATGATCAAAAGGTTCAACATGAAAAATACCAAGCCTGTTGGTACTCCACTAGCAAATCACTTCAAGTTTAGCAAGGAAAGTTGTCCTTCTTCCGAAGAAGAAAAGAAAAAGATGAAAGCAGTGCCCTACTCTTCAGCAGTTGGAAGTTTGATGTATGCAATGGTGTGCACAAGGCTAGACATTGCTCATGTTGTCGGTGTTGTGAGCAGATACTTATCAAATCTAGGAAGAAAACATTGGGAAACTGTCAAGTGGATACTACGGTACCTGAAGGGTACATCCAGACTATGTTTGTGCTATGGGGGAGCTAAGCCGATTTTGGAAGGTTACACTGATGCTGACATGGCAGGAGATTATGATAGCAGGAAATCAACTTCGAGTTATATATTCACATTTGCAGGGGGAGCTGTGTCATGGCAATCCAAGTTACAAAAGTGTGTAGCACTATCAACCACAGAAGCCGAATACATTGCCGCAGTTGAAGCTGGGAAAGAGCTTATGTGGCTGAAACGTTTCCTTCAAGAACTGGGTTTCCGACAAGAAGAATACACAATTCATTGTGATAGTCAAAGTGCTATGGATCTCAGCAAAAACTCGAGGTACCACTCACGCACAAAACATATTGACGTTCGATATCACTGGCTCAGAGAAGCAGTCGAGCAACATGAACTGAAGCTCTCCAAGATCAACACAAACGAAAACCCTGCAGACATGCTGACCAAGGTGGTACCGAGAGATAAGTTCGAATTGTGCAAAGAACTTGTCGGCATACACTCAAACTAAAAGCCAGTGTACTCTCCTTCAGGTGTATGGGACTGGAGGGGGAGATTTGTTGGGTCCATCCCATAATTTGAGGAAGGAAACATCTCACTCATTTTAAGGAAGAAAACAAGGAAGAAAACATTTCCCTTGTTTTGAGGAAGAAAACATATTCCTTGTTTTAAGGAAGAAAACATCTTCCTTGTATTTGGCAAATTGTCAAGTGCTTGCTTGAGTCACAAATGACATCAATAGGTTCATTTCATCCCTATAAATAGGGAAGCCTTCTATCATTTGTAGCATCACCAAGAGCAAGAGAGAAAAACAGTAAGGAAAACACTTGAGTGAGATATAGGTATTAAGTTTAGGATTGGTTTTTTGTAATAGTTGAGTGTGAGAGTTGTTCCTCCTATTGTAATTCTGTTCCGGTTATGAATAGAAGACTTTTCCAATCCTAACAACCTACATACATAATATGATTTTCTCATACTGTTGGGACACTGTAGCTCCGTCACGGGTCAAAAATGCTTTTCAAAAAATATTTAAGGAGAGTAGCATTTCGTATATGACTAATCAATTTGAAAATCAATTTGCCAATATTAGAATGACAATTTGTGCTTAATCAAGTTTCAGAAAGTACTTATAAGAAAAGTTACTTTTTTCAACTACTGAAACGACCCCAAGTTCTCTCCAAGTGTAGGATAGAAAAATGATAATAGAAAAATAATAGGACCACACAGATACTAGTTAAACTCTTCCTTCAAAGGAGCACTTCGGGATCCAACTTCGATAGGCTAATTGTTTCTTCTTTCTTTTAAAGGTTAAACATGTATTGGTATTTGTCACTCTCCATATGAAATAATCAGTCCAAACAAAAATTATCAGTCACTTTTATTTTATTTCAAAAATCAAGCTAACCAATGTTTAACACTAAAAATGACACGTTGTTATATGCGTCACAATAACATTTAGAGAGTCTAATGCTAAATTGGAAAAAAAAAAAAAAAAAAACAAATAAAGATAGTACAGCAGGAGTGCATGGTAGGCACCAGCGGCGGAAATAGAATTTTAATAAAAAAAATCAATATATTATATACACATAAAAGAAATTGATCATGTATATACAATATAATTTCCGGCGAAGAAGATCGGATTAACCCCTCCCGACCCTCTAGCTTTGTCCCTAGTAGATGCACACCACAAATTTAAATCCTGCTACTCATAAAGTCTATTTTAAGTGGTGAATTAAGTTTTTACTTTCCAAATAAAAGAATCCAACAACCCCTGGTGCAATTTTACTTACTATTTTAAGAGAAAGGCTCTACATCACCTACCATTCAACAGTCAAGGCCTTCCTCTCCTGAATATCTGTGTTGTTTACTTGCCACTACTATAATATTTTAAGTCATTCGACAACACTGTGGAAGGTGGTGGTAACTTGAAGTGCAGAAATGAATTAGAAAAATAATAAGGGTCCTTTGGTTGGTGAAGAACAAGTTATATATGAGGTTTAAATATTAATGAAATCATTTAGTGGATGTTCTTTTGTTGTTAGATGTTTGGTTTATAGATGAAATATCCGAGTTTAATATAAAACGTTTGTTTCGTCGTACACTACAGAAGTTGGATAAACTTTTGTTTTCATTTTTAACCTTAAGATTTTTTAAAGGACTTTCAGAAAGAGCTTTGGATAAGGACATATTTGTCATTTTGATGTTTTATCCTGGTAGAGATGGAGTCCGGATTTGAAACCTATGAGTTCGGAATTCTAATCCATTTAAGTTACTGAATTTTAAATTAATAATTTATACATTTTTCAATGAATTTCTTAAGATAAATACATAATTTGAACTAAGCTATTAGATTTGGCCGAATGCGTAACCCAAACGCGAAATAAAATAATTCAGCATTCTTCCCATATTGGTATCCCTTATTCCACGTACAAAAGACCACTAATTTGTTTTTTTTCTTAAAAAAGGACTCTACCTAATCTGACGGCCCTGACTTATTATTTAAAGGTGATCTAATATACAGTAATTAATAGTACTCTCATTCTCCACTAGTCTACTTCCCAAAATATGGCAGATTCAGATCAACTTTCTTCCTCTGATTATACTCCTGCTGATTCTCAAGGTATCCACTATCACCTCTAATTCATGCTTTGATTTTTTTTATTTTTTTTTGACAAGTGAGGGATGGCTCAGTGGTTAAGCACCTCCACCCACGACCGGTAGGTCCTGGGTTCAAGTCACACTGGAGGGGAAGTGTGGAAACACTATAAATCCTCCTAAAAATGGGAGGGGGAAAAAAGAAAAAATTAAAAAAAAAAAATGCTTTGATTTTTTTTTTTTTTTTTTATGTTTATTGTTATGTATTTTATTTCAAATAAGTTGAGGTCGGTTATATACATGTTCACCGTTCATATGGTTGCGGATATTTGTTATCAGGAAAAGCATTGAAAGAAGCTGAAACTGAATTCTCTAAAGATGAAGAAGCATTGATAATCAGGATGTTCAATTTGCTCGGCGAGAGGTTTTTTCAACTTTTTTTTTTTTTTCATTTGACAGGCTTTTTTAGAGTCCGTTTGGATTTGCTTATTAAAAGAAACTGATAAGTATTGAATATTGAAAAATAATTTTAATGTTGAAACTGATTTTTAGAAATAAGTAATTACGTGTTTGGGTTGAAGTGCTAAAATTGATAATAAGCAGTTGATATATTTGGTAAAAGCGTGTTGTTGAGTAATTTTTAGTTAAATGACTAACATGTCCATAACATTATTTACAAAAATTATAAATTAAAAGTATTTGTATAAGGAGAATAAGAAATGACTAAGATAGAATGGAGAGGAGTTCTGATTACTGGTTCTTGAAGAATGTTTTGAGTGTTAGAAAAGATATTAGTGATAAAATAGTAAAATATTCGTTTAAACCAAAAATGTTTATAAGATGAAAAGCTCTTTAATTTTAAACTTTCTATTTTAGCCTTAATGATATATATCTATAGCTATAGAAAGGTTAATATGTGACAAAATTATACTCCTTTCCTCTCCATTTATGTGCGGTGTTTTACTGAACACATAGTTTCAAAAAGAATGAGAGACTTTTGAAATTCATGGTCGTATAGTCATTTGTGTTGTTATAAATCATCTCATTAAGAATAAAATGAGAATGAAATGAATACTTCTTTTTGGTTTAGCCACTGTGACAAGCAGAGACAGATCCAGAATTTAAACTTTGTGGTTCAACCTCTTTAGATTTTTAATATTGAACGCATTATATTTTAAAGTTACATGTTCATGTCCACTATTTATTACAATTTTAGTAAATTTTACACATAAATTTATGCTCCGCGTCCAAAGTTATGAATTCAATTGAACTCGCATTGATAATGGTACATCTGCCCCTAGTGACAAGTCAAACACCATCATATAAAATGAAACGGAATGAGTAGTTGTTTGGTTGTGACTGATGGGTGTCATTTTTATCAGGTGGTCTCTTATTGCTGGAAGAATTCCAGGAAGAACTGCAGAAGAGATTGTGAAGTATTGGAACACTAGATGAAAACTTTTATGCCTCTGGCAGAATATGATTGAGTTCTTTAAAGCAACACAATTTCAGTATTCTGAAATGTTCATTTGTCTTTCTTCCATGATCAGTCATTGCCAAATTCAAATAAACTTCAGTTTTCCTTTCTTAAGTGTGTCACTTTTATTTATTTACGTCGTGGACATTCGGTATTCGAAATTCAATAGTTAACTAATTTGGTTTAGCGTTCAATAAACTTACTAAAGGAGTAAATCAAATTATTCATTTTTAAAATTCAAAGTTGAGATATTTGATTAACGGTATGAAGAGATCGAAGTGATTCTATTTCCTTATGCTTACTCCTGGAAGGAAAAAAAAAAAAAGAGTGTGGCATCGCTGACTCTGATCCATTTTATGTGGCACTATTTTTTTATTAGTCCGGTAAGAAAAGAATGAGCAACGCATATTTTAAGTTTAATAGCATATTTTTATAGCCATAAAAATCTCCTTACACAATTTTTAAAATCTTTCTTCCCTCCTTTCTTAAACTGTTAATCAGCTAAATGCCGTCATGTAAATTGAAACATAGTGAACAGAAAACAGACATTTGAGTCTCCAACGATTGTGCAGGACAGCTATAACATTCTTTTTGTGAGTGTCGGTGTGGAATATATAGAGCAGTGCAATGTGTGCAGATTACCTTTGACATTTGCTCTCATTACCTCTAACATTATATCATTAATTAATATTTTTTAGGGAAAACTTTTGAAAGAAAATCAAGACAACATTGAGAGTTCTCAAATTTCAACTAATAAAGGTACTCGAGCTGTTGCTTGGCCATAGATTTTGGAAAAAATTGAAAATATTTCTTGTCCATGAAATTTGATCAGTTTTTTGAAAAAAGTTCAAGTTCCAAACACTTACGGGTGAAATTTTTCTTCCACTCAAAAAACTTTACTTTTTTTTTCCAAGTAAAATACATGTCCAAACATAACTTCAAGTTTTATAAACTATTTTTAAAAACAACTTTAAAAACTCGTTTTTGCATGGTTCACGAAATCTATGACCAAACGCTAGCTCAATTGTCTCATTAGTTATGGGGTTAAGATATGAAGGGAAAGATTAATGAAAAGAAAGGAAGAAATGATAAGTTATGAATCAAAGGAGAAGATAATGCTTCTCTATTATGTCAATTGTGTTATAAAATGAAGCTAAAAGAGTAATAATATTAAAGGATGAAAACTATAAACATAGAGTGACAAAGATGAGAGATTTTATTATTCTTCCAAAATGTGTTTCAAGTACATTACATATGAAAACTTATGTCTCTATTTATAGTGCTACATATGCATTCAATATATGAGATAATGGAAGAGCCATTAATATGGTGGAAGATAATGGAAGAACCATTAATATGGTGGAAGATAATGGAAGAGGCATTATATTTGTGTAGTGGACATCCATTCTATATTTCATAACACTCCCCCTTGGATGTCCATAGATGATGTGTATCGTTAAAAACCTTATTAGGAAAAACCCTGTGGGAAAAAGCCTCAATGAAGGAAAAAGAGTACACATATCTAGTAATACGCTTTGAGAGTTGCCTCATTAAAAACCTTACCAAGAAAACTCAATGGGACAAAACTTGGTTAAGGAAAAAAGAGTACCACGTATTTCACTCCCCCTGACGAAGACCAATATTCAGATGTCGGAGTCTTCGCATTCCAATCTTGAATATCATCTTCTCAAGAGTTGAAGTTGGCAAAGATTTGGTGAACAAATCTGCAGGATTGTCACTTGAACGAATTTGTTGCACATCAATATCACCTTTCTTCTGGAGATCATGTGTGAAAAATAACTTTGGTGAAATGTGCTTCATTCTATCTCCTTTTATAAATCCTCCTTTTAATTGAGCTATGCATGCAGCATTATCTTCATATAATACTGTGGGTAATTTTGTATCACACTTCAAGCCACATCTTTCTCTGATGAAATGTATCACTGATCTCAACCACACACATTCTCTACTTGCTTCATGAATAGCTATTATCTCAGCATGATTCGAAGAAGTAGCAACAATGGACTGCTTTGTAGATCGCCATGATATAGCAGTACCTCCGCATGTAAACAGATAGCCTGTTTGAGATCGAGCTTTATGTGGATCAGATAAATAACCTGCATCTGCATAACCAACAAGATCTGTACTACCTTTGTTAGTATAAAACAGACCCATATCGCTAGTTCCCTTCAGATATTGCAATATATGCTTAACTCCGTTTCAATGTCTTCGTGTAGGAGAAGAGCTATATCTTGCTAGCAAATTAACAGAGAACGCTATGTCAGGTCTTGTAGCGTTAGCAAGATACATAAGTGCGTCAATTGCACTAAGATATGGTACTTCAGGACCAAGAAGCTCTTCATTTTCTTCTTGAGGTCGGAACGGATCTTTACTCACTTCAAGTGAGCGAACAACCATTGGAGTACTTAAAGGATGCGCATTGTCCATGTAAAATCGTTTTAAAACCTTTTCGGTATAAGCAGATTGATGGATAAAGATCCCATCTGTCAAATGTTCAATCTGCAAACCAAGACAAAGTTTTGCTTTTCCTAGACCTTTCATCTCAAATTCTTTCTTTAAATATTCAATCGCCTTTTGGAGCTCTTCTGGAGTTCCAATTAGGTTTATGTCATCAACATAAACAGCGATTATAACGAACTCTGATTTTGTTTTCTTAATAAAAACACATGGACAAATGGCATCATTTATATAACCTTCTTTTACCAAGTATTCACTGAGGCGATTGTACCACATGCTCCCTGATTGTTTTAGACCATACAACGATCTTTGTAATCTGATTGAATACATCTCTCGAGACTTTGAGTTAATTGCTTCAGGCATTTTAAATCCTTCAGCATTTTCATATAGACTTCATTATCAAGTGAGCCATAAAGGTAAGCTGTAACCACATCCATCAGATGTATTTCAAGGTTTTCATGTACAGCTAAAATGATGAGATATCGAAATGTTATGCCATCCATAACGGGTGAATATGTTTCTTCATAGTCGATACCGGGTCGTTGAGAGAATCCTTGTGCAACAAGGCGTGCCTTGTATCTCACAATTTCATTTATCTCATTCCTTTTTCGCACAAAAACCCATTTATGGCCAATTGGTTTTACACCATTAGGCGTTTGGACTACAGGTCCAAAAACCTCACGTTTGGCAAGTGAATTCAATTCTGATTGAACTGCCTCTTGCCATTTTGGCCAATCATATCTTCGTCGACATTCTTCGACAGATTGGGGTTCCTGATCGCCAATGTCTTTCATAATATTTAGTGCAACATTATATGCAAAAACATTATCCACCATAATCTTCGATCGATTCAAATTTATCCCATCACCAGAAGAACTCAATGATAGTTCTTTATTTACTTGAGTCTCGGGTTCCCTAATATCTTCAGGAGTATCAGGATTAGTCAGATCTTGAATATCTTCATGATATTCTTTCATAGTGTCATTTTGATCATTTTTCGTGTTTCTTTTTCTAGGATTTTATCCTTAGAACTCAATGGCCTACCACGCTACAGGCGTGCATGAGATTCAGAGGCTATGACACTAGTAGATTTTCCCTTTGGGACATCAATTCGGATAGGCACATTCTCTGCAGGGATATGTGACTTAGTTATCCTTTTCAAATCAATAAAGGCGTCTGGCATTTGATTTGCTATTTTTTGCAAGTGAATGATCTTCTGGATCTCCTGTTCACATATGGGGGCACGTGGATCAAAATGAGATAGTGATGGAACTTTCCACACAATTTCTCTTTTGATTTCTTTTCTCTCTCCCCCTAATTGTGAAAAATTTGTTTCATCAAATCGACAATCTGCAAATCGGGCAGTGAATAAATCTCCCGTCAATGGCTCAAGATAGCGAATAATAGAGGGTAATTCAAACCCAACATATATACCTAACCTTCTTTGGGGGCCCATCTTAGTACGCTGTGGTGGTGCTACAGGCACATATACAGCACAGCCAAAGATTCGGAGATGAGCAATATTTGGTTCATGACCAAATACTAATTGTGACGGGGAGTATTTATTATAATGAGTCGGTCTGAGACGAATAAGAGATGCTGCATGTAAGATAGCATGTCCCGAGGCGGTAGTGGGCAACCGTGTTTTCATAAGTAGTGGTCTTGCTATCAATTGTAGTCGTTTAATAAATGACTCTGCAAGACCATTTTGGGTATGAACATGTGCTACAGGATGTTCAACTTTTATCCCAACTGATAAACAATAATCATCAAAAGATTGAGACGTAAATTCTCCGGCATTATCGAGGCGTATAGCCTTAATGGGATAATCCGGACACTGTGCCCTTAAGCGTATTATTTGTGCCAATAATTTCGCAAACGCCAGGTTTCGAGACGATAGGAGGCACACATGAGACCATCTTGAAGATGCGTCTATTAGGACCATAAAATATCTGAATGGCCCACAAGGTGGATGAATAGGTCCACATATATCCCCATGTATACGTTCTAGAAAAGCAGGGGATTCAATGTCAACTTTCATTGGTGATGGCTTAGCTATCAACTTACCCTGATAACAAGCAGCACATGAAAATTCACCACTTTCAAGAATCTTCAGGTTCTTAAGTGGATGCCCATTTGAATTTTCAATAATTCGTCTCATCATTATTGATCCAGGGTGACCTATTCGGTCATGCCAAAGCACAAAAGTACTTGAATCATTAAACTTCTGGTTTACGATCGAGTGTGCTTCAATTGTACTAATTTTTGCATAATACAGACCAGAAGACAAAGTTGGCAATTTCTCCAAAACATATTTCTGGCCGGAGACATTCTTTGTAATGGCAAGATATTCATCATTTATTTCGTTTAATGTCTCAGCGTGATATCCATTACGGCGGATATCTTTGAAACTTAACAATTTTCTTGGGGATTTAGAAGAGAATAATGCATTTTCTATAACAAGTTTCGTCCCCTTAGTCAGAAATATAGTAGCTCTTCCGGAGCCTTCAATCAATTTCGAATTTCCAGAAATTGTATTAATATTTCCCCTTTTTCTACGCAAGTGAGAAAAGTATTTCTCATCTTTGAATATGGCATGTGTTGTTCCACTATCAATCACACAAATATCTTCATGATTGATCATTGATCCAAATAAAATTTGAGGAATTTCCATAGATTCTTCAAAATGAAATAATAGATAAAGTGAATATCGAAGTAGATATTATGATTAGGCAAAGCATTACACACACTTCATTTACATAAACATGGAAACATAACCACATACAAACGACACGTATGAAATATCTAAGTTTTTACAGATCCATCACCGATCAAATGATCTGTTTTTCCTTCAGGGAGTTCAAAGAAATCTGCCACATCTAGATGCATGGGCTCAACATTATCTTCAGAAATAAAATTTGCTTCGGCATCCTTTTCTGCCCTTTTGAGAGAGGCTTGATACAGCATAATTAGGTGCTTTGGCGTACGACAGGTACGTGACCAGTGCCCCTTTCCTCCACATCGGAAGCATTTATTTTCTGAATTTTTCTTTTGCCCAGTTTCATACTTTTCATCCTTCCTTTTACACTGCTGGTGGTGAAGGGTATTATTTGGTGCAAGACGAGAATCATGATTAAAATTTCTTCCTTGACTACGGCCATGACCACGACTGGGGCCACAACCTCTTCCACGCCTAGAATGGCGAAAATTTGCCTCATTCACTTCAGGGAATGGGGCAGTACCAGTGGGTCGGCTTTCATGATTTTTCATTAATAATTCATTATGTTGTTCAGCCACTAGAAGATGTGCGATTAGATCAGAATATTTCTTGAACTTCATTTCTCGGTATTGCTGCTGCAGGAGCATACTCGAGGCAAGAAAAGTGGAGAATGTTTTCTCCAACATATCATGATCAGTGATATTTTCACCACATAATTTCAACTGAGAAATAATTTTAAACATGGCAGAATTATATGCTTTAATAGATTTATAATCTTGTAGCCTTAAATGGAGCCAATCAAAACGTGCTTGTGGAAGTATGACCATCTTCAGGTGGTCATATCTATCTTTTAAATTATTCCACAGAGTAAGAGGATCTTTAACAGTGAGATATTCCATTTTCAAGTCCTCATCAAGGTGATGGCGGAGGAATATCATTGCCTTGGCACGATCTTGGTTTGATGCCTCATTTTTATCTTTGATGGTGTCCGCCAGACCCATCGCATTAAGGTGAATTTCAGCATCAAGAATCCAAGACATATAGCTATTGCCGGATATATCTAAGGCTACAAATTCACGTTTAGTTAGATTTGCCATTAGTAAAGGGAAATAGAAAGTCAATACCTTCGAGGCTTTTAAAGTATTTGCTCGGAACGGCAGAGTCTCGTGCTGATAACGTGTTATAAAATGAAGCTAGAAGAGTAATAATATTAAAGGATGAAAACTATAAACATAGAGTGACAAAGAGGAGAGATTTTATTATTCTTCCAAAATGTGTTTCAAGTACATTACATATGAAAACTTATGTCTCTATTTATAGTGCTACATATGCATTCAATATATGAGATAATGGAAGAACCATTAATATGGTGAAAGATAATGGAAGAGGCATTATATTTGTGTAGTGGACATCCATTCTATATTTCAGAACAAATTGTTTATTTTGTCGGTAACAACGCTTTTGAGTATTTAATAATCTAATTATTAGATAATGAATATTATATTTGTATTGTAAACCCTACATAGGCTTTTCCAAGATTAAACATTCATAACATTAATTTAATTCTTGATATTAATAGTGTCGGTACTGATTTATGCGCATCTTAAAAAAATTATGCAATAGCATTTTTAGCCCACCGGCATAAGTAGTCAATATCAAAGTGATCATGGTTACCAAGGTCCGATGCTTTGGCCAAAAAATTGGTGCATGAGTTGTATATTTGCTTTCAATCTATTAAGTAACCATTTCTTAAATATTGGAGGATTACTAGTCGAATTGATCTTTTAAAGTATAATAAATATGAATAATTTTGTAAAATAAATACTTAGTTAATATTTTCTTAGAGGGGGGAAAGTGAAAAATACATGCTGAACAAGCAGACAGAAACAGAGAGCTCGTGTGTTAGTGTCTCGTCCTACGAATGATAGCCTCTGAAGGCCGCCCACGGGATACGTTATACGGTTGTAGTTTATGTTAGCTTCAATACCGTGGTCACCCCAACCCCCATAAAAGTTAGGCAAAGAAAAAAACAAAAACAAAAAATTGAAGGCTTCAATAATATAACAATAAATTCAATAATCCAATAGCAATGACAGAAATAATACACCATATACAACTCAACATCAAAAAATCAAAATACTCCTTCCTCTCATAAATATTCTTTTTACCTTTCTTCAAATTTACTATTCCCATGGACTTAACCAACACTCCTCAGGCTTCTCAGGGAATCTTTCGGTATCTTGACAATAATCATAAATCACAAGGTTTCTTTGCACCCAAGCATAATCCATTTTTTGGTCACTTGATAAATGCCAAGCATCATATTGATCCCACCAATTTTTAGTTGTAGTTGAAACACAAGAAGGAAATGGATCTTTCCATTGACAACCATCAACACTAAAATCTTTGTAACTTGAAACAAATGGTTGATTTTTCCATTCTGTTTTCTCCAAACCACCCCTTGTAGCCCAATCATCAGCATTCCATATACTTGAAAATAAGTACATTGGCTTGTCAATTGGGAAGAAATTGTTCGTATAATTCGCGTTTTTGAACACTCTTATCGGTATCTTATCAACGAAAAACCTGTTCAAATACAAAGACTTCGGTATTAATTATGATCGTTGACAACAATTGGAATATTATATTTTTGTCTGATCCTTCCTATCTCACAGCCCTAATCAAGCAGAAGCAAATTAACATGTTGTTAACTTGAAACCTAGCTCAGCCAAGCTAATCATCAACATGTTCTACATATTGAGTGCGTAAAAAAATGTAGACCATATTTTACCATCTTTATCCATGCCCGAGTAATCCAGACAGTTACATATAATTGTTTTAAGGAATTCTATGTAACCATTAGGCATCCGAAATTCATTGACTCAATTAATCCGAATACGTGCCGTGTATGACCCAATAAAAAGAAACATACTTCCTACCAAAGATATGTAAAAATATCTACGGGAGAGCCACTTTTCAAATAAGTTTTTGAAAAATAGCCAGTGTTTAAAAATTCGTTGAAAAGTAGCAATTTTTAATACATAACACCACGGAAGTGTCATGGTCTCATGGATTCCGAACTTAAGCAAGTGAAAAACTAAGGATCTCGTCCTGATTTTGAAATCCATGATGGTATCGACCATTATTATAATAACTTTTGAACTTTGTGGCTATTTTTCAATTACAAATTTAGAAAATCACTATTGTTGAAAAAATTTCCGAAGATCTCCATTCTCAAGGTTCAAGATGGAAACCTCTTATTATGGGATAAAAGATCTCATTCATCCTACTAAACTCCTCGACGATAATTTTGAGTAATTTAATAATAGTACAAATAGAAAGTAAAAGAAGGACTTACACAATTTGGTGAGGGTTCCAAAGAATGGAATAGCTGTGGAAATCCTCAGTGGGGTCAAACCATAAAACATGTCTCATCTCCCTATTACCAGTCCCATTCTTGTACACATTTGTCTGAATAGTATAGGGTTCCCCTGTTCTATTTCCCAAGAACTCAAAATCTAATTCATCTCTTGTTGGTCCTGCTCCATCTTCTGTGCACATCTACACTCATTGAAAAATTTCCATTAAACTAGATTACCTCATAACTATAGAATTAGTAGTCTAGAAAATAAGGCAGATTACCTGCTACGACATGTTAAAATATACTGATAACGTATTTGCATTTTTAGTGTATATAAGTTATATTAAAGTTAATAACACTTTTGGTCTCTTAGTCATTGGTAAATCGTGATTTAAGTTTTTATGAAATCTGATTAAGTACATTTAACCTTCAATTACTTGAAATATGTACTTTTGATCTTTTTTCTTGTGAATAATCACAAATTTTCTAAAATATTGACCGTTTCATCATTTAATTACTTCCTATAATAGTCTAACTATAACATATTTTTTGCATAAAGGGACCACATACACACATTTTAATTTAATTGGAAGTTAAATGTAATGAGTCTCATTCCACAAGGACTAAAATTAGAAGTTATCCCATAAATGAGGGATCAAAAGTGCAATTATCCTTTCATATTAATTTGCATTGCCAGAGTTAACAATTCATGTAAAGAAAAAACAAAGTTGCATATAATCGTCCGTAAAAGGTGAGATTAGTAATCTGAAAAATAATCAAATTATTTGCTACGATATATTAAATTACACTGATCGTGTGATTTTTTTTTTATTTTTTTTTTACATTATCAATGCATATAAGGTATATCCATATTAAATTGCATTGCCATAGTGAAAATTCTTGCAACTTACATAGTAAGCAGTCACAACACCAGCAGAGTCGCCACCCACCAATTTCAACTTCATGCTGAACCACCCAAATCTGTATTTCTCCTTGGTCATAAATCCACATCCTAAATATAAAAAGAAAAAAAGAATCATCAATCAATGTTAGCAATAACATAACATAAAAATTCAAATGTCAAAAAAAAATAAAAAAAATGAACATGATATTCAAAAACATCCAATTCTTGAGTTTTAATCACCTCACAAAGAAAACTCATTGTTAAATGTTATCGAAAGGTGATCAGTTGAACACTTTGGAATATAAAGATTAAAGGTCAAGAAAATGAAAATTGTATTGAAAAAGTTTGAATTCTTGAATTGAATCACCTGCTTTCTTGTCCAATGATAAATACCAGATCTGTCCATCTTCAGAAGTCTTGAAATGTGTTTCAGGACAGCTTTTGCTAAAATTGTCATCAAATGAACCTTGTACTTCAGCTTGTGCTGATGAAAAAAGTACAACAAGTATTGCACTAAGTGCAAGAAGATGAGCTATTGAAGAAGCCATTTTCTCCATTCTATTTTTTGAATGGAGCACTTCACAAGAGGAGCTTGAGAAGTGAAGCTTCTTTTAAGTTGAATTTTATGGAGAAGACTACAAATAAATAAATAAATAAATAAATAAAATAAAGGAAGTACAGCACACTAATAATCACTTTTAGTCATGTCGAGGGCAAAAAAGGAAATGTGAATCATTCCCATGTTTGTTGCTTTTGGTTTGTTTCTGGTGTTTATACTTCTCTAACCTTAGTATATAAAGGATAAAATTCTCTCCTTTGATAGGCCCCTTTCAAAGCAATAATAAAGTAAAGGGAAATAGAGACATCAAAGATTGTTCCAAAAATACTGCTCACCTAGTTTGAGAATAACAGTTTTTTCCTAGTAGAGAAAATAGAAAAGAGAATATCAATTCTTTTGATACGTTGTATAGTTTTACTTTAACTTTTGTCTGTTAATTACATAGACGAATTCAAGATTCAGCGTTTAAACCCGCCGGACCTATCTTAGATCCGCCTCTATGAACGAACTTTTCCTGTTATGCGTAGAATTTTTTATTTTTACACTTGATATTTCTAACCATATTAACGGCCAAATCACGTTACACATCAACAAAGATGGTGGTGTGATAAATAGGATGCAAATATCCGGACCGCACAAATGTCGAAGCACCTCAAAGACACACTCTGCCTACCACAATCAAAGAGACGACATTCTATGAGCATATCAAAGTCAAGGCTTTGAGTTTGAACCCTATAATTGAAAAATCCTGATAGAAAACGCTTCCTCCTTAAATGGCTCGTACACAACGTGAATTCATAATAGCCAGAACTCAAGACGGATACCGAACAAGAAGGTAAACAAAAATCATGTTACACATAGTTTTTACCAATTACAAAAGTTAAATTACTACTAGAAGAAGCAAATACAAGTTTAGATTTTCAGAAGGGTAATTTGGGGATTGACACCAAAATCACAGATTGGCCTAAGGACCGACAAGTTGGAGAAAGCAATTGCCAGAAAGACGAGGGAGATCGAAATGTCCAGAATGCCCATAGACTCACTGACTTTGGTTTCAGAAAAATGTAAGTGGGGTCTAAGATGCCTGCATATGGGAACATGATTCCATTTGATATTGTCTTATAATAATAGAAACTTGTTGGATTTGACAACTGGATTTTGCTCTTGTGATTGGTTCACTAAAATCCACTGATTGGTTTATTTATTGCTCACTTTCTAAAAATTACTACTCCAATATAACAGCACAATCCTTTTTCTGATCGATGTCTACTGCTCGCTTTAAACCTTGATTAATTCCAATTCACGTTGAAACGTCCCATTTTGCAGTGAACCGCTCCTTAATAAGAATGACTTCATTCATCGAATTCGAGATCTTTAATTAAAAATAAAGGGTACTTATCATCCAAGCGCAACTATGGTGGTGGTAACATTGAAGACACTTATTTGGCCCAAATCTGCTTTATAAGTGGTTCTTGTTAGAGGCATTTTCGACCTTTCAGAAAGTAGCAGTTTGTGTTTAGCCTATCAATTCAAAAACGTTTTGACCAATATTAGAGCAACAATTTATGCTTAATCAAGATTACAAAAGTGCTTATAGTGAAAAGCTATTTTTTAGCTTCTCAAAAACTTTTACTATTATTAAAAAACACGTATTTTTTTCCTAAAAATTTGATCGAATATCTCAACTCTCTAAAATAAATACTTTTGACTTCTCAAAAGCATGGTCAAACAAGCTATCAATCCCAAACTAATTTAAGTCTACGTATATGAAATTTCCCAAATCTTTTGCTCCATTCAAATATTAATTATACCTTAAAAAAATCGACATGTTTAAGAATATATGAAATTATTATAGACCACAATATTGTATAAGGCAGCATTTTAGTTAAAAAGAAAATATTATTTGACCCCCCCCCCCCCCCCCCCCCAATTTAATTTGAAAAAAGAGAGAGAGAGAGAGAAAAACAATGGAAACAAGTAACAACGAGCAGAATAATGGGCCAGTAAGCTAAAATTAAGGGGGCAATAAAGATGAATTATTAAGTTAATCATTTGACTTTACTGCTTTGGATCTCTACGATTACAGAAGAAACTTACTTTAAGTTTTTTTAATATTTTAATTTATTAAAAGCAGAGAAATTATAATTTTGGGAAGACGAGCTGAGAGGTGCTAGTTGCTGGGAATAAAGATTACCAACATGCCAGTGCTTCCATTACCCTATACTATCATAGAGTGGAAGGATAAAAAATTCATTGACATGAATATATAACATGGGTTCTTTACGCAATTATTTAAGATTTAAATTTTATAAGCTCAGAATTCAAATTTATTCATGATATATTTAATTTACTGAATTTGAAACTTATTCTAATTTAATGAAATTTACCACATATGCATGATCTGAGCTATATGAAATTTATTACTTATACTAATTTAATGAATTTTTTAACCACATATACTTGATCTGGACTAAAGTCACTAATTCAGACCCGGATCTATTACCCTAGATCCACCTTCATTTTTTTCTTTACACCTATTTCTCTCACTTAATCATGGTTAGTTAACTGACTAAGTTATTTTTCATAGATTTATTTCATAACCATGATAAGTTATGTGGTTAGATGTAACTATTGAGCGTGAGTCAGTAGCGTAGCAACATAGAGTGAAGGGTGATCAGTCATAAGAAAATTATACACCAACAAGGGTTGTGACGGAGTGATAAATACTACTTCATCCTTAATCAAAGATCTCGGGTTCGAGCCCACCTGAGTATGGAATCACCTTTGTTAGGGAGCGTTTTACCCCCAAATGTGAGACTTTTCGATGTGAATCCTAATTTAATCAGGTCCCAATATGGATCCCGATACGAGGTGGAAAACCAAAAAAATAAGAAAGTTATACGAAAACTATATAGAATGTGTATATAAATCAAAGAATATTTTCTTTCAAATACACGCACGCGCGCGCGCACATATATATATATATATATATATATATATATATATATATATATATATATATATTTATATATGTATATATTTAACCTTGAACATTCTTAGCGAAATTTCTAATTTCGTTCCTGTGTTGGTAATTAAGTTTTTGAATATGTGAACAGTATAATGAATTATTCATAGGCATATGCACATGTGAGGTCCAACAGTAGTACAGCTTTGAGACAGTGAAGCATTGTCTGGGAGAACATATGCACATACTATTCTAAGATGTAAATGGCTTAGCCACTCCACTTATCTATTTTGTGTTGCCCTAAACATATTATAAATTAGTCTCATAAATAATAAATTTGGCAAGTTATATGAAAGTTGAGTTATTACTTTGTTATTTGACTTTTTGTTTGCAACTTTGTTATTTGACTTACAAATTCTAAATTTAGACCAGAATATGTCCTGCAACTGCAATATCTACTTGGGATGAATGTGGTATAATTTCTTTTCATATCCATTTGTTATTATCCACTTTTCTCTAAAGAATATTCCTATTTCCTACTACTTTTTTAGTTTTGGCTATATATCTAAGAGGAATTGTAAGTTAAGTTTCCAAGTCGAGGAAATAACGAAAAAAGTCAAAGACAGATTCACGAAATAAAAATTTTAAATGGCTCAAACAAAAGGAAAAAAGCTTATTTGACTTCGGGCATACACAAAATCATGTTAATTTACCATGAGTCAATAATAAATATGATTAAGAACATATATAAATCGAACTTATAATTAAATAATACTATTATTTAAAAGATAAGGAATTAGTTATGGAAAGGATGTACAGATTTAGGGAGTGAGGTTAAATCAGCTATATGCTCAATCTTCAGTTTTGTTCTTTTTCCTTTTTACTGCATTGTATAGCTCATTTGTAAATAAACTTATTTTACTTATCAAAAGAAAAAAAAAATTAAACCACTTTTGTCACTGCATTAATATTATTTTTTTAACCTTATGTTACATTGTAATATTCGACTGAAGAGGATTCAATGGCTCCGTTATTATATGTCATCCACTTGTTACTTTAATAATGCATGCACCATATGTGAATGTAAGTATGTTTTGACTTTTGAGAGAAAGTGAGTAGTAAATTGAGATTACAAATAATTAATTAATCTTGGACAAGTCGTGTGCTAAAACTGTCGGTGGATTAAAAAGAGTTTATGGAAGTCATGGAGCTATAAATCAAGTAAGTTAATTATGAAGACTGTGAACATGCGACAGTTTGGCCGAGTGGTCTAAGGCGCCAGATTTAGGCTCTGGTCCGAAAGGGCGTGGGTTCAAATCCCACAGCTGTCATTTTTTCAGCCTGACTGCAGACAAGTTCAATATCATTTTAATTGATGAAACTATTTCGATGTTTTTGAATAGGGAAATGGGTTATATTTGCTTATGTAACTATTTCAAATTAATAATTTTACTCTTTATCAAACATTTAGTCTAATATTATTTCTCGACTTAGAAAAAAGTCACTTTCTTATTCTTTAACTTTAACGGTTCAACTTGAGGATAATTTTAAATTGTAATTGTAATCAAAAGTTAAGGGGTCAATGGGTATGTTTTTGTTGTAACTTGTAATCAAAAGTTAAGAGATAAATATCATTTATTTTTTTCTTGAAAATATGGACACGTGGAGTCCATTAATCGCATGTTGGAGATCTGTTAACAGAAAAGGTAAATACAAGATGATTGATAATGAGACGGGTATAAATGAATTAAAAGTGTAATAAAAGACAAAATTGAGCAATTTCAAATGCAACTGAGCCAAATTTGGACATTTTCTTTTCTTGAAAAGACTATGCTTTTTCTACCATATCAAATGCATGAAGCAAGTGTTCGACCCCCCAACGATCCCATAACAGGAAGCTGTTAAACCAAATTGATGAAGAAATATCCATATTAGCCTATCAGTTATCTCTCTGAGATCAATTGTTTAGTATTTAGTTTCTGAATCAACTACTCCAAAATATAGATTTACGTGAACGTGGCCAGCGATTTTACTTCATCCATGATATCGATCACATAGGCTTTGTAAGCTTTTTTGATCTCATCCGCACAAATGTTCATATTTCGGGCTGGTCTTTAATATTTATCCATTAAATTTGTGGTCTTTAAATTTTACCTTTCATCATTTTTAGTGCGGGCATAATTTAGATTTCGCAAGACAGAGTTTACGTTTAACTTCGGCATATTTATCTAACAAACACACAAATCATGACGGACAAGACAAAACTTTCAATACTCAACATATTCTGAAAAATGGCATAATTTTGGATTTCGCTTCATTTAGCTTCGGCATATATATATCATAACTTCCACATGAATTATGGCGGACAAGGCAAAACTCTCAACACTCAACATAATCTGAAAAATACCACAAAACTTATGCCGCATAACTTAATTCCTACAGATTTTTTGTTGAGCGAGGCAAAAATTCAGTTTCCTAAGATAAAAATGTTACGGAAATTATGCCTTGCGAAGCAGGTCTGGATATTTTCATTATATAAGTAGCAAGGGAAAAAATTATAGACCAGTCCATTTGAAGGGAAATCCGCGCAAAAAAATGCAGAATTTGGGCTTCTTCAAAGTATGGATTTTTGCACTTTTGTCCCTTTTTTGTGTTCATCTTCATTTTTACCCTTCAAGTGGGCTGGTCTTTAAGTTTTGCCCTTCAAAATTCAACTTAGAGCCCGTTTGGATTGACTTATAAGTTGGCTTATAAGCTGTTTTCAGCTTTTTTGAGTGTTTGACTGGCCAGCTTAAAGTCATTTTATGCTTAAAATAAGCTCAAAAAAATAATTGGACCCATTTGACTTAGTTTATCTAAAGCAGCTTATAAGCTGAAAACAACTTATAAGCCAAAAAAAATAAGTTGGACTACCCCAACTTATTTTTTTCAGCTTATAAGCTGCAAACAGCTTTAAGCTGTAAGCCAATCCAAACGAGCTCTTACGCATCAAAATATTCACAAGTTATGCTAGCGCCTTGAAGAACTTATGCCCCTATAGGCATAAGTTCAATTTTGAAGTATAAAAATTAAAGACCAGTCCATTTGAAGGAGAAACGTGCAATTTATTGCCTTTAGTACTGGGAAATTTGCATGATTGCCCTTCGTTCGGGGTGGTCTTTAATTTTTGCCCCTCAAATTGCTGGTCTTTAATTAGTTATGACTTAAGGCAAAGTCTGCAGGCAGACTTTTGGTAAAGCTTTGCCTTGGGAATTTTTTTTCTGACTGAGCGGAAGTTCAAATCCAAAAACTCAGGATATTTTCGGCCATCTTTTTAAGCAAAGGAAAAAATTAAAGACTAGCAATTTTAGGGCCAAAAATTAAAGACCATCCCAAAAGAAGGGAAATCCGCGCAAACAAATGTTTAGTACTCTGTCCCACTGTGGGCCAACTTCAATCCATTAGTTCACCGTTAATTTTACATTGCCCTGGGCAATTTGCCTGATTGACCTTATTCGGGAGTGGTCTTTAATTTTTGTCCTTCAAATTGCTGGTCTTTCATTTTTTCCCTTCACCTAAAATCCAGTGGTTTAGGGCTCAAACTCCGATAAAAAAAAATAAAAAAAAGTTATAAGGCAGAGTTTTGTTTCAAAATTTAGCCTATTCGGGCAAAAGTTAGGCCTTAAGGCAGAGGTTTCGCGAAAGTCTTGTCTTGCGATTTTTTTTTTTTTTTATTGAGCAGGAGTTGGAACCCAAACCCTCGGGATATTTGCTGGTCTTTAATTTTTGGCCCCTCAAATTGCTGGTCTTTAATTTTTATCTTTCGCTTAAAAAAGTCAACACCTTTGAAGGGCAATCCACGCAAAAAAAAAATGCATTGTGTTTGATGGATAAGCCCAACAATTGAAAAGTAATGTAGAAGTTGAGTTCTTGCTCTAGACTGATCCATAAGTTAGGCCCACAACTATATTAGAAGGCAAACTTACTCAAATGACTACCTTATTGTAGCTTCCTACCATTTGTAGCTACTCTTTTAAATATTACCATTTGTAGTTACATTTTAGCAAAATAGTGTATGTTTTCACATGTATTTGTTGCCAACAAATACATGAGAACACGGTAAAAAAAAAAATACAGGATCCTTGATTTTAGCCTTTAACGGTGGAGCTATTAAATTAGATATTAATATATTTTTTTTGATGTATTTTAGTGATTTTTTTTTTTTGCTTTGATGTATTTTAGTGATTTTTTTTTTTTTTGCTTTGATGTATTTCAGTGATTTTTTTTTTTTTTGCTATAATGTATTTCCGTGTCTTTTTTTTATGTATTTCAGTGATTTTTTTTATATATATATTTTACTGATTTTTTTTTATGTATTTCAATGCCTTTTTTTGATGTACTTCTTTGATGTATTTCAAATACATTGTGTACATTCCAACTACATATGAAGCCAAATATATTCAAATTTTCATGTATTTGAATGGATTTCAACAAATACATTCAGATACAAAGACAAAAATTAACAAAATACACTAAGAAATACACTAAAAAAATACAAAGACAAATACATTAAAAAACAGTGTATTTGTGCGATATAGATTTTTAAATGTATTTGTTTTTGGCTTTAACAAATACACACGGCCAGATCTGAGACACTACCACCACCAAAAACCCTATTCTCTCCACCACCACCAAAATCCTAATCTGAGACACCACCACCACCAAAAACCCAAATCTGACACACCACCACCACCAAAAAACCCTCACCTTTCCACCACCAACAAAACCCTAATCTCTCCACCTCCACATCATCTTTTCCTCCGCTATCTCAAAATCAGTGTCATCGCCACCACCACCAACAAATACACACGACCAGATCTGTGCCATTGGCGCACCGGATAGAGTGAAAAGAGAGAGAGAGGGGTGAGCACAGAAGGAGAGGGAGAGGGAGAAGAGAGAGAGGGGTGGGCACAGAGGGAGAGGGAGAAGAGAGAGAGAGGGGTGGGCACAGAGGGAGAGGGAGAAGAGAAGAGGGGCGGCGCGACCATGGTGGTCGTGGTTGAGAGAAGGGGAGAGATTTTTTTTAGGGTTTTGAGAAATGGGTAGTGATTAGGAAAAAAGAAAGATATATGTGTTTGAGTATGTATTTTTGATATAGCTACCATTTGTAATTTAGAAAAGTTAATTAGCTACTAAATATAATTAAATAAAAGGATAGTTAATATTAATAATTAGGTCTTAAAAAAAGCTACAATGAGTAAAAATTCCATAATAGAATGGGGTAATAGGTATTAACTAAATGATACAACTCCGACATATTATTGGCATCTTTTTAACCTAAAAAGTTTTAGCAAATTGTAGGCCTAAAAAATTGGCACAACTTAACCAACTAAGCAAAAAGGTGGCTAAATAATATGGATGAATATTACTTATCTTTTATTTAACATAACAAAGCAAAGAGGTTGCTAAATAATAGGAATGAATATTTTTTTTATCCCCCTTATTTAACGTAACTAAACAGAGAGGTGGCTATATAATAGGGATAGGGATGGATATTTTTGTCTCCCTTATTTTACGGTCATATACATTATATGAATACAGTAGATGTATACAATGACCAACAAACAGTTTTATGTACATTATAATCAAACTACATATTTAATATTTTAATATACAACACACATAATAATTTTTTAACAAAAACCATGTATAAAAAAATAAATTAATATTCATGTATTATATACATATAACTTGAAACTTATGAAATATTTGTACACTAGCCTATGTATATATTAGATGTATACAAACGATCAACGAATAGTTTTTATACACATTATGTGTATACAAATTATGGAATCTGTGTACACTAGCCTATGTATATAAATTATCATGTGCATAGCTCATCCCTAGATTTATCACTAGCCTATGTGTACCTATTTCATATATACAAATTGTACTTTTTATGCATTGTGTATCAATGATTGATACACATTTATTCATGAATATGATGTATACATCATGTGTATACCAACTCCTATACATGTATTCATGAATATGATGCATACATCATATGTATACAACTGCTGTACAAATTGGTCCACACGATTTTCGTGGGTGGTGAATTCGTCGGAATACCCTTTAGAAAGAGGAAAGTCATAATAGAACATCTTTTGCTAATTTTAAGGAAAGAGATGATTCTTTGTATTTTCTAGCTAATTTTAAGAAGAGAGATGATTCTAATTTTTTTTTTTGGCTAAAATTAAGAAGATGTTTTGGTTGAAAATGAGTAGAGAGAGAGAGGGTACTGAATAGTCTTAGCTATTTTTAAGGAAAATAATTATGGGTCATGTGGTGTACAACTTTTGGCCGAAAAGCTGTGAAATTGTTATTTTACACCAACTTCCTAAAAACGTGGTCATTGCATGCCAATTATACGTGTGTGTTGACACACATTGTGCAGCAAAACCCTAGGGAGGGTGCTACTTAACAAAATTAATCCATACTAACTAATTTCAATATTCGTCACGAAACTATTTTTGCAAAATAGACTAATAACTAAATTTAAGGACAAAATTTATTTGATAACATGTTCACGCGTAGAACAAAATAATAAATACATATTTAATTCGAGTGTACCAAAAAATTTAGAAGAAAAAAATTTAAAACAATGACTTTATCAGGTGGTAGAGGAAATAAGCCTATGAGAACAAGTTTCAAAATACAACATCTCAACATAGTAGGATCTAAAAAACCTCTTAAAAAATGTAGAAATATCCAATCATAAAAATGGACAACACCAGTTTTGAGTTAAATCAACACTTTAGAATTCATCAAACACGTAGTAGAGAAATATTTTTCATGCTACAACATCCAAGGCTCATACCAAGAATGAAATCTAACTCCCAATCTCAAATACAAACTAGTTAAGTTTCTCAAGTTCAACACAAGTACTGAATTTAAAATATTACAAGACTTGGGCATGTACACTCCCAAAATAGTCAAGTCATTCATCAAAACCAAGTTACAAAATATTAGCATCATGACCCAAATTTAATTCTAAAGTGCATATCTAAGTGTATCACATGGATCACGTACAAGTCCTCAAAAATATACGAAATGAACATGTTCATGCAAATGTGATCTTCATCTAAGCTTCCAAAGAGCCTACTTCAAATGGCCATCCTCAAGTCTTTCTCGGAACATCACCTACGATAGAAACAATCTATCACTAAGCATAAAGCTTAGTGGCACATAAACTTTGTTAAAGCTAGTTAATGATTGAAGCTAGCTAAGTTGGTGTGAATGAGAAATTGAGAGAAAAAGACAACGGAAGGAAAAGGAAGTTTAAAGCAAAGTTCCTTTGAAAAGGAGCTTTGTACCACATTGGTGGTAGAAAGGGAAAGTTATGTGCTTATATTAGAAAGCACTTTCTTTAGCTCTAAAGGGTTGAGAAGAGGGACTCCCCTCGCGCCGTCGTCGTCGCTCGGTTCGGCTTCGGCTTCGGATTTGGTTGATTGATAATCTTTTTGGACCAAATTTATTTAACTTCAATCTTCATTTTTTGAAATTATTTTTTATTTCCGCGGGAAAATATTAATTGGTTAATTGGTAATTAATTAAATTTAAATCCAAACTTCCCAACGTTCTTATTTTTTCGGAAAAGGCATGGCCTCTCCGAACAGCCACCAAGCCTATTCTGAACAGGCATGTTCGAGGCTATATAAACTGAGGCAATGCCTCAATTTTCGACTACTGAATTTTTTTTTCCTTGCATTGCAAATTCTGCATTCTTTTTTCAGAAATAAAACTATCGAGTCTTAGTGTGTTTCGTTGCCAAATTTGAGTTCGTCGAAGTCGTAGGCGTTTGAGGTACCGCCACTCCTGCGACAGGTATATCCGTTTTATCCTGGGAGGAAATAATCCGTAACCTCGGGTACAATGAGGGGGTTAAATTCCTTAAGGACACACAGTGAATTCTGTGGTCTCGGATATTTCTTAATTTTTGCACACAGTTTCTGTTTTCGTTTTCTACTTACTGGTTTTTTTCCAGTTTCTGGTTCTGGTTTCCTACAGTTCTGAACACGGGGGTGCAACAAGCTTAAGGAATTTAATAATTATTTCTGTGTTCATTTGTTGTTGTTTAACGATTACAGAACGTTATTGGAAAAAAAAAAGTGTTTTCTTTAACATAAAACAGTGCTGTCACAAAATAAAAGAAACTTGTATCTTTGTTGTTTGCATGTAACGAACTTGTATGTTGTTTGGAGACTAAAATCTTCGGATTTTCTACTCCGGTTGAGATTAAAGTTTTCAGAACTTTCTACTCATTTGGATACTTGATTTGAAGATATAAAAACTTCATCAAGTATACAACATACAGTTTCCTACATTCTGTTTGAAGTTTTTTTAATTTTGTTTGTGAAAATTTGATTCGGTATGAAGAAATAAAATCTTCACCGTTTATTAAAGTTTTCTGTTGTTTCCTGCGACAGAAATGGGAGACCAAACTCCAAATTTGAATGCTACTGCTACTGCCACACCAGCCCCCGTGGTTGGTTCTACGAGCAATGTTGCGTCCTCCAGTCGTACTACACCAGCACCGGCTCCGGCAGAGAAGCCCGGAAAATTCACCGGGATTGATTTCAAACGATGGCAACAAAAGATGTTCTTATATTTAACTACTTTAAGCCTTCAAAAGTTTATTAAGGAGGATCTTCCGGTTCTGCCGGAATCAACACCTGAGAATGCACGTTTTGTTGTAACTGAGGCGTGGAAGCACTCAGATTTTTTGTGCAAGAATTATATTCTTAGCGGACTAGAGGATGATCTTTACAACGTCTATAGTAATGTGGGAACATCAAAAGAACTATGGGATGCGTTGGAAAAGAAATATAAAACAGAAGATGCTAGATTAAAGAAGTTTATCGCTGCCAAGTTTCTGGACTACAAAATGGTAGATGGCAAGCCTGTTGTTACTCAAGTTCAAGAGTTGCAGGTTATCATCCATGATCTCCTCGCTGAAGGTATAAATCTAATTAATACTTTTGTCAAAAGTATTCAGTGCGCCGTTACTTACATATTGTTTGTTGTAGGTTTGGTGATTAGTGGGGCGTTTCAAGTTGCGGCAGTGATAGAGAAGTTGCCTCCTTCATGGAAGGACTTCAAAAATTACTTGAAACACAAACGAAAGGAGATGACACTGGAAGATCTCATCGTCCGGTTGAGAATCGAGGAAGATAACAAGGCAATGGAGAAGAAGGCAAATGGGAGATCAACAATAGGGGGAGCACATATTGTTGAAACTGCCCCAACTAATCTGAAAAGAGGAAAAAGGCATCGGGACCAAGGAACTATTCCAACAAGAAGAAATTTAAGGGAAACTGCCACAATTGTGGAAAAATCGGACACAAAGCTGCAGACTGTCGTGCTCCGAAAAAGGAAAAGAAAAAGGGTCAGGCTAATATGGTTGAAACAAACGAGGAGGTTGATGACTTGTGCGCTATGTTGTCTGAGTGCAACCTAGTAGGAAATCCGAAAGAGTGGTGGATTGAATCTGGCGCCACTCGCCACATTTGTGCTGTTAGAGAAGCCTTTGCTTCATATGCTCCCGCCGAGCCCGACGAGACCATATATATGGGAAATTCTGCAACGGCCAAGATTGAAGGTTATGGAAAGATACTGCTGAAGATGACCTCTGGCAAGGTGGTGACTCTCAACAACGACTGTCATGTTCCTGAAATTAGGAAAAATCTAGTATCTACCGGACTTCTAGTGAAGAACGGTTTTAAGTGTGTTTATGTTTCTGACAAGGTTGTAATAAGCTAGAACGAGATGTACATAGGAAAAGGTTACCTCACAGAGGGCCTTTTCAAACTGAATGTAATGGTTGTTGCTAATAATAATAAAGTTTCTGCTTCGTCTTACTTGATTGAGTCAAATGATTTATGGCATTCACGTTTAGGACATGTCAATTATAAAACCTTGCAAAAAATGATTAGTTTGGAAGTATTGCCTAAGTTTGAATGCAATCAATCAAAATGTCAAATTTGTGTTGAATCTAAGTATGTTAAACATCCTTATAAGTCAGTTGAAAGGAATTCAAGTCCTTTAGACTTAATCCATACAGATATTTGTGACATGAAATCAATCCCATTTCGCAGTGGAAAGAAGTACTTCATAACTTTTATTGACGATAGTACGCGGTATTGCTACGTTTATTTACTTAATAGTAAAGATGAAGCAATTGAAGCATTCAGGCAGTACAAAACTGAAGTTGAGACCCAACTTAACAAAAAGATTAAAATGATAAGGAGTGATAGGGGCGGTGAATATGAATCTCCTTTTGAACAAATATGTTTGGAATATGGCATCATTCATCAAACAACTGCCCCTTACTCGCCACAATCAAACGGAATTGCGGAAAGGAAAAGTAGAACACTGAAAGAAATGATGAATGCCTTGTTAATAAGTTCTGGTTTACCCCAAAACTTGTGGGGGGAAGCTATTCTAACAGCTAGCCGAATACTCAATCGAGTGCCCCATAGCAAAACCAAATCTATTCCATACGAAAAGTGGAAAGGAAGGAAGCCCAATTTGGAATACTTCAAAGTGTGGGGGTGTTTGGCTAAGGTGCAAGTTCCTAAACCCAAAAGGGTAAAAATAGGACCTAAAACCGTTGATTGTGTTTTCATAGGATATGCCACAAATAGTAAGGCATATCGGTTTCTGGTTCACAAATCAGAAAATCCCGACATTCAGGTGAATACGGTAATTGAATCAGATAATGCTGACTTCTTTGAAACCATATATCTGTATAAAAAGGAATGTGAGTCGTCTAGCAAAGAATCTAAATGACCTCGGGAAGAAACAAAGAAAAATATTCCTGATGAGGAAAATCCAAGACGCAATAAACGTCAAAGGACGTCTACTTCCTTTGGACCAGAATTTCTAACATTTTTGTTGGAAAATGAGCCTCGAACTTTCAACGAAGCTATGTCTTCATCGGAAGCTCAATTTTAGAAAGAGGCAATCAATAGTGAGATAGAATCCATATTGAACAACCATACTTGGGAATTGGTTGATCTTCCTCCAGGGAATAAACCTTTAGGTTCCAAATGGATTTTCAAGCGGAAAATGAGAGCTGATGGTAGTATTGATAAATATAAGGCAAGACTAGTTGTTAAAGGGTTTAGACAACGAGAAGGTCTTGATTACTTTGATACATACTTGCCGGTAACGAGGATTACATCTATTCGAGTGTTAGTAGCGTTAGCCGCCGTGTATGGTCTTGAAATCCATCAAATGGATGTGAAAACAGCCTTCTTAAATGGAGAGTTGGAGGAAGAAATTTACATGGAACAACCCGAAGGATTTGTAGTTCCAGGGAAAGAGAAGAAGGTGTGTCGACTTGTTAAGTCTCTTTACAGACTAAAACAAGCACCCAAACAGTGGCATGCAAAATTTGACCATACGATACTGTCAAATGGATTCAAGATAAATGAGTGTGATAAATGTGTCTACATTAAGAACACTCCGAACCACGTCGTCATTGTTTGTTTGTACGTGGATGATATGTTGATAATGAGTAACGACATTGCTAACATAAATGCTACTAAGCGCATGCTTGCTAGTAAGTTTGATATGAAAGATTTAGGAGTTGCCGATTTAATTCTGGGAATTAAAATCCATAAGACTCCTCAAGGTCTAGCGCTATCTCAATCTCATTATATTGAAAAGGTACTTGAAAAGTTCAAGTATTTGGACTTTAAAGTTGCAAAGACGCCAATTGATATGAACCTTGCTCTTGCAAAGAATAAAGGTGAAAGTCACTCTCAATTGGATTATGCCAGAGTGTTGGGAAGTTTGATGTATATCATGAACTGTACGCGACCTGATATTGCGTGTGCTATAAGTAAACTAAGTCGCTACACTAATAATCCCGACCAAAATCATTGGCTGGCAATGAAACGAGTTTTGGGGTATTTGAAACATACTCAAAACTTTGCTTTGCATTATAACAGGTATCCTGCAGTTATTGAAGGATACAGTGATGCAAATTGGATCACTGGTTCAACTGAAACTAAATCCACAAGTGGATACGTTTTTACCATAGGTGGAGGAGCAGTGTCTTGGAAGTCATCCAAACAGACATGTGTTGCCCGCTCTACAATGGAATCTGAGTTCATAGCTTTAGACAAAGCCGGTGAAGAAGCTGAATGGCTCCGGAATTTCTTAGAAGATATTCCATTTTGGCCCAAACCGTTGGCTCCTGTATGCATACATTGCAATAGCCAAGCGGCAATAGGAAGGGCCGGGAGCGTTATGTATAACGGAAAGTCTCGTCACATAAGATGAAGACATAATACCGTTAGACAACTACTCTCTACTGGAATTATCACAATTGACTATGTTAAGTCAAGAGATAATGTGTCGGATCCACTAACTAAAGGCCTAACTAGAGAGGTGGTTGAAAGATCATCGAGGGGAATGGGACTTTGGCCGAGGACAAGTCATCGTGGCGGTAACTCTACCTAGAAGACTGGAGATCCCAAGATCTAGGTTCAAAGAGATCAAACAAAGTCATTGATGACGGTTCAACTTTGTCACAATAACCTTTTGGTCCATTCTCGTGATGAGACAATGTTCAGTACCAGGATAAAGCATTAAGGCTTTTTAATGGTTTCTAAGTTTGATACGGGGTATATCAAATAGTGTATCTACGGGATGACATATTTAGAAATCACCTATGTAAGTGTGAAGTGTAAGCCGCTTCAAGGAGAATTCTGTAAGGCCAATTCTCTACGCACTTATGAATCGGGCAGTGTTCGTGGCTGAAACGAACAAAACAATGAGAACCAAAGATGGTCAAAGGGTTAATTGTATGACATGTGGTTGTCTAGGTATAACACCAAAGCTCGACGGTTCAAAGATATCAAATCTACCGATTGACCGAGTATATCCGACATATGTTCACTACGGAAAGTTCAAAGAGAAATCTACTTATCCAGATGCAATTAATCCTTGCTTACGAATCACACGTTTTTTTTTGTCATGCATATTTTTCATCATATAGCCATTCCCCATTCATGTGGGGGAATTGTTAAAGCTAGTTAATGATTGAAGCTAGCTAAGTTGGTGTGAATGAGAAATGGAGGGAAAAAGACAATGGAAGGGAAATGAAGTTTAAAGCAAAGTTCCTTTGAAAATGAGCTTTGTACCACATTGGTGGTAGAAAGGGAAAGTTATGTGCTTATATTAGAAAGCACTTCCTCTAGCTCTTAAAGGGTTGAGAAGAGGGACTCCCCTCGCGTTGTCGTCGTCGCTCGGCTCGGCTTCGGATTTGGATTTGGATTTGGTCAAATGATCTGATTGATTGATAAATGATCTTATTTCCGCGAGAAAATATTAATTGGTAATTAATTAAATTTAAATCCCAACTTCCCAACGTTCTTATTTTTTCGGAAAAGGCATGACCTCTCCGAACAACCACCAAGCCTATTCTGAACAGGCATGTTCGAGGCTATATAAACTGAGGCAATGCCTCAATTTTCGACTACTGAAATTGTTTTTCCTTGCATTGCAAATTCTGCATTCTTTTTCCAGAAATAAAACTATCGAGTCTTAGTGTGTTTCGTTGCCAAATTTGAGTTCGTTGAAGTCGTAGGCGTTTGAGGTACCGCCACTCCTGCGACAGGTATATCCGTTTTATCTTGGGAGGAAATAATCCGTAACCTCGGGTACAGTGAGGGGGGTTAAATTCCTTAAGGACACACAGTGAATTCTGTGGTCTCGGATATTTCTTAATTTTTGCACACAGTTTCTATTTTCGTTTTCTACTTACTGGTTTTTTTCCAGTTTCTGGTTCTGGTTTCCTACAGTTCTGAACACGGGGGTGCAACAAACTTAACTAACACTTAATATAAAAATATATATGTAAGGAGAACAAAAATAAATTCTAGGAATAAGCTTGTCAAAATCACCATCAAGAACTAAATGAAGGTACAATCCTTTCAAGAGAATAAAATATCAAATAATAAAATAGTTCAAGATATCAATATTCAAAATCTCAAATATCAAGAAGCTTTCCAAAGCAAATCCAAGAAAGTTCACTATTTGGTTAATTTTGCCCAACACATACATCAGGCAATCACATTAAAGCATAATCGAATAACTAGAAGGACCGGAGTCCCAAATCAAGTGGGGTCGTCACCCAATAATCAAGAGAATCAAGAACATGTTGAAAGTGGCTTCCCTATTCATACTTAAGATGGACCAAGATTCATAATTAAGATGAATGTGAATCCAAAGTCAAGATGGGACAAGATCCTAATAATCTCAAGAGGCATGCCAATATAAGTGACAAAGTCACTATCACAAGAAGGACAAAGTCCCAACAAGAATGCAATAATGCTCGAGCAATCCGTATATGTGGGCTAGTTAGTTTGTCTTACAAAAATATTCCACATGATACCAAATGATATTCAAAGTTGCCAAGTGACTCAAAGTATTCATACTCAATTAAACATAGCGAAATAAGAATTTAACTAGCAACAACCAAATAGGATAGCAAATTAAAGTAAAGACAAGTTTTACCCAAGCTTAAGATATTCAAAATACTTCAACTAAATAAAATGTTAAATCCAAGAATATGTGCAAACCTTGGAGCTTTAGTGCCTCTAAAGCTCAAACAAAAGCTTTAGTGCCTCTAAAGCTCAAACAAACACCAAGAAGTTACGAATTTTCAAAGCAACGATCAAGCAATTATATGGACTTCCTTAGCTTTTACAACTGCCTCTTGTACCTTAAATACACAATGGAATACTCACTAGAGTTTAAATATATAGAAGTTAGACCATGACGAACGAAAACGGGGGCTAAATGGTTCACCACTATCGCTAGTTTTTAAGTAGGAAAAACCTGGACAGCAGCTATGTGCTGTACTGCAGCCCATTTTTGACATAGTAAACAGAGGAATTAGGATTTTTGCAAAACACAAAAGTTGTGGGTAATTTTCTTATCTTTCCACAACCTTTTGAATCACCTAATTTTAACGTATATATAAAAAGTTATGGCCAAAATACTAATTGCTGCCAGCTCAAAAAACGGGATTAAACTGTCTTACTTCAAAGTTTCAAAATCTCTAATAGAAACTTGAATATTTCACTGGAAAAAAAGTGAAATAACAAGCTTACCACAAGATTGATTGAGCTTCTTCACACCCAAAACCTAGGGTTTTCAAAACAAGGCTTAACATATCTTGATTCTTGGTGGCAACATTCCAAAATATATTCAAAGCATGAAAGCTAGAAGGATCTTGATGATATTTTGAGAGTAACTTATGTGGATTGAGGTCTCTAATGGGGGTTAGGAGAAGGACAAGAGGAGAGTCTTATAAAGGGTGAAAGAAATACTTTTTACCCTTTGATATAGAAAGCTAGTACCCCTTTTTATCAAATAGGTCTAACAAAATGGGCTTCAAGATCCAATAAATATGACAAGTTTAAAATTTTATTTTTTCTCAAACAAAAACTAAAATTTTAAACTAAAGAAAAATAATAAAAATTATTTACTAGAAGAGCAAGATTATTTAAATGGTAATAATAAATTTAGGGTGTTACAACTCTCTGCCCCTTAAAAGAAATTTCGTCTCGAAATTTACCTTATACTTGTCTTGGAACAAGTGTGGGTATTGTATTCGCTGGTCCTCTTCTCGCTCCCAAGTAGCTCCTTTGCCAGAATGATTTCTCCAGAGGACTTTCACTAAGGGGATTTTCTTCTTTCTAAGCTCTTTTACCTCACGCGTCAAGATTTGGATAGGTTTTTTTTCATATGTCAATTCAGGATTGACCTATATGGATTCAATAGGAAGAACATGAGATGGATCAGACTGATACTTCCTAAGCATAGAAACATGGAACACATTGTGGATCTTATCTAACTCAGGTGGCAGAGCTACTCTATACCTAACATGGCCAACTCGTTCAAGTATTTCATAAGGTCCAATGAATCGAGGACTGGTTATTTCATAAGTTTTCCTTATTTGACCAACTGAAGGGTGCTAGTATGTTCTCAAAAATTAATTTGAGGTCTGGTTATCACCAACTATGGGTAAGTGAGCAAGATGTTCCTAAAACTGATTTTAGGACTCGATATAGCCATTATGAATTTTTGGTGATGCCATTGGGGTTGACAAATGCTCCTACGGTGTTCATGGATCTTATGAATCGTGTATTCAAGCTTTATCTTGATCAATTTGTGGTGGTCTTTATAGATGATATTCTGATATATTCCAAGAATAGGGAACATCATGATAAACATCTCTGGATTGTCTTGCAAACTTTGAAGGAGAGGGAACTCTGTGCTAAGCTTTCCAAATGTGAATTTTGGCTTAGTGAAGTGCTTTTCTAGGGCATATTCTGTCAGCTGAAGGTGTAAAGGTAGAACCTAGTAAGATCCAAGCTATTGTTGAATGGAAACCGCCTAAAAGTCCAACTAGAAGCTTCTTGGGCTTATCAGGATACTATAGAAGGTTTGTCAAAGGCTTTTCCATTACAGCCTCTCCCTTGACTAAACTTTTGAGGAAGGAAGTCAAGTTCGTGTGGGATGACAAATGTCAAGAGAGCTTTGAAAATCTCAAATCCTTATTGACACAAGCTCCTATACTTACTCTACCAACTGTAGGGAAAGAGTATGTGATATATAGTGATGCATCTCTTCGTGGTTTGAGTTGTGTTCTTATGCAAGAAGGGAAAAAAATTAAAACTGCATGAGTTGAATTATTCTACTCATGACCTTGAGCTTGCGGCCATTATGTTTGCATTGAAAATTTAGAGGCATTACTTGTATGGAGAAAAGTGTCATATATATACTGATCACCAGAGCTTGAAGTACTTGGGTACATAAAAAGAGATGAACTTGAGACAACCTAGGTGGCTTGAACTCATCAAAGATTATGATTGCATGATTGACTATCATCCGTTAAAGCCAATGTGGTTGCAGATGCTTTAAGTCGCAAATCCTTTGCAAGTTTATCTCTAAGTCCTTTGCCTTTGTTTCTTGAATTAAGAGCCATGAATGCTTGTCTTGCATTTAATTCTGATGGTTCCATTGTTGCTAGTTTGCACCAATTCTACTTGAGCAAGTGAAAGAAGCACAAAAGTTAGATGAGCATCTCATGAAATTAGTCAAATAGGTTCAAGATGGGAAAAAGCTTGATTTTTCATTGAGAGAGGATGGAGTACTATTTTATCATGGTAGATTATGTGTTCCTACAGATGACAACTTGAGGAAAGAAATTCTAAATAAAGAACACATAGCCACTGTCCAGGTTTTAAAAACGAGATTAAACTGTCTTACTTCAAGGTTTCAAAATCTCTAACAAAAGCTTGAATATTTCACCGAAAAAAAGTGGAATAACAAGCTTACCACAAGATTGATTGAGCTTCTTCACAAACCCAAAATCTAGAGTTTTCAAAACAAGGCTTAACCTGTCTTGATTCTTGGTGACAACATTCCAAAATATATTCAAAGCATGAAAACTAGAAGGATCTTGATGATATTTGGAGAGTAACTTATGTGGATTGAGGTCTCTAATAGGGGTTAGGAGAAGAACAAGAGGAGAGTTTTATGAAGGGTGAAAGAAATAGCCTTTACCCTTTGATATAGAAAGGTAGTACTCCTTTTTATCAATAGGTCTAACAAAATGGGCTTCAAGATCCAATAAATATGACAAGTTTAAATTTTTTATTTTTTTCAAACAAAAACTAAAATTTTAAACTGAAGAAAAATAATAAAAAGTATTTATTACAAGAGTAAGATTATTTAAATGCCAATAATAAATTTAGGGTATTGCACATTGCCAAATTCTCCTTTTGTATAGCTAATCAGATTTTAGATAGCGTTTTAAAACTGATTAAACTTAAGTCATTTGAATGATCATAATCTTAGATTAGAACGCGAATTTTTTAAAACTTCGCATATACCTCGCACAACTCGAAATACATGGACTCTAAAAAATGTTCTTGCAGTTAGCATTTACACGATTTGAACTCCAATTTTTTTTTTTATGAAGTTTGAAATATACGTGTAGACAATAAAAGTCGCGTCGAGAAAATAATAATTAAGATAGGAAAATATTGCTACAATCGTTGTATTTGATTTCAAATATGAGTGTTACAATCTCTATAAATCCTCTGATTCATCCTTTGGATAATAAATTCAAGTGCTTTTGAGCCTGAGGGATTTGATCTTGATTTGTTGTACTTGAATTCAGGGGTCTTTGAGCTTGATCTTGAATCTTATGTTCTTGATCTCGAGAACTTGTAGAGAAATACTTGCTTGTTTGAAACTTGCAGCTTGTAGAGAAATCTGCGCATTTGATCCACGAGCTCTCTCTGGCTTCTTTGTTAGAATTCTTGTCCCTTTTATGAATTATGAGACCCCTATTTATAGTTGTAGGCAGTGGCAGAGCCACACTATGCCGAGGGGGTTCGTCTCGGCGGAAAAAAACACTATTTTTACAAGGTTATTTTTTTTTTTATATATATAGTAGATGTTGAACCCCCTTAAGCTTCTTCGTATGTTTACTTTTTTTATATTTTGAACCCCCTCGGCGGAAATCTTGGCTCCGCCACTGGTTGTAGGATGGAAGAGTTGTGATAAGGACAAACCCTTTCCGATCAATCAGAATGAAGTGACATGACTATATTTGATTGACCGAAACATGCCACTTGTACACGTAACACATCTTTATTAGCTTTTGATTTGACTAGGCATGCTGTATCATTCTAACAATTCTTTTGGCTACTTCATTTGACTTAGTGTGCCACCCAAAAACAAAATCTAACGAGTCGTATCAGATTTTCGTTTGTATGATTACTTCGATCAACTTAAAATATTCTTGATATGATTAATTGAAATTAACGTCATCTATGATTTTTTCTATAAATAGAATTTCCTTCTAAAACTCGAAGCCTAGACATTTGATTAAGCATAAAAAAATATCAACCATCAATGCTAATTCTACTTCATGGCCCTACGTACCTTCCCACGTGTCACACATTTATTAGCTCCTCTTACAACACACAATATCCTAGTCAGACATCAACCCGACCCGCCTGCCTTTTGACTCCAGACTCAACTCAAGTCTTCCCTTCCTACACAAAACCCCCCCTTCTTTTCCCTAAATCTTCGCAGCTTACACAAAAAATGGCGATCTCCAAAACTCTGTTTCTCATCGCCATTGTACTACTATTCAACTCTTCCTTTTCCTCTTCACATAACGACATTCTCTCAGACTTAACAAACCTCCGATCCCAATCACCCACAGGAGTAATCCATCTCACCGATCAACTCCTCCGTCAAATCCTGACCGTTAAAACCCCGCGTCCATTTTCATTCCTAATCTTCTTCGACGCCAAACAACTCCATTCCAAACCCGAACTCTCACTACCCACTCTCAAAGCCGAATTTACCCTTTTAACCTCTTCTTTCTACACTAACAACCCGGAAAGCAGTAAAATCTTCTTTTTTACTATTGAGTTTGGTGAATCACAAGCTTCTTTTGGGTTATTTGGGGTTAATTCGTTGCCTCATTTGAGGTTAGTGCTGCCTAATGCGGTTGATGTGAAAAAAGATTCGATTCAAATGGAGAGGTCGGATTTGGGTAGATTGGCGGATTCGATGGCGGAGTTTGTTGAGGCGAAAGGGAAGATTAGTGTGGGTCCTATTCATAGACCACCTATGATTTCCAAGAAACAAATGACTATGATTGTTCTTGCAGGTAATGGCCGGGTCAAAATGGGCTGAGTTAATCGGGAAATATGTCTATTTTTTGAAAATATTTACAGCCATGTAGGTCATACTTTGAGTTTGTTAGCTGATTTAGCTCATATTTGTGTATAAACACCTTTTATATACTTTATACATGGTTGATACATTACATATAATGTTCCCCGGGTATGCTACATGTATGATTTCCAAGAAACAAATGACTATGATTGTTCTTGCAGGTAATGGGCGGGGTTGGGCTGAATTTGGGCGGGTCAAAATGGGCTGAGTTAATTGAGAATTATGTCTATTTTCTGAAAATATTTACTCCATGTAGCCCAAATTTTTAGTTTGTTACCCGATTTGGCCCATAATTGTGTATTAACACCTTTATACACTTTAGACATGATTGTTCTTGCAGGTAATGGGCGGGTTGGGATGAATTTGGGCGGGTCAAAATGGGCTGAGTTAATTGAGAATTATGTCTATTTTTTGAAAATATTTACGCCATGTAGCCCAAATTTTGAGTTTGTTACCCGATTTAGCCCATATTTGTGTATAAACACCTTTTATACAGTGTATACATGGTTGATATATTATGTATAATGCACCCCCCTCACCCCCCTCCCCCGGGTATAATGGGTTACATGACGTAATAATGTATGTTGGGCTGTATAATTTTGAAATGGCCTAAAAAGCGGGTCAAAACACAACCTATCCAATTTTTTGAAAATATTTACGCCATGTATCCCAAATTTTGATTTTGTTACCCGATTTAGCCCATATTTGTGTATAAACACCTTTTATACATGGTTGATACATTATGTATAATGCACCCATCCCCCTCCCCCCCCCCCCCCCCCCCCCCCCGGGTCCCCCCAGGTATAATGTTGTATAATGGGTTACATGACGTAATAATGTATGTTGGGCTGTATAGTTTTGAAATGGGCTAAAAAGCAGGTCAAAACACAACCCGTGCAATTTTTATTAGTTTTAATTGCTTTATTTGTTCTTTTATAATTTTTAATACCTAATAAAATTATTAGTTTTTCTTTGTTATGGCTATATATAACATATCAAATAAAAGAAAATGTCTTTTTGGAAAATATTTTGACAAGATTTCTCATGGATCAATTTGAGCTAAATATCAGCCCAAATTTTGATGGACTGAGCTAATAAATGGGTGGGTTATGATTTTATGAGCTAAAATTTTGCGACTTCTACTTGCAGGGTTGATTTTGAGTCCTTTTTTGGTGAAAAAGATTCTCTCTGGAGGTACCCTTTTGCATGATAAGTACGTATGGATGGCAGGGTCGATTTTTGTGTATTTTTTCAGTGTTTCGGGTGCAATGCATAATATTATTAGGAAAATGCCTATGTTTATGATGGATAGAGAGGATCCATCGAAGTTGGTTTTCTTTTATCAAGGATCTGGAATGCAATTGGGAGCTGAAGGGTTCGCGGTCGGGTTCTTGTACACGATTTTGGGATTGTTGTTGGCTTTTATGTGTCATGTTCTCGTTCGCCTAAAGAATAGGACTGTGCAGAGGGTGTTTATGCTTTTTGCGCTGTTCATTTCGTTCTGGGCTGTGAAGAAAGTGATTCAACTTGATAATTGGAAGACCGGGTACGGTATTCATGCTTACTGGCCTTCAAGTTGGAATTGATAGTAATCTAGTATTACTGCCTGCTGTTATTAGGTAAGAGATCTGTATCCAGTTTATATTACATGTCAGCTAGCTTAATTTCGAACCTTAAGTAGTTGACGGAAAAGTTTTAGCTTCTTTTAAGGTGGATGGGTTTTGTGATTTATATGGAAGCATTTGTGTTTTAATTGAAACTTTGATAAATGGATTATGTACAATTTGCACGAATTTTGTAATCAATCTGTCCATTTGGTATCCTGCTTTGACATGTATTTTGTTTTGAATTCTTTGCTCACTCTCATGCTATGTTAAGTGATGTATGATGAGAAATCAGGCAACCTGGGCTTTGGTTCAATGGAAAAGGTTGTACATTTCCGGATCTGTGGTAGGTGCATGTCATGAGTTTGAAACCAAGTCCGGTATTTAAGCTGAGAAGGGTAGAGTGGGGGCCCATTATGACTGAATTTCGTAGCTAGAAACAGCGGTTTCTCTAAATAATGATAAGGTAGGTGGTTCTGTTACCATTCTCAAAAAAAAAAAAAAAAAAAAAAAAAAAAAAAAAAAAAAAAGAAAGATGATAAGGTAGGTGGTTGAGTAGAGAAAAGTTAAAACTTGATATTAAATAGTTGAAATGCTGGTGATTACCACATACTATCATCATTTTAGTCTCTTCTATGTGCTATGGTAGCCAAAAACATGGCAAGATGAGGGTAGTTGTTGTGTCAATCTAGTGTCTTCAATGAGCTTTCATGGCCAAAAACATGACAAGATGTTGATAGTTGTTGTGCAACCATAGAGGTGTCAAATTACACCTCGTAGTCTTCCATATAGTTAAAAGAATGGCATTTAGTGTATTGTTGCTTAAGAGGTTACCAACATTCTGATGTCATCAAAAAAAGGTTACCAACATTCTGTTGATGAGATAGTTTGCCTTGGATCATAGACTTTGAGTGATGATAAGAAGCACTATAAACAGTGGAATTATTGCTATAAAACCTAAACATGGAATTATTGCTATAAAATCTACATAGTGCCAACATATTCCTTCTTAACTTAGCCCACGCCCTATAGTTAAAAGAATGGCATTTAGCGTATTGTTGCTTAAGAGGTTACCAACATTCTGTTGATGAGATAGTTTGCCTTGGACCATAGACTTTGAGTGATGATAAGAAGCTCTATAAACAGTGGAATTATGGCTATAAAATCTACATAGTGCCAACATATTCCTTCTTAACTTAGCCCAAGCACGCAAGGGTGTGGCCCAGTGGTCAATGAATTGGGTTAAGAACTATGGGGTCTCTGGTTCAAATCTCAGCGGAGGCAAAAACACTAGGGGATTTCTTCCCATTTTCCAAGCCTTGGAGACCAGAGTTACCTTGTACATGTGCTGGTGGGAGATAGCAGACATCCCGTGGAGTTAGACAATTGGTCGAGGTGTGCGCATGGTGACCCGGACACCACAATTATCAAAAAAGAAACTTAGCCCAAAATTACCGATGATCCTGTTTGATATTAATGGAGGCTATTTGGTGACAGTACATTTTTAAACTGCGAGAAGATAAATGTAGTATTTAAGCTGTACGTAAGCTGCAAGGGAATTATAATATCCCAGCTGAAATTGGAGTGGACCAAATATTTGGTCTTATTGAACCTGATGCTATTGGGGCTGGTGGTTTAATATGTTGCTAATCAGAGTCACTGCAGCTAATAGTTCTAGATTTCACGGGGGTGAACATGAAACCATGTAGAACTCGAAGAGATTGAAGAGTAGGATGAAAATTGCCGCTAATTAGGTTCCACTTGTAATAAAGATATGACAACATAGAATTTTCAGATTCATGATGTTTCATGACATTGTGGTGAAACTATGAAATTGACACGCGAAAGAACGTAAAGGGGGAAAAGGGTCCAGCCAGACTGCAGCTCGACAGTATAGAAGTGTACTTAAAGAATCTGGAACCAATAAATAAAATTTCCCTTTCCAAAACAAGCATCAAAGTTTAAGGGATCTAGAAAATGACTTAGGATTAGACTTCTTTTGAAAGGATAGAAGCACTTGCAAGGTAACCTAGAGAATAAACAGAATTTAACATAAGCTGTGTACTTGCTTTTGAATATGTTGTGAAACTTAAATATATAGTATCTTTTTTTTCATTTAACCATAAAGAACACAATTTATAGTTAGTGGTAATATATTGTTTTTGACAAGGTATGTTCGTAATAATTTTCCGGAAACTTGTTTTTGTTAGTAACTAGCATGTGAATTCAACAGTTTGAAAAAGGAAAAAATTTAATGTGGACTGAAGGAACTTTAATAACACGGAAGTCTCTCAGGAATCTTGGATCATTTCAGTCAGTTAAGCGGAACTGGTACAGAAATAGGTGCTTTTTCTACATTTTTTACCTTATTCATTGGGGGTTTCAAGAAGACCTATGTGGGGCTACATAATTTTACTTGACCTTCTAGTTACTATTGCTGCTAGACAATGGAAATGATAGAGACTATGTTACTCGGACTCTTCAAAAATGGACACGGGTGCGTGTGGGATCCTCCAAAAGCAGTGGATTTTTGAAGAATCCGACACGGGTGCAGCATCATTTTTGGAGAGTCCGAGCAACATAGGATAGAGAAGAATGGGCTTGCAAGTTTGCACTTTTGAGTTTATTACTACGGTCATCTTGAGAGGGAGTCAGAGGCTCAAAGCAACACCTTATCTTTGTTATATTCTTACATTGCTGTTGCTGTTATTGCTTTGGGAGATTGTTAGCCTATGATTATAGTAGCTTTTATAGGGATAACCAGAAAATTGGAGTAAGTAGATACAGACATATCTAAGGTGAGACGGAAAATTGAACCAAAAGAGCTGCCAATTTAGAATATCATTTCATTTTTCAGTTAGGATGGACTTAATGGTGTTTGAGCAACCGAACTTCCTCTCCAGTATTTTCTTCTGGAGACTTTCTTCTGGTAACTGTGGTGGTCTGGGCCAGCTTGCCCTCACCCCGATTAATTCCACGGGGTACCTAATACTTCCCACCAGCACAGGTATTGGGTTACTCTGTTCACCAAAGTTTCGTCGGGAGATATGTTTTGCTATCTGAGTAACTGATGTTCCCTCTATTTCATGGCCTTATTTGTTTTGTACCGTGAAGGGGAAACTTGGAGCACCAGTAAAGTTGGGTCATGGTGAGACGTAGAATCAGCCATTGATGCTTGCGTTAAGGTAGGCTGCCTCACACCCCTTAGGGTGCGACCCCTCTTCTGACCCTGTGTTAATGAGGATGTCCATTTACCGAGTTGTCCTTTTAGTTCTCTTAGTACTCTTGTTCAACTACCCGTCTGTCTGTAGAATTTGTTGGGTGTCATTTTTGTTATCCAAAGTTCAGATCTAGCAGGGGGAAGAACTTGTGAACCTGTAGGGCTGTATTAATAATCTTGGGCATGCAATTGAGGAAGAGTATTAGATGTTGGAAGTGGTTTCAATCTTTATACGGGCTTATATGATTCTTCTTGTCACATTCGAGTCTGTCTAGTGTCAAAGTTTCAAACTGTTCTAGCGTCAGAATGCTGGAAGTATTTTAAGCACAAAATGACTTAGACATCCAATGCTTATGGCCATGAGCACACAAACCAATTTGAGGTATGTGGTCATACAAGATTTGGCTCTCAAAAGAAAAAAAGAAAAGGGAGGAGAGGGGTCAGTGTTCGATTGATATGACAAAGGGCTTTGATATATGATTAAAATGAGAGGACCTGTTACCATTTCCAAAAAAAATAAAATGAGAGGAGGTCGTCTCAGATAATTTGATTATGTCTTCAGTAGACTCTCTTTTTAAAGCATTTTCCTCATTAAACTTACACTCGTGTTGGGAGAATGGAAATGAAGAGAGAAATGATATTCCTCAGTTGGAGGGGAAATCCATTTCCTTTTATATCTGTCTTAATTGTTACTATTATTAACTGCTTCAATTGATACTTTGGAAATTATTATCAACTCTAGAACATTCAAAATTTTCATCAAATCTTCAGTACGAAACACTGTCAAATATCTGACACTAATGTCAAGTATTCTTTTAACAGCCAAACACTAAAAACATTTCCCGTAAAGTATTTTCCTACTACAAAAAGGTAAAGAAACAGAAGTGGTGGACAAGCGTTTAATATTAGTTATTGATTAGATTCTTATTTTATTGGTCACTTTAGAAAGCCAACAAGATATTGTGTTTTTTTTTTTTTCCAATTCCGAACTTATTACTCTATGAAGATATATAATCGTCAGTTATTGATTTTAGTAAATAATTTTTAAAAGGTTAGAGGTAAAGGCAATTTCCTCAAAATTCGTTATTATTGATTTTAATAAATAATTTTAATGAGTATGCTTTACCTTAAACGACACATAAGATAATTGGGAGAGTGTATTTCTCAGAGTTTGGTACACATCCACACGAGTAACCAACAACATATCGGAGTGAAATCTTATTAAGTGGGGTCTGGAAAGGGCATAGTGTACGCAAACCTTATCCCTACGAGGTCGAGAGGCTGTTTCCAATATCCACACGAGTAACCATACTCTATAATTCGTGGAGATTTGGACCAAAAAAGTTACTCTTTGGAACAACTCGAACTTGGAGCTTTTGGGACTAAAGCTGAGGAACGATTTACCCACACAATTCAAATAACTCAGGTTTTTCTGGTTTTTATTTTTGAACATTCAAAACTAAGCCAAGAAATCAAATTTTTTAATCTTTAATCCAAACCAAACCGAAAAACTAAATCAAATAACGGAAAAATTTCAGACCATTTTGATTTAATCGGAATAACGCACCCCTTACCGGTTGCCAAGCTAATTTTAACCATATAAGGTGTTTAAATGTTGAAACTTCTTCTTTGTCCAATTTGCAACTAAAATGAATTATCTTGCATCTCTAGTATTTTTGTCCCGGTGGATTCTTTCTCAGTTAATAAATGTCTGGAATCGAGAGTTACTAATTGGTGGAATACTGGACAATATGATACTTCAAATTCGGGAATTAAAGAGTTTTAGAAAGCGTTCTTAATGAGAAAAAAGTGTGAATAAAGGATTCCACTGAATTGAATTGGGCCATGAATCTAAAAAATGGTGAAAATTCTTATAACTGATAAGATCCAAATTATATAGTGGGGACATAAATCAAGTGGTTCAATTAAAAAAAGGCAAGAAGCTTTTATTAGTACTTAGTACTTATCAATATGCTAATGATTTATTTATCAAACTCAGTGCTACTGACAACGCCAACAACGGTCAATTTTTTCATATCTCACTTAAAAAGCCTTGAATACCGTTGTGTTCCAAAAATTCTCCATTTTTTCTCCTGTTTTCTTCTTCTATCACACATCCCCATCATCATCATATTTTCATATTCATAAATTCCTCCATTGAAGAGGTTGACCATAAAGCAAGAAAATAAATGAGGTGCTTTACAGCTTGCTTTCGTACTAATTCCAATTACAAGAAAATTACCATAAAGCCATGTAGTAGTAGTCGTAGCATCTCTCCTAAAGCTCTGCAGGTACGTGATACTCCCCATTTACTCTTGTATTCTTAGGGGTCGTTTGGTTTAGAATACATTTATCCCAATTATAATCCCGAATTTGTAAAGGCAGACTCAGAATTTAAGTTTTATGATTTCAACCTTTAAGATTCTTAGCATTAATTTCATTATGTTATGTTTTTACTCCCTCTGTTTTAATTTATGTGAACCTTTTATTATTTACGGAGTCTACGAATTGGTTCTTTGATCACGTTTTTTTTTATATTTTTTCTAAATTATCTAAATTATAATTATCATGACTTATAATACTTTTAATATAGTTTCTAAATATATAATTTCTATTGTTACAAACTTGATAAATCTATGTCAAAATTTAGAGAGACTATATGTTTATGCTGTCGGGGAAAATATTGGGTTCAATATCAACCCTATACAGCCGCCTCTGGTTCATGTTTTTTTATATGGGATAGCTAATATTAAGACCAATAATCAAACAATGGATACAATCTCAAATTTATACTAATTCCAGTAACCAAACGACCCCTTAGTTAAATATTGTTCGTTTTTGGAGTTTGATTAACTTGTCATGCTTTTCTTTTTGTCTTTTAAAGAGTTTGGTCGAGACCCACGAAAATGGTGAAGCTTCCTTATCCATTATTAATGCTATAAAAGAAGAAGCTCGGCACAAGATTGCAAGCCCCATTAATCTGTTTGAAGAATCCAAGTAAGATTTTTTCTTTTAAAAAAAAAATAAATTCATTTTTTGTCTTTCTTCATTCACTCAAATACTTGGAAAAACAGGGATACGGAGGAAGAAGAGTTGAATAAAAATAGCAGAAAGAATTTGCTCGAGATCCAAGAAAATGGTGAAGCTTCTATTAATGCTACCAAAGAAGAACCTGAAAATGAAGAACCCAAGTAAGATTTTTTTTTTTTTTTTTTGAGATAATGGTCAAAAACACAGTTGAACTATCATTTTTTCGCGAGTTTCATACCCAAATATTAGTTGTTTCCTTTTCCTACCTGAATTATCTATGTATTAAAACACATATAGTTGAGTAGATGGTGATAGTTCATGTAGGAAAAGGGAATGATAGGCCTAGTCAGCTTCGAGGTGTGATTTAATACATGTATGGTGATTTAAAATAGAAAAAACATAGATGGTGATAGTTCGGTAGAAAATCGGAACAACTCATAGTTAGGGTGTGAAAACGTAATAGTTCAGGTGTGTGTTTTTACCGTTAAAATATTCTTTTTTTAAAATTTTTTGAAAAGCTCCAATTTTGCGGTTCTTTATTCTCTCAATTCTTTAAAAAAAAAAACAGGAATAATGAGGAAGAAGAGTTGAATAAAAGCAGCATAAAGAAGGTTACATTTGATCTAAATGTATCAATCTATAATGAAGAATTATTAGCAAACCAAGAATCTGCAAATTGCCTGGAAGAAGAAGAAGAAGTGAACGAACTTTCAAATTCAAGCGTGTCAAGCTATATATCTTATGATCCTCCAAACCATAGATATCATTGCTGCAGAAAGAGCGATGAAGGATTCGAAAATATTGATCTCCAAGATGATGCCAACAATAACAATAATGGAAATGAAATGATTCAAGAAGAGTCGTCTTACGAGTCTTTATTTTCGCTCTCCATAGATTCTACTAGGAGAAGAAACAATAATCCAACACCAGAAATGGATGAAAATAAGGAGGTCAATAGTCCATTTAAGCAATCTATCAAATTTAGTGCTAAACATCAGATCAGCCAATTATCAGGGTTGAATCCAATTCAATGCAAAGCAGGCCCCATTACAACCCCGGCCTCACCATTGAAAAAGAAGAATCACGAGAAGGAGAATATTGATATGAATCTTCTCGACTTCAGTATTACGTATAATAAACGTGTACAAAAAGAGCCTAGTTTGAAGTGCGAGGAGAATGAAATCGCGGTTGATACTAGCCTTTCAAGTTGGTTAGTCGAATCTTCTCAAGACGACAACAACAACATACCCAGTGTGGTTCCACAAGTGGGGTCTGGAGAATCTTCTCAAGATGATACGTCAAATTCCAAAACGGGTGATGGTTCTGTTGGTAATTCACCTTCGGGCAGGATCATGAAATTCGATGATAGATCAATTTTAGGAGAGCTCAAAGATGAAAAAAAGCCCATTATAATCGGGACTGTTGGGAGCTATTTGAGACGTACAGGGCAGACTACTACAGTGTATTCAAACTATGGCATTTCATCTTGCTGAGGCATTAGCGTGCGCGCTCCCGGAGGAGGTACCCGGTGTTTTCACTCCCTACTATTTTTTAGTTTGCTTATCTTTTTTGCTGTTTTATTTTGGTAAATTCTGATTTTTGTGGCTATGATATTTTAGCCACATTCAATTAATTGAATTGTGCACTTGTGATCATTTTGATTGTAAATATTCACAAATTTTCTATAATTATTAATTGTTTCATCACGAAATTATTACTGTAATATGTTTTTCCACACTTGACGGTAGAATAGTTCTACAGATGGTCAAATACAAGACATTTTCTACATGAAGTGACAAAAAATACACATTTTAATTACATGAAGTGACGAGCTACGTATAGCATGTTGGGCAACCAATATAATAGCCAGCTAGCTTTACCAGTCCGAGTGCATGACACAATAGTACTCGCCTCATACGCCATGCCATACACTCAGGTTGACGAGGATGGTGAAGATACATGGATATGGTTAGAGGTAGGGGCGGTGGTAGGCCTCCAGATAGAGGCAGGTGCATGTCGAGAAGTGAATGCTCCGGCTATTAGGAGGACTAGGCCCGATACCAGCCCGTTTGTATCCTAGTTCCCAAATGATGATGACAATTACAATTCGGATTCATCAAGTTATGGCCGAGGGTTCTTTCTGGAACAGCCTCCCTACCTCCCAAGGTAGGGGTAAGGTCTGCGTACACTACCCTCCCTAGACCCCACTTGTGGAATTACATTGGGAATTACATTCAATTAATTGAATTGTGCACTTGTGATCATTTTGATTGTAAATATTCACAAATTTTCTATAATTATTAATTGTTTCATCACGAAATTATTACTGTAATATGTTTTTCCACACTTGACGGTAGAATAGTTCTACAGATGGTCAAATACAAGACATTTTCTACATGAAGTGACAAAAAATACACATTTTAATTACATGAAGTGACGAGCTACGTATAGCATGTTGGGCAACCAATATAATAGCCAGCTAGCTTTACCAGTCCGAGTGCATGACACAATAGTACTCGCCTCATACGCCATGCCATACACTCAGGTTGACGAGGATGGTGAAGATACATGGATATGGTTAGAGGTAGGGGCGGTGGTAGGCCTCCAGATAGAGGCAGGTGCATGTCGAGAAGTGAATGCTCCGGCTATTAGGAGGACTAGGCCCGATACCAGCCCGTTTGTATCCTAGTTCCCAAATGATGATGACAATTACAATTCGGATTCATCAAGTTATGGCCGAGGGTTCTTTCTGGAACAGCCTCCCTACCTCCCAAGGTAGGGGTAAGGTCTGCGTACACTACCCTCCCTAGACCCCACTTGTGGAATTACATTGGGTATGTTGTTGTTGTTGTTGTTTTATTCATCAAGTTATAGCTCAGATAATCCCCTTATGCCAATTTTGATACAGTCGAATACAAACCCCACCTACTAATGGACCGAGATGATAACTTTCGTTTGGTGCAACACTCTAATACATGTGAATATTATTGAGGCCTTAGACATTAAGATATGACGAGTCCCATCGACTAGTTAAGGATTCAGGGAATCTTGATGCTCCTATATATACCAAGAAAATAATAGGATGCTAATAAGGCATTGCATATACTATGTTCTAAAAGTTCCAGAAGAACAAGCTAGCAACGACAAATCAATCACTGATGGAAATTGAAAGGAGAAATGTGTTAGAGAATGAAGAATACATTTCTGAAGATGATATGCCTAATAAATACTCTTAAAGTCCTTAAGTGGTTTATGTTACTTGAAGCATCATATGCATGCTAAATATGTGTATCTTTTGCAATGTCTAAATAGTTGAATGTACCATGTAAGTTAAATATCTTGAAATGCCGTATTAATTAAGTAAGTTAAATATCTTGAAATGCCGTATTAAATAAGCGATTTGTAGTTTTATACGTTTCAACGAAGGAACAAAATTGAAAAAAAATAAGTAATTAAAATAAGTCTTCTACATTCATAATAACAACAAATACGTAGTACAACATTACAAATGAAAATACTTAATAAAATATTATTAAAAAATCATTAAAGCTATTGTGTATGGTTGTTATTCCTGCCTTTATATTGAATTTATGTGAACCCATAACCGGCCCTTTACATCTGCCATTGAGAGGAATACTTACTACTTCACCATAATTGGTGATGTCTATAAGTAATTCATGAATAATCATCATGAGTTATGGAAACCGGTTTAAATTCAATATAGCTTTTGCTTATGCTATGTACATATACGTATTAAAAAATTCACGAAATATATTATAAATATTTGGTTGTGAACCCATTTATTATAGTAGTATTAATTTAACGGAAAAAGCCTAAATATGTCATCGAACTATCGGTGCCTAAATATGTCATCGAACTATCGGAAATGACTCATTTATGCCACTCATCAATAGTTTGGCTCATTTATGCCATCGAACTATCGGAAATGGCTCATTTATGCCACTCATCAATAGTTTGGCTTATTTATGTCATCACTCGTTACCAAAATGACTCATCCATGCCATTTTTCATTAATGCCAGTTTCATAATACCTGATATGACACGTGACCTCCAATTAGAGGTCTACGTCGTTTAACTAAGCCAACCCAATTTTAAATCCAAAATTAATTAAAAAAATCCTACCCATACACCCGACCCACCCACAACCATAATTTAATTGAAGGCCATGTGTCATATCTGGTATTGTAAAACCAGCGTTAATGAAAAATGGTATGGATGAGTCATTTTGGTAACAGAGATAGCATAAATTTGCCAAACTATTGATGAGTAGTATAAATGAGTCATTTCCGATAGTTCGATCGCATAAATGAGCCAAACTATTGACGGCTGGCCTAAGTGAGTCATTTCTGATAGTTCGATGGCATGTTTGAGGCTTTTCCGTTAATTTTAAGTCCCAGTAGGAAATCATCAACTTCAAATTCTGTACTAATTTATTATTGTAGTATTAACTTGAGGTCTCTATAGGAATCCTTAAACTTCAAATCCTGAATGTGGCTCTGACTCCACCATTCTTAACCAGGGATCTGGAATTCGAGCCTTCGAAATGAAATCGATTTTTGTAAAAACTCTTCACCCCCAAAGTGAGACTTCCTAGCACAAACTCAGATTAGTTGACCTCCAAAACTGATACTGGACCCGAATGAAAGAAAAAAAGAATTACTTGGAGGCCAACTTTAATTTTTGAAGTAGCATTTTGGCAATAGAAATACTTTTTGAAATTATTGTCATTTGTCTGGTATATTACTTAACTAATATGCAATGTTTTATTTATACCTATCTGTCTGCACTCTTAGAATAATGAAACATTGCATCGAAATATACAGCTAAATTTAACGATGACATATTAGCTATACAAAGACTTTTTGGATTTGGAAATAGTTTTTACTGTTGACTTTAATTTGATACTAATATACCTGATTTGACTCGTTAATAATGTAATCAGAGTGGACTTTTGTCAACATCTCCTAATCGTTGAAGTTTTATGGTGTACTTGTTCGTGAAATGAAAAGGAAACAACTTCTTAGGTTGACAAATCATTATATCAAATTAATTTCCTTAAAGGTCAAAACAGAAGTTGATTAAATATTTTATGTGTTACCTAATTTGCCTTATCCTTGATTTCAAAATTTATTTTGAAAATACTTTCAGAACCAATGAATTCGAAGTGCACCCTTATGATTACAACTTGGTAGTGTTTCATTTAGGTGAAGCATTTAATTTACTTTCTTCTTAGAAAGAATGACAACTGCCAAAATATGAGAGTTAAAGAGTCTATATTGAGGATTATTTATATGTAGAGGTGATAAAATTAGCCCCTAAATTTGTGATCCGCCTAGTCTGCTCAACTTTGGGCCGGCAAATGACTCGTTCATTATTTAACTGAGTCCAATTTAATCTGCCCGATTTAGCCCATCTAAAAGTGGGTCATTTGCACTTTTGCCTTCAAACGGACTGGTCTTTAATTTTTGCCATTTAAAATTGAACTTATGCCCAGAGGGGCATAAGTTAACCATCCTAATATCCATATGTTATGTCAGCTCCCTTAAAGAGCTCATGTGCCGCTAGGCATGAGTTTGATTTTGACGACAAAAATTAAAAGACCACTCATTGAAAGACAGAAACTAAAAACCAGTCCATTTAAAAGGCAAACCGTGCAATTACTTCTCTAAAAGTTAGTTTGATATGCGACTCAATTTGAGGCGGGTCAATACCTCTATGGATTCTTGAATTATCTTGAATCCCAAATTCTGTGAAAGTGTTTTTTTAGTCTGTCTCAAAACGAAAAGGAATAATAGGTGTTCAGCAAGATAGTCGAAGTATGCGTGACGGACTTCACCATTATTTAAGTGAAAAGAAAAACTTGAAGCTATCTTGATTAATCATTAACCAAAAGACCATGATCTTGTTGATTCATGTGATATTTTGATGATTAAAAATGGTGTAAATGATTTTATTTTGAATATTACTATTGCGCCAAATAAGTGAAATATAAGTGGTATGAATATTTTCAACGGTGTGAGACTTTTTGAGGTGTATGAAACTTGTGCAAATTTGAACTAAAGCGTACAATACAATATGATCTTAAGGGAGCCGGTCTTAAGAATGTCTTAAGATGACTTAGCCTAATAAGTTTTCGTTTCAATTTACATTTATTCAGCTAAAATAAAATGCCAATTTATTAAAGACATAATAAAAAAAGAAAAGGAAGTACAGAAACGTCATTCAACAACAAAATTTTCCACTTGTTAACTTATATTTCCCAAATTTTGATTTTTTAAAAGTTTCTTTCTACTTTTCATTTTTTTCCTGAGAGAACCTTAGGAATTTTTTGCCCAAACTTCTTTTAAAAATAATGCCAGGAGGTATTCTGATACATTTTTGTTTGTAGCATTTGAGGGTGTGGCTGAACGATAAATGAAGTAGATAAAAGTTACGAGATATCATGATCCAAATCTTTTCAGTCATTATGTTAGAGTTCCTCGATATTTGTGCTAGTGAGAGATATTCACGCTGTGTCATATTTATTTTACATCATTTGATTGAGCATAAAGTTTAAAAAAGAAAGATCGTTGAAACTTGCTCTCTAAACCAAACCTTAAACATTGGTATGATAATGAATCATCTCATTGAGAGTAAAATGAAAATTCTAAAGCTACACTGACATTCTTCTTGAAATAGATCAAAAGGCAAATTGTATCACATAAATTAAGACACAAAACATAACAAATAACTGATATAATTAAGAATCGAGGTGCAACAAAAATTAATCTGAACACCACTATTATGAAAAAAAATATTACAACTTGTACTATAATATGTGTGTATATTTCTGTCTCTCATGTCCATATTCTTTGTAAGCTAACCTTTCCTTTTAGACCGTTTTGTTAGTTGTCCACCTCAACTTCGATTTCTATTTCTATCCCATTTTTATCTTTCCTTTCTTCTCTAATTTTCCTTCTCCAAACAAAACAATCCCACATTCAAACAACAAATACAAAAAAAGAGAGAGAAAACAATTTAAAAGTTTCTTTTTTCAAGTCCTTTGGGCATTTTTGCCCTCATATCAAATATCTTTTCTTGATTTCCTCTTTTCTTTGTTCTTCGTAGATGCATGCTTTTATTTGCATGCATATATACAAAAAAGAAATAGTTGAGGAAGATATTAATGGGGAATGCAGTTAGAAGGAGATAGAAGAAGCTTATTCCTTTTTCATATCCTTAATTTTCTGCATGGCATAAGAATCTAGCTGGAAAGGTATTCTAATTAATATGTTTTCATTCCATTTATACTTTTCATTTTCTTTTTTTTTCTTTTCCTTTTGTCAATCAAGAATTGTTACCGAGAACCGAGCTAGGAATTCTAATAAGAGGATTCGGGAAAAATGCAAAAATGTCACACTTGGGATTCAAACGTATGACCTAAAGCAATTTTTGAACCATTAGATATACAGAAAGATTTTGTTTAGCCCTTTTTCAAAGTCTAATTTTCGACAAAAAGGGATTCAATTGAACCCCGTCGAGTCATATAATTCCTCTCCTACCCCAAACCAAGGGCGGAAGTAGGGAGCGCAAGAAGGTTCATCTGAACCTCATTTGTCGGAAAATTTTACTGTATATATAAGGTCAAAATTATTTTTTATTTATAAATAGTAGATGTTGAATGTTTTTGGCTTCTTCATGAGTTTACTTCTTTATATTTGAGTAACCTTAGTGAAAATTCTGGTTCCGCCATTGCGACCCCAACAAAGAGACTAGATCCCTTTGTCTTTTGCAATGTGCAACTTTGCTCTACATATCTGAAGGGTAAAGTTTCTAATCTGATTTTCTGTTTAATTTGTTTGTTTTCTTTTGGTTAGGCAAAGGAATCAGTTCTTCCCATTGGTGTGGTCCTTCTATCTGTGTTCTGTTTCAATTCTAAGCAGAGTACTTCTGATTATTTGGGACTTTACAGTCTATAACATGGCAACCAAAGTGAAGGGGATTTACAAATTTATCACCAGTATTTTTGGTAACCCCTTTTTCCCCTTCTTTGGGATTGTATGTTTTCTTGATATTTTGGTTCTTTTTTAGGCTAAAAGTGAAAAAAATGAGTTTTAAAATTTACAGTTGTTAAGGAGAGGGAGTTGGAGATTGGATGTCCAACTGATGTTAAGCATGTAGCACATATTGGTTGGGAAGGTCCCTCTGGAGGTGCACCTACTTGGGTATGTTATCTTTTCCCTTCATCCTTTTGTTTACATATTTGCCCATGGAAAAAGAATTTATGCGCATTCAATGTTTCCACCAAACTAATGAATGCAGGATTTTATGTGCTTTTACTTTAGTTTGTAACTCTTAAAGTTGTCTTGTGTGGTCATGGGTTCAAGTTGTGGAATCAACCACTAATGCTTGCGTTAGGGAAGATTGCACCCCCTGGGATGCGGTCCTTCCCTGATCCCCACGTGAACGCAAGATGCTTTGTACGCTGAGCTGACCCTTTTTTTTTGTTTTTGTTTTAAACTTCAGTTTGTAATTCTTAAAGTTGTCTCCGTGTGACCTACAGTTCACGGGCTCAAGCCTTGGAATCAGTCACTGATGTTTGTGTTAGGGTAGGCTACCTACTTTATACCCCTTGGGGTGCTGCCCTTCCCCGAACCCTGCGAGAAAGCACGAAACTTCATGCACTGGACTGCTTTTTTTCTTTTTTTCTTTTTCCATAATAACTCTTAAAATTAACTTGTTTGATTTGGTGTTAATATCGGGACTAAGTATTTTTCATATTGCATTTTCCAATAGGCAAGTTATTATTTTGTATGAAGGGCTTTCCTATATGCCTAACATTTCGGTTATGCTGGTTTTGGTTTTGTTGAATTCAAGATGAAAGCATTCAAGTCAGGGCCTGAATTTGCAGTAACTTCTATTAGTAACTCTGGTTCTGCTATTTCTCCATGGTCATCTCAAGGTTAGTTTTAGTAATCTATTGAATAAGCCATCAATTAACAAATAAAAAAAAAGGTCTTTCTTATTTTTCTTTATATCGGTGGTGTTTGAGGCAGTTTCTATGCAACTCAACTATCCATCGGGAGTTACCTCTCATCTCATGTAGCAATTTTGGTCTCCCGTGGAACTAAAAACCAAAAGATGGCTTAAAATCACTCTATGATTTTGTCATGTATCTGTAGTTAATGTATGATTTGTCATATATCTGTAGTTAAATCAGACGATTTTTTTTAAAAATTGAAATATTTGATTTGTAGCTTTAGATCATGTGCAATTTCCCTAATGAGACAAATTCCAAATAGGTTTTCTATTTCTCACGGGTTGAGATGTTGACTGGAAAATAATAAGCTTGTCCTATGTTTTGTTGTATGTCTAAGAGAATATGTTTCTGTTGTATGTCTAAGAGAATATGTGCATCAAATAAAGAGAAGTTTTTTCTTTTCTTTAAGATTTTTGCCTCAGGAGAGGATCACTTTTTTGGCTCATCTGTCACAAGATAGATTATCTTTAACATGAACGGACACAACTTATTTGGTGTCTTTATCTAAAGTAATGTTGGCTGGTATACAAGAACTTGACATGTAATATGGCCCCCTAATGTAGTATTCACACACATGTGAGAAGTTATGTTGGTCGGACTCTTCAAAAATACCAATGGTTACATGTCGGATCCTTCAAAAGTAGTACATTTTGGAGGATCCGACATGAGTGTGACAACATTTTTGGAGAGTCTGAGCAAGACATGTGAAAAGATTAGAATTTCAAATTTCATCCGAGTACCAACCACTCAAGACTCATACATTTTACTAGTAATTCAAGGTTCTTATCAAGATTGAGCTTTGGTCATAGTGCACTTTGAAGCTAAGTTATGATATTGGGGGGAAATACAAGAAAACATATATTTTTACTAGAGGTTTAATTAGACAGACTTAAGAGGCGAGTTGGTGGATTCAGAATAAGTGTCATGTTATTGTATATATGTACGGTTTAACTTTTTCATAATTGTATATATAGTTTGAGTAAAAAATAATGGATTCAGTTGAGGGTCAATGTGCGGGCATTTTTTTGACAGGTTGTGGAGAGTCGGCGAGGCAACTAACAACAGCTAACATGTACAAAGACATGACAACTTCAGATGTTCCTAGTCCTCCTATAAAACATAAACGGAGGAAGCCTAAGTCGACATACTCTCCAAAGTCTAGCTCACCATCCACGTTGAGATCATCGCGAGCAACTAAACGCAAGGCTAAATCTGTTGAAGGAAATCACAAACCAGCAGCCCTAGAAGTTTCTTAATGTTACAAGCAGGAAAATTGCAGTTCAAAAGCACAAAAAAACGCAGACATTGCATATATCATAGTTGTTGAAAATCCTCAGGATGTTGAATCATATTAAGGTATTTGAAGAGAAAGGCAAGGAGTGGGAGTAGAAAGTTATGTAAATGTAGAGGGGCTAGAGAGATGGCAAACACAAAAGTAAAATCTAATTGTACTCAAACTTGGTGTTTTGGGAAAATTAAACTAGAATTTGTGTTGATTTTTTTATTCACTTTTTCCTTTGTTTTATCTATTTCCTTATTATTGGGACTACAATGAGCTAGGAAGGATGTTGTAAGGAGTTTGGATCATATAGTTGTGCTGGCTGGAATATTGTGCCAATGCTAATTATTTGATTCAAACAAACACCATAGTGTCTTTAATAATTATTTAGCAGTACATTAACTTGACAGATTCTTGTTTTTCGGCTTAAGACCTAAAGTTTAGTGACATTACTGTTATGGTTGGTAAAGTTTATTGATTTTACTGTTACAGTGAATAAAGTTCAATGCGGACAAACCATAAGAGTCGCACGAAACAGAATTGGTTGATCCAAGTGGATTTTAGGCCACTAGCACAGCCATTGCAAGTTGTCAGATAGTGTATATTACTAGTTCATGAGAACAGGTACTGGCTTTTTGAAAACTTATTATTTAATGGAACATTACTTACAGACATCAATTCCATTTACAAAGTAGTTACATCATGGGTGGAGCTAGGGGGAGGAGATTCATTCGAACCCCTTGACAAAAGTTCACACTGTGTATATAAGGTTAATTTTTTTAATGTACACTATATATATTAGATGAGCATTACAAGATAACTGCACTAGCACCTAACACCTATGAATGACCGTCTAATTCTTGAATAAGAAACAAAGCTTATGCTTCAAATTTCCCATTTATTGGAGGGAGCTTAACATATTTAGCTAGCCAACTAAAAATAATTCACCTCCAGGTCATAATAGTAATTTGAAGCCGTTGATGGTGTATACTCAGTGTATAATAAGTGTATAGTCAGTGTATAATGTATTATGATTATATACAAATTATATAATGCTTATACATTGATTATACGGTGCATGCTGGATAAATTTTTTGAAAAATAAAGACTAGAATGATTTTGTGTTTGTGATTTTTCGGATTGCTATTTAGTGCAAAATTAATTCGCAGGAATGCCCTTATTTTGGGGTGATCTTTAATTTTTGTCCATTAAATTGGTGGTCTTTAACATTTGCCCTTCGCCTAATACCATGAGATTTAGGGTTCGAATCCTAGCTCGGTCAAAAAAAAAAAATCGCAAGATAGAGTTTGTAACAAGTTAGGCCTATTCGGGCCAACGTTAGGCCTCAGGCAAAGTTTTGCATGCAAAACTCTACGTATGCCTGCGGGTAGAGTTTGCATTCAAAATTTTGCCTGAGGCAGGCAAAACTCTGCCTTGCGAATCCCAACTTATGCCTTGCTATTTTTTATTTTAATTTTTGACTGAGCGAGAGTTCGAACCCGGAACCAAGAGGCTTCTAGCGAAGGTCAAAACTTAAAGACCACCAATTTAAGGGACAAAACTTAAAGACCAGTGCTTTTGAAGGATAATCCGCACAAAAAAATGTTAATTCTAGCTTTTAGTCCCAAAGGAAATTTGGGCCTATCTTCTCAACCGGACCGGTCCATATAAATAACTTTGGTACTACAACATTTTTGATAGGAAAGTTTTGTGATGCGTTACTACAAGGATTTAAGTTATAGCAACGTTAATAGTGTAAAACTAAATTTACAATATCAGTATAGTTTAATCAAGTATAACGTCTGTTAATGTTTTTAGTTTCTGTTAGCTTTGGTTAATTCTAGGAGCTAAAATCACACACGACACGATTGAATTAAAAAGTCAAATGTACTCAGTCTAAAGATACGGGGACCAAACAACAATTATATGCAATACTGCATGAGGATTAAAAATCACCTTTTTCTCTAACATTGAATAGGCCTAATTTAGTTGATCAATTTTTTCTGGTGTCGCCAACTTCTAAATACAAAATATATTTTTTGAGTAGCGTATTTGTAACCTCACATTATTTATACTCCCTCTAGTCCATATTATATCGTGTTTTTAATTTGGACGTACCCCTTAAGGAATTCATTCAAATTTAGAAAATAGAGGTGCTTCACTAAATTATCTTTAATTAAATAGTACCTATTTAGTATAGCTTTTTGGTTAAGTAAAAATTCACTTATCTAAAAAAATATTTTCATATCTTCTTGATTACGTAAAAAGCTATTTAATTCGGAGTACATAAAATCTAAACACACCATACAATATGGACCGGAGGGAGTAACTCCTTAAGTTCAATAATTTTATTTAGTGTAAATGGTGAGTAGTTACGGTTCAAGTATTTTTTTTTTCTTAATTTCGAGTAAGTCAAATCTTTTGCTTGCTAAAAATCACCACCACACATAAAATTCAAATGAATATGAAAATCACGTGAATCATGAAATCATGAAATTAAATTCCGACCATATTAAATACTCCTAAATAACCAAGGCACCAGACAACAAAGTTGATTTATATAGGTAGGTCATTTTCAACAAAAAACATTAAGAAATTAATTACCCAACTTCCAATAAACAAATTAAAATTAATTTCTCAGGTTCATAATAAGTGTTCACTTAGTTTTTTTATTTGGTTCAAAATAAGTATCCACTTTTATAGTCAAAAAAGAATTAATTATTTTCTTTCAAATTTACCCCTATTTAGATAAGTGAGTTTTTATGTAATAAAAAACTACTATATTAACTAGGTAGTATTGAATACAGGATAGTTTAATCAAAATGCCCTTTTGTTTTCTTTCTAAAAGTTCATATTTTCTTAAGGAGCGTGCTAAAAATTAAATGGCCACTTATTTTGAACCGGATGAGTAATAAATACTCCTTCCATTCCATAATAAGTGACTCTTTTAGCTCATGCACATCCTTTAAGAAATTACTTACTCCTAGAAAATTATAAGTATTTTTACTAACTTACCCCTAATTAATGCTTAGAAAAAAAAAAGTTATTTAATGATTCTTGATTATAAATAAAAATAATTTTGGAAGAATTTGATTAATTTCTTCTTGAAATCTTAAAGCGTCATTTATTTTGAAATAAAATAAAAAGATTAAAAGGTCACTTAATATGGAATGAAAGGAGTAAATAAAAGAAAGGCTGTGCAGTTGGGAAGCCAAGCAAATTTAATGCCACACGCATTCCAAGCTTAATACTTGTATAGTGACTACATTCCCCACTGGACCTATAATATTAATTCTTACCTACTTCCAGTTTTACTATTTTAAATATGAAATCTAATAAACTGAGACACTGGCTATTTATTAGCTACCACATATGTATACTTAAGTTAGCTGAAATTTTACATGCAAAGCTCCCACAATTAAGAGTATGTGGGTTGTATATACATAAGCGGACTCAGAATTTGAAGCGAATAAATTCTTACAACAACTATAAGTTTAATATAGAATAATAATTAAATTAATAGTCAAATATTTATAAATATTTAGCGGGATTCTTAACATACATATGGTTTGGACAAAAGTTACGGAATTCACGTGGACTCATAGATTACATGCTATATCCGCCAGTATATATAATTCGCAACTACTTTCTACTTTGACTATTTTATACAATGCAATATTAAAACACAGACAATCCTATTTATCAGCTACTGCATATTTGTAATTATTAGCTACTGCATATTTTAGCTCGCACATTTACGTGTGTGTCTGTGTATATAAATGTATAATTCACCTGCTTATTTTTCTACGTGAGGGTATGAAAAATTATTAGCGTTTAATTTTGTTTACATGTGTGTCTGCGTGGATATATAGAAAGTTTGTATAGTGAAATTCCGCCATAATAATAACATGTAACAATGAAATCTCACTTGTATATAAATGAACTTCTGCACTCAATCAATGGAACAATAAATAGGAAATTCAATAACATAATCAATTTCCAACTATCTTCCATTGATTTTTTTTTCCATTGTTTTTGTTGGAAATGGGATTGCTAAGACCCACCAAAGACCTTTCATTATTTTTGTTTGTTTCCTATCTCTGCCATTTGCATGTGGTGGCGGAGACAAAGATTCTTATTAGGAGAATTCATAATAAGTAAACACATGGAGAAGCCAAGGAAATTCAATATTTATTATATATAAATAAAAATAATTGATTTTATATATACAGTGTAATTCTCTGATAAAGAGAGTTCATCAGCCATTTAATGGGGTTTCAGATGAACCCTTGTGCCCCTAACTCCATCCCTGTTTGCATGGACACTGACGGTTTGAAATCGTGAAAGGGTTACTTGCTTAATATTAGTATTATTTATAGAGAAAATCATATCTTAAGAAGTTTAATATACTTTTTTTTATATATAACTTTTATCAAAACCAAATCCCAGAGATGAATAAAATAAAAAAGAAAATGGTGCAGATGGTGTAGCCAACAAGGAGTGTGGTGGAGTTATAACTCCTTTAATTCATTCTTAATTAGAGGTCTCAAATTCGAGCCTTTGACATGCAATTACTTTTATTATGGAGCACTTTACCCCAATTTAAAATTTCACAGCGTAAATTCAAATTTAATCTGACTCAAGACAGAAACTGAATATCGAATGAGACAAAAAAAAGTTGATGGAGTGTACATGTCAATTTTAAAGAAAAATTGCAGCTAACAAAAAGAGATATATAGCAGAAAATTAAATGTAGCACGCATGGTCCTACCTCAATTACGACGATGTTTATTACCTTTACGTAATGAGGCACTTTTTGTCCTTATTTGGTAAAGCGTGAGAGAGCTTTCTAATTGGTTATTCATGTAATTAGCCAATCAAGACTGGAAATAATTTCTTTCATATTCTATAATCAACTACGTAATGGCATGTGCCAGCAGTGCTATGACCAATTCCTAAGTTAATGGAGTTTGTTCTAATTAGGGGTATTAATTTTAGCTTATGCAGGCATTTTAAGATTTGTTTCACGCGTATATATTTATTGACAGGTCAATTTGAACAAACTATTGGTTGTTATCTTTGAGGTAAATCTAAAAATCTTTGTAGTAACTTCCCCTCTGGGTCCTACACATACTCAGGTATTGTCTATGCCAGGGTACAGTCCGTCCGCCCAAGGCCTTCGCCCCAACCCTCATCACGCTGCAGCGCTACGGGGGGTCGAACGCGGAACCTCTGGCTCCTTTGGGGGTCGAACGCGGAACCTCTGGCTCCTTTACATTCCCCAAAGGAGCCAGAGGTTCCGCGTTCGACCCCCCGTAGCGCTGCAGCGTGATGAGGGTTGGGGCGAAGGCCTTGGGCGGACGGACTGTACCCTGGCATAGACAATACCTGAGTATGTGTAGGACCCAGAGGGGATTCCTCACAAAAAAGGCGCCTTTTTTGTGACGATCCCCTTTGGGTCCCACTACTCAAGGTATTGTCTATGCCAGGGTACAGCCCGTCCGCCCAAGGCCTTCGCCCCAACCCTCATCACGCTGCAGCGCTACGGGGGGTCGAACGCGGAACCTCTGGCTCCTTTACATTCCCCAAAGGGAATCGCCTCTTACCAATTGAGCTGCGTACTAAAACGAGAACAAGTACCACTACCAAAAAATCTCTATTTTCTCACAGAATTTTTCACTGAAAAATATTCAGTAGCTATCTCCCACTGAATGTCGGTGGGTAAAACCTAAATAGTAGTGTTTTCACACAGAAAAATTATGAAGTTTCCCAGTGTTTCAGTGGGAACCTATTTCCCACCATGCGTTTTTTCTAGTGAGCTGGTTCGGTGGGAATGAAGTGGGAAAATCATGTTTCAGAGCACAAATTTTTCACTGAATTGCGGTGGGAAAAACCTCTATTTCTAGTAGTGTACTATTGATTGTTATTATTCTAAAATGAAAACTAGTTCAGAGACTTACATATTTTCTCCTTGTGGAAACAGATCGCTGTAGCAACCACGACTCGAATTATTAGACTTCGGGAATCCTCACGTAGAGGATGAACCCCCGTGTTTCCATAGCCTAAAAGTCTTCTTGATGCAAAGATCCAATATGCAGTACTACTCAAAACCCTAGTTGTCATTTGTTTCCCTTAACTCTTAAGCGACATTAGGAAAAAACATTCCTTTCCTCTACACCCATAATAGTGTATTTATAGCTTATAAATACAATTTAGGAGGACGAATTAGTGGGTTTATGGGCATCTGGCACCTCTTAAGGGTGGACCTGACAAAATAATATTTTCCAACGTATTCTGAAGCTAACTAGCAAGTAGAAAGGGCATACGTAAGACGGGCGGATTTAGAGGGTGGGGAGGGTGACTCTAAAATCTACCCTTATGTCAAGGGCATGTAATAGTTCGTATATCACTAAAAGAATTCGTTTATTTATCCTATCTGCCCGAAAACTTAAGCTTAATTAGACCAACATGACTAACAGATAATTGGTAATTTCTCTGTTCCAATTTATGTGATACTTTTCATTTTTTTAAAGTTAATTTGACTAAATTTTGAAGCTAAATTGGATTAGATTAACTCAATATTTGAAAATTAGATTATATATCTGAAAACTTCATGAAAAGTACAATAAGTTGCTACTTTTCTCATATCTATTTGGTGAAAAAATATATCTTCAAATATAGATCAAAGTTTATGCAGTTTGAATTAATCATCTCGATAAATGAAAAATATCACATAAATTAAAACAGAGAAAGTATTATATTATCGTTACTTTCCTATCATAAGATAAAGACATAGCTTAGAAAACTAAAACAACATGAATTAATTAAGAAGAAAGCTATTTTTTGTCACACATGAAGAGTCAATTGCCACAAGTCGTAGTGGTCCACCAAGGCCCAAGGGTGGGGGAGGGGGGGGGGGGTTGCCTCATTTTTTAGCCATGGGACTACTGAGATTGACGATGATGTTTATTTATATCGCTTTTATAGAGAGTTACTCTTTTGTGCTAATATAAGACTTAATGGATGCTTTAATATTGACGTGAAACCCTTAACGCTAAACCATTATATTCATTAACTCTTTCCTTTGCTTTTTCCAATTAGTATTTTGATTCCAAGGATTACACAATTAACATTGTGAGTCTGCGATGCTCAAAGCTTGACCAATCTAGTAAAGGAGTTTGTGAATAATGTCCAAAAATCAAGGAAATTAAACTAAGGATCTATTTCCAGCTCATTCTAACAAGCTTTCTTTCAATACATGGTGATTGACTTTCTTTATAGTGTGAGCCGTAAAAGTACCCAAAATTAGACAAACATCACGAACTCCTTTAAATGGATCCCTTTTGAAAGATTAGAAATTTTTATGTGTATATATATAATGAGAGTGTGTGCAGGGTGTAGGTATCCTTGTGTTGACCCTTCTTTGAACTTGAATCAGGGGAGGATGACAATTGTTCCTATCTCATTCACTGTTCTAGCTAATTGTCTACCCTTTTCAATCATGATTTCTATATTATGTATGGTTATTTCTAAGAACATACCGTTTGAAGGAATTCTATTCCTAAAAATGTCATGAGTTGTATAAAAGAAAACTTATTAGAATGTGGTGATATGTCTTGGGTAGGGCTGGGCGTTCGGTATTCGGTTCGGTATTTTCAAAGTTCGGGTTCGGTAATTCGGTAATTCAAAGTATATACCAAATACCGAATTTTCAAACTTCGGTTCGGTAATTCGGTAATCGGTAAATTAAACTTCGGTTCGGTACGGTATTCGGTAATACCATAGTCGAAGTCCACTGTATTAGAATGCAAGTATACTATGCAACGGGTCAATGTAATTAGTAACAACACCAACATATTCTTAAAATAAATTGGGCAGAAATTGTATACCAACTGGACAAAAGTTCCAGAATTGAAGACATTCTAGTTAGATCTTTAAAAATCCAGAATTGAAGACAACTGTAGTCAAAAACATAAACTTCAACACTAACAATTGAAGACAACTGTAGTAAAAAACATAAACTTCAGTTCTAACTGTCTTAGTAGCAATGATAAATGGGTTTCTGGGTTGTATTGACGACGATTTCTTATGCTGTCGCCTAGTTCCCTTTTTAGTTTTACACTTCTCCACATTATCAAGAATCCAAAAAGAGAATCATCATTTCTACCACCAATTCCACAAAATACAACAACAAAAAACAAAAAGGTTAACTTTTCAGTGTTCCACACCTCTACCCCATCAAAATCATAATAGCATAACTGAATAGACCAACCAATAAATTAAAAAGTCCCCACCTAGATTCCACTCAGACTCAGTCTTGCAATATATATCCATAGATCCCAACATGAACCACAAGATAAACAAAAACAAATCAAGAAAGGACCCAAGTAAGTAGACAAAGAACAGCGGATAACAAAAATTCAGCACTTACCTCACGGAAGAAGAAGAAGAAGAACGAGGTACGAAGATGGAGCAGAATCAGAAATTAAGATGGAGAAATCATAGGCTTTGGATGAGAACTCAGTTAGGATTTGGATGAAGACGACAGTTGTCCAAGTTATTCACTCGGTTAGGATTTGGATGAATAGAAAGGGGAAAGGAACCTGAAATGAGATGAAGGTGGTGAAGTGTTAGGGTCTTACTCTTAGGGATTACACTTAGTATTAGAATTTTTACGGATTTGGGTTTGGCTATTGGATTTCCGTATTTCGGCTGGACTTCAAATATTTTTACAATGGGCTTTTAGCCCTTTACTCTTTTAGGCCCTACAGACGGTACAGTATTGGTAATTTAATTTCGGTATTCGGTATTTACCGAATACCGAACGGTATAATTATAAATACCGAATACCGAAACCGAAATACTAAATTTTATATTTCAGTACCGAATACCGAACCGAATTACCGAATACCGAAATACCGAAATAGCCGGTTCGGTTCGGTAATTCGGTTTTCGGTATTTTTTGCCCAGCCCTAATCTTGGGGCGAGTTGAGTAAAGGGATAATCACAACTAGACCCTGCAGTGATAGAACCAAGTAAGAGTTGTGTTGGCACTTATCATATCTTAGCAAGGGACCTATTTCTTGTATCAGAGCAAACAAAGTCAATGATTTTCATTAAGGTTTTGGATCAAAGTCATATACTAATTAAGTCATTCCACATTTGTTCTGTTTAATTTTAAACAAAAGCACTCTTATATTTCATTTGAAGTTAAGTGTGTCAAATAATTGATAATATATTTATGAGAACTCCAACCTTAGTCTATTCGGTAATAAAGCGATGCCAAAGAAACATGAAGTCCGAAACTCCGAATTTATATATGTTAAAATAGTTAGCAGGCGATATACATTTAATTCTCGATTTTTTCAAGATTTAATACCGCACGAAAATGTAAGTTTATATTCTAATGACTTAAGGAATATAGACTTACAACTTTTATGCCTAACTTTCAACGCAGATATGTCTGTCCATAGTTACTCTATATTCCAAAAGCATTACTCTATGTAAACTGAAATCTACTACTCCATTAATTATGAACAGAAATCTCCAAACAAAGCAAGATTCACTGTAAATATTTTCATGACTAGCTAGTAAAATTTGTTTGCTAAATTAATGCACTCATAGTCATATAGCCGTGAGAAATTAATGCTGTTTAGTGATATATATCACTGCAAAAAAGAACAAAAACTCCTTGAAGCAAATTATCATTCTAGCTAGAACTAGAAAGTGATGGAGATTATATATATATATATATATATATATATATATATATATATATATATATATATATATATATATATATATATGTATATGTATATATATATGTATGTATATGTATATATATATCTTAGCAAACGGATTTTAGTATTTTACTAGCCAACACACACAGAGCAAACGGATCGTGTGTTCGTGTCATGGCTAGTAAAATACTAAAATCCGTTTGCTAAGATTTTTATTTGTTTTTTACCCGATATTCCGTAATCGAGCCTTGGGATGGAAAATTTTTGTGTAGAAAGCGCTTCTTCCTATAGTAGGACTTAGCGGGTCGAATTCAAATTAATCAGGAGATATCTAAAAGAGTGTATTGGACATCGAATGAGAAATAAAAATATGAAGATCCATTTATTTAATTTTACAATGTTTCTAATTATATAAATAATTAGGATTATTAAACTTTTAGTTCGTCCGTTATCAGTACATTCTTATTTTTTCCATTGTGATATTTCATTAAGCATATATATTAAATCTCAAATTAATTAAATATATGTGTTTATATTCAGATTATTTTTAAACTTATAATTTGTTCAAATATGGAGTACAATACAAATCATAAAGCACGTACGACCAATTAAACAGTTTAACCATTAATAATTTGAAGGTTAAATTTGTGGATATTGCACAAGTAGAAATATCAAAGGTTCACGTTCAATTGATTGAAAGTTAAATATATACTTGCTTTCTGGATTCTGTTGATGTAAGTTTTTTGCTGCTGTGATTAATATATAGGGATAGCTGTTAGCAACCATGGATGTGAACTTGAGGTTGAAGGAAACTTACGGAGGAAGATACAAAGTGAACTTTAGAGTTAGAGAGAAGAAATCTATTATTCCTCAACTGAACTTTACATGAATGAAATGAGCTGTATATGTACATTTTGTCTAACTAACTTTCTAATCACATAACAATATATTATCTGTACAATTATTGTATTACCCCTAACTAACTCAGCCTGTGCTTAGCTGTCAACACCCCTCCTCAAGCTGATGGTTGATATAGATCCTTCATTCCAAGTTGTCTCAGTAAATAGTCATGTCGAGCTTTACCTAGACTCTTAGTAAGTAAGTCTGCTAGTTGATCTTCTGTAGGTATGTGCTCAGTGTTGATTAGTCCTTGTATGATCTTTTCCCTTACAAAATAGCAGTTTATATCTATGTGTTTGGTCCTCTCATGGAAGATTGGATTGACAGCTATCTGTATTGCTGCTTTGCTATCACACCACAGCTTCATAGGTAGCTGAATCTCAGTACCAAGTTCTCTGAACAGCCCTGTCAACCATATAATTTATGCAGTCACTGAGGCCATACTTCTAAACTCAGCTTCTACTGAACTTCTTGAGACTGTCTCTTGTTTCTTGGATTTCCATGATATTAGAGTCCCACCAAACTTCACTAAGTATCCAGTTACTAATCTTCTAGTTTGCAAGCAAGCTCCCCAGTCTGAGTCACAATATGCATTTAGAGAGTTTGTGGATTGTGCAGGCATATAGAGACCTAGTCCAGGTGACCCTTTAATATACTTGACTACCCTGAGGGCAGCCTCCATGTGAGATGTCTTTGGCTTGTGCATGAATTGGCTCAATACTTGAACTGTGAATGCCAAATCTGGCCTTATCATGGTAAGGTATAGTAATCTACCTACCAGTCTTTGATATGGCCCTAGATCCTTTAGTGGATTGTCTGTCACCTTTCCTTCCTTTCCTTTTTCTTTTACACTCTCATTATACACTATAGATGTCAGTTTCTGATTAATCTCCAATGGTTCCTGCTGGTTTTGAGCCTCCTAAGCCAGCTTCTGATACAAGTTCTAAGGCATACTTTCTTTGTGTCATCACAATACCATTCTCAGACCTTGCAATTTCAATCCCAAGAAAAAACTTCAACTCACCAAGGTCTTTCATTTTGAACTTGGTTTGTACCTCTTTCCTTGTGTGATCAATTAACCTTTGACTGCTTACTGTGACTATTAAGTCATCTACGTACACTAATACCACTGTGATCTTAGCATCAGACTTCTGAGTGAAAAGAGAGTAATCAAAATGACTTTGTTGAAATCCCATAGCCACCAGTGCTTCAGTTAGCTTCTTGTTCCACTGCCTAGGGGCCTGTTTGAGCCCATATAGTGACCTATGAAGTTTGCAGACCTTCATAGATTCCCCCGTCTGGCAAACCCATCAGGAATGTGCATATAGACATCCTCCACCAGTTCCCCATTGAGAAAATCATTGTGAACATCCATTTGGTAAATGAACCAATTTTTTGAGGCAGCAAGAGCAATGACTGACCTGACTGTCACTATCTTAGCAACAGGTGAAAATGTGTCAGTGTGGTCTAGTCCTTCCTTTTGACTGAACCCTTTTGCCACAAGTCTGGCTTTATACCTCTCAATCTCACCTAAAGCTTGATACTTTATTTTAAAGATACACTTGCACCCAATAGCAACCTTTCCAGGAAGTAAATCTACAATGCTCCATGTGTGATTATCCTCTAAAGCAGCAATCTCCTGTTGCATGGCCACAATCCATTTGGGATTAGTGGAGGCTTCTTTGAAGTTTTGAGGTTTTTTGTGAAAGGCATAGGCTGAGAGAGCTTCATGATAAGTGGGACTGATGTTAGAATAAGATACATAAGAAGATATAGGGTAAGTACATGACTTGGAAATAGGAATAGTAGGTGTAATGTAGTCCTGCAACCATAAGGGAGGCTTGGACTGTCTGCTGGATTTTCTGGTCTCAAGGACACCTGAGGTAGAGGGTGTTGTAGTGTCAAGGCATAAACAAACACTAGGAGCATCTGACACTAAACTATCAGAGAGTGGATCATCCAAGGGAGGTTGTGCCCCTCCTGTCCTTCGAAGGTGGGAGGAGGACTGATGCAGATGTCAGAAATACTAGAGGTAGCATGAAAGTGGTGTGCAGGATCAAGAAGGTCCAGGACTGGAAAAATGGAAGTACTAGTTGCTTTTATATATTTGAAGGGGTAGATATCTTCCTTGAGCACAACATTTCTGTTGACTAGGAAGGAGTGAGAGTGCAAGTCATACACTCTATATCCCTTATGAGTAGAGGAATATCCCATGAGAACTGCTGGCAAAACCCTTGAGGCAAATTTATCAGGCTCCTTGGGGCAGGTGGCATAACACAAACAGCTAAACACTTTGAGGTGAGTGATAGATGGTGCATGACCATACAACATTTCATAAGGGGATTTGTATCCAATAACTCTAGAGGGCAATCTGTTAAGAGTGTAGACAGTTGTATTGACACATTCTCCCTAAAATCTCAAAGTCATAGCAGCCTGAAATCTGAGTGATCTGGCAATTTCAAGTATAGTTCTGTGTCTCCTCTTAGCAACTCCATTTTGCTGAGGGGTGTATACACAAGAACTTTGATGTTCAATACCAAGAGTAGCAAGTATTTCTTGAAACACAATACTAAAAATTTCACTTCCATTGCTAGTTCTCAGAGTTTTAACAGAAGTAGAAAACATATTCTGCACTTTATTAAGAAAGTTTCTCATGACCACTACAGTATCAAACTTGGACTGTATAAGAAATACCCATGTGAATCTAGTAATGTCATCTACAATTGTGACAAAGAACCTCTTACCATCATAGGTGGGCACCCTATATGGGCCCCACAGATCACAATGAAGTAGTGCAAATGAATTATGAGAGTTACAAGTACTTATAGGAAAGGGCATTTTTGTTTGTTTTGCAAGGGGACACACAATGCAGTGTTTAGAATCTAATCCAACTAGATCTCTAAGGGATGAATGCTTCTTTATTACATCAATGGGTGCATGTCCTAGTCTTAGGTGCCACAGATAGCTTTTGTCAGACCCACACATAATAGAAAATGCAGAAGGTTTATATGTAGAACCAGATGACTGAAGAGATGATACAGAACTGAAGAGATGATGCAGAACCTTTCAATAGGTACAATCCATGTGCCTCCTTACCAATCCCTATCACCTGTCCACTGTAAAGATCCTGAAACAGGCAGAAATCAGGAGAAAAAAAGGCTGAGCACTGCAGCTCTTTTGTAAGTTGGGATACTGATAGGAGATTATGTTTAAAATCAGGTAAGTATAGCACATTTCTAATATCCTGGTTATTAAATATAGATGAGTGTCCTATGTGTGATGCTGACACTACATTTCTTGTTGGTAGGTGCACTTTGCTTCTATCAGAATTTGTATTGATCTGACATTTCATGTGATTGGAAGCTCCTGTGTCTACTATCCAATTATAATTAATGTAATTGGAGAGTAAAGTTATCAGAGTACCTGTTGATCCTTCCTCTGACCCTTGTTTCAGCATATAAACCAAGTGTTGATATTGACCAGGGGTGAAATATGGCCTAGGCTATGACATGAACTGAGCTCCACTCCCTCCATACTGAGTTGAACCATACTGCTGCATCTGAGGATTGATTTGAGGTCCACACTGCATCTGAGGGCCAGGACTGAACTGTTCCATTTGAGCTTGATTGTTGACCTGTTGTTGTGGCCAACCACCAAGCATATGACCACCATGCTGCACCTAATGCTGCACTTGAGTGCCAGTTTGACCACCAAATCGTGCTTGACCACTAGATCCCTCTCCCATAGCAAGAACTGTACCATGATTTGCATAGTGATTCTAATTCTGGTTAGCATAGTAGCTAGGTGGAACTCCTTTCTTTTTAGCTTTCCATCTAGTTGGATAGCCAATGACCCTGTAACATTTTTTTTTAGTATGCTTCTTATAGCCACAAATTTCACATACAACCTCAGTAGGTGTTTTCCCCTTGTAGATTCCACCAGTTCCTTGTGCATATGGTGCCTTATTGCTATAGAATGCAACACCATCAATTGGCTCAGTAATGTGAACTGCTTGTGAAAAATTGGCTAAACTTCTCTGACTCTCCTGATCACTTAACATGGAATATGCTTTATTAATGCTTGGAGTGGGACTCATCATCATTATTTGATTCCTAGCTTGAAAGTATGACTCATTCAGGCCCATGAGGAATTGAAGTAGTCTTTGATACTAAAAATGCTTAGTATATTCACTGACTCTGGACATGGACAAGCAGGACAGGGCATCAAATTCATCCCAGAGATCCCTTAACTTTGAAAAATAGTCTGCAATTATCATTGTTCCCTGAGTAAAAGTATGAATTTCTCTATATAGATAAAGTACTCTAGATCCATTTACTTTATCGAACCTTGACTTCAAGTCTTCCCACACTTTGTGTGCATCAGATGTATACACTACACTACTTAGAAGACCTGGTCTAACTGCACTCATTATCTACGAGAGAACTACAACATTCACTTTCTCCCACTGGTCATACAGTGTTGGATCGAATTATGATTTAGGAAATCTGCCATCTACAAATCCTAGCTTACTTTTACCTAACAGACCAATTCTCATGGACCGACTCCACAATACATAATTTTCTGATCCGGTAAGGATAAGCGAGATAAGTGAACTACTTGGAGTATCTGTAGGTTGCAAGTAGAGTGGATGATTATGATCAATTTTAGGAACACTTACAGTTGCTGCAGTAGCGGAAGCTGTTGTTTCTGTTTGAGTTCCACTCGTTTGTACATTTTCATTCGCCATTGTTGATTGAGCTTGCAATTGAGTCTCTATTTCACTTGATTTTGCTTTCACTCAGCTGTTTCGTTCAACTGATTACAAATTCACTTCAGTTTGACTGCGTTTCTACTTCTTAGAACCTTCTGTGCTGATTGATCTGATTTATTGTGCAACCAGACAAATCAGTGAGTTTCAAAGCTTTTCAGACCGCTATTGAAGGCTCTGATACCATGTTAGAAGCCATGGATGTGAACTTGAGGTTGAGGGAAACTTACGGAGGAAGATACAAAGTGAACTTTAGAGTTAGAGAGAAGAAATCTATTATTCCTCAACTGAACTTTACATGAATGAAATGAGTTGTATATGTACATTTTGTCTAACTAACTTTCTAATCACATAGCAATATATTAGCTGTACAATTACTGTATTACCCCTAACTAACTCAGTTTGTGCTTAGCTGTCAATAATAGCTCGACAAAAAAGAAGAAGTTAAATATGTGTAACTAGATATCACATCGACCAAAACCAGAATTCGTAAAAGTATCAATGAATGAAAGCGCAATATAATAGAGAAACATACACATGTACACACACATAAAAAGATGATATAACTATAGGAAGAGACACCACTAATGCCGTGGTATAATGAATTAGGATGTTTTCACCCTTAACCAACGGTCTCGAGTTCAAGTCATGGAAATGAAGAAGAAACTTAGTAGGAAGCGTTTCTTCTCTTTAATGAACCTTATGCGGCAAATTCAAATTAGTCGTGGCCCAAAGTAGGTACCTGACACGGGAGGGGGGGGGGGGGGCGTGTGGCGGGAAACTTAAAAGATGTTAGAGGAAGTGCCCACAAAAATAGGGCAAACACGTGAAACATGAAAGGTAGTTAGGTTATCAAATGAAGTGAATGATCAATTCTTCAAGCATGTAGAACCAGTGTTCAGATTGCAGAAAACCTATTGAATTCATAACTAATTTGTAATGAATAAATGTTATAATCTATAGATTATCAGAGAGAAAGAAACGATATTCATATGAGAAAGAAGATGAAGATGAGAGAAGAGAAGAAGTGAGATTGATTGTATTGAATACTTTCTTGTGCTAATCATTACAATGAGAGGATCTCTCTCTCTCACACACACACACACATATATATATATATACATAACTTGATCCTCTAAGCTAACTATCCGTGAACTAACTACCTCACTAACTAACTCTGTGAAGTCTACTAACTACAAACAGAATAACTAACTTCTGGACATGAGTGAAAGTAACTAACTGCTGACTGTATATTCTGTGTATATCGTGTGTATATTAATAACAAAGAAGATATAGGCCTCAGGAAGAAGCTGTGATTTTATAAAAGGGTCCCCTCAAATTAAATAAATACAATTGATAACACATTGGAGCTTAAGCAACTTGTTGCCTACAGTTGCTTCTTGATTTGTATCTTAAAAAGAATATAATGTATTTTCTGCTTAAACTCAGACAATTATTTGGTATGAAGGAAAATAATTTGAGATAAAATAAGTTACCTTTTTTATTTTGGGATCAGAATAAAAATTTTAAGGAAATATTTTTCAGCACAAGGGAGAAAATGTGATGCCCATAACAGAGGCGGGTCAAAGAGAAGAACTGACATACTTTTAAGATGATAAGGTTTTGAAGAAGGGGTTGCACATGACACTTTTCTTAGATGAATTCCACATTAGAATGTAAGAGGAAATTGAAGAGCGTATACGGCATAATACAAGTTCACCTGGTTTGCGTGCTTTTTAGCTCGATATGTAGTTCAAGGAACAAATCCATGAGGTCTGTTGAGTCAAAGTAGACAATACGTATCATGATTTTGGACAGCGCAGACTTCTCTTATGGCAGAATTTAGTCCCTTTTCCCCACACTTATCTAGCCGCTTTATTTCATATCATTGCTCCAACCGCAAGCACTCAACTTAGTCATTATTATAAATATTAATACTAAATATTTCATGAAAATGCTATCCAATTAATTGGTAGGATATTATTAATTTTTAATAGTGAATATCTTTTTTAAAAAAATATTTTTCACACATTAACTAGATATCTAATTTGTCAAATATTATTATGATCATGAACTTCCTAAAAATTGAATTAATTGGAGGAAGCTGTGCAGTTCCAGCAGTAACACTTAGAATAAGAGAAGTGAAGGAAAAATAATTGATAGACCAATTGAACTTCTTATAGGAAATATGCAAATCATGTGATCCAATATTGCAGACATTTTAATTCTTTTTCCTTGAAACGTGTTAATGGTGGCCATTTCTATTTTAAGCTTGGGGAACTTTCTTTATTTGGCTAGTGAAATACTAAGCTACTAGTAAGTAAATATAAATTCGAATTGATGGTCGATGGTCTGGCGGATGCACCAAGAGCCGAGGGTGTTCACCCGAACACCCTCGGCAAAAAATTACAGTGTATATATAGGGTAAATTTTCTGTATTTATGTGCATATATTAACTTTTGAACACCCTCAGCAAAAAATTACAGTGTATATTTAGTTTTTTTTTTTCCGAACACCCTGAATGAAAATCCTGGATCCGCCATGGACAGTTAGTCTTGGTATTAAATGTACCATCTGCTAGCAACATTTAAGACTTACTGCATGAGAAGGTTAGGTAGATTTAATTTTCACTGTCCTGTCCATCCGATATGATAGAATGGATACGATTCATTCACCTTTAATCAGAGGTCACGCGTATGACTTTATGAATGATCCTGAGAATGGGAAAATTCATAATAAGGAACATTTCCCTCTTAAATCGTCCTTATAGGGCACAAAATTAAATTAGTTGAGCCAGTAAATATCGAATATCGGATTATTATATCAAAAGCAAAAAAACTTTAATTTTCTTATTCTAATTGTGGTTTAAATTGTGACAACGTTAGTTGCATATTATGCTACATGTTAATTCCTTAGCTAAGACAAAAGGGACTACCCAATGCTATAATTATATTGGGATTAGCTATGACAAAAGAAACCACCCAATGCTATAATTATAATGGGATTATCTAAATGAGGTACCCTCAACAACTTAATAAAGGACCTCTTGTTGCTTTTCAAACGAAGAGAAAAGAAACCATCTTGAAATGGGACCATAAAATAAATACAGATGTTAATATCTATATCTTCTTAATTTCTTTTCTTCCACCAATAAGGGGCAGAATTGTTTGTTTCTTTAATTTTTTATTACATGGAAGGATCAATAATTATGTCTGTGCGAGCTTGCTTACACTATTCCTCCCGAACAAAAAGGGATGCTATACATCGACGATCAGTCTCAAATTAGTTAATTTATTTTGAACTGAGGTGAATGCAAATATTGTTGTTATTTGTATAGAAAGATTAAAAAAAAAAAAATACAAATCGAATCCACACCTATTAATATGATAAACCTATAGCATTATTACTTCATATGTCTCATTTTATCGGTCATGTTTTCCTTTTTAGTTTATTTAACCTTTTCATGTTTAAAATAATTTTTAAATTCTCATTCTATTCTTAATGAGATGATTTATAGTCACACAAATGTTTAAAACTTATTTTATGTCATAAATTTTAAAAAAGAATTTTCTTTTTAAATTTCTTGTCGAATCAAAGGTTACCACATAAATTGGGACGGAGGCGATAGTATATATTACACTATATATAGTGCACTTGGTAGGTATAAGAGGGTATGTCTGGTGTCCCAATTTTGCACAGACAATTAATTAATTGGTTTCACATTTTAAAATTGCTGTCTAGCTAGACAGAAAATATATTCTGCATTAATACATTGAATCTCTACTTAGATACTATGCATGAATGAATCGTTTTATTTAAGAAACATGTATAATAAGAAATATAATCACGTCCAAATTTGTACACAAATATTTCTATCAGATGCTGTTTCAGTCATGCAGTTACAGAACGTTATCTGAGTATTGTGTTAGAAGAAAATCTTCACCATATATATTTGGACAATAATTAATAATATTGGATTGAAATTGGATTATATATTGGAATGGATTACGAAAATTTGAATTTTTTGTTATAAATTTAATCTGTAAAGTTAAACAAGAGAGTCTTTTTTATTTTATTATTATTTTATCTTCTCTAGACTTGCCTTGGGTAACAAAATTAATATTAATGGAACTGATCGATTTTATTGAAATACTAATTATTAACACTATGATTTTGTATAAGCTGTATTGATTAATTACTCCGTAGAATAAGATAATGACGACAAATTGATTATGTTATTATAATTACTCATTGCTACTTTAGAATCTATATCTATATATATATAATATAAAGCGAGACATAGACAAGGTGATGTGACACCTCTTTTTGGCCAAGGATCCTATTTATTTTTTTTCTCCTTTTTTTACTTTTTTTTATTCATTCTTTGGTCTATTATTATAATAAAGAATGACAATGAAAAATTGTAAGAAACTTAATGTATTAAAAATCTACATCCATAACCCCCCGTTGTTAAATGTGTTTAATCACAACTCGCTCTTTATAGGCGGTTATGACTTTTCAAGTCTATAACCTTCCATTGTGTGATGTTTTATAGACTGAAACTTTCTTTTCCTTTCCTCACTGCATTGCATCTTTCCTATGTAACAAGAAAGGCCTTGTGGGGTGTCCTTATTTTCGACTTTAATCTTCCTCAGCTAAAGCATGAAACAAGATTCTTAGACATTGTTTCTCAACGACTGATGAGAAGTTTGGATATTGTTTCTCGCTTAGTATCGATTATTGCAGTCGGGAGCATAAATGATTATATACAAGGGTATGTAAATATAGGGACATATATGTGATTTTTCTTCTTCTTCTTCTTCTTCTTCTTCTTCTATTTTTTGGTGATGGACAATTTTGATTAATATCAGCTTGATATTGATCTTTTTCTCTGGCTATTGGGCGTATTGGGAATACTGGATTCGTATATATGACAAAATATAGGAGTTGAATAGATGACCTTTTAGGTTTATGATAAGTATTGTTTTTCTTCTGACATGTAATGGTGAGTTTGATAACCATTTGATATCTTTTTCCATCCGATATTTTGTAGATACTGATTTTGTTACTTTCATACATAGAAGTTTGAATAGATGATAATTCTTTTGGTGTTATTGTTATATGATGGAGATCTCAGTAATAATTTTTTTCATGGTATTTTGTAGAAACTGAATTCCGCCCATTTTATGAATCAGGCTGTCCTTGTTTTTTTTCTCCTTTCCTTCTAATTTTTTTTTTAATATAAAAATTTATTCGAAAGAAACGAGAAAATATGGATCTTATGAAATATAAGTGCCTACAATTCATATTCAGAAGCAAAATACAAATGAAAAGGCATTAGAAAGAGAAGAAAAAATTGGCAACATTTATTTTCTGATTTTGCTTATTCAACTCCAATATATAATTGTTTAAATGATTTTTTAAAATAATTATTAATGAAAAATGTTACAAATTTCTTCCGATAGAGAATTTTATATATAATGTTAAAACAACAATAACAACATACCTAGTGAAATCCCACCAAGTGAGGTCTGGAGAGGGTTAAGTGTATACAGACCTTACCCTTATCTCTTTTGGGAGATAGAGAGGTTGTTTCCGGTAGACCCTCGGCACAAGGGCATATATGATGTTAAAAGATCATGAAAAACATTTTATTAGGAAATAATGAGTTTTTTTTTCCATATATTTATTATAAGACATTAAAATTTAACAATAATTTTAAATAACTTCATGACCACTCAGCGGGCATACAGTTACACTAATCTAATATATATAATTTTGAGAATGAGGAAGGTGATGTATTTTGATCAGTAATCCTATTTATATTTTTTTCTCTTTTTTTTTAAAAAAATATTCCCCTCATTCTTTTCATTTAACTCATGACACTACATTAAAGAAATAATTGTTTCTTAAAACTTCTATTAAAGGATCCAAACGTTTCAATCATAATAATTCATTAATTTGTATAGAAAATAACTGCTTCTACTAAACTCCTATTAGATAATCGAACAGTCTCTATCACTTCTTCCATGTTTGTCTCTAAAATGAGAAGCATTGAGATAAATGGTAAATTCACCAATAGCTGCTGACGTTCCTTTTTTATTGATTGACTTCCTCTTTGTATTTATTTTTTGTCAGGTTTTGTATTTCTTTCTCCAATTTTCTGCAAGCGTGATTTTTTGGTCCATTGCCTATATCTAATTCTGGAAGTTGACTTTTGCACACGCATGAACGTAATTTAAGACATTTATTTCTTATTCTCAATGTAAATTTTTATGCATGCGTAGTTTGAGAAAGCAAACTTACATAATTTAATCTATTTATATCTATATATAATATAAAGCTAGACAATAGAAAAGTGATGTGCCACCTCTCTATGGCCTAGAAACCTATTTATCTTTTTTTCCCCCTTTTCTTGGCCTTTTTCCTATTTTTCTCATTTATCTTCCATGAAAAAACACTCATTTAACTCTCTAATTAAATTAAATGTGCTTAAGTTTATTCTTTCAAAGACAAATGAAATGTTGCAACAATTAATGAAAATAATTATGGACAATTGAAAGCCTTCTTGAATTGTGGAAATCGTGCATAATTTTCTATTTATTTTATGTTAATATTTTTAGGAGTCCTTATTAAAGGAACAACCGTTTCTTCCATTATGGAGCACATAACTCAAACTACCGTTTCATCCCGTTATTAAATCCCAAAGCCTCACCAATTTTTATATTGAGCTAGAATTCCAAAGTTTTTATATAAAAGAAATCCAAAAGTCAACTATTAAAGAAATGCCTCCTCCCTAATATAGTATAAATAATGAAAGAAACAGGGAAAACAAATGAATTTTGTTCAGACTACAAAACACTTATAGTTTAGTAGAACACTTTTTCTTACACGAAATTCCACTTGAGGAATGTCGGATCTCACACGTGGTAGGCTGATCGAATTTAATATACTTTGTTTTTGTTTCTAATTTCAATTTACATCGTGAAAAAGTTAAGAGTAGGTATGCCGATGGAATTTAATATGCTTCATTTGTTTTTTCTAATTTCAATTCACACCGTGAAAAAGTTTGGAGTAAATGTTACAGAAGCACATTTGATAGATCGAAGCTTTCAGACTTTAGTTATTCACTCGAGTCATACGGGATTCCAGTAAGCTATTTGACATTTAAACTACAGTTCATTTTATTACCCGAGATGGCACAACTAGAAGCTATAGGTTCGTGCTTTATTTGACACTAGAAAACTTACCCGCGCTTCGCGCAGTCGTAAAACATCACTTTATATATGAATTTTCTAACATTATCTTATTAAATTTCAATAAAGTATAGGCATATCTAAAAATAAAATTTAGTAGCCTTTAAATTTTGAAAGTGTTTTAGTAGCTCTTGTATATTGTAGAAACATTAGTACAGTACTTTCTTAACACATGATATACTTGAACAACAAATTTATAACTTTAGTTTCCTATGTATACATATGTTTGATGTAAAAATATAATGATGCAGATAAGTATTATTAAAGAAATTTAGTAACGATAATAATGGGGTTATACTAAGGGCTATGAAAAGTTGAAGCAATGTCAATTGTTTTGTTTGAGAGCATGTGGACATAATTATCCTTTCTCAATTCTCTCACTCTTTTTAATGTAAAAACAATGAATAACTAAAATCTAATGTAAATTTAGTATAATTACTCCTACAATTCAAGATAGGCATTTGACGCCTAACAAAAGGCAAAGTATTATATTTAAATTAGCACTGTAATTACAAGCCTACAACCAATTAAAAGAATAAAAATATATACATCTATCGACTAAAGAAAAAATACATATAACTTTTTTCTTTTCGAGCTCTTTCTAAGTTAATTCCTTTCCGAATGTTGCTGCCACCTATCAGAAACTCATAGTTACTTTAAAATAAAAAAAAACACAATAAGGAAATAAAAGAAACTCTACCACAATATGCCTCAAACAAAATACCTCGAGAGATTCTTATTTCCTTTTTGCAATTTTTCACTATCTCGTGTGATTTACCCTCTGGCTCAACCTACAATCATTTTCATTCACATAAAAAAGTACATAAATTTGGGATTTTCAAAAACGAAATCAATTAGTACATGAAAAATCTAACTATAATCGATTTAGAAGAATGAAGATAGATGTACTAAAAAGAAGAAGGCGTAATATGGCAAAAAATCCAATAACGGGGAAAAGAGAGACAAAATAAGAAGAAAAATCTCTCTGTGCAAAGATTTTAAAATGAGAAGAGGAAAAGTAACTTTTTATGCAATGAAAAAATGTGCTCTACTATTTATAGGCCATATAATTTCTAAAGTGTGAGGTAATACAACAAAAAGAGTATTAGGTGCATTAATTATCACAAACGTATTTCCTAAAATTGCAATCAATTTACCGTATATGTTACTAAAAGGAAGTTTTAGGAATGGTAAACTTAGAAAACTTAAGATTGGAATATGAAAAGACTCCATTCTACGATGGAAAATGAACTTATGCAATAGAAAAGGCATTTATGCAATTTAATGGCCCACTTAAACATTGTAACCACTGAGCACACCTTCATTAGTTTGAATTGTTCACGTTCATTAAAGTATTTTACAAGAAAAATTATGGCAAATGAGAGAAAAGTCTGAAAAAAAGGAAAAAAAAGATAAATGGCTTTCTTGATCATCTAGGAGTGCCACATCAATTCTCCTATGCCTAGCTTTATAATATATATAGATTTAAACTACAATTTATTTTATTATCCAAGAATAACAATTACAGCAGAGAAAAGGAAAAGTTAAGTAGAAGCATGTAGAGTAATTATTACAGTGGAAGATGAAACGTCAAAGAGACTTTGGGCTACTTTTGAAGTTTTAAAGTTTATTTTATTATCCAAGAATATCAATTACAGCAGAAAAGGAAAAGTTAAGTAGAAGCATGTAGAGTAATTATTACAGTGGAAGATGAAAAGTCAAAGAGACTTTGGGCTACTTTTGAAGTTTTAAAATAAGCTAAACAGAAAATTATTTCATATAATAAAATTGAACTACCAAAAGTTGGAGGCTTTTATTTAGATATATTTTTCTATTTTATCTTTGTATATTATATAATTATGTTTGTTTCTTTTTTGACAGTATAGATTTTTTTATCTTTTCCTATCTTGACTAATTCTTTTTTAAAAATATCATTTCGATATTTTTTTTCATTTCTAATCGCGCGAAGCGTGGATAAGTTAACTAGTTTTATTGATAAAATAGAAGCCTATGAACTAATACAGGTTGTGTTTGTAAAAATCTCCAACTCCCCATTCAATTTTTTATTTTTTATTTTTTATAGACAATTGCGTTGTTGCTACTGAGTTGCAGGTAGTGAAGTTTTAACATTGCTGATGCCAAAGAAACTATAATATGATATTACGGGCCATATTTACTTCTTAATTAGTCGTTCCTCTAAATAAATATTAACTTCCGTTACCCATATTATTATTATCTTGCTCTGTAGCGTATCGACAAGACTTCATTTGTTTGTGTGTGTTGTAGGCTTGCAACACTTCTCTTAATTCATATGCTTCAGCTCTTTCACTTTATAGTAGATGGTACTTCTCCTAAACAAATAGTGAAACAATTTTTTGTGAGATTGTTATTGTTGTCGTCTTTTATTTTTGTTTGAAATGATAATATGTATCAGTATTTGAATGTGAGAAGAAAAAAAGTTAGTCTGTAAATTTAATGAGATTTCTTGCAACCGCGCGTAACGCAGACAAATTCAATAATTTAGAATTACACAAGACAATAAGAAATCCCATGAGATAAACTATACATTTAATAACGCTTTTTCTGAAAATTAGGATGTATTAAACAGACTTTTACTTCTAATTAAATATGTCCTATGCCATTTATAAACAATATATTTGAATATTGAGCTTCTTTACCTTTTCTTGTACAATTAGGACAGATTAAAGACACCAAAGTCTTCATGATGCTCTAAACAAGATTCAAATTAAGAAATATCCATCAAAATTTATTGCATGTCTTATGCCGTTCTAACTGAACTTTGTAAATATGATTCAGAGATAATTAATTAAAATCTTCATATTTCCTAATTGCCTCAATAATGTAAGAATTAAGAAAGCTTATTTATTCATCAATACTTTTAATTATAGACTCAAGTTGTTGCATATACTATCTGTGTTTTCTTCTTTTTCAACTTGTTACCACTAGCAACTCTGATTAAGACGATCCTCCCTCATTTATTTAGTCAAGAAAAATGCATGAGTGATGTATATTCGAGAGAAGAAAAAGTAGTAGTATGTATATATAAGACATAACATATCAACAAAAACCTAGCGTAAATATAGACTGTACAAGTTAAACATACACTATTTTTTTTTTGGCCATTTTTTCCCTTCAAAATAGTTACATACAAGTGATAGAAAATAGATTGGAGAAATATAAATAAAGACTTGGATCGATAATCCAGCATGATTTGAGCTGTAAAATATATATATATATATATATATATATATATATATATATATATATATATATATATATATGCTGATATAGGACTATAGGAGCTACGAAGCCATTAGTTGTTTCACCATATCGGTTCCAGATCTAAATATGGAGTTGCATCGGAGCACTTCATCCTCAAAACAGGATTTTTTGGCACAAATTCGAATTAGTCCAATCCACAATGAACATCAGATATGGAGCGGGAAACTAAAATAATAAGTTGTTCAATCATTTCGGATTCAAGCTTTAAGAATGAAGTCGTTGTTATTGTAGTAAAAGTGCTTTACCCCAACCCTAAGGGCCCAAAGTGGAATTTTCCATCGCAAATCCGAATTAGTTGAACTCCAAAGCGGATACAAGTGCAAAACCAAAAGAATTAAGTCGGTTAATCATATCGGATTTGGTTAAGAAATAAATCTTGAGCCTAACTCAACTCCAAAAGTTAGCTCATGAGGGGGATTACCCAAGCCATTATAAAGAGAATCCTTGATGTGGGACTTCTTCAACAGATTTAAGCTCTAACAATGGAGTCCCGATGCAAATTCAAATTTTAATTGGGCTCCATAACAAACATTAGACACAGAGTAAAAACCACAATAATATAAGTTGTTTCACCATATTGGGTTCAAGATTTGAGAAATAAGAAGTAATCTTTGATAGGAGCGCTTTACTCCTTAAGTAAAAAATTTCAACACGAACTAATCGAATTTCAAAATGAATATGGAGCACCAAGTGGAAAACCAAAAAATAACATGTTTCACAATATATATCTCTACACAGAAATTTAAACATATTGAGCCCGTTTGAATTGACTTATAAGCTGTTTTCAGCTTTTTTGAGTGTTTGGCTGACCAGCTTATAAGTCATTTTGTGCTTAAAATAAACCCAAAAAAATAATTAGACCCGTTTGACTTAGCTTATCTAAAGCAGCTTATAAGCTGTTTTTTTAAGCCCATCCAAACAGGCTCATTCTCTCTCTATCTTACTTTCTCTCTCTCTCTCCAACAATATCAATAACACCACCTCCCTCCCGCCATTAAATGCTATTGCATCCTCTTTATGCACTCTACATTAACTCCTTTTAATTTCCCACATATTCTTATCTCTCCACCTCTCTATTTTCTTCCCCTTCTTCTCCATATATTCTCATCTACAATTCTCTCTCTCTCTCTCTCTCTCAATTTTTCTTCTTCCTTTTTCTCTCAAGAAAAATTCTTCTTAAATTCTATTCACAAGAAAGTAATTGTTTTCTCATCACAAAAGAAAACCAAAAAGTGGTTTTCTACTTACTGTTTTTTTTTTAGATCTAACCCTAAAACTTCAAGAGGGTTTTGTGTTATTATTTCTTACTTCAAGGCTAGCTTCAAATACTGTGAGTTACTATATATTTTCGTGTGTCTTCTTTCTTTATTTTATTTTGTTGAGAACTTTTTAAGTTTTACCTAGTTCAAAAAATTGCTTTTTAAGCTCCCATTTGTCCACGCAAAAAATTTTGTTTTTTTTTTATTTAAAAGAGGATAAATTTAAAATATCGTTTGATCGTAGATTGTATTGATGTTTAAACTTGTTTTTGTTTTAAGATGAACTTCAAGTTTGACAAAGTGATTTTGATCTGTTTTTCAAGTGTTTTTTGTTTTCTACTCATAATATTTCAACTATTCTTAAAATTAAATGCATATCAAAACATAACTTGATTTCAAATACCCTTTCAATTTTTTTAAATAGTTTTTTTTTTTCAAATGTTACATTTTTTGTGTCCAAACGCTTATTTACTTAATAGTTCTTTTTGTCCGTTATCTTGTTTTGCAGAATGACGATTATGACTGAATTTGGAGTACTCTACCAACATATCGTGGACGTTATCTTAGGATAATAACTTAAGTGGAAAAAAAAAAAAAGGCAGTGTATGGACTTTGGGTCTCACAGCGTCAGCTCTTTCTTTGGTTTTTTTCCTAAGATAATTTCATTTTCAGTCTTTTTTTGGCACAGTAAAACAGACAGGAGAGAGAGAGACAGAGAGAGAAATAGAAAAGTCTTTTTGTTTGACATCTCAAAAACCAAAAGTCAAATTTTCCCATTTGTTTCTTACTACAAATTATCCAACTAATTTTCTTATTCAGATACAGCCAAAAACAAATGTATTAAACCTCAATTTCCCAAAACCAAAAAGCTACTTATAGTTATATATAAACAAGAAGTACAAAAGTAGAAGTCTCTCTAGGGTTTTCATGAGGGATTTGTATAATGATTTTTGAATGATGGGATGTGAATTTTGGTTTTCATAAAAAGTTCAAATTCAAGAAAAGTAAGTCATCTGAACCACTACTTGACTAACTCTCTATATTCTTCTACATTTATCATATGTAGTATTTCAGAGTTTGCCTTGATTTGACATTGTTTTTACGTACTGCTTCGCCATTTCCTCTTCATTTCCATTCCTTTCTTCTTTTCTTCATATCTTTTTTCGGAAACCGATCCAGAATTCAGACGCTTAAGTTTTGATATGCTAAGAAAGTTATACGGATCATGAAAATCGTGTATTTATGGAGAAAAAAAAATCATTTCCGAAGGTTTTGTTTAATTTGTCCACCTTTATAGTAATTATAACTAATGTTACAATTTTTGTTTTTGTTTTTTTTTTTAAATGTTTTTTGCAGGTAACAAATCCATAGCTTATCAAGAAGGATATTATAAAATATTTATAAGTCAAAATGTTTCAGCCAAACATGTTTGAGAGCCACCATCATCTACTTGATATGTCACCCAAATCACCAGAAGATGAGTTGGATTTAATTCGAGATGATGAATTTGAGAGCAAATCAATGACTGATATTATGGAAAATCCTTCTGGTGATGATCAAGATCCTAATCAACGTCCAAATAAGAAGAAGCGTTATCATCGGCATACACAGCTCCAAATTCAAGAAATGGAATCGTGAGAACTCTTATTTATAGTAACTTATATATATCATCAGCGTGAAAAAGAAAATTATTAGTGTAATAACGGAGCCTTAGGATGACTTTTTGGTTAGTTTTTCAAGATGAGTTTGAAAAACTGGTTTTGACTACTTTTTTAATGAAATTCTTTTTCACACTCGCTAAGCTTCAACTTCTTTTTCAAGTGAAATATATGTTCAACGTTGCTTTCAAATTTCAAGAAATGGAGTCGTAAGCTATCTAATATTTGTAAATTATATACATAGACGATGTAAGCAAAAACTATCAGTGTAATTTCGGAGCCGTTTGGACATACAGAATTTTCTCTTCCTTTCCAAAAATATTTTCAAAATATTGTTTGATTATAAATTGAAATGATTTTTTGAAGATGTTATTGACATCTTTTCCCGTGAATTCTTTTTTCTGCTCAAAAAATTTGAAGTTCTTAATTTCAAGTGAAATTAATGTTCAAACATAACTTCAACTTTCAAATACAATTTTTCAACTTCAACTTCAAAAATGCTTTATTTTCAAGTTTCAACCAAATATATGGCCAAACGTCTACTTAATCTTTTGTACTAGCTACTAAATTGTTGCGGTCAGATAACTAATTCTACTTATTATAGGTAATATGACGGTGTTACTGAAAATTGAGAAACCCCCTTTAGTTTGGTTAAATATTAACACAAAACTTCACAAGACATCTTCTTCTTTTTTTCTCAGGTTTTTCAAAGAGTGCCCTCATCCAGATGATAAACAAAGAAAAGAACTGGGGAAAAAATTAGGTTTAGAGCCTTTGCAAGTGAAATTTTGGTTCCAGAACAAGCGTACTCAAATGAAGGTGAGATAAAAAAAATTCCCAGTCAATTTTAATTTCCTACAAATTTTGCTCAATTTCTTTCTTATGAAGTATTTAAAATTGGATTAAACTTACACACATTGATACAATATAATATTTTACACTATGTGGTGATTTTTAATCCGTCTTATTTTAGGTTACTTGTCTCATTTTATAGTACATTGATTTTGAAACTATTGTTATTCTAGAAGTATTTTTACTATATCATCGATTTATATGTCAGTAAAAATATAGAAGAATTTTAGTATTATTCTTATTACTATTATTTATAGATATTAACTTATCTTTTACTTTTATTTTTGAGCTTAAATGCTGAAATATAGCCACTGAGTATTCACATAAATGACCTTAACTTTTTTGGATTGAGGCATAATTATTGCCGTTAAATTGAAATTAAACTCTTTCAAAATGTATAAAGCATTAAATGCCCTCATACATAATTTTGGGACATTTTCAAAGGAGAAGATTAAAATTTCTGTGATAATTCAATGGTCTAACTCTAATTAATTCCTATTACCATTTGCAGGCTCAACATGAACGCCATGAGAACTCACAATTGAGGGCTGAAAATGAGAAGCTTCATGCTGAGAACATAAGGTATAAAGAGGCCCTTGGTAATGCTACTTGTCCAAATTGTGGAGGACCTGCAGCCATAGGTGAAATGTCATTCGACGAGCAGCAATTGAGGATTGAGAACGCTCGTCTCAGAGAAGAGGTACTGCATGCATGAATTAGTATTTATGCCTGCATAGGCGAGTTCAGAATTTAAAATTGATGGGTTTATAAAGCAGTATAATCTTACTTAATATTAAAATCTTAGTTATTTCTTACATGTAATGTCTATTTATGCTTCATCTCAATATAAATTGGCTAGGTGAACCCATAGCAATAATTAATGGTAGCTTTGTCCAGCGGTAGAATCAAAATTTTAACTGGGGATTTTTAAATATAAAGAAGTATACCATGAAGAACCTAAGGAAATTCAAAATTTAGCAATAATTAATGGTAGCTTTGTCCAGCGGTAGAATCAAAATTTTAACTGGGGATTTTTAAATATAAAGAAGTATACCATGAAGAACCTAAGGAAATTTAAAATTTATTATATACATATAAAAATTAATTATAACCTTATATATACAGTAGTGTAATTTTTTTTTAAGAAGGGGGTTCTAACATCTTGCACCTCCTAGCTCCGTCAATTTGGGTTTTAATGGTTGAAAAGGTAATTTGGAAAATAAAGCATCTATAAAAGGTTTACTTCAATTAGTTCTTTAAAATTAGTGTAAAATGTATATATACGAATGATGTTTTCTCAAACATTTCGGAAGGTTTTTAGGCAGATTCAGAATTTGAAATTTATGTACATGTTAAACAGATATTACCGCACCCATAACGTAAATGATACATCGGCCAACAATGTCATATAACTAATTGGGAAAATAAAGTATATTATTTCCAGTTACCACACAACATTTATTTAACCATTTTATGTTATTGTTTTGCATTGTGCATTTTTCAGATTGACAGAATATCTGGAATTGCTGCAAAATATGTGGGAAAACCAATGCTTACATATCCTAATCTTCCAACTACTGGGCCAACCCGTTCACTTGATCTAGGAGTTAGTAATTTTGGGCCTCAGACAGGCCTAGTTGGTGAAATGTACAGTGCTGGTGATCTTGTTAGATCAGTTTCAGGCCCAACAGATGCTGATAAGCCCATAATTATTGAACTTGCTGTTGCTGCTATGGAAGAACTTATAAGAATGGCCCAAACTGGAGAACCTTTGTGGATTACTAGCCCAGATAATAATGAGACTTTATGTGAAGAGGAATATGTGAGGACTTTTCCTAGAGGAATTGGGCCTAAACCTTTGGGCCTAACATCTGAAGCCTCAAGAGAATCTGCTGTTATTATTATGAATCACATCAATTTAGTTGAAATTTTGATGGATGTGGTAAGGATTTTTCTTTAAGCAAGTTATACATTTGGCTGGTCGGCAAAAAATATTACATCCTGTAGCTAGATGTATAAACATATACAATGTATGTATGACATATGTATATCTTGTGCATATTACAGTTAATTTTTAAAAAATATACATTTGCCGCCTATTATTTTGGTGGGCGAATATATGGTGTAAATTTTTTAATTTTTTTTTTCTAATTAGAGATATAATTGGTAAATTACAAATAGCTAGTTTTGACCTTTTGGAATTAAAAATATCGACTGTAATGGAGTTTCAAATTTCACAAGTAAACTCTAAGATATTGTCATGGAATTTCACCTGTGGAATTTGAAATTTCATGATAGTGGCTATTTTTCAAAGACATGACCGGAAAAAGGCCTGTGAAAACTGTTTCTTCTATTCAATTACTACTGTCGCTCTTCAATTTTTTGGTTTTCTAATACTAATATTGCGTTCAATTATAATGTGGTATTGAATTCAGAACCAATGGACAAGTGTTTTCGCTGGCCTAGTATCAAGAGCATTGACCTTGGAAGTCCTATCAACTGGGGTAGCAGGAAATTACAATGGTGCTTTACAAGTGGTATGGTTTGACTTCTACTATTTCCCCTATATTATTCTTGAAATAACTATTGGTAACTGTTCATAAAATGTGAAGTAAGTAACCTGAAAAATAAGGCAAGTTACCTGCTACAACAAGTGTATATGTAAAATTCCTAAATATGTTCTAGACACTATATTCTAACTGGTGTGTCTTTTCGTTACGTTTTATTTTTAGATGACAGCGGAATTCCAGGTCCCTTCACCATTGGTTCCGACTCGCGAAAATTATTTTGTGAGATATTGTAAACACCATACTGATGGAACATGGGCTGTGGTTGATGTCTCCCTTGACACTTTGCGGCCCTCTTCAGTGTCGCGCGGTAGAAGAAGGCCATCTGGTTGTTTAATTCAAGAATTGCCAAATGGTTACTCCAAGGTAAAGCCAATCTGTATATTTAAGAAATCATAATAAATAGGATTAGCGACGGTTTTGTTGTTTAGTTATGTAATTTGTCAGTCGTTAATTACTGTCTTTTAGTAGTTGCAGTTTCATGATTTACTAATTATGCCTAATGTATTATCCCTCCAGGTTACGTGGATCGAGCACGTTGAAGTGGATGATAGATCTGTCCATAACATCTACAGACCTCTTGTCAATTCAGGCCTCGCGTTTGGGGCTAAACGTTGGGTAGCAACGTTGAACAGACAATGTGAACGGCTCGCAAGTGCAATGGCTAATAATATCCCAACAGGCGATGTTGGAGGTAATATATTGTAATTTGAGATATAATATCTTCGAGATCACGACTTGCTAATCTATTTTTTTTTTTTTTTTTGCAGTCATAATGAGTCCTGAAGGCCGAAAAAGTATGTTAAAACTAGCTGAGAGAATGGTGATGAGTTTTTGTGCCGGTGTTGGCGCCTCGACTGCTCACACATGGACTACATTATCTGGAAGTGGTGCTGATGATGTTAGAGTTATGACTAGAAAGAGTATAGATGATCCGGGGAGACCTCCCGGTATAGTGTTGAGTGCAGCCACTTCATTTTGGCTGCCAGTTCCTCCAAAGAGAGTCTTCGATTTTCTCCGAGATGAGAACTCTAGAAGTGAGGTAAGTGATAAGCCAATTGCACTTCAATTTACATTCAGCCATCGATACTCCCCTGATGAATGATTTGGTTCGATCGATTATTCCAAGAAAGTTATATGATACCAAATTTTCAGTTACTCCATTGTATGTAACTAAAATTATACCTTTTCCTATCTTCTGAATCATCACGGTTTTTCTTCCGTCAAATTTTTAAAACTCAATTGTGTCAACAAGGTTTTCCACGCTATATAACGATGAACTTATTATATTTTGTTATTATCTGACCATTTTGTAAAATGTGCAGTGGGATATACTTTCAAATGGGGGCCTAGTTCAAGAAATGGCGCATATAGCAAATGGTCGTGATCCAGGAAACTGCGTATCTCTGCTCCGCGTTAATGTAACGTCTTCTTCTTACTTATCTAGCTCATTAAACATTATTACTTTGACACTACTAAAAACACAAGAATTTCCTACAAGCCAATTTCTGATGGACGTGCCTCAGAAATTTGGCTCGTCGGAAGCTTTTCCAACAGAAATCTCATATTTCCTTCGGATGTTTGTGTGTTTTTAGTAGTGTGACATTAAGAGGGACCACTAAAATATTGTAAATTTTGTTGCAGAGCGGAAATTCAAGCCAGAGCAACATGCTGATACTCCAAGAGAGTTCAACAGATTCCACAGGATCTTATGTTATCTACGCTCCAGTCGATATCGTTGCGATGAATGTGGTGTTAAGTGGTGGTGACCCCGACTATGTTGCTCTTCTACCATCTGGATTTGCTATACTTCCAGATGGTGGTGGAGGAATTAATAGTGGATCGCTTCTCACTGTTGCATTTCAGATTTTAGTTGATTCTGTCCCCACTGCAAAACTATCTCTTGGATCTGTTGCAACTGTTAATAGCCTCATCAAATGCACTGTTGAAAGGATCAAAACAGCTGTAGCCTGTGAGAGTGCAAGATGAAAAATCTAAGGTAAGTTATTTCCTATTTTTATAGATTGAATATATATACACCGACATTGTAAGAACTTTAAAGTAGCACGTTACAAAATTACCTATCATATTTTTCAGTATATTGAACCCGTTTTTTGTTGCCAATTAGTACCGGTTGTTCTTAGGTTGTTGGCATTATAAAAAATTCTTTTGCTTTGTTAGATATAGAAATTAAATTAACACATTTTGTTATGAATTGGATTTAAGCTAAATACACTGAAATTGTAAAAAGATTGTAACACTATTAGTATAGTTTAATCTGTAATAGCATGTTAGTTGCCTTTTCTCGAGGTTACTCATTAATGCTTATCATAGGTTGTTGGCATTATAAAAAATTCTTTTGCTTTGTTAGATATAGAAATTAAATTAACACATTTTGTTATGAATTGGATTTAAGCTAAATACACTGAAATTGTAAAAAGATTGTAACACTATTAGTATAGTTTAATCTGTAATAGCATGTTAATTGCCTTTTCTCGAGGTTACTCATTAATGCTTATCATTGAGATTTACTTGTATTTACTATATAAGTGACTTGATTGTGTGATTATTATTACTGGGTCGATGCATACAATTTAGCTTCTATCGCTGACAATGTAGCAGTTTTTGTACCTCTATTAGCTAGTACAATATTCTTTTACATTATGAGTATATAAAGTAAAATCTCTAATTTCATTGTCTATTTATTGGGGTTCATAAGTATAACTTTTCTTCAGCTTCCAATATATAACGCATGCTAATCATTTGAGTCTTTACTGCAGTTAAATTTGAAGGATGGAGTATAGATGGTGAGTTTACTCAAAATATATATGGTTGGAGGCTAAAGGAAGGAGTCAAGAACGAACCTCAAAAGTAATCCTTGCTAGCTATAAATGGAAAAACAGAAGCAAAAAAATTGAATTTTGCCAGCATGGATGTGTAATAGGTTCGGGTATTGACTTCGAAAATATTGGAACTTTTGATATGTAAACCAAGACCTTCTTATTTTTCATGATCAAGCTTCAAAGTTTGTCAACTTAAGGCTAATTATGTTATTAGTAGCATTTTTACTTTAGTTTGATTTTGTAAGCTTAGTTTTTTTCTAGCAAGTTCATGAGTTCTTTCATTTTAATAGAAGGTTGTGAGTACATCTTCATATTCTTTTCTAGTTTAAAAAATTGTGTCACTACACCAAATAGAAGCGTAAAATGGGGATTTATTTACCCCCGCCCCACTTCTCGTTACAATAACTATAACGTCTCAATTTCAAACTAGTTGAGTTTGGCACACCACATTACTATTTTCACTTTACTTGGACATGTCATTTCAATATTCAATAGGAAATTACTTACCACAAAGAGCCTTACCTCAAGAAAAAAAGTTATTTGTATCAAGTTTACAATATCAAACAAATAATTACCAGTCAAGTTTTTCCTTAATTATTAGGAAGAAGATCACTTGGACAAATCCAGGGTATTATATTTGCTTAGGCATGCACCTAATGCATGCAAGGGTAAGGGAAGGAAGTTTCCTTTGGCACGTATAAGTAGCTATCACATATCTAAGTTTCAAAAGTCAAATAAGAGAGATTTGCAGACAAAAAAAAAGCCTGAGACACGGAATGAAAGGCGGGCGACCAAGTTTCAGTTTTACAAATACATTTATTTCCATAACCCATGGTTAATGATATCTATTCTCACTAAAATTTGTAACTGTTAATATTAAATTGCTTGATCGCTATTGACACAGAATACCTCCCTAAAAAAAGAAAAAAGAAAGCTTAAACTTAGCATATGCCAAAAGAGTCCTACCTCTTTTACTTGATGTTCTCTAAACCAAAACTTAATTTAAGTAATGCTAAAATCATGCTGATATTTGGCAAAATTCCTAGTTGCTGAAATTCCGGCCAAAATTATTCCACAACAACCCCTAGTCAAAGTTCAAAATATAGGATCATTGCAACTGAAGAATATTTTACCATCCTTGGTAACTTTTTCCAGGAGATATTAATATGTCTGACACCCTAAGTTTGTTTAGAGTAAATTTGAAAATATGACGTCTCTTCTCATGATCTGAAGTTCATTAAACCGTTTGCAGGAAACTATGAATATGACTGACACCCTAAATTTAATTGGCATCAACCTTTCAGATCATAATTTAATAAGCTCTGAGTTTTTTCAGTAATCCTAGTGGTACCCATTTCTGCCTCGTCTAATTAAGTGATCAGCATTCACTACAAAGTACAAGCAAGTTCAATTTAGGATTTTTTTTTTTTTTTAAGTTTCCCACCCGGTATCCGATGGCAGTGTAAAATTTCTTACACTATTGTAATTATAAGTAATCAGTAGCGGCGGAGATAGAATTTAGAGTTTATGGATTCTAGATTTTAGAAACTATAATTTGCCGGTTTTTTTTATAAATTATTTATGCATATTAAATAAATTTTTAAACACAAACACAGAGTTTGAACTAAAGTTACTAAGTGTTGTTGAACTTGTAGCGAAGCTCTAACCAATGGCGGTGCTACCTTTGTCCAAGGAGAATAATTAAATTGATAGCCTTTCGTCAGAAAATTAAACTTTATATACAAGTCAACTTTCTTAATGTGTACTTACTATATGTTGAATTCTCGTGACTTCTTCGTATATTGACTATTCTATATTATGAACCCCTTAATGAAAATACTGACTTCAGTACGGTAAATATTAACTATAAATCCATAATAAATGGAATCAGTAAACTGAAAATAAGACAAATAACCTTCTATAGCAGGTTAAGTTTTGTGATAGTAGTATAAAAATTCATTCATTGACGGTTGAATAGCTACTTAAATCCAATACGTGTACTTATGGTGTGCCTAATTGTAAATTTGCCAAGATTGTAAAGCTAAGAGATTAGTTGAATGTGTAATAGTTGTTGACAAGACACTAAAACATCCCTTCCACAAATCCTTAATTACTTGTCATTGGTATATTTTGACTTTTGATTTAGAACACCTAAATTGTTACACACCTTAAGCGATACGTAAAAGAGGTGTGCATTAGCCAAACAAAGTTGGTTAGGACTTGAAACCGTAAAACTTGTTTCACAACTACTCCCTCCGTTCACTTTTACTTGTCTACTATGAATTTTGCACACTCCTTAAGAAATAATAAATGAAGAGTATTTTATCATGATACCCATATTAATTAGTGTATAGTCTTAAGATTTGAAAAATGATTTGGAAATATGAGTAATTAACACTAAGGGTAAAACAGGAAACATAAATTGTTTTCTCTTGATATGTGAAAATTGACATGTAAAAATAAAAATCTATTTTTAGAATAGTGGACAAGTAAAAATGAACGGAGAGAGTAATTTATATACATATCAGTCGAAGTATAGAAGTGGGGAAAAATAGTTACTTACTACTATAATTAACCAGTGATAACTCTGCAGTGTATTTAAAGTTTTAAAACTTTTGTATGTTTACACCCCAAATGGATGCAAGAAATGTACGTTTCTTGCTGTTCTCACATATATCACTCAATCATGGTAAATTTATATGTATCTTCACTTTAATTAATTTCTAATTCTAAGGTCAAATGTTTGGTTTGGTGCAAACATTGCGAGTATATATTTAGACACATACTACTCCATTCAGTTTATGTGACACTTTGCTTTTTAGTCTATTTTTAAAAGAATACATGAACAAAATTAGGAAATAATTAATTTTAAACTTCTCATAACTTCTCATTTTATTCTTATGAGATTTTTTTATAATCACACAAATATTATAGTAACATATTTAAGATCTAAAGTTTCAAAAAATTTATAGTTCCACAAATATTATAATATATTATTTTAGACCACAAATATCAAAAGTCTTTCGACGATATAATGGAGGAAGTGTCATATATTCATTGAAAATTAGTAAGTTAGTGTAGGTAAGTTTTTATACACCGTTTGCCTGAGGCATGAGCATAAAGAAGCAGCATTTATGTAGCAATATGCATGCTCAAATGATCTTCCTCTTGAATTTGTTTTTCTGCAATAATTAGTTCAGAGAACGAATTCAATATCAAGATGCTTCTACTCTCATAACCAGGCAGTACATTAACTACCAAACCTAACAAGAATTAAATTGAAGAGGGTATCAATATAAATAAGCGAAGCCAGAATTTCAGCTTGTTTAGGGTATACAATTTGAACGACGAGTTCAAGTGTTAATAATGAGTTCTAAATTAAGTATTTATATATATTTGATAAATTTCTATATACAAACAAACACTTTTCGAATAAAATTATTGAATTCACCCAAACTCGTACTCGGATTTCTATCTTATCTTCGCCACAAGATTCCTAAATGACGTAAACAACAGTGATGGGTCTATTAATATTTAATGCTACGACCATGCAGCACTTTTTGATGATGTGATACTAATAATTGGGGACAGTCGAATTCATTATTCATGACATAATAAATAATAAAAATGTAGTGTTTATGAAGCAGCTAGCTGCAATACACTGTGTGAAGAATGAAAATGTACATGCAATATTAATATCCTATTTAAATAAGATGGTTGTGTTAAGCAGCAACAATTTAATTGGAGGAGCAAATGGTCTGGCAAGAATCTCAGGGTTGTCGGAGTATATTTATGGTTGTCGTTTTTTTAGTCAATTTAACTAAATCTTGAAACAAAATTAGATTCGATTTACACAATATTTTTATATTAAAATTTTTATATTTGAAAATTAGATGAAAAAACTATAAGTTGCAACTTTTTCCATATCAATTTGGTGAAAAAATATATCTTAAAATATTGGTCAAATTTCATGCAGTTTGAATCTCGAAAAGCGAATAGTGCCACATAAATTGGGACAGAAGTGTTGGGTTTTGGGCCCTTTCCCTTCCTATGTGGATAAATAAATACCCAACTTGGTCCAGCCCACTTATATTTTGTTGGCTCATACATTAAAAGACCTATTAGGTCTAATTTGGGGGCAAGTAACATAGTGAGAAAGAACAGCCTTTCAACAAAAATAGAGAGAGAGAGAGTGCAGATTTTCCTTCTTAAAATCTGTCTGTGCAGCCAAATTGTTTTGTCGATTCCCGCTTCGTTCCTTGTCCGATTGAGCTAATTTTTGGACAGCGTGTTCCTTTCATCTTAATCTTTGATTGGGAACTGACAGAGGTAGATTTGGAGACCCGTAGCTCCAGATTTTAGTCGGTGAACAGTAGCTGCGTTTTTGGGTGACTTTCTTCCAATTTTTTCTTGTTTGATGGTTGTTCTTGTTGTTATTGTTGCTCCGCATTTGACATTCATATTGTAGCCATTTTGGAGAACTTTGTAACTCTCTCATTTGATATAGTGGAGCTTGTGGACCCGTGGATGTTTCCTCTTCACCTTGAAGGGGTTTTACACGTAAATTTGGTATCTTTTGCAATTGATTTATTTTGTTGCTTTGCTATTTCTAGAAACTCCTATGTTATAATTCCCTACATATGTTTCATAACCTCCTTACTTCCAAAAGTTAGAGTTCATGATTCAAAGGCATGACTTCTTTCTTGATAATCCATAAATGTTTTCCAAAATGTCCCTATTTTCCGAGTCAAAGATTTATGATTCTATAAGCTTTTATGACAACAACAACGGACATGTTTTTACAATATGAATGACGATGCTAAAGATGAGAATGTTTCTATAAGGATTACGATGATGATGATGATTTCATATTTAAAAGTCCCGAGCTTATGATTTCAATGTGAATATGAGAATGTTGAGTTATTTTCGTGATTTTCTCGATTTTATTCATTGTTGTTGACTTCACCTTATAATAATTGTTCCTTCAAGGTGAGATATAGCGATGATGATTGCTCCATAATATAAATCGGAGGTTACCGACCTTACGTCACTCCGATAGAGTCGTAGCTTTTATTTGGCTCTCATGCATGCTTTATATATATATATATATATATATATATATATATATATATATATATATATATATATATATATATATATATATATATATATATATATGTATGTACTTTCTCACACCGCGCCGTGCTATAGTCGGCCGGGCATGGCACGTAGATGTGCACACCACTGCAGTGGGCATGTTATGATATCGCCTCGGACGCGGGCTAATGATGATAACACCGAGCCTTAATGGCCGGGCATGATACTATATATATGACATCGAGCCTTAATGGCCGGGCATGGTACTATGTATATGTATAAAAAATACTTTTTTAAATGCTAAGCATGCATGACATCCGCCTTATGAGGCATCCAGATGTACAGGTTATCTCTCTTATTCCATGTTACCTTCCATATCTATATTATGTTGTTATTCATGCCTTACATACTCAGTACATTATTCGTACTGACGTCCTTTCTTGTGGACGCTGCGCTCATGCGCGCAGGTAGGCAGGGAGATGGATCAGACCCGTAGGTGTTCTATCAGCGGATTCTCACGAGCACTCCACTTACTTCGGAGTTGCAGTCTATTTGGTATTGTCCTTATGATCATTGTATTCTATGTAGAGGCTCGTAGACGTGTGTGTACAGTTAGATGTTTTATAACTCCACCGGTTCATATTGTTGTATAATATTTTGGTGGCCTTGTAGGCCTTATTTTGAGCTCTTAATACTTTACTGTTAGCCTTGCCGGCTTTATGATATACGTTATGTTGTGGCGACCTTATCCGTCCGCATATGAACATATATGCTGAATGATCGGATATTTCTATGTTGGGCCTTTTCTGTGTGTAGGTGTTCTTTGAGTTATGGTTTATAATATGCAAAGTAACGAATAAGTCAGGTGGCTCCCGGCCTACGGGTCGGAGCCCGTCATACTCCTAATAGGGGTGTGACAAATTGGTATCAGAGCAGTTCGTCCTCGGGAATGTCTACGAGCCGTGTCCAGTAGAGTCTTGTTTATGGGTGTGAAGCGCGTCACACTTATAAACAAGAGGTTGCAGGACATTTAGGAACCATTGACCTTTCTTTCTTATCTTAGATCGTTCCATAGAGCTAAATCATAGGATATGATGTCCCTAATCCTAATCCAAATGTTTTAATCATGGATAAGCAGTTGATTATGCCGCTACGAGGAAATTGCTGAGAATTGAAGTTGTTCATTTGAAAGGTATGTTTCCTGTTTTATTAATATGGATAGATGTTGATATAAGAACTTGAGCAAGATATTATGGGTATTTGTGATTGCTCTGTGGGGCATTGGATGTGTTTTTGGGGCTGTGTGTAGGAATGAGATAGTAAGAATTATAAAGGAAACTCTGCCGAAATTTTTACAAATTGAATTGTTTGCATGTTTATAGAGAAAAAGTAAAGGGAAAATGTGACCATCAGCCATTGGTAAGTCATGATTGAAGGGATAACTATGAGATGCTTTCAAAGAGAATTTTTAGAATGATCTTAATTTAATTTAAAGGAGAAACCCTGGAGGAAAAAAAAGATTAGTAATTAAAGAAAGTGGAATGAGTTGCATCCAAGATTTCAGAGGATTGAGACCTGTTGGAAACATAAAGAGAGTTGACATTAAGAACTCAAATACAGTATTACGATTTATAGATTAGATTGGTTAGTAAGTGATAACAAAGAGATATTGATATGGGAAAGAAAGTTAACGAGTACGGGAAAGTTCCACCCTAGAAGTGTATATATATATACGAGATCAAGATGGGTTTGTACTCATAGTGGAATGTTCTGTAAACTTCTAGGTAGATAATATTAAGTGGTAAACAGGAAAGATCCCTTTAAGAGTAAAGGAAACCAAGGAGGACCTTGAGGACAGAAGCACGAGAAAGCGCGGTTATAAATTAATTAAAGGAAGTTATGTGATCGGTGACGAAAAGAGGAAGCTTAATAAATTAGTAAGGTTGGCCAAAGGTAGACAGTGATGGAATACTACAGTGGACTTGGAATAGAGATGCGATTATATAGGAAACAGGACAAATATACGAGGAATAGACATACATACGAGCAAGCTATGGTATCGTAAAGGGAAATAAGAAATAAACGAAGGAAGAAAGAAAACGGCGTAATTTACTAAAATTTCATGATGAGAACGAGAATCGGCGGGACATTAGAAGGATTATGATGCATGATTATGATACAAACAATTAGTTAAGAGAAACTATGGGACACTATGAGCCAAATTAAAGAAAGGACGAATCGTGAGAATGAATGAGAGAGAGTATCGACTTTTACTGGTATGGTATAAACTCAACTCGGAATCGGGAACCAAGAGTAAGAGGAATCTCAAGGGTACTGGGGAAAGGATAGCTATGAAGGAAAATTGCGGCTGAAGGAGCATGGCATAGTCGGGCATACTATAAGGAGCCTAACGAATTCCGATGTCACCATTGATTCATTAACCTGGGGACTATTAGGCATGAAGGAAGGAAGTGGTTTGAGTTGTGTCCAATATGTATGGATGACTTAATACAAGAATCCAGTTAGCAAAAGATAAATAAGTCAACCCATGCGATGGAAGTAACTCCGGCATTATATGGACTAGAGAAGTTAAAGGATTGCTAGGGTCGGCCAAATGACTACCAAAACGATCAATACTCGAATGTTACTGGTATATGAGAACATTCTTAGACGAATTAGAATATTCCCAAGTACAGAAGAAGGAAACGTACTGGCTTGAAGGAGTCAAAATTCGAGATGAACTAATATAGCAAGGATGTGCTAAAAAAAAGGGGAAATGGACTAAATGCATGTATATTATGAGTCGGACATGGGAACGGAGGCATGACAAGATAATACAGGTTTAGAAAATCAAGGAATTAAGTTTTATCACTGCAATACATTGTGTTCCGGGCTATGATTCGAATCGCTCATACCAGAGAAATTTTTTGTTACAATTAAATATGCAGCAACGTACCCCAAAAAGGTAACAGAAGAAGTGAGAAGGCATACAAGTGACCAAGGTTAAGTATCAAGGACAGTCATGATTAGTAAAGAGAAATCGTAGCACTGGAAGAGGGGAGAGTTTTAAAAGAGGAATATTTTTAGGAATTTCAATGATCGTCAAACGAAAGAAAGACAATATGCCTATGGATAGCATGACAGCAGTACTACCTGAGACTAGAAAACATCTCCTGCGTCGTGAAATCATAAGTCACCGTTTATATCAACTCGTGAGAGTATATGTCATAGGACCATATAAATAACCGTCTTGATGAAATGGCTAGTAAAATGGTGTGTGGACGACAATAAATATTTGAAGAAGGATGGAAGCTACTTGAGTCTCAATTAGCCGCTGGTATAGGAGAGCCAAAGACTTAAAGAGGGAAGCACACTCATATTGAAAGGAAGTTGTAATTAAGTATGATTTTATTTTTAGTCTCATGCTTATGAGTTATTTTGTAATGATGTTAAGATTGGAGGAGAGGAAATTGGAGGAAAGATTCAAATATGGATTTGAAAATATTTTGAATAGTGGATTAGCTTGAGATATGATCATTAGTATGTTGTAAGTATAATCTTGTGATAGGGGATAACAACGATGATAAGAAAATGTTGTATACAAGTGTATAAGGAATGGTGCTGAGGATTGTTGTATGGGTCGAATGGAGTCCCATTTGAATATAGATCCCTTAGCTATGGTATTTTTAACGCATTGGATGAGTAATCTGAGGTAAAGTAATTAATGAGAATAATAAGTCATTGGCAAGGAAATGCTATTGCAAGCCATCTGGACTCTACCATAGGTAGAACTATGATGATATTGTAAGGAATTAAGGAGTTCGACAAAAGCATTAAAAAGGAGATGGAATGATATGTATATAAAATCGATTAGTACTAAGAGAAAAATCTAAAGTAGCACTAGAGAAGCAAGCAAGGAAAAGTGCCACAGCTAAATAAGAAAGTTACCCACTAGTAGAGAAATAGAGGGCTACGAAATAGGAGGGACTAAGTCAACGGAAGGTGAAGTCATGGAAGTAGATGAAGATAAGATCGCAGGAAAATGATTCAAGGATATAAATAAAAGAGATGGACATTTAATGAATTAAGAGATCCGCTTGACTGATAAACCAAAATGACAGATAATTGCGTCAAACTATAGGAAAGACCTATTAAGTGAGAATCAGGCAAAGGTTAAAAGTAGAAGGAGAACCCCAAAGGAAATGATCAAAGGATATCACGTTTGATTGGAACAAGCGGCTGACAGTGAGACCTCGTGGAACAAGCAACATAATGGCTCTTATTGGAAAAAGGGATGAATGAAGGTTACAGACAAAGGAAAGAATGAAAAGATTCGAATTCACTGCATGACTAGAAATCTTGGTTATTCTTCCACAAATTTCCGAATTCACCCCTAAGTTATTTGCCGAACGAAGGATCAGAAAATTTAAGAGTAAATTGAAGGAAATGAATCATTAAAGAAGAGGTTTGAGATGTTTTTTTGTATAAGTACAAGAATTACCGTTAGTTAGCTAAGTGCCAGAAATCCAATTGAAGGAAAGAGAAACTAAGTGAGACATTTCTGTGTTACACTAGTTGAAAGATAAAGTACCGCAAAGATTAATTCGACTGATATAGAAAGAAAAGGATGCTAAAATGTGACCAGTCTCGAGGTTATCTCTAAGGGAGGAAGAATAAGAATAAGTAAACAAGAAGACAAAGGCCTGGGACATCTGTGAAATGTAAGAAAGATACGTGGAGATCGAAGAGAACAAGAATTTTCGAATAAAAAGAAGATAGGATCAAAATTGGATAATAGTATGTGGTAAGTACTGGATGAAAGGGCATACAAGAATGTAAACAAAGAAGGCTGAAGAGACAATGAGAACGATAAAGCACAAAGAGTTAGTAGACAGATAGATAATAAGAAAAGAGACGACCTTGAGTACGGACGTAAATGTGGCCACAAAAGAAGAAGGATACACTACGTAATTCGGATAAGTTCAGTTTTAAATGAGCAAGTAATACTGGAAGTAAGTAAAGTAAATACTGACAAATACAGGTAAGAACATTAACATCTACCTCAGAGCGAACTCTACCCTCAACATTCGAGGACGAATGTTTTTAAAGGGGGGGGGGGGGAGAATATTACACCCCGCACTTTCAGTGTTACACCCCGTACCTCAGAGAAGCACTGGTTAAATTTGAATGTAAGTATGTCGAGCTATGACTAGGTAAAACAACTTTGGAGTATGAGGAACGAAACATTATTAAGTATATGGTTTAAGTAAAGGATGAATTATGATCTTGTAAGTCGTAACCGAGAAGGACAACCTTGGAACCAAAGGACATGACCATTATCAAGTATGATTAGTGATAAATATCATGTAATCAGAGTTTCGGAAGATTTTGGAACCAAGCAAATCAACGAAAATAAGCTTGTCGAAAATTTGGAACAAGTTGGTAGAATTAAGGACAGAATTTTGGGTCAACTTTGGAGGGGTATATCTTTAGGTATATGGGGAGTTTTAAGGTGTTTCAAAATCTTAAAAGGAAGTTCGTCGAGTCTAGTTTCCAACGCAACAAACCTCTCATCGATACGACGTCGGAATAGAGAATTATGGACGTTACAAGTTAGGCGGGCAGAGCAGGGCGCGCTACTACAGTGATGCCGACTTTGGCACCCTATATAAGGGGAAAAACCCCATTTTTTCTTCACAAAAATTTCCCAAATGTTCTAGAAAATTCAGCCACATATGAGAGCATATATATAACATAAAAGCGAGGATTTTGAGAGATTTCAAGTTACGGAGTATTAATCGAGGTCCGGACAACGTGTGGTCACGATTATAGTTTTGTCTTGCGTTGGAATTGGCTTGGATTCAAAGTAAATATTGGAGATATTGGTGCTCTAGAAATAATAAGGTATGAATCTCTCCTTGTTAATATTAATTTCTCTTTATTTACGGAGATAAAGTTATTACATAGTCGTATAATAAGTTGGATAGTTGAGAAACTTGGAAAACATCGTGTGAGATGTTTTATGGAGCCTATTGGTGTTTATAATGTTTTTGTGATGTTGGTATTATTGTTGTTGTTGTTGGTTATTGGATTGTGATTTCGGGCTAGGCATATAAACAGGGGAGACGCTGCCCGAATTTCGACAGATTCTAAATGGATTTAAATTAAGGGTTTAAGACGAGCGTATGATGATGAGCCTAACAATAGTATGAATGGTCGTATATGTAGATTATGAGGCTACAAATGATCTTAAGTGAATTGCAAGACAGGAAGTAATTTGGAAGTCGAGAAATTATCTTCCAGGTATGTTAAGGCTAGTCCCTTTCTTCTAAAGGCATGATTCCTTTCTTATGAATCCAATAGGCGTTTTCCAAATGCCCCATGATCCCTCAATGTGAATCCATAAATGTTTTCCAAGAATATTCTTATTCTCAAAAGCTAGAGATTCATGATTCATAGAGTTCTTATGATGCTAAAGATAAACATGTTTTATGATGACGGTGATCTTATTTCTAGAAACTCCTATGTTATAATTCCCTACATATGTTTCATAACCTCCTTACTTCCAAAAGTTAGAGTTCATGATTCAAAGGCATGACTTCTTTCTTGATAATCCATAAATGTTTTTCAAAATGTCCCTATTTTCCGAGTCAAAGATTTATGATTCTATAAGCTTTTATGACAACAACAATGGACATGTTTTTACAATATGAATGACGATGCTAAAGATGAGAATGTTTCTATGAGGATTACGATGATGATGATGATTTCATATTTAAAAGTCCCGAGCTTATGATTTCAATGTGAATATGAGAATGTTGAGTTATTTTCGTGATTTTCTCGATTTTATTCATTGTTGTTGACCTCACCTTATAATAATTGTTCCTTCAAGGTGAGATATAGCGATGATGATTGCTCCATAATATAAATCGGAGGCTACCGACCTTACGTCACTCCGATAGAGTCGTAGCTTTTATTTGGCTCTCATGCATGCTTTATATATATATATGCTTTATATATATATATATATATATATATATATGTACTTTCTCACACCGCGCCGTGCTATAGTCGGCCGGGAATGGCACGTAGATGTGCACACCACTGCAGTGGGCATGTTATGATATCGCCCCGGACGCGGGAGGCTCAGACGCGGGCTAATGATGATAACACCGAGCCTTAATGGCTAGGCATGATACTATATATATGACACCGAGCCTTAATGGCCGGGCATGATACTGTTATACCCCATTTTAACCGGGTTGAAGCGGTGTACAACATATTGGAGATTCCTCTTTGTTTTATTTTTAAGGAGTCGCCACCTAATTGATTTTAAGGTGAATTAGGGCACCTAATTATTAGCTAAGGTAAAACTAACTAAACCTTCATTGATAGTCTGCTAAATCAGTATGATTCTAGGTAAGGGTTCTATATTATCCTAAAGGGAAGGGGTTAGGCATCCTTTAGAATCCGTTAACTACGGCTATCCGGCCAAACTTAGGTCAATTAATCAAAGCTAAATAAGATGCTTGAAATTTTAAGAAAAGAGAGTAAAGAAATGTCGCTTAGCTTTTTTAAGGAAAAATATAAAAATGATGCTTTAAGATAAGATTTAGAGAAAATATAATAATTTGCATAAAAGAAAAAAAATTTAAATGCCATTTAAAATAAGATATATAGAAAATATAATAATTTGCATAAAAGAAAACTTCAAAAAAAAAGCCATTAAAATAAACTTATAAATGTTGCAAAGACTTTAGGTAATAATGCTATTTAAAATAAAATTTGCATAAAATATATAAATAGAATGAAACGCGAGTTTATGCAATGCTTTAATAAATGTTTGAAACGACTCAAATGGCAAGACATTAATTGATTTCGCGATTTAAGAGCATAAACGAACTATAAAAAAAAAAACAGCTTATGTGAGCTTTCTTTATCCTTTTATTAACTATGCTAAAATATGCGTAATTGACTCAAAATTTAAAAGGTTATTTATAAAATATATTTTGAGGTTATGCTTGCGTATTAGTGGTATTAGAATTCCCAAGATAATGAAATATGATTCCTTTAACTCGGAAAAATGCGAATTTTACGCTATTGAAAATCCATTATTCTAAAAGTGAATATTATAAATACTATAAGTAACTTTAATATAAAGGGAAAAATGAAACTTATGGAATTAATTATTTGTTTTTCCTTAAATTAACTACCCCTTACTAACACTGAATTCTATACTAATCTACAAAGGTTCATTTAGCTAAGGAAACAAACAAATAAAATGTTAGTTGCACAAATACAAATCAAATGCATAGAAAATGAAATAAGGGAGAAAATAATATCAAAATGGGCTCAGCCCACTTTCGGACTGCTGATTGGGCTGCTAGTAGGAGTGGGCTCAGCCCACATTTTTAAATGCTGCGTTCAAGGGGCTGCTGTTGGGCTTCGGCCCAATAACAAACTTTCATGGCTGTTGTGGGGGTGGATACGAGAGGAGTCATGTTGGGCTTTTAGCCCAACGCCAAATGCGGAAGAAGAACGAGTCCCTAGGACTCATATGCGATGGTCATGCATAAACAAAAGAAAAGACAGATTAGTATACGATCAATAAGGCTTAAACATGTAAAGATACAAATTCAAAGCAAATTCCATGGATTATATATGTACTATGTATATTTAAGTATATTTCGTACTTGCACAGTCATATGGATAGGGATGTATTAAATACACTAACATATATGAATTCAAATAAACCCAAATTTCACACAGATCTGATCCTACCCTCTTGAACCTTTCTCGAGACAGTTTGAGGGCAAGAAAACAGCAAACCAATATTCCAAAGTATACTTACTAAGTATAACAGTCTACGAGCAACTTAACGACTTTAATTAAACGCTATGGACTGCTTCTAATTAATATATCAGCAGCTTCCAAACAACCAAAAAAAAATGAGTTGACAGGTATGAAACTGGACAAGATTAAGTAACACTCTTAACATGCAACTAATATTCCAACACATTAGACAGCACAACCACAAGTCCTTGAATTCGTATTCATTGCCACAGATAAGGTCAACATGGTTTTAGCATAGACTTCTATAACTCTGACTCCTACGTTCATTGATCAAACAGATAAGATTATACTTCTTACAGTCTTAAATTAACTCTGTCAAAACTACATTCTCAATGACAGATTTGGGAAAAAGGATCTCTTAGTACAACTCTTCTTTAGTCAACATATAAAAGAGGAAAAGGCATTGAATTGAGTCTCAGACCAGAAAACACACAACTGCATGTTTCCTCAATAAAGAGTTTCAACTATTGATCACAAGCTTCAACAGAATGCCCACACAGTTTTAAATATCCGGGATTGAATTTAAAAGCTTTTGACCCAAAAAAGAAAAAAATATTCTGAGAATGTAGATACCAAAACAAACAACAAGTTGATAACATAGGCCACATGGTTTAAACAGAGTCATTTAAGGGAGCATACAAAGGTCTTGGTTACTTTAATAACTCAAGTCACGTGACATTTCACCCTCAAAAGGTGCAATTTTAAGTTTAGCAGGCATAAAGGTGCTGTCCTAGAGTCAACTACGCACCTTGCAAACAATAATGGGTTCAAACAACATATCTCAGATACATTACTCTAGCATGTTACACACCATAAGCCATAAATAACCTTGAAGATGACTTAAACAAGTATCGGCATGCTTTAAATGTCCATTCCAGCTTATACATTAGTCTAGGCCAGATAGCAGGTAGGCAAATATATGAGCTTATATACTGCATAGCATGCTCACATCAGGTTGAGCAGTTACAATACACAATAGTGAAAATTAAGCATAAAAAGGCAACAAGATAGCCAATCACAGGGAAACTAACTATATTAACATGATTTTCATATTTCTAGACCATAGCAAAGTGTGACATTAAACCAGTGCCATAGTAGAGAGAGCTAAGCAAACCCATGTTTTAGCTAATATGCAAGGATCAACCATGGCTTTCTTGGTAGTGCTTAAGTCAACAAAACAAACATGATGAGGTTCAGACTAATTGGTAGTGTTATAAGGCAGGGATTACACATTCAAACATAGTCATCTTGACAAAGGAGAGTCTAAACAGGCACTTAACAACAACACACTTGAGTTATTTATAGCATCTCTTTATCATTTAACCAGACTATATTTCTATATTTAGCACAATAAATAAGCTAACAATATTCTAAATAGGATTATATCACGTGCTTGGGAAAGTGGCAGGCAGAACATAGACAAATATACACATAACAGCCTGATTCAGGACCATAATACTTAGATCTTACTACACAGCAGTTCACTAATCTATTTTAACCGGAGCAACACATAAATCAACTAAACTAACATATCATATATTCCTACCTTAAATATACCGGACCAACGTAATACTTAAGACATATTCAATTAAAACAAGCTAAACTAAAACATAAATCATGCTCAACAGACCTTGCCCATACGTTTCAGGCTAGACTAAGGCATTTCCACGCATACAACTACATAAATCACATAAGATAGGCTTAAATACATAATTGACATTATTTAGCTAATTTACTAACATATCAAAATGCTTTAACTACTGATTCAGCGTAAAAAGAACAGGGCTAGCAAATTACATAAGAGCTAAATAAGTCCAAAACTAATACACAAACAGATCATCCTACTAACATAAACTAATCAACATGCTTAAGCTAAACACATAACACATAACAAGTAATAAAAAAAATGTAGAAAGAATTAAATAGAAGGAAGATTACTGACCTTTTGCAGGTGCAGCGAAGTGGAGCCTCGAGCCTCCAATCTACCTCGAAATAAAACAAACTCCGAGCTCTCGGTACTCAAACTCGAACGAGCAAAAACAGGATGGATTTAGTATTTTTTTGAGGTAATATCCAGGAAACTGAAACTAATATTAAAAGGGAATTTGAGCGATTAAAGACTTTGTATTTTCGGGTATTCAAAAGAGATTGAAATAACTCCTATTTTTTCACGGATTCGAAGCAGCCATGAATAATATTTCTTAGGGGGATCTCACCCTTGTTCTTTTCAAGGGATTTCCGGGTTCTAGAAGCTTAATATCCTTAAAGGGGTTTCTTGCAATTCCCGAACTTGATTTTTCTTTTTTTTTTCGATCCCTCCTGTCGATTTCGAAGCTCCTCTTTATAGGGGATTGCTAGGGTTTGCTTGGGTTGAAATAAAGAGATACGCGTGGGGAACAGGGGAATGGGGGTGGCAGAAGCGTGGGGGGGACAAGGCGGAGTGGGGGTGGCAGAGGTCACGTGGGGAGAGATGAGGGAGAGGAGAAGCAGAAGAGAGAGAAGGGAGCGGGAGGGGACGGCGGAGAGAAAAAGGAAATGAAGGGAAACCCTAATGGGTTTCCTTTGTTTTGAACGACCCGGGTCGGGTCTGGGTAGTGTATTGGGTTGGGCTGGTCCATTTTGAAATATTGGGCTGGTATTTGAAATGTGGATTGAGCATAAAAATGGGTTGGGCTGAATTAAAATGTGGACTGGTTTGTGAATTGGTCCGAAAATAGTGTTTAAATAAATGACCTATTTAAATAACTTGTGTTAAAATATTACTTAATATAAAATATGCAATTATTAGTGCTCAGATAAAAAATGGCGTCGTAATAGCCGTGCAATAATATTTCGAAAATTCACAATAAACAATATTATTTAATTATGCAAAGATAAATGTGATGCGTGTGCGTAAGCTGGTAAAATGCTGAAACGTAAAAATTATAATAATACTAATAATAAATAAAAATAACGAATAGCGGTACTAATAATGCTAATAATAATAATAGTACTAATAATAATAATAATAATAATAATGGTAATAATAAGAATAACAATAATTAATAATAATTAATGATAATAACAATAGTAATAAATTAATAATAATAATTAATAATAATGATAACAATGGTAGTAGAGACGGCAGTAAAGATAATGGCAGGATAATGAAATGCCAGTATTAATAAAAGCTAATAATTATAGTAAAAAATGCAAATAATTATTTTTTAAAGTTACCAAAATATTAGAAGCGAAAAGATAGGTATTTTGGAGGAGAGGCGGGACAAAATTGGGTGTCAACAGATACTATATATATGACACCGAGCCTTAATGGCCGGGCATGGTACTATGTATATGTATAGAAATGTTTTTTTAAAGGCTAAGCATGCATGACATCCGCCTTATGAGGCATCCAGATGTACAGGTTATCTCTCTTAGTCCATGTTACCTTCCATATCTATGTTATGTTGTTATTCATGCCTTACATACTTAGTACATTATTCGTACTGACGTCCCTTCTTGTGGACGCTGCGCTCATGCCCGCAGGTAGGCAGGGAGATGGATCAGACCCGTAGGTGTTCTATCAGCGGGTTCTCACGAGCACTCTACTTACTTCGGAGCTGCAGTCTATTTGGTATTGTCCTTATGATCATTGTATTCTATGTAGAGGCTCGTAGACGTGTGTGTACAGTTAGATGTTTTATAGCTCCACCGGTTCATATTGTTGTATAATATTTTGGTGGCCTTGTCGGCCTTGTTTTGAGCTCTTGATACTTTACTGTTAGCCTTGCCGGCTTTATGATATACGTTATGTTGTGGAGACCTTGTCGGTCCGCATATGAACATATGTGCTGAATGATCGGATATTTCTATGTTGGGCCTTTTCAGCGTGTAGGTGTTCTTTGAGTTATGGTTTATAATGTTAAAAGTAACGGATAAGTCAGGTGGTTCCCGGCCTACGGGTCGGAGCCCGTCATACTCCTGATAGGCAGTGGCGGATCCAGGATTTTCACTCAGGGTGTTCGAAAAAATAACTGGACCTAAATATACATTGTAATATATGTTCAGGGTGTTCAAAAGTTAATATATGTACATGAACACAGAAAATTTACCCTAAATATATAGTATAATTTTTTGTCCAGGGTGTTCGGGTGAACACCCTGGCCTGTTACTGCATCCGCCCCTGCTGATAGGGGTGTGACAGCAAACAGCCAAACATGGTATTTTAATGATCTAATTAGAAGATTTATTGTCTTTCTTGTTCTAAAGAAATTACTATCTTTCTTCTAAGTTAAAAATCATATTTAGTAGGATTTAAAATCAGAATTTATTTATGATATTTGAACCTCAAATTTAAAGTTTTCATTTGAAATCAGTATCTGTTTATTACATTTGAACAAAATCTCAAATTCTACTAATTCTCAATTTAGAAAGGTTGGATTTCAATTCCAAATTTGTAATTTTTTTAGTAATTTGGATGTTCAAAATAAAGTGAAAAGTATTTAAAATCACAAAATTCATTGGTATATTTTGACTTTTAATTTAGGACACCTAAGAGATTATATTTGTTGAATATGTAAGGACTTTTGTTATCGAGCGCCTAGTAAGAGCAGTGTTTTAAAAGGCGTTTTCGGGGCGAGCCCCGGGGCGAGCCTCGATGCGAGGCGTACCTAAATTGCCCCGAGGCTATGGTGGGGGGCGAAAGTATCGAAAGGCGTACGCCCAGCAATTCGGGGCGTACGCCTGGGCGTTTGGGGCGTACGCCTGGGCGTTTGGGGCGTACGCCCGGGCGTTTGGGGCGTAAGCCCGGAATTTTTTTTCAAATTAAAACGAAATTTGTTAAATAAGTCCTTAGTATAATGCCCAAATTCTCAAAAGTCAACATGTAATTACTCAAATGTTTTAAAGAGGAACTGAAACATTAAATTTAAAAGTCAAGACTTTTTTTTATTGCTAGAATGCCTAATATATGTTCTTTTCCAACTATTTATCTTGTCTTCTACTATCTCAAAAAATTAACGAGCAGTCACTTGTACTTGTAAGTAGCGTATAATAGATTGTTCTAATTAGTTTTTTTGTGTGGGTAGAGCATATATATATATATATATATATATATAGACGTATAATATATTGTTCTAATTAAATTTTTTTTTGTGGTGGAGCATATATATATATATCTCTTGAACTTATATATATATATATATCTCTTGAACTTATATATATATATATATATATATATATATATATATATATTTATATATATATATCACTTATTTATAGTTTTCTTCATTTTTTACGCTATTTCACCTATTTAAAAGTATTGATTATAATTATATCATTTTATAAAATATTAAAAATTAAAACCCCATGGGGCTTACGCCTCGTGCCTCAGGGCTTACGCCTCACTGAGGCAGACGTAAAACGCCCCGCCTTACGCCTTCGCCTTTTAAAACACTGAGTAAGAGTAAAGTTGAAAATTGTAACGTCTCTTCCCGTGATGTGAATTCATTAGCATTAGCAGGAAACTATATAAATATGACTGACACCCTATATGTATTTAATTGGCATCAACCATTCAGTCATACTCCTCTCTGTTTCAATTTACGTGAACCCTTTATTATTTAGGAAGTCTTTGAGGTGATTTTTTGACCACGTTTTCCTTACATTTTTTCTAAATTATTTGAATTATAAATTATCATGACTTATAGTACTTTTAATATAGTTTCTAAATATATAAATTTTATTTTTACAAACTTGAAAAATCTATGTCAAAATTTAAAGTCAAAGTTATAACATTGGACCCTCGTACTCCGAAAAGATTCACATAAATTGAAACAGAGGACGTATAATTTAATATAAGCTGTGATTTTTGACTAAGCCAGAATAAATAGCTTTAAGGCTATTGTACCAGATGGTGTTGTTGACGCACCTATCTTCTAATTGGACAAACACAGCCAGCTAATATTTGCATAATTTCCGGCTTATCCCCTAAAAAGTTCTTTATTATTCTCTCCGTTCCAATTTATATGAATCTATTTCCTTTATAATCTGTGTCAAAAAGAATAACCATTTTCTATATTTGGAAACAAATTCTTTATGCACTAATTTATAACCACACAAAATATATGTGCTTCATTTTACATCACAAGTTTATTTTTTTTAAAACATTATATCTAATCAAATAGGTTCACATATATTGAAACAGAGGGAGTACATTATTTTTAAAAATGTACTACAACCTCTGTAAAACGTAAGCTTTTAGAAAATATAGTAAAGAAACGTGGTCAAAGGCCTAAAATGTTGTAGTTAAAGGTCTGATACACCAGCTTTGGCTTGCTTAGTTTGACTGTTTGAGCTATGGCAGCAAACAATTAGGGGTCGACGTTTGGTTTCTGGTTAGAGTAATGTAGAGATTAGCTATGCAAGATTTAGTTATTCATATATGTATTAGTTATTTTTCTTCTATCGTGTATAAAATAATGCATGGATTTCCTCATTACTTATATATATATTAGTTATGTGGGATTGTAAGCTAGTAACCAAACACCGTGCTTAATGTGTTGAATTTAATATGTAGCAACTAAAATGCTAGCAAACATGGTACTAGTTAATATCCAAAATTGTATTATGGCTACAAGTTGTGAAACTGAATTTCCGTGAACAACTATACTCGCTCCGTCCATTTTTACCTGTCCACTATCTTAAATATAGACGTCCACTTTTACTTACCAGTTTGAAAATCAAGAGATAGTTTATAACTTATTTTATAATTTATCCTAATTATTAACTATAATAATTTCCCAGTGCATTTTCCAAAACATTGAATTTATTCATAAAATGATATATTAATTTTATCATTTTATTAATCACTTATTTTTTAAGAGGTGTGCCAAATTAAATATGAAAAAATAAAATAAACGGAGGGAGAAGTAAACTTCCGTCATTACTCACAAAGCAAAAAAAAAAAAAGATAGTGAAAATATTAAGTTATATATATAATATATAAAAGTTTGTTAGTTAGTCAGAATTGTGATCATTCAACGAGTGCTAGACCTAACATTCCGTGACTTGGTTAGATAAAGAATTTCATAGGAAATTACATCTTACTTCTTATAAATATTCGGCTAAACCAAAACGGTTTTGTTTCTTGTAGCGGTGTAGCCATCAAATTAACTTAGGACCCGTTTGGCCACGAGAATTATTCATTTTGTTTTCGGATTTTTTTTCCACTTTGTTTACTTTGTGGTGTTTGGCCATAAAAATTTCAAATACAATTTTAAGTTATATTTGGAATTCGAAAAACAACCAAAATCTTATTTTTCACATTTTTTCACTTTTTTCATTTTCTGGTTTGGACCATTACTTTTGTTTTTAAGTTTTCAATTTTTACCCTAAAAGTTTTATGTTGCTCAAATGTTTATCCTAAGGCCCCGTTTGGACATGGTTGAAAACATGATTTCAAATCATGGTTTCAAACCATGTTTGGACATGCAATTTTGATATTTTAAGTTATATTTTCTCTTATAGACATAAAAACCCTACAAATTATGAAAACTATCAAAATATTCTCAATTCTTATACAATCTTACCAAATGAGCAAGTCATAGTTCATAACAAAATTAGTACACTACTAGAAAGCATTTCTAAAAAATACAACATCAATTAATCAAATTTTAGTTCAATAAAAACGAAAAATTAACATGAATAGTAATGTAACTACTCTTTAATATAATCCTCCCACATAAATTAAAGACTGGTAGACATAAATAAAAGTTGGTGGAAGTGACTGAGATTGGTAAATGATTGATGGGGGCAATTGTTAAAAATATCTATCAACTTATGAGTCTTTTTTTTTACAAAATATAAGCTTGTGGGTTAAATTTTATATTTAAAAAAGTTGAAACCATGATTTCAAACTCCAAATCATATCTTTTGGGATGAATTGGGGTTTGAAAACCATGAGTGGAAACTCATGTCCAATCGCTGGTTTGGGGTCATGGTTTCAAACCATGATTTGAAAACGCATGGCCAAATGCCTACTAAAAGTTCATACAACTTTTTTCACCGGTCAGAGAAAACTTATGTTGCTCAGTTGCTCTCCACTCGAATAACATTCAACATCAATCATCATGTGCTAAAACGTCTCTAAAAGAAAAAAAACATGTTATGTTAGTAATTTTTCTAGTTTTTAGAAATTAGGGGTATAAATCATATTTCATATTTTTTAGAAAAAGTACACTTTAACAATTAAATATTATTTTCAAAAATTATGGCTAAACACAAATCCAGTTCCAACTCCAATTACAAAAATTCCAAAAAAGTTTTTTTTTTTTTTTTGTTTCTATGGCCAAACGTCTACTTAAGAGTTAAAAAAAAAAAAAATAGCAATCTCTTGAACGGTAGTAGGTACACGGACAACCAGCTCAATTAGCATCAAAACTTAAAATAATGTAAGAGAAAGGTCTTTTTCGTCTTTTTATTTTGAAAAAGACCATGAGAAGAAGCATCTCGAGGGTATCAAAATATGCGTTTTGTAGCAAGGAATGAGGAAACGTGAAAATGCATGCATTGAGACAATCAAGTCACCATCAACCCAGCAAACATCACGAAAATTATATTATAAATATACGATAAATTTTTTGTGTTTATATATATATTTTAACTTTTGAATATTTAAAACAAATATAGAAGGTTAGCTCAAACGGTTTAGAGTGTTCAAAATTGTTTTTAGTGTCGTAAGTTTAATTCTTAAAGACAGCATTATTTTTTATATTTAACTTTTGTTATTTTTTCCGAACCCCTTGAATAAAAATTTTGAATCCACCAATGGAAAACACTATTAATTTTTTTTTAGAAATTAGTGACCGATGTGAAATTTTTTTGTCTGCGATTAAATAACAAAATTTTCGTTGCTTATCCCCTTTAGTAATGTATTAGTCAAAATTTATGTTTACTATTAGCAATTTAGAGACTAATTGGCGAATAAAATTCGTAGTTAATTGAATTTTTGTAACCATGAAATATCAAGGATAATGAATGTCAATCACTCATTAAAGAGATCTACAAGGTCTACAGGTTATCACTTATCAGTATATCACTGCGTGCTGTCCTTTAGCAGTTCACCAACAAAAAGTGGACCACACTTCTTTGACTTAAAGTGGTTGGTGGAAATGATTCAAAAATATTACTCTCTCCATTTCAATTTATGTAAATCTATTTGACTGGATATGAAGTTTAAGAAATAAGAAAGAACTTTTAAATTTGTAGTGTTAAATGAATCACATATATTTTGTATGGCTATAAATCACTGCATAAAAATAAATTATTTTCAAATATAGAAAGAGATCGTTCTTTTTTGCACTGACTAATAAGAAAATAAGTTCATATAAATTGAAATGGAGGAAATATTAACTTTCTTAAACAGCATGTCAAGTCAAAACCAGATAAATAAATTGAAATAGTGAAAATACTACTTTACAATTAAAAAAGAAGAAAATAACTCTGATAAGATTTTTTATATTTACTTATTAAAATCATTATGCGTCAAAATAAAGATTTCTTATATAAAAAAAATATTTGTCAAATGGAAGCTATTTATGTATTAGTATCAATTTTTACTTTTACTATGTGTTTTTAAAAGAGGTTTATAACCTATTTAGCGAAGTTTATTTTTCCTCCGAAAATATTTATTTTTGCAATAAATATTTATTTTAAAAAAGTGAGGTGTTTGGTCACGCTTTTGGGATAAAATAAGTGATTTTGGAGAGTAATAGAAGCAGTTTTTTAAAAACTAAAAAAATAGCTTTTGTACAAAATTACTTTTTTAAAAGTACTTTTAATACAAATACAATTAGAAGCATATTTTAAAAATTTAATCAAATATTAATTGCTGCTTAAAAATACCATTTAAATAAACTAAACTTTAACACCCTAGGAAAATTATTTAAAAATATATATACACCTACCTAACATTGGCACATGAGAGAAGTATTTTTAGTATGGTAATTTACTTTACATCTATCGAGTGATCGCTTAGTCTCGCTCTTTGGTTTAGGAGAATTCAACTTTACACCTAACTTGTGCTTGAGCCCGTGTCCCTAGAATATAGTGTATATATTAATATTATATATATATAATGGGCACTCCATTTAAGCAAACAGTTCATTCAGCTTAGTTCAGTTCTTTCCTTTCTTTCCTTCAATCCATTTTATCTCATCAATGGATAGCATACATGTAGAGATCTTATCCACAAAGCTCATAAAACCATCTTCCCCAACTCCTCCTCACCTTCAATGTTACAAACTTTCATTCTTTGACCAAATAGCTAACAAAGAACTTGTCCCTTTAGTTCTTCTCTATCCTCCTTGCAACAACAACTCTATCAAGGATGCTGAGATGGATGAGCGGCTCGAACAATCTTTTTCTAAGATATTAACACGTGTTCACCCAGCTGCTGGAAGGTATGCTGAAGACGGGTGTTCGGTTCTTTGCCTTGATCAAGGTGTTCCTTATACCAAAGCAAAAGTCAATTGCAAGCTGGACAATTTCCTCGAACAAGTAATCTATCTCGTTATATTTCTTTTCTATAGATGGAAGTTAAAATATTACTTCCTCCGTTCACTTTTACTTACCTATTAATGGTTAAGAGTCAAAAATAGAACGGAAAGTTTACCATATCACCCTTTAAATGTAATAAATTTAATGTCTTGAAAAATGCATTTATAGATGACTATAGTTAATATATAAGGGTAAAATAGGAAATAAGCGAATAAATAAAAGTGAACATCTATTTTTAGTACAGTAAATAATTAAAAGTGGACGGAGGAAATATTACTCTTTTTATCTCAATTTATGTCATATACTTTTTTTTCTAATTTATATTAAGAAATAAGTTAACTTAAAGTTTTCTTTTTTACCCTAATTAAAATGATTTACACCACACAAATGTTTATGACTTATCACAGACCAGTTACAAAAGTTTCATTTCTTTCTTAAATTTCGTGGCTAATCAGATTATATCACAGGAACTGGGACGGAGAGAGTATATAATAATCTAGAGATTGAAATAGAAGGAAACAAGGAAGGTTTGTGATGATTTTTTTCAATCTTTTCTACTAGGTTGCACGTGATGGACATGAACTGACGGTCCAACTCTGGCCACACGACATCAAGGATGTGGATGATACCAATCTGTTCACAGCACCAATTTTCACGGTCCAAATAACGAAGTTTGAATGTGGTGCCATGGCTGTAGCAATTAGTATCTCGCATCCTGTAATGGACGGTTTCACAACCATGTCCAGTATGTTTGAGTGGGCTAATGCGTGTAGATTGGGGACTCCTATCGACAAGATCAACAATTATTTAAGCTTCAATGCGGGTGATATTTTCCCAACAAGAGACTTATCAAGGTACTGTTTTAGGTGTCTGCCTTGATTTTCTTATTATAGTTGAGTTTTCCTTTCTTGTTTGACTTAGAAAAAATCTAGTTTATGTGCAGAAAAATAGATGAGTTAAGGGTAGTAAGTGATTAAGTAGGAAATTGGATATAAGTTTGATGATATTTGAAAAATATAGTATTTGAAGTTAACTTGGAAAAGGGTATCAGAAAGTAAAGTCGTGTCGGAACATGAAAAAAATTAAACCTTGACATTAATATAAATATAATTTACTATATCTATTTACTGATAAAATTAATGTAAAATTTATTTTTTATATATCATAGAATTAATTTTGAGGCCTTAAATTATCAGGCCCCTAAAGCAAGTGCAGATACTTCTTACTCCGTAGCATTCACAATGTAGCTTTAAGGAGTTAAGAGGGTTTTGTTTAGCGGGAAAAATTTGTGTGACAAGAGTATTACCCTGCCACTTGTGTGAACCTCGATATTTTGTACTCTCCTTTATATAGTAGATTACTCATCTTCGCTAGTGGATGTAGATCAATTAAGTGAATTACATTAAATTTTTATCTCTCTTTTGGTATATTTCTCTTTTATTGTCTGATTTATCATTGTCCGAGATTTACTCTGTTAGCTTTTTGACCTGTTTATTTCGATCCTGACAGGTACTTCAAGCCTCCTATTCCACAAGAAGGAAGCAAAGAAGATAAATTTCTCTCCAAGAGGTTTGTTATCAAAGAGGCTGCTATATTGAGGCTCAAAGAGAAATTTGCAAGCTTCATTGATTCAGGTGCTTTGGATTTTAAACCTTCAAGAGTTGAGATGATCTCAGCACTGTTATGGAGAGCTTTAATCCGTGCTTCGGAAGCAATAAATGGGAACTTGAGACCTTCTATGATGGGCTTTCCGCTGAACTTGCGCTCTAAAATTAACTTACCTGAAATAAACAAATCCGTGGGGAATTTGGCAATTGATGTTCCAGTGAAATTCATACCCGGGGAGACACAAATGGAGTTACAACATCTTGTAAAATTGATCAGGGATGCAGTGACAAAAGTTGTTGCTTCATGTTCCGAGGCTTCACCAGACGAGATAGTCTCACACGTGGCGAACTTATATAATGAAAGTTTTCAAGCACCAGAATGGGGAGGCAACGATGACGTTGACAAATTTACGTGTTCAAGTTTATGTAGGTTTCCTATGCAAGATGCTGATTTTGGTTCGGGAAAACCATGCTTGATGTTTTTTGGATTGAAAGATATAAATATGTTTTGGTTGCACGATACGGTTTGTCGTACTGGTGTTGGCCTACAAGTCGACTTGGATGAAAGGCACTTGCAGTTATTTGAATCTGACCCCGATCTTAAGGCTTTCATCGAGCACTTTGTCTAGATACTTCCTCCGATCCAAAATAAATGAAGTTTTGGGGTTTTTTTTTTTTTTTCCTTTTATCCAAAATAAATGAATTGTTCAAATCCCCAAGAGGTATTTCTGTGTTGTTTTCTGGATTAATAAAGTGTTGCTACTACGAATGTATCCCTTTTTGGTGCATTAATTAACATGAAAAAATCTACCCATTTGCTACTCTCAGTGTTTTACAGAGCCTTTTCCAAACACGTCCCATAGCAGAGCAGGGCACTTGTAAAATGTCCTGGGCTCAGCTTGGGGCTTAGGTTTTGACTCTGTGCTTGAAATATGTTTTACTTTCAACACTCGAGGCTCGCTCAACTGTTCCTACGAAAGTCACGTGCCAAATTTTACTAATATTATTGGCTCTCAAAATTCTTAACAAATGCATGATAAACGTGTTATTCATTTATAGAAAAGAGAGGATTGTGAATAACTCGAATACCCAGTCATAATACTCATATTTTCTTATTAAGAACTCCGTGAGGGTGATTATCACTTGAATATTTCTTTTAAAAATATATCATAGAAATTTTGCATCTTCACTTGTTATTGATTTTCGTCTTAGTTCTACATCTATCAAAATATCACATTTTTATTGCTGAAATTTTTATCTTCACTTGTTGATTTTCATGTCTTAGTTTTATAACTCTCAAAATATCATATTATTATTAATTTCGTTCTTGAAAGTAATTTTGGATTTATTCATGAAAAAAAAAAGAGTAGTGTTTAAATCATAGTAATGATAAAGTTTGTCAAAGAAGGTCTTAATATTAAACCTTTGGGTTGTTAAAAAGTAAGTGGTCGTTTGGTAGGTAGTCAAAATTATCCTAGAATCATAATTCCGGAATTAATTTATCCCACTTCTTGAGATTATTTTATCCCATCTGAGAGATGGGATAAAATAATCCCAAGATAAGTGGGATAAGGTGGGATATCCCACCCTTAGGATAAGGCTTCATTTTGTACCGTGTTTGATAGGAGGTATAAATTTATCCTGAGTTAAATTTATACCTCCTATCAAACACGGTATAAAAATTTAGTGCTGAAATATCCCAGCCTATACCATGCACCTAATGACCCTGAGAGTAGTGGAGTAGTTGGGAAGTTTCTAGTGCATCAAATTTGATTAGATTAAATATAAAAATAATGATATAAAATATCTTAAAAATTGAAATAACATCAGCGCCTTAATGTGGCGAATAAAATAGCATGGGATCTTAGATGGGGCAACAGTACTGTAGCATGCTCTTTTAGTTATATTTAATTAAATCTCAGAGCTTGATAACCAAATCCTTTAGCTGCAAAATTATTTCTTGAAAATGGGGAGAAGACTTTGTGTCTGCCGTAATTAAGGGAGAGGGAGGAGATCACACGCATGGACAGATTCAATAATTAAATTTTACCTTCGTTTCATAATAAATGATATTTTATTTTTTTATTTTAATTTAAAATACGTTGTTTTACATAACTAAGAAGGTATTGATTTTTTTTCGTTGAAATTTTACCCTTATTTATATTATTGAAATTTTACATAATCAAAAAATTATTAAAGAATTACTCAATTCATCCTTATTTAACTATCGTTTTAGCTAAAAAGGTTGTCCCAAAATAATTGTCACTTTAAGAATACAGAGTGCTAAAGTTGACAATTGCCTCCAATTATAGTATACACAATATTTAAGAGAAAAATAAGTCTACCTTTATTAAATATGGGTAACTTAGTAAACTTTACTCTGTATTTATTATTTTCTTAATGGACTTGAAAAAAACTAAATGACTGATTCAATCACTACTAAAAAACTGGCAAAATTCGATGGACAAAAAATCGACGGACTGCGTGGCTTTGAAAAACCGATGGAAAACTGACGCAGTGCGTCTGTTTTGTGTATTTCTATTTATTTATTTTTACTTAAAAAACCAACGAACAACGTTAGTTTTTTCAGTAAAATTTTGAAATTATATTTCCGCCAAATATTTTTTTACAAAAACCGACGTCCCACGTCGGTTTTATTAAAAAATAATAATTAATTTATTAAAAATATATTAAATAATTTATAATTCATTTTGTTTTGTAAAATATTGATAAATGATTTTTTTTTTAAAGAAACCGACGGACTACGTCAGTTTTTAATTTTTTCTTTTTTTGGTCAAAGGCTGGTCAGCATTTTAAAAAAACCAACGGACCGCGTCGGTTTTTTTTAACAATATGATTGAAACGGATTTGGCATATCATTTGCTATCTTCCCAAAAAAAACCCACTTCTCTCTAAAATAAAAAACCCTAACCCGCTGCCCACCCCCCTCTGCCCACGCCCGCCACCTGCTGCTACCCGCCGCCCACCCGCCGCTACCTACGCAGCCCAACCCCACCTACCCCAGCCCCGTTTTTAACTTGTAATTTGAGGTAGTCTCTTTTAAGTTAGGGCTTTTAAAATTCTTTTAATTTTAGTTTTATTTTTAGATATTAGGCCTAATGTTAGTCTATTTAGTTTTGTTAAACATCATTTGTAATGTTATTAATGTTGAATTTGTGAAAAAATGTAAACTTTATTTGACTAGTTTACTTTTCATTTTTTTTTTAGCTTGAGATTGTGCTATATTTTATGTTCACTGTCAATGTATTTGTGTTAGCTTAGTTATCATTGTTTGTAATATTATTGATGTTGAATTCGTGCAAAAATGTATACTTTATTTTACTAGTTTTTTTTTTTTTTTGGCATTGTGCTTTTTGTTAGAATCCATAAGTTAGTAGAATTTTTATTGAACATTTAAAATTAGAATTGATTGAGATTGTACTTTTCAAAGTAGAATTGTTAACTTATAGTATTTCTATAACCTCAAAACTAAAGTGTAGACTTTATTTGACTAGATTTACTTTTCAATTTTTGGAATTGGTTGGGATTATACTTTTCAAAGTTATATTAAAGTTAGAATTGTTATTGAGAATTCAAAGTTAAAATTGGTTAGGATTGTACTTTTCAAGGTTAGAATGTTAAGTTATAATATTTCTATAACAATATTATAATCTCAAAACTAAAATGTAGACTTTATTTGGCTAGATTTACTTTTCAATTTTTAGAATTGGTTGGGATTGTGCTTTTCAAAGTTATATTGAAGTTATAATCCATAAGTTGTTAAAGTTAGAATCCATAAGTTATTAAAGTTAGAATTATTATTGAGAATTGAAAGTTAGAATTGGTTGGTGTTGTGTTTTCTTAAATTATTGTTAAATTTGTGAAAAAATGTAAACTTTATTTGACTAGTTTACTTTTCATATATATATATATATATATATATATATATATATATATATATATATGCTTAAGATTGTGATAATTTTTATGCTCATTGTCAATGTATTTGTGTTAGCTTAGTTAGAATTGGTTGGGATTGTGCTTTTCCAAATTATATTAAAGTTAGAATCCATAAGTTATTAAAGTTAGAATTGTTATTGAGAATTCAAAGTTAGAATTTGCTGTGATTGTGCTTTTCAAGGTTAGAATTGTTAAGTCATAATATTTCTATAACCTCAAAACTAAAATGTAGACTTTATTTGGTTAGATTTACTTTTCAATTTTTAGAATTGGTTGGGATTGTGCTTTTCAAAGTTATATTGAAGTTATAATCCATAAGTTGTTAAAGTTAGAATCCACAAGTTATTAAAGTTAGAATTGTTATTGAGAATTGAAAGTTAGAATTGGTTGGGATTGTGCTTTTAAAAGTTATATTAAAGTTAGAATCCATAAGTTATTAAAGTTCCATTTGTTATTGAGAATTCAAAGTCATAATTGGTTGGAATTGTGTTTTTAAAATTTACATTAAAGTTAGAATCCATAAGTTATTAAAGTTAGAATTGTTATTGAGAATTCAAAGTTAGAATTGGTTGGGATTGTGTTTTCTTAAGTTATATTTTAAGTTAGAATTCTTAAGTTAAAATATATTTCTATAACCTCAATAATTGTGGGTATATTTTTGTAGATGGATCGTATGTGGATGTATAATATAAATAATAGTGATAGTGTGGGTGTACACGATGAATTTGTTGACAAGTTTACACACATGCAATGTCACTTCACCCTTTTCAAAATGCAGGGGTAATTAGGTGTGCTTGTTCTCGTTGCCGGTGTAAGAAGTATTTGAAACCGGAAGCGGTTAGGGTTCATTTATATAGTCGTGGGGCTTATGTTTTAGTTTGGATTTCATAATGGACTTATGTTTTATGCTTTATGGAACTAGTTAATGGTACTTTTGGTTGGACATTTAAATATTTTTGAACTTTCAAAGTCTATTTAGATCATATTTAATGTGTTTAGATAGTGTTTGATGTGTTTGATTGTTACTTAGGGTGATTTTAAGTGTTGTAGCTCTTTTAGAATTGATTTGGAGCATTTTAATGCTAGTTTTGAGCAGCTTTTGGTATTGATTTCTGTGCAGGTGTGGCTGCAGAAAATGCATGAATTGCATGCACGAAATTTTCCAGAAAACCGATGCAGTCCATCGGTTTTCTGGAAATTAATTTTGGAAATTTTCTAGAAAACCAACTCAGTCCGTCGGTTTTCTATAAATTAATTCTTAAATTTTATGAAAAATCCGACGCAGTGCGTCGGTTTTTTCATAAAATATATATTGTTTTAATATAAGATCAAAAATCAGAAATTAAAAAAACCGACTCAGTCCGTCGGTTTTTTTAAATTATTGGATAAAACCCGATGGACCACGTAACCGACGCAGTCCATCGGAAAACACCGACGTGGTCCGTCGATTTCCAAAAAGAGAGGCTATGTAAACCGACGGACCGTAAAGGGTCGGTTTCCCGTCGGTTTCATTAAAAAATCCGATGCGGTCCGTCGGTTTTCGTCATCAGTTTTTCCCTTTTTTTTAGTAATGAATGAAAAAGAGGGACTATTGTTCAAGGGATTTATTAAGGGTAAAATTAGTAAACACACTTCTTACTTCCTAGGAGTGATTAGTTTTCTTAAGCGGTGTGTCCAAGCTAAAAATACCACTTATTATGAAACAGAGGGAGTAACAAAGAAAGTAACTAATATAATTCACAATGTGACAAAGAACTCATTTATTTTTATTAATAGGAAGAGGTATATAAATCAAAATTCACCTCTGGATATAAAGATGTGTATTAACATTAAAATATTTGAATATGAATAAACATTTGAATACTAAAATATATATTAAAATTTAAATACTAAATAATTAAGACTACTTGTTTGTCAACATGGAAGTGTATACAACTTGTAAATTAATACTACATCAACAAAATACTTATAAAAAATAATATAGTAGTTGGTGGTGGTTATGGCTAATGGTGGTGATTGTGGGTGCGACCGGAGGAGGTGGTTGGTGAAAGTTGTGGGTGCCGATTGGGGCTGGTGGCGGTGTTGATGGATGGTGGTGGTTGTGGGTAGTAGCTAGCAGTGATGACGACTAACAATTCATCGGTTAACCCTGGTGCTTGATGGTTATAGTTAGTGGAAATAGCTAATGGTAATAACAATTGGTAGCGGTAGTTGACGATATATAATGGTGGTTGATGATGGTAATCATCAGTAATGATTGATGGTTATGTGGTAAGAGAGTAACTAATTCGCAATGTGACAGAGAGCTCATTTATTTTTATTAAGATTAAGGTGTATGAATCTAAATATAAATCTGAAATATAAAAATGTGTATTAAAATTAAAATATTTGAATCTGAATAAACATTTGAACGTTAAAATATATATTAAAATCTAAATACTAAATAATTAAGACTATTTATTTATTAACATGGGAATGTGTAAAACTAGTAAATTCATACTACATCAACAAACTACCAATAAAAATAATAATAATATGGTAGATGGCGGTGGTTACGGCTAATGGCGGTGATTGTGGGTACGACTGGAGGAGGTGGTTGGTGATAATTGTGGGTGCTGATTGGGGGGAGTTGGTGGCGTTGATGGATAGTGGTGGTTGTGTGTAGTAGCTTGCAGTGATGGTGACTGACAATTTATTGGTTAATCCTGGTGCTTGATGGTGATAGTAGAGCTGATAATTGTGGTGCATGATAATCATAGCAAATGATAATAACAACTGATAGCGATAGTTGACAATATATAGTTATGATTGATGGTGGTAATCATCAGTATTGATTGATGGTTATGTGGTAAGAGTGATTGGTGATGATGTTTATAAATGGTGGCTAGTGGTGATAATTATTGACTGAGTATATGTTACTTTCTACTAGAACATAAACTAATTAACTCTATCAGCCAAAATTTATATAGATAGAATGATATCTTCGAGTGTTTTTGTTCCGCTAGAATTTTAATCTGAGATCTCATTGATCACTAGCTAGGTCATATTCTTGGGTGCTAGAATCATCAATTATTTTACTTGGAGAAATTTGGATCATGAACAAATGGGAAGGTAACATGTCAAAGCCTACAAGATAATTTGTTAAAGGTAATAAACAAAATTTACTTTAATGCAATAAGGCATCTTTTTGTTAAAAGAACTCCAAGTAAGCCCGTTAACCGGGTCAAACCGGACCGGACTGGTAACCGGTTACGGAACCGGCCGGTTTCCAGTTTAACCGGTTACAAAACCAAAACCGGAACCGGTCCGGTTCAAACAGTCCAAAATCCCCTTTTTTCCGTATAGTATATATATATATGTATATATGTATATATATATATATATATATATATATATATATATATATATATATATATATATATATATATATATTTATATATTATAGCATTTATTAGTATATTGTAGGTATATTTACATATGTTATATAAGTTTATAAGTAAAGTTTAAATATTTACTGACTAACAGGCTAACAGCAAATCAGCAATACAGCATATACGTGCATCTACTTGAAAAATAACTAAAATATATTAAGAATATACTTATAATATATAGTATATGTTTAAGTATACATATACTATACTTAAACATATATTATACATATATATATATATATATATATATATATATATATATATATATATATATATATTCCAAATATATTTTATGTATACTATATATTCTTAATAAATATTATTTGTATACTTAATATATATTATATGTATACTATACTTATATGTATACTATATATCCTTAATATATATTATATGTATACTATAATATATATTCTTAATATATTTTAGTTATTTTTCAAGTATATAACTTTCTAGTTTTTAATTTAAGTAGATGTATATTATAAGTATAGTCTTAGTATATTTTAGGTATATTCCTAACTTAATAAAAGTAAAAATATGAACAAAAGTAAATAGAAGAAAGCTCAATTAGCCATATATTTTATTCATTCTTGGATAACATTTATTTGCAAGTTGTAGTTTTTTTTTAACTTGCAAATAATACATGAGTTGTAAAGAAATACTAGAATAATAAAATCACCAATCCTGAATCATTTCGTTAATTTCCCCCCTATCGTATTCGGCCATGAAAATATCTTCAAAGTCTTCCATTTGGTCCGGTCCACTTGCTATCAAATCTTCAATTTCTTCCTCTTCGCCTTCCTCCGCTTCTGAGTTTTGGTTGCGTCGCTCTGATCTAATCGAATCGCGAATGCACACTAGTACTTGCAAGCTAAAGCCGGATAATGAATGTCTATGGTCTCCAATTTGCTGTCTTCCTTGGCTAAATGCGTTCTCCGAAGTCACGATTGATACTTGAACCGTAAGGATATCTTGAGTCATTCTTGAGAGTATCGGATGACTTGCCTTGTACTTCTTCCACCATGCTAAGACGTCCAATTCATCCAGTTCCTTGATATCCACATTTGGTTGCATCAAATAAAAGTTATATTCATCAAAGTTTGCATTACAAGAAAAAGTTGGCTGTGAATGTAAAACTTTTAAATGCGACAAACCCGACAAACCCTTTTTGCTACTTTGAGAAGTAGTAGGGCGTGGAGCAACAGGTGTAGCACGTTCTTCCAAATTAGAATAATGAGTAAAAACTTTTCTAAACTCGTCATCAATAGCGAGTTCGGCTTCAGCTAAAGATGGTTGAACTCCCTCTTCAATTTCTTAAAATGTATAAATTTGACCAACCAATGCTTTAGTATAAGACACTTTTAAACAAGGATTTAAAAGAGAACCCAAAATAAATAAAGTTGGGATGGGAAAAAAATACTTCTTAAATTTGATTATCATTTCAAAAATAGCCGCTTGATAACCGGGTTTATATCTATACTCTTGTAAAACTCTAGCTATTTCCGCTAAGTAGGCTAAAATTTCTGTTACCGTGGGATAGAATTGTCTAGAAAAAGCAAGAGTTGCATTATAAAAAATTTCTAAAAGTTCAACACATTCTTTAACATCTTCCCAATGCGTAAAATTTAACCAATCATCACTATTAATGTTATATTTGTTGTGAACTTGTTGTATGAGAATCCTATACTCATATGCTTGTTGTAGCATAATGTAAGTGTAGTTCCACCTAGTCTCAATTTCTACTTGAATTTTCCTAGGTCTAAGGTTATTTTCCACACAAGCATTCTTAAAATCTCTAAGTCTTACCCTATTAGCATTACAAAAAAGAAACGCAACCGCATCTCTAACTTTTTGAATAGAATCGTCAAAACACACAAGACCATCTTTAACAATTAAATTTAAAATGTGACAACTACATCTCACATGAAAAATATTTTTTAGCGGAGAGTTTATTTCTCTTTTTAAAAGACCAATCGCCTTTGTATTATTAGAAGCATTATCTAAAGCAATACAAAGTATTTTTCTATAAATATTAAAAAATCTCATTATAGTAGACATTGAATCCGCTAAAAATTTTTCATCGTGATGGCCTTTTCCTTCATCATATAAAAAAGCTATAATTCTTTTTTGCATAACTCAATTGCCATCAACCCAATGACATGTAATAGCAAAAAAATCTAACTTGTTAAGACTAAGACCCAAATCAGCGGTAAGAGAAACATTACAATTTAAAGAATTAAATACATGGTGCAAATAAAATCTATATTTTTTATACAAATCTATAACATCCGCCCTACAAGTACTTCTAGGAATACCCTCAAATAACGGATTATAACAACGTTGAATGTAAGTAACAAACCCCAAACCCGAGGGAAAGGAAAATGGTAAACAATCATAAGGTACCATTTTAGCTATTTCTACACGCTCTTTTTTCTTGTCATACTTAAAATTTCTACCGGTTCGTGGGTCTATCGTCATTTGAATACCCCTCACATTTGAATCCGTTTGTTCTCCCCAAACATCCATATATTTGCTTCTCATATGACCATTTAGTGTACCCGTTCCACCATCCTTACTAGTTCCTTACTTAAAACTAAATACTTGTCCACATAGGGTACATGTAGCTGATTGATTTTCCCTATTCTTAGTCATAAATTTCCAAATTTTAGCGGTTGGCTTACGAGTTCTAGGCGGTTTGTCTTGTGAATATGATTGTGCAGGACATGTATCTCCTATGGGATTTTCGGGGGGTTGTGTTTCATCATCATCACCATCATCATCAATTTCATTAAAAGTGTCGGTAAAATGTTGTTGCATTGCCTCATGACCTAAAAGTGGATTATTTCCACCAACATCAATACCTAAATTAGGTGTTTCTTCCACAAATGTTTCCTCATTAAGCCCACCCCTAACAATACCACTACTACTACCGGCACTACATCTAAATCTCTTTGCCATTATTAAATAGAATTAATTTAAATCACAAGAAAATAAATTGCAACAAATTAAATTGCTAGAATTAAATTGCGTAAAGTAAATTGCGAAAAATAAAGACAGAGTTGGAACGAAGGTACCAAATTGCCGGATTAATTTCCAACAAAGTGAAGGCGGCTAGAATTGCAAATTCACCAAAGCTACTTCGGATTGTTGCAAAATCACTAACTCCACCAACAATATTATAATTGCAAAATTAATAATTGAAACTATAATAAGACTTTATAATATTTATTTGAGAAAAATTTAAAGTGGCTAATTATTGCAAAGTAATTATAATTGAGAGATTGAGATTTGAGAGAAAGAGAAGAGTGAATTGGTGTGGATTAAAATGAAAATGAAGAAGGGTTTATATAGGGGTGGGGGATGGGTTAAAGTGTTAAAAAAAAGTTTGGGGGTTGGGGTGGGGGGGGGGGGGGGGGGCAAAAATTAAGTTTATGACCGTTTGGCAACGGTCATTTTTGCAAATGGACCGTTGCCAACGGTCCAATAACGTGTCCAGCAGCCCAGCAATGGCTATATTAAAAAAAAAAAATTAATTTCACCGGTTTAACCGGTCCGGTTTCGGTTTTACTGGTTTAACCGGTTCCGGTTTCAAAAAAATAGAAACCGAACCGGTAAGAAATAGACGGTTAACCGGAACTAGCGATTCCGGTTTTACCAGTCCGGTTACCGATTAAACCGGATCGGTTGACACGTTTAACTCCAAGTCAAAGAAAGCAGTTGCAATATTAATATTGAACGTTTCAAATACTTGGCTCATGAAAGTGCCTCAGAACCTAAACCATGAGAAAAAAGAAGTTGAAGAAAAGAAGATGGGAAATGAGTAACTTCGTTTCACATAACAAATTCAATCGGTCACCATAAAGTTACCGATAAATGACAGCTCATGCTTATAAAAATAATCCGGCATTGGATGAATGAAATCTCTGATTAGAGGCAGATTTAAGATTTTAATTTAATCAATCACCCTAGGTTTATTTGAGTTCTAGATTCATAGTTTAATATTTTTAATAATTTCAGTAGGTTTTATGCATATAAATCTAGATCTTGGCCTGACATAAGCGAAGTACTATTTGAAGACTATCTACCACACGACGACTATATTATTTCCCTAATCTCGAGTTTGAGATATAAAGCAACTGCATCTATAAAGACTCTAAAGTAAAGGTGGATTCATAATTTAATTCTATGAGCTCGAGACTCGATTTCAACTACTGAGCCAATATTTCTATAATTTTATCTAGATAATCTAGATTTGGGCTAAAAGTTATGGAGTCAACTAAACTCATAACTATATTATTGGTACACCTTGCTCCAAAGACAGTACATGATATGCAATAAAAATTTAGAAAATAAATATTGGATGTACAATAACTACGAGTATTATTTGTCGCATTCTAATTACAATATTTTTCCTTGTTCCTTTTTAATATACACCGAATATCTTTTTTTCCCTATATTTAAAAACAATAATTCTCTGTTTAAGTTTTCTATTATATTTTAAAAATATTTTTATTATAATATCAATTATCTATAGTCAAATAAAATAATTGTAGCCAAAATAACGTGATTTCACAAATTAATGTTGAGGTGGTGGTCAACGTTGTGGGCTGGATATACAAAAAAAAAAAAAGGAAGTGCGACCATGAAAATAATTGCCTGATGCGTCAGTGTCAATATCCTAACATGAAATATCAGTCACCCTTTAAAAAAAAAAAGAGGGGGGAAGGGGGGCTCATACTAAAAACACCAAGTAATATTAAAAAAAAAAAAAAAAAAAGTGAACCCTACCATCTTCAAACTCATGTAAAAAAAAAAAAAATGAATCTTATATTAAAAAAATCAAGCAATATAAAAAAAAACTGAACTCCATATTAAAAAAAAAGGCAATGTCAAAAAAAAAAAAAAAAACTTGCAACCCATATTAAAAAATCAAATAATATTCATGTAATTCCCAAAGTATCCCCATTAAGTCAATAATGGTAGATTCATTGTCACATGCGTATCAACCATTACTGGGAGCAAATGAAATTATTATACAGTAAAAAACATAGACTCCATTATATTGCTTTTGTTCAAAAGGTTAAGTAGTCAAACCATACAATTTCCTTTCTTTTCTTATATTAGCCTGAGATCTAATCTAGATATTTAACTGTTATATTTGTTATTCCACTATGTCATTTATTTGTTATGTTTACTAAATAAATATACTTAAAATATTTATATTTTAAAATAAGATAGAATTTAATTACTTTTTCATTTTTATTCTTACTCTAATAAATGTGAAAAGAGATTAATGTCATAAAATAAAAAATATTATTAAATGGAGATATAAATTAGTCAAACTATAATTCTAATTGACGTTTCCTTAAAAAAAACCATGCAAAAGACAACATGACAAGTAAAATGAGCTAAACCAAAAATATTTATCAAAAATTAAAAAATAATAGTTCTTCATTTAAAGAGAAAGTCAAATTTCTACTTTATTTCGTTTTAAACATGTAAAATTAATTTAATAATTAGAATTAGAATTATCCAAATCAAAACTTGATAAAAAAATAATAAATATTGTTGAGGTCCAATCTACAACATTAACAATAGAATATTTTACACCTTTAAATTAATCGAATTAAAATTCAAAGTATCAACTGATGCTTAAATATTGCCATTGTTTTATCTCAAAGAGAAGAAAATAGTTTCCTTTTAGACAAGTCTTCTCTTTTAAAAAGTATTAATAAATTTTTGCCAACTTTATATTAGTAGCAAACACTAATATTATAAAGTTTTGAATACGGATCACAAACTACAATGTTATATTAATCGTGTTTTGAACATAGCATTATCACACCCCTTTTTCTCACAAAATGATTTATTTATATTAAGTTTAAAAGGGTTTTCAAATCGAAGGTGACAAAAAATTGTGTTTCAAAAGGGATTATTTCAAAAATAACAAGAGTCGCCACTTGATAATGGATTTTAGTGTGCCAAGTCACCTTAAAATAGTTATCCCTTTTAAGAACAGGTTTGACTCTAAAACTGATCAGCGACAGAGATTCCAGTTAAGGAATTCTGTTGATCGAGGGAAAGGTATGAGGCACACCTCGAGTCCCGTGATTCTAGCACGGTCGCTTTGTTGACTTCGTATTGGTTTAAGCAGAAACTGAATCGAGTAAACTCATATAAAACAAACAAGCCCACACACAAGCGAAGTTAAAAAATAAAGTCCGAATTATTACAATCCGAAATAAAAGAAAAATGCGAAAAAATAAACCTATACTATCCTATGCTAACCTATTCTAAGCTGCTCCCGACATCCCGGGATCTTCTCCACGAGTGGCCACCATTTTTACATTTTTGTTTTCTTCCGGGACATCCCACGCGGGAAATGAATACATAATATTTAAAAGCGAGTAAATGAAAGCACAGGATTAATTAACAAAACCTAAAATTTGCCTACCCAAACCCAATAAAATGAGAGCAAAAACCGATAAATCATTAAACCCAACTTAGTCGACTTTAAATTACCCTTTCTTTGCATTTGAGACTAAAAACGGAAATCCCCCAACTGATCCCATATTAAGATTTCATTAAGCTAATGTCAAACCAAACAATTAAATCAAAGTGTAAAAGATCATTCAAGAGACATGAATTAATTCATCTAAAGCATCCAAGGCAAGATTAGCAGATTATAAAAAATATCTAAAATAAACCAAGTTTCTCAAATAGATCTCAAAGCATAATTGAAAAATATTGCACCCAAAAATCAAACAAACACTGTTTCGAAATTAAAAAATATTGAGGGGCAATAAACTGAGATAGAAATGGACCTTTTTTTTTTTTTTTTTCCCCTTCTTCTATCCGTTTCTCCCTCCTCCCCTATCTATTCTGTGCCTTTTCTATCTCTTTCCTATTCTAAAAATGATTCCCCATTCAATTCTTGTCCCCTATGTACTGTGATGTGTGTACGTATACATTTGGAAGAACAAAGCCAAACCCCAAAATAAGAGTGGGCCCCGCCTCGCCCCCCCATAACCAATTCCCCCTCAATCACGTGTCCTTTTATTCTCTCTTTTTCCTTGCCCTTTTATTTTATTTTATTTTATTTTATGTGAGACCCTCTCTGTTTTTGTGTTGGTGTATATATTGATCATGATGAAAATGGGTGAGGGTCCCACCCAAAGGTAAAAAAACTTGAACCCTCCTCCTTTTTGTGGTAAGATTTGTTATCAAACTTTGTTATTTTGTGATGAGGTGATGTAATTCTATTTGCTTTTTTTTTAACGTAAAAACAAAAAATATTTAATAATTATTTCTAGATAACTAAAAAAAAATACTCTTAAAGTAAATAACTGGCTAAGCAAAATTAAAACCTATAAAGCATATTTTTTTTGTAACTTTTCTTTCTTTTAAAACATAAAACTTATACTCTGAAAATAGCAAATATTTTTGTTCTTTTTGATTTTCGCAAATAAGCCTACTAAATAAAAATAGAATAAAATCAACACGTCAAAAATTAAAATTAAAAGAAATATTTAAAAAAACTATAAGGTGAAACACCCGGGAGGGTCAAAATTACGTGTCTATATATATATATATATATATATATATATATATATATATATATATGTATTATCACTACCCAAACACAACTACAAACACATAAATACACTATAATCTAAAGTGTTGGGCCCGTGCACAGCACAGGCATATGCCGTCTAGTAATATTATAAAGATTTGGAATTTTTACTCATTGTAGCTTCTTTTAAGACCTAATTAGTAATATTAACTATCCTTTTATTTAATTATATTTAGTAGCTAATTAACTTTTCTAAATTACAAATAGTAGCTATATCAAAAAATACATACCCAAACACATATATCTTTCTTTTTTCTCAATCACTACCTATTTTAGATTTTTCATTTCTCAAAACCCTAAAAAATCTCTCCCCTTCTCTCAACCACCACCACCATGGCCGCACCGTCCCCCTCTCTCTTCTCCCTCTCCCTCTGTGCTCACCCCTCTCTCTCTCTCCGCCGCCCCTCTCTCTCTTCTCCGTCTCCCTCTGTGCTCACCTCTCTCTCTCTCTCTCTCTCTCTCTCTCTCTCTCTCTCTCTCTTCACTCTGCAGATCTGGCCGTGTGCATTGTTGGTGGCGGCGATGATGAACTGATTTTGAGATGGCGGCGGAGAAGCTGACGTAGAGGTGGAGAGATTAGGGTTTTGTTGGTGATGGAAAGATTAGGGTTTTTTGGTGGTGGTGGTGTCTCAGATTAGGATTTTGGTGGTGTTGGAGAGATTAGGGTTTTTTGGTGGTGGTAGTGTCTCAGATCTGGCCATGTGTATTTGTTAAAAGCCAAATACAAATACATTAAAAAATCTACATCTCACAAATACACCGTTTTTTAATGTATTTGTCTTTGTATTTTTGAGTGCATTTTTGAGTGTATTTTGTTAATAGCCAAACACATTATTTTTTTGAATGTATTTGTCATGTATTTGAATTTTTTAGTCTTGTATCTGAATGTATATGTTGAAATCCATTCAAATACACGAAAATTTGAATATATTTGGCTTCATAGTAGTTGGAATGTACATAATGTATTTGAAATACATCAAAAAAAGCCAATGAAATACATCAAAAAAAAATCAGTAAAATACATAAAAAAAAATCACTGAAATACATTAAAAAAAAATCACTAAAATACATCAAAAAAATATATATTAATATCTAATTTAATAGCTCCACCATTAAAGGCTAAAATCAAGGATCATGTTTTTTTTTACCTTGTTCTCATGTATTTGTTGGCAACAAATACACAGCGAAAACATACACTATTTTGCCAAAATGTAACTACAAATGATAATATTTAAAAGGGTAGCTACAAATGGTAGGAAGCTACAATAAAGTAGTCATTTGAGTAAGTTTGCCTAAAGATTTAGATGGTTATCACACGGGTCTTATTCAATACCCTCTAGGGTCTTCTCCAGGATACGATCCATAACTTGAAGTCTTCAATTAATTGAGTTAATTCCTCAAAAGTTCACTAAAGTTAAGCAGATTGTCTATCAAGAACGAAGTGTTGTCACAAAAAAAGAAGTTTAAGATAACACGGTTAAAAAAAAAAAAAAAAAAGCATGCTACATAAACAGGCTTTCAAATTTGGCCTCTGGCAAATATGTTTTTCAATTTTGGGTGTGCACAAATAGTCACCTCAACTTGTCTTCACTTTGTCAGTTTGACACTATAACTTACAAAATGATCAACTAGACACCTCAACTTGTATAAAGTACACCTTGAAAAGTTATATGCCACGTCAACATTTGTGTTTACGTGTTCAACTTTATATAAGTTGAGGTGCTTACTTGTGCACACCCAAAGTTGGAGAGCATACTTGCCAGTCGAGGACAAATTTGAGGGCCTGTTTATGTATTATGCCTAAAATAAATTATCTACCAAAAATCACTTTTCTTTAGTTTGAATTATCCGGAGAATGCAATGCCTGATATATATATATATATATATAAAAGATAGACAATCAAACCTATTTCTCGATTCACTCAAAGAGGTGAATAGGGTCCCAATAGAGATATGTAAAAAGCAGGTCCGATTACGCATATTCCTAATCCTAAATGGAATGTAACGATGTAGTCTATACCCGTTATGTACAATGAGCATTCTCAATATTATACCTTGAAGAGGACTCGAACCTCCACGCTCTTTAGCACGAGATTTTGAGTCTCGTGTGTCTACCATTTCACCACCAAGGCATCTTGAAAGTGAATCGTATTCCATGAATATGATATCTAGTGTGATGTATGGAATATATGACAAAGGTGGATCTATTGATCGGTCATGTCATATAGGCCTGAGTTGGACATCCAATTGCTTCGATTTGAATTATTCGCAGAATGCAATGCCTGATATATACAAAAAAATGGACAATCAAACCTATGACATTCATAAACAGCTCTACTATAGTTTTTAGCGGATAACCCCAATTTAGGGTTAATAGTACATCCCAACAGGGTACGACCATACTTGTTCAATTTATCTCTTTCAACTTGGATCCCATGAGGCGGACCTTGGAAAGTTTTAACATAAGCAGTAGGGATTCACAGATCTTCCAGACGTAGAGCGCGCAGGGCTTTGAACCCAAATACACTCTTGACAGTGGTATATGTTGTATATGTAAATCCTAGATGTGAAAATATATGGAATTCCTCTATGATCTATGAATCTATGAAAGGTATAAAAAAGCAAAGAAAAGAATAGGCTAGGCATAAATCGATCTGCTGAAACTGAAATAAAAAAGAAATAAGAAGAGGGGCCAATTAGCCCTTCAAAATCGAACTTATGTGTAGCGGAATATAAGTTTTTTAAGAGCTCCGACATAACTTGTGAGATATTATAATGCTATAATATAGACTTATGCCCCGCGAACAAGTTTATTTGTCTTGAGGGACAAAATTAAAGGCTAGCACAAAATAGGGACGAAAGTGCAAATGACCCCATATTTTATGAAATAATTTACTTATTTTATTTGTTGGACCAAGACCCATTTAATTAGAAAAGATATCCAACGAAAAAGTTAATGAACTGGTAAGACCCAAGCCCAACCAAAACAATTAAGTAAAAACATACTTTAAAATTACGTCTTATAATTTAGACAACGTATTAATCAAATATAGTTTACTGCATCTAGGTAGAGATTGAGATGTATTGTCGTCGTTATTGTATTAACTATATATATTTTGAACGAGAAATATATATTAATAGAGATATTACTAGATAGCGTACATATAGGAGTACGTTGCATTTTGCACCCTTAATGTGTTCTCTTATTTTACAAAGAAATAATTTGGTTATATTCCGAAAAACCGAAATGTTCATTTTTTCTTTCTGTTTCTTACCTTGCGATTGGCTTTGTGCGTTCTCGTTAGTGCTTTATTCATGCAATTTTTTCAATATTAGCGGATTAAATGTCATCTCATGACCTTTTGACATGTTCAAAGATATATTATATGCTTAGCTTATCACCATATCATCAAAAGAACAGAGAAGGCCAATTACATAAATGACAGTTTTTTTTTGAAGTAGTTGAGAAAATATTTTGTAGGGAAGACTTGGATATGGATCAAATTCTATACAAATATATGAATGCTCGTAAAACAAGGATTGTGATGGAATGGTAAGTACTCTCTCATCCTTAATTAATCAGAGGTCTCAGGTTCTTCGAGTGCCCTTGGCAGGGGTGAATTTATATTAAAAAAATGGGTCACGTAAACCCATGGTCCCCTGATTAAACTCGGTATATTATATATATAATTCTTAAGATGTAGCTAATATTAGCTGAAGGAGCACATGGTCAAATAAGACCGAATGGAGCATTGGTTAGGCGTTGGGTTTAATCCCTTAAGGTTGCGAGATTGAACCCACCAAATGCATTTTTGCATCTTTTTTAAAAAAGAACTCTAAGCTGCCTTTAAACGTTTTGCTCGTCAATTTGATGTCACTATAAAATGGTGAACTCATCCTCTCGAAATGCTGGATTCGCCTCTGCCTTTGGGAATAGAGTCAACTTTGTTAGGAAGCGACCAGGTGGAAAACCAAAAGCAAAATTACGCATGCTCGTCATTTTTTTAACTTTCCAAAACAGATTTGCTTGTCTATTAGATGGCAGATGCTGGTATTGGGAATTCAACTTATTTGCTATTTTAGGTAAGGGATAAAGGGAAGCCTCATCTATACTAGTGGACTATGGTGGAAAAAGATAGCTTTTGCACTTCAATTCTTACTCTTTGCATCCAGAACCCTAATAAGTCCGCTATGTCCCAAATTAAAAACACGAGGAAGAAATACATTAAACGACCAAGATTCCCTAAGAAAACTATGAGGACACGACGGCGGGAGGAATAAGTCAATAAGATGCATTCAAATGGGCTGGTCTTTAATTTTTATCCTTTAGCAAGCGACCCAACAAAAAGTTGTTTTGCTATGAGGACAAAAGTTAAACACTAACACAAAATAGGGACCAAAGTGCCAATGACCTTTTTTTAAAAAATTTTTTATTGGTTGTTGTGGAAATCAAATGGCAACATAACGAGAATCTTTGATTTTCTTAAAAATAGATGATGGTTTTGTCATGAACAACACAAATCCAAAACATTGAAAACACCCAAGGTGATAAGGCATGAACTGAAAAACCGAACCGAACTAATTTCAGTTTGGTTCAGTTATCACTTTTACCAAACCGAACTTTAAAACTGAATTGACCGAATAGCCAACCCTAGGTATGGGTTCGCGTGAATCCATGCTCCTCTCCCCCGATCATGTATAGCAATGTTACATTTTTTAGAACTTTACTTCAATATAGGCGTGTGCACACAAGCTCAAAGTGTCTATGGTGCAATAATTATTGGTGCACCTCTACAAGTGAAATCAGTAGTTCAAATTGTTGAGAAAAATTGAGGTTAATATCTCAAAAAGAAGTTTTAAACTCATGCCTAAATTCATTACTTTAATATTATATTAATGGGTCATTATTTTCAAGAATAACGTTTTCTTCAAAAGACCATTTGAATGGTCATAAACTTGTAGTCAAATTGAGCAAAGTTATTACATAATATTTAATACATTAAATAGCTCTTTATGTGGTGTTAATGATGAAATCATTATTTGACCAAATTTATTGTATACGCTATTTGGCTATTGTATTAACTTGATATCAGTTGAATGATTTTAACATATATATACTTAAGTTATTTTCTTTCATAGGAGAGATACAAAGACATATTCTTCCTATAGATATATTATCAAGTTAGTAGATGATATACCTCTAAGATAAATTCTTCCACTCTTTATTTTCGTGTTCTAGGTTTTCTATAAGATAAATCTTTGTTAGATTCTGGCTCCTAGTATTGTACTAGAAGAGTTTGTTGAATCCTGGGGGATACACTCATACCGGGTGAAATATCCTTAAGGATAGTGTCTTTTGACACGCCTCAAGCTATGAAGAATTCCCTACAAGTATTCGTAATCAAGTATTTTTCGTAAGATTTCCAACACAAATTCCACGCTTCTCTTATTATTATTATTTCTTCTTATAATTGAGCCCGAGGTATTTTTTTTCGTTTTCCTTCTTTCTTTGTTATGGTGCATCTTTCAAAATGGTGTTTGATAGCTTGAAATCTCTATTCTACTTTTATCACCATAAAATTTTATATAATTATACCAAATGTCTATATTAAAACACTTAGCTGTGGAAGATGTAGCATATAGTAAACTGCCTCAACTGATCCCACCATTTTTGGGTTTCAACATAGAGATCAATTATGTGAAAATCACTAAAATTGTAAAAAGAATTTACGTCTTGAACCTATAATTTCAAAAGTGTACTAAGTTAATGGTAAGAACCTAAAGGTTAAACTCATCAAATTAAAATTCTACATCTGTTTTTTTTTTTAATAATAATAATGCACCCATTCTCTTAAAATCTTGGCTCCGCCTCTGTAGGTAGCGTGCAATGGCCATGATTTGACGGTTCTTTTCTGGCCGTACAACATCAAGGATTTGGACAATACCAATTTGTACACCGCACCAATTTTCACTATCCAAATTACCAAGTTTCAATGTGGCAGCCTGGCTGTAGCAATTAGTGCCTTGCTCCTTGTAATGGACGGTTTCACAATCATGCACTCTATTTTTGAGTGGGCAAATGCGTGTAGATTGGGGACTCCTATCGACAAGATCAACAATTTCTTGAGCTTCAATGGTGGTGATATTTTCCCAACAAGAGACTTATCAAGGTACTGTTAGGTGTTTTCTTTGATTTTCTTACCCAAATTGAGTTTTCCTTTGAGGAAGCGCAACACGTTTATCATAACCGATTTTTGTTATATATATATATATATATATATATATATATATAAAAGAGGGAATGAGGGTTTTTTTTGTAGTCCTCACATGACTAATTTTGTCATTTCAATCCCTTACATCTTACTATGAAGGAGTGACATGTGTTGAGTAGGAATTTCAACTCTTTAATTTTCACACATAGCTAGCTGTAATTGGTGTTTTTCCTTACATATCATTTTTGCCATTATTCTTATGAAGCTGTAATTGGTGCAGTCTTTACTATTTAAGGAGCATTTTTCGGCCCTTATCGGATTACTTTTGGTTTCATATTAGTACATGACATTTTATGTTTTTATATTTAGTTAATTTTTTTTTAATATATATATAATCAATAAGGTATTAATTTTTTTTCTTTCAGATTTACTCTATTGTGATAAGTGAATTTTTACATAATAAAAAAATATATTAAATAGTTACTATTTAATTAAGAGTAATTTATTGAAAACATAGACTATTTAACTAAGAGTAATTTATTGAAAACATAGTTTACTTTTTAAGAGTGAGTTAATTTCTTAAAAGATGTGTCCAAGATATTAAATCAATTATGTGGTCAAACATAACTGTATTTTGGGTCTTTGAATTATGATAACATTTAAAAATAGATTTAGTAATGTGTTGATTTTCTATCTCAATCTTAAAACATGATGGAACCACCTAATGACCTAAGATTAAATGATCAATGATTAAATATTCAATTTTATTGGGGATCTTCAAGATTCATGATCTCAATATTATGAAAAAGTTGTATCATTGTTCATGGTCCTCACATATGCTCTATCCCCACTTTTGATTTTATTCCTTATATATATATTACAATAGGAGTAATTCTAGAAAAAGTATTTGGAAATTAATTACTATTTGTTATTAAATGACTCATGAATGTTAATTCATGGGGAGGATTATCCAACAACATATAAAGAGACGAATTTCACATCTCATAATCGATGTCGGACATCTTATCCCTACCGCACGTCCATGCCTGTCAACTAATGTGTTCCCAACAACGAATAAATTAAAAATTGAGAAGGAGGCATTGATAACATATTATAAAAAATAAATTTTGAGTCTATTTTGAGTCTAACTCAATCACAAATTAAAAAGTAGCTCATAAGGAATGCTCAAAACCGTACGAGAAACCAACTCAACATCCCACAATTAATTGGGGATAAATTAACTTTCACGACAACTTTTTCGTGTAATTATTGTTCGACAAATTTTGAAACGACTAATTTTCAACAAACAAAACCAAGATCAAAACTAAACGAGCTGATTGGGTAGATAAAGTTGAATTGGCATGGAGTTTGATCAAACAAGAAGGGCCAATTTATATCAAGGTGTTCGGAGTATGAGGGTAACCCAATTATTTTTTACTATTAATTTGAGTATACATTCTTCAAGTATTTTAAAATAAAATTTACATATTTTAAAGCTACACGAAAATTACTTCAAATCAACATAGCTAATGATTCAAATTATTTTTAAAAAGTCTGAGAAATTTACAATCAAAGGAGAAGTTGTTTAACACCTCAAATAGTAACACCTTTACATAAATTGAAATGAAGAAAATACTATCATTTTTTTGCGCGGATTGCCCTACTTTTGGGGTGGTTTTTAATTTTTGCCCTCAAATTGGTGGTCTTGAATATTTGCCCTTCGCTTATCACCCAGAGGTCCTGGGTTCGAACCTAGGCTCAGTTCAAAAAAAAAAATGGCAATGCATAAGTATGGATTTGAAAGGCAGAAGTTGGACCCCAACTTATGCCTTAAGGCAAACTTTTACCCAAAATTAGGCCTTAAGCCAAACGTCTACGGGTAATTTGCGGGATTGCCCTTCGCTTAGGGTGGTCTTTAATTTTTGCCCCTCAAATTGGTGGTCTTTAACTATTGCAAATTCTGCCTTGCAATTTTTTTTTTTTTTTACTATTTCGAACCCATAACCTCGGGGTATTAGGCGAAGGACAAAACTTAAAGACCACCAATTTGAAGGGCAAAAATTAAAGACTACCCCAAATGAAGGGCAATCCGCGCAAAAAAAAAAAGAACACTTGCCAAAAGTTGGGCCCTTAAGGCAAAGGTTTGAAGAATTCAACAATTTTTTTTTTTGGTTTTTTTTGCCATAAAGCAGAGTTGAAGCATAAGTTGAGGTCCAACTCATGGCCCGCGTATTCCAACTTATGCCTTGCAATTTTTTTTAAAATTTTTGACTGAGCGGGGGCAAAATTAAAGACCACTTATTTGAGGGACAAAAATTAAAGACCACCCCCAATGAAGGACAATTCTGCAAATTGCCCAATACTATTTGTCTATCTTGAATTTGGGCTTGGGCTTAGCACGGGCCCCTACCCATATATATATATATATATATATATATATATATATATATATATATATATATAGTATCCACAATGTAGCCCTAAAGGGTTAGAGTTTTGTTTAGGGAAAAAGCTTGTGAGACGAGCATTATCCTGCCACTTGTGTGACCACTTTTTAGAGTGAATTTTGTGAGGTTATCTCTCTCGATATTTGCACTCTCTTTTATATAGTGGAATGCTCATCTCCGCCCATGAATGTAAGTCAATTGACCGAACCGCATTAACGTTTTTATGTCTCTTTTGGTATATTTCTGTTTTGTCATCTGATCTATCATCGTTCAAGGGTTGCTTTGTAAGCTTCTCCCTAACACTATTTATGTTCGATCCTAACAGGTACTTCAAGCTTCCTATTCCACAAGAAGGAAGCAAAGAAGATAAATTTTTCTCCAAGAGGTTTGTTATCAAAGAGGCTGCTATATTGAGGCTCAAAGAGAAATTTGCAAGCTTCATTGATTCAGGTGCTTTGGATTTTAAACCTTCGAGAGTTGAGCTGATTTCAGCACTGTTATGGAGAGCTTTAATCCGTGCTTCGGCAACAATAAATGGGAGCTTGAGACCTTCTATGATGGGTTTTTCGCTGAACTTGCGCTCTAAAGTTAACTTACCTGAAATAAACAAATCCGTGCGGAATTTGGTAATTGATGTTCCAGTGAAATTCATACCTGGGGAGACACAAATGGAGTTACAACATCTTGTAAAATTGATCAGGGATGCAGTGATGAAAGTTGTTGCTTCATGTTCCGAGGCTTCACCAGACGAGATAGTTTCACACGTGGCGAACTTATATACCGAAAGTTTTCAAGCACCAGAATGGGGAAATAACGATGACGTTGACAAATTTACGTGTTCAAGTTTATGCAGGTTTCCTATGCAAGATGCTGATTTTGGTTTGGGAAAACCATGCTTGATGTTTTTTGGATTGAAAGATATGAATATGTTTTGGTTGCACGATACGGTTTGTCGTACTGGTGTTGGCCTACAAGTCGACTTGGATGAAAGGCACTTGCAGTTATTTGAATCCGACCACGATCTTAAGGCTTTCATCGAACCCTTCTAGATACTCTCTCTGGTCCAAAATAAATGAATTTTTGGGTTTTTCCTTTGATCCACCCGAAGAGGTATTTCTGTGTTGTTTTCTGGAGTAATTTGTATTAATAAAGTACGGCTACTACGAATGTATCTCTTTTTCATGCATTAATTAACATGAAAAAATCTACTCATTTGCTACTTTCATTGTTTTATAAGCTTTTTCGAGACTCGTCCTAGAACGGGGAACTTGTAAAACATACTGGGGCTAAGCTTGGGGATTAGTTCTGTCCTCAAGCGTCTGACTGTGCACCCTAAGCACATCTAACGCGCAACACTCAAGACTTGCTCACTCATTCCTAAAAAAATCATGTGCCGAATTCCTAATTAGTATTGTTGGCCCTCAAAATTCTTAACAAATGAATGATAAAATGTTATTCATCTATATAAAAGAGAAGATTGAGATTTGAGAGTAAATAACTCACATATCGAGTTAAAATAATATTGTATATTTACTAATTGAGAACTTTATGAGAGTGAACCTTTTTTTGAAAATAGTTAGCCGAAATTTATATCTTCATTTTATTGATTTTTGTCTTAGTTTTATCAAAATATCACATTTTATTGCCGAAATTTATATATTCACTTGTGACTGATTTTTATGTCTAGTTCTATATATTTCAAAATAGGCTTAATGCATATGCGGATCCCTAAACTTATCTTTTTTTTCATTTTGATACCTCAATTAAGTGTTGTTTTTATTAAACCCCTGAACTCGTTCTTAAACAACATGTCAAGTCAAAACCAGATAAATAAATTGAAATAGTGAAAATACTACTTTACAATTAAAAAAGAAGAAAATAACTCTGATAAGATTTTTTTATATTTACTTATTAAAATCATTATGCGTCAAAATAAAGATTTCTTATAAAAAAGAAATATTTGTCAAATGGAAGCTATTTATGTATTAGTATCAATTTTTACTTTTACTATGTGTTTTTAAAAGAGGTTTATAACCTATTTGGCGAAGTTTATTTTTTCTCCGAAACTATTTATTTTTTCAATAAATGTTTATTTTAAAAAAGTGAGGTGTTTGGTCACGCTTTTGGGATAAAATAAGTGATTTTGGAGAGTAATAGAAGCAGTTTTTTAAAAACTAAAAAAATAGCTTTTGTACAAAATTACTTTTTTAAAAGTACTTTTGAGAAAAATACAATTAAAAATATATTTTAAAAATTTAATCAAATATTAATTGCTGCTTAAAAATACCATTTAAATAAACTAAACTTTAACACCCTAGGAAAATTATTTAAAAATATATATACACCTACCTAACATTGGCACATGAGAGAAGTATTTTTAGTATGGTAATTTACTTTACATCTATCGAGTGATCGCTTAGTCTCGCTCTTTGGTTTAGGAGAATTCAAGCTTTACACCTAACTTGTGCTTGAGCCCGTGTCCCTAGAATATAGTGTATATATTAATATTATATATATAAAATGGGCACTCCATTTAAGCAAACAGTTCATTCAGCTTAGTTCAGTTCTTTCCTTTCTTTCCTTCAATCCATTTTATCTCATCAATGGATAGCATACATGTAGAGATCTTATCCACAAAGCTCATAAAACCATCTTCCCCAACTCCTCCTCACCTTCAATGTTACAAACTTTCATTCTTTGATCAAATAGCTAACAAAGAACTTGTCCCTTTAGTTCTTCTCTATCCTTCTTGCAACAACAACTCTATCAAGGATGCTGAGATGGATGAGCGGCTCGAACAATCTTTTTCTAAGATATTAACACGTGTTTACCCAGCTGCTGGAAGGTATGCTGAAGATGGGTGTTCGGTTCTTTGCCTTGATCAAGGTGTTCCTTATACCAAAGCAAAAGTCAACTGCAAGCTGGACAATTTCCTCGAACAAGTAATCTATCTTGTTCTATGTCTTTTCTATAGATGGAAGTTAAAATATTACTCCCTCTCTCTATTTTTACTTTTCACCTATTGCTTTTATTTGTCAACTATTGGTTTGACACGCCGGTTAAGAGTAAAAAATAAAACGGAAAATTTACTATATCACCCTTTAAATATAATAAATTTAATATCTTGGGAAATGCATTTGTAGATGACTATAGTTAATACATAAGAGTAAAATAGGAAATAAGATATAAATTACGTCTTATTTTTTGAAGTGGATAAGTAAAAATAGATATTTATTTTTAATACAGTGAATAAATAAAAATGAACTGAGGGAGTATTAGTCTTTTTGTCTCGATTTTTTGTCATACATTTTCCTTTTTAATTTATATTGAGAAATAATTTAACTTAATGTTTTTTTTTACTATCTAGGACTTATTTTAGATAATCAGTTACAAAAATCTTCATTTACTTCTTAAATTTCGTGCCTAATTAAATTATATAACATGAACTTTGACGGAGACGGTATATAATAATCTAGAAATTGTAATAAGAAAGAAATAAGGGAGGTTTATGATGATTTTTTTCTATTTTTCCTACTAGGTTACACGTGATGGACATGAACTGACGGTCCAACTCTGGCCACACGACATCAAGGATGTGGATGATACCAATCTGTTCACAGCACCAATTTTCACGGTCCAAATAACGAAGTTTGAATGTGGTGCCATGGCTGTAGCAATTAGTATCTCGCATCCTGTAATGGACGGTTTCACAACCATGTCCACTATGTTTGAGTGGGCTAATGCGTGTAGATTGGGGACTCCTATCGACAAGATCAACAATTATTTAAGCTTCAATGCGGGTGATGTTTTCCCAACAAGAGACTTATCAAGGTACTGTTTTAGGTGTCTGCCTTGATTTTCTTATCATAGTTGAGTTTTCGTTTCTTGTTTGACTTAGAAAAAATCTAGTTTATGTGCAGAAAAATAGATGAGTTAAGGGTAGTAAGTGATTAAGTAGGAAATTGGATATAAGTTTGATGATATTTGAAAAATATAGTATTTGAAGTTAACTTGAAAAAGGGTATTAGAAAGTAAAGTTGTGTCTAAACATGAAAAAAAATTAAACCTTGAATATAAAAATAATATTAATTACTAAGAGAGAGGAATTTATTTGACATTAATATAAATATAATTTACTATATCTATTTACTGATAAAATTAATGTAAAATTTATTTTTTATATATCATAGAATTAATTTTGAGGCCTTAAATTATCGGGCCCCTAAAGCAAGTGCAGATACTTCTCACTCCGTAGCATCCACAATGTAGCTTTAAGGAGTTAGAGGGTTTTGTTTAGTGGGAAAAATTTGTGTGACAAGAGTATTACCCTGCCACTTGTGTGAGCCTCGATATTTTGTACTCTCTTTTATATAGTAGATTACTCATCTTCGCTAGTGGATGTAGATCAATTAAGTGAATTACATTAAATTTTTATGTGTCTTTTGGTTTGTTTCTCTTTTATTGTCTGATTTATCATTGTCCGAGATTTACTCTGTTTATTTCGATCCTGACAGGTACTTCAAGCCTCCTATTCCACAAGAAGGAAGCAAAGAAGATAAATTTCTCTCCAAGAGGTTTGTTATCAAAGAGGCTGCTATATTGACTCTCAAAGAGAAATTTGCAAGCTTCATTGATTCAGGTGCTTTGGATTTTAAACCTTCAAGAGTTGAGATGATCTCAGCGCTGTTATGGAGAGCTTTAATCCGTGCTTCGGAAGCAATAAATGGGAACTTGAGACCTTCTATGATGGGCTTTCCGCTGAACTTGCGCTCTAAAATTAATTTACCTGAAATAAACAAATCTGTGGGGAATTTGGTAATTGATGTTCCAGTGAAATTCATACCGGGGGAGACACAAATGGAGTTACAACATCTTGTAAAATTGATCAGGGATGCAGTGACCAAAGTTGTCGCTTCATGTTCCGAGGCTTCACCAGACGAGATAGTTTCACACGTGGCGAACTTATATAATGAAAGTTTTCAAGCACCAGAATGGGGAGGCAACGATGACGTTGACAAATTTACGTGTTCAAGTTTATGCAGGTTTCCTATGCAAGATGCTGATTTTGGTTTGGGAAAACCATGCTTGATGTTTTTTGGATTGAAAGATATGAATATGTTTTGGTTGCACGATACGGTTTGTCGTACTGGTGTTGGCCTACAAGTCGACTTGGATGAAAGGCACTTGGAGTTATTTGAATCCGACCCCGATCTTAAGGCCTTTCATCGAGCACTTCGTCTAGATACTTCCTCCGGTCCAAAATAAATGAATTTTTGGAGTGTTTTTTTCTTTTATCCAAAATAAATGAATTGTTCAAATCCCGAAGAGGTATTTCTGTGTTGTTTTCTGGAGTAATTTGGATTAATAAAGTGTTGCTACTACGAATGTATCCCTTTTCCCTGCATTAATTAACATGAAAAAATCTACTCATTTGCTACTTTCAGTGTTTTATAGAGCTTTTTCCAAACACGTCCCACAGCAGAGCAGGGCACTTGTAAAACGTCTTGGGGCTCAACTTGGGGCTTAGGTTTTGACTCTGTGCTTGAAATATGTTTTACTTTGCTCGAGGCTCGCTCAACTGTTCCTACGAAAATCACGTGCCAAATTTTACTAAAATTGGCCCTCAAAATTCTTAACAAATGAATGATATACATGTTATTCATCTATAGATGCCAAATTTTACTAAAATTGACCCTCAAAATTCTTAACAAATGAATGATATACATGTTATTCATCTATAGAAAAGAGAGGATTGTGAATAACTCAAATACCCAGTCATAATACTGCATATGTATATTTTCTTATTAAGAACTCCGTGAGGGTGATTATCACTTGAATATTTCTTTTAAAAATATATCATAGAAATTTTACATCTTCACTTGTTATCGATTTTCGTCTTAGTTCTACATCTATCAAAATATCACATTTTTATTGCTGAAATTTTTATCTTCACTTGTTGATTTTCATGTATTAGTTTTATAACTCTCAAAATATCATATTATTATTAATTTCGTTCTTGAAAGTAATTTTGGATTTATTCATGAAAAAAAAAGAATAGTGTTTAAATCATAGTAATGATAAAGTTTGTCAAAGAAGTTCTTAATATTAAACCTTTGGGTTGTTAAAAAGTAAGAGTAGTGGAGTAGTTGGGAAGTTTCTAGTGCATCAAGTTTGATTAGATTAAATATAAAAATAATGATATAAAATAACATCAGCGCCTTAATGTGGCGAATAAAATAGCATGGGATCTTAAATGTGGCAACAGTGTAGCACGTTCTTTTATTTATTTAATCTCAGAGATTGATTACCAAATCTTTTAGCTGCAAAATTATTTCTTGGAAATGGGGAGAAGACTTTGTGTCTGCCGTAATTAAGGGAGAGGGAGGAGATCACATGCATGGACAGATTCAATAATTGAAATTTTACCCTTATTTATATTATTGAAGTTTTACATAATCAAAAAATTATTAAAGAATTAGTCAATTTCATCTTATTTTAACTATCGTTTTAGCTAAAAAGGTTATTCCAAAATAATTGTCACTTTAAGAATACAGAGTGCTAAAGTTGACAATTGCCTTCAATTATAGTATACACAATATTTGAGAGAAAAATAAGTCTGCCTTTATTAAATATGGGTAACTTAGTAAACTTTACCCTGTATTTATTATTTTCTTAATGAACTTGAAAAAAACTAAACGACTGTTACAATGAAAAAGAGGGAGTATTTTTCAAGAGATTTATTAAGGGTAAAATTAGTAAACACACTTCTTACTTCATAGGAGTGAGTAGTTTTCTTAAACGGTGTGCCCAAGCTAAAAATACCATTTATTATGAAGCAGAGGGAGTAACAAAGAAAGTAACTAATATAATTCACAATGTGACAAAGAACTCATTTATTTTTATTGATATTAAGACGTATATGAATCAAAATTCACCTCTGGATATAAAGATGTGTATTAACATTAAAATATTTGAATATGAATAAACATTTGAATGCTAAAATATATATTAAAATTTAAATACTAAATAATTAAGACTATTTGTTTATCAACATGGAAGTGTATACAACTTGTAAGTTAATACTACATCAACAAAATACTTATAAAAAATAATATGGTAGTTGGTGATGGTTATGGCTAATGGTGGTGATTGTGGGTGCGACCGGAGAAGGTGGTTGGTGAAAGTTGTGGGTGCCGATTGGGGCTGGTGGCGGTGTTGATGGATGGTGGTGGTTGTGGGTAGTAGCTAGCAGTGATGACGACTAACAATTTATCGGTTAACCATGGTGCTTGATGGTTATAGTTAGTGGAAATAACTAATGGTAATAACAATTGGTAGCGGTAGTTGATGATATATAATGGTGGTTGATGGTGGTAATCATCAGTAATGATTGATGGTTATGTGGTAAGAGAGTAACTAATTCGCAATGTGACAGAGACCTCATTTATTTTTATTAAGATTAAGGTGTATGAATCTAAATATAAATCTGAATATAAAAATGTGTATTAAAATTAAAATATTTGAATCTGAATAAACATTTGAACGTTAAAATATATATTAAAATCTAAATACTAAATAATTAAGACTATTTATTTATTAACATGGGAATGTGTATGTTACATCCCGTATTTTTTAACGTCGGATTAATTGTAAGTTGAGGTGGGACCCACACGTCAAGATTTTTTTTGGGACATGTGACAAATTATATGAATCACATATGTGAAGTTAAACACAACTCATGAAGGACCCTTGGGCCAAATCAAAGTGGAAGCCCTCCAAACGAATATTTTTAAGAAAACGTTTTCGGGTGACCTGACTTTGGGGGGAAAAAATGGTATTATAAGTTTGGAATTTGAAAAAATATCATGAAATAGAAATTGTAGATAATTGAATTAGCTTTTCATCCATAGGTCGTGGGTTCCCAGGTGATGTTGGTACAAGGAGATATGGACGTTTTAAGGTTTAAAGGTCAGTGGGCTAGGCCCAACTCGGGACCAACCGGGTTGGCCCAAAAAAATGAAGAGAAAAAAATTAAGGCCCAATTGGAGGGGGTGGACGGCCCCTTGATGGGTCAAGGCCCATGAGTGGGTTTTTTATTTATTTAAAGAATCGGTTAAGATTGGATTCTTAAAGCCTTATGATTAATATTTGGTAAATATGACCAATTGTAGATTTTGGACGAAACGGGATTTGAATTTGGAGAAGCGTAAGGAGCGAATAAGGTATGTAAAGCTTTACCTTTCCTTCTCTTGGCATGTCTTAGGTGTGATAGGTTTGGATACGAGCCTCGGGGACGACTCTACTCTTAGAAATCCGCACCTAAATTTGCCCCTTTTTCATTCAGTAGAATTGAATTGAATATGTTATGAATAGTTGGAAAATTGCCTAAACATCTAGAACTTGCACAAATAGGACCCGACTACTTTAAAACTCTCATAAGTGATGTTATGAAGTGTAACATACGTAAATTATGTACGCCACCTCATTTGATCCCAGGTGGGCCCACTATTCCCGGATTTTTCTAATTTGTTCTGTTTGACTTATTTTGAAGTGGAATTCAAAGGAAACTCTTGGCTACTTTTCTAACTACTATACGACAGTTGTTTTGAAGTATTTTGTAAGTCCCACAACGTATTTTGAAACATGAAAACGATTTCAGAAAACTTATTTTGACATAAACCATTGTGACATCCGTAAGGTATACGATATGATTACCGTTTAGTTTTTTTTTATATGGTTTGTCATCTGAATTATGCTATTGAGTCTCCGTAAATGTGTTATATTTTATATTGCATTAGTTTCTCACTACTCCATTCGTGGATACCTCAATGTTTCCTTCACTGAGCCTGGGCCAGGATATGTTATCACGCGTATTCCACTGCATTGTTCGCCGCGCCTCGATGTGAGGGGGCAGGTATACATGTACATGGGTTGTGGAGTATGTTGTGCCATGTACACACATTCTGATATATGATGATATGATATGATATGGCCATCTGATATGTTTGACATGTGCACATTCTGATATGATATGATATGTTACGGAGTTATTCCCTACTCTGGAGTTATGCTGTGTTATGGCGCCAGTGTCGGGGTGGCGACCACGTTCTGTTTACCCAGTCCCGTAATGGGACCAGATATGACATATGTTTTCTGTATGCACTATTTATGCATTATGATTAGCATTTTGCTATTCTGGATATTCTGTTCATTTTCTATACCTTTTGTTTCGGTTATGACTTTGTTTACTACGTTCCGTGCTTTACATAATCAGTACATTTTCCGTACTGACCCCCTTTCTTCGGGGGCTGCGTTTTCATGCCGCGCAGGTTCAGATGACAGATTTGTTGATCCGCCTGCTTAGGACACCTATTCTGCTATCTTGGAGTTCTCTTTTGTTCGGAGCCTACGTTTTGGTACAGTCTTTTTGCCATTGTACATATGTATGCTATTCAGGGGTACGACGGGGCCCTGTCCCGTCTTATGATTCTGTTGTTATCTGTAGAGGTCTGTAGACATACATGTGGGTTCTGTATCTGTTTTGGGTTGATATGATCTGTGATAGCCTTATCGGCTTCCACGTACTATATCTGTTCATCTATGATAACTAGTAACGCCAACTGACTTTTATATTGATACATTCTGCTAATATGCTGATTTGGGTTATTGGGTACGTATGGGTGTCCAGCACGGACACTAGTCGCGGCCTACGGGGTTGGGTCGTGACAGTGTAAAACTTGTAAATTCATACTACATCAACAAACTACCAATAAAAATAATAATATGGTAGATGGCGGTGGTTATGGCTAATGGTGGTGATTGTGGGTACGACTGGAGGAGGTGGTTGGTGATAATTGTGGGTGCTAATTGGGGGAGTTGGTGGCGTTGATGGATGGTGGTGGTTGTGTGTAGTAGCTTGCAGTGATGGCGACTGACAATTTATTAGTTAATCCTAGTGCTTGATGGTGATAGTAGAGCTGATAATTGTGGTGCATGATAATCATAACTAATGATAATAACAACTGGTAGCGATAGTTGACGATATATAGCAATGATTGATGGTGGTAATCATCAGTATTGATTGATGGTTATGTGATAAGAGTGATTGGTGATGATGTTTATAAATGATGGCTAGTGGTGATAATTATTGACTGAGTATATGTTACTTTCTACTGGAACATAAACTAATTAACTCTATCAGCCAAAATTTATATAGATAGATTGATATCTTCGAGTGTTTTTGTTCCGCTAAAATTTTAATCTAAGATCTCTTTGATCACTAGCTAGGTCATATTCTTGGGTGCTAGAATCACTAATTATTTTACTCGGAGAAATTTGGATCATGAACCAATGGAAAGGTAACATGTCAAAGCCTACAAGATAATTTGTTAAAGGTAATAAACAAAATTTACTTTAATGCAATAAGGCATCTTTTTGTTAAAAGAATTCCAAGTCAAAGAAAGCAGTTGCAATATTAATATTGAACGTTTCAAATACTCGGCTCATGAAAGTGCCTCAGAATCTAAACCATGAGAAAAAAGAAGTTGAAGAAAAGAAAATGGGAAATGAGTAAATTCTTTTCACATAACAAATTCAATCGGTCACCATAAAGTTACTGATAAATGACAGCTTATGCTTATGAAAATAATCCGGCATCACTTGGATGAATGAAAGCTCTGATTAGAGGCAGATTCAAGATTTTAATTCAATCAATCACCCTAGGTTTATTTGAGTTCTAGATTCATAATTTAATATTTTCAGTAATTTCAGTGAGTTTTACGCATATAAATCTAGGTCTTGGCCTGACATAAGCGAAGTACTGTTTGCAAGACTATCTATCACACGACGACTATATTATTTCCCTAATCTCGAGTTTGAGATATAAAGCAACTGCATCTATAAAGACTCCAAAGTAGAGGTGAATTCATAATTTAATTCTATGGGCTCAAGACTCGGTTTCAACTACTGAGCCAATATTTCTATAATTTTATCTAAATAATCTAGATTTGGGCTAAAAGTTATGGATTCAACTAAACTCATAACTATATTATTGGTACTCCTTGCTCCAAAGACAGTACATGATATGCAATAGAAATTTAGAAAATAAATACTGGATGTAAAATTACTATTATTTGTCGCATTCTAATTACAATATTTTTCCTTGTTCCTTTTTAATATACACCGAATATATTTTTTTCCCTATATTTAAATACAATAATTCTCTGTTTAAGTTTTCTATTATATTTTAAAAATAATTTTATTATAATATCAATTATCTATATTCAAATAAAATAATTGTAGCCAAAATAACGTGATTTCACAAATTAATGTTGACGTGGTGGTTGACGTTGTGGGCTAGATATACAAAAAAAAAATAGGAAGTGAGACCACTAAAATAATTGCCTGATGCGTCAGTGTCAAATATCCTAACATGAAATAACTTACTAGTATACATTACCTATGCTTGGTAATCAGTCATCCTTTAAAAAAAAAATGGGTCTCATACTAAAAATACCAAGCAATATTAAAAAAAAAAAAAAAGTGAATCCCACCATCTTTAAACTCATGTAAAAAAAAAAAAAAAAGTGAACCCCATATTAAAAAAAATCAAGCAATATAAAAAAAAAACTGAACTCCATATTAAAAAAACAAGCAATGCCAAAAAAAAAGTGCACCCCATATTAAAAAATCAAACAATATTCATGTAATTCCCAAAGTATTCCCATTAAGTCAATAATGGTGGATTCATTGCCATATGTGTATCAACCCATTAGTGGGAGCAAATGAAATTATTGTACAGTAAAAAACATGGACTCCATTATATTGCTTTTGTTCAAAAGGTTAAGTAGCCAAACCATACAATTTCCTTTCTTTTCTTATATTAGCCTGAGATCTAATCTAGATATTTAACTGTTGTATTTACTATTCCGTCATGTCATTTATTTGTTATGCTTACTAAATAAATATACTTAAAATATTTATATTAATAAAAAATAATATTAAATGGAGATCAAATAATTAATAAGGTAAATTAGTCAAATTCTAATTCTAATTGACGTTTCCTTAAAAAACATGCAAAAGACAACATGACAAGTAAAATGAGCTAAACCAAGAATATTTACTAAAAATTAAAAAATAGTAGTTCTTCGTTTAAAGAAAAAATTAAATTTCTACTTTATTTCATTTTAAACATGTAAAATTAATTTAATAATTAGAATTAGAATTAGAATTAGAATTATTCAAATCAAAATTTGATAAAAAATAATAAATATTGTTTAGGTCCAACCTACAGACATAAACAGTAGAATATTTTACACCTTTAAATTAATCGAATTAAAATTCAAAGTATCAACTGATGCTTAAATATTGCTATTGTTTTATCTCAAAGAGAGGAAAATCGTTTCCTTTTAAACAAGTCTTATTTTTTAAAAAGTATTAATAAATTTTTGCTAACATTGTATTCGTAGCAAACACTAATATAATAAAATTTTGAATACGAATCACAAACTATAATATTATATTAATCGTGTTTTAAACCCAGCATATTAATCCGTCGTCACTCTCTCCCTATCTATATTCTCTATCTGTTTTTTTTTTTCTTCTATCCGTTTCTCCTTCCTCCCCTATCTATTCTGTGCCTTTTCTATCTCTTTCCGATTCTAAAAATGATTCCCCATTCAATTCTTGTCCCCTATGTATTGTGATGTGTGTACGTATATATTTGGAAGAACAAAACCAAACCCCAAAATAAGAGTGAACCCCGCCCCCCATAACCAATTCCCCCTCAATCACATGTCCTTTTATTCTCCCTTTTTCCTTGCCCTTTTTATTTTATTTTATTTTATGTGGGACCCTCTCTGTTTTTGTGTTGGTGTATAGATCATGATGAAAATGGGCGAGGGTCCCACCCAAAGGAAAAAAAAAACGTGAATTCCCCTCTCCTTTTTGTGATAAGATTTGTTATCAAATTTTATTGGTGAGGTGATATAATTCTATTTGCTTTTTTTTTTTTAATGTAAAAACAAAAAATATTTAATAATTATTTCTAGATAACTAAAAAAACAAAACTCTTAAAATAAATAACTAGCTAAGAAAAATTAAAACCTATAAAGCATATTTTTTTTGTAACTTTTCTTTCTTTTAAAACACAAAACTTATACTCTGAAAATAACAAATATTTTTTTCTTTTTTATTTTCGCAAATAAGCCTACTAAATAAAAATAGAATAAAATCAACATGTCAAAAATTAAAATTAAAAGAAATATTTAAAAACTATAAGGTGAAACACACGGGGAGGGTCAAAATTACGTGTCTACAAGTATATATATATATATATATAATCACTACCCAAGCACAACTACATACACATAGATACACTATAATCCAAAGTGTGTCTTCTCCAGGATACGATCCACTTGAAGTCTTCAATTATTTGAGTTAATTCCTCAAAAGTTCACTAAAGTTAAGCAGTTTGTCTATGAAGCACAAAGTGTTGTCACAAAAAAAGAAGTTTAAGATAACACAGTTAAAAAAATAAAAAAAGATGCTATATAAACAAGCCTTCAAATTGCTTCGATTTGAATTATCCGGAGAATGCAATGCCTGACATATATATCAAAAAGATGGACAATCAAACCTATGACATTCATAAACAGCTCTACCGTAGTTTTTAGTGGATAACCCCAATTTAGGTTTAATAGTACATCCCAACAGGGGACGACCATACTTGTTCAATTTATCTCTTTCAACTTGGATCCCATGAGGCGGACCTTGGAAAGTTTTAACATAAGCAGTAGGGATTCGCAGATCTTCCAGACGTAGAGCGCGCAGGGCTTTGAACCCAAATACACCCTTGACAGTGGTATATGTTGTATATGTAAATCCTAGATGTGAAAATATATGGTATTCCTCTATGATCTATGAATCTATGAAAGGTATAAAAAAAACGCAAAGAAAAGAATAGGCTAGGCATAAATCGAAATGCTGAAACTGAAATAAAAAAGAAATAAGAAGAGGAGCCAATTAGCCCTTCAAAATCGAACTTATGTGTAGCAGAATATAAGTTTTTTAAGAGCTCCAACATAACTTGTGGGATATTATAATGCTATAATATAAACTTATGCCCCACGAACAAGTTTATTTGTCTTGAGGGATAAAATTAAAGGTTAGCACAAAATAGGGACGAAAGTGCAAATGACCCCATATTTTATGAAATAATTTACTTATTTTATTTGTTGGACCAAGACCCATTTAATTAGAAAAGATATCCAACGAAAAAGTTAATCAACTGCTAAGACCCAAGCCCAACCAAAACAATTAAGTAAAAATATACTTTAAAATTACGTCTTATAATTTAGACAACGTATTAATCAAATATAGTTTACTGCATCTAGGTAGAGATTGAGATGTATTGTCGTCGTTATTGTATTAACTATATATATTTTGAACGAGAAATATATATTAATAGAGATATTACTAGATAGCGTACATATAGGAGTATGTTGCATTTTGCACCCTTAATGTGTTCTCTTATTTTACGAAGAAATAATTCGGTTATATTCCGAAAAACCGAAATGTTCATTTTTTTCTTTCTGTTTCTTACCTTGCGATTGGCTTTGTGCGTTCTCGTTAGTGCTTTATTCATGCAGTTTTTTCAATATTAGCGGATTAAATGTCATCTCATGACCTTTTGACATGTTCAAAGATATATTATATGCTTAGCTTATCACCATATCATCAAAAGAACAGAGAAGGCCAATTACGTAAATGACTTTTTTTTTTTGAAGTAGTTAAGAAAATATTTTGTAGGGAAGACTTGGATATGGTTCAAATTCTATACAAATATATGAATGCTCGTAAAACAAGGGTTGTGATGGAGTGGTAAGTACTCTCTCATCCTTAATTAATCAGAGGTCTCAGGTTCTTCGAGTGCCCTTGGCAGGGGCGAATTATATTAAAAAAATGGGTCACGTGAACTCATGGTCCCCCGATTAAACTCGGTATATTAGTATGATCTATGACTTAATGAAGTCATTGGGTTGGTTCCCGCAAGGTTCGAGTGTAAATTGAGTCACTGATGGAGAAGGTAGTTAAGTTAACGAGTTAGAGTTGACCATGGTCAACATCGGGTTAGGATGACCCCGTGTCAATGTTTTGGAAGTTCCAACAAGTTAATATGATGATTTTGAACTCGTCCATGAGTTTTGGTGAGGTTCCGAAGAGTTTTAGATGGGTTTGAGTTTTGTCGCGCTCGTATTCGATGTTTTCGCCGTAGGTCTTTGGCTAGAAAGGGATCCATATTGATCAAAAGACCTTTGTTTTGTATGAGGATTGAACCATTAGATGTATCGTAATTACGAAGCTATAGCAAAAAGAATCGTCGCGTTTCGCCTCCGTATGAGGAAGTTATGACCATATTTGTGCCGGCTGTTCTAACAGGTCCGCTGTAGCGAACTCAGGGCCGCCGCAGCGGACATGGTGACCTCCGCAGCGACCGACGGGGGCAAAAAACCTTATTTTTATATTCCAACTCTGAACCATTACCCACAAAACCCCAAAGTCAGTTTTCAAGAGAGAAAGAGGCAAACTTTATTTCATTCATTGGTGAAAGCATGTTGGAGGGTAAGTCCCCACTTTATTTGTTCATTTTCCTTTCTTCTTCAAGTTCCATGATTAGTTTAAGGTCCATCAATGGTGGGTGAAAATCCTAAAACCCTATAATTAGCAAACCCTTAAATAATTGATGGGTTATTGATTTTGTTGTTGATTAATCATCTAGAAGTATAGATTATCACTTTCTAGGAAGGAAATTTGATTTCTTATAGTTGAAATTGCATGTTGAGACTTAGGGTTCTAATAAAAATGGAAACTTTGTTCTAAAATCTGTTTGAAAGGATAAAATTGATTAGAAAGCCATGAATTGAAGGTTAATGATTGTATAGATAGAAGTTATGATAAATTCACCATTAAAGGATGGTTTCATCCATTGAAAAGGGTAGAAGTAAGTTGTTCTTCTTCCCCAAATTGTTGTTCTTATTTAAATACGTGGTTTGTTGGTTACTGAGCATCATATTTTTAGACTTTGACCGTTCTGAGGTGCTTCAGAAACAGAAGGCTCGTGTGGGGTAGTTCGTGGTTCCTGTTCTCCATTCAAGGTAGGTTACGACTTACTTTAGTTAGACTATGATTAGTGAAACGTATGTATTGTGTAGAATTGACGGAAGAAAGCATGATTAGGTCTTCAGACATGGTGTTTTGGTTGGATATTAGTTAGGTTGGTATGATTTCTGATTTTGTGGGCTCGTCGCCATTACTTTATGTACTGAAATATGAGGTGTAGTTGTATTCATACTGTGGTGGTTCGGGATGGATTTCTATTAGGTTGATTGTTGTTGATGGTGGCATGTTGCCCTGTTATTGTGATTAGACTTGTCACCTGAATTGTTGTGTTGTAATACATATTGCACTCAATTCTCTCTTATTGTGAAACATATCATCGGAGAAAGGAAGGATAATGAGTTTAGACTTGGATCGTGATATATACTTATGATAGTACTCAGATGAAATATTGATTATAATTTACTGTTGAGTTGATTTATATAAGTCTTGATAGGGCTTATAGTGTTGTGACTTCCATAGAATATTCATTGGCATTTATTGCATTGATTTAACACTTATGCATTCATACATGATGGAAATAGTTTGGAACTGATTAATGAAAGACTTATGGTATCTATAAGAGAAAATGTTTTAAATGCCCGATGGGAAATGGTTCCGGGTGATGTGATATTATATGATATGATTTGATAAAGATCCTCTATGAGCAAAGATCCGGAGACTCGTTACCGTTGGGCAAAGATCCGGAACGAGTAGTACATAGACACCATGGGTCCCCTGCAGGTCATAGCTATTGAGCAAAGACACCAATTAGCATGTATGTACAGTTCGAGTGATTGTCCAGTGCATTGCATTGCACATCATCATATTTTGCATTGCACATCATTACATTTTATTCTGCATTATTATATGCTCGTTTGGTCCTGATTTTGGTATGGATGTTGAATGCCTATTATGATATAAATATGAACATTGACTGAGTTAAATAGTGGATTAGTGACTCTACCTAGGGACGGAACTTGGACTTGTGATTATCAGGTGAGATTATTAAGACGTGACAGACTTATGGTTTAGAAGCTTCATCTTAGGCTGTGACTCTGTTATGGGATATTCTGTGACTTGGATTTGAGTATTAAGTGCCTATCTGTTTACCTTGTTGATTTTATGCTTAAATACGTGAACTAATCTTAGTTGGCCTATGATGCTTACCGGTACTTAGTGTTTGAACTGATACTACCTTGCTGCACCCTTTTTGAGTGCGGATTGTGTTCCAGAGATTTCATCCAGACTTCATCTTTAGCTTGAAGCTAGTTTGCTCGATCAGATCCGAGGGTGAGCTTCTACCCATGCCACACCACCTGAAGATCTCTCTTTCCAAATGTCTACTTTAAATCCCAGACATTATTTATTATTATATTTGACATATATTTGATTCTTTAGACATTGTTGGTTAGAGTTCTTGTACGATGACTTTCAGATTTTGGGGGTGTAATAGTTAAGACTTCCACACTTATATTATTCATTATTTATGACTTGGTCAGACTATTTATTCATTCACTTATTTATTGATTGTTTAAGTATAAATGATTAAATAAGTTAAAATTGGCTAGTGATTAATGGGTTAACGGGTAAGGTTCGCCGACTAGTAATAATAAGGTAGGTGCCTGCACGATCGGTAATTTGAATCGTGACACAAAAACCTCATTTATTTTTATTAATATTAAGACGTATGAATCTAAATACACCTCTGGATATAAAGATGTGTATTAAAATTAAAATATTTGAATTTGAATAAACACTTGTGGGCCATATGAGTTCTAGATTCATAATTTAATATTTTTAGTAATTTCAGTGGGTTTTACGCATATAAATCTAGGTGTGGGCCTGAGCAAAGTATTATTTTCAAGACTATTTACCACAACGACTATATTATTTCCCTAATCCCGAGTTAGAGATATAAAGCATGCTTCTATAAAGGCTCCAAAGTAGAGGTGAATTCAAGATTTAATATTAAGGGTTCAAGACTCGATTTCAACTATTGAGCCAATAACTTTATTTGAATTATGAGTTCATGATTCAATATTTATATAACTTTAATAATTTTACACATAATTTAGATCTGGGCTACAAAATTATGAGTTCAATTAAACCCATAATTATATTGTTGGATACACCCCTGCTCCAAAGACGGTACATGATATGCAATAGAAATTTAGAAAATAAATACTGGATTGTCGCATTCTAACAATATTTTTCCTTGTTCCTTTTTAATATACATCGAATATCTTATCTCAATTATATTTTTTCCCTATATTTAAATACAATAATTATCTGTTTTAGTTGTCTATTATATATTAAAATAATTTTATTAGAATATCAATTATTTATAGTCAAATAAAATTGTTGTAGCCAAAATAACGTGATTTCACAAATTAATGTTGGACGGGGACTAGATATACAAAAAATATGGTTATCACACAGGTCTTATTCAATATCTTCTAGGATCTTCTCTAGGATACGATCCATAACTTGAAGTCTTCAATTAGTTGAGTTAATTCCTCAAAAGTTCACTCAAGTTAAGCAAATTGTCTATCAAGCACAAAGTATTGTCACAAAAAAAAGAAGTTTAAGATAACAAAGTCACTCAAGTTAAAAAAAAAAAAAGACATACTACATAAATAAGCCCTCAAATTTGGCCTCAACTAGCAAGTATGCCTTCCAACTTTGAGTGTGCATAAATAGACATCTCATCTTGTCTCCACTTTATCAGTTTAACACTCTAACTTACAAAATGATATATCATTTAGACACCTCAACTTGTGTAAAGTACACTTCGAAAAGTTATATGCCACGTCAGCATTTGTGTTTACATGTTCAATTTTATATAATTGAGGTGCCTACTTGTGCACACCCAAAATTGAAGGGCATACTTGCTAGCTGAGGCCAAGTTGAAGGCCTGTTTATGTATTATGCCTAAAAAAAAATTGTCTACCAAAATCACTTTTCTTTAGTTTAAGACAATAAAATTACTAATCTAAATCCTTTATTCCTCAAAATATAATGCCAACAGGTCCATTTCAAGGCACCAGAAATGTGACTTGGCATCCCATATTTTAGAAGAAATCACACGGTTTGCAAATGAGCTAGTCTCTAAACGTTTCCCTTCAAATAGACAGGTATTTAAGTTTTGCCCTTCAAAATCGAACTTATGTTTAGCGGGATATAAGTTTTTAAGGGTTTCAGCATAACTTGTGGGATATTATAATGCTATAATATAAACTTATGCCCCGCAAACAAGTTTATTTGTCTTGAACGCCAAAAATTAAAGACCAACACAAAATGGGGACAAAAGTGCAAATGACCCCATATATTTTTTGAAACTTACATAAACAACTACCTTTTATTAGCTCCTAACAATATATAGCTACAAGTGTGGTAACTACAAACCGTAGCTACCTTTAATGTCCAAGCGGCTGTATTTCATTATTTTGAAATACAGCGAAATAAAAAATCGTGAAAACAAAGTGGAGTAAAAATAGGCTCTATATTTGGAACATTTACTATATTTACACCAAAAAAGGATGAATACATTCAAATCCTTTTAAAAAATACATTATATTCGAGTGTATTTGATTATTCAAATACACAATTTCTCCTTCGAAATACAGAAATACTAGCGAATACAAAAACATACAATCTATACAATATAATACAAGCGAAATTTTACATCAAAAAAAGATGAATACATTCAAATCCTTTTAAGAAATACATTGTATTCAGGTGTATTTGATTATTCAAGTGCACATTTTCTCCTTCGAAATATAGAAATACAAGCGAATACAAAAAATACACTCTAAGTATACTAAAAAATAGAGAATCCAGTCAAATCCAGTCGGATCTCCGGTGAAAATACAAAAAATAAACTCTAATACACTAAGAAAAATTGGAGAATACAGTCAACAGAAGGTGGAGGGGCGAGTCAAAAGTTCACCAGAGAACAGAACAAATGGCCAGATCTGTTTTCCCAACATTGGGTCGCCTTTAATGGCTCTGCTCCAGAATAAAGTACGGCCACCCACGGCGTCGCAGAGGACGAGTAGTCGGATCATTTACATTATACATCATTATAATTGTTTCTCTTTCTTGTGCTCCGATATCTCGAATTCAAAAGCATCATAAACACCCGCAGAATTTTGCATCCATAGACAAGTTCCTGACTTGAATATGACCATGTTTAACTTTATCTTCTTCTAAACCAACAACATGAAGCATATAGAGTTCAGACCTGAAGAACTAGAACCTTAAGCTTCTCGAGTTTGGAGATGGAGATTGTAGTAGTGGTGGTGGTGGTGGTGCTGATGGCGTTGTTGGTTATGGAGATGGAGGAGGGACTGAGGGAGGGTTATGGTGAAATGAGCGAGGACGGCGTTCAGAGAGGGCGGCGCTCGAAGGGTTCAGGCAAGGGGAATAGATCTCACAGATCTGGGGGTAGGAGAGGGAACGGAGAGAGAGAAAGAAAAGGGTGAGGGAGAAGATAGATTTGGAAGGTGAGAGAAAATCAATTTAAAAGAGAAACTTGTGAAATATAGGACATTAGTTACGATGTGTAATTTAAGAAAATATTTTAGCTACGGCAAATAAATAAAATAAAAGGTAGCTACTATTCATAAATAGGTCTTAGAGGTAGCTATGATAAGTAAATTTCACTTTTATGAAATAATTTACTTATTTTATTTGTTGGACTAAGACCCATTTAATTAGAAAAGATATCCAACGAATAAGTTAATCAACTAGTAAGACCCAAGCCCAACCAAAACAATTAAGCAAAAACATACTTTAAAATTACGTCTTATAATTTAGACAACGTATTAATCAAATATAGTTTACTGCACCTAGGTAGAGATTGAGATGTATTGTCGTCGTTATTGTATTAACTATATATATTTTGAACGAGAAATATATATTAATAGAGACATTACTAGATAGCGTACATATAAAAAACTTATCAACTTGAAACCCGTTGATATGCTTCTGCATCGTCGTGATATGTGCTCTTTATTAGAGGCGGATTCAGGATTTACATTTTATAGGTTTAATCTTAAGATTTTTGATATTGAACCCATTATATTTTTAAAGTTATGGGTGCATTTTTACTATATATTGCAATTTTATTAACTTTTACAAATAAATTTATGCTCCTTGTCGAAAGTTAGGAGTTCAATTGAATCTTCACTTATAATGTGGATGGCTGTTCGTATATATACTGATAGTATATAAATTTATTTAATCAGCGGAATTTGACTTCTTATACCAATTTCTTGATATCTTTGGTGTAAAATTATTTTACGCTACCAGATTATCTTATTTTGTTACAGCAAATAACTTGCATTATTTCGAATCTTATTTTTTACACTATGAGTATATATTAATTTGCTCCACAGTTGCTCGATTGGATGCTGAGTCCTAATTTTTGGCAATCTGCTATTTGTGAGAGTTGCTTTGTTGAATAGCTTATTCGGTGCTTGAAAATGACTGCATGCACCTGGTGGCATTATATTTGAGCCACAAAGGGTTAGGGTTAGTTGAGTGATTTTATTGTCTAAACTAAAGAAAAGTTGTTTTGGTAGACAATCATCTAAACTTAAGTGACTTAAACTAAAGAAAAGTGATTTTGATAGATAATTTCCTTTTCTTGAGTGAGCTTGAGGAATTAACTCCCGATTATTTCTTGAAGAAATAATGTTCAAAAACACACTTGAACTATCGCTTTTTCGTGAATTTTACACCAAAACTATTAGTTGTTCTCTTTTTCTACCTGAAGAATTGCTATCTATGTATTAAAACACATCTAGTTGAGCAGATGGTGATAGTTCAGGTAGGAAATATCGAAGTGTGTTTTAATACATACCTAAACTTGAGATGGATTTTAATACATAGATGATCATACCAGTTCATGTAGGAACAAAGGAACAGCTCATAATTTGAGTGTGAAACTAGCGAAAAAATGATAGTTCAAATGTGTTTTGACCATTAACTCTTCTTCGAAGGAAACAAAAGCAACCACAGCAGGTTCTTTTGCCTATATATATAGAGAGAGATATCTTATTTCAGTTCCATCAATCTAAAATGGATAGTATAAAAGTAGAATTTTATCCACAAGGCTCATAAAGCCATCCATGGTCACCAATTAACTCCCCCTCACGTTCAATGTTACAAGCTTTCATTCTTTGACCAAATAGCTAACAAAGAACATGTCCCATTTGTCCTATTCTATTGTCATTGCTGCAACGACAACAACAATAACAATAGAAACAACTATATCTCTGACGGGGAGATAGAGGAGCGGCTCGAGTAGTCTTTTTCTAAGATATTAACTTGCGTTTATCCAGCTGCCGGAAGGTACGCTTGTCACAACCCAAACCGATGAGCCATGATCAATGTCCGAACTGGACACCCGTATACGAACTTGCTCGATATGATCAGACCGAAACTGGAAACAATATGGCAATCTGTAAAAGCACGCTGTAAACTCATCATATCATACATCAAAAAGAACCTGTCTCTTGAGAAGCCACAGCTAACCAAACATAACAAAATATGCAAGCTGATAAGGCTGCCACTATGCACGGGAATATCCAAAACGAACAACATCTGCATAGCTGATCAAACCGTATACACGCAACCTAGATATGTCTAGAGACCTCTAAGAGTATAACAAAGCCTATGTCAAAGGATCTGTACCAAAACGACTCGAGCTCCGGAACACTAGAGCCCTCAAAGCAGCTGAGCTGAAGTCCTAAACCGGAGGATCACCAAACTGAGTGTCTGTACCTGCGGGCATGAAACGCAGCCCCCGAAGAAAGGGGGTCGGTACGAATAGTGTACTGAGTATGTAAGGCATGAAATCAACATGTACATATAATCCTAGAAAACATTTGAGACATGTCAATGAATGGGCAAAATAAATGCATCAGTACAGCTATATCAAAGAAACACATATATCCATTGAAATATCACAACAAAGGCCACAACATCACCCCATGTCAACTGTGCCATATATATACACACCACAACAAAGGCCACAGTGTCACCCCCCGTCAACTGTGCCATAGATATACACATCGTCACCTCCTGTCAACTGTGCCATACATATACACATGAAGAATGAAAATGAGTGCAGTGCATAATCAAAATGAAATAATAGAATTCTGTAATGTCAGAAAATAGCTATATACATATATTATACTCATGGCATGCATAGGAGTTCATGCCTTTGAAAGAAAGGGACGAGCCTTAACATACCTTTCGGTCGCCTTAGTCGTTCAACGTTTATCCATCCAAGCTTGTAAATCTATATATATACACACCACAACAAAGACCACATCGTCACCTCCTGTCAACTGTGCCATACATATACACATCACAACAAAGGCCACAACGTTACCCCCTGTCAACTGTGCCATACATATACACATCACAACAAAGGCCACAACGTTACCCCCTGTCAACTGTGCCATACATATACACATCACAAGAAAGGTCACAGCGTCACCCCCTATCAACTGTGCCTTATATATATTCAACAAAGGTCACAGCGTCACCCCCTGTGAACTGTGCCTTATATATACATGAAGAATGAAAATGAGTGCAGTGCATAATCAAAATGAAATAATAGAATTCTGTAATGTCAGAAAATAGCTATATACATATATTATACTCATGGCATGCATAGGAGTTCAACTAAAAACTATTGCTCTATCCCACCTTGAAGGAACAATTTATAAGGTGAGATCAACAACAATGAAATTAATCGAGAAAATCATGAAATAGCTTAACATTTTTACATCATCGTTGAAATCATATTTGAGACCTTTAAGCATAAAAGCATCCTTAACGTAATCCTCATTAAAACATTCTCATTTTTAATATCATAAGAAGCTTTAAGAGTCATAAACTTCTAGCTTTTGAAATCAAGGAGGTTATGGAAACACTTATGGACTCATACCATAGGAATCATGCCTTTGAAAGAAAGGGACGAGCCTTAACATACCTTTCGGTCGCCTTAGTCGTTCAACGTTTATCCATCCAAGCTTGTAAATCTACATATAAATCATTCATACTATTATTAGGCTCAATGACATACGCTCATCTTAAGCCTTCAATTTAATTTTGTTTAGAATCTGCCGAAATTCAAGCAGCACCTCCCCTATTTACATGCCTAGCCCGAAATCACAATCTAACAACCAACAACAACAACAACAATACCAACATCACAACAATATTATCAACCCCAATAGGCTCCATAAAACAGCCCACACGCTGTTTTCCAACTTCCATAACTAACCAACATACTACACAATTATTTAACGACTTTGTCTCCAAGAATAAGCCTTAAATAATACCAAAAGAGAAAGATTCATACATTTTTTTCTTGTTAAGACAGCAATATCCTCAATATCCACGCTAAAATCCACCGCAAAACAATACTAGAATCGCAACCATGCGTTACCTGGACCTAAACTACTACTCCGCTACTTGAAAATTGCTCACTTTTTGTTTCCCTCTCTCGCTTCAATTTCTGGAATTTTCTGGCAAAATCTGATTACAAAGGGGGGTTTTACCCTTTATATAAGGGTCAAATTCGGGTCGGGTCACTGTAGCATTTTACTGTAGCAGGTTGGTTACTGTAGCACGCGTTTCTGATCTGTCAGCTGAACTTGTAACATCTATAATTCTCTACTCAGATGTCCTATCGATGAGCGGTTTGTTGCATTGGAAACTAGACTCAACGAACTTCATTTTAGGCTTTTGTTTCACTTCAAAACACTTCATATGCTAAGAGATATGCGTCCCTCAAGTTGGACCAAAATTTTCACACAAAACATTACCCATCCTTTCTCCAAAGTCGTACTACTCCACTTCTTCCACTCATTTCCTTATAAAACCTTCTGGTATACCTTATACGAGTATTCGGTTCTTTGCTTCGATCAAGGTGTTCCCTATTCTAAAGCAAAGGTAAGCTTGTCAAGGTGGCCGGGCCGGCCCGAACTCCTCCCGGTAAACCCAGCCCACCACCGGCTAAAAGGTGTAAGGGGCTGGGCTAGGTGGGATTTATTAGGGGACTGGGCCAGACAAGGTGGACAACCCCCTAGCCCGGCCCACCAGTAGCCCAGGTACCGAGGCACCGGCCCATCCCGACCCACTTCAAATTAAAAAAAGAAAGAGATAAGTACTACATTTATTACTAATAATAAATATTTTACAAACATTGTATCCCAATAAATTAGGAGTCTCTTTTGGCGGAGCACTTTAGTTTTCTTTAAAATTATATTTTAAAGCTAGACAATCTTATTTTCTCAACAAATATACCTTTGATACATTTTCATTATATAGTATATATTAGATTGTGATGGTTTTATATAAAGTAAAATTCCATTAGCATGTCATATATACTGTGGATATGTAGATTATATCAAATATAATACTCTCTCCGTTTCAATTTACGTGAACCTATTTCTTTACTAGTCCGTGCTAAAAAGAATGACCCCTTTCTATATTTGGAAACAATTTACCTTTATGCAATGATTTATACAACAACAACAACAACAACAACCCAGTGAAATCCCACAACGTGGGGTCTGGGGGATGTATGCAATGATTTATAATCACACAAAATATATGTGACTCATTTAACACCACAAGTTTGATAGTCTTCTCTTCTTTCTTAAACTTCGTGTCCAGTCAAATAGACATATCAACATCTACATAAATAATTTAAAATAAAACTTAAATTGATAGCATTGCAAATTCAAAACATACAAACTTGAACGGCGAAATATTGCAAATCAAAAGTTCACAACATACAAATTAAACGACTAACATCGATGGACACATTTAAAGAAGAGATAAACTTCAAAGTTCAATTTTGTACCTTTTTACAAGTGCCTACGCAACACACCGGTACCACCCTCCACCCCCCACCCCCCCCAATAGGCTAATACCCGACGCTCCGGACTTGTGGAGATATATGTCACCACAATGTTGACATTTAACATGTTCCTCATTTACTCTCTCAAAATGCATCCACACCGCACTTGAAGTTGATCTTCGAACTCGAGGAAAAGGTGGAGTGAAGTAATGTGCACTAGTTGAATAACAAATTTAGATAAAGAGATAATTGTGGAAGAATTGTGTGAAAATGAAGAAGAATGGAGGGGTATTTATAGTTTGAAAATATGACCAAAGTGTAGTTATTCATAAATTTAGGGGTTCAAATAAAATTGGCAACGACTAGTTTTTTAAAGTTACAATGGCTAGCTTTTTGAATTTGACGACGACTAAATTTTTTTTTAGTTTAGCAATTTTATCATTAGATGTAAATGTTAATTTTATTATTATTAGTAAATGTAAATGTCTATTTTTGTATTAGAACTTGGCCCTGCCCACTAACTAAACCCGGCCCGGCCCGATTAGCCTAAGGTGTAGCCCCTATCCTGGTAGGGCTAGGCTGTACACCCTTTTCCCTCCCCAAGCTCGGCCCCCAGCCCGACTCCGGTGTGGCCCACGTTTAAATGACCCGGCCCGGCCCACTTGACAGGCTTAGCAAAGGTCAATTGCAAGCTGGACAATTTCATCGAACAGGCAGTCAGGTGCGAATCTGCACTACTTAAAAAAGGGGAATTAGCGACACATAAATTTTGTAGCTAAACAATAAAATTCGTCACTAATCCTTTTTAGCGACGGATAAGTAACATATTATCAATAAAATATTGTTAGCTACTAGCAATTTTAGCGATAGATTAGCGATAGCGATGAAATTTGCAGCTAATTCTAGTTTGTTTTTAGTGCTAGGTGTATGTGCATGGCGGGGTGGGCACATTTCAATTAAAACTGAAAAAGTAACCGAACCGAACCGAATATTTTTATTTTTCGGTTTAAGTTTCAATTTTTTGAAATATCGTTTATTCGTTTTGGTTTTTTATTTTATAAAGAAATAATTCGGATATACCGAAAAACAGAAATGTTCATGTTTTCTTTCTGTTTCTTACCTTGCGATTGGCTTTGTGCGTTCTTGTTAGTGCTTTATTCATGCAGTTTTTTCAATATTTCCTGATTAAATGTCATCTCATGACCTTTTGACATGTTCAAAGAAATGTTTATATTATATGCTTAGCTTATTACCATATCATCAAAAGAACAGAGAAGGCCAATTGCGTAAATGACTTTTTTTTAAAAGTAGTTGAGAGAATATTTTGCAGGTAAGACTTGGATATGGTTCAAAACTTCAAATTCTATACAAATTATGCACGCTCCTACAACAAGGGTTGTGGTGGATTGGTAAGTACTCTCTCATCCTTAATTGATCAGAGGTCTCAGGTTCGAGTGCCTTGGGCAGGGGCGAATTTATATAGAAAAAATGGGTCACGTGAACCCATGGTCACCCGACTAAATTCGGTATATTATGTATATAATTCTTAAGATACAACTAATATTAACCGGAGGAACACATGATCAAACAAGACCGAACGGAGCACCGGTTAAGTGTAGGGTTTAATCTCTTAAGGTTGCGAGATCGAACCCACTAAATGCATTTTTGTGTCTTTTTAAAAAAAGGAATTCTAAGCACCCTTTAAACGTCACTTGGGTACGGAGTCAACTTTGTTAGGAAGCAAAAACAAAAAACAAAATTACGCATGCTCGTCATTTTTTAACTTTCCAAAACAGATTTGCTGGTCTATTAGTTGGTAGATGCCGGTATTTGGAATTCAACTTATTTGCTATTTTAGGCAAGGGAAGCCTCATCTATACTAGTGGACTATGGAAAAAGATATATTTTGCTCTTCAATTCTTACTCTGGCGTCCAGAACCCTAATAAGTCCGCTATGTCCCAAGTCAAAAACATGAGGAAGAAATACATTAAACGACCAAAATCCCCTAAGAAAACTACGAGGACACGACGGCGGGAGGAATAAGATGCATTTTTGATGAAATTGCATGAATTGTCCTTCAAATGGGCTGATCTTTAATTTTTATCCTTTAACAAGCGAACTTATGCCCAGCAAAAATTTGTTTGCAATGAGGTACAAAGGTTAACACTAACACAAAATAGCGACAAAAGTGCCAATGATCCCTTCTTCTTTTTTTTTTTTTGGTGGAGATCAAATGGTAACTTAACGAGAATCTTTGATTTCCTTAAAAATAGATGATAGTTTTGTCATGAACAACATAAATCCAAAACATTGAAAAAGCCCAAGGTGATAAGGCATGAACTGAAAAATCGAACCGAACTAATTTCAGTTTGGTTCCGTTATCACTTTTACCAAACCGAACTTTAAAACTGAATTGACCGGATAGCCAACCCCAGGTATGGGTTCACGTGAATTCATGCTCCTCTCCCCCGATCATGTATAGCAATGTTACATTTTTTAGAAATTTACTTCTATATAGGCATGTGCACACAAGCTCAAAATGTCTATAGTGTAATAATTATTGGTGCACCTCTACAAGTGAAATCAGTAGTTCATTTTCCACGCTTCTCTTATTATTATTATTATTATTATTATTATTATTATTATTATTATTATTATTATTATTATTATTATTATTATTTTTTTTTTTTTTTATTTTTTTTTTTGAGCCTGAGGTATTTTTTTCTTTTTCCGTCTTTCTTTGTTATGGTGTATCTTTCAAAATGCGATGTTTGATAGCTTGAAATCTCTATTGTAGTTTTATCACCATAAAATTTTATATAATTATACCAAATGTCTAAATTAAAACACGTAGCCGTGGAAGATGTAGCATATAGTAAACTGGCTCAACTGATCCCAACATTTTCGGGTTTCAACACAGAGATCAATTATATGAAAATCACTAAAATTGCAAAAAGAATTTACTTTTTGAACCTATAATTTCAAAAGTGTACTAAGTTAATGGTAAGAACCTAAAGGTTAAACTCATGTTAAACTCATCAAATTAAAATTATACATCTACTTTTTTTTTTTTTTTTTTATAATAATGCACCCATTCTCTTAAAATCTTGGCTCCGCCTCTGCACGTAGAGTGCAATGGCCATGATTTGATGGTCCTTTTCTGGCTGTACAACATCAAGGATTTGGACAATACCAATTTGTACACCGCACCAATTTGCATTGTCCAAATTACCAAGTTTCAATGTGGCAGCCTGTTTGCAGCAATTAGTGCCTCGCACCTTGTAATGGACCGTTTCACAATCATGCACTCTATTTTTGAGTGGGCAAATGCGTGTAGATTGGGGACTCCTATCGACAAGATCAACAATTTCTTGAGCTTCAATGGTAGTGATATTTTCCCAACAAGAGACTTATCAAGGTATTGTTAGGTGTTTGCTTTGATTTTCTTACCATAATTGAGTTTTCCTTTGAGGAAGCGTAACACGTTTATCATAACTGGTTTTTGTTCTTTTCCTAAAAGGAAAATATATATTTCTTATATTCGTCGATCCTAGAGAAAGAAGTTTCAGACTCGTATATATTTACGTTCCTTCCTTCTCACTTGACAGTTTCCACAATGTAGCTCTAAGGGGTTAGAGAGTTTTGTTTAGGAGAAGAACTTGTGACGCAAAAACGTTATCCTGCCGCTTGTGTGAACCTCTTTTCAGAGTGAATTTTGTGAGGTTATTTTCCTCGGTATTTGCACTCTCTTTTATATAGTGGAATGCTCATCTCTGGCCATGAATATAGGTCAATCGATCGAGCCACATTAAAGTTTTAATGTCTCTTTTGGTATATTTCTCTTTTGTTATCTTATTTTATCGTTTCTCGAGGTTTGTTTTGATAGCTTCCATAAGACCTACTTATATTCCATCCTAACAGGTACTTCAAGCCTCCTATTCCACAAGAAGGAAGCAAAGAAGATAATTTTGTCCCCAAGAGGTTTGTTATCAAAGATAATTTTGTCCCCAAGAGGTTTGTTATCAAAGAGGCTTCTATATTGAGGCTCAGAGAGAAATTCGCAAGCTTCACTGATTCGGGTGCTTTAAATTTTCAACGTTCAAGAGTTGAGATGATCTTAGCACTGTTATGGAGAGCTCTAATCCATGCTTCGAAAGTAGTAAATGGGGAATTGAGACCTTCCGTAATGTGTTTTCCCCTGAATTTGCATTCTAAAATTCGGTTACCTCAAATAGATAAGTGCCTCGGGAATTTAGTAATTGATGTTCCAGTGAATGGGGAGGCAACGATGGCGTTGACAAAGTCACGTGTTCAAGTCTGTGCAGGTTCCCTATGCAGGATGCTGGTTTTGGTTGGGGAAAACCATCCTTGATGTTTTTTTTGGATTGAAGGATATGAATATGTTTTGGTTGCATGATACGGTTTGTCGTACTGGTGTTGGCCTGCAAGTCGAATTGGAATTTGAATCCGACCTCGACATTAAGGACAACATCACACACTTCTAGCTTAGGTTAATTTCCTAGAAGCTCCTGTTGACACCCAATTTTGTCCCTCCTTTATTCCAATTCATTTTCTTGAGCTTCTAAGTTATTAATAAACTAAATATCTTATTTTTTTTGCCCTTACTTTATTACAATTGCTACTACTATATTATTATTGTTTAGTGTTGTTACTTGATTAATACCTCGCACATTTGCTACTTACTTATTACGTATTAATCATAAGATATAACCCAGATAATATTTTACTCTACTATTACCTTATATTTTATCTACTAATAATAAAATTAGCATGTTAAATCACACCTTATTAATGGTAATTGCTAAATTATTATTATCACATATATATAGTATTCATTTTGTTAATACAAAGAAGCTCAAATAAATACAAGGAAAAGAGGTTTAAATCCTAAAATAGGCCAAAATGTTGTCCATTACATGGAAGCATCAACAACCCAAGTTTTACGACCCAAACATAGCCCAAAATTAGTCTTCAAACTCACTCAGACCGAGGCCCAATTTGGATAAGGCTAGCCCAATCTTCCAAGAGTCAAACTAAGTTTACCCTCTCTCATAATTTTCTCACTCTCCACGCCTTCACTACGTCACTTCTCTATCTTCAGCCAAAATCCAAATTCCTTCATTCATGAAATAGAGTTTGCCTTGCTGTTCTTGTGCAAGAAATGATATTACCCTCTCTCTCTCTCTCTCTTTTTTCAACTACAAGATTCAGTCAAAAGGTGAATTCAAAAGATGACAAAGCCTTTCTTCAGAAATCTCAGCAAAAACAATACTTTTTAGAGATTTGATTCTTAATTTCAAACGACTCTACACCCGTGACTCTCTTTGCTGTGCTCAAAATTTCAAATCTGAAAACCCTAACTTTCTCCTATAAATACCTTGTTAATGCTTCAGCCGAAATCAAGCTTGAACTATGGAAAACTCTCTCATCTAAGATATTTATATTTTCTGTTGTCTCTCAAAGAAACTTTAGCATTTTCATTACTCTTACACTCTGTTCGACTCAATCTTGCTTACAAAAGGGTGAATCTGAAGAGGACCTCAAAGCTTCAGTTCACTGCACCCACAAGAGGTAAAATCTGATTTTCTTCTTATTTATTTAGTGTCGTTGTGTGTTTTGGTGTTTAGAAATCATGTTTTTAGTGTCTAAGTTTATGTTCTAGAAAACATGACTATAGTAGTGAATTTGTTTAGTTGAACGTTATATAAATTTTGAATATGTGCTATGTGTCTATTATATAGTATATGTATTTTTTACACACTTTAGAATTCATGTTATATGGTTGTTGGGTTTACTTCTCATTGGAGTGTTTCCTGGATAAGAGACGTCGGCTTCTGTGATGAATGGTTATATTCTGTTGAATATTTTTAAAGTGTGTTTGTCTTTGTTTCTTAGTAGAGTGTTTAGATATCACGAATATAGGACGCAATTTCAATCTGTGTTTAAATGGACTGCCTAGAGATACGTTGGTCAATTCTGGATCAGTTAGCTTTAGATCTCAAATGAAGATATACATCCTGATGGTACTCCCTTAGAAACTTACATTTACGACCCTTCTATATGAGTAACAACCATGTTTAGTTCTGTGGCACATATTTGTAAGTTGTTAATTCTTGAATTTTAAGTTCTCTCTATGTTTAACATCACTTAACTATGTGAGTATTCCTTGAGACGTTGAAGCCACTTCCGATACATAAACTGTACCTACCCCTAAATGTGTGTGATATCCATTTTGTGTCGAAACATTCTAGACATGGCGAACTTGATGTACATTAGTTTGGACTTAATTGCTTGGCTGCACATATGTTACTTTCTATACTCTATTAAGAATTAAGTTTCCTTGTGTTGATTCCTCTGTTTATTTTTCTTTGTTTTACATGACAAACCGGAGCCGAAGAGTTTCACTTTGAAATTTAACGATGCCTCGCAAAGGAGTCTGCATTACCTCTCCATTCCTCGCCATTTATTTCCCTCGCTCCCTCCTAAATGCATCCGAACATAGAAACGAAAGAGGAGCGAGGCGAAATTCTAAGTTTTAGTGCAAGCTGTCTGCTACATATTCTTTATATTCTAGTTGCACAAAAATCGTCGAAACTCGGCGGAATGTGCCATTGATTTGCTTAATTCGTTATATTTGCTGGTGTGATTTGAAACTTTTAATTATTCATTATTTGTTAGGACCCATGACTAACATGGGATTAATAACAAGGTTATTTTCAATCATTTAAGTGCTTCTCTGACTTAGTAAGCTACTTCATTACCTATTTTATGACGCCAAATTTTTAAAAGATTTTAAAATTTGTGCTTTAATCATCATTGGATGTCTTACTGATTTTTGGCTAATATACTCAAGATTTTTATTAACTTTAAAAATCAGCTTCTAAACAATACCTTACCAGCTAAAGTCACATTATTGACGTTGTACATTTATATCCCTTACCTAGTTAAATTTTTTCAAAAGTGAATGCAATATTTCAAGTTTTACGTTAATCACTGCCTATTGTTTTCAATGTTTTGTTTTAAAAAGAGATAATTCAAATATAGTCAATAGACATTTATATATTTTAAAAAACCCTTTAGCATATTCAGCACATAAGCTAATTAATTTAAGTCTGGTCGGTTAACCATTGTTAATGGATCTTAAAGGGTGCTTAATACCTTCCCTTTAGATTAATTGAGCCTTGACCTAGAATCTTTAAGTTTCGTAGACTTTAAAACAGAGTTAACTTTAGACAATAAATTTAATTAACTTTAGGTGCCCTAATTCACCACAATAATTAGGTGGCGATTCCTTAACTTTAATTAACCCCGGAATTATCGGAATGTTGTAAACCATTTTGACTCCGGTTAAAATGGGATATAACAGCTCCTATCTAAAAGTTTCTGTGTGTTTTCTCGAGTCATTTGAACTAATAAATTACAGTCAATTCTCTCTATAACCGTCATCCTCTATAATAACACTTTATTATAACGTCCAAGTTTTTTTAGAACCGATCTTTTTATATGTTCTTTATAACAACATTTTGCTATAACAACCAAAAAATAGAATGACAAACGCTGCCAGTTATAGAGATTTGATTGTACTACAAAATATATCCCTTTTTCATGCATTAATTAACATAAAAAAATCTACTCATTTGTTTGATACACGAATTAGCTCATAGGTGCCACATCGGCTCGATTAGTTGGTTTAGTTAGAGTTAGTTAAAGGAGGAAAAGGGGTGGTGAAGCAGGAGTTAGTTAGAAAGCAGCTCAGATTAGTAGTCCATTTCGATATATACACTTGTAATTGGATTTATTTTATGCATTCAGACATATACTTACATTCTGCACAATTGCATTCCTTCTTCTGCTGCATCTCTTCTCTTCCATTTACTAGCTAATCAACTCGAGTTCCTATGTTGAACTCCTGTATTAGCACTGAATTCCTCGAGTTCCATTCGAGCTCCTTTAATTCTGCTATCATTGTCACTTCTTCTAAATCGTCAATTTCTTTTCGTATGGTAAAATTGGTGGAAATGTTCCGCTCGATTGCGAGAAACAACATTAATGGGAGTGAAATTATGAAAGGAAATGTGCAAATGGAATAAAAGTAAATTTACAATTCTGATGAGATAAAAGTCTAACAACTCCAAACGCAATAAAACGCAATGATTAGATAAAATATAAGATAAACACGATATCTTAATTAAAAGGGAATATAAATTTTTAAGTGTAACAATCCAACTCCCAAGAATCACCAATTATTTTTTATGATCGTGGTGTTTGAATTAGTTTGCGCCCATCTTGACTAATTTTACTGGGTATTTATAATTACCTTCTACCAGCACACAGAAACCAAGTAACTATATTTACCAAGGTACGATAGATAGAAAGAAAGCTCTGCTAAGATTTTAATGGTCTTCATTGCTCTTGACTCACTTCATTGACCGCTAGTTTGATCACATGTGCTGGAACCACCAATCATTTTATTTGGAGAAATTTGAATCAGTAACCAATGCGAAGGTAACATGTCAAAGCACTCGAGATAAGTTGTTTAAGGTAATAAACAAAACTATACTTTTATGCAATAAGGCACTTTTTATGTTAAAAAAGAACTCAAGTCAAAGGAAGCAGTTGCAAACCAGACTATTGAAGGTTTCAAATACTCAGCTCATGAGACTGACTCAGAACCTAAAACCATGAGAAAAAAGAAGTTGAAGAAAAGAAAATAGGAAATGAGTAAATTCTTTTCACATAATAAATTCAATCAGTCACCATGAAGTTATTGATAAATGACAGTTCATGCTTATGAAAATATTCCTGCATCACTTGGATGAGCGAAAACTTTAATCAGAGGCGGATTCAAGATTTTAGATTTTAATTCTCTGAGTTCAGGATTCCTCCAGTTACGGGTTCATAGTTCAATATTTCCAGCAGGTTTTACACAGATAAGTCCAGGTCTAGGCCTGACATAAGCAAAACACTGTTTGCAAGACCATCCACCACACGAAGACTATACTATTTCCCTAATCCCGAGTGAGAGATATAAAGCAACTGCATCCATGAAAGCTCCAGAGACGGTACATGATATGCAATAGGAATTTGGAAAAGAAACATACTCATATATAGTAATGACAACAAATCAACAAAGCCGACCTAGAGGACCGCAGCAATGCAAGTATTCATTTAACAATTCAAGATCAAACTCTTTTTTGCAAGCCTCATGCAATGTCATTATCACCACCCAAGACATAGAGACGATTTACCAATTAATCTACAAAACTAAGTTTAAAGCTTTGTGTACTCGAATCCAAGAATATAGCTCATTTGCAGAAGTAGCATATAGAATGATAGAAGTGCTATTCACTATGAGTTCGTAGTACCTAAAATGGCACCAGCACTTCAACTAAAGATAGAATAATGTGTTGTGAACTCACCAAACAAAACAACAATCTTATTTACTAACATACCACCTATTGGAATAGCCATCAACTAACTTCCAGCAGTGGGCAATGCTGCCATGAAAGAATTGTACGAGGATTCCAGATCAAAGTGGAGTTGGCGAGGCTGCTGTTCTGTCAACTCATCTGCAGCCCCCATTTTTGAAAGCCTCAAAAGCCACTCTCTCATCTTTGTCTTCCCCTCAAAATCCGAAGGCAAAATCAATAGTTTAGTAAGGGAAGACGATAGATCCGACAACAGGGGGTGGACCTGGTCAACTGCGACCATGTTCAACTTCAACGAGTCCATTGCAGTGATGAAATTCTGCACACATTCTGCCACAACAGCAGCTGATGTGGCACTTGAATTTGCAGCATTAGCTCGGTGCTCTACAGTAGCTGGCACTCCAGAGGTCACAAGCCGGTTTAGGGCAGAAGGGCAATCCATTTTGTACATGTCGTGAAATCGCTCGATGTGAGGTACGGCATCCTTTAATGTAGATGATAGGGTTTTGAACTGAGCGATTAGTTTCTGGCACTCGATCTCGTATTCGGGTGGTGAAATGATGTCACGAACATAAGCCTTCTCTAGCTTCTCTGTTGCTTTGATAATCGCAAAGAGCTCAGCTAAGTTGTCGTACATTTCCCTTTCGCGCTTGTCGTTCCATAGCTTAACCTCCATCAGACTTTTCAGGTGTATTTTGATATAGGAAACCTTTTTCAACAGGGTTGGAGAAGAGAATGGGACACGCGCAAAGATGCTACTCTTTGTCACTGCAGAAATATCACACCATAAGATAACAGTCAAACCTCTCAATAACAACACCATTTGTAGCTGATATTTTTTTTGCTGCTATAGCGAAATGTTGTTATACAGTTATAGAGAGCATGTAATATAGCATAACATGAAAGATTGGTTCCACAAAAATACGTGACTGTTATAGTGAAATGTTGTTATAGAGGATGGTTCTTATAGAGAAGTCTGAATGTACATTGCTGCTATGACTAACAAATCCTAAAGATCATAAAGAGCAGATATGTAGCTGAGTTTAGTTTTATGCTTATGGGACTGCATGCATACAAACATCTGGGTCAGGACGTATCTCTAATATTCATGTATCGTTCCACTATGACTGAGAACCAGTTATCCTCAATCAGAATGTATTGTAGACAATAATACCTTCCACACACGCCCCACAGGTACTGTATATATTCTCCTATGCTTTCTAGTAATGAGAAATTTCTCGCACCTAAGGGTATGACCTAGTGGTTAATGAAGTGGGTTGAAAACTATAAGGTCTAAGGTTCAAATCCAAGCAGAGACAAAAAATACTAGGTGATTTCTTCTCACCTGTGCTAACCTTGGTGGACACAGTTATCCGGTACACGTGCTGGTGGGAGGTAGTAGGTACCCATGGAATTAGTCAAGGTGCACACAAACTGGTCCGGACACCACAGTTTAAAAAAAAAAAAAATCCTTCTCAATTTTAATTATAACAACACTTAGGACCTTGACCCTGTAAATCAGAAAATAACAACTTTTAACGTTGCAGTCTTATCTTTTATAACTAATGCCAAATAGGAGGACAAGAGCAACGGGAAAACAATCGGGGACAGGGGATAAATGAAAAAACCTACTGCCAAGGCCATGATTTTGTGAAGTCCATCCAACATCAAGACGACCCAACGTGAGTAAACAAGATAAATGCACATGGATACACAGATAAATAGAACTATCATAATCAGACCGACAGAATCAACCCACTTAAACCTTAATCCATTAACTTGGTTTCGCCCATGTAAGTCTGTTTCTCCATTCAGCTGAACTTGTCCTTTTTTGTCCCTCCACTTTTTCCATGAGAATATTAAAGCACTGGAACAATCTTAATCAATTTATACATAAATGAGCACCTACAAGACACTCAACAAGAACATACCAAGTGTAATCCAACAAGGGGGTGTGGGGACCTTATAGACTACATTAGCCAATTTTTTTTTGCATTTTCTCATTTCTTATTTTATTGCTTCCCATTCACCCGTATCCATGTTTAAATGGAGAAACATAGGTTAATGAGGATTCATATAGCTCCCCAACTTGTTTGAGACTGAGGCGTGATTGTTGTTGTTTTCACCCATATACATCTTTGATATATCAATTACAGAGTAAGCTTATTTCGTAAGCTCAAAGGGGAGCCTTGTCGTAACTGGTAAAGTTGTTGTCATATGATCAGGAGATCACAGGTTCGAGCCATGAAAACAGCCTCTTGCAAAAATGCAGGGTAAGGCTACGTACAATAGACCATTTGTGGTCCGGCCCTTCCCCGGACCTCTTAGTGCACCGGGCTGCCTGCCCTTATTTCGTAAGCTCAAGTACGAGACTTCATGCAAGTATGCGCAGTAAAATCCAAGCTTTTAGTAGAAAAAAGAAAAATAATGGCCATTGGTATAACATCTCTAGACACACTGTGAGTGAAACTAAAAATATAAATTCAACACACAAACTTCAGCAAAGTGAAGGAAACTCAACAAACTCCTACTAACATCAAGCACACTGAGCTATTGAAACCTAATTCAGGGCAAATGGAAAGCATTAACGGCAGTAGATTTATAATGCTAGCAGCTGGTGCACCCACCATCTAGAATCCAACCCGAATTATGAATATACAATATAGATGCAAACATCAGTGTATTCATGAACTTGATAAAAGATCATCATCCCAAAACACCCATTAGCAAAAACTCTACGAAATCAACCAAAAAATGAAAATGGTCAAAACTCGTTAAATATTCAAAATAGGTCAACTTTATCCTCCATTACATTTTTAGCACAAATATGCCCTCGCCGTTAGTCAACTAGCTCAAAAATATCCTTCCTAATAACGATTACTCCAAAAAAAATAAGGTCAACTTGTCCTTGAACTATTCAAGATGGGATAATTTTGCATTGATGAACTTGATAAAAAACACAAAGATCAAATCCCCCAAACACCCATTAGCAAGAAATGTATGACATCACCCAAAAAAAAAAAAAATTAATGGCATCCTATGTTAACTAGGATAAGGATAATAATCCCGAGATAGAATTTGATATTAACTTTATCTCATGGGTATTTAATTAGTTCCGGGATTATTTTATTCCACCATTTATATTAAAATGGGAGGTATTACTATCCCAGGTGCGATAAAATAATCCCATGGTACATAAGAATAGGTTGTAATTCTTGATTTTGATGTTTAGTATTTCATATAAAATTCAAATTGGTAGTGTCTATTGTGGATATTTTAGGTTTGGCATTAGAGAATATGCAAAACAGTAACTAGTAAAAAGATTACAAGCTGATCATAGTAATTAATTTGAAAGAACCCAGATCAATATTTACCTCAAAGATCAGTAACATGGCAAGCAATGGAACCAAAAAGAAATTTGGGCAGGTGAACCAAATTATTAGGCAACTTTGTGTGTGTGAAAAAACAGGGAGAGAGACGTATGTACAGACCAAAGAGAGTATGGGACGGGGCTTTGATTAATGGGAAGTGTGTTGCAGGCGTCCTAAAATATTACAGAAAGATTTGTTTCGTTTTTCTATACTCTGCTTTGCTTGCGTAATAAATATATTGCGTGTGGAGTTACTTAGAGCCCGTTTGGATTGACTTATAAGTTGCTTATAAGCTGTTTTCAGCTTTTTTGAGTGTTTGATTGGCCAGTTTAAAGTCATTTTGTGCTTAAAATAAGCTCAAAAAAATAATTGGGCTCATTTGACTTAGTTTATCTAAAGCAGTTTATAAGCTGAAAACAACTTATAAGTAAAAAAATAAATAAGTTAGACTACCCAACTTATTTTTTTTTAGCTTATAAGTTGTTTGCAGCTTATAGGCATAAGCCCATCCAAACAGGCTCTTAGTATTCCTTCCGTTCCGTCCCAATTTGAGTGTTTTAATTTGACTAGACACAAAATTTAAACTTTTAAATTTTGTGGTTCTAAATTAAAGATGTGCGTGATATACTAGATTGTCCTTTAAATCTTGTGATTGTAAATTTGCCTTGTTTGAATTGTGGACTTTTCTGTTATATATAAGTGCCAAAGAAGGACCAACACAGCATTAACAAATTGTACATAGAGCATTCCGTGTTGTACCCATCTATTTCTATTATATTTTTCTATATTTAATAAGTGCCAAATTTTTCTATATTTAATAAGTGCCAAAGGAGGACCAACACAACATTAACAAATTTTGTACATAGAGCATTCCATGTCGTACCCATCTATATATATATATATATATATATATATATCTTTCTAATTTTGATTTCTTTGTAACAATTCTTTTTATCTATAATTGTTAATATAAAAAATTATAATGTAACTAATATAACAGAATTTTTTTAATTAATTTAATAAAAATGTTTTATTAGTTTTGCTTTTTAAAAAATCCAATATATACAGCAATAGTTCTTATGTTTAGATCTGAACAGTTAGTTAATTGCGAAAGATATCAACCTGTCGGTATACATATAAGATATTAAAGAATTTAAAAGAAAAAAAAATCTAAAATCTAAAATTAATTTTCCCTCATATTCTTACTAATTTTCTTTTTTTCACATCGATGAACAACTTTCATTGTCATGACTAAGAAAAAAGTCCGACTTTTTCCATCTCAAAGACTTAATTCCATCATATGTCTTTAATTTTAAAACTCCATTTTTTAATTATAACTAAAGTGATGGTACGTAAAATACATTTTGTATATGTTGCTATATATAATAACAATTAGAATGTTATTAAAAGTTATTTACAAAATACAAACCTTAAAGGCTGACTAATTAAAGTGAATAAACATGTTAGGCCCTGCATCGCATGGGCATTTTTTCTAATATTAAATATAAAAAGATACACTCTTTTTTAGACATATAAAAAAGGAGAATAAGACACCTAATTGGGTTGGAGGGAGTATTATTTTTCCAGTTTAATTAACGCTATCCTGTTCCAACCTCATTGGCTCTATTAATTTAAAATTTTAGATTTATCCTACTGAAAATTTCTTCATTTTTAAGGTGGATAAATATTTACTCACACACAGTGTTACATTAACTAATGAATACAGGATACATTTTTTTTTTTAGCTTAATACAACGACAACCCCTTCAATTTGTCAGATCCTGTGTGGATCCCACACTCAGTGGCGGAACCAGGATTTCCGCCGAGGGGGTTCAAAATATAAAAAAAATAAACATACGAAGAAGCCTAAGGGGGTTCAACATCCTAAGGGGGTTCAACATCTACTATATATATATAAAAAAAATAATTTTAACCTTGTAGAAATAGTGTTTTTTTCCGCCGAGGGGTTTCGGATCCCCCTCAGCCCTATGTGGCTCCGCCACTGCCCACACCCACGTCACGTCGATCGGGTGTGGCACCGAAACTGAAGAGTCCGAGCAACTTAGGTCTTAGTTATCTATGTTTATAATTTTGTGCCATTTTCATTTTAACCCCATATTTTTTGCATGCTTCTACTCCTAACTCAGAATGGGAATTTCTCACAGTGTAATGGTGGTTTTGGTTTCACATACAAAGCTGAAATTTCCTTTGGACTTATGCGGGAAGTAAAGAGGCTTTTGGTTGAAAGATGCCAAGGAGTTTCCCAGTTCCATGCTAAGATTCGTCGCCTTAGAAGCATAAGTCATCTCAATCTCATTACATACATGTTCATGAAATATAATTACCTCCCATGAGATAATTTGGAGAAATTTATATAGGACAGAGCCAATAGAGCCTCTGACTTTAAAGTGATATACAAGATTGCCCTAGACATTGCTCATCTCCGTGATCAATGCGTCCCTCGTATTATCCACCGCGATGTCAAGCCAAGTAATATATAGTTGGACAATGAACTTAATGCTTATTTGTCGGATTTTAAAAATTTAGCACCAGAATATGCTCTGACATGTGGTTGTGCAGATATGTTTGTGGTTGTGCAGATATGTTTGTGGTTGTGCAGGTTTCTGTTCTCATAATTCACATGTTAGAGCATATTCTGGTGCTATCTATCGGAAACCCGACAAATAAACATTGAGTTCAGTGTCCATCAATATGTTACTTGGCTTGACATTACGGTGGATCATACATAGGACACATTGATCATGGAGCTAAGCAAGTACAAGAGCAATGTCTAGGGCAATCTTGTGTAGCACTTTAAAGTCAAAGGCTCTATTGGCTTTATCGTGTATGAATTTCTCCACCTGCTGGGAGATAATTATTTTTAGGAACATGTTGCCTCGCTTGTAAAATAGTCAATTAGTCTAATGAGATTGGGATGACTTATGCTTCTAAAGCGACGAATCTCGGCATGGAACTGGGGAACTCTTTGGCACCTTTCAACCAACAACATCTTTACCGCCAGTATAAGTCCAAAGGAAATTTCAGCTTTGTATCTGGAACCATTACATTACACTGTAAGAAATTCTCATTCTGAGTTAGGAGTAGAAGCATGTAAAAATATGGATTAAAATGAATAAGGGCACAAAAATATAAACACAGGTCACTAAGAGCTAAGTTTTTTGGACTCTTCACTTTTGGCGTCGCACTCACGTTAACATGACGTAGGTGTGGGTGTGGGATCCGCACCGAATCCGATCAATAAATTTTGATAAAAGAAATCAAGACAAATACAATGATTTCTGAAATCAAAACAAAAGCTGAGATGAAATCATAATTTAGGCATATGCTTTTTATTTTTTATTTTTTTATCATCAAAAGATATTTGTACTAAAATGTCAGCAACCAGAAGGTGCTTTAAAGATATTTACAGGTCAACATCACTATTGAATGTGCAATGAACTCAAGAAATATATCATGACCTCGATATTATTTGCAATAGCCATGTTACACCAAAAAAATTGTAATGAGATATATTTGTACTTAATAATAATTACATAAAATTAAAGTAACCTTTTTTCCTAGAATTTTGTTAATGACTACTTGTTGCCAATGCTTATATAGTCTTGCCTTGTATATAGTAGTGATAGGTATAACATGCAGATGGTGATATGAATTATCCAGCTCATCTTCCAAACAAAGTTTAAGAAGGATGTTAGAGAGAAGATCAAGATGAGTTTGTAGGTAGGGGTCCATTAATTTTTCGCGAGAACTTACATGATCTGGCGCAGAATCAACAACGTATTGCTTGTCTTTAGGTCTAACAATACTTTTGTGGACTATGTGAATCATTACAATGAAGGACAGGGTATAGACAAAATATATGAGTTATTAAGAAACATTATAGATGATATTTTGAACCATATGACCATCAAGGAAATAACATGTATGAGTGTCTTTTCACAAATAGAACCATATATGGTTTACACATCCAATCCTTGTCTTGGTCGCCAGTTCCATGACGAAATAAAATTACAACACCTATCGTCATCCTCAATCACTGGCGACTTCAAAAACATTGTCAACAAAATCTTGTTGCAACACAATGACCCTATTGTCAAGTTTGTCCTTGACACATCAAGTGTTGATTTAGACGACTGAGACGTCTATCATTGGCTATGATACGTCTCAGTAAAAGTGTTAAGGGACTCATAAAAGACATTAGAGATGTATCGTAGCCAATGATAGATGTTCCAGTCGTCTAAATCAACAGTATGCATGTCGAGAACAAGCTTGAAAATAGGGTCATTGTGTTGCAAGAGTATTTTGTTGATAATGTTTTTGAAGTCATCAATGACTGAGGATGAGGATAGATTTTGTAATTTATTTCCTCATAGAACTGGCGATCAAGTCAAGGATTGCATGTAAACCATATACGGTTCTATTTTTGTGAAAAGACACCCATCCTTGCTATTTCTTTGATGGTCATACGGTTCAAAATATCATCTTTAACGTTTCTTGGTAACTCGGATATTTTATCTATACCATGCCCTTCATTTTAATGATTCACATAGTTTTTGTCAGTATGATTATTTGTTGTCCATGGTTCTTCCTTAATCCGGTTGCAAAACATTATTACACAACATAAGTAGTGGAATTTCATATATGAATCCCCTTGATCGACCTATATAAAATTGTAACATTTATTGGGTAGGGCAAATATCATTAGTCCCATCTCAATGATCAGGTATGAAGTTTGAGATGAAGAACTCAAATTGTAACTCTTTCCGCATTGATGATCAGCGAGATCAATTAATTATTTTTAAAAAAAGTAGTGAAAAATCAAGAATAAGTTTTTCTTAATCAATCTTTTGCAACTAAAAGTTATTGAAATTAGTAGGTTAATAATAATTGAATGAAAATCTTAAAATTCACATAAATGAAATAGCCTACGATCAACACATGATAGAGTCAAATTAAACCTTGATACAAATTCTCTTTCTAGCGTTAAGAAATATCTATGCCTTAAATACTTTGAATATTCTTTCATTTTTTCATTTGATATAGACTAAATTGTTGTATTCTCGAGCTTTAAAATAAGAAATATTTATGTCTTAAATACCGTCAACCACTACCATTATCATTAATACCAACCACCACTACTAGTACCATTGTAAAGCACCATCACCATCCACTATTGTCGGCAACTACCAGCAATACCTCCATTATCACAATCATCACTATCACCCCCACCATCCCCACAATTTCTAGCGCACAACCATCACAAACATTCACCACAAACCACCACTCTACAACCTAATATTTTATTTAAATTTTATATTTATTAATTTTTAATCAAAAATAAGTAATGTCAATGGTATGTCAAGAAAAAGAATAAAATTCTATAACAATTATCTCTCATTTAATGTGGTTGACTCTAAAATTTAAAAGATTTATTTTCAAAGTTCTTTTATAAGTGAAGGATTACACATAACACATTCAATCATAAATGAGAACTTACATGTTTTCGTGTAGTGGAAGCGAAAGACTACTTGAAGTATTGACCGATGGTAGTTGTGTGATATAAAGAGCAACCCCTAAACCATAGTCTAAATCCTAACTGTTTATTGTAGAGAAGAGTAGAGAGCCAAACCTGCATAAAGTATATTTAATTGTTCGCTGAAAGTGTGCTTATATAGAAAATATTTGGGTTAACTTTAATAACCTAATGGGCCTTATAGCACCCCTTATGGGTGGGCCCAAATTTTCTGCAATAAGTGTCATCGATGGGAAAAAACGGCAAATTTATAATTATCTAGAGTTTCATTAAAACAATATGTAATCAAAGGGTTCTATAGCGCAAGTAGTTACACATACACTTATTCAGAGCCCAGCATTGATCACATACGTGGAGGTATGGAAACTTGTGACTCGCCACTTGGAGATGAAAATTTCTTGGTATGCAGAATATTTGTGGATCACCACTGAAGAGGAGAGCTTCCTATGTATTTTTCATTTTGTATCCCTTTTGGCCTTCTGAAGACCCCTAGTTATAGTTGTACGGGGGAGACTTTGTGATGAATACAAAATTCTTTTCCTACAATTTGATTGGTCTATCTAAGTCATCAAACCTATCACAACAGTTATGTGATAAGTATGTATATAATTGGTTGAACCATGTCATTTGAACACTTGGCGACATTTGATTGGTTCTCATATTGACTTGGCATGTTACATCACTTATGCACATGACATGATTTTATTGGTCCTTGACTTGACTTGGCGCGCCATGTCACTCAACACATCACGTGGACCTTCAGCTAAAGAAGTGGACTCATGATTTAAAGACCAACTAAATTGATTAGACTGGTGAAATTGGACTTTACTTTAAATCATATCTTGGACTTGAATAATTTAATCTTGATTTAGACTTAATATTTCTTGGATTTAAGAACTTATCCAAATTTAATATGAATTTTTATTCCACAAAATTCATATATACTTTTCCTCAATGTCTAAAATGATATAATCTAAAGCTTCATCTCGGGGGAAGTGCATAGATAGCCTATGTTAACGGTATTGTTTAAGATATACCCGCTCTTTTGAAAAATTTAACCTAAATAATTATTGTTTGGACAAAAATGTCCCCAAACAGAACAAAACAGGTATATTATGCAGACACAACATCATTCCAAAACAAAACCGCAAATATGAATCGTGTTTACATCAATCTAAATAACCTTAACTTGATGGCATTTTTTCAATATACAAATAATCATAATAACAAACACCAATTTCCAGTGTCTATATTATTCAGCAACCAGACAAGCTATGGAAATAAACTGAACATCATAAATCATAATCAGAGTTCATAAAGTTTAAAAAAAAAAAACACGAGCAAAAAAAATAAAAAAAATCCAAATTATAAAACTAGATCACGGCTAAACAAGATACTATCCAAATGAAAAAGGAAAAGATTCTGTAATTTGGATCTGAAATTGAAGTTTCAACTCCAGGCGTATATGTCTTAAAATTAGTCCTTATCTCTAAACCTAACAGAATTTATAAAAAGTATTTATCATTTATTTCTTTCAATCTAGTACTTTTATCTTGTGAGATTACACTAGGCATGTGTTGGAATATGTTCCAAAAGGGTTTGTCGAAATTGTCCCATTTCAACTGGTATTTGACTGGCTTGTTCCATTCCAACTCGGATTTTAAACGTCTTCAACCTCTATTTAAAAGAGATTTTCAGCCAGAACATCGAGAAAAAAGTAGAACAACTATTAAGACTATCAAGACTACACACAAGACTATATTCCACACTTAGGTTAGAGAGAGTTTTCATTGAGAGATTGTAATCTTTTGTTTCCTTTGATCTCGTTGTGCTTCAACACCCTATTGAGATGGTTTTGTACTCCTCACCTTATAGTTGATTTCTCTGCGCTTCGCGCCCCGTGGTTTTCTCATCTTGGGTTTCCATGTAAATCTTGTGTTCGTTACGTTTATTGCTTTCTTGAATTATTGTTCTTGTGTTGCTGCATCCTAGTTGGTTCCGCTACATCGCTCGCTTAATTCTTAACAAGTGACATCAGAGCATTCAAGATCCAGGATGTCTACAGTAACCAAGTTTGATATTGAGAAGTTCGACGGCAAGATAAGCTTCAGTATCTGGAAAGTTCAGATGCAAGCCGTTCTCACCTAGAATAGATTAAAGAAGGTTCTTGGGAAATCCAAGAAATCCGAGTATATGATAGATGATCAATGGGAGGAATTGGATGAAAAGACGCTTTCAAATATCCAACTATGTCTATCTAAGATGGTTCTTCGCGAGGTTATTCATGAGACTACTACTGTAGGACTCTGGTTGAAGTTAGAGTCACTCTACATGACGAAAAGTCTCGCAAACAAAATTCGTCTAAGGAACGGTTATACACATTCTCTATGGCTGAAGGTACACCCATTCAAAATCATCTTTATGAGTTTAACTCTGTTATTCTTGACCTAGAAAACTTGGACGTTAAGTCGAAAATGAGGACAAAGCAATATTGTTGGTGGTATCCCTACCCTCTACGCATAAGCACTTTAAAGAAATCATGCTATATGGTGGTAATGAAACATTGAGTTATGAGGATGTCAAATCTAAGTTGTTGTCCAAAGAAAAATTTGATTTTGAAGTGCGTTCTGAAGACAAAGGAAAAGGTTTGTGTCACGCCCCAAAACCCACCCTAGACGTGACCGGCATCCGACGTCATGAACAACATCGGAAGAACCTAAATGATGCAATACTAACAATTGAACCCACCAGGTTCAACATTCGCCTCCAACAGTTTAATAAAATAAATGCAAACAGATCATGAATATAAGAGTTAAATCAGCGAAAGTCTTTATAATTTAAATAATTCAACCAAAACATCATAGTGTGCCTGAAAGAGTTAAACAACAACTTTTCTTCTACCCACATTCGAATGTATACTAAGGAGCTTCTAAGAATAAGGAATAAATGTCTAACTCATCGGGACGCAGCCCAGAAACTAATATAAATAAATGGAATTAAATAAATAGGGTGTCCCACGAATGAATGTGTGGGCTCACCCAATCAGCAGCAACCACAAGTCCTTCCTAAACGCCCGGAGTATCAAGAACCTGCTCTTCACCGTTACCTAACATACCATCAAAAACAACAATGGTATGCCTGAGTACTTCGCACTTAGTGAGTGCCTCGGGGACAACAAGTAATATGAACATAAAGTACAATAATACATAAAGAAATCAGTCTTGAAAATCATGTGAAACCAATGTAAGAACAATTATTCAGTTTGTGTATCTCAATAAGAACTATCAAAACCGATTATAAGACCTCTTGTCAAGGTACAACTTCAAATATGCCTATCAATTGATCATAAAAAACAACAGCAATTCCATGAGAAAATAATAATATCACACATGCCAATACAGGCCCAAGAATCAAGCACATCGAAGGGGTGATCGTAGAGGTTCCCTTGTCACGGTGCACCACACCGGAATATGAAATTCAACGGTGGATATCCTTCCTCTCGAATAGCTAGGCATAATCACACCCCAGATAGCGAACCCGGAAGTGGCCACTCTTCCTCCCGAATGGCTAGACATTATCACACTAGGATCCATAGTGGCTACCCTTCCTCCCGAGTAACTAGGCCAAACACAACAATAAATTCATAGCATGGAAGTTGAATTATAGCATAGAAGCTAAATCACAATTATCTCAATGTAGCCACGCCATCCATTTGCATTAAAGTTCATTATGCCATTACGAAAATTCATAATTTCATAGATAATCTTGTAAACGTTTCCACTTCTTTAAACAAGATTCCTTTGTCTTGGTTTCTTTGTAAAGTCATCAATACCAGCAATTAACCGTCATCACTGATCATCTCTTATAGAAGAAAATTATTATGATTCCATATACGTATAAAGAGGATAATACAATCAAGGTTTAATGTGGGCTTGTCCCCTCACGCACACCAACCACAAGCAAAGACATGAATTAGGATTTTGCATGAGAAGTTCACCTTGTTATTCAATAAAGAACCTTTGAGAAGAAAATATATATCAATGATAAGGTTTTTAAAAGAGAGACATACCTTAGTATGTTAAACAAAGTTTAACAATTCACTTTCCTAGTGAAGAACACCCAAACCCTAGCTTGAATCACTTTAGGAAGAATTATGTTGCAAATCCTAGGTTTTAGTCACAAGAATCATGTTAAGAATCATGGGTTTGTTGTTAGGATGATTAAGATGTTCTTACCTTAGTGTTGGAGCCCTAGAGAGATATTTTCGTCCTTAGGGTTTTGAGAGTGAAAAGAATGGAAAAAAAAAAAAATTTGCAACTTATATAATTTCAGCCCGCCAGGCACAAAGGACAGTACAAAGGACGGACCGTCGAACAGAACGACGAAGCGTCGATCTGCTCCGTCGAATGGTTTGTGCTAGGTCAATTCGACGATACAAACGACGGAGCGTCGAACAAATCGACGGAGCGTCGATCTGCTTCGTCAATGTCATGAAATTTCCAGTGAACAACTTTCTCTTCCTCACAATCGACGGTGCAAAGGACGGGGCGTCGAACAGAACGACGGTACAAAGGACGACCGTCAAACCTCCTTTTCGTGAAACTGTAGAGAATTTTCATTTTGACTATCTCCTCTTGGGTCTTTATCCTAAAGCCATGCACGTAACCCAACATATAAGGTTCCAAAGGACTTATACAATGCTTTCACACTCTATATGGATTTACGGGTGTTACAGTTTGTCTATTAGAGGAAGATCCCATGATAGAGGGAGTAATAGAAATAATTTTAGATCCAAGTCTAGAGGCCGTAAATTCAACAATGATAAATTCTACAAATAATGCAAGAAGACAAACCACATAGTTGGTGATTGTCATAAATTGAAGAATAAACTAGAGAGGGAAGAAAATAACAACATGCTGTAGAAACCCGCTGAAGCAGGAGTTGTTGGTGATTCCGAAGGTGATGTTTTGATGGTTGTCTCTATTGTTGAGAAAAATTCTTCTGAATGGTTTTTTATTCTAGATATACATATCACGTGTGTCCTCATAAGGACTGGTTTTCAATATATGAGAAAGCTTGTGGTGTTGTCCTAATGGGGAATGATGCCCCATGCAATGTTGTTAGGATTGGTACTGTAAAAATTAGGACCCATGATGTTGTTATCAGGACCTTGACCAACGTTCGTCATGTTCCTAACTTAAAACGTAACCTTATTTCTTTGGGTACTCTTGAATATCTTAGATGTAAATATTCAGCTGAAGGTGGAGTTCTCAAGATTTCAAAAGGTGGTCTGGTCTTGATGAAAGGAACAAGACGTGGGACTCTTTATTACTTGCAGGGTTTAATTGTGACGGGGTCTGTAGCAGTTTCTACTTCATTATCCGACGATGATCTCTCCCGTTTATGGCATATGCGTTTGGGCCATATGAGTGAGAAAGGTGTTATACCCCATTTAAACGGGTTAAATTAGAGTACAACATATTGGTGATTCTTACTTGTTTTATTTTAAGGAGTCGCCACCTAATTAATTTTAAGGTGAATTAGGACACCTAATTAAGGTAAAGCTATCTAAACCTCCGTTAATGGTCTGCTTAACTTTTAATTCTAGGTAAGGGTTCTAATTATCCTAAAGAGAAGGGGTTAGGCATCCTCTAGAATCCGTTAACTACTGTTATCCGGCTAAACTTAGGTTAATTAATTAAGGTTAAATGTAGTGCTTAAATTTTAAGAAAATGGCTTATAAATATTGCTGAGGTTTTAAAGGAAAGTATAAATATGCTATTTAAACTAATGTCACTCCCCAAAACCCACCCTAGACGTGACCGGCATCCGACGTCATGAACAATATCGGAAGAACCTAAACAACACAATAATGATACTTGAACCCGCCAGGTTCAACATTCGCCTCCAACAGTTTATAAATTAAATGTAACAAATCATGAATACATGAATTAAATCAGCGGAAGTCTTTATAAGTAATGGTCATCAACGTGGCAAACACCCATTAAGTCGTACGAGACTTTTGATAATCTACCCACAATTCTGACAACTATCTATGAAGCTTCTAAGAGACACAACAATCGTCTAACTTCGGGACGCAGCCCGGAAATCTAGAATAATAAGTGAAACAGGAAGTGTCCCACTAACAAGGATGTGGGCTCACCAAATCAACAACAGCAGCAAGTTCTCCTAAGCGTCGAGAGTATAATGAACCTGCTCTTCTCCGTTACCTAACATACCATAAAAAACAACAATGGTATGCCTGAGTACTTTCGTACTCAGTGAGTGCCTCGGGGACAACAAGTATTATAAAAATAAAATATAATAATCCATAAAGAAATCAGTTCTGAAAAGATAGCATAAAACAGTCATTCCACTTTGTGATTCTTAGTATCATTTGTTAAACAGTTTACAAAGCCATTAATCAATATAAAAAACAAGTATTCAGCATGTGTATCTCCATAAGAATTATCAAAACCGATTATAAAGTCTTTTGTTAAGTTACAACTTTCAATTATGCCTTTCAAATTGATCATGATTGTCAACAACAGTTCCATGAGAGATTACGAATATCACACATGCCGATACAGACCCAAGAATCAATCACATCGAGGGGATGACCGTAGGGTTCCCTTGTCACAACGCACCACATCGGATTATAAAATTCTCGGTGACCACTCATCCTCCCGAATGGCTAGGCATAAACACACCGGAATATGACAACCTCGGTGACCACTCATCCTCCCGAATGGCTAGGCGTAAGCACATCGGAATATGAAATCCCCGGTGACCACTCATCCTCCCGAATGGCTAGGCATAAACACACCGGAATATGAAAACCTCAGTGATCACTCATCCTCCCGAATGGCTAGGCATAAACACACCGGAATATGAAATCCCTGGTGACCACTCATCCTCCCGAATGGCTAGGCATAAACACACCGGAATATGAAAACCTCGGTGACCACTCATCCTCCCGAATGGCTAGGCGTAAGCACACCGGAATATGAAATCCCTGGTGACCACTCATCCTCCCGAATGGCTAGGCAAAATCACATCCACAGAGTTTATAGCATAAAAGCCGAATTACAATTCATCCCAAGGTAATCACATCACCATTTACCATTAAGGTTCATTATGCCATATCGTAAAGATAAATCATTTCAAAGAATGTTTTGAAAACGTATAACTTCTTTACGAAAGATTCCACGTCCTAATTCATCAATGAGAATATCATTACCAACCCTTAACCATCATTATTAAGCATCTCCTATAGAGGAAAACACTCATAATATCACATACATATGTAGGGTTTGTTACAATCTAGATTTAATGTGGGTTTGTCCCCTCACACACATTAACCATTAATCAAACCTATGATAGATTTCAATAGCGTAAAACTAATTCATCATATCATTCAAAACATGCTTTTATAAAGAATCGATTTTTCAAGAGAGTTTGCAAAAGAGACATATAAATTACCTTTATATTCAAAAAGGATTTTATTTTTAAAGAGACATACATTAGGGTTTTGTATGAGAAGTTCACCCTTTTTATTCAATAAAAAACTTTCGAGAAAAAGACATATATCCATAATAAGGTTTTTAAAAGAGAGACATACCTTAATTTGTTAAACAAGGTTTAATAAATCACTTTTTTTCTAATGAAGAACACCCAAACCCTAGCTTGAATCACTTTGGGAAGAATTATGTTGCAAACCCTAGATTTTGGTCACAAAAATCATGTTAAGAATCATGGGTTTGATGTTGGAATGAATTAGTAATGTTAAGGATGTCCTTACCTTTGATTTGAAGACTTGGGGTAATGAGTTTCGTCCTTAGGGTTGTTTAGGAAGTAGAGGAATAAACAAAACAAGGGTCTTATTTATATTTTTCTGGTGAAAATGGGCCAAAGGACGCCACTGAAGGACGGACCGTCCTTTGGACCGTCCCTTAGTGGAAATTTCCAGAGAGTTTCTGGAAATTTTTGAGACGTTACGGTTCATGTTACGGCCCGTAACACGTGTTACGGTCCGTAACGTCTCACCGTAACACAGGCAAAATTTCCAGCGAAGATAGGCTTCAGAAAAATGGGTATAACGTTTTGTACGTAGCCTTTTTTGGGCTGGGCGACCTACCGTTGGAAAGATATTTCAAAGAGCTACAACTTTCATGAAGGAAGTTTTTCCAAATTCGCAACATATTTTCATGAAAATCGCCCAGAAGACAGACCTACCAAAACTTAGGCGAATTTAAGAGCCCTTAAGAACTTCACTAGTTGGTTTGACTTCAAAACGACCATCTTCCACCCGAATTCATCAAGAATGGATTCATATAGATATAATATCATCTTAATACTAGATTTTTACACATTAATACCTAGTTCAAGTTTACGGGGTGTTACAACTAACTTGTAGAAAAATATAGTAATTTGCATAAAGGAAAACTTTAAATGCCTTTAAAAATAAGACTTATAAATGCTGTTAAGACTTTGAATGAAAATACAACAATGCTATTTAAAAGAAGACTTGTAGAAAATATGATAATTTGCATAAAAGAAGATTTTAAATACTATTCAAAATAAAACTTATAAATGTTGCTAAGGTTTTGAAGAAAAATATAATAATGCTATATAAGTAATACTTATAAATGTTGTTAATGCTTTAAATAGAAATGCAATAATGTTATTTGAAATAAGATTTGTAGCAGATATAATGATTTGCGTAAAAGAAGACTTTAAACACTATTGAAAGCAAATTCAAAAATATAATGGTTTGCATATAAGTAATAGATTTGATCAGATTTGAATTTTGGATAAAATTGTGTTAATAAGACGATGCAAACAAAATCTAGCTTTATTTTTATAAATATGATGCAAAAGGGCGTGAATTTTCTTTCTCTTTATTAACTTTATTTGACTATATTCGGCTAAAAATATGTATAATCGGATCAATCGAGAAATGTTTATAAAATATACTTGGATTAATATTTACATATTAGTGACGCTTTGAAATTTTTAAGATAGTAAAAAATAAAACATGGTTCCCTTGACTCAAAATATGTAGTCATGCTATTTTGAAAATCAATTATTCTAAGAAAGATAAATATTATAGGTATTATAAATAATTTTAACGTAAAATAAAAGAGAATGAAACTTATGGAATTAATTGTTAGTTTTCCTTAAATTAACTACCCATTATTTCTAAAACTATCCATACTAATTACCCTACAATTCATCTAAACTAAGTGAAAAACAAAAATAAGATGAAGCGTTAGTCAACAATCAAATACACCAAGATAGTAAAATGGCGGTAATATAAGGACATTCAAATGGGCCTGCCATTTTAGGATGTTGCAATCTATGGCTGCTGTTATGAACAGGCTTAGCCCATTTTTTAAAGACTGTCGCGATCTGCTGCTGTTGGGCTTTTAGCCCAATAATAATTTTTTTATGTAGGCTGCTGCGGATGGGCGGGACACGAGAGAGATTACGTTGGGATTTTAGCCCAACCCCGAATGCGGAAGAAGACGAGTCCCTTGGACTCGTATGCGAGGGTCATGCATAAAATGGAAAAGAAAAGGATTAGTGTACACTCAACAAATAAGGTTAAACATGTAAAAAAAAAAAAAAAACTCAAAACAACTCGGTAGATTATGTACATACTATGTATACTTAAGTATACCTCATGTATACACATTCATAGGGATGCATAGAAGGTTAATATTGGAAAGCTTTCGCCCCTGTCTTCCCTATGTTGCACAAGTTCCAAGGGATTTCATGAATCCCAGGCATGGCTAACGCCGGGGAGGGTTCAAGCTTGATCCATAATGACCAATCTAACCTCCCTATTAACGTGCTTTTGTGAAAATATACTGTTGATATACATAAATATATACTTAATCTAGCATGGTGTATTTATAATGTAAGCATGTAAAGATTAACAAATTCGGGAAACATAATATGCCTACAGAACTGAAATTTATTCCGAATTTACTGATACAAATTAATCAAACCAGCTGATGGTCCTATATCTAATGACAATATCCGAAAGGAGGAGCTTAGACACTGCCTAGTCATAGGGAATTTTAAACAAGGAGAAACAGTGACACTTGATACAGGCATTCCACAAAAGGAGCATAACATTTAGCAGACAAACAACCAAATTTGCGCACTGGATTCACATTTAACAGGGAAGGAACTAGTAAAGACTTAGTCTCCTCAATCAAGCAAAACCAAACACCCAGTATAGAACCTCTTACTTAAATAAAACAAAACATGGCACAGGATGGACAGAAGGCAGACAAGTTCCATTATTCAGATGTGATGCAAGAACAGACATCAAGTCTTATCTAGGTTCAAAATGACACCAAGAAATGCATAGGTAAATGCAAAACTTGCACATGCTATAAATCAAAAAATATGGCAAAGGACAGGAAATCATTTATGCTTTTGAAAGGCAAAGACTTTATGTAATCCTAGTGATCAGATGATTCATTCCAATGAATTTAAGATTCAGATCCACATCTCTGTTAAATTTTGCTCTTTCTTTTAAAGTTCAGCAACCGAAACAACAAGCCATAACAATGAGCTTATCAAAGCAGCAACAATCCAGACCGAAATTTAAAGAGATTTAGGATTTAGAGTTATTTTACTACTGTTTTAAAACCTACGAGCAGCAGTGGACTGGAAAAAGAGGAGTCTCAACATGCCGTTTCCATCTTAGACAACATGATATAGGCAATACAAACAAGGCTAACAATAATCCATAGATGAAATGGTTCCTAGGAATTCTACTTGGTTCAAAAAGAGGTTTCTGATATCAAAAAAAGTACTGGAACTGCTGGTTTTGTTGAAATATATTGAACAAAGATCTTTACACTTAAGAGATGTATACATTTATTTATTCACCCTAACTTCAGTTCTGTTTCAATGCTCAAGACAAATAAATGTCTTAGGAGAAAAACATATCATTTATACACAAATCACATTTTAGACCATCATGGTCACAGTTCGACTCTGCAGAACCTTCTACAAACCAGTTTGGACTTTTCAAACAAGAAATCATAACTTAGACAGGATTTCATTCGACATGTGCATACTTAATTGGAATAACAACATCATTAACATACAAAACAGCTCATTTAGTCAAATTTACTCATGAAAGCATTGTTAACTGAATACGAACTTACCATGTTCTTCAAAATAGGACACATATTAATCATATGTAAGTTAGTAACATGGTTTCAAGATTGTCATTATCAATTAATACGTGGTGCACATAATCAAACACATCAAACCTATTTGACTCAGAATTTCAAACAATAAGTATGCTAATCGCCGAAACCAAGCATATAGATATAGATTAACACTAAATATGGGTATCTAATTAAACATACAAACAGGTTTGATGCCTAATCTAAATCAACTACCAATCAAACAACACGATTAACACACTCAACGAACATGAATTTACACTGGGTAGGATTAAGCTGAAATTAACCAATTTTGCAGAAAATAGTTCAATTAAACACCAAACAGAGAAAAAGAAATGAATTTCAGGGAAAAGGGGAAATTACCTTCTTCGAGTGCAGCGAACAGGGGCGGGGTTTCCAATCTCCGATCTACCTCGAAACACCACCAAATCCGAACTTGTGTGTGCTCGGATTCGAAGCAATATTAGACAAATGAAAACAAAGATGATGATCAGATTTTTTTTACTCGATATCAGAAACAGCTACAACTAATGAGCACTAAAACCTTTTTGGGATTTTGAGCGGCTAAAACAAAAGCTTATAATTTCTATGGAATTTTTCAGGCGGCTGAAGAAGAGACCTTTCTATTCTAGAAATCCATTATTTATATGGGTCAACTAGGGTTTGCTAAGAGTCCTTTTCAAACACAAAACGCTAAAACCCTTCTGTCATCGATCAGAAACTTAGAAGAAGAAGAAGAAGACAATATTCATAAAGATTTTGTACTCAAAGTCAAAGGAACGGATAAAAAAAAAGCGATTTGGGTTCAAAACAAACAAAACCCATTAAGGTTTTTCAGAAGCAAGTGGGAAAGAAAGAAGAAGAAAACAAAATTCTTACCTCTTCAACGGTTGAAAAATTGACGGGGAAAGGACGCACATTAATTTCCTTTCCCCGAAATGGCCACTCATGGCCTGGGTTTATGAAAGCCCACTGCAAATTTGCTCGTTTTATCAAAAAAGAGAGAGGAGGAGAAGGCAAAAGGACGAGTTTGTTGGGGTTCACAAACAGACGACTTTTACACGGAAGGGGAAGGTCAAATTGTTCATGGCTAAAGGGAAGGTGGCCTTTAGCCGAAAATGGAGAGAAAGGAGAGAGAGGAAGAAGAGGTGGAGGCAGAAAGAGAAAGAGATGAAACCCTAGAGGTTTCTTTTGTGTTTAAGAACTCGGGTCGGGTCGGGTAGGTTAGTGGGTGTGGACCGGGTATAGTTAAAAGCAATGGGCTGGGTTGCTGAATAAGAAAAATATGGGCTGGTTTCACGAATTAGGCTTTAGCCCAAATAGTTTTAGGATTTAATTATGGACTGAATTAATATGGACTAAAATATTACCTAATATAAAATATGTATAAAATATTACCTAATATAAAATATGTAATTACTAATGCTCAGATAATAAAATTATATGACATCGTAATAGCCGTGCAATAATATTTTGAAAGTTAATAGTAAATAAACGCTATTATTTAATTGTGTGAAAATAAATGCGATGCGTGTGCTTAAGATGGTAAGAAATGCTGAAATAGTTATAATGCGAATTATAATAGTATTGGTAATCATAATAATAATAACAAAAAATAACAATAATAATAATGATGATAATAATAATAATAATAATAATAATAATAATAACAACGAAAATAATAATAGCTAGTGACTATGATAGAATAATGAAACGTCGGTAGAATCTAATAATGATAGTAAAATATAAATAGTTATTTCTTAAGTTGTCAAAAATACTAGAAGCGTAAATAGATATTTTGGCGGAAGGCGGGACAAAATTGGGTGTCAACAAAAGGTATGACCATTCTGAGCAAAAGAGGTCTTCTTGGTTAAACTGGTACGGGTAAACTTGACTTTTGTGATCATTGTGTTTTTGAGAAACAAAAGAGAGTTAGTTTCTCCATAGCAAAACACCGTACACAGGGCATTCTTGATTATATTTATTCGGATTTATGGAGTCCCTCCAAAGTTCCATCCCTTGAAGGAAAACACTACATGTTGAATCTCATTGATGTTTTTCTTGTAAGGTTTGGGTTTATTTTCTAAGACTGAAAAGTGAAGTGTTTCCCTATTTCAAGAAATTTAAAGCCCTTTGTTTAGAACCAGACTGGCCAAAAAATTAAAAAGCTCAGCACTGATAATGGTTTGAAGTTTTGTAGTAATGAGTTTAATGAGTTCTGCACTATTTATGGTATTGCTAGACATAAGACTCTCATTCATAAGCCCCAGCAGAAAGGAGTTGCAGAACGTATAAACAGAACATTACTTGAGAGAGCCCGTTGTATGCTCTCAAATGCTGGTTTATGGAACCGCCATGATTTCTGGGCCGAAGCCGTTTCTACGGCTTGTTACCTCGTCAATTTGTCTCCACATTCATCTATTGACTGTAAAATTCCCTAAGAAGTTTGGTCTGGTAATCCCGTTGACTACTCTATTCTTAAAGTTTTTGGATGCACTGTTTTTGCACTTGTTAATAATGGGAAGCTGCCCCCAGGGCTGTTAAGTGCATGTTTCTTCGTTATGCTTATGAGTCTAAAGGATATCGTTTGTGGTGTACTAGCTCTAAGAAAATTATTCAAAGTCGGGATGTAACTTTTAATAAGGCCGTTATGTTATCTTCTGGGAAAGAGTCTGTTGTTTCCTCTACGAGTAATGATGATATGAAAGATGCCAGTGAGAAGGTTGAGGTAGAAGTGATCCATGAAGTTCACGAAGTTGGCCCTATTTCTTCTACAGTTCCTCAGGCTAGCGAGGAGGCTCCTTTTGATAAGCCAAGTACTTGTACCGCACGTCCCGTTGAGCCACATGTGGAGGATGATCATGTTATTACTCGTGATAGACCGAGATGAGTTATAAAAAAGCCTGCTCGATATGCTGACACTGATTATGATGGGCTTATTGCTTTTGCTCTTGCAGTTGCACAAGAAATTCTAGAAAGGAGTTGATCCTTCTACTTACTCTGAGACAATTTCTTGTCCTAATTTCTGAAATTGGTTAGTGGCTATGCAAGAAGAGATGGAAAGCTTGCACAAAAATAATACATGGGAGTAATGTGAGCTTCTTAAAGGTCGTCATGCATTGACTGCAAAATAGATCTACAAACTAAAAGATGTTATTCCCGAGGTTGAAAAATCAAGATGGAAAGCTCACTTAGTGGTTCGTGGTTGCCACCTCAAGGAAGGTATTGACTTTAATGAAGTTTTCTCTCCTGTTGTTCATCATACCTCCATTAGAGTGTTACTTGCTATTGCTGCTCTTTTTGACTTGGAGTTGGAGCAACTTGATGTTAAAACTGCGTTTCTTCATGGAGAGTTAGAAGAAGAAATTTATATGAAGCAGTGATAACGTCCAAATCCACTCCTCAAAGAGAAAGTGTACACGGTCATATGCAATGTAATTTACCCAACTATGAGTCGGGGTCGATCCCACAGGGAACAATATACTAGGCGATTTAAACAAGTAAGGAATTATCAGCAACTACGCTAAGCTAAACACTTTTTCAATATTTGATTGTTTTTGTTTTAACAACTAACAAAGATAAAACTAACTAGAAAGCGGGTAAAATGATCAATGACCACAAGTATGGATAACAAAGGAAATTACGCTCAAGTAACGATCCAATCTATTTCACTATTTTACAACTATGAGTGAGTTTATGTTAATAGATAATGATTTCTAAAATCTCATCAAAAGTCTCTCGACCAAATCAATGAATTTCACTCTAAGCTTTCTCAAGCCTTAGAGTGTGATATTAAACACAATCAATATAATCTCAAATAATTTTCCTATCTCTAGCTCAAGTTATTAGATGGGATTTAATGACCCAAATTCTTGTTAATTAATCTTTCCCAATCTCAAACTTCCTCTCTCGAGCTCAAATCGAAGTAAATAGGTGGGTCTTAGGGTTAGCTAATACCTTAAGAAACATAAAAAAACAAGATTAATTAAATCAACAAAGACCCACTTCAATAGGAATAAAAATCATTTAATACATAAGCAAAACAAGAGTTTCATCCAACACTTAAATCATAGAATATTTCCATAAACAAGATTCAAGTGAAGAAAATAAATACTACACACTTAGATATTCATTACAAAGCAAGGAATAAAAAAAAATGGAGAAAAGTTTAAGAAAGTTCTCAACTCAATCTTCAAATCTTCAATCCCAAAGTGTAGTGCAAAAACCCTAAGCTCTCCAAGACTTGTATGAAATGGCCAAAGATGTCTATTACAAAACCTTAAAAGAGTATTTATAACAACCCAAAACGTGCATAAACTTGAGACAAAAATAACCCTGCAGACGCCACCTGCGTCTCGCATGTTGTGTCGCAGGACCAATATGCGAGACGCAAAGCATGTTCAGTAGCCGCATGTTGTGCTCTTCGACTTTCAATTGTTCTAATTTTCAAACAAGGTTTGCGTTTGCTTTGTCTTCTCGTATGTTCAACATGTGGCTCGCATGTTGAGCTCGCAAATCGTGCAACCTTTCTTCTATATTCCTCAGTGGCCTGTCATGATATGCGGTGCACTTATGGCTTCACAAGCATGACATACGGTTCGCATGTTGTGCAAGGTATGTCCTTGGCCCATTTTGCTCTCCGAACATCTTATCCTACGAAACGACATAAACACACGAAAAGTAACACCAAAAGTGCTTGAAGAGTCACAAAAGCCTAAGGAATTAGCATCGAATATGCCGTAATTTCACGGCACATAAAGCAACCCGAGGGTTTTGTTGTTCTTGGCAAGAAGCAATTTGTTTATCGGTTGAAAATATCTCTTTATGGCCTTAAACAAGCTCCAAGATAGTGGTACAAAAGGTTTGATTCCTTTATGATTGGGCAAGACTACACACGTAGTACGTATGATAATTATGTGTATTTTCGACAGTTTTCTGGTGGTTCCTTCGTTTACTTGTTGTTATATGTTGATGATATGTTGATGCTTCTAAAGACAAGTCTTTGATCAACAAGTTAAAATCTCAACTTAATTCTTAGTTTGACATGAAGGACCTTGTTGCAGCCAAGAAGATTCTAGGTATGGAGATTCACAAGGATCGAAAAGCTGGGAAGCTTTACCTGTCTCAGGGGAAGTATTTTGAGAAAGTCCTCGATATGTTTAATATGTTTGATTGTAAACATGTTTCTACTCCGTTTGCTGCTCATTTCAAACTGTCTGCTGACTCTTGTCCTAAGTCCCAAGAGGACATTGAAAGGATATCTACTATCCCGTATGCTAGTGCTGTTGGTAGCCTTATATATGCTATAGTTTGCACTAGATCTAATTTAGCTTTTGCGGTAAGCATGGTGAGCCGATCCATGCATAATCCTGGAAAGAATCATTGGAATGCCGTGAAGTGGATTCTTCGTTGTGTGAAAGGGTCAGTTAATATTTGTTTGGTATTTGATAGAGCCAACGCATCGTCTTATGATGTTGTTGGGTTCGTTGATTCTGATTATGGTGGTGATCTCGATCGTAAGAGGTCTATTTCTAGTTATATTTTTTCACTATGCTCTGGCGCTATCTCTTGGAAATCACAATTACAGTCTATTGCAGCCCTTTCTACTACCGAAGCTGAGTATATCGCTGCAACTGAAGGTGTTAAAGAAGCTACATGGTTGCGAGATCTTCTTATTGATCTTGGTGTTCAACAGGGTACTACCGTTGTATTTTCTGATAGCCAGAGTGCTATTCATCTTACCAAGGCCGATTCTCATCGCTTGAAGACCAGACATATTAGCGGTAAATACCACTTTATCAGAGATACTACTGCTGTAGGGGAGATTGTGGTAAAGAAAGTTCACACGTTAGAGAATCTCATATATATGTTAACCAAGCCGCTTTCTATTACTAAGTTTAAGAATTGCTTAGACTTAGTTGGTGTTCTTCATGCTTAAATTGTCCTTCGGGGCTTTATGGGGCGACGAGTGTTGTTGTTGATGCATTTTGGTCCAAGGTGGAGATTGTTAGAATATGTCCCAAAAGGGTTTATCGAAATTGTCCCTTTCTAACTGGGATTCGATTGGCTTGTCCCATTCCAACTGGGATTTTGAACATCTTCAACCCCTATTTAAAGGAGATTTTCAGCCAGAACATCGAGAAAAAAGGAGAACAACTATCAAGACTATCAAGACTACACACAAGACTATATTCCACACTTAGGTTAGAGAGAGTTTTCATTGAGAGATTGTAATCTTTCGTTTCCTTTGATATCGTTGTGCTTCGACGCCCTGTTGAGATAGTTTTGTACTCCTCACCTTGTAGTTGATTTCTCTGCCCTTCGCGCCCCGTGATTTTTCCCGTCTTGGGTTTCTACGTAAATCTTGTGTTCATTACGTTTATTGCTTTCTTACAATATTGTTCTTGTGTTGGTGCATCATAATCGGTTCCACTGCATCGCTCACTTAATTCTTAACAACATGTTATTGTTGTAATCTAGTATTTTTAGATTGACTAATACATTACAGAAAATGGCATGTGGAGATGGTGGACCAGAAGAAAGACGAAGACAAACAAGAAGAAAGTGAAGATAGTGATACAAGACTACGCAAAAAACACAACAGATAAGGCAAAAAAGGAACAACCTGCTCACATTGCTAGAAATTCTGAAAGACAGAGTTGACTGCTGAGGAACTTGCAAAACACAACACAACACATGCTTGGTTAGTTCTGTCTAACCACATTAACTGAGGAAAAAAAGTACTATAGTCGTCTCAATCTATGTGGCACCTTTCCAATTTTGAATTCAAACAAGTCTTTGTTTGATCGTAATTTTTTCATATATCTTTATATTTTGAGTTAGTGCTGTGACTTATAGAATTTTTTACATAGTTTCCAAATGTGTAAATTTTATTTAAAAAAACTTACAGATTCCATGTCCGAATTCACGGGTCAAAATTAAACTGTTTGACTCTCTAAATCCGAACTGTGCCACATAAATTAGGACAGAGGGAGTATGACAGTTAAAAGAATTATCAACACTAACACTAATTTTTCTTGATGACAGAAGAGGATTATGAGGTTTCAAAGAATTTTTTGCATATCCTTGAACATTGTTTGTGCCTAAATGAGCTGGGTTAGGGGCATAGGACCCTAACGTAGCAAGTTCCATGATAAACGATAAAGATCTTTAATGATCATCCACATATGTATGCTCTCAAAGATGTCTAGCTCCTTGTCCAACAATTTTCACATATTTCGCTATTATTAAATGATAATCTTTAATGAAAATCCACAAGATTGAGAGGGCGGAAGTTCAAAATGCCATGTCGTGACCCAATTTCATAAGTCATGAGGCACTAACTCCCCGACTTAGCGAGCCATCCACAACTCACTAATTACATAGTTTAAGTATGGAATAAACGAAATAAACAAACAAGTCATTTGATAAGTCTTTTAAAACCTTATAGTCATAATATGCAGAAATAATAATGCAACCAACCCCGAATCTGGCATCACTTAGTATAAGAACTAGCTAGAATATTTATACAAGTCTGAGGACATACTTAGTACACTGTCTGAATGAAAATGACAAAAGTAGTAATGATAGAAGGGAATCTGGTGCTATGAATCTACGTGTAGCTCACTCTGAACTCTCGAGAAGGTCTCCTTAATGACTAACAACCTCGCGAACAACACTCGTACCAGGAATAGAATCTACACACAAAACGGTGCAGCAAGTGTAGCGTGAGTATGGGAAACAACATGTACTCAGCAGTATCGTCGATCGATCCTATTTTAAAGCGGAGATGACGGCTGGTCTTCCGAATACTTCTACACCAACCGCGGTTAGTACTCCGTAATAATAGTAATAATCCGATAATCACTTGGATCCTCAAGTTTCAAGCCTAGGTTGTAGCATCTAAACCCTTAAGTACAATCCAACAAGTCAATCCAAACAGTTGAAGAGCTCAATATCAGTTAAACACATCAAATAACAGAAGTAGAAGAAATGTTAAGAAATGCAAGTGATATGCAATGCAAGGCCTTTCCATCACCAGTACACACACGCTCCTTCAACAGGGAGCGCGACCCATGGGGGACTTGCGAGGTCCATATACCACCCGGAACCATTTCCCTTCAGGTTCCCTAGCCACATTTGGCTCTCAAACACATAATCTAGCCATTCTTAGGCTCATATTTCCTATCACTAGCCAATCGGCTCATATCAACTGCATCACTCGGCCAATCGGCCCATATACTCATATCAACCGTCCGAAATCATTTCCCTTCGGACCCAACATATGTATCCTCAAGTGTAATATGCATGAGATATCATATGAAAGTATAAATAAGGCATGTAACATAATAGAAATCAAGGCTAAGCAATAAAGACTCATTATTTAGCTTTTTTCCATTTTTAGACGAGTATGTAGGAGTGATGAGAAACACATAATTCATAACAGGACAAGTAATAAGCATGTAAACAACAAATATAAGGGACCTCATATCCCAAGCACAAACACTATCAATCTACACTACTAGCGCCCAAAGCATGGCATTCAGACAGGACTATACAATTTAAAGTACGCAAGTACCCCCATCATGGCACCGGTACCCGATACAAGTGATCGTCACCTCACAAGTATCGAGACCCCCTTAATTAACCCATTACTCCCTCTTAATTAGACCAATTATACCAACACAACGCTTTAAAACAAGGTCAAGATCTCAACTAGCCTGAACTTAGAGTCGGACAGTCACAATGGAGCGTTGCCCTTCCGTAGAGCCTCCAAATGATCCCAATATGTTGAAATATGGTATCTAGGTGAGAAAATGAGACTAACAATATTCATATTGATATACTTAGATTTCGAACCCCAAAAGTCACCCAAAGTAGGATTTCGAGCCACGAAGGGAGAAATAGGAAATTTGGTCCAAAATCGCTTTACCCAAGATGTATAGAGTCCATAAATCAAAAACCAATCAAAACCGTCCATGATTTTATGCTTAATTGAAGAATCTCTAAATTTAAGCCTAGGGTTTCAAATCCCCAAGTTACCACTCTTAATTCAAGAATCCTAGCATGAAAAACTTTGCTAAACTATGGAATAATCATAAAAAGAGGTTTAGAATCTTAGCCAAGAGATGATCTATGCAAAATCTCCCAAAATCCTCTCAACCCGAGCTTGTAAATGAGAATTATGTGAATGGGATGTCAAATTACGAAATGGGGTTTTCTAGAATCTGCCCAAGTAGTCTTTCTTCGCGATCGCGGGATCCATCCATGCAATCGCGATAACACAAAAAAATAAACCATCGCGATTGCGATGACTAGTCTGTCAGCAGCTAGCAGTCGCGCCATGTGGCATCGCGATTGCGATTAACAACACCAGCAACAGCTGAAATCGGATTTTTTTGGTTTTTCACCAACTCACCCCGAAATCCAAGATCCATCCAGAACCACCTGGATACAAACCAAATATGCATCTTAGCATAAAAACACGCTACAAATTCACTCGCGCACTCGGAGTTTCCAAAAGAGGTCATCTAGACCAGGTCAACCCCGAACGCGTTAAAACTAACTTACCAACCAAATGACCAAAGTACCCCCCGAAACCCTTGGGAATCGAACCAACTACTCAACCAAGCTATAATTGACATTTCGGAACTAACGAACTCGATGGAATTCCCAAAAAGACTCACTTACCCCCCGTGTTGACTTCGGTCAACCCAACACTTAAGAAAATCCAAAACTCTATTTTCTCATTCAACCTACACCCGATTGCCTCGGGAATTACACCAACCCTCCCCACAACTCAATTGTACTTTAACGAAGCTAGGGGAAAGGTCAAAAAGGGTAAAATACTTAAAATAGCCAAAATGACCTACCGCATGCCATTACTCAAAACTTTTAATACATGGCGATAATAATAGGCAAGAAGAAAACGGGTATGTCACAAAAGTGAAAATCGAGGAGAAAGTGAAGAATCAGAACCTGAAAGGCATGGCGACCTGAACGAGAAAATGATCAAAATGGTCCTTAATGTATTGGAGTTGCTTTATTTTGGTCCTTGATATATCCATGTTGACAGGTATAGTCTTTAATGTACGTATAAAAGGTGATCCATTTGGTCCTTATCCCTAAATCTAACAGCATTTGTAACTCTTTAAAAATAACGTCGAAGCCTTCTCCTAGTCAAAAGCATCAAAAACATTCTTATGGTCAAAAGATATCCTAAGCGAAGCATTTATCAGATAAGCTCTGGATTTTGATGACCTTTGAATGAGCCTCCTTCCAAACATAAAACACTAGCAAAAGCATAGTTATCATGTCTAAGACCCAAAAAAATGCATTTATTTGAAACAAAATTAAGCAATTTCTATTACACCCAGCAGTAATGCATTCCAAACAACCAGATTCATTTGTGGCATTCCATTAAACAGTTGACAAGGAATTACCAACTTCCCTCACCTTAGTACAGGCGTACAGGCAGACAATAATATTGTCGAAGAACAAATATCTGAGCTTTTCAATTTTCCCAAAGGCCCTTTTCATTTACCCAAAGAATAAAAATCCTCCATTCAGAGACAAAGAGACAAAAAGATGAATACTCGTTCCTATGTCTTCATCCGTTCACATTCATCGCTGTTAAACTTAGTGGAGCCTGTTTGAGTTAGTCGAGTAAAAGTATTTTTAACACATGGACTTAAAAGTAATTTTGAAGTGGTGGAGTGAATTTAAAAAGACATAGTTACATGTGTTGCAAGAAGTGTTAAAGTTGAAAATAAGCGTTTGACGTGTTTGGTGAAAAAATATTGAAAAACATTAGATTCTATTAGAAAGACTAAAATGCCTTTAAAATTGTTAACACTGAAAATGAATTAAGAATTGAATCTTTTTAATTATAGATTGATTTCCAGTATAAGTTAATTTATGGTTCAATTTATTTCTAGTTCTAAATTTATATATTAAGATAAAATTATTTTAATTTATGAGAACTTTTTTTCTCTTGGATCAGATGGTCTTTCATATATGTTCAATCAATGTAAATCTTATTTTAAAATCAAGAATAAGTTCTGCAAGTTCAGCTTACACTATACGCCCCTAAAATAGTGATGTTTCCATGTCTTTAATTAGTACGGAGTATTTGAATGTTTTATAATAGAGATTGAGAAGGAAAAAGCAAAATGTGGAAAAAATATTTCTAAAGGAAAAGATAAGCTACGAGAAGTGTGTAAACCAAGGAAATGACTGTTAACTAGGCTTTAAAGTTTAAAAGGAAAACTTACAGTCAAGCTGATCCTTCTCTCATTGCATAAAGAAAATATTACCGTACTAATGCTAATTTATGTTGATTATATTGTCCTCACGGGAAACAACGACATATTTTTAGAGGATCTTATCAAGAAACTACAATCAGAATTTTCTCTCAAGGATCTTGGCTAGTTTCGTTACTTCCTTGGCCTTGAAGTTCAGGAATTACTATTTCTCAAAGCAGGTACATAAGAGAACTTCTAGATCGAGCCAAGCTGACAAATTGCTCTCACTTCAACACTCCCATGCCACTAAAATCGCAGCCCTTACCTCTAGACTCAAAAACCATCGACTTAAAACAATATCGAAGCTTAGTAGGTGCTCTTCAATACCTCACCTACACGTGACCTGATATTATTCATGCAGTCAACAAAGACTGCCAACATCTCCATCATCCAACAGAAGAGCATATCAGAGCCGTCAAAAGAATTCTTCGCATTTCGAGATAGACTATCATTTTGTTCTAGAAAATGTTGCTCTTGGGGACTCACGACACGATATATTCCTTCTGGTCTTCATATTGCAGATGTATTCACAAAATCTCTTCCAAAGCTTCCCTTCCGGTCCTTTCGAGCCAAGCTAGAAGTACCTTCAATCATTACCTCTAGCTTGAAAAGGGTGAAAGGGAAAGAAGTTGAATGTACCAACTACGCAATCTGTCAACCAAGGAAAGAAATGTAAAGCAATATTCTGACCATAAGGAAATCAGCAATGTTGTTATATATATATATATATATTTGGAAGAGAATTATGCATTCAATATTCTCTCTTATATAGCCGTTAGCCTTTGTTTGGAAATCACTTCGCCTTTCTTTATTTATCCACCAATCTCTTGTGTATATATTGACATCTTGAATGTCATAACACAACACAAGGAATGAGATCACATCGTTATTATCTTTGATTGCCAAATATATCCATATATAGCTCTTGCGTCGAGCTGACATGAATTCTTCCAGAGTAAGTGAAGTTCTCCACTAATCCATGCTTTACCATAACATCTATCTTAAAACCTGCAAGTTTTTTATTGGCATGCTTCTATTGACTGATTTTTCTTATGCATGAGCACCCTTCATTTGCCTTTATACCTCCTGTCTGACTTCCTCTTAGCTTTGTGCATAACATGTAATAAGAGTTAATAAAAGTTTCTTTAAGAAATTAATGACACTGAATTATACTTGCATAAAGCTGTCTATTTAAATATCCTTAAATATGTTGATATATGAAAGAACAGAAGGAATTGCCTTTTAAGTTAAAAAAAGGTACGCTCATGGTTTGAAGGACTTTCACTTCATAAGAACAATATAACTTTTTCATGCTTTTGTTGGAATTTGTCTGTTTATTTAACAATGTGAGATCTTGATCACCACTCATCTATATACTTCTCATATGAAATTTTCCTCATAAAAATAACATAATTAACATTAATGAACCGGTGCAGATCCTACACACGTCATGTTGACACGGGTGCAGCACCGAAAGTGAAGAGTCCGAAAACTTAGCTCTTAGTTACCTATGTTTATATTTCTGTTCCATTATTCATTTTAACCACATATTTTTGCAAGCTTCTACTCCTAACTCAACATGGGAATTTCTCACAGTGTAATGATGGTTTTAGCTCCACGTACTACATAGCTGAAATTTCCTCTGGACTTATACCGGAAGTAAAGAGGCTCTTGGTTGGAAGATACCAAGGATTTCCCAAGTTCCATGCCAAGATTCGTAGCTAGAAGCAGAAGTCATCTCAATCTCAGTATACTAATCGGTTATTTTGCATGCGAGACAGACGTTCCTAATATATAATCATCTTCCCGGAGGTAACTTGGAGAAATTTATACTGGACAGAGCCAATGGAACCTTTGACTTTAAAGTGCTACACAAGATTGTCCGAGACATTGCTCTTGCAATTGCTTATCTCCACGATCAATGCATCCCAGGTATTATCCACCGCGATGTCAAGCCAAGTAAAATAATTTTGGACAATGAACTCAATGCTTATTTGTCAGATTTCGGGTTGTCAAGGATGATGGGCACAGGAACCTGCACAACCACAAACGTTGCAGGAACTTTCGGGTATGGGTCAATGTTTTATCCGACTGACAATCGACATATGCATACGACTTAAGGGGATTCTAGTGAAATTTGATTTTAGTACCGACAAGTCCAACGCTTTCCAGAGAAGTTGATCAGAACATGCCAATTGCCACGCACTATAAACTTGAGCAAGTCTAGAAGTCAACTCAAAAAGGTCAAAGCATTGGAGTATTTTCACCGAGATATCAATATCAAGGTCCTCCCATCTCCCTACAGAAGAAGATGGGATGTGCTGACCATATATGATCCCATTTTTGTGACAAGATACCCACCCTTGCTACTTCTTAGATGTTCAAGCTGTTCATCTATAACGTTTCTTGGTAACTCAGATATTTTGTCTATACCACGTCCTTCATTGTAATGATTCACATAGTTTTGGCCAATATGATTAGTTGTTCTCCCACGATTCTTCCTTAATCTGGTTACAAAACAAGTCAAAACATTAGCACACAACATAAGTAGTTGAAAATCATATATGAACCCCCTTAAATCAACCAATTAAAATTGTAACAATTTTTGGGTCGAAGTAGGACAAATATTAGTAGTCTCATCATAATAATCATGTATAAAGTTTGGGATGCTGAACTCAAATTGTAAATTTTTCTATATCGATGATCAATGGAAGCTTAATTAATTTTAAGAAAAAAGTAATAGAAAATCAAGAATGATCCTCTCTTAATTAATCTTTTTCAACTCAAAGTTATCAAAAACTAGTGGGGCAATGATAATTGAATGAAAATCTGAAGATTCACATAAATGAAAAGCCTATGAAAAACACAGGATAGAGTCAAATTAAACCTTTGATACAAATTTCTTTCTAGCCTTAAGAAATATATATATATATATATGCCTTAAATATTTTTGAATATTCTCTCATTTCTTCATTTAATAGACTATAGTTGATGTATACACGGGATAGTCAAATTAAATCATTGATACAAATTTTCTTTCAAACATTTAGAAATATTTATGCCTTAAATTTGTTGAATATTGTCTCATTCTTCATTTAATAGACTATAGTTGATATATTCTCGGGCTTTAAAATAAGCACTAATACAGAAGCAAAGTTGCTAAGTACGTGAAAGGTGATTTAATGAGATATAAAACTCCACACTTATCAAGCTCTTTTTAAAGAAGAGCAATGAAACAGTTTTTTGGGAATGTAATTATAGAAATAAATGAAATTTCCATATTAATTGAGTATTTTTCTTTTTAATATTTGGAAAATATCTTTTGGCGATTTGAATTTTGTAATATTATTTAATAAAATTTATTTTATTAAGACTAATGTCTATTTTTGGAGTTACTTGCTTTTTCTCTTTTGTAATTCTAGCTAGTACCACACAATCACAACCGTAGCGACTAATACCCCACCACCACTATTGTGACTCAGTGGCGGATTCAAGATTTTCATTTAGAGAATTTGAAAAAAATAATAAAAGCTAAATATAAAAAATAATGTTGTCAATGGGAATCAAACCTAGGACGCTAGAGGCAATCTTGAACACCCTGAACCCGCTTGAGCTAACCTTTTGCATTTTTTCAGGGTGTTCAAAAATTAATATATGTACATAAACACAGAAAATCTACCTTATATATACACTATAATTTTTTACCGAGGGTGTTCACCCCTTTAAATCCGCCCCTGCTGTGGCCAAACACCGACACCGCCAACCACAATTGCCAACCTTTACAACACCAACCATATGAATATAACATTGTAATACTTAATCAAATCTGTATGCAGATGCAAACTTTTTGATCTTTTTATACAAGAAGAGCGTTCTCTAATTTACCTGAAAGACATCTAATTTTTCCGAGTTTCTACTCCTTGGCTATGGAGTCACTGCACTAGTGACGGCTATGGGTGCGAAAAGAAGTTTCTTCAAAATGGAAAATCAGTGTCTTGGACTGAGTGGAAGCAGCGGCGGAGCTCAGCAAAGTCGAAGGTTCCAGAAATCACACTTTCCTATGTGTATCGATGGTGTGAAATGTTTGTGTTTGTTGGGTCTTTCTGTTTTTTTGCTTTATGTTATGAACTATTTTACTGGTTGATATTAGAATGTATTATTAAATGTAAATTATACCACATACACATTAAGTGATAAATACAAGTTGTAGAAGTTGTATATTAGTTGTATATTTTAGTTGTATCAAGTTGTAGAGCAACTTGTACAAGTTGTATATTGTAGGTTGAGGATCAAACTTCTTCTATAAATAAGGAGTTATGCCTTCTCATTTGTAATATCAAGAAAAGATGATAATACAATCTCTCCCTCTTCTCTACAAAATTGTTGATTAGCTTCTCTTATTTATTTGCAATTATCTATAGTTTTATAACACGTTATCAGCGCGAGTCTCTAATCTTTTATTAGAATTTAGTCTATATTAATGCTACCGTCTCGGAAAGCTTGACGGAACCACCCGTGGCTCACTGGAAATCAAGGTATGTTTAGAGGATTTGACTCTTAGTATGTTATGTTATGTATCAAAAGATAGAGATGGCCGATATAGGTAACGTAATCTGAGCCTTTTAATTTGCTTACTTTTAGATTTAATATCTTATCAACACTTGCCAAATTACTATGTATACGTATTAATATGAAAACATGCAGTAGCTATTTTGATGCTTGTCTTCATCATGACTATCTCAATGATGAATTTATTAAGAGTGATAATATTTTGAGAGGCGCCAAATTTGCTTCATTGTAATTGAATTTGTTAACTATCAGAAGTGATAATATTTTTATAGGCTTATGATTGCAATTGAAAATATGTTAGAGAAATTTTTTCTACAATATATATGTGCCTTGATTTGCTCTTGAAGTAGCCATATCTTAAAAGAGGCATGAAGCTATCATAATTTGATATGCTTAAAGCACGATAAGATATATTCCATTCCTGAAAAATGAGAACTTTTGATAAATGTTGCAAATGCGGATCCGTTCCCTGAAGTGAATGAGACAATATGTAGTAAAGCTTATAACATTAGACGTGCGCTAATTTGATTGTGAAATTATCACGATTTATCTCCAGAAGAGGTAGAATAATTGAGGAAAAAAATCAAATACTCTATGCTTTACTCTCGAAGTATTAAACTCAGAAATCGGCTCACGAAGTAGCAAACTCAGAAATCTGCTCCCGAAGTAGCATACTTTGAAGTCTAATCCCGAAGTAGTAGAACTTTGAACTATACTCGGGAAGTAGTAGAACTTTGAACTCTACTCCGGAAGTAGTAGAACTTTGAACTCTACTCCGGAAGTAGTAGAACTCTGAAATCTACTTCTTAAGTAGTAGAACTCTGATATTTATTCCTGAAGTAGTAAATATTAATCTACTCCCGAACTATTAAGACTCTGCATTCTACTCCCAAAGTAGTAGGACCCTGAAATTTACTCCTGAAGAAGTAGAACTTTAAACTTTACTCCTGAAGTAGTAAAACTCTAAAACTTTACTCTTGAAGTAGAAAGAATTGATAGTATATCTGAGACAATATATGAAACAATGTCTTCTTGTGCATGAGGAAAATAATGAACTATTGTTGAACATCGTATTTCAAGCACATTTGAATAAATGAGTTTCATTTCCTGAAGTGAACGAAGAAATATCACAACCTATCTCCTGTAGAGATAAAATACAAGGAATACATGTTGTTTTTTGTGCTATGAAATTAAGATATTGCAACACGTACCTGTTGTACGTATAAACATCTTGAGTAATTTTATTAAAGTATCATTTCAAAGAAAAAGGAAGCAGAGTAAAATGCTTTCTAGTATAACCACATTGATACATTATGGTTAGCTGTTATTGATTTCCTTGAAGGAAATAAAAATTAATGTATCTCTTCCTGAAGGATGTAATTATTATGTGGTTGCCGTTTTGATACAAAATATTCAGATGTTAATGGCTCATCTTCTTGAAGGAGATATTTAAAATACATAAGTTTGGAGCTTAACGTTTACTTTCATAATTTACAGTTTAAAATTGTGTTTAAATTTTCATTTGATTACTGTTTTCCATCATGACACCAGTAGTGTCTAGCTAAATTTTCTTTCATAGTACCAGAAGTATCTAAAAATATTTGGTAGTGGAAACTAATGATCAAGGGCTCTAGAAGAGCTAATTGTTTAGTTATAAGTATCATGACAGCAACAATTTCCAAATAGTATCTGATTATGGTAAATACATTAAAGTCTCTCGAAGAGGATATATATGATAGCATCATTTGTCCTAGATCGTAATCGTTACGATCAGAACAAAGATTATAGTAAACCTGAAGTTTACTATTGGTTATCATATTGGGACTACAAATGATTAGAAAATTGAATGTCTTTAAGTTACTACGGGTAAGAAATATGTATATGCAACGTTACCCGAGCATGATGGATCACATGTCACAATAAACCAGAAGTGTATGACATAAAATCTCATGCAATAGTAAACCAGAAGTTTACTAAACTAAATAGCACTCGTTATGGTAAACTTGAAGTTTATGGGTATAAATAATTTTATCAATTGACAAGACTATTTTGGTCGTCCTGATTTAAATATGATGTGCTGATTGAGTATTCAAAATATATTGAAGAACTAGAACATTCTTCAAGAATTTGTTTGTATTGCTTGTTCTCATGATAAGTTGATTACACGAGCTAATGTTGGGACTGAATCTTGTAAAATTCTGGAAAATATAAAAGGTGAATATGGGCCCCTTCACCTTCAATGTGGTGTCTTAATTAATAGATGCATCTATAAGACGGTCACATGCACGTTTATTGTCAACTGGCAGTTTGACATTTACGAAGTTGCTTGCTCAAAATAATTGAGTTGGAAGCACAATTTTCAGATTATATAATCAAGACAATTCATCTTGATAATGCTAGTTTATATGTAAACTGGTTTGGCACTGGATGCCTCCATAATATAGCTAAACCATTTCTTATGAGAACAGAGTTTCAGACCTGGTTAGAGATATGATATATTGCATACAACGACACTTGTAAGCTTCAGACCAATAAATTATGATAAATTCTCCCCTCATAATTGGTTCAGGGTCAGGAACTAGATGTTTCCATCTTATAGCTTTTGATGTGCGGTAGATGATTAATTGATATACCATGATGCACACAAATGGATTCCCAAAGAAAATGGGGATATGTGTTAGTTTTTTCTAACATAAGGGGGAGAGAATATGCAGCTAAGAAATATGTTGTGAATTATCATCAGTATGATCCTCAGATAATTCAAGTCAAATGCTGGAGGCATTCGCTGACCCAACTATTTCATATTTCATCTGCAAAATGCTCATAATGTCCTTGAAGGACAGAGTCTACAGCATGCATGAAGCATGGTAGACCAATTGGTTCCGAATGTAATAATCAGTGAAAAGGGAGATGAGCAAATGATCAAAATGATCATAATAAAGAGGCAATGTGCTCTTGAAGAGCCTACGACATAACACTTCATGAAACCTTATGAGAGGTTCAGGTACCTGAAAATAATAAAGTGATGAGATCTTAGTAAGTTATGTCGAATTGCGAACCAATACAAAACTATATCTCGTCGACGGTATTTTTGGTACAATATGGCTCTCAATATTATATAACATTGTAAGGATCCGAGTTCTACGTCTCTTAAAGCATGCCAACGTAGAAATAATTACCAAGTGATATGATACATCTTGGTAAGCATAAAGCTTATTGGACCTGCAGTCCAGACACCAGAAGATGTCACATTATTTAACTACTAAATGGATGTTGTCACAGTCTATATGTTTTACTTGATAAGATTAAAAAAAATGAATAATTCAAAATGCCTGAAGCATATACAAGTTTTTGGAAAACTTGTTCATAATCCTTATATGGATTAAATCACGTAAGGTGAATGTATTTTCATCATCTTAGTGAATATTTATTGACGAATGGTATTGTCACACCCCGACGAGGAGTATGACAGGCTCCGACCCGTAAGTCGAAGTCACATGACTTATCTGTTACTTGGACATCACATACCATAACTCAAGAACGTCTGCTCTCGGAAAAGGAGCCAACATAAATGTATTCGATAAAGCAGCACATATATACACATGCGGACCGACAAGGTCGCTACAACATCAAGTATATCTCAAAGCCGACAAGGCGATCAAAACATATCAAGAAGCCAAAACAAGGCCGACAAGGCCATACATAACATTTACATATCCCACAATGTCCATGAGCCTCTAGGAGTATACCTATGAACATATATTACACCAAAAGAAAAATACCAAAAGATAGCAAGCCCGGAGTAAAGGTACTTGCTAGCACCGCTGGAGCTGGGAAGTCCTACTGTGGTTGCTCTTCAACAAATCTGTCAGGACCTGCAGCACGAAATGCAGCGTCCCGTGCAAAGGGACGTCAGTACGGATAAATGTACTGAGTATGTAAGGCAGGAGGGCAACAACACAATTAAGATAAAATGGGACATTAGTATAGGCAAAGAAAAATCCAACATCTGGAAGTAGCACCAAATGCAATGCATGATAAAATCATTTATATGCTCATATGTATATATAATAAATAGTATCCATGCCCGGCCGTAAGGCTCGGTGTCATATATGTAAAATCATGCCCGGCCATTAAGGCTCGGTGTTATCATCATTAGCCTGCGTCCAGGCCTCCCGCGTCCGGAGAAATATCAAAACATGCCCACTGCAGTGGTGTGCGCATCTACGCGCCATGCCCGACCGACTATAGCGCGGCACGGTGTAGTAAAATAGTGCAATACATGTATATATACGTATATACCATTATTGGACTGGACTGAAAAAAAAGAACTGCGCAGAGTTCCGCTTTCCTTCCGCGATGCGGAAGGAAAGTACAGAGTTCTGAGGGCTTCCGCTTTTCTTCCGCGATGCGGAAGGAAAGCGCAATTCCCTAGAGCTTTCTGCACAGAACTCTGTTTTCCTTCCGTAGCACTGTTCTGAGGCTGGTTTTGAATGAGAAAAACTAGGATCTGATTCTTGTCCTTTCGGGGGTGACATAAGGTCGTTAACCCCCGAATAGTTTATGGAATTCATCTCGAGTCCAAGGAATAATCGATGACGACGAGTGAAATAATGTCTTAAAACCAATCAAACAACAAGACCTTAAGATTGAAAATACAAGCATGGAATGAAGCGGCATTTGTTATGGAACGCTCGTGTTTATGTACTAATTGTATTCGTGCCAAAGAAAGGGGGAACGAACACCTTACATACCTTATCCGTCGAGCCACCACTTAAGAATTCCTTATATCGACGCTTGCCCTTCACCCGAGCCTATATATCGAGAACGATATCATTAATCACACCTTCATCATAAATCCATCAACTTATAAGTATTAATTGTGGAAGACTAATTTTGCATATTTCCATCAACTCATGAGCACCAATTTATGGAAGTCCAATTTGGGTTACAAAAATTTGGGCAGCATTTCCCCTATATCGTCGACTTCTTCCAAATACCCAAAACAACTCCCAAACAATACCAACAACATCAACAACAACATTCTTAACATTCTACAAGACAAATATATGTATTTTCACTCAAAATCTTCTTCAAACCTCAATCCATAAGCCAACAACATCAATACAACAAACTACAACTCTTATTCTTGTAACTATTCCTTAATCAAAGTAAATAAGAAAAAGATTAAATGATTCATACCTTATTTTTCCCTAAAGTGGCAAGATCTTCAATACCCACTTGTTTCCAATCTAGCTTCAACACAAAACGATATGATACTCGTGACTACAAGTTGTCCGGTCTTCGATTAGTACTCCGGAGCTTGAATTTTTCTCAAGATCCTCACTTCTATGTAATATTTAAGAGACTTTTTGGAGCTGAACTTTCTGGAACAATTTAGAGAGTTTTTGGATGAAAAAAAAATGAGGGTTTGATCCTTTTTATAGGGGCTGGGCCGCAGCACTGTAGCTACAGTACTGTAGCAGTGTTGTTTCTGCTTGTTGGCTCAGTTTGTAACGTCTATAATTCTCTACTCCGATGTCCTATCAACGAGTGGTTTGTTGCATTAGAAACTAGACTCGATGAACTTCATCTTAGAATTTTGAAGCACCTTAAAACTCCTAATATTCATGGAGATATACCCCTCCAAAGTTGACTCAAAACCCTGTTTCAAATTTTTCGACACACTTAATTTCCTTGATTTTCTTGGTCCCCGAGTCTTCCGTAGATTATTATATGAACTCAAACCCGCGTAACCATGAGATGAATGCGCCACGTCTAGACTTAACCAACTAACGCCCAATAGATCCCACATACGCGACTACGAGGTGTAACAGGTACAAAGACCCTGTTTACCCTTGTCTCTTTATCATAATCAGAACATTTCATATTACTGTGCAAGTTGATGACTTGAATATTATTGAAGCTCTTGAAGAGTTTTCCAAAGTAGTAGATTATTTGCTAAAAGAGGTTGAAATGAGAAAATTGAATTGGTCCTGAAGTACCATATATTTGTGCAATTGATACATTTATATATCTTGCTATAACTACGAGCATGATATAGTTTTACTTCTAAATGGAGATATTGAAATAGATCAATTGCATATTGCAGATGAAAGCCCAGACATGAATGTGTTTATCCTAACAAATATTGTCAAGTGTTTTGGATATACAGGACATTCATATGATCTACATACGAGTTCGATACAGATATGTTATCTATATCCATGAAGGATTACTGTCATACCATGTTATTTATCGACAGTCAAATCACAGGAAGATAACTGTAGTTTATAAAGCAAGTCAAGAATGTACTTGGCGTGACTGCAACAAATATTATATGGCGATGATGTAACTCTATCTAAGGAATGAAGATGCAGATCATCAAGCAGTTAGTCAAATGATCATTTGACAGATGTGATCACAAATGCTCTGTCAACCTCAAGACATGATAAGTTGGTATACAAGATCGGAGTACATCATCTTCAAGAATTATGCGATGCTTTAATCAGGGGGAGCAAATACGCGTTGTACTCTTTTTCCCTTAATCAAGATTTTGTCTCATTTGAGTTTTCCTGATAAGGTTTTTAATGAGGCAACTAGCAATGCATATTACTAGATACGTGTACTCTTTTTCCTTCACTAGGATTTTTTTCCACTGGGTTTTTCCTAGTAAGGTTTTAACGAGGCACATTATCTATTAATAAAACATCCAAGGGGGAGTGTTATGAACTATTTTACAAGTTGATATTTGAATGTATTATTAAATGTAAATTATACCACCTACACATTAAGTGATAAATACAAGTTGTAGAAAGTTGTATATTAGTTGTATATCTTAGTTGTACCAAGTTGTATATTGTAGGTTGAGGATCAAACTTCTTCTATAAATAAGGAGCTATGCCTTCTCATTTGTAATATCAAGAAAAGATGATAATACAATCTCTCCCTCTTCTCTACAAAGTTATTGATTAGCTTCTCTTATTTATTTGCAATTATATATAGTTTTATAACACTTTACTATTTTTTTTTTATGACTTTATTTATTTCTCCTCCTTCCGTTCTAATTTATGTGATATAATTTGATTTGACACAGAGTTTAAAAAAGAATGAAAGATTTTTGAAAATTTGTGGTCTAAAACAAGCCATAGATATTTGTGTGACTGTAAATTATTTCATTAAAGGTAAACGGAGAAGTTTTAAGTTAAATTATTTCTAAATATATAAATGTATCATTCTTTTTGAGACATATTAAAAAGAAAAGTTCATTACATAAATTGGGACAGAGGGAGTATTAATAAATATCCCTCTAGGTGTTTCTTAGTGGTTTCAAAAAAAAAGAAAGGTCTCTAAAACATAATCCTATCTGCCTTGTGCACTGGGATCAACTGAGTGAAGCTCATGCTACTTGGGAAGATGCCAATGCTCTCAAAGTGAGGTTTCCTACATTTATTCCTTGAGGTCAAGGAATATTTTGAGAGGGAAGTACTGATATGACCTGTTCTATTTTGCTGCTTTAGAGGGTTGTACGTTTGCTTGAGTGGTTGTACATGCTCAAGTGGTTTAGTTAGTTAGCAAGTTATTATGCTTACACTTTAGTCCTTTATTTCTTATTTGCAAAGTCAGTCCCTAGTTCCATCTGGATGGGGAATATATGTAGCTCACATGTTCATTGAGCAGGTTATCAATCAAGAAATACCAATTAGTTTTCTCATGTTCTTACTTTAATTCCTTTATTTTCTTCAATTCAATACTAATTACATCAGAAATAGTATTGCAAATTTGTTACTTTTGCTATTCTAACAAATTAATCAATTAATGCAAAACATAGCATAAACCAAAAATTATAATGAAATAGAAGCTGACCGTATAATAGTTTTGGAATGTTCCACCAGTTTGGAAAAATCGTGCAACAGAATAAGCAAGGTCCTCGGCTGTTCTTAAAGGATCTTTGCCACCCCAATTCTTGAACCATTATAATTTAAATAAAAGTAACATATAGTCAATTGTCAATATTAATTCTAGTACAATAAAAATAACATACTGATTGAACAACTGAACATCATATCAGATCTACATAATCCATTAAAAAACTTAACATCCAGTCCAATTTTCAGTCCACATCTTTGGGCTATTTGGATTGTTGGGGGTAAACCGATCGCAGTAATAACCATTGCAGGTGTTTATCTGGAAACAAAGTATGATTTTATTACATCAATACACTAAAAGAAAACGAGAACAAGAAAAGGCCTCGACTACGGTATATGCGTATATATAATCGTGTATAATTTTTAGTAGCGAATTTATGTATATCGCTGCTAAGAAAGTAAACAATGAATTCGTCCAGACTTAAACTAAAAATAGCCGGCGAATGTATAATATATGTATAATTCATGTAAAATATGTATATAATCACATATCATTAATCTATAATCTATATATATCAGCTAGGAAATTAAAATTGCCATGGGTTGGGGAGCATCAGGCTGTTGGCACATGATCCATGGGACACCAACATCAAGTGATTGAGCCATGTTAGAACACCATTCAACATAAGCTTTGCCAGCATCACCATAAGCTGATTGTGCGTTTCCATATTCATTCTCAATCTGTGCTAGAATAATTGGACCTCCTTGAGATGCAAATAGCTTCTCTTGTTTCACCATGTCCACTATTAGGGTGTGTTCGGTACGGAGGAAAACATTTTCCGGAAAATGTTTTCAATTTTCTCATGTTTGTTTGGTCAAAAATTTTGGAAAACATTTTCCTCAAAATTGGGGAAAATGACTTCCCTAATAAAAGTAGAGAAAACAAGTTCACAAGTTCATTCCACCAACCACCCTATCACCACCCAACTCAATCCCAACCACCAAACCCCAACCACTCCCAACCCCCACCCACGCCACCCCCACGCACCACCCCCCCCCCCTCGCGGCCAAAAATATTTTTTTTTTGAAAAAAATGTTTTGACATTATTTTTGGTTTTTTATTCTAGAGGTTGGTGCATCAATGGGAGCTCATGTGTGGCTCCGCCACTTTGGGATTGAGTTGGGTGGTGATAGGGTGGTTGGTGGATTGAACTTGTGAACTTGTTTTCCCTACTTTTATTAGGGAAGTCATTTTTCCCAATTTTGAGGAAAATGTTTTCCAAAAATTTTGACCAAACAAACATGAGAAAATTGAAAAACATTTTCCAGAAAATGTTTTCCTCCGTACCGAACACACCCTAATAGTGGACATGGTGAAACAAGAGAAGCCCCCCCCGCAAAAAAATTACTTTTTTTTGCACCCCACCCCGCACCTCCTCACCCACTCCCACACCCCTACCCCCCAGCAAAAAAATATTTTTTTTGAAAAAAAAAAAAAAAAAAATCCACCCCCACCCCAACCCGCACCCTACCCCTTCCCCACGCCCGCACCCCTACCCCCGTCACCCTCCCCCCCCCCCCCCCCCCCCCCGCAAAAAAAAATTAATATTTTTGAAAAAAAAGTTTTGACATTGTTTTTGGTTTTTTGCACCCCCACCCCACCCCGCACCCTACCCACCCCCACCACAAAAAATATTTAAAAAAAAAGAAAAAGTTTTGACATTTGTTTTGTTTTGGTGTTCTGGGGTGTAGAAACCCGCAAAAGACAATAAAAACTTCCAAAAAGAAAGTTGGGGTTGGGGTTGGGGGGGGGGGGGTGTTGGTATGGTATGGTTTCCACGCAAGGGGGGAGGGGGTGATGCGGGATGTGGTTGTGTAGAAAATTTAGAAAAAAATTAAAAACTTCAAAAAAAAATGTCGTGGGAGGGGGTGGGTGGGTGCGGGGGAGGGGGTGCAAAAAATAAAAAAAATAAAAAAATGGAAGGGGGGGGGGTGCGGGCGTAGGGGTGGGTGAGTGGGAGCGGGGTGTGGGTGGGGTTGGGTTGGAGTTGGTGAGGGTTGGGGTGGGGGTGCAAAAAACAAAAAAAAAACAAAAAAAAAAATCAAAAGAAAATTTTTTTTGGAGGGGGGTTGGGGGAGTTGGGGGGGGGGGGGGTGGGAGTGGGGTGTGGGTTGGGTTGGAGTTGGTGAGGGTTGGGGTTGGGGTGCAAAAAACAAAAAAAAACAAAAAAAAAAATCAAAAGAAATTTTTTTTGGGGGGGGGGGGGGGTGGGGGTGGGGGGAGTGGGGTGTGGGTGGGGTTGGGGTTGGGGTTGGGAGAATGGTGTTGGGTTGGAGTTGGTGAGACTTGAATGAGTATTTTCCGGAAAACGTTTTCTATCAATCAAAGGAACATGAAAAAATAAGTAAGAAATTCACTTATTTTCCACTACCCAAACGAATATGAGAAAATAAGTGGAAATTCACTTATTTTCTAAGAAAACATTTTCCTTGGAAAACATTTTCCTCCATACCGAGCACACCCTTAATTGGGTAATTTTTTTCGTTCTATCATAAAACCACAACATTATTTAGTTTACATTAGATATATCCAGGGCATAACCAAAATTGTAGTAATTTAATCTCATGATACTCAATTTATACCATATAAACTTGGTTAGCCGTGCGAAGCTCAATTCCAGGCATATTGTGTAACCATACTGGAAATCCTCTGAAGAAATTTGTACAACTTAGTATTTTAAGAAAGAAAAATAAACAAAAAGAAAGTCATATCGTTGATTTAAGAGGCTTTTATCACGTACCCGTAGTTTCATTCAGCACAAACATAAGGTCCAATACGAAGAACAACATAAAGTCCTTCATCTTGAATTGTTTTCAAGAACCTTATGAGATCCAAATTCCCAGAAAAGTCATATTCGCGACGAGATGGCTCGTGTGCATTCCAAAACACATAGGTTTCAATTGCATCCAATCCACCTTCTTTTGCTTTCTTTATCAAATCTGGCCACATCTAACAAAACCAAATAAACACAATACAAAGTTTACACAATTTTTTTTAAAAGAAAATAATAAAGCAAAAATATACATGTATTTACCTCGGCAGTGCTCCTTGGGTAATGAATGGAACCAGATAGAAGAATTCTCCGTTCTCCATTGATGGTAATAGCTCTTCCATCATGAGAAACTTGATATGCAACTAATAATGAATAGCAAAAAAACAAAAGAAAAGCAGCTCTTGAGAGAAGCCATGATGGCAATGGGCGTGAAATTAACTGGAATAAAAAACCTTAGAGCGTATATTTATAAGATTAAACAAGTTGTAATTTTAGTCGAACTCAGATTTAATTCAAACAGTTTATAACCGGTTAGGAATGTGATTTTTTATAATAATAAAAACAAGTATATTAGGAAAAAACATGATTCTAATATAGTTTTTATCTTTATCCTACAAGTATACGCGTCTATCCGGATAATCCTACAGAAACAATATTATACCAGGCTTTTAATTAAGTTACCTATCATGGCAGGAACTAATTTTGGATAAGATATACTATCATACGAGAAATCTAATTACGTTACCATATATACTGACAAGAGGGAAATTAAAGGTTATCCTATATCACGTTCAAACGAGTAACTCTCTACTGACTCATAAGTAAATAGTAGAATTTTTAACCTAAATAATATAATATAAAACAAATAAAAAAAACTAATACACGAATTAAAAATAACCAAAATAACGCAATATACGGTAACGTTTTAAATGATATTCTATAAAAACCATTTACTTTCTCCTATTAGGATTCTACGATTCCTCATGGTACTTATCTACCTCCTTATGTTTATCTCATGTCATATATACTAAATAGCTTATAAAATTATCTGAGAACGTGATGAATCAATTACCTGCATATATTTCACATTGATCAAATATTTAACCACCCAAGGTCACCTTCCACTTGTCCGGCAAGCACCTAATTTCTAATATGATTTCTATTTTTAAACTTCTAGCTAAAACAATTAATTATTACTTCAATTCTAACACTTAATCAAGAAATAAATGTAGGGTATATAGTTTATCCAAATGTATTTACAAATCCTCTTGTTTGAAGATCACTTTTTAGATTAAACTCTGTATTAATGGATATGTATATTCCATATATCGTTCCGGCTTTCATTTTTTCTTAACGTGACACTATTTTTTCAACATAAAACTTCAAAGTCCAGAGCCTAAAGGGCACGTTTTTTGAGTCAAAACTCCAAAAGGGGTTGTGGACTACACGATAAACTAAAAGGGGTTTATCGTGTGCTAGTTCACGATTTGTGGCCTCCTTTAACGGCCTCCTCTATTGTCCGTCTGTCAGTCCCCAATTTTTTTGAAAAAAAAACAATATTTTGCTTGCAAATTGTGTACCCCTACACGATTTGCAAAGCATTACAAAAAAAAAAAAACACTAATAGCAAATTATGTTTTTTTCTTTCTTTTTTGGTTTCAATAAACACATACTAATAAAAGAGAAAAATATGATAGTTAGTCCTTTTATTTGCAAACCATAATAAAAAGGAATTTTGTCCCTCTAATAAATAACTATCATATTTAATACATTTGAAATCTGTGATTTAATTAGTCTTTTATTTAGGATGTATATATATATCTATATGGACTATTTTTATAATGATATTACCGTCAAATATGAAGTAACCTTACAAGTATACCATAACATACGGGTAATTAAGTAATAAAACAACAATAATTATGGTAAAATTGTGAATATGACAAACAAAAGTATCAAAAAATGCATATTATAATTAATTAAGGATTAAATATACTTAATCAGATATCAGATTAAATATAAAATTTACCACTTACGGTTAATTACTTACCACATCACATGTAATCTAGGAAATTTTCTTATTTATTATTACCCAAGATGAAGTCATCTAACAAATTCAAAATGTCTAAGCTTTTTCTCCAAATTATTATAATCTTGTTTAAACAGTTTGAGCAAACAATTTGAGAACTTCAATTTTAATGATTCAACTAAAAATCTAACCCATATTCAATTTTGATAACAAAATCCTTTTTATTATGGTTTGCAAATAAAAGGACTAACTATCATATTTTCTCTTTCATTATGTGTTTATTGAAAAAAAAAAAAAAAGGATAAGCCATGTGTAGGGGTACACAATTTGCTATTAGTTTTTTTTTTTTTGTTTTAAAAATACTTCGCAAATTGTGTAGGAATACACGATTTGCAAGCAAAATAAATTTTGTTTTAAAAAATTGGGGACTCACATACAGACGGTAGAGGAGACAAGCTACAATCGTGGACAAGGACATGATAAAAAGGGGTTTAATGTGTAGTCCACAACCCCTTTTGAAATTTTGGCTTAAAAAACATGCTCTTTAGGCGCCGGTCTCTAAAACTTCATAGTCTCTAACCATCAGCATTGATAACCTTCATCATTTTTTGGTTGATTTTAAAGGGAGTCAATAATTCAGTTACTTTTATATATATCATTTAAAATCTAATATTTTTCTAGCTTTTGAGATGCAAAGTTATTAATAATTCTTTTTAATAATCACTATCTTGTAAAAATATTTTTTTAATTGATAGTATCGCTAATCTGCTTAATCTATCTTGAGACATTTCTAATCTTAAGTATACCCGCATAAAGAAGTTTCAAATAAATAAATTACACTGTCAGTGTATATAAGTTAAATTGATGACAGATGATTCTTGCAACATTGTTGATCTTAAGTAAATATTTATAAATTTTAAGTTTGAAAAATTTGTTCACGCTAAGACAATCTATTAAGTATATTAGCCATCTTCTATCATGCTTTTCCCATTTGCTTATTTTTTAATATAAAGTGTATTAGAAAAATGTCTAGAAAATGCATCATTTGGAAATTTTATATCAGTAATTCTAATTGATTCATTTTCTACTAATAGATCTCTCAACATTGTATATATGCTAGTCCATTGACTAGGTGTGTGTTATCTATCTATCTATCTATCTATCTATATATATATATATATATATATATATATATATATATAAGAATTGAATTATTTAATTCATTTAAAACCTATTGATTTTCTTGAGGATCTATATCTGATTTTTCACTAATTTATTATTATAATTGTTGTTGTTGTTGTTGTTGTTATTGTTCTTATTATAACACAACTAAACTACAAACGTGTTCATCTAAAGAAATTTTTTCCCTATTTTCATAGTAACATTTTTATTATTCACTAAAAATTTATCAAGAGCTCTTTTTTGGGATTGTATTAAAGTTTCTACTTTTCTCTTTTTCTTTAGCTTTGAAAACCCGGATTCATATCTTCTAGTTGACATAATTTTATTATAATACATAATTAAAAAGTCACTATATATGTGAAACAACAATATTAAAAATCACAAATTTTACATGAAAAATGATAAAAAGGATAGAACAATAGAACTTGATAGAGAAGGTCAATAACGTGCTATCAAAATTCAATATCATTGTTGTAACGCTAAAAACTTGATTAATAGATTTAAAGATGAACTTTTGATTTGATCTGTGAGAATCTAAGAATAAGGAGAAAGTAAGGCTAAATTGCACAAACGATTAGAATAATATTTTTATATAATAATTAGTATTGATTGCCTTTCATTAAAAAAATCTCTATCAAAAAATCATTAATGAAAGTTGCATATCTTTTTTTATGCCAACAAACTCTTGAAAATATAGTAAAAAGTAGGCTCAAAAAGTAATATTTTTTTTTAATGAAATATTCAATATTGAAAATATATACAAAGAAAAAGTGGGTCCCGAAAATTATGGGGCCAAGGCAATGACGTTATTGGCCTAAATGCAGAAGACCCCTTGAATCGAAGTAAGCAAACAAAATATATTATTAATTTTCTTTTTAAAGAAATGGGGGGAAAAAAGTATAGAAAACGAAAAAAGAAAAGAGAGAGAAAGTCAAGGGGCAAGGGAAGTAGGTTGTGCGCTAGGTTGCTTTTTTTTTTTTTTTTTGGAAACTCCAGGAAAACTCACAGCCTCTACCCGTTGGGTGCGCACTGGATAAACCTCCCACTGTGGAATAGCCTGCAAACCCCACAGGGGATGTAAACCGCACTAGACAAGCCCTGTGCGATAGGCTCGACTGAGAAGGCATTAGGGGGGGTTCGAACCCGCGACCTCCCTTAGGAAAGTCTCCCCTCAAACCCACTCAGCCACACCCGAAGGTGCGTGCGCTAGGTTGCTTGGTTTTAACTAAAATGAGTTTATATTTTTAAATTTTATCTGATTTAGCTCGTTTTGTATATAATTTGAGATACGTTTTCACCCATCAACAAAGTGTTAAGGAACATACAGTTGTTACTCCTCTTCCTTTTGCTTCATTTCATAGTTGTTTCCGTTCGTCTGTCATTACTCTTCAATTGACAAGTAGAAAATTCATCTTCTTCTTTTTGTTTGTATTTTTTTTTTTTTTTTTTTTTTTTTGCGCATGGTTTGGATAGGAAGAGAAATCTTGGAATTGCCATTATGTTGAAATTTTTGAGTTCATATCTTCAAAGTTGAATCTGAAAATTGTTAGTGCTATTGATTGTGAATTGACAAACTGATTTGTTGTTGTGTTTGGAGCTCAAATCGTGATTAAAGTACCGATGTTGTAAGATTTGGGTGGTGAACATATTAAAAAGACAAACATTGTTGAACAAGCTTGACGAACTGGATTTAAATTTAGAATTTGATATTTTGTGAGAAATTTGAAGTGGATGTCATTTAGACTCGTTGACAATAGTCTAATAAGATTGTCTACAAAATTTGAAGTTATTTGGTGGAGATTTGAACTGGTTTTAAACAAAAATTGCTACTTAAAATCGCAAAAGAAATTTGTAACGGTAGCTACAACGTTTATACATCATTATATGCTTTATACAAAATTAATACATTTTTATTCACTATTATGTATTTTTACTAAGATAAATACATTGCTTATATAGATATATAAATATTGAATAATCATTATTGTTTATTCCAAGAAAATATTGGCTATGCGAGTGTAAACTAGAAATATGGCTAGGTGAATACAATGCTGTGTTAGGGTACATATCTTTGAAAAGTTCTCATTAAACAATTAGCTTCCCTTTCAGTCTAATTTTATATATATATATATATATATATATAATTGTATAAACATTATTGTTTATTGCAAGAAAATATTGGCTATGCGAGTGTAAACTAGAAATATGGCTAGGTGAATACAATGTTGTGTTAGGGTATATATCTTTGAAAATTTCTCATTAAACAATTAGCTTCCCTTTCAATCTAATTTTACGTTTTCCTCTTCTTTTATCTCTTTTTTTAAGCAAGTTGCAATTTGCACCTATAACGTATGCACTTTGGTGTGATTTATACCCTATCCTATTTCTTTTAATGATTTGCATCCTAATCTCCTTAGTTCATTGCAAAACTTTTAAAAGATTCATTTTCTCCATTACGTATAAGGGTAATAGGAAAATACACAAGTAATATTGTTGACTTCTCCTTCTCCATTATTCACAAGTTCATTAATTCAATTTAAACCATCATTTTTACGTCTGCACAACAAAAAGAAAAGATTCAACCCCAACGATCAATTAAAAAACAGTGGAAATAAAAAACAAAATTCAAGTGTTCTTAGAATTCAAGGACTGGTATCTAACTCAACACCATAATGGAATTGGGACACCGAATAAGTTACAGAGATAAAATTAACTTTTTATATTTTTATGATAAAAATTAGATTTGAAAAAGTTAATTAAATGAAGGGATTTTTACACTCTAATTAGGGTTAAATAATTACCCCATTTAGCCAATATATTTTTTTACCTGTTGTAGCTGCCGGAGAGGTCGTCTCCTTGATCCTCTTCGCTGTACCACCGAATCTTCATCTTCTCTGTTGTACCACCGGATCTTCATCCTCTCTGATGTACCATCGAATCTCCACCAAAGAGGTTATCTCCTTCGTCCTCTCCCTTGTACCATTGGATCTCCACGAAGAGGTCGTCTCCTTCATCCTCTCCTTGTACCATTAGATCTTCATTACTATACAATTTTATACAATGTAAAAGTGTGTATAAACACCTCTTGTATAAGTTTGTACAATACTAGTGAATTTGACCGTGCTTCGCGCAGTTGAAAAAAATCTTATTAAATTCATGAAGTGAACCATTTTTTTAATATTTGAGTATTTAAAATTATAATTTAAAAAATAGGTTGTACGCACGTAAAAAATTGCCCTCACTTTTCACAACTATATGTTTTGATAAAATTTAAAATGCATTCCTTTGATTTCAATTTTTTACATAATTTTTCGAACTCCATAGGTAAATATTATATTTTAAAATAGGTACATATTTGATTTTGTTTCATTAAACGTCGAAAATTTGTTCTTCTATAACTTTCTCCTAAATTAACATGTCATAAAGAAATTGAGAAAAAAAAAGTAAAAACATTATTACCGCACCCCTTAAACCATATTTCAGCCTCTAAGGTATATCGAAAACCCTAAAATGATTCATTTGTAATAATCACAAAACATACTTATATATCAATAATCTAATACAATTTATCAAGACGCACGACCAAGAAGCGCAATAAATGCTTGTCTCAGATATTATTAAAAATAAAATGTCATATTCTCAACATGAAAATGCCATATGTGTGGTTAGAAATTTGAATATGTCTCAGTTGAAACATTGAAATTTATTATGCCTTTGATCTTAGTGCTAAGAATTTGACTTGATTTATAATCCCACAACCTTTTTTTTTAATTGCCACAGAATAAAAAAATTGTTTCAAGCAAAAGAGTAAAGGATTATAATTTGAAAGGGATGCCAATGAATTAAATCTCAGGTTATGTATCAGTGACGATACACAATACATGATATATTACATGATACATAATACATTATTGCAAGCCCACTCGAGTAAGTAATTCCACAAATGAGGGAAACTTTGTTCTAAATTCTCCTAGCAGACTAATCTTTTTTTTTTTTCATTTTGCCATCTTTATGGATTCATGGATGCATTGTCTTTTCTTGTTTGTAAAATCGCGCAAATTCAGACTTCTAAAATAAATCTACGAGCTTTGTATCTTCTTTGGGTGGCGATAGCCCTTGCTTCAGATTTTCCTTGTCACAGAAAAACTTTCTCAAACCTAACATTAAGAATTGTGGGGGAAAGGGCATTTTGACTCAATAAAGTAACAATATGGGCATTTTTGGACCAATCTATTAATGGCGGGGGCCTTTTTTGGATCAAACTATTGACAGAGTACATTTTTGCCCAATTTCTCATAGTTTAAGTGCATTTTGACCCTTTTCCGTAAATAAAAGAGAAAATTGTCAAATGCCCCCTCAATGTTTGGCCGGTTTAATTATGACACACCCAACCTTTATGGGCGACCTATTCCCCCCCCCCCCCCCCCCCCCCCCCCTCGGGACAATTTTAAAGTGAATTAATTTCACCCTAGATGGTGAGGTGGCACAGAGAGTGAGAAGCAAATAAAAATATTTCTTATTATTTTCCTTTTTTCTTTATCTTTTATCCCTTTCTTCTTCTTTGTTACACACACTTCCCCTCACTGGAAGTATGCAATTTCCGGCGATTTTTTTTATTTTTGGTCTTTTGTTCCCCTTCGAGTTTCACAACTTCCAAACTAATTTTCAGTAATCACAAATCATTTTTTAGAAAAAACAAGATGAGAAAATGAAATATCAAGAGACCCAATTAGTAATTTCATTCCATTACAAACTAATTCAAAACTCAAATCAAGAAAAACTAAAAGAAGAGGTAATTTTTTAACAATGGCCATGCTCTATAGTCTAAAAAATCAACTTTGATCTTTGATCTTTCAAAACCCAATTTTGAAAACGCAAATTTCAAAACTGAATGGAAACCCAATTTTCATTCCACTACAATATAATTCAAAACCCAATTTTACTATTCTCAAATTCGATCTTTCAATTTTCCCTTCGAATTTATTTTTTGGACTATAGAGCATGGCAAAATTGAAAGATCGAAGAAGTTGGAACAGTCGAAAGAGATCATTGGTGAAGATAAAGGGAAATAAAAAATCAAAGGTTATTTAGTGCTCAAGATAAATAGAAAAGTTAATTTCTTTGGCCAAGTCTTTTAATGGTGATTTTTGGTGTGGTGGATGGTGGAAGAAGACAGACTAGGAAAAGAAACAAAAAGAAGATGAAGAAAAAAAAATTAAAAAAAATTTAACTGGTAAAATACACATGTAAGGTGCGTGTATTTCACCACTTAAATACAGATTTGGTGGTAGCGTTTTAGGGGGTAATAATTCCGTTTAAAAAATAGTCAGGGGGTAATAGATCACCGGTAAAGGTTGAGTGTGTCATAATTAATCCGACTAAACGTTGAGGGGGCATTTGACGATTTTCTCTAAATAAAATAAAGGTAAAAACAGTAATCGCTACATTTAGTTTAATTTTTTTTGTACCAACGAAATGAAATTTGTATGATATAAATGCATAAAATTAGAATTAATTACATGCTAATACGCATAAAAATTGCAGTTTCACATAACAGTAAGGCAGAAATATGGAGGAAAAAAGGAAAAAAAAAAAACGTGGGTAAAAATATGACACATCTTTGAATCTCATTCTAAAAACTAAAACAATGAATTTTTCAAGGCTGTCAAAGTTACTTGAAAATTCTCATAATATCTAAATACACAAGGCATCGGATAACATCAAGGAAAAAAAAAATCCATGAATACATCAATGATAGTGGTGAGCCTTTTATGAGAGCATGAAATCACAAAAAGTTACAGCCCCATAAACACAAAGTATTTAGAGAATGAAAATTGCATTCAACTAAGTAACAATGGAAAGGAAAAACATAAGGGAATATTATAAAAAGAATCATACTCTTAATGATGATTGATGACTAATGCAACTACTTTGTTGCCCGTAAAATTCTTGTATTCTTTGTGACGTTCAAACACAAAAGCATTAAAGGGGAGTTAACATGGAAATGGACCGTATTTGTAAATTTAGTAAGAAATACATTCGCTCATGTCAGCCTTTCTTGCAATCTCATACCCAAAAATCTAGTGATTGTTTACATAAATACTTTTTGCCAACAGGAAAATGATAAGAAGAAGAATAAAGTTACCTGCAGAAAAGAGGAAGAAAGAACTGGTTCAAAGTTAAAAGGGGAAGATAAAAGAGGTATAATTAAGAGGCTTAAAAGATGTGACTGTTGAAGTTTGAAACGTATGTCTTCTGGAGAGTTTTGAAACGGTATTTTCATGTCATTAAACCTTAATTGTTTAAATTTTAAAATAGGAGGAAAAACAAATAAAAATATGGAAAAATTCAAAAAAAATGAGAAAAAAGATAAATGTGATTCTTGGCCATAGAGAAGTGCCACATCACTCTCATAATGCCTAGCTTTATTATATATATAGAATATAGATTGTTTCCTTTCCTTTTGTTATCCTCAAAATTTATACTATCAATATTTTTCTTTCTTCAATACTTTCATCATAGCTTTTACTCAGTGCCGGCTCCAGGCTAAGGTAGCCAAAGCAATGGCTTTAGGTCCCAAAATTTTTGGGGGCCCCATTTTCACTAATAATAAATTTATGAATATTTTTTTTAAAAAAAATTACTCATCTTAATATATGTGATACTTTTTGTTTTTTAAGATTCAGATAGTAGTAACTTTGACCAATATTATAAGATGTATTTTTTAATCATATTGATATGACAAAAGTTATAACTTAGTATTACTTTTATTGTAGTTTTCAAATATATAAATATTAATCTTGAAGTTTTACTTCAAAATTTAGTCAAATTAATTCTCGATAAGCAAAAAGTATCACATAAATTGGGACAGAGGGAGTAATATTTAAAAGTAAAAAGGCAGTACTTATAATTTTAACTAAAAAAAGGGAAGAAAACTTTATATTTGTTACTAATGTTGATTGCACCGGTAAGAAAAATAGATTTCATAATAAAAATTTATATATAAAAAAAATTTAAAGAAAAGTTAAGGCCTCTCATCAAGATTTAGCTTTAGGCCACTGAGGATGTTGAGCCAGCCCTGCTTTTACTCTTGCATTTCTTTCAAAGCATTTTTTGAAAAATAATTTTCTTGAGCGGAAATCTATCGAAAGCAACCTCTCTACCCTACAAATGTTAGGATAAGGCCTACGTACACCTCACTCTCCCAATTCACACCTATGGGAATATTTTGGGTACGTTGTTTTTGTTGTCGTACATTTTAAAACAAAATAAAATGTGAAAGAAAAGGCATAAAGAAGGATTGCATTAATGTTCAATTATTGGAAACAAAGTCTGTATTTTCTGTCGACTTCCATGCATAAAGCAAAGTGAATCTCCACTATACCACACAATATTTTTCTTCATTTTTAAATTGACTGCCTGCTTTACACCCTTAATTCTAAGTACACTCCTTCTCCTTCTTCACTAAGAAAGATCACTATATTTGCTTTAAATATCCTACTACTCGTTTCCAATCAATACATACTAAAAACCAAGCAAGAGAGAAAACTAAATAGAAATGCTAGTAGACTGGGGACCAGTAGTGGTGGCAGTGGTGATGTTCATCTTATTATCACCAGGACTCCTATGTCAGCTACCAGCAAGAATTAGGGTCATCGAGTTTGGGAACATGACCACTAGTGGAATTGCTATCCTGGTTCATGCCATCTTATATTTCTGTTTATATACCATCTTGATAGTTGCCGTTGGTGTCCACATACGATCTGGTTGATACCTTACTACTTCATGTGTATATTATCCCGTAGTTGAAAGTGACTATTGGTCTATTTGAGCATTTTAATATTATTAAGTATTGTATTAAAGTGACTCATACTAAAGTACCACAATTTGCTGCATTTTCCCATTTCACGTTGGTAGCCGAAGGTGTGGTTGTGTTTGTCCCTTTGAAATTCTTGTACCACCATCTCGTTACTCATTTTAGTTAGCGGAAGAATGTGACAATAATTTTACTTGCAACTCTTTTCACCATTATCATATTAATTCACTCATATTCTCTCAATTTACTCCACCATGCATATTCTCTCAATCGATTACCCCGCTCTTCCACTTTTCTTCCAATTAATTACAAGGATGAATTTCTTCACCTATCAATAGAAGTCATCCTTAACTTGTGGTGTGTGAAAAAATATTGGAGAGTTCTTAAAAAGTGAGAAAAAAAGAGAGTTTTATTTAATTGAAGGATGATTTTTTATTTTTTGTGGAGCTTTGGACGCAACATTTTGTCCAAAGTTTGTTAAATTGTACGACGTTGTCAGGCTGTTATATCCTAGAGGGGACAAGTCAGGAAGATTACTGCTCGACCAGAAAAATTTGCTACAAAGAGCTGTGAATCTCCTTGTGTTTCATATACTTTTGTACTATTTCTCATTCCTGGAGTAATCTGATAATTATGTGCTTGACATAATGGTTATCGAAATCATGATAATGAAATGAAACAAGTTATCCGACTGAGTTCCCTTTACATGTTCATATTGGTGTATATTTAAGTTTGTTCATAGTGCAAATGTTTTTTGGCTTAAACATGTTCGTCCTCTTAAACTTGTCAATAAGTTTTATATGGACATTTGAACTACGGTTTGTTGCACTCGAACACATATAATAAAGGGTTTCTATTAGGCACTTTTGATTCAATTATTGAAAAAACTTTTGCGCCTATTGTCAAACGTCTATTAGGTATAAGTTAACCATAATAAATATGTCATCTCCTTTAATTATATCCACATCAGCCTCAATTAGAACAAGCCTGAAGTTTTATGGCTTACTCAGGCTAGCTAATGCATATAATCAAAGAAGTTAACATACTTTAAGTGGATAATTTATTTACGTAATATGCACTTGAGAACACAGGCAAAAGTTTTTCCAAAATTTAAATCGAAGGATCTAATAGGAACACTTTACTATGTGTTCAAGCTCGATTGAAACAAACCGTAATTCGAATTATTAAATGAAGTTACTGGCAAGTTCAAGGGATTGTCTATGTGTTAAGCCAATTTTTTTCTGTTTGGCAATTTTTTCATATTAGCACTACAATTATTAGCTCGTTGGAACTGCAACAATATTAGGAAAAAAACATCACTTACTCAAAATATAAAATGGTCACGAGCTTATAAAACGTCTTTGGTCCAAGAATATTCTAAAGTCCTGCCTCGCCGCGAGAATGAATGAGAAGTACTCCTATCTAATTACTACTCCCTCCATCTCAATTTATGTGAGACATTTTCTTTTTTAGTATATCTAAAAAAGAATGATACATTTCTTTATTAGACAACCATTTAACTTTAAATTTTACTTTTTACGTTTAACGAGATGATCTATAAGCACACACATATATATATATATATGGCTCATTTAAGCTCACAAAATTCAAAAGTCTTCCTTTATTTCTTAAACTTTGTGTCCAGTCAAACTATATCACACAAAATTGGGATGGAAGGAGTACTTTGTTAATTCAATATCAATACTTAACTTCCTTGAATTTCTTTATTTAAACGAATCCACTAGACGGGGTTTCTAGGACTAATTTGTTATCTATATCTATATATAATATAAAGCTAGGTATAGACAAGGTGATGTGGCACCTCTCTATGGCCAAGAAACCTATTTATCTTTTTTCTCCTTTTTTTGATATTTTCCTTTCACTTTTCCCATTTATCTTATTCTAAAAAATCACATTCATAACCTATTTCATGTGTTTAATCACACCTAATTAATTGGCAGTTATGACTTTTCAAGTCTATGACTCCCCATTGTTTCACGTTTTATAAACTGGACCTATCTTTTTCTTACCTCAGTAAATCGCATCACCCCTATGTGATAAGAAAGGTCGTGCAGGGCTGACTTTAATTTCCCCTGCCAAAGCATGAAACAACATGACACCAATTACAACATGCGAATGGTGGAATGCAAGAATTCAGAAGGAAGAGTAAAATGAATCATCACCAAGACACCAACAACTTCCACGACATCTAAACATCAATTCTTTGAATGGTAATTTGTAGGTTACTTCTGTGAGTATTTAGTTGTGTAATTGATTACTGGAAATCAGTGGCTATTCTGTGGGTTTCATCCGTATATTTTTTCTTCCTTTTGTTTGAGGTGCGTGCTGTCACCTGGACTAATTTTATGTGGTACCTGCTATCACTCGACAGTATAGGTACGAGATAACTCTATCCATCAAAATTTAAATAGATGAACAAAATTACATAATGTTTATTTCCTCCCACTAGGATTTAAACCTGAGAACTTCTTATCTAAATTGAATTGTTGTTCTTTTGTCTCTTTTTGTTTCTGCTAATAATTTGGATACGAAGTTGGAATAGCTTAAAGTAATTTGATATTTATCTTTTCTTACAAGTACTTTTTATCCTCTTTACATTGGTTATATTTATGAAATTGTGCGCTTTATTTTTGTAACCTGAGAACTTCCTTTCTAAATTGAATTGTTGTTCTTTTGTCTTTTTTTGTTTCTGCAAATACTTTAGATACAATGTTGGAATAGCGATTGGTATTAATCTTAATCTTTCCTCACAAGTATTTTTTCATTCTTTTTACATTGGTTATATAATTGTGTGCTTTATTTTTGCTATTCATACAATTTTGAGTATTGTCTTTTATTAAAGTTGTGTTTACATAAAAAATTAGTGCAACTAGTAGAATCTTGAGGTTCTTTTCAAGGAATCTCAATACTGGTGGCACCCTTCTTTGGCTTGGAAACAAAGTTATTTTTTTGTTTTCCCTCTCATTCTTATTTTTAAGTTAAATATAATTATGTTTTTTCTTCAAAAATAAAGTGAACAGTTACAACTACTAATGAATAAAGATACATCTATTATTATTATTATTATTATTATTATTATTATTATTATTATTATTATTATTATTATTATTTAAGAGCAACTGTTAGAGGTCTAAAAGCCACTACTCATCAACAATCGTTGGATCTCTCAATTGCCATATTTCCCTACTGTTTTCATTCAATGCAACTTAATATTTGGAAGTCTGAAAGTCACCACTAATTAAACTAACCATTGTACCCCTCAATAAAATAAATAAATAAAAAAAAAACCACATTAACTTGGCTGTTAGAAGTTCTATTTCAAAGGTCTCTGAAATAAAGTCATTTTATAACTTTTCTATGGCACCCAACATAGCAAGGAAATCATTGAAGGAGAAGAAACACAAAAGTGGTATCCATCGACATATAGAACGAAAAGCTCAAATGGGAATATACATACCAACCATTAACGTACGTTTGGATCTTCTTCTCATCAGTTTTAATTGTTGACTACGAATTGTTTATATATGATAATTCCGGGGAGTAAGGTTATTCATAAATTTTTCATGTATATGAATATACTTTAAATCTATTTTTTTTTTAATAACAGCGATTTTCATTTCATTGGTTCATAAAAATATATATGCGTCTAAAATGATTTTATTAAGAGACACGACTAGATATTACTTAGGTTTAATACTTCTAATTTTATATGATATGAGCAATTCACATGCATGTAACAAAGTATGAATTTAGTAATATCGTTTATGATTTTGAAGCATAGACAAATGTATTGAACATATTAAGGAAAACGAAAGTGAATTATTTTAAGTGAAGTATAGACATTAATCAACACCACAATTTTATAAAAGGTTGGTTGATCATATTTTTGTATTATTTGATTTAGTTTTCTTTTTTATCAAGTGTAATTTTTTTATATAGTCTCATCTCAATGATTATGTACAAAGTTTGGAATGCCAAACTCAAATCTGTAATTTTTGCCCATCAATGATCAATGGAGACAACGTTTAAACCAAAAAAAAAAAAGTGTAATTTTTTATTTTTTAAGTTAGTAGAAATAGTTTAGTGTTTAAATTCGAGGGTTAACTGGGGCAAATCTACTAGTTAGTAAATAAAAGGAACCTCAAGGAAAAAGTACTAAGTAAGGAGAATAAGCCTTACCTTGCTTAATCTTAATAAGGAAGGTAAGGTAATGGAAATGAGACTAGTCACTTTTAATTCTCAGGGGAGCACTTTGGTACTAGCTCCTTTACAGTACTTTTCTTTCAAATTAATGTTGGGCTGATTGTAATTCTAATACGATAAGACGTCTTTGGGCATTAGACATGATGAGGTCACTGCATGGAATGATGCGTCAATATCCATCAAAATTATTAAAATTTTCATTGCTTGCGTATACTTCTTATCCAAGTTAGTGATGGCCAAATGAATATTGTACATTTTTTGCGAATAATGAAATAAGTACCCTGCTTATGGCAGAGGGGCCCCTTAGTTTGGTAGTTTGGTCGAGATAAAAAGGTATTTAGATAAAAAAAAACTCTTTTTTTTTTAAGCTCATTTAAAAAAGAATGATATTTTCTTATATTTAATAATAATTTAATTTATACTTCTCATTTTACCTAATTTATAGCCATAGAAATATCTATAGCTTATTTTAAGAAAACATCATCCATAGAAAACATTTTCCTTACTACCAAACACATCCAAAATCATAATTCCGTCATCACAAGTCACAACAACCATAGACAGCTGATCTGAGTGCGCAGCTATTTCATTTCGTAGTGTTTTTATGACAAGGAAAAAAGCGGGAAATGCACTCTTACGCCCATGCACAGTCAACAGCACATAATTAATATTATTATATATTGGTCTTAATTTTCATCAGCCATACATCTCAGAAGAGTAAAAAGAAGGCAATTAGTAAAAACAAGAGACCCCTCAAGATGTATGATACATCAGATCACATCATAATTTCCTACAGAAGCACAAGCAAAAGTTCAACAAGAAAAGAAAAGACAAGTAAACCGCCCATCAGTGGCGGAGCGAGAAATTTCCCTAAAGAGTTCAAAAATATAAAAAACACGTGAAAAAGCCAAAGAATTCATTATCTACTATATATTAATAAAATAAAATAAAATGTAACCTTATATATATGGTGTAACTTTGCCCCTACCGACCATGCATGCTTACTAGGAACCCATGTACATATGGACTCCAATGGCTAATAAGAAGATGCACATAAGGACGAAGTAGACAACTGAGTGAACCAGAATGGACACCCCACTCGTTTGAAAGGTTCCAAATTCAACAAATCGGTTGCGACCCGGTGCTTGAATCAGCAAACCTGGTTTTGAAAAAAATAATTCAAAGTGTTAGACAATCAAAATTGGTTTGGATTTAGTTTTTAATTCATGTTTAAATGAGATTTATTGTCAGAATTGTGTAGGAATATAGATTTTCCTATTTTTAGCCAAAGTAGATTTCGTACTATTATAAATAGGGATATTGCTAGCTATTTTCATATTGTAGAGAATTATAGAGAGCATTCAAAGATTTATTGAGTTCATGAATATAATATTTTCATTCACCTGGTGTTAACAGCACAAACAGCACCACCGCCACGAACACCGGACCCCAATCCGACATCTTCCCTCTATAATATTGTTATCAACCTGTACAGCACCCTTTTTCAATTCTGGCTATTTGAATTCTTTGCTTCTATACTAGGCAAGAGAAATGGTACGTAGAGAATGGTATTTATAAAGGATTGATTTCAGCAACAATTGAATCATGAATGGAATGGTTATGAAGAAACAGAAGGCTGCCAAATGAAGCTATTCTATTTCATACTTTATGATTTGCTTGTATCACAAACTTTGTGAGTTAGCGCAGGGGCAACTTTAAAAAGGTTACAAGCACTTTCAAGGTTGGTTGCTTATGAGATCAACTTTCTGATTCCCTTCACCTACCTGCCACCCCCCAACACCCCCCCCCCCCTCCCACCAAAAAACAAACACACACACACACAATCCGCAAACAAAATATAAATATGGCGCCAAGGTGCGGAGCTAGCCTTTGGAGCGTGGGTTCGGCCGAACCCAGTAGCTTTGGTCCAAACCACCCACAAGCTTTAAATAATGGCTCCGCCTAGCGTCTATCAACAAAGGCTAGCTACAACACTTATGAGGATAAATTAGCACTTAAACAGAATACTTCTGGATCAAGTAGAAGCATCCATAAGCTACAATTCTATTTCACTTCACAAAATTTACTAAGAAATTTTTTAGCCATAAGGTTGTATGCCAAGTGAAGTGCAAAACTTCTATAAAAAAAAACTCACATGCTAGCTCTTTGACCATTATTATAATAGTACTAGGTTTGTGCACAATTCGGATAAAACCAAAAACCCGAACCCATCTACCCTTTTTGATCTATCGGATTTTGGATTTAAGTTATCTGGATCGGTTATTGGATTTGGCTTTAACGATTTCGGATAATCGGATCGGTTTACGGTTTACCATAATATAAAACCGAACTGACCGAAAATACGAATTAGTTATGTGCTCCCTCTGTATTAATTTATGTGGCACAATAGAAATTTCGAGAGTGAAAGCTGTTAATCTTGACTGTGTACTCAAAAAAAGAGTTTTAAGTTTTTCGACACAAAATTTACATATGTGAAAACTTCGTAAAAAGTACTAAGTCACAATATTTAACAATTCAAAATATTTAAAAGATAAATGAAAAAATTGTGGTAAAAAAGAACTTGTTTGAATGTCGAAATCCGAAAGGTGCCACATAAATTGGGACGGAGAAACTTTTATTTCTCTTTGCCGGCTAAGTCTCACTATGTCTGATTTCTCTTCCATTTCTTTTGGGCTCTGGCTTCTCCAGCGCTCCTCTAGTTTTGAGAAGTGATCCAAGATCTCTAGTGCAATTTTTGATATAGGAATTAGATTTAATAGTTGCATACAAAATTGTCCAATGTCTTCTAATTTAAGTACCAATGATCTGTTGGGCAAAAATAGATTTGGGGGCAATTGGATAACACCAATTTTGATAAAGTAATCTTTATCGTTAAGGAATTTAAGCTACTACTATGTTACTGCATGACTTCCGTGGAAGAATTCCTTTAAGATGTTACAAAGCTAACGAAATTTAAGTTTTAGCAATAAATTTGAATATTCCACAACAATGACAATGTGAATCTTTTGCGAAGAAAAGTAATCGATGTTAAACAAATATGGTAAGTTGTATGTTGTACTTAGGAGGCAAAGACAGGTATTAATAATACCTTTGGAGTGCCTGTTATTTGTTAAGATAGTTTTCTTAACGAACATATATAAATTTCTCTTAATAGACATGACGTTTAAAGACATCTTTTAATTTAACTAGAATTCAAACTTGCCTTCTCTTCTGTCTCAACTTTCAATCACATACACTAACATGGTACTCACATATACGATTTCCTTTAAGAAGTACTGTATGAGAAATGCTTAGATAGTTTACAAACTAAAGGTATAGGCGGAGAGTTTCTATATAATAGATGTGTGTTCAGTTCTCGTTGTCCATCTTTCTTCTTCCCCTCCTTAATCTTCCAATATAATACTGTAGTAGAATTTCTCTTATTAAAAAGAAAAACAGAAAATGGCTGAACAAATTGATAATGCTCTCACAGAAAACCATATAATTAAGACAAGATCTTCAACTAGAGGAGTTCTTTTGGCATTTGTTCTTGACTCATTTGATGCCCATTAGCCCATAGAAGTACTATTCTACTTCACGTTTTGTGCTCCGGCCAATGCTACTGCTTTGACCAGGGCTGGATCCAGCTTATCGGGTGTCGTGAAGGTTCACGAGAAACCAATAGCTTTTAAAAGGTTTATTAAATATTTGACTGTGCACTCGATTATTGTCATATATCAAGTTGAAATCATTTTAAGAACCCATAAACTTTAAATCTTGAATTTGTATCTGGCTTTGTCAAGTGCTGATAATGATGAATTGGTGGTGAAACTCCTCCCTTCCCCTAGAATCCACTCCGAATCGGAGGAGTAACTGGTCAAACTTTTTGAGTAGCCGAGATATTTAACAATGAACATTTTCTTCATTGTCGTTTTGTTTTAGCTGTGCCTTACTGATGGTATTCCTAATAAGCAAGTGTCATCAAAGCGTTTGTAGTCCAATGGTATGGATAATTGCCTTCCAAGCAATCGACTCGGGTTCGACTCACGGCAGACGCAACTCCCCATGTTTTAATAGATAGATAAAATAATCTATTCTAGATTTTAATATTAAAGGATATTTTGGTATATGTGTTAGTTTTGGACTAAAATCAGGGAGATAATAAAGAATCAAACACAAGTTAATCAAAGAGAGATTCAACAACAAAAAAAGAAAAATCAATTCTTTGGGATCCTTCCTTTCTTCAAACGGAACGAAAAGAGATAGTATCAGGCCGATTTCTGGTCCTTTTGAAGTTAGTACGAAATAAAACTCATATTTAATAGTAATTCATAATGTGAAATTTATTCAAAAAAAGTTACAGCTCAAATTTCTATTGATATTGCATAAAACATGTGTAGAGAAAATTGATACGACAAAATATAAGATTTTTAGCAATTACTGTATTACTGAATAATTTAAGCAGCAACATGTGGAGCACTAATGATCATCAATTCCCTATCAACAGCTTTCTTCAAGAAACTGTTCTCTTCAAGTACCATCTGAACTGGCAAGAACCCTAAACCATTGGCCATTGCCACCATCATCTCTTTCGTCTCCTGTTTAAATTCCTCCAAATCCACCGTCCCATTTGAGTCGCGATCGAACTGAACAAAGATTGAGCTATAAACTCGAGAAACCTCATTTGGATCCGTTTTCACGTCGATACCAAAATGTGTATCGAAGACCCTTAGCCCCTGCAACCAATGGCAAAATCAAGAATCTTGTTAAGATTGTTCAAGATTCAATACATATCTATAAAAAGTAAATTTTGACTTATATATGCAGTATAATTATCCGACAAAGATTATTCAATAAATATCTATAAAAAGTAAATTTTGACCTATACATACAATATTATTTTCTATATACAAAATATAAGTTTTTCGACAAAGGGTGTTCAACTGATCACCCTTTAGCCTATGTGGCTCGACCACTACATATACCTGCAGCTCCTTCAGCATTTCCGGATAAGAAAGCATGCCATCATGGTCTTTATCGAGGTTGCTGAAGCGCTCCGCGATAAATTCGCTAAACGCTTCTTCGTCTTCCACGAAGCTAAGAATGGTGGCACCGTCCAAAATTTGTACGCTCATTTTGTGGTGTTGATTTGTAGCAGCTGAAATACACTGAATATATTTTGTTGTGCTGATGGAGAAGACTCATGCTTTATGATTCTATTTATAGGCAGGTAAAAGAAGCTTCGAAGCTACCAATTAAATACTTTTTGGCAAGTGTTATAAGACTAACAATATTGAGTTGCTAGTTTCGGCTGTTTTACTAGTGAGAAAGTGGAATGAATTGTAGGCCCACAGCCGGTTATTTTGAATTATCGCACACAGACTACTAGTAATAAAATATTTTTTGTAGGAGTCAACAACAGCATTTATATTTGGTCACAGGCAAATCTCAAGACTGGTCAACGCGGATGTCTGACTTTCTTCTATATTTTATAATTGAGAGATCATAAGAATATAAAAGTTATGGCATATTATAATCACAAACATTTTGACATAAGTATTAAGACTGCAATTTCAGTATTATTTCTTTGGTTCTTAAATTATCAGTACAAAAAATGAGGTAATTTGTGGAGGTTGAAAGTTATAATTCGCGGAGGTTTTAGCCTTCACTATTTGTTAGCGGAGCTTAAAACCTCCTCGAATTGCAACTTTCAACCTCCACAAATTATCAATTTGAGTTGCAAATTAAAACGAGTTGGGAAGTAACACCTTTCGTTAATTGTTTTGGAAAACTATCAATTTGAGTTGCTAGTTTCGATAGTGCACCAGATTACCAATAAGTTTTGTTTTGTAAGAGTCAACCTGTGCCCCATTTATATTCGTATATCACTGGCAAGTCTCTGCACCGGTCAACGCGAATGTTGACTTCTTTTTCTATTTTCATATTTTAAAATAATTGAGAAATATCGAGAGGTTTAAAATTTGGTAAGTAACGAGCCTGTTTCTCTACTAGTGTTAGTTCTCACACGTAAATAAGTGTACTTTCTTTGGTGATAAAATTCAAATTCCATGATAGATGTCTAACTCACATATCAGAAGGTGCACTAATATATCTTAACACTAGGCCAAGTCCTCTGGCATAAGTGGATAATGGCGATTTGGAATGAGATCATCTAATTAATTAACATACAAAAAATGTATATATATATATATATATATATATATATATATATATATATATATATATATATATATATATATAGTAGTATAATTTTGTGAACAAGATCATCAAGGAGTGTAGTGGGATGAATAAAATCATTTACTGTTAATAAGTGCGGAGCCATAATCAATAATTTGGTTTCAATTGAATCCCCTTCAATGAAATATTGTGCAAATTAAGCAAAAGATAGTGACAATGGTAATTCAAAAATTACTTTAGCTAGGCTGCAGTTCAGTTGAATTCCCTTATTAATTTTTTTATTGATAAAATGAACTCTTTGATTCTAACTCTGAAAATAAAATATGAGATTTGGAATGTTAAAAAAAAGATATGTTATCAATTACAAGTTGCAACAAATAAAAATGACATGTTGATGTAAAAATTATTTACACTGACTAATGCATATTACTTAAAATCTTTCGATATATGACTTCGCATGACGTCTAAAAAATTCACGGGACATCTTTAAAACATCTTAAGGCCAATGAAGAGAAATAAAATTGTCCGACCAAAATGTTGGCTAAACATCTTAACAACAATTATGTGCCTCAGTCCTAAATAAATTGAAACCGGTTATACATAATTTCTCACTTTTCTTGTTTCTATTTAAACTCAATCATGCTATTAGCATATCAAATAAAATAAAAAATTATCTATAATAATTATATTAAAATTATCGAAATTACTAACATATAAATCTATAATAAGATCAAAATATTCATAGAATCTTTACATTACATTAATTTATTTCAAAATGTTACAACTCAAATTTCTGCTGTTCTTGTATAAACTTCACATGTGATGAAAATCTAGACAAAAAAAGTACATATAACTGATGTTCGTACAACACGACATAGCATAAAAACATGTAATAATCAAAGCAAATGCACTACTAAAAAAACAGTGAAAATCAACCAAAATTTAGCCAAATTTTCGACCTCAAGGGCAGTTCGTTAATTGATAGGGTGAAATTTTTTCGACCTCATGTGGTCGAAAAAAAATCTGCCTACATTAAGAAAATACGGTTTTCGACCTTGTGTGGTCAAAAACTGCATTTTTATTTAAATATTATTAAAAAATTTCGACCGCACGAGGTCGAAAAATAATTTTTATTTAAATATTAATTAATATTTTAATATTAATTAATATTGGGGTAGGGTGGATGAAATGGAGGCTAGCTTCAGGAGTGCTATGTGACAAGAAGGTGCCACCACAACTGAAGGGCAAGTTCTACAGAGTGGTGGTTAGACCGGCTATGTTGTATGGGGCGGAGTGTTGGCCAGTTAAGATCTCTCACGTTCAAAAGATGAAAGTTGCCGAGATGAGAATGTTGAGATGGATGTGTGGGCACACTAGGAGCGAAAGGATTAGAAATGAGGCTATTCGGGATAAGGTGGGAGTGGCCTCGGTGGAAGACAAGATGCGGGAAATGCGACTGAGATGGTTTGGGCATGTGAAGAGGAGAGACATAGATGCCCCAGTGCGGAGGTGTGAGAGGTTAGCCATGGATGGTTTCAGAAGAGGTAGGGGTAGGCCAAAGAAATATTGGGGAGAGGTGATTAGACAGGACATGACGCAGTTACAGCTTACCGAGGACATGACCTTAGATAGGAAGGTGTGGAGGACCCACATTAGGGTAGAAGGCTAGTATATAAGTCTCGTTATCTTTCCTTATTAGTAGGCGCATTAGCGCATTATAATTTCTTGTGCTTTGATTTATGTTATTATTTGCTACTTTCTGTACTTTGATTACTCTATTTTATCTGTGCCGCTTTCGTGATTTGCATTTCCATATCGCTTTGAATTCCTTGATTATCCTGTTTTACTGTGTCGCTTGCATTATTTCATTGCAATATCGTTTTAAATCTTTTAACCTTATCTGACCCCCTTTTTATGCTTCTATTGAGCCGAGGGTCTCTCGGAAACAGCCATCCTACCTTGGTAGGAGTAAGGTCTGCGTACATTATACCCTCCCCAGACCCCAAGATGTGGGATTTCACTGGGCTGTTGTTGTTGTTGTTGTAATATTTTCGACCGCATGTAGTCAAAAAGTCTATTTTTATATAAATATTATTTAAGTTTGTAGACCGTATGTTGTCGAAATGGGAAAGAATATACATTAAAAAACATTTATTTTTTTATTTCAACCTCGTGCGGTCGAAATGTAGCAATATTGTTGCCAGATCTCCACCGCATGAGGTCAAATCCTGGCCAGCATTTTAAATTTCGACCACAGGAGGTCGAAATTCAATATGTTGCCTAGAATTTCGACTGCCCGTGGTCGAAATCTGGCAACATTATTGCTAAATTTTGACTTCATGTGGTCGAAATCTAATTCGATTTGGATTCGGATTACATTTTTTGAAATCCAAACACCGATATATAAAACTGACATTTCCCATATCCGATCCGTGCGCAACCCTAGTTTTAGTAATAGTAAAGAATAACCACCAAATTAAGGCATCAAAAAGTTCTCCTAAGACCACTTTTCATGTTTCAAAATCTACTTATCATCTAGCTCCAAGGTTTAAATTATCAATAAGAACGAGGGAGGAGAAACATCCAATCAAAAAGTGTAGAGAGAGAAATCAATATCGAATCAAAAAGTGTAGAGAGAGAAATCAATATCGAATCAAAAAGTGTAGAGAGAGAAATCAATATCGAATCAAAAAGTGTAGAGAGAGAGAGAGAGCGAGAGAGGGGAGGAGGGGGGGGGGGGGGGAGTGTGTGCGCGTATGTGTGACAGAGAGAGAGGAGCACAGTAGGTAGAGCTCATTTGTTTTTTTTCTTTTTGGACACGGTAGAGCTCATTCAATTAAATTCCTTAAAACTCAAAAACATAACCGAGTCATTAATCAACTTGCACAACACAGAAGAACTAGTCTTTTATAGGTTGATATATCCAACTGGAGTAATATCTTTTAATTCCAAGAATTCTATAAACTTTTTCAGTTTTTGACAAGAAAACACGACCAGGAGACAACACAAGCCAACACCTTTCATGCATAACTCAAACAAACTATGTCATTCAACATATAAAGACTTCCTTGCATTGGCTCTAGTTTGACTGTGATTGATAAGTATTGAGATGTTACACCTCGTAGTCGTGTACGTGAAGTCTATTAGGCGTTAGTTGTTTAAGTCTAGACGTAGAGCATTTATCTCATGGTTACGAGGGTTTGAGTTCATATAATAAGCTATGAAAGACTCTGGGACCAAGCAAATCAAGGAAAATAAGTTTGTCGAAAATTTGAAATAGTATTTTGAGTCAACTTTGGAGGGGTATATCTCCATGTATATTAGGAGTATTAAGGTGTTTCAAAATCCTAAAATGAAGTTCGTCGAGTCTAGTTTCTAATGCAATAAACCGCTCGTCGATAGGACATCAGAGTAGAGAATTATAGACGTTACAAACTGAGCTGACAAAGCAGAAAACAGGGCTGCTACAGTACCTCTACAGTACTGCTACAGTACAACCGACCTTAGCTACTATAAAAGGGGTTAAAACCCCATTTTTCATCATCAAAATTGTCCAAAATCTTCCAGAAAATTCAGCACACAAAAAGGGCTCTTATACCACCTAGAAGTGAGGATTTTGAGTGAAATATAAGCTACGGAATATCAATCGAGGTCCGGACAACGTGTAGTCGCAATTATAATTCCGTTTGGTGTTGGAGTGAGCTTGGAAACAAGTAGATATTGAAGATCTTTCCACTTTAGTAAATATAAGGTATGAATCCTTGAATCTTCTTCTTTATCAACATTGATTAAGGAATAATTGCAAGAATAAAAGTTATAGTTTGTTGTGTTGGTGTTGTTGGTTTATGGATTGAGGTTTGAAGAGGATTTTGGATGAGAATACATATATTTATCTTGTAGAATGTTGAGGATGTTGTTGTTGATGTTGTTGGTGTAATTTGGGAGTTGTTTTGATATTTGGAGGAAGTCGATGATATAAGGGAGATGCTGCCTAAATTTTCGTAACCCAAATTAGACTTCCATAAATTAATGCTTATGAGTTGATGGAAATATGCAAATTAGACTTCCATAAATTAGTGCTTATAAGTTGATGGAAATGCGATGAAAGTATGATTAATGATATATTTCTCGATATATAGGCTCGGGTGAAGGGCAAGCTTCAGCGTAAGGAATTCTTAAGTGGTGGCTCGACGGATAAGGTAGGTAAGGTGTTCATTTCCCCTTTTTCTTTGGCACGAATCCAACGAAAACATAGACATGAGCGTTCCATAACAAATCCACTCTATTCCCATGCCTTGTAATTCAATCTTAATATCTTGTTATTTTAATGATTCTTAAAGTATTATTTGATTTATCATCATCGATTACTCCTTTGGACTCGATACGAATTCCATAAGCTATTCGGAGGCTTCCGACCTTATGTCACTCCGAAAGGCCAAGATCAGATCATGGACTTCTCATTCAAAAATCAGCCTCAGAACATTGCGCAGAAAGCCTCAGGACATTGCGCTTTCCGTCCGCATCGCAGAAGGAAAGCGGAAGGTCTCAGAATATTGTACTTTCCTTCCGCATCGCGGAAGGAAAGCAGAATCCTGCACAGTTTTTCCGGTCCAGACCAATATTGGTATGTACATATATATAAATGTATTGCACTATTTTACTACACCGTGCCGCGCTATAATCGGTCGGGCATGGCGCGTAGATGCGCACACCACTGCAGTGGGCATGTTTTGATATTGCCCCGGACGCGGGCTAATGATGATAACACTGAGCCTTAATGGCTGGGCATGATTTTACATATATAACACCGAGCCTTACTGCCGAGCATGGATACTAGCTGTTACATATATATATATATATATAAGCATACAAATGATTTTATCATGCATTACATTTTGTGCTACTTCTACATGTTCGGTTTTCTTTTGCCTATATTAATGTCACATTTTATCTTAATTATGTTGTTGCCCTCCTGACTTACATACTCAATACTTTTATCCGTACTGACGTCCCATTGCCCGGGACGCTGCATTTCGTGCTGCAGGCTCTGACAGAGTTATCGAGGAGCAACCGCAGTAGGATTTTACAGCTTCAGCGGTGTTAGCAAGTACCACTACTCCGGGCTTGCTATCTTTTGGTACTTTTCTGTTAGTATAATATATATGTTCATATGTATACTCTTAGAGGCTCATGGACATTGTGGGATATGTAAATATTATGTATGGCCTTGTCGGCCTTGTTTTGGCTTATTGATATTTTTCTGACAGCCTCGTCGGCTTCACGATATACTTTATGTTGTAGTGACCTTGCCGGTCCACCTATGTATATATGTGTTGAATTATCGAATATTTCTATGTGAGCCCCTTTTCCGCGAGTAGATGCTCTTTGAGTTATGGTATGTGATGTCCAAGTAACGGTTAAGTCAGGCGACTTCGGCCTACGGGTCGGAGCCTGTCATACTCCTCGTCGAGGGTGTGACAAATTGGTATCAGAGCTGTTCAGTCCTAGGGATGTCCATGAGCCGTGTCCAGTAGAGTCCTGGTTATCGATATGTCGTGCACCATATCTATAGTTAGGAGGGCACAGGACATTTAGGAAGATACTTTTCTTCATGATCTAGATCGTGCGATAGAGCCAAGTTAAGAATACAGCTATCTAATCCTTCCGTGTTTAATTTTCAGCGATGCCTCCGAGGAAGAAGAAAGTCAGTAGTATACTGGGCACTGCTGGGGAAGGCCCAAGCCGAGAACCTCCACCTGAGTTAGGGCATAGCGAGGCTCAGAGCGCTACCCCCTCGCATGCTACCTCTATTCCATCAGGTGCAGGAGGGCAAGATAGGGCTCCAGACCCTCCGGTTCCTCAGCCTCCAGCTCCTCACCCTGCTGCTACAGAACAGGATTTACGAGACGCAGTCCAGTTATTGACTAGATTGGTGGCTGCTCAAACTCAGCGGCAGGCTGGCCTTCCGGATAGGGCTGTTAGTTCCCGTGTACATGATTTTTATACCTTGGACCCTCTAGTGTTCACGGGGCAAACCCGAAGGATGACCCTCAGAATTTTAATGATCGAATGAGCCGCGCCTTGAGGGTAATGCATGCTTCTGACATAGAATCAGTGGAGCTAGCTTCTCATAGACTGTGGGATGTGGCCGCGGTATGGTATGAGTCTTGGCAGCAATCGAGAGGGCCGAACGCACCTCCAGCAGTATGGTCGGAATTCACCAGAGCTAGAGCTGATGAATTTCTATTGCTTCGCAAGAATAATATGAGCGTTCGAGAATATAGTTTGAAGTTTAATTCCTTGGCTAGATATGCCCCGGCGATGGTAGCTGAAATGGAAGATAGGGTACATCGTTTTGTGACGGGACTTGGGCCTCACTTGATTAAGGATTATATGACGGCTTCATTACAAAGTGGTATGGATATTGCTCGTATTCAGGCGTACGCTCAAAATTTGGAGGACCTTGAACGCCGACAGCGGACTGAGCAAGACCCGAGGAGGGGCAATTATAAGCGGGCCAGATCCGCAAGTTATTTAGGTGCTTATCAGGAAGATTATAGGCCCCATTCTTATAGAAGATCAGATCCTTCAGCGGTTGGTGCACCTTCCAGGTTCCAGAGGCAGCGTTGTGATATACCCACTTATTCTGGACCGAGTCGAAGCTCGAGAGCATCAGTTCCTTCTTACAGAGGAGAATCTAGCCAGGCAAGGCCTCCCTTGCCCTGTTGTGACCAATGCGGTAAAGGCCACTCTGGCTAGTGCCGCCAAGGGATGAGGGTGTGTTACTCTTGTGGGCAGCCTAGTCATGTTGTTACACCTTGGAAAATCCCCCGTACAAGTACACTGAATAGGATAACATAGGGCGTAGCGTATACGATGTTTTAACGAGTAAGAAAGAGTATTAGATGACCCTCAACTAGGTTTCAAAGGCATATAATGCAAGGAAAGAAAGTTGCTAAGGAAAGCGAACCATATGTTGTGTATCGGACAAAGAATGACGAGTAACGGTTTGGTGACGGTATAATGATGTCTTAGAGAAGTGTAATGATGTCCCTAAGATTGATATTGAGGTGTTAAACAAGTGCCAAGAAGGTTCCATAAGGATCGGAGATCAAACGAGACAACGAGAACGAAAACGGAACCACTGGGCATTATACAGTCCAATCTACGGACCGTATAATTTATACCAGCCGTAGATTTGGCCGTATAATTGGCCAAAGAGAGGACCAGCCACTGGACCAAATGTACGCCAGTACATACGGTCCGTATAAATAGTGCGGACCGTATATTGGTCCGTATAAGTTGGCTCGGCCAACTTTTTAATTTAAGTGTAGGGGACCTTTTCCATTCATTTTTTTCATTTCATACTCCCTCTCCTCTCTTCAATAAAATTCTAGAATATTCCCTACTACTCATCCACAAATATTCAAAGGGAATCCATGATCAACAACACAAAATCCATGAATCAAAGTGTATGAAACCCAAGTAAAGTTCATCTTCTTCAAGAAATTCCAAAAGAGGTGAAGAAGGGTTTTAGTGCTAGAGGAGTATTCTCATTCAAGACTTGTTCAACCATCATCCAAGGTAAGTTTCATTACCATTTCATGTTGTTTAAGGTATTGGAAGGTTAAGATACCCGAATTGTAGAGAAGCATAGCAAATGGGTCATTCAAGAGTGAGTAGTGTCATGAGTGAATGGTAGTTGAATTGAATCATGAGTGTTGGTGCGTTGTGAGTATGAATACGTTATAAATGACATGTAGACCATGAGATAAGTGTGATACATGAGAAAAATACGATAGCGAACCCAAAACCATAAATGTGAAGAAAATTGGAGAGAAATAGTGGGTTTTGCCTAAAGTATATAAATGATGATTGTTGCTTGCGATATTGTGAGTTGTGTTGTAGATGTTTGGGAGTAGAAATATAACATGGGAAAAGTAGTATAAACAAAGGAAGTGCTGCCCAATTTTCTCTAGAATTAGTAGTGCGTTCTTATAGATGATTGACTAATGTTAGTACGAATCCTCTTTTGAAGTTAGAGACGCGACATTGAAGGAGAATAAGCGAGCGCTAGATTGCTTAAACGAGAAAGGTATGTGAGGCTTAACTCTTCTTTCAAAAGGCATGAATCCTTCAAGCTTTCTATAATCCTCCTATGAGATGAAGCTTATGAGTCCTTCTATATATTAAATCACCTATGAGCATGATGACGATGTCAATAAGCTAAAGTATAGAGATTCAAGAAATTGTGACACGATATCCCTAAAATGCTAATGATGTTACTATTGTTAACACTCGCCTTATGTTTTATTTCCCTTCAAGGCGATGCATGATACTCATAAATGTCCATAATACGATCGGGGGTTCACGACCTTACTGTCACGACCCAGCTAGGGGCCGCGACGGGTACCCGGGACTAGCCACCGAGCACCGCTCGCTATACTGCTTATCCTATCCATTTAGTGCTTCTTTATCCATTTTATACACAATTTATGGAAAAACATAACTTATATAGATGCATAAATACTTATATACCTTGCCTCTCGGCCATCAAAATAATATATATACATATTATTACAACATCTGTGAGACCATCTAACCCACACTGCGTATCTACGAGCCTCTACTGACATACTGTATCTACATAGACGGAACAAGACTCCGTCGTGCCCAAAATGTGCATATATACCAAAAGAATAATCGTAAGCACCTCCGGACGATGGAGTGCTTTCAATCAGCTGACTGCTACTGAGAATCTGGACCAAGCTCACCTCCCTGCCTACCTGTGGGCATGAACACAGCGTCCAAGGAAAGAGGACGTCAGTACGAATATTGTACTGAGTATGAGAGGCATAAACAATGAAAGGAGGCATTAATAATATAGTGAAAATATCAATAAGAAACATCGGGGTCTGACTGATAATCATAAAAGAAGTAATGCATGCTGTCTTACTCATACTCATCATCATAACATGTATGCATCATATGAAAGCTGCCCGTCCATATCGGAATGGTGTAATAATCAATAACATTAGCCCGCGTCCAGGCCTCCCGCGTCCGGGGTACCGTCTCGTGCCGTCCACTAGTGGTGCTGCCCATGCCAAAAGGTCATGGTGTATCCGTATAGCTGCCCGCCTTGGCGGTGACTGCCCGGCCAACTAGGCACGGTGTGATATGCTCATGACATGCTCATCGTAAAATACTCATAATAATATGCTCATCATAAAATATTCATAATATTATGCTCGTCATAAAACACTTACCTTATCAAAATACATACATAAGGCTCGAGGTCAACTTTATCCTATCGGGGTGACGTAAGGTCGTGATCCCCCGATTTCATTATGGAGCAATTTCTGATATTCTGCCTCACCTTGAAGGAACTAGTGTATAAGGTGAGTGTAGGCGATGAATAACCTCATTATCATACTAGCATCATCATATCATATCTCTTACATTATATAGACATTATGGATCTAGACTTTTAGCTTTTCGAACTATAGAAACCCATGAAGAAGATGGGAAATTCGTGCCATAAGATTCATGCCATTAGAAGGAAAGGACTAGCCTCACATACCTTAGTCACTTAGTTAAGTTATTGCACGCTTGTTCGCCTTCGATGTCACGTCGTCACCTTCACGGGATAATATGAATTACATTAGCTAATCGGCTATAAGAACGCATCGCTAGTTCTAGGAAAAATTGGACAGCACTTCCTTTGTTTATACTACTTTTCCCATGTTCTACATCAACTCCGAACATTCACAATACCACTCACAATATCACAATCAACAATCGTCATTTAGTTACTCTTAGCAAAATCCACCACTTTCTTCCAATTAACTCACAATTATGGTTTATAGCTCATCATCATGATTGGCATGCTTCACACTCATTTTATGGTCTACAAGTCATTTGCAACATATTCATAACCACAACATTCCAACATTCATGATTCAATTCCACTATCACCCAATTATGTCACTATTCATTCAATAATGACCCATTTCCTATGTTCTTCTACATTTCAAGCATCTAAGCTTTACAATACTTTAAACAACATGGAATGATCATGAAACTCACCTTGGGTGATGGTTGAACAATCCTTGGAAGAGAATACCTCTATAGCACCAAAACCCTACCTCAACCTTCCTTGGATTTCTTGGTTTGGATGACTTCCAATGAAGTTTCATACACTTTACTTCATAGATTTGGTGTTAATGATCCTTGATTTCCTTGGTATTCTTGTGTTTGAAGTGTGTGGAGAATAATCTAGAGTGTTCTAGAGAGAGGGAGAGAAGAATGAAATGAAGATGAAATGAAATGGATCCTTATATTAAAAATATAAAGCTGGCCGAGACACTTTATACGGACCAACATACGGTCCGTACTATTTATACGGACCGTATGTATGGGCGTACATTTGGTCCAGTGGCTGGTCCTCTCCTTGGCCAATTATACGGCCAATTCTACGGCCAGTACAATTTATACGGTCCGTAGGTTGGACCGTATAATGCCCAGTGATTCCGTTTTCGTTCTCGTTGCCTCGTTTGATCTCCGATCCTTATGGAACCTTCTTGGAACTTGTTTAACACCCCAATATCGATCTTAGGGACATCATCACATTTCTCTAAGACATCATTATGTCATCATAGACTCAATACTCGAAATTCTTACCAGATACGCAACATATGGTTCCCTTTCCTTAGCAACTTTCTTTCCTTGCATCGTATGCTAGTAAAACCTCGTTGAGGGTCATCTAATACCCCTTTCTTACTCGTCAAAACATCGTATACACTACGTCCTCTGTTAGCCTATTCACTGTACATGTACGGGGATTTTCCGAGGTGTAACACTCTTTCCCCCTTTTGGAACATTCGTCCTCGAATGTTGAACACTCGGGATCCTATAAATATTTCGCCAGAGTTTCCCTTGTAACTTGGCACTACCAACCTGTCACAACAACCCATAATATCATCGCCACACAGGGCTATGTCATAATAGCAACATATCTATGGCCACACACGACCAACACATAAAAGTAAAGTAGACATACCTCATATTGTCGGCGTTTCACCCTGTGTCTCTTCCGGGGGTTGGAATAAGTGTGGATATTTGGCCTTCATGTTTTCTTCTGCTTCCCAAGTCATTTCTTCCCGATTGTTGTTGCGCTATCGGACTTTAATCGACGCTACCTCTTTATTCCGAAGCTTTCTCACTTGCCTATCCAAGATGGCCATGGGCTCCTCTTCATAAGTTAGCTTTTCCGTTATTTGCACATCATCAACCGGAACTATTCTCGCCGAGTCTCCAATACACTTGCGGAGCATTGAAACATGAAAGACTGCGTGGACTGATTCTAGCTCCGAGGGTAAGTCCAACTCATAGGCTACCTGTCCCACTTTGCGGATGATTTTGTAGGGTCCGATGTACCTCAGACTTAACTTCCCTTTCTTACCAAACCTCATCACCCCTTTCATTGGTGAAACTTTCAGAAATACCCAATCATTGATTTGAAACTCCAAGTCTCGTCGGTGGTTATCTGCATAGGACTTTTGGCGACTTTGAGCTGTCAACAACCGATCTCGAATCAATTTAACCTTTTCTAGTGCTTGTTGCATCAATTCGGGACCCACTAACTGTGCTTCTCCTATTTCGAATCATTCGATTGGAGATCTACACTTCCTCCCATATAATGCCTCATACGGGGCCATTTGTATACTAGAATGATAGCTATTGTTGTACGCGAACTCAATCAATGGCAAATGATCATCCCAACTACCACCAAAATCCAGTACACATGCTCGTAGCATATCCTCTAAGGTTTGAATGGTACGTTCAGCCTGCCCATCAGTCTGTGGATGAAATGCTGTGCTAAATTTCACTTGCGTGCCCAAACCTTCTTGAAAAGACTTCCAAAACTTAGCCGTGAACTGTGCTCCCCTGTCGGTGATAATAGACAATGGAATACCGTGGAGTCGCACAATTTCCTTAAGATACAGCCTTGCATAATCCTCTGCTGCGTACGTGGTCTTAACCGGGAGAAAATGGGCTGCTTTCGTCAACCTATCCACGATCACCCATATCGATTCATATTTACCACGAGAACGAGGTAATCCCATTATGAAATCCATGTTGATCATATCCCATTTCCAAGTAGGTATTTCCATAGCCTGCAATAAGCCTCCCGGCTTCTGATGCTCAACTTTCACTTGTTGGCAATTTGGACATTGTGCTACGAATTCTGCTATGTCTCTCCTCATACCGTCCCACCAGTACATTATCTTGAGGTCATGATACATTTTAGTCGTACCTGGGTGGATAGAATACCGGGAACAATGTGCTTCTTCTAAAATTTGTCGGCGCAGACCCGCCACATTCGGCACACATAACCTGCCTCGGTATCTAAGAATCCCATCAATAGAAACTTCAAACGGGGACTTTTCCTTCCCATGAGATGCGTCTCTATAACGACATAATTGAGGGTCTTCATATTGTCGTTCCTTCACTTCCATGTCTAGTGAAGAAATTGTGGAGTCTTTGATACTAATGCCTGTATCACCTGAATCGAGCACACACACTCCGAGATTAGCCAACCGATGAAATTCTTGAACCATCTCTTTTCTTTCTGGAGGGACTTCACATAAACTGCCCATGGATCGGCGGCTGAGTGCATCGGCTACTACATTCGCTTTTCCGGGGTGGTACAAAATGTCAACATCATAATCTTTCAATAATTCTAACCACCGCCTCTGTCGCAGATTCAGCTCCTTCTGCTTGAAGATATATTGGAGGCTCTTGTGATCTGTATAGATGTCGACATGCACACCGTACAAGTAATGTCTCCACATCTTTAAGGCATAAATAACCGCAGCCAATTCGAGATCATGCGTTGGGTAATTCCTCTCATTTTTCCGCAATTGTCTCGAAGCATATGCAATGACTTTCCCATGCTGCATCAGTACGCTTCCCAATCCAACACCCGAAGCGTCGCAATACACAACATAGCCATCTGGCCCTTCTGGAAGTGTTAAAACTGGAGCGGAGGTCAATATGTTTTTCAATTCTTGGAAACTGCGCTCACAGGTGTCATTCCATTGGAATTTAGCTGCTTTCTGAGTTAACTTCGTCAACGAGGCAGAGATAGATGAAAAACCCTCTACAAACCTTCTATAATATCCGGCCAAACCAGGAAACTACGAACTTCTGTCGGCGTCGTAGGCCTTGGCCAAGTTTTCACCGCTTCAATTTTTTGAGTGTCAACTCGAATACCATCGTCAGAAATAACATGACCCAGAAATGTCATGGAATTCAGCCAGAACCCGCACTTCGAGAACTTTGCATATAATTCTCGGGCTTGAAGAATACCAAGAACAATTCTCAAATGGTCTGCGTGTTCTGATTCTGTGCGAGAATACACCAGAATGTCATCAATAAATACTATCACGAAAAGATCTAGGAGTGTCCTGAATACGTTGTTCATCAAATTCATAAATACAGCCGGAGCATTAATCAACCCGAACGACATCACTCGAAATTCGTAGTGGCCATATCTCGTTCTGAAGGCTGTTTTAGGAATATCTGTTTCTCTAACTCTCACCTGATGATAACCCGACCTCAAATCTATTTTAGAAAACCACTTGGCACCTTGCAGTTGATCGAATAAGTCATCAATCCTTGGGAGAGGATATATGTTCTTTATTGTCACCTTTTTCAATTGCCTATAATCAATACACATTCGTAGGGATCCGTCTTTCTTTCTCACGAACAAAACCGGTGCTCCCCACGGTGATGAACTGGGTCTAATGAAACCCTTCTCGAGCAAGTCTTTCAACTGTACTTTCAGCTCCTTCAATTCTGCCGGAGGCATTCGATAAGGAGGGATAGAAATGGGCTCCGTGTCCGGCAATACATCGATAGTGAAGTCAATTTCTCTCTCAGGAGGAAGACCTGGTAGCTCATCTGGAAATACATCTGGGAATTCATTCACTACTGGAACATATTGGAAAGATGGGGACTTTGCCTCGGTGTCCTGAACCCGAACTAGATGACAAATATAGCCTTTAGCTATCATCTTTCTTGCCTTAAGGTAGGAAATAAACCTACCTTTTGGAGAAGCTGTGTTACCCTTCCACTCAAGTACGGGCTCTCCCGGAAATTGGAATCGAACTACTTTTGTCCGACAACAAACATTAGCATAACACGATGCCAACCAATCCATACCCATGATCACATCGAAGTCTATCATTTCTAGCTCAATTAAATCAGCGTTGGTCTGGCGATCACATATCACAATGACACAATTTCTATATACTTTCCTTGCTATCACAGGATCACCAACCGGATTGAACACCTCAAAAGGTTTAATTGGCTCGGGTCTCACCCTAATACAATCAGCAATATACGGAGTAACATAAGAGAAAGTAGAACCCGGATCAATCAGAGCATATACATCGCGGAAAAATATAGTCAAGGTACCTGTAACAACATCTGGGGAGGACTCCAGATCCTGTCGCCCTGTAAAGCATATACGCTGGGCTGAACAGCACCTGAGGCAGATACTCCCCCTCTGCCTCTACCTCTACCGGCTGAAGTCTGGGAAACCTGTGTTGTCGGGCATGCTGAGGAAGAACCCGCTACGGATCCTGTAGGCTGAGTCCCAGCCCTATCTCTCGCTGAAGGGCAATCTCTCATCATGTGACCAACTTTCCCGCAGGTATAGCAAGCATCCGAACCCTGACGACATTGCCCGGAATGCAATCTACCGCACTGGCTACACCGTGGTACTGGAGGTCTCCTCTGGCGAAAATCTCCCCTATACTGAGAGTATAAAGCCCTTGAACTCTGACCCTGCCCTGACTGAAAAGAACGATCAAACCTCCTATCTGAGAATCTGGGAGGTGCACTAGTCGCTGACTGACCTGAGGGCCTGGAATGCATCTGTCTCGGTCCCCTTCTATACTCACTGCTCTCTCCCATAGATCTAGCCCTCTTACCTTGTCTTCCGTCACCATCACGATCACTTCTTTGCTGTCGTTGTCGTTTCTCGAGGTTCTGAGCATGGGCCTGTATTCGGGAAATATCCATCCCGTCTTGCAAACAGGCCGTCAGACAATCTCTAAATAAATGTGACCCCAAACCACTCACGAATCGATAGACCCGGTCTCCCATGTCGGCCACCATAGTGGAAGTATATCTAGCCAAGGCGTTAAATTGCATACTATACTCTCGGGCACTCATGCTTCCTTGCTTTAAATTCAAGAACCTGTCTGCTCTAGCTCGGCGGACATCGGGTGGCAAGTAATGACGAATAAAGGCATCCACAAACTCTTGCCAAACGGGAGGTGGTGCATTCTCTCCTCTCGATGCCATCCAATTTTTGTACCATAACACTGCCACATCGCGGAGTCTATAAGAAGCCAACTCTATGGATTCGGTCTCGGAGGCATGGATAATCCTTAAAGTCCTCAACATCTCATCAATAAAGTTTTGCGGATCTTCATCCGGTTTCGACCTAAAGAATTCCGGAGGGTTTAAGGTCATACTGTCGCACTAGCTGAACGATCACTTGGGCCCGCATTCTGTCGCTGTGCCTGAGCGGCATCCAATTGTGCCAATAAATGTATAGCCTCGGACACTTGTTGACCCGAAGCACCCGGTGGAGGGATCGGAGCTGAGGATCCTTCTTGCCCCTCTACATTAGGCGAGGCCTCATTTTGCGATTCACCTTCCTCTACATTCGCCGGAGGCTCTCTTTCCGCCCGCTTTTTCGTCGCAGCTTTGCCCTTCTGGGTGGCGGTAGCTTTTCCCTTTGGCAGCATTTTCTGAAATTATAACACACTTTTAGGAGGGATAAAATCCTATGCATGGCTCTATCGCACGATCTCATAAGAAGAAGGATGGTCATTTTCCTAGATGCCCTGTAGCCTCCTGTTTATTGATGTGGCGCGCTACACATCATAAACAAGACTCTACTAGACACGGCTCGTAGACACTCCCTAGGGCGAACTGCTCTGATACCACTTCTGTCACGACCCAGCTAGGGGCCGCGACGGGTACCCGGGACTAGCCACCGAGCACCGCTCGCTATACTGCTTATCCTATCCATTTAGTGCTTCTTTATCCATTTTATACACAATTTATGGAAAAACATAACTTATATAGATGCATAAATACTTATATACCTTGCCTCTCGGCCATCAAAATAATATATATACATATTATTACAACATCTGTGAGACCATCTAACCCACACTGCGTATCTACGAGCCTCTATTGACATACTGTATCTACATAGACGGATCAAGACTCCGTCGTGCCCAAAATGTGCATATATACCAAAAGAATAATCGTAAGCACCTCCGGACGATGGAGTGCTTTCAATCAGCTGACTGCTACTGAGAATCTGGACCAAGCTCACCTCCCTGCCTACCTGTGGGCATGAACACAGCGTCCAAGGAAAGAGGACGTCAGTACGAATATTGTACTGAGTATGAGAGGCATAAACAATGAAAGGAGGCATTAATAATATAGTGAAAACATCAATACGAAACATCGGGGTCTGACTGATAATCATAAAAGAAGTAATGCATGCTGTCTTACTCATACTCATCATCATAACATGTATGCATCATATGCAAGCTGCCCGTCCATATCGGAACGGTGTAATAATCAATAACATTAGCCCGCGTCCAGGCCTCCCGCGTCCGGGGTACCGTCTCGTGCCGTCCACTAGTGGTGCTGCCCATGCCAAAAGGTCATGGTGTATCCGTATCGCTGCCCGCCTTGGCGGTGACTACCCGACCAACTAGGCACGGTGTGATATGCTCATGACATGCTCATCGTAAAATACTCATAATAATATGCTCATCATAAAATATTCATAATAATATGCTCGTCATAAAACACTTACCTTATCAAAATACATACATAAGGCTCGAGGTCAACTTTATCCTATCGGGGTGACGTAAGGTCGTGATTCCCCGATTTCATTATGGAGCAATTTCTGATATTCTGCCTCACCTTGAAGGAACTAGTGTATAAGGTGAGTGTAGGCGATGAATAACCTCATTATCATACTAGCATCATCATATCATATCTCTTACATTATATAGACATTATGGATCTAGACTTTTAGCTTTTCGGACTATAGAAACTCATGAAGAAGATGGGAAATTCGTGCCATAAGATTCATGCCATTAGAAGGAAAGGACTATCCTCACATACCTTAGTCACTTAGTTAAGTTATTGCTCGCTTGTTCGCCTTCGATGTCACGTCGTCACCTTCACGGGATAATATGAATTACATTAGCTAATCGGCTATAAGAACGCATCGCTAGTTCTAGGAAAAATTGGACAGCACTTCCTTTGTTTATACTACTTTTCCCATGTTCTACATCAACTCCGAACATTCACAATACCACTCACAATATCACAATCAACAATCGTCATTTAGTTACTCTTAGCAAAATCCACCACTTTCTTCCAATTAACTCACAATTATGGTTTATAGCTCATCATCATAATTGGCATGCTTCACACTCATTTTATGGTCTACAAGTCATTTACAACATATTCATAACCACAACATTCCAACATTCATGATTCAATTCCACTATCACCCAATTATGTCACTATTCATTCAATAATGACCCATTTCCTATGTTCTTCTACATTTCAAGCATCTAAGCTTTACAATACTTTAAACAACATGGAATGATCATGAAACTCACCTTGGGTGATGGTTGAACAAGCCTTGGAAGATAATACCTCTATAGCACCAAAACCCTACCTCAATCTTCCTTGGATTTCTTGGTTTGGATGACTTCCAATGAAGTTTCATACACTTTACTTCATAGATTTGGTGTTAATGATCCTTGATTTCCTTGGTATTCTTGTGTTTGAAGAGTGTGGAGAATAATCTAGAGTGTTCTAGAGAGAGGGAGAGAAGAATGAAATGAAGATGAAATGAAATGGATCCTTATATTAAAAATATAAAGCTGGCCGAGACACTTTATACGGACCAACATACGGTCCGTACTATTTATACGGACCGTATGTATGGGCGTACATTTGGTCCAGTGGCTGGTCCTCTCCTTGGCCAATTATACGGCCAATTCTACGGCCAGTACAATTTATACGGTCCGTAGGTTGGACCGTATAATGCCCAGTGATTCCGTTTTCGTTCTCGTTGCCTCGTTTGATCTCCGATCCTTATGGAACCTTCTTGGAACTTGTTTAACACCCCAATATCGATCTTAGGGACATCATCACATTTCTCTAACACATCATTATGTCATCATAGACTCAATACTCGAAATTCTTACCCGATACGCAACATATGGTTCCCTTTCCTTAGCAACTTTCTTTCCTTGCATCGTATGCTATTAAAACCTCGTTGAGGGTCATCTAATACCCCTTTCTTACTCGTCAAAACATCGTATACGCTACGTCCTCTGTTAGCCTATTCATTGTACATGTACGGGGATTTTCCGAGGTGTAACACTTACGTCACCCCGACATGGTGTGGTTGTCTTAAGGCCTAATGTATGATCTTAATGCTAATGTACGCTATGACAGTAAAATGATAAATAATACTAACTTGTAATACGACCATAGAATGTATGGCATATCAAGGAATGATAACATGATGCTATGGCAAGTGATGTATAATGGTAATGTGTTATGATTGATGTTGTGATGAGATTTCCACCGCGCCTATATGGCCGGACATGTCACCGCTAATGCGGGCTGCATATGATTCCACCGCGCCTATATGGCCGGGCATGTCACCGCTAATGCGGGCTGCTATGTTTACACCGAGCCGAGAGGGCCGGGCATGATCACCATTAGTGGGCGGCATATGAGGGTTACCCGGATGCGGGTGACGATACAGATGATGATGTGATGATGTATATGATGATGTATGCGATGATGTATGGGGTGTGCTAACATGTATACTATGATTATGTAAAATGTGAGATATGTAAGTAATATGATTGCCTATGACACTTGTACAGGTTATATCTTTGTCTCGGGACCCATGATCTTTCTACTATGCTTGCTTATTTCATTCCTGCCTTACATACTCAGTACAATATTCGTACTGACGTCCTTTTTCTTTGGACGTTGTGTTCATGCCCACAGGTAGACAGGGAGGAGATCTTGCTCCGGATTCTTAGAGGCTGCTAGCTGATTGAAAGCCCTCCATTGTCCCGGAAGTGCCTATGATGATTCTTTTGTGTACAATTGTAGATGTCATCTCATAGAGGCTCGTAGATACTCGATGTGGGTCGTGTGGTTTCATGGCAGGGTCATTATATATATATATATATATATATATATATATATATATGTATTATTTTACTAGCCTAAGGGCTCATGTGTATAAAAGCATTTTGTTTCTAAATGAAAATGGATTCATTTCTTATAAATGATTGTTAATTAAGCCTAAGAAGTAGTAATACGAGCGGTGATCGGTGGTTAGCCCCGGGTACCCGTCGCGGCCCCTAGCTGGGTCGTGACACATGTTATAGGAAACTGTCCATCTCGTGGTAGAGGAGGCCTGGCTCAGCCAATAGGTTCGATCGCAGGTTCTTCATCTTCTGTTTGCCCACCTGGACAAGGTTCTTCTCCAGCCCCAGCAGGTAGAGGTAGGGGAAACGGTCAGGTGTCTGCTTCCGGCAGCAACCAGAATCGTATTTATGCACTTGCAGGACGGCAGGATCTTGAGTCGTCTCCAGATGTTGTGACAGGTATTTTATCCATTTGTTCTTATGATGTCTATGCATTGATCGATCCGGGTTCCACGCTATCTTATATCACACCTTATATTGCTGATAAGTTCGGTATAAATCCCGAATCTTTGTCCAAGTCTTTCTCGGTTTCTACTCCGGTCGGGGAACTTGTTATTGCAATACGAATTTATCGTAGATGTGTGGTTACGATATGTGGTCGTGAAACAGTTGCTGATCTAGTGGAGTTAGAAATGGTGGACTTTGACGCTATCATGGGAATGGATTGGCTAGCCTCTTGCTATGCCAATGTGGAATGTTGGTCCAAAACTGTGAAATTTCAGTTTCCGGGTGAACCAGTTCTTAAATGGATGGGCAATACCCCAACACCAAAGGGTAGGTTTATTTCTTACCTTAAGGCGCGAAAAATGATTTCCAAAGGTTATATTTATCATTTGGTTCGAGTTAGGAGCACTGAAGCGGAACCGCCAACTTTCCAATCCGTTCCTGTAGTTAATGAATTTCAGGATGTATTCCCCGATGAATTACCAGGCCTCCCTCCCGAAAGGGAAATTGAATTTGCGATTGATGTGTATCCGGACACCCAGCCCATCTCTATTCCTCCTTATCATATGTCCCCCGCCAAGTTGTGCGAATTGAAGGTGCAATTACAGGACTTATTAGACAAGGGCTTTATTAGGCCCAGTACTTCTCCATGGGGAGCACCAGTATTATTTGTGCGCAAGAAGGATGGCTCACAAAGAATGTGTATTGACTACCGGCAGCTGAATAAGGTGACTATCAAGAACTAATATTCATTTCCTAGAATTGATGATTTGTTTGATCAGCTACAGGGTGCTAAATGCTTCTCGAAGATTGACTTAAGGTCAGGGTATCATCAGCTACGAGTAAAAGGGTAAGACATTCCGAAGACAGCTTTCCGAACGAGATGTAGGCACTTTGAATTCTTAGTCATGTCTTTCAGATTGACAAATGCTCCTGCGGCGTTTATGGTGCTAATGAACACCATATTCCGACCCTTCTTGGATATTTTTGTTATTATATTCATTGACGACATCTTGGTATATTCTCGTTCGGAGAGGGAACATGCTGATCACCTCCGAAAGGTGTTGCAAACATTGCGAGATCAAAGGTTGTATGCCAAATTTTCCAAATGTGAATTTTAGCTAACTTCAGTGGCTTTTCTAGGCCATATTGTGTCCGATGAAGGTATTAAAGTTGATGATCGGAAGATTGAAGCCGCTAAGAATTGGCCTCGACCAACAACCTCTTCGGAATTCCGAAGTTTCTTGGGTCTTGCTGGATATTCTCGAAGATTTGTAGAGGGATTTTATTCTACAGCAGCTCCCCTTACAAAATTAACTCAGAAGGGGGCCAAGTTTCAATGGTCAGAAACGTGCGACCGGAGTTTCCAGAAATTGAAAGACAAGTTGATATCTGCTCCTATCCTCACCCTTCCAGAAGACACCGAGGGTTACACTGTATACTGTGATGCGTCACACACCGGCCTGGGTTGTGTGTTGATGCAAAATGGTAAGGTGATTGCTTATGCCTCCCGACAACTACGGAAACATGAGCAAAATTATCCAACCCATGATCTAGAGCTGGCAGCAGTGATTCACGCTCTAAAGATACGGCGGCATTATTTATATGGAGTTCATGTCGATATCTATACGGACCATAAAAGCCTTCAATATATATTTAGGCAAAAGGAATTGAATTTGAGGCAATGAAGATGGCTCGAATTGCTAAAGGATTACGCTGCTGAGATCTTATATCACCCCGGCAAAGCCAATGTTGTAGCTGATGCCCTAAGTCGCAAATCAATGGGAAGTCTATTGTATGTGCCAGTAGAAAATTTGGAAATGACCAGAGAACTTCATCGCTTAGCAAATTTAGGAGTTCACTTACTAGATTCGGAAGACACTGGAATTGCTTTACAGAATATATCCCAATTGACTCTTGCCTCAGAAGTAAAGACTCAACAGTATGAAGATTCAGTTTTACTTAACATTAAGGAAGGAGTGCAACAAAATCGGATTTCAGCCTTCGAACTGGATTCAAATGGGTTTCTCAAACATCGAGGTCGTTTGTGCGTTCCAAATGTAACTGGGCTTCGGGACAGGATCATGTTAGAATTTCATTCCTCCCGGTATTTGATTCATCCCGGGTCCACCAAGATGTATCATGACCTCAAGAGATTTTACTGGTGGAATGATATGAAGAAAGATATTGCTAACTTTGTAGCTCAATGCCCCGCTTGCCAATAGGTGAAGATTGAGCATCAGAAACCTAGTAGCTTATTACAAGAAATGGAGATCCTAGCATGGAAGTGGGAAGTGATTAATATGGATTTTGTCACGGGATTGCCCCGTTCTCGCCGCAAATTCGATTCTATTTGGGTGATTGTTGATAGGCTAAGTAAATCAGCTCATTTCTTGCCAGTAAGAACTACCTATACTGCTGAAGACTACGCTAAGCTATATCTTAAGGAGATTGTGCGCCTTCATGGCATTCCGATGTCAATTATTTCAGACAGAGGCGCACAGTTTACAGCAAAGTTCTGGAAATCTTTTCAGGAAGGTCTTGGTACTCGAGTAAATCTTAGTACGGCTTTCTATCCGCAGTCAGTCGGGCAAGCTGAGTGGACTATTCAGACCTTAGAAGATATGTTACGGGCTTGTGTACTGGATTTCCAAGGAAGTTGGGATGATCATTTGCCTTGGATAGAGTTTGCTTATAACAATAGTTATCATGCCAGTGTCAAAATGGCTCCGTATAAAGCTCTTTATGGTAGGAAGTGTAGGTATCCTGCCGGTTGGTTTGAAGTTGGAGAAGCAAATTTATTGGGGCCAGACCTTGTTCATCAAGCTATTGAAAAGGTAAAGCTTATTCAGGAACGATTGCGTACAGCTCAGAGTCGTCAGAAATCTTATGCAGATGTATGACGACGAGAATTAGAATTTCAGGTAGGTGATTGGGTGTTTCTGAATATATCACCTATGAAGGGTGTGATGCGATTTGGTAAGAAAGGAAAACTTAATCCCCGATATGTCGGACCTTATAAGATCATCCGAAGGGTAGGCCAGGTGGCTTATGAATTGGAGCTGCCATCAGAACTGCAAGCGGTTCATCCAGTTTTCTATGTGTCCATGCTTAGGAAGTGTATTGGAGATCCATCCAGAATCGTACCTGTTGACGATATACAAGTTACAGAAAATCTGACATATGAGGAAGAGCCAATTTCTATTCTCGACAGACAAGTTAGCAGACTCCGAAACAAAGACATGGCTTCAGTGAAGGTTCTATGGAGGAGTAAAGATAGAGAAGAGATGACATGGGAAGTCGAAGCAGAAATGAAGTCCAAGTATCCCCATTTATTCCCCGTCACAAATGATACTACTCCGAAAGAATTCTTGCAAGGCTCTGCTACATCTGCAAATCACTTACAAGGTAAGAGTTATATTTAAACCCCTTTTGAGACTCAATAAGATGAAAAATATTATTCTAATTATCGTGTGACCGCGTGTCATTGATTACGGTATCATGTAGGACTTGTGATATGTAGGAGACTAGAGGTTCTCCAATCACGAGAGATACCTTATTAACATTTCGTGGAAAAATTTATTAACCCTCGGGTACTCCAACATTCGAGGACGAATGTTTTAAAAGGGGGGGGGGGAATGTTATACCTCGTAGTCGTGTACGTGAAGTCTATTAGGCGCTAGTTGTTTAAGTCTAGACGTGGAGCATTTATCTCATGGTTACGAGGGTTTGAGTTCATATAATAAGCTATGAAAGACTCTGGGACCAAGCAAATCAAGGAAAATAAGTTTGTCGAAAATTTGAAACAGGATTTTGACTCAACTTTGGAGGGGTATATCTCCATGTATATTAGGAGTTTTAAGCTGTTTCAAGATCCTAAAATGAAGTTCGGCGAGTCTAGTTTCTAATGCAACAAACCTCTCGTCGATAGGTTATCGGAGTATAGAATTATAGACGTTACAAACTGATCTGACAAAGTAGAAAACAGGGCTGCTACAGTACCGCTACAGTACTCCTACAGTGTAGCCGAGCTTAGCTACTATAAAAGGGGTTAATTGTCCAAAACCTTCCAGAAAATTCAGCACACAAAAGGGGCTCTTATACCACCTAGAAGTGAGGATTTTGAGTGATATTTAAGCTACGGAATCTCAATCGAGGTCCGGACAACGTGTAGGCGCACTTATAATTCCGTTTGGTGTTGGATACTAGCTGTTACACACACACACACACACACACACACACACACACACACATATATGTAAGCATACAAATGATTTTATCATGCATTGCATTTTGTGCTACTACCACATGTTCGGTTTTCTTTTGCATATATTAATGTCACATTTTATCTTAATTATTTTGTTGCCCTCCTGCCTTACATACTCAATACGTTTATCCGTACTGACGTCCCATTGCCCAGGACGCTGCATTTCGTGTTGCAGGCTCTGATAGAGTTATCGAGGAGCAACCACGGTAGGATTTTACAGCTTCAGCGGTGTTAGCAAGTACCACTACTCCGGGCTTGCTATCTTTTGGTACTTTTCTGTTAGTATAATATATATGTTCATATGTATACTCTTAGACGCTCATGGACATTGTGGGATATGTAAATATTATGTATGGCCTTGTCGGCCTTGTTTTGGCTTATTGATATTTTTCTGACAGCCTCATCGGCTTCATGATATACTTTATGTTGTAGCGACCTTACCAGTCCGCCTATGTACATATGTGTTGAATTATCGAATATTTCTATGTGAGCCCCTTTTCCGCGAGTAGATGCTCTTTGAGTTATGGTATGTGATGTCCAAGTAACGGTTAAGTCAGGCGACTTCGGCCTACGGGTCGGAGCCTGTCATACTCCTCGTCGGGGGTGTGACATGAGACTGCATATACGAAGACCCTATTCTAGTCTAAATGCAATAGTTTCGTCTATTTATCGTACAATTATAATAATGGTAAATATAGGATTTGTAGTCCTGATAGAATACGGTTACCTTATTAGACTAGGTTAAGGAGGACCATACTTGTATATAAGGAGGTCATTATGATGAATACATAGCAAAAAGAAATCTCTCATTATTCTTGTCTCTCACAAACTCAAACTCTTGTCACTGCCTCAATTTTAACATGGTATCAAAGCTACGTTAGAAAGAACAGAAAACCCCTAAAATAGTGGAAGGTGACGAAAAGGAAGAAAACGAAGATAAAAACAAAGGAATCGCCAGTGAAAAAATAAAACCCAAAGAAAAACAATGTCTCCTTATGACATTACGTCGAATGATAACCCTACAATGTAGTGAAACAAGTTCAATTGTGTCACGACCCAACCCCGTAGGCCGCGACTAGTGTCCGTGCTGGACACCCGTACGTACCCAATAACCCAAACCAGTAAATAAGCAGAATATACAGATACAGAAGCCGAATGACGTTACTAACTGTTGTAGTAAAACAGATATAGCGCGTGGAAGCCGATAAGGCTATCCTAAAACATAGCGACCCAAAACATATACACAACCCACATGTATGTCTACAGACCTCTACGAACAACAATAAAATCATAAGACGAGACAGGGCCCCGTCATACCCCTGAATAACATACATATGTGCAACAGAAGAGTCTGTACCCAAAATATAGGCTCCGGACAAAGGAGCACTCCAAGATAGCAGAATAGAATCCTAAGCGGGCGGATCAGCAAATCGATCGTCTGTACCTGCGTGGCATGAAACGCAGCCCCCGAAGAAAGGGGGTCAGTACGGAATATGTACTGAATATGTAAAGCCTGAAGTACAGAAACAAAATCATAGTCGAAACAGAACTTGCAGAAAATGAGTGTAATATCCAGATTATCAAATGCATATTTCCAAAACATAAAGAACGTATGCAGAAACATATGCCATATCATATCCGGCCCCCGTCAAGGGACACGGTGAACAGAACGTGGTCACCACCCCGACAATGGCGCCACAACACATCATTCTCCAGAATAGGGAATAACTCCGTATCATAACATATCATATCAGATGGTCATATCAAATCATATCATGTCATATCAGAATGTGTGTACATGGCACAGCATACTCCACAACCCATGTACAAGTAAACCTGCCCCCTCACATCGAGGCACGACGAACAATGCAGTGGAATACGCTTGACAACATATCCTGGCCCGGGCTCAGTGAGGGAAACATTGAGGCATCCACGAATGGAGTAGTGAGAAAATAAATGCAACATAAAATACCATATATTTCCAGAGGCTCAACAAGACATATCGAATGACAAATCGAAAGAATGAAATCGGACAAAATCATAGTAAGTGTATTCCGGATGTCATAATAAGTTACGGAGAAATAATCTTTCTGAGGTCGCTCCCATATTCCAAAATAGTTTACAAGACTCACGGGAACTATTAAACAATTGTCCTTTAGTAGATAGAAGGATAGTTAAAACGTTTCATTTTACATGGCTTGGAAATAAGACATTAGTACAATAAGAGACAAGTCGGGAATAGTGGGCCCACCTCGGGTCAACTGAAGGGATGGGCGCAAATTATGTATATTAAGTCTATAGAGTCACCCATGGAGGTCCTAGGGACATTCCCTAATTTTCTAGGCAATTTGTGAAAGCTTACACAATTCTTTCAACAAAACATGCTTATAGGATTCAATTCTATTGAATGAAAAAGGGACATTTTCAAACTCAGTTTTCTATGAACAGAATATCCCCCGAGGCTCAATTTCAGACTTAGTACATCTAGGACATGCCAAGAGAAGGAAAAGGATAGCTTTACATACCTTTTTCGCGTCTTAGGCCTCTCCAAGCTCAATCCCAGTTTTCTCCAAAATCTGCTTTTGGTCACAATTACCAACTATCAATTTCAAGCCTTTAGGACTTGAATCTTAAATTACACTTTTCTACAGAAATTTGGGCAGCATCTCCCCTATAAATACAACATCCCCGAGATTTAACTCGGCTCCAAACATCAACAATCAAACCAACAACAATACCAACAACATCAATAATCGACTAGAAACGCATTCTAACTTAAATAGTCTTCTTTTCCAATAATGCTACAATTTCCAATCTAACTTGCATTTTCAAACCAATATCAACATTTCCATATACATTAACAATCAAGATCACTCCAATTCCATTCGGGAGCATTTCCTCTCTTTTAACATAATGTTTACAATTACCCCAAATTTCCATAAAACCATAATTCTTTCGAAACTTCAAACTTTCAACATAAACGTTCCTAACATATTTTTGTCACCTCGTTTCATTAACAATAATCATGATTTACACCTTAACACTTCATTTTCATAATATCATAAGATCATTCTAAAATGACATAATCTTCTACATTCCATTTCAATACCAACTTAAACCATTTAACCTTCATTTACATGATAAGGATCACAACAACATAACTAACATATTAAACAAAATTAATTCAATTCCATTCTCACTTCCATACCACACGGCCAAATGCACCCATATACACCCACTTTGCAAACTTCCATATTTTCATAATTTCTACTTATTTCTACATGCTACAACACACATATATATATATATTCCAAAGTAAAAGGAGCAAGATCTTACCTTTGTTCTTCCAAGCTTCTTCACTAAACCCACTTGTTAATTTGAAGAAACAAGCTCCCTATCTTCCAAAATAACTACACCAAGTTGTAAAGGACCCTTAAATTAGTAGGATTATCACAAGACAATAATTTTAGAGGCAAAAGTTTGAGGGGTGATTTTTGAGAGCTCATGGCCGAATGGCCTTCAACTATGGCTCTTGGTATTTTGTTTTTCTCCTTATTTGACTTCTTGAAGCTTCTTTGGATAAATGATGAATATATAACCCTTTTTATCTTATTTAGCACATGGGAATTTAATTAAAAACCATGGGTTGGGCCTTGGCCATGTTGTGGCCGGCCACCCCTCTCTATTGGGCTTGATTTTCTCTTCATTTTTTTTGGGCCTAACCCGGTTGGTCCCGAGTTGGGCCTAGCCCACTGACCTTTCGACCTTAAAACGTCCATATCTCCTTGTACCGACGTCACCTGGGAACCCACGACCTATGGTTGGAAAGCTAACTCAATTATCTACAACTTCTATTTCATGGTAATTTTCCAAATTCCAAACTTATAATACCGTTTTTGCCCCTCAAAGTCAGGTCACCCGAAAATGTTTTCTTAAAAATATTCGTTTGGAGGGCTTCCACTTTGATTTGGCCCAAGGGTCCTTCATGAGTTGTGTTTAACTTTACATATGTGATTCATATAATTTGTCACATGTTCTGAAAAAAAATCTTGACGTGTGGGCCCCACCTCAGCTTACAAATAATCCGACGTTCAAAAATACGGGATGTAACATCCTCCCCCCCCTTTAGAACATTCGTCCTCGAATGTTAAATTAATCTTATAGGGTCTTGTAAGCATTTTGGGTAAGGTTCCTCATATGGACAGCACATATAACTTATTCATTAACCAATATAACCAGTTACGGAATTTGAATTACCTGCAGGCACAGGAAACAGGTGAGGTTACTTCTTCTTCATCTCCTCTTCAGCTTCCCAGGTCATCTCCTCCCTGTTATTGTTCCGCCACAGCACCTTAACGAAAGCTACGTCCTTATTACGTAATCTCCTCACCTGGCGGTCGGTACAGTCATGGATGGGGTGTCACATGCACATTTATACCTTTACTACCATTTTGCTTACAAAATATTTCCCAAACGCTTATTCAAACTTACTCTTATTCCCAGGTTGCATTGCTCTATCTTCTTCTTCTCCGGCTTATTTTGCCTTAGTCTCCCCGACTTCTTTAAGGTTTCTAATCACTCCACATATTCTAATTTCCTTTAGGTTGCCCCAAATTTCCCATTCGTCCCTTATTCCCATAATTGTGAAAATTTTTGTTTACTTCCCAGGGGGTCACCCATCCCAGAATTACTCTGGCCCTAGCACGCTTAACCTAGAAACTTTAGTGCATTTCGATACGTTAATGCCGGTATGATTGTACCCAATTCTATTAATTACTAGGAGGGGAAAATATATCACAAAGAAGAGGCTAGATCTGTCAATACACTTATATTTCGAAAAAAACATTAGTATACCTGTATCCGCGTTTGGTAGCGCCTCCGGGTCCTGTCGACTAGTCAAGGCATAGATGCGGTTCGAAGGACCGCTGGAACTGGGAGCTCCGCCACGACCTCTGCCGCGGCCTGCTGATGTCGACGTACCCTGCCCCGCAGGGCGCATGGCTATCGAAGGAGACGATGACCTAGCGACTGATCCGGTAGGCTGCGCTACACCTCCCAAATTACCCTTATACGGACACTCTCTCACAGTATGGCCCTGGCGGCCACAAGAATAACAAGCACCTGTAGCACGGTAGCACTCTCCAGGGCGGTATCTCCCACAATAAGAACACTGAGGCCTGGGTGGCCTCGTCTGACTGGAACTCCTATCTACCCGCGAACCTGAAACCCCGGAGCTCTGGCCTGCTCCTACATACCCTGGGCTATCAAATCTCCTGCCTGAGAACTGCGGAGGTGTGCTCTGTGCTGGCTGGGAAGAATGCCTGCTAGACTGCTGCTACTGCTGAGGCTGCCCACTCCGAAATTCCTCAAAATACCCAGCTGATCTGGCCCTCTTGGGCTGTCTCCGATCCTGGCTCATGTCGGGCCGATGTCCCCTGTGCCGATCCTCCATACCCTGGGCGTGCGCCTGTATACGGGCAATATCCATGCCGGGCTGAGCGGCCATCACCAAACAACTGTCGACCAAATAATGGTCCAGCCCCATAATATACCGGTGCATCCTGTCAGTCATAGTAGCTACCATAGCAGGTGCATGTCGGGCCAATGAGTCAAACTCCAAACTATACTCTCGGACGCTGCGGCCTCTCTGTCCCAGCAATAAAAACTTGTCAGCCCTAGCTCGCCGTAACTCCGGAGGCAGAAAATGGCCAAGAAAAGCCTCAGTAAACTCATCCCAGACTGCTGGGGGAGCATCGTCGCCTCTGGATAACTCCCAAGACTCGTACCAATTAGCTGCTACAGCATACAACCGGTATGAAGCCAACTCAACTGACTCGGTCGCAGAAGCCTTAATCAAGTGTAACGTACGTTGCATATTTCAGATAAACTCCTGGGGGTCCTCCTCGGGCTTTGTCCCGAAGAATTCTGGAGGATTACAGGTCAGGAACTCACGAGCTCTCGAACTGTCACGTCTGTCTGCACGACCATCCCCAAGTCTGTGGCTATGAACCTGCCCTGCTACCAGTCTGGTCAACAACTGGACCGCATCTCTCATAGCCCGATCCTCAGCCCCTGGCTGTGGAGCTGGGAGATCAGGCGCTGGAGCCTCTGGGGATACTGGTGAAGCCGCCCCCTGATCCATAGTGGCAGCGGCTAGTGCTCCAGACTCCTCTGATGATGATGACGAAGCAGAGTCTGCTGGCCGGGGCGCAGTATCACGCATAATCTGAGCAAGGGTCCGAGTAACTTTCTGAGCCCGGCTAGTCTCTCCGGCCGCTGCTGACTTGCCCTTCTGGGCAGCTGTCGCCTTTTTCGGAGGCATGGCTGAAAACAAAACAATTCGTTAGGAAGGAATCATCCTGATAATATCGCTCTATCGCACGATCTAAGATAAGAAGGCAGGGTAGCATCCTAAATGCCCTGTAGCCTCCTGTTTATAGATGTGGTGCACAACACATCGATAAACAAGACTCTACTAGACACGGTCTGTAGACATTCCAAGAACCAAACCGCTCTGATACCACTTTTGTCACGACCCAACCCCGTAGGCCGCGACTACTGTCCGTGCTGGACACCCGTACGTACCCAATAACCCAAACCAGTAAATAAGCAGAATATACAGATACAGAAGTCGAATGACGTTACTAACTGTTGTAGTAAAACAGATATAGCGCGTGGAAGCCGATAAGGCTATCCTAAAACATAGCGACCCAAAACATATACACAACCCACATGTATGTCTACAGACCTCTACGAACAACAATAAAATCATAAGACGAGACAGGGCCCCGTCATACCCCTGAATAACATACATATGTGCAACAGAAGAGTCTGTACCCAAAATATAGGCTCCGGACAAAGGAGCACTCCAAGATAGCAGAATAGAATCCTAAGCGGGCGGATCAGCAAATCGATCGTCTGTACCTGCGTGGCATGAAACGCAGCCCCCGAAGAAAGGGGGTCAGTACGGAATATGTACTGAATATGTAAAGCCTGAAGTACAGAAACAAAATCATAGTCGAAACAGAACTTGCAGAAAATGAGTGTAATATCCAGATTATCAAATGCATATTTCCAAAACATAAAGAACGTATGCAGAAACATATGCCATATCATATCCGGCCCCCGTCAAGGGACACGGTGAACAGAACGTGGTCACCACCCCGACAATGGCGCCACAACACATCATTCTCCAGAATAGGGAATAACTCCGTATCATAACATATCATATCAGATGGCCATATCAAATCATATCATGTCATATCAGAATGTGTGTACATGGCACATCATACTCCACAACCCATGTACAAGTAAACCTGCCCCCTCACATCGAGGCACGGCGAACAATGCAGTGGAATACGCTTGACAACATATCCTGGCCCGGGCTCAGTGAGGGAAACATTGAGGCATCCACGAATGGAGTAGTGAGAAAATAAATGCAACATAAAATACCATATATTTCCAGAGGCTCAACAAGACATATCGAATGACAAATCGAAAGAATGAAATCGGACAAAATCATAGTAAGTGTATTCCGGATGTCATAATAAGTTACGGAGAAATAATCTTTCTGAGGTCGCTCCCATATTCCAAAATAGTTTACAAAACTCACGGGAACTATTAAACAATTGTCCTTTAGTAGATAGAAGGATAGTTAAAACGTTTCATTTTACATGGCTTGGAAATAAGACATTAGTACAATAAGAGACAAGTCGGGAATAGTGGGCCCACCTCGGGTCAACTGAAGGGATGGGCGCAAATTATGTATATTAAGTCTATAGAGTCACCCATGGAGGTCCTAGGGACATTCCCTAATTTTCTAGGCAATTTGTGAAAGCTTACACAATTCTTTCAACAAAACATGCTTATAGGATTCAATTCTATTGAATGAAAAAGGGACATTTTCAAACTCAGTTTTCTATGAACAGAATATCCCCCGAGGCTCAATTTCAGACTTAGTACATCTAGGACATGCCAAGAGAAGGAAAAGGATAGCTTTACATACCTTTTTCGCGTCTTAGGCCTCTCCAAGCTCAATCCCAGTTTTCTCCAAAATCTGCTTTTGGTCACAATTACCAACTATCAATTTCAAGCCTTTAGGACTTGAATCTTAAATTACACTTTTCTACAGAAATTTGGGCAGCATCTCCCCTATAAATACAACATCCCCGAGATTTAACTCGGCTCCAAACATCAACAATTAAACCAACAACAATACCAACAACATCAATAATCGACTAGAAACGCATTCTAACTTAAATAGTCTTCTTTTCCAATAATGCTACAATTTCCAATCTAACTTGCATTTTCAAACCAATATCAACATTTCCATATACATTAACAATCAAGATCACTCCAATTCCATTCGGGAGCATTTCCTCTCTTTTAACATAATGTTTACAATTACCCCAAATTTCCATAAAACCATAATTCTTTCGAAACTTCAAACTTTCAACATAAACGTTCCTAACATATTTTTGTCACCTCGTTTCATTAACAATAATCATGATTTACACCTTAACACTTCATTTTCATAATATCATAAGATCATTCTAAAATGACATAATCTTCTACATTCCATTTCAATACCAACTTAAACCATTTAACCTTCATTTACATGATAAGGATCACAACAACATAACTAACATATTAAACAAAATTAATTCAATTCCATTCTCACTTCCATACCACACGGCCAAATGCACCCATATACACCCCCTTTGCAAACTTCCATATTTTCATAATTTCTACTTATTTCTACATGCTACAACACATATATATATTCCAAAGTAAAAGGAGCAAGATCTTACCTTTGTTCTTCCAAGCTTCTTCACTAAACCCACTTGTTAATTTGAAGAAACAAGCTCCCTATCTTCCAAAATAACTACACCAAGTTGTAAAGGACCCTTAAATTAGTAGGATTATCACAAGACAATAATTTTAGAGGCAAGATTTTGAGGGGTGATTTTTGAGAGCTCATGGCCGAATGGCCTTCAACTATGGCTCTTGGTATTTTGTTTTTCTCCTTATTTGACTTCTTGAAGCTTCTTTGGATAAATGATGAATATATAACCCTTTTTATCTTATTTAGCACATGGGAATTTAATTAAAAACCATGGGTTGGGCCTTGGCCATGTTGTGGCCGGCCACCCCTCTCTATTGGGCTTGATTTTCTCTTCATTTTTTTTGGGCCTAACCCGGTTGGTCCCGAGTTGGGCCTAGCCCACTGACCTTTCGACCTTAAAACGTCCATATCTCCTTGTACCGACGTCACCTGGGAACCCACGACCTATGGTTGGAAAGCTAACTCAATTATCTACAACTTCTATGTCTTGGTAATTTTCCAAATTCCAAACTTATAATACCGTTTTTTCCCCTCAAAGTCAGGTCACCCGAAAATGTTTTCTTAAAAATATTCGTTTGGAGGGCTTCCACTTTGATTTGGCCCAAGGGTCCTTCATGAGTTGTGTTTAACTTTACATATGTGATTCATATAACTTGTCACATGTTCCAAAAAAAAATCTTGACGTGTGGGCCCCACCTCAGCTTACAAATAATCCGACGTTCAAAAATACGGGATGTAACAAATTGAAGGGTGAGAATTATGAAGAATGGGCAAAACCATGAGGACAGCCCTAAGAGCAAGAAAGAACGGCTTCGTCGACGGTATGGTCAAGAAGCCAGATGAGGAGTTTTTGGACTTGGAAGATTGGTGGACTATAAACTCACTGTTGGTGTCGTGGATTAGCAACACCATAGAACCAATGCTTCGCTCAACAATTTCATATAAAGAGGAAACAGAAGACTTGTGGAAGAGCATCCGAGAGTTGTTCACCGTTATTAACGGCCCTCAGATGCAACAACTAAAGACAGAACTTTAGGAGTGCAAGCAGAAGGGAAGGACAATAGTGGATTACTAAGGAAAACTTACTAAGTTGTGGAAGAATTGGAAAATTACGAACAAATTCTAACTTGTATGTGCGTAAAGTACACGTGCAATCTAGGAACGAACTTAGAGGCCAAAAGAGAAGAAGAAAAAGTGCATCTTTTCCTCATGGGATTAGATGAGGCGATGTATAGCATAGTGAGGTCGAACATATTGGCCCAGGAACCATTGTCATCATTGAACAAGGTCTATTCGAAGCTAGTACAAGAAGAGCATATGAGACGAATTGCACAAAAAAAGAAGGACCGGTGTGAAACCACAGCCTTTGTCGTGCAAAAGAGAAACCCTTATCGGGGCCAAGGTAAAGGGAAAAAAGATGGTAGCTTCTGCACATATTGCAAGAGATCCAGACACGTTGTGGATGAAGGCTTTCGACTCATTAGTTATTCGGATCGGTGGTCGGGAAATAAAAAAAGAGACAGATAAAAATGAGGTAGAGGACGCGAACAACAACAACAACAACAACAATAGAGGGGTGGACTGGGATTCAATCACGGAAAAGGCAACCACTGAGCCAACGTTGTGGTAGCCAAAGAAGGAATTCAGGCGAAGACTGAACCGGCCTCAGAAAAATCATCCTGGATTATTGACTCCAGTGCTACCAACCATGTGACAGGTAATTCGGAGGAACTGAGCAATCAACGGGACATTCCTAAGTGTCTGGTTGGACTTCTGGATAGAAGTAGCTCAGTGGCCACGAGAGATGGAACAACCATGCTAAATTATAGGATATGGTTGAAGGATGTTCTTTACGTTCCAATATGCAATTTAATTTATGTGTCACAACTTGTTGATCATTTAGATTGTAATGTAAAATTTAATAAAATTATGTGTGCTATACAGGACCCTACCATGAGGAAGATGATTGGAATGGGCGAGTGTCGAGGTGGACTTTAATAGTTTCGGAATGTGCCGTGGATACGAGCTATGAAGGCAGAGGCAGTTGATTAGTTCGATCGTTGGCACAAACAGTTGGGTCATATTCAGCACAAGTAACGAAGTTAATTACGGCATTAAGCCTAAAAGAGAGAAGTATTAGATTGGATAAAGAATGCGATATATGCCGAGGGGCAAATCAAACAAGGAGTGTTTTTCCTTTAAGTGACAATATAGCGTTAGATGTTTTTGAGATGATTCATTGTAATTTATGGGGACCATATAAAACTCCTTCCTCATGTGGTGCTTCATAGTTTTTTACTATTATAGATGATCGTTCGCAAACCATGTGGATCTTTCTTTTAGTTGATAAGAAAGAAGTGTCTCAAAACCTTGAAGAATTTCTTCACCTTGGTGAATAGGCAGTTTGGTAAATGGGTGAAGATATTTAGAAGTGATAACGGAATATAGTTCACTTGTATGAAGAATTACTTCTTCAAACATGGAATTCTTTCCCAAGTGTCTTGCACAGGAACACCCCAACAAAATGGAAGAGTCGAGAGAAAACACCGTCACATTCTCAAAGTAGCATGAGCACTGTGATTTCAGGGTCACTTTCCGATAAATTTTGGGGAGAATGTGTTTTAACTATGGGATATTTAATCAACAGAATGTCGTCTTTGGTTTGAATGGAAAAACCCCCTATGAAATTTTATACGGGGAGGCGCCTCAGTATGATCAACTTAGGGTGATAAGGTCTTTGTGTTACGCGCACACAAAGGGAAGAACAAGTTACAAGTTTGAGAGCCGGAGTGGTAGGTGTGTTTTCTTAGAATACACATATGGAAAGAAGGGTTGGAGATTGTTTGACTTGGAGAATAATGAATATTTGGTCTCAAGAGATGTGGACTTATACTATACTAAGTACTCATTTGTTATAGGATCGAGTAACTCGGTAGACATCATAGAAGCGATCCCGAACAAAGGAGAGTCTATGGGAAAAAGTCTTCTGAATGTAGACAAAACGGAGGAAAAAAGAAACTAACACACCGTAGAGGAAGACCAGAAAGTTAATGTGGGTAAGGACAAAATTCGAAGAAATGAAGTCAGGATACCGGTTACTGAACCTACGAACCAGCCAGATTTAAACAGGACAGATACCGATTTAATAGAAATATATGAAGGAATTGCAGACAAAAGGGTTCTGGACTGCCGAAATACGGCCGGATAAGCAAATGGGTCGAGGTAAACGTTAGAAGCATGAATCGATTCGGTTGCGTGACTACGTCACTGAAACATTCTGGAAACAAAGTCCACCAACTCGTCCAAATGATCCTCAGTAACCCTCAGATGCTTCTTATTCTATAGCTCACTTTACATCATGTGATAATTTTTCTTCGAAACACCAAAGTAATCTTGAAGCAGTTACCACCGGACACAAGCCAAAAATCTTCTCGGAGGCAATGAAAACGGGACAATGGTGGAAATCCATGCAGCAAGAGATTAAAACATTGAAGGATAATGGAAAATGGACTCTAGAAACTTTTCCACCGGATAAGAAAACACTGGGATGTAGATGGGTGTATAAGATCAAGTACAGCTCTGACGGCACCATCGAGCGATATAAAGCTCATTTGGTTATTTTCGGAAATGAACAGGAAAAAGGAATTTACTACAATGAAACTTTTGCTCCAGTTGCTAAGGTAGTAATGGTTCAGACCTTATTGGCAGTTGAATCTGCACAAAATTGGGAGTTGCATCAGATGGATGTTCATAATGCTTTCTTACACGGTGACCTCACAAAGGAAGTATATATGAAATTGCCACCGGACTTCCATGTTCCTAGTCCGAGAAACATGTGTCGACTCCAAAAAATCTTTGTATGGATTGAAGCAAGCTCCACGGTGTTGGTTTGTGAAATTGTCAAGCGCTTTGCTAAAATATGGGCTCAAACAGTCATATTTGGACTACTCTCTGTTCACTATGCACCAGGGAAGTATGCTGCTCAACGTGTTAGTCTATGTGGATGACTTGATTATCTCCGAAAATGACCATAATGCCATTGAACGGTTCAAACACTATCTCCGCACATGTTTCCACATGAAGGATTTGGGCCCTCTGAAGTGTTTTCTAGGAGTTAGAGTTGAACGCGGGCCAACCAGATTGTTTCTTTGCAATGGAAATATGTCTTGGATATAATTTTTGAGACCAGATTATTAGGAGATAAACTCATCAACACTCCTATGGAACAAAATCATGGTTTGGCATTCGCCAGATAAGCCAATTTGGGAGATCCAGAACCATACAAAATTTGGTCAGAAGATTGATATATCTCAGATTTACACGACCAAAGTTATCATATTGCGTGCAAGTTTTGTCCCAGCTCATGCAGCAACCAAAGGAACAACACTGGAATGTGCCTCTTCGTGTGGTGCATTACTTGAAGAAGAACCCAGGACAAGGCATAGTGATGAGAAAATATTGTGATCTCCGATTATATGAATTGTGTGATTCGGACTAGGCCGAATGTCCGTTGACCCGAAAATCACTTACCGGATGGTTTATCTCACTCGAAAATTCGTCCGTGTCTTGGAAAATCAAGAAGCAACATATTGTCTCCCGCTCGTCAGCTGCTGAATACCGGTCGATGGCAATTACCGTCTGTGAATTGAAAATGTTAAAGGGAATTTTTTCATATTTGGCCGTTGAAAGTCTCCGGTGATATTGTATTGTGACAGTAAAGCAACTTTGTATATTGCCCAAAATCCGATGTTTCATGAACGGACTAAACACATTGAAGTGGACTGTCACTATGCCCGGGACGCAATCCAATCAGATACAATATTCCTAGTCATGTGTCAACCAGTGCGCAATTGCCGATATGTTTACAAAGGCTTTGGAAAAATCTCAGCATGAATATTTACTTGGCAAGTTGATCATTTGAGACCCTCATACTCCAACTTGAGGGGGGTATTGAGATCAGATATACGAAGACCCTATTCTAGTCTAATTGTAATAGTTTAGTCTATTTATCATACAATTGTTATTACGGAAAATGTAGGATCTGTAGTCGTATTAGAATAGGGTTACCTTATTAGACTAGGGAAAGGAGGACCTTACTTGGATATAAGAAGGTCATTATGATGAATACAAAGCAGAAAGAATTCTCCCATTATGCTTGTCTCTCCCAAATTCTCATCCCTGCCTCAATTTTAATAATAACTTGGGCCAGATGAGCCAATTTTTAGGATATGATAACACACGTGTATTTGTTTCCATGATCAGCATATGGAACTTCCTTGGCCATATTGGGGGTGGATACTTTCTGAATAAATTGTCATGTACATGACATTCACTTCTCACTTGTCATGGCATTAGCAGAAGTTTACATGAATGATAAAATCTAATAAAGATTGGGGAAAGGGCCAAAAATACCCGTGAACTATTAAAAAAAATCAAATTTACCATCCGTCACGTTCTTGGCTAAAAAATGTCATCGTTATTAGGTTTTTGCTAAAAACAAATACCTTCCAACTAGCCAAATAGCTCAAACATACCTTTTTGAACTATTTGGCTAGTTGGAGGGCATTTTTAGCCAAAAATATAACAGTGAGGGCATTTTGAGTCAAAATGTAACGGACGGTAAAGTTAACCTATTTCGAATAGTTCAGGGGTATGTTGGAACTACCGTGTTCTTTTGACAACAGGGACTATGCCTATCCGAGACATGCAACCATGGTTGTTGCTCAAGTCATAATGTCCGTTAGGCATTTCTTCTTTGCTATGGTTGGCATGGAGCTATGCATATTTGTACTCTTTTGGTTGGGCTTGGTTATGGAGCTCATTGGGTGATTGTGCGACTGCAGCTTCCAAATTGTTTGGCTTAAGAAATTTGGGGGCTTTGTACAATTTCCTAACTCTTGCAAACCCTGTTGGTTCAATGGTGTTCTCAGTAGTTATCGCTAGTAGTCTATATATGAAATGGAAGATGCAAAGCAAGCTCAAGAGTATCACGGCACCCGATCAAATTTGGCATCAATTTTGTATAGCTAGCTTTCTTGCTGTAGATGAACCTCTAAAGTGTGACGGTCCTGTATTTTCTGCTCCAATTTCCAAAACATCAGCAAGTTGATTGGCTTCTCTGAAGCAATGCTGAATTGCTATTATTCTCTTTGCAAATTCCCCCAATTCCAGTAGCTCCATCGTCATTTTTACTGCCATCAACATCCAGATTTACCCAAGATAAAGGGTGTCTTTCCCATATCACTATAATACATTATATGCTCGGAGATAATACCATTTTTTTATTGCAAATACCATATCAGTCCGAATGCCACACTTTATTAACTTTGCTCTTGGAAAGGATCCATTTGAAGTGATTAAGAATTTGGCATGGGATTCTCCTAGTAGAGCACTTAGAAATTCCATAACGCACACCACACCTGGCCTGCTACACCTCCTAGCATATTATCATTGGTGTCACCTGGGAGGAAAGTTTGGCGTACACTATTTTTTGGCTTGAAATTCCACCATCTCGATAGCATAGTTCTGATAGGGACATCTTCCCATCTTAATCCCAAAGGGATGCCGAACCTTTTCCATATCAGAGAAGCCACTTCAATAGCAACATGCTCCTGCATGAATGATGATAAATAACCTTCTGATGATCCCTGAGGATGTAAAACAGCCAGAGATGGACTAAGATATCATTCACCCGAAGGCTAGTCAAATACAACTCTGTTCTCCCCTCTGAGCACTACTATAGATGCACTACATTGGAATACTTGATGTTCTTTACCAAAACCAGAGTTGATCTATAACAAAACAAAACTTAGTCTTCTCCATAGCCATTCAAATTAATGAAAAACAACTGATTTTACTAAGATATGAATTCCTGAAATTGCCCTGCCTCTATGCCTTTAATGTTTAGAATATGGTCATTAGGAACAGGAACCATCATTTTCCTATATATCATTTCACGAAGTCCTTGGGCTTTCCTTTATTCTATTAATACTCGGTGACATAGAAAAATCATCAATCCCATTGTGACAAAGGGAGGTATCATAACATAGTCCAAATCACGATTATGAGAAGCTCTTTTACCCTCCTAATAATGAGATATAGGTATAGCAAAGGACTAGTCAGGAGACTTTAGTCAATTGTGACAGAGGGAGGTATCATAACATAGTCCAAATTACGATCAGGAGTAGCTCTTTTACCCTCCTAATAATGAGATATAGGTTTAGCAAAAGACTAGTGAGGAGACTTTAGTCAAGCTTTTGAAACTATTTAAGCAATAAATCCAACAGGAAACAAGATCATACAAGATATATTCTAACCTATTGTTTGTGCCATTTGATTCCAAGATATATACATCTAACTGCACAAATAATTGGTAATCTCTTGTTTGGTACACTTTAACCTTCAACTTACTTTTTTACTTTTCTTTTATGTCCTTTTTTTCTTGGATAGTTAAGCCTTATCTGTCAAAGTGCGTCTGTGTATCAAAATGATGTCAAGCACATTCACTCAATTAATCAAATATGAATTTTTACTCATAAAAGTAACTAAATAAACTAATATGAACCTGTAAGAACTTAAAATGTAAGTATAACCAAAATTAGTATAAAACTTAAAATGTAAGTAAAACCAAGATTAGTAAAAATAAAGTTTGTCCTGAGCATGTCACCTAACATCTTGAAATAATTTTAGAAAGACGGAGATCTTTGAGATATCTCCGGGAGGGTTAATGGCAATAAAAGGAAGTTCGATCAAATTTAGCATCATATCAATAAGGAGAAGCAGAAAAAGAATAAAGATACCTTTAACAAAAACTTCACTAACACATGCTAATTGTACAAAGAAATCATTCAAACCTCAACCTGGAACTTTTATCAAAAGAAAGCCCAATAAGTAAGAATAACAATCCAATTAAATTCCATCATATAACGGATTTATAACAAAGAAGAAAAAATCTTTACCCTCAAACAACTACGAGCACCCTTGACCCAGTAGCTCGAGGCTTTTTGTTCGGAAGAACAAAATCAAAAATAAATAAAAAGAACAAACCTCATTACACTGATTGGCTATTTTGCAAGAAAGGCAGACATGTTCCTGATATATAACTATCTCCCAGGAGGTAACTTGGGAAAATTTATACAGGACAGAGCCAAATAGAGCCTTTGACTTTAAAGTACTACATAAGATTACCCTAGAGATTGATCTTGCAATTGTTTATCTCCATTATCAATGTGTCCCGTATATTCTCCACCGTGATTTAAAGTCAAATAATATATTGTTGGACAATGAACTCAATGCTTATTTGTTTTTGGGATGTCAAGGATCATAGGAACAGAAAACTGCATAACCACCACAAATGTTGCAGGACCTTTCGGGTATGTAGCACCAGAATATGCTCTAACATGTGGTAGCTTACTGATTTTTGGAGAACTGTAAAATTGATTTAGCTTTGATCATTTTAATCTATTTAGCTAGTTATAATCATTTTTTGCGAATTCGTTTTTTTTTTTTTTTTTTTTTTTTTACTAATGCTGAGATATGTATCTCGACTTGAAAGAATCTTTGTACAAACCACATGTTAGAGCATATTCTGGTGCTACATACCGAAAGTTACTACAACGGCTGTGGTTGTGCAAGTTTCTGTTCCCATGATCCTTGACAACCCGAAATTCGATAAATAAGCCTTGAGGTCATTGTCCAATAATATATTACTTGGCTTAAGATCACTGATATTTGACACAAATATCATGTTTTGTGTCATTTTACATCCTACTCTTATGACTTTTATCGCTTAATTCATGAATGCAATCGTCGTATTTGAACTTATGTCGTTATATTTCATGTGTATAGGTGCGACGATGACAAATGATGGAAAACTATGCTTAAAGTGATTGAGTTTGGAGCATATGACGAGTAGACGAGGTGACGAGTCGAAGACCACAAAGGACGAACCAAAAGGAAAATAATTCGACTGAAGGGTCCGCTTTTCTTCCGCATCGCGTGAAGAAAGCGGACAAGACCAGCCAGGCAATATCATCAGGCGATCCTTCCGCGATGCGGAAGGAAAGAGAGAAGCCTCAGTACTCTGCGCGATCCTTCCGCGATGCGGAAGGAAAGCGGGGTTCTGCGAGAGTTGTCCCGATTCGACTAGGATTTGGATTACTTATGTTTTGTTTTTTTACCCTAGACTATATATAGACGTTTTAAAAGCTGAGAACGGTGTGCTGGGATTATTCAAAGACTTGTAAGCCACCGTTCTATTTTTCTCTCTCTAGGTTTGTTTTATTTTTCATCTTTTTTTAACCCTAGATTATTCATGAATTCTTTTGTCTATGATCGAATCATGAGTAGCTAAACTTCTTAATTCTAGGGTTGTGGCGAAAGACTTGAAAGTTGGTTTGATGGCAATTATTATCTATTGATTTTCCATATTTTGGGTTGCTTATTTATTCTTGATCTCAATTGTTTGATTATCTGGCCAATAGTTAGACATTATCTGTGGTGCGCGAGTTGAACTTGAGAAAGGGAATTCACGTACGTAATAAGAATAAATAGAGTTTTTTCGATTTAATCGTTTTGCTACTGAGGATAAAGATATGCCCTTTAGCCCTACTTAGTTGAATATGAAGAAATAAATGTGTTCTTGTTACCTCTGATGACCATAGAGATATAGGCGTTATAGTAACATCTACAGGCTTGTGAGTAGTTCGAGAGAATATCATAAAGTATAATTAACCCGTCAACTAGTAACCCAGGAAATAAAATAGGTGAAATTGTCTGAAGATCAACTGGATTGTCGAAAGTCATGACCCTAGATCTTTCTCTCATCTGATAATTCTTACAATCTTTGTCAAGCTAGTCCCAGTCACAAAAACACCCATCACAAATTGTTTACTTTTTAGTTTTAGTTTAGTACAACAAACATCTTGATTTTCACTTTCTTGAATAGTTTCATTCGAATTTGAATTAGCTCAACAGTAGAATCTAAGTCTCTGCGGGATCGATATCTGGACTTAACAGTCTATATTACTTGTACGACCATGTATACTTGCGTGTGCGTTTGGGAGCAACAATCACAGTGGATAATATGCAGGACGCACTGATCATGGAGATAGGCAATTACATGAGCGATGCCTAGCGCAATATTGTGTAGCACTTTAAAGTCGAAGGTACTATTGGCTCTGTCCTAAGTAAATTTCTCCAAGTTACCTCTGATGAGTCGTGAAATTACGCGATATTCGATGCTAATGCCTTAAGTTTTTGTGACTCTTTAAGCACTTTTGTTGTTACTTTTTGTGTTTTTATGTTGTTTTGTAGGAAAAGATGCCCGGAGAGCATAAAAGAGCAAAATGGATCAAAATGGACCAAAATGGAAGAAAATAGAGCAAAACAAGCCAAGATAGCTGAAATGAACCAGAGCACCACCTGCGAATCGCAGGTACTGCATGTGAGTCGCACGTGGTGCAGCATCTGTTGACAGAGAATGGCCAAATAAAATAAGACAATGATGCGACACATGCGACACCACATGTGACTCGCATGTGGAACCCGCGAGTCGCATCCTGTGTCGCAGATGCTGCACCTCGGCTGGTTTATGAGATATTGGTGCTCTATCCAGTTTTATGTGTTCTAGAAGTGATCGGAAGAAACCAAGTGAAAAGAAAGTCAAAAAGAGGCCAAACTGGACATTTTTGCAAAACTGTCAAAACTGGACAGTTTTGCAAAAACGGGACAGATTTGCAAAACTGAAACTTTGGGGTTTATTTTGTCATTGTTTGGACTTGGAAAAATTGGGAAACATAAAAGGAAGACTTGGGGGGAAATCAGATCATCTTTGGCAGTTTTTCATCAAGTTTGGAGACTAGTTTTTACACCACACTTTGGGGTTAAAGATTTGAAGATTTGGTTGAGTATTTCTTAAACCTTTAATTCATTTCTTCAATTCCTTGCTTTGTATTGTATATCTAAGTGTGTAGCTTTCTATTCCATAACTTGAATCTCGTTTATGAAAGTATTCTTGATTAAAGTTTGGTTTGAAACTCTTGTTATGCTTATGTATTGAATGATTCTTATTGCTATTGAAGTGGGTCTTTGTTGATTTGATTAATCTCGTTCTTGAATGTTTCCAAAGGGATTACCTAACCCTAGGACTCACCCATTTACTTAGATTGAGCTCGGAAGAGGAAATCTAGGTTGGGAAAGATTAATTAACAAGAATTTGGGTCATTAAACTCATCTAATAACTTGAGCTCGGAAGAGGATAGTTACTTGAGGTTAAATTGATTGTACCTAATATCACACTCTAAGGCTTGGAAAAGCTTAGAGTGAAATTCATTGATTTGGTTGGAAGACTTTCAATGAGATTTTAGATATCATTATCTATCAACACAAATCCGCTCTTAGTTGTAAAATCGTAAAATACGTTGGATCGTTACTTGAGTGTAATCTCCTATATTATCCATGCTTGTGGCCATTGATCATTTACTCGCTTTCTAGGTTAGTTTACATTTCCGCATTAGTCATAATTTTCTCAAACAAAAACCAAAATATTATCTATCGTTTGGCTTTAGCGTAGTTGGTGAAAGTTCCTTACTTTCTTAATCGCCTAGCATATTGTTCCCTATGGGATCGACCCTGACTCATAGTTGGATAAATATATTGCATACGACCGTGTACACTTTCTCTTTGAGGAGTGTATTTGGACGTTATCAACCTCCTGGGAGATAATTATATATCAGGAATATGTAGCCTCGCTTGCAAAATAGCCAATCACTATAATGAGATTGGGATGACTAATGTTTCTAAGGCTACAGATCTCAGCATGGAACTGGGGAACCCCTTAGCATCTTTCAACCAATAACCTCTTTACTGCCGGTATAAGTCCAAAGGATATTTCAGCTTTGTATGTGAACCAAAAATACCATTACACTGTAAGAAATTTCCATGCTGAGTTAGAAGTAGAAGCACGCGAAAATATGGGTTTAAGATGAATAATGACACAGAAATAGAAATAGAAATAACGAAGAGCTAAGTTTCTTGAACTCTTCATGTTCGGTGTCGCACCCTAAACTCTATTCAAACTGTTTTTGTGCTCTTTTTAAAGTACACAAAAACAGTTTTTTGGAAATGTAATTTTAGAAATAAGTGGAATTTTTATATTAATCGAATATTTCTTCTTTTTAATATTTGAAAAATACTTTTTTGGCGATTCGAATTTTTTAATATTACTAGTTTTATTTTATTTGGACTATTGTCTATTTCTGGAGTAACTTTCTTTTTCTCTTTTGTAATTCTAGCTACCAATACACAATCACAAGCATCAGCGACCAATACACTTAACGAGATGATCTATAACCCACCAACAACCAGCACCCACTACTACCAATCACCTCCACCATCATGGGCACTACAGTCGCAAACCACAACCACTACCACTATCATTATTATCAACCACCACGACACCACTGCAAAATACAACTACCATCCACAGCTGGTGGCCACTACCAGCAACACCTCCACCATCACAATTATCATCGCCAACCACATCATCCCTACTGCTTCTACCGCACAACCACCACAAACATTTACCACAAACCACCATCTTTCAACCTAATATTAATTTGGATTTTATATTTATTAATTTTAATTAAAAATAAATTATTCCAATCAAATGTTGAGAAAAAAGTCTTACTCATTCATTACTTAGATCTAGATCTACATATAACATGTTAATACTCAATAAAATGTGTATGCAAATGCAAACTTTTTAGTCTCTTAAAAAAAAAATAAGAACGGTGTCACGTCCTTAGTCTTCAACTAAGCGCACGTGCGGCACTTGACAACTCGCTCACGTTCTTGCACAACTTGCTCACGATCTTGCTATGCCAAGTCAGCCTAGATTACTACACTTAAGATGGCTAAGGGAATAGTAATTAAGAAAGACAAGAGAAATTTGCTAGAAGGAAGCTTTTTATTATAGAACACTTGTTTGATTTTTGCTTGATGGTTTACAAATGAATGACCCTCCCATTTATACTACGCACCTAGGGACTAATATGTAAATAATAATTATTGTACAAGTCCCTACATATTTACAAATAAGACCCTCTTCTAGAAATCTCTACACAACTAGATTATTTCAAGGACTTTCCATGCAATTCCATAAAGCTCTAAGGTCTTCCATGAGAAATCTTCATATTTCTCTAGAACCTTCTTACATAAGCTAGCCTCCTTTCCATGTAAGCATCCACATAAGCTTCCTACATGGCAAAAATAGTTCCACGTGGCTCCTAGGTGGCATGATGACGTGGCGGGTCATCACAACGGTCTCTAAATCAAAATCCTATCTGCATATGAACTCTCCAAAACTAACTTGATGTGAATTCTCACTTTCTCCTACTTTAAGCTACTCACACGATCCAGAAAATAAAAAAATAAAAAGAAAGAGAAAAAGGAGAGGGAGAAAAATATATGCTTTGTGCTACAGTTCTTAACACACATAAAATTAAGAGCCTGTTTGGCCTAGCAGTTTTGACGGCAAAAGCGTTTTTTTTTTTTTTTTTTTTTTTAGAAAAAGCACTTATTTTGGATATTTGAACTATTTGGCTTATTTTGGATATTTGAACTATTTGGCCAATTAGTAAAACTGCTTTCAAGACAAAAATATCCCTGCCACAAATACTTATTTATTTACCAAGTATATCCCTCATTAATCCATTAATTTCTAATCAGTACTTCTTTGTGTTGGATTTTAATTTGTGGAATAATTTTGAATTTTGTTTTGGTTGTACTTTTTTAGTAGATTTAAATCATCGTGTTGATATTATATCAAAATTTAATAATTATTGTTTATTTATCTATGTATTATATTAATAGAAAATTTTAAAAGTATGTATTATTAAATTTTAATTAAATAAAAGTAAAAACTTAATTTAAGTCTTCCATAATAGATATTTAAAATAATTTCTCTGTATAACAATCTTAATAGTAAACGTTCATTGATACTTGTCCTTTTTCGTAATTTGACACTCAAAAGCACTTTTTTTAAGAAGATTAGTCAAACACAATCTGTTTATTAAAAGCAGTCAAAAGCACTTTTCAAATGAATTATCCAAACACAAACTGCTTCTCATCAAAAGTACTCTTTTTAAAAGCACTTTTTAAAAAAACACTTCTCAAAATAAGCAGTTTCTAGCCGATAGGCCAAACAGGTTCTAAACCAATCATCTTAAAGGTAGCTTTTGCTCTAAACTTGATTACCCATGATCTTAACTTCTTCCACACCACATATAAATTAAAACAAGAATTCATGAGAAATTCATAAATATTATACATTTTGTAACTTTCCAGACTTGCAAAAAATACTATTCAAAAAGAGAAAAAAAATTAAAGATCTAGGATAGTAGTCATAGATTGAATAAATTTTATAAAATGAAATTGAAAAAAGAAAAGAAAAAACGAACCTAACATACCTCGCCATTTCAATCAAACAGACAGAAAACCGCAGATAAAAGTCTTGTCTCTTATTACTTATTTATAGATTTTAGAACAAAATGGTCAAATATGAGAAATGGCAACCGAAATTTTGTTTTGATATGAAATGAATTAATTTTCTTGAAGTAACTTAAATTTCAATAATTAATTAAAACGAATAAAATCCAATAAAAGCAGACTCTCATTTAATGTGGTTGACTCTAATATTTTAAAAAATTCTTTACAAGGTTCTTTCATAAGTGAAGGATTATACATAACGCATTAAATCATAAATGAGAACTTACATGTTTTATGTGTAGCAGAAGGGGAAGACTGATTATCTAGCTCATCTTCCAAACAAAACTTATGAAGGAGCAAAGGGAAGATCTAGAGGGTTGTGTTAATCAAGTGTATTAGCTTACGCGGAAACTTACATGATCTGGCGCAGAATCACCGGCGTATTGCTTGTCTTTAGGTCTGTGTGTGCTTCTATGAACTAAAACTATGTGAATCGTCGCAATGAAGGAGGTTGCATAGACAGAATATCTAAGTTACCGCGAAATATTATCGATGATATTTAGAACCGCATGTTTATCAAAGAAATAGCAAGGTAAGTGTCTTGTTACAAAAATAGTATCATATATGGTCTACACATTCAATTCTTGTGTTTGATCACCAGTAACATGAGGAAATAAATTTCCAAAATCTATTATCATTCTCAACCACTTTTGAGATTAAAGACATTGTCAACAAAATCCTCTTGCAACACAATGACCTTATTCTCAAGTTTGTCTTTGACATATCAAGTGTTGATTTAGACTACAGGGACATCCACCATTAGCTACGATACGTCTCTAATGTTTTTTTGAGTTCCTTAACACTTCTGTTGGAGAATTTCAGGGTTCCGATTAAGGCAGGTCAGTGGTCGTTTGCTAGATTAAGCGGGATATGAAGGTCCCACAGTTGGGCTTCCAAAATTCTATACATTAGCTTTTGGCATTAATTGGACATTTGTTGAGTCAGTGTCAGATGCTGCTGCAGAAACAACATGTTGCTGCAGCTAGGGAATTTATGAGTCAATAGTAGAACCCTGCTACTGTTGATAATTTGGATATGGAAAAAACACCTTTTTATGGGCGGTTCCTTTAACCTAACCATCACCCAAGTGACTCTTTGAATGGCCTGCTATGCCTTGGCTTGAAGCTAAGATTGTTTCACAACGGATGCATCGGTACATATACCTACCTAGCCCATTTTGTCCTTGCAATTTGAAAATTTCTTGGTACAATATTAGGCTGTTACTTTTCAAGCGTTACTCATCAATTTAGGGAGTTGCTCATCATTCTGTCGAACATCTATAACGTTTCTTGGAAATCTATCATTCTGTCTATCATCTTCCAAACAAAGTTATAGACATCTAAGAAACGTTATAGATGATAGACAGAATGATGAGCAACTCCCTAAAATGATGGGCAACACTTAACAGTAACAGCCTAAAATTGTACCAAGAAATTTTCAAAATACAGGGACTAAATGGGGCGTGTAGGTATATGTACCAATGCATCCCTTGTGAAAGAATCTTAGCTTCAAGCCAAGGCATAGAAGGTCATTCAAAGAGTCACTTGGGTGATGGTTGGGTTAAAGGAGCCGCCCATAAAAAGGTGTTTTTGCCGCATCCGAATTATCAACTGCAGCAGGGTTCTACTACTGACTCATCAATTCCCTAGCTGCAATAACATGTTGTTTTTGCAGCAACATCTGACACTGACTCAACAAATGCCCAATAGATGCCAAAAGCTAATGTATATAATTTCGGAAGCCCAACTACGCGGCCTCCATATCCCGCGTCGTCTAGCAGACGACCACTGACCCGTCCTAATCGGAACCCTAAAAATTCTCCAACAAAAGTGTTAAGGAACTCCAAAAAACATTGGAGAGGTATTGTAGCTAATGATGGATGTCCCTGTAGTTTAAATCAACACTTGACATGTCAAGGACAAACTTCAGAATAAGGTCATTGTATTGCAAGAGAATTTTGTTGACAATATTTTTGAACTCAAAAGTGACTGAGAATGATAATAGATTTTGGTAATTTATTTCCTCATGCTATTCGTGATCAAACACAAGAATTGAATGTGTAGACCATATATGATCCCATTTTTGTAACAAGACACTCACCTTGCTAATTCTTTGATGGTCATGCCATTCCAAATATCATCTATAACGCTTCTTGGTAACTCATATATCTATCTATACCACGTTCTTCATTGTAACGGTTCACATAGTTTTTTCCAATATGATTATTTGTTCTTCCACGGTTCTTCCTTAATCTAGTTACAAAAAAATCAAAACATTAGTACACAACATAACTAGTGGAATTTCATATATGAAACCCCTTGATCAACCTATGAAAAATTGTAACATTTATTGGGTAGGACAAATAACAGTAGTCTCATCTCAATAATCAAGTATAAAGTTTGGGATGGCTAACTCAAATTGTAACTATTTCCACATCGATAATCAACAGAAGCTCAATTAATTTTTAAAAAAATAGTGGAAAATCAAGAATAAGTCTTTCGTAATTAAACTTTTTCAACTCATAGTTATTGAAAACTAGAAGGGCAATCATAATTGAATGAAAACCTTAAGATTCACATAAATGAAACAGCCTAGGATAAGCACAGGATAGAGTCAATTAAACCTTTGATACAAATTCTCTTTCTAGCGTTAAGAAATATCTTTGTCTTAAATACTTTGAATATTCTCTCATTTCTTCATTTAATAGACTATAGTTGATGTATTCTCGGGCTTTACTATAAGCAACTAATAGAGAAGTTAAGCTGCAAAGTACGTACAAGGTGACATAAAAAGATACAAAATATCACACCTCAAACTCTTTTTAAAGAAGAGCAATGAAACAGCTTTTTAGGAATGTTTATTTTTTAGAAATAAATGAAATTTCCATATTAATAGAGTATTTCTTCTTTTTAATATTTAGAAAGTATTTTTTGGTGATCCAAATATCTTAATATTATTTATTTTAATAGGATTAATGTCTATCTATGGAGTTACTTTCTTTTTCTCTTTTATAAGTTAGCTACCACTACACTCACAATCGTCAGCTACCAATACTACCACCACCACTACTATTGTAAAAAACGGACACCACCAGCCACTATAGTCAACCACTACCATACCAACCACCTCCATTATTGTAGCTATAATCAGTGTCAATTACCACCACTAGCCACTACCACCGGCCCACCAACCACCACCACCCACTATTACCTATCACCTCCACCATTGTAGGCACTACCTGTCGACCACTACCATTATCGTTATTACCAACCACCACTAGTACCACCGGCAAGCACCGCTACCATCCACTATAATCGGCCACTACCAGCAACACCTCCACCATCATAATCATCACTACCAACCATATCATCCCCGCCATTTCTAGCGCACAACCACCGCAAACATTCACCACAAACCACCACCTTACAACCTAATATTTTATTTGAATTTTATATTTATTAATTTTGAATTAAAATTAAATTATGTCAATCGGATGTCAAGAAAAAAAAATCTTATTCATTATTCAGATCTTAGATCCCAGGTCACAAATCTAATGTCTCAAGTCTCAAGTCTCAGGTCTCGGATCTCCAATCTCATATCTCATATCTCAAATCTCAGATCTCAGATCTCAGATATCATATCTCAGACCACATATCTCAAATTCCAAAAGGAGAAAAACATATATTTTGCACTACGGTTCTTAATACACATAAAATTAAATCAATCAACATAAAGGTAACTTCTGCACTAGAGTTAATTACCCATAACCTTAACTTCTCCCACACCACATATAAACTAAAAAAAAAATGCATGCGAAAATCGAGAATCTATACATTTCACTAATGTTACACATAACATTCCACACTTGCAAAAAATTCAAAAAGAGAAAAAACCAAAGATTAAAAATAAGTAGCGACAGATTGAATAAATTCTATAAAACGAAGCTGAAAAAAAGAAAAGAAAAAAAAAAGATAAACCTAACATACCTCGCCATTTCAATCAGACATTGAGGCTGCTCTTGATTGATGTAGATTTGTCGTATGTTTTCGTACAAATGAGACACAGAATAGTAGCAGCCTAGGCTTCAGATCAACGATCTAGTTATATATCACATAAGATGGGTACTCCCGATATTGGCATGGGAATTATCAGTATATATAGTAGCGTACTGGACTCCATCTATATAAATGGGGGTGTTCGTGGGTCGGTTTTGGGTTAAAACTAAAATCAAACCAATATAGTTGGTTTTTAAAATTATTAAAACCAGACCAAATATAATACATATCCATCGGTTTGGTTAGGTTTGGGTCGGTTTTTCGGTTTTTAAGAAAATTAAGGGTATTTCTCTTTTTCCTACAATAGGAGAGAATTTTCTATCCTTTTTCAACTTACAATATGTTATTACCCTTTTATTGTGGTTGCTATAGTTTCTTGCATTATGGAGAAAATGTCTCAGGATTTATGATTTTAATTAAGTGAATAAATTTTATAAGAAATACAAAAAATAAATCTAGGTAAATCTCATATAGTTGTTTCTTTGAATACATGAGTTCGAATTCATGGATTTCCTTTTTTAAAATCGACTAAAGGTATAAAGTTCATTAGCCTATTAGAGATAAATAAAATTTTGCTTAAAAAGTATATAAATATTTAAAAGTATTTTTTAAAATTGATAAATTGCATATATATAATTACGTACAAAATTTGTCTGTTCGGTTTGGTTTTTTCTTCGGTTTGCTTTTAGTAAAACCAAAACCAAACCAAATATTACCGGTTTTTAAAAATTCAAAACCAAACCAAACCTAAGTAAATATCGGTTTATTTAGTCGGTTTGGTTATGGTTTTCGATTTGGATCGGTTTTTAACCAAACCGTGAACAGAGGCGTATCTAGCCTACAAGGGTGGGGTTCAATTGAACCCCAAACTTTTGATGCGGAGCCTAAATTTATGTGTAAAAAATTATTAAAATTGCAATAAATAGTAGATATGAACCCCTAGCTTTAAAAATATAATGGGTTCAATGCTAAAGATCTTAAGATTGAACCCATAAAATTTAAATCCTGAATCCGCCTCTGACCGTGAACACCCCTGTATATAAGTAGAAGCATTAAAGAGACAGAAAAACGCAGATACAGGTCTTGCCTCTTACTAATTATTTGTATATTTTAGAGCAATAGATTCAAATAAGAGAAATGAAATCCGAAATTTTGTTTCGGTGGGAAATTGAATTAATTTCCTTGAAGTAACTTAAATTCAGTAATTAAATTATTTGAATGTATATTCATTTCATTCAACGAATAAAATCATATAACAATAATCTCTCATTTAATGTAGTTGACTCCAAAAACATTTTAAAAATATTACAAAGTTCTTTCATAAGCAAAGGATTACACATAACACATTAAATCATAAACGAGAACTTACATATTTTCGTTTAGCAGAAACAGAAGACTGGACGAACCGCGATTGAAATTACAGGGTGCTGGTGGTTGTCACGGTATATCGGAGCAGCCCCTAAACAACAGTCTAAACCTAACTGTTTATTGTAGAGAAGAGTAGAGAGCCTAATAAAGTAATGCATAAAGTATATTTTAATTGTACGTTTTAAGTGTGCTTATATAGGAAATGTTAGGATTATCTTTAATAACCTTAATGGGCCTTAAAGCGCCCCTTATGGGTGGACCCAAATATCTAGCAATAAGTGTCATCGATGGGGAAAACAGTAACTTTATAATCATCTAAAGTTTCAATAATTAAAATATGTAATCAAAGGATTCTATATCCCAAGTATTTACACACACTTATTCGGAAAATACTTTCCCTTAATGTCTAAAATGATATAGTCTAAACCTTCATTTTTATTTATTTAAACTGGTTGATGAAAGCCTGTGCAAGCACAACCCAACATGAAAAATGAAACAGTTTAATAACAAAATTATGAAAGTTTTATTACATAAAGATGATTACAATTTATATAATTCAATTTCTTGACTTTTTTTACAATTGATTCACATATTCTTTACACTACACTTAAGGCTAAATTAAGACATTAATTTCCATCATATTATTATAAAAATAAAATGCAATGGAGCTTAGGTTAAAACTTTAATTAAAGTGTCTAAATTAATAATTTTCTGGACTAACAACAATCCTCAAAAGAAAAACTAGTGATAGTGCTAATAATTCTTTTAAATTGTCATACTAGCTTCTTTTTCTCAGGCAATGTGGTTAGAGAGAACTAACTAAGCATGTAGTGTTGTATTTCACAAGTTCCTCAAGAGTCAACTCTATCTTCCAGAATTTTTGTCAATGTGAGCGGGTTGTGCCCTTATTTGTCTTATGTGTTGTTGTATTATTTTTTATTTTTTGCATAATCTTCTATCACTTTCTTCACCTTCTAGCTTCTTGTTTGTTTTCATCTTTCTTCCTCGTCCGCCATCTCTCGTCAGTGTACAACAATGTATTAGTCAATTTAAAAATACTAGATAGAAAGAAACAAATGATACTTATTTTTTCATATTGAAAATTAATAATAGAGATACTACACAAGCAACTGAATGAGAGCTACTATCTGCAATTCATTCAACGACATAATAACGGAGTAGCAATACATTCACTAACAGATAGAAGCAAGACCAAAAAAAAGCCTATATCATAATTATACATCCCTTAATTTACACTAGGTGGTCAGGATTATCAGAAAATAATCTCATATCTAAATTTACTATTTCTACTCATGAATTTTATGCCAACGTTTGTTCAGATTCTCTCTTGACTGGACCAGTTCCTTTTCTTTGGACTCCAACTGTGACAGCTTTGGGATCGAACATGATTTAGATGTTCCCGCAATCTGCTTCTTGCACTGCAGTAGACCATATATTTTTCTTGGTATATCCAGATAAAAGTTAGGAACATAAACTGAAACATTCTGCGCCTACAAGATACTAGCACTGCATAGCAACATTCCCCCTAGAGTAATTGTTAATACGAACAAGATAAACTCTATTATAGCCATTTCTATATGTTGATAAACTCTATTATAGCCATTTCTATATGTTGATAAACTCTATTATAGCCATTTCTATATGTTCAATGTACTCTACGGATAGAGGAATACATAGAGTTGAACATAGTAAAATAAGAAATTGAAGGATTTCGTTGAAATTGTTTGTTGGGAAATTTCCCAAAAAGCTAATCATAGGTTCTTCTCTCCATTGGAACAATAGGGGGCTCCGAATTGCTATAATATCATTTAGTGTGTGAAGTGCAAATATCATTGTACTAAGCTCTGTAAATCTATTAAAAGACCATCACTAAATGGAGTAGTACTAAGGTTAAAATTGTAAACTTTGGTAATCTGACAATAAATGGTCCATAAATAGGAATAGTACGGAGGTTAAAATTCTGATACGACACAATGGCATAAGTGCTTCACAAACCAGTATTAAGTGCCAAAGCTCAAAAAATAGAGACAGGAGCCTGAATAAGGTGGCTTAGGGGCATAGGACCCTAACGTAGCAAATTGTAGGTTTCAAGAACCTATTATCCTGCGAGATATTAGACAAAAAAAATTACATAATTGATGCTCAAAATAGTTGGACTATTCCAATCAAGAATAGAAATATCAGTAATATTAGCAACATATTGCTAAATTTCAAATGGGGTGTTTTTATAAATTTCGAATTGATAAGTACATGTAGGTTTTTTTTTATTGGTAGTACATGTAGCTATTAAAGAAGAAGAATATCAGCGAAGCTCGTATGTAACTCGAAAGGAAGACTATAATTTGCAGTACGCCTTGCGAGATTCAGATCTCACACTATTTTAAGATATGGTCCTTTTGGAAAACAAATATAATTAGAACTACACTGAAAAATTCTACTAGGATTAGTCTTCTTGCTTGAGAGAAATACAGGACAACAACAATCCTAATTGCATGTTAGAATTTAATTTCAACCACACCTTAAATATGAGAATATGTTCAGCTAGGAGTGCTAGTGTGTGGTCAATGGTCATTAGCCATATTGTCTGGCAGCTGAAATTGGGATAGTCACTTTTTCTACCAGAGACTCATTGGAAAGCAGGATACTTCAGTTTCTTACGGCTGGTTCAAAATATCAAATATACATAAAAGGATTTCTGTGACTGAAAGAAGGTAAAAATCTGTGTGTCTTCTTCTTTGTCAACCGGTCCATATATACAAAGATCTTAGGCTATAATAAAGGTAACTAAATATACACCTAACAATAATGATAACTAAATATTCTCCTAACATATTTACCGAGATAACGATGGTAACTAAATATTTGCATATTCTCACACACCCCCGCTGTCAAAGCGGGAGGTTTGCGGACGCTTAGGCTGTCGCGAAAATCTTCAAATAGAACCAAGGGAAGACCTTTAGTAAATATATCCGCAATCTGATAGCGCGATAGGACATGTAAGAAATGTACATGACCACGAGCAACTTGTTCACGGACGAAGTGAATATCCATCTCGATATGCTTAGTGCGTTGATGTTGAACAGGATTGCCGAATAGATATATGGCACTAACATTATCACAGTACACCAACGTAGCCTTTCGTATTGGACAACGAAGTTCTAGAAGAAGATTGCGTAGCCAACAAGACTCAGAAACTACATTGGCTAACCCTCCATATTCGGCCTCCGCACTAGATCGAGACATGGTGGCCTGCCGCTTGGCGGACCAAGAGATGAGATTATCACCAAGAAAGACACAATAACCAGAAGTCAAACGCCTGGTATCCGGACAACCACCCTAATCTGCATCCGTATACGAAATGAGAGTGGTGGGTTTAGATGGATAAAGACGCAAGCCATGATCAAGGGTGCCCTTAATATAGCGTACAATGCATTTGGGAGCATTCATGTGGACCTCCATCGGGTTATGCATAAATAGAAAAATCTGTTGCACAACATACAAAATGTCCGATCTCGTGAAAGTGAGATATTGCAGTGCACCTGCCAGGCTGCGATAAAGTGAAGGATCCTTAAATGGTAAGGTAGAAGTGGCACTTAACTTCGGTTTGGTGTCAACTGGAGTGGCACTTGGCCTAAAAGACGACATGCTAGCTCGTTCTATGATCTCTTCGGCATACTTCTTTTGAGATAAAAATAAACCACCTGCATGACGAGTAACAGCTATTCCCAAGAAATAACTGAGTGGTCCCAATTCCTTCATAACAAATTCAGAGTTGAGAAGCGTCATGATAGAATTTCAAAGATCATCAGAGGAGGTAGTCAAGATATAATCATCGACATACAAAAGAAGATACGCCATATCAATACCTTTTCGGTAGATGAACAGGGAATGATCAGACTTGCTGTGGGTGAAACCAATACTAGAAACATAGTCGACAAATAGTTTGTACCAGGCCCGGGGAGCTTGCTTGAGGCCATATAAGGACTTCTTTAGTAAGTAGACATAGTCAGGATGTGTGGGGTCTCGAAAACCCACGGGTTGATGCATGTAGACAGTTTCCTCGAGTGCACCATGTAAGAAAGCATTTTTCACATCAAGTTGGTGAATGGCCAAGCATTAGAGAGAGCTAGACTGAGAACAGTGCGGATGGTCGCCGGTTTCACCACCGGTATAAAAGTATCGCCACAATCCACGTCAACCTATTAAGTTTTGCCATTACCTACAAGTCAGGCTTTATGCCTCTCAAAGGAACCGTCAGAGTTTTCTTTATGTCTAAAAATCCACATAGATCGAATTACATTAACATTAGGTGTGCGGGGCACCAAATCCCACGTCTTATTTTTAATAAGAGCCTTATATTCATCTTTCATAGCCATTTTCCAATTCGGGTCACGTAGGGCAGACATGGGGTTATGAGGAAGAGGAGATTTGGAAGCATGAGTAACGAAGCTGTATTTTGGGTTAGGCTTGACAATACCATGTTGACTCCTAGTAACCGGTTTTTGGGTTGGAAGAGGACAGTGGACTGGTGGGCTTGGGCCGAAAACGGTCGTTAGACAGTGGGGCTGGCGGTAGCATCTGAGGGTGAGGCAGAGGTGGCCATAGGTGGTGGACTGCTAGGACCAATGGGCAGTGGAGTATGGTTGCTGGAAGTTGGGCTTGTTTGCGAGGCTAAGTGGTAGATCACATAAGGAGAGGGACCATCATCCAGAAAGTCATAATGGTGACGATCTAAGGGAGTATGCAGCTTAGCAAATGGAAATTAGGTTTCATCGAACACGACATGATGACCTATGATGATTTTCTTGGATGATAAATCATAATATTTGTAACCACGATGATGGGATAGATAGCCTAAAAACACACATGGGGTAGAACGGGCTTGAAGTTATTTAATGGTAGTAGATGGGAAAAGGGGGTAACATAGGCAACCGAACACCCGAAGATGAGAATAGGATGGGTCTTTGTGATAGAGTACTTTGAGAGAAGATTGATAGGCTAATCCTTTATTGTAACACCCCGTATCGTTAGAGTTCTAGTGGAAAAAAACTGAAGGTTTGAACGTTTTTTGAAAATGGTTGACAGGCCTACTTTGGGAAACCATAAACCCTTTATTAGTTGGGAATTTGGAAAGTACCCTTAATGAAAGTTGTAGTACGTAGAAAATACCTTTCCAGACATATAAGGATCAGGCCAATCGCGGTCCGGATCAAGGAGATATGATCATCTCAAAATGGCTAATAGAGGGGTACTCAGATTCGATAGAATCGGCTAAGTTTTTGATACGTCTGCCTTCCAGCCCAATTTCATGAAAATCTGATGGGAATTTAAGAAAATGTAAAACATGAAAGTTGTATCCCTTTGAAATACATTTCCAACAGTATATTATGAGCCAAAACGGAGTTTTGTGCTAGGAGTTATGCCCATTCTACCTAACGCTATCAGAATGGCCTAAGGCGCCGCCCCAAGCCAAAATTTGTAGAAAGTGTAATTTTTATTAGGGCCTGTAATATAGGCCTAGTGCCCCGCCTTGGGCGACGCACCAGGCCAAATTATGCCTGAAACGTCATTTTTCGAATTTTATGAGTATCCAACTCCGAAAAACTTTTCCGCTTCTTTCTAAACCGGCTTTTTGGAGAGAAAACACTCTAGGTCTTCCACAAAGCATACAAGGTGAGTTCTTACTCAAACCCTATTGATTATTACATCAATCTAACAAAGATTAACGCTAGAATCCTAATATATTCCATAGATTATCGATTGAATCTTCGTCTTGGAAAAAGGAACCCTAGAATTCGAATTCAAGAGGATTGAACTTCAAAAGGGTAATACTTCTACTCTCTAATAACTTATAGTTGTGAATTTGATGAGTTCTTGGAAGAATCGTAAATGGGTTTGATAGAGAGTATCATATGAACTATGCTAGGGTTTTGGATTATTAACTTAGGATTATTGTAGTCATATGGGTGATGAAGAATGATGTTACTTTCATCAAATTGAGATTGTAGAATCACCTAGAAGTAATAGAAGGGGAATTGGGTGAAGAAGCACCAATATGGAGATTGTGGAGCTTTATGTCCACCGAGTGTTTGATAAAATGCTTAGATGACCAAAGCATATATATTATTGCTAATATAGAATCCCTTTGACTTGTATTGATATAGATCAAAGTTGAAAGGATAGACGAACGTTGTATTACGCTTAAAGGCTGGAATTACGGTATGTGAGGCTAACTATCTACGTTAGGGAATGTTCATGATTCTCCCTATACCTCATTCATCATACTTGTCAGTAATTTGACTCAAAATACAATTTAGCCCTAGTTTCATGATATGTTATAGAACTGTTATCTTCTAGGGTTGCAGTTACAGAATTCGTTCATGGTTGTCAATTTGAATATCATGCACTCAGCACGTAATCTTTATAGACTTATGTATTGTTGCCACATGAGTCTCAGTCTAGAAATTTAGTATGCTTAGAAACAGTCAGTGTTTTCAATTCAGTCCAGCATGTCTATTTCAATTCAGCATTGTTCATTGTTATTATGGTCTTAGTCCTTATTAATTAACCATAATTAAACATATGTGATTTTGCCCAAGGGCACAGTACAGTCTTGTGTATACGTATACATGGTCGAGGCCCTTGACTGACGCACTACTAGGCCGAGGCCATAGCATGCAATTATTATTGGGCCGAGGCCCCACATATACAAACATAGATAATACAGATGATTCAGATACAGAGCAGGGAGTATTCATATCTCTACTTCCTTGCTATTACAGTTACAGTTATCAGTTTCAGTTTCAGTACTTTATTGCTTCAGTAGCTTTACATACCAGTACAATTCAAATGTGCTGATGTCCCTTTTTATTGCTTGGGGGCCTGCATCTCGCGATGCAGACAATGACATAGAGGTTGACGATCCAGCTAGTTAGGAGTGTTCGTATCAGCTACTTTGGTGAGCCCCAGCTTCCTTCGGGGCGATATCAATCATGCAGTTCTTACAGCTTTCTAGATAGTTACCTTTTTGTATTCATTAGAGGATTCATAGGCACAGTCCAGACAGTCAGATATTTGTTATGTTAGCCTTGTAGACAGTTATACTCAATCATTCAGTTGTTTTGGTTTAGCCATGTTGGCTATTTTCATATATGTTCAGATTGTCTAAGTATTTCCGCATTATGATATTTCAGTCAGACTTTTAGTTAATCAGCATGTGTTAGTTTTATTTTATAAATCAGTTATGTTTTGGTATCACACGTTGATTCAGCCAGCCAGTTAGTTCGCTCGGTCACATGCAGTCAGGAACCGGGTGTCGTGTTACGTCCAGGCCCAGGTTCGGGGCGTGACATTTATAAGGAAGAATGATGAGGAGGTAGGTGGCCATTTGTAATGCATGATGCCAAAACGAAGGAGGTAATGACGCATGAGTGAGTAAAGTGCGAACCATATTGTTGATTGTTCGAATTTTTCTTTCGGTCTTTCCATTTTGTGATGAGGTATGAGGACAAGAGAGGCGAAAATACAAGCCATTAGATTTGCAAAACTCCTAGAATGGACCGTTATCAAATTCCCGACCATTATCACATTGAATGTTCTTTATTTCCCGTTCAAATTGAGTGCGAATGAAATTTCGAAAGACTAAGAAAGTGGATAACCTTTGAGACTTATTTGATAAGGGAAATGCCCACAAAAAATTAGAGTAATCATCCAAGAACAGAACATAATATTTGTGGCCCGAAGAGCTCAAAACGGGAGATGTCCAAAGATCACTATGGATAATATCAAACGACATACATGTTTGTGAATGAGATGAAACAAATGGCAATTTAACCTGTTTTCCAAGAGTGCAGGAATGACAAACATGAAACTTAATCGGTCCATTACATTCAATAAATTTATTTAGCCTAAGGAAGTCAAAAATAGGTGCTCCCGGATGACCCAAGCGATCATGCCACAAATATGAAGTTAAAGCTGCAAAAGAAGATGGTGGTGATAGGATAAAGCTCACCCCGACTATCACATCTCATTAGACGCATCCCCGTCCGGTAATCCTTCACAGAAAAACCAAAAGGATCAAATTCAACAGAAACTGAGTTATCTATCGTGAATTTTCGAACTGAGACTAGGTTCTTGATAAGTTGAGGAGCATGAAGGACATTTTTTAAAGCTAAAGGTGGGTTGGGTGAAGCCAAGTTTGTATGACCATAACCACGAATTGGAATTGAATGACCATTTCCGACAATTATACCACGATTATTGCTCAAATTAAAATAAGACGAGAGATTACCTTGCGCAGATGTCAAACGAGAAGCAGCTGCGGTATCCATATACCAATTTGCATCCGGAGGAGTGACAAAAGTGTGTGCATCACTGCCTCGATGTTGGTTGGAGTGGGCTGAACGTCTATAGAGTAAGCTTGCGGTGGACGTGGCCCAAGTATGCCAGCCTGCCATTGTTGAGTGTTAGTCCTGGGCCTTGGAGTGGTTGGATACGGACAAGGAGGCACCGGCCACGGCATGAAGGGTCATTGCCATTGTTGTGCATTTCCCATCCAAGGCTGCCATTGTTGCTACTGGTCGTGGTGCTGCTGCCGCGTCCACCACCGAAACCACCGTTGTTTCGGCTGCCACTGCCTCTATTGGCACCGCCTCTGCCACAGTTCTTTCCACCATTGTTACTACTGTTTTGATGCTTTTTACCACTGTTATTCTGACGGTTTGGGTGGTTATTTCCAGAAGATGGATTTTCGTCGTAATCCCAAAGAAGCATGGCGGTAGTGGATCCCGTGGCAAGCTGTTTGGTAAAGCTTATTTCTTCAAGAATGAGCATGGAACAGGCTTGATAAAAGAGAGGAAGGGGATTGCTTTGACGGATGAGTGTACCTACCCCCTTATAGGCTTCAGTGAGTCTGGCTACCATTTGAAGGACGAGGCGGTTGTTGGAGGCTGGAGCACCGACGTTCTTGAGTTGATCAGATAGAATCTTGAGTTGTTGACAATACGCGGAAGCATTAGGGAAGTCCTCCATATTTGTGTGAGAAAATTCATGCTCAAGAGTGATAGCTCGAGAATTTTTGTTGTCCTGGAATATGTCACGCAACCTATTCCAAGCATCCATGGTCGTGGAGTCGAGTTCAAGAATAGTATGAAATAGGTCAGTAGAGATGGTAGCATAAATCCATTGAAGAACCGTGGCATCAAGAGTCGACCATAACTCTTGTTCAGCATCGATTTTGGGCACCTTTTCTTTCCCGGACTCGGGTGGAATAATATGGTGAAGGAATCTGTGGGATTTGGCATGGATTTTGAAGAGTTCCGCCCATGTCCCATATTGGACGTTTTCCATCTCGAGAGTAATGCAGATGTGATTTTTGATGTTGGAGACAGCTAAAGATAGGTGGAAGAAGGACTTGGTAGAATTAGAGGAAGAAGAATCAGTCATGGTGGCTGATTAGAGGAGAATGAATATGAGGATGACGCAGGGATGGCAGAAGAGAGAGGAGCAGAATCGTGCCCTAGGCTGATACCATGAAAGAAGGTAAAAATCCGCGTGTCTTCTTCTTTGTCAACCGGTCCTTATATACAAAGATCATATGCTATAATAAAGGTAACTAAAGATACACCTAACAATAATGGTAACTAAATATTCTCCTAACATATTTATAGAGATAACGATGGTAACTAAATATTTCCATATTCTAACAGTGACGACCCAATTTTTTTTTTTGGTAAATAAATTTTTTATATTACCAAAGTGAGAAATGAAGTACAGGGATAAATCATCTGAGCACTGGACAAATGAGCCCCAGTGCTTCAGAACTCCTCTAGCACCTGTCACGACCCAATTTAATAAGTCGTGAAGACACTAACCTCCACCCATTTAGTAAGCCATCAACCCGTTAGAACAATTTAATAAGAAAATTAATGCAGAAACAAAATCATACAAGTCAATTTAAAGTCTTAATAAAGCCGATAGTCATAAAATCATAAGAACAGAGTTACATCGCCCAAAACCTAGTGTCACTAATACAAGAACATACTAAATGAGTACAAGTTTGGGATACAACCCGAAATACTGTCTAGAAAGTTGTTAGAAATAATATCTCTGGTGAGAATTCCGGCGATGGTTCGAGAAGCAATCGAGAGGATGAGTTAAAAAAGAAGATAAGTTAATGACGTGAAAAGTTTGGTCTGAGTTTACGAGGTTGACATCTGTTGCCTATATTAATTTGGCCATCATATTCTTTATGTTACTAGGCTGAACAAATGGGCTCAACACAGCATCACAAAACAAGAAGGAAGAAGGCCCAAGTCTTGTACATACAGCAGCCCAAGATGTTAAAGAGGCATAGGATAGTTATTGTATACATAGTCACACAGAGTAAGTGACACTTTTGATTCTCTATGAGTTGTACATAATTCATAATGAGTTAGTTACATAATATAAAATAAGCAGCATTTAGCCCCTAGGATAATTGTATAAAATTTCATATGCATTGTACAGATTGAATCATCAATTTACAAATCACACTCTCAATATACTAACATGGTATCAGAGCAGGAAGGACCTCGATCCAAGCATCCTTCATTCTATCATCACTGTCAATCTTCTTCTTCTTCAAATAAGCAACTTATAACTCAAAATCTAAATCAATATGGATCAACAAACCCCAGTTGTTATTGGAGCAACTTCCACTTTTGAAAAACAGACTAATATCACTAATGTCATTGATGCAAATCACCCTTATTATCTGCAGCCTTCAAATTCACATGGAATGACCTTGGTTCACTCCAGTTTTTATGGAAAGGGATTTCCAGGATTGAGAAGGTCTGTTCTCATAGCTTTGTCTGCTAAAAAAAACTTGGATTCATTAATGGATCTTACATTGCACCAGCTATGAATTTTTCAGATTATCTCCAATGGAGCTGCTGTAATGATATGGTTACAGCATGGTTACTAAACTCAGTCTGAAAGGACATCAGGGATAGTGTTATCTATTCCAAATCAGCAAAGGAACTATGGATCAATTTAGAACAAAGGTTTGGAAAGTCGAATAGAGCAAAACTCTATCATCTACCAAAGGAGCTGAGTGTGTTAGTATAGCGAAACACATATATCTCAAGATACTTTACTAGACTAAAAAAATCATGGGATGAACTAGACTCATTGAACTCAGATATAGTCAGTATTTATGACTGTATCTGTGAAGGGAAGAAGAAACTAGCAAAATCACTAGAAGACCAAAGAATGATTCAATTCTTAATAGGATTAAATGATGTATATTCACATTCTAGGGGAAACATACTGATGCTTAAACCTTTACCTAGCATGGATCATGCATATTATATGTTATTACAAGATGAAAATCAAATAGAGGTATATGTCAATGCACAGATCCCATCAGATTCAAGTTCATTCATGTTAGCAAATCAAGGAAGGAACATTCAAAAAACTAGAAATCAGACAAGGTACAGAAATGGACCACCATCAACTCTTTTCACAAAATAACATATGCACCTAAGAAGTTTAGAAAGAAAAGCAAATACAGTCCAAATGTGACTTGCACATATTGTCACAAAGTGGGACACAATGAGGATGACTGCCACAGGTTGCATGGTTTTCCTGAGGATTTTCAATTCCCCAATCAAAAAGGAGATGGAGCACAAGCAAAAGCAAATGCAGGAATAATTGAGGAAGTACAAGAGAACTTTGTAATGCAAAATGAATCTACTGCACATGGTCTGATGCAGTTCAGCAAGGAGCAGTGCACAGAAATAGCAAAAATGGTCCATAAGCAGATGCAGCTAGGGAAAACAAGCATATCTAATCCAGAGATCAATGCCATTGCTTGTGCTGGTACAATTTTAAATTATTCAGGATCTTGTTTATCTATTCATAACTCTAAGACTTGGATTATAAATTCAGGGGCATCAGAACATATGTGTTTTGATTCATCTTCCCTTTCATCATTAATTGCACTTCCTGTTCCAGTTAATATCAATCTACCTAATTCCTTTAGGATAACTGTCACACATACAGGAAGTGTACCCATTCTACACAATCTTACTCTTAAGAATGTGCTCTATGTCCTAGATTTTAAGTACAATCTCCTCTCTGTCACTAGGTTATGTATTCAAATTGTTTGCTTAGTATTTTTTACATCCACCGACTGTATATTGCAGGATTATTCTTTGAGGAGAGTCTGAGCTTTTGGTGAAGTAAAGGAGGGACTATATCTCTTACATCCTAAAGTGTCAAGTATTAAGAGTTTAAGCAATGACAGTGTAGTTTCAATTCAAAAAGGAAGTGATTCCAATAGTTTGTCTAGTCTTTCTCTAAATTCAGTTTGTGCCAATGCTATGTCAGATGTAAAGTTTTGGAATGTTAGGCTTGGGCATTTTCCCTTGTTAGTAATGAGAAAGTTTCATTTCATTCATTTCCCTGTTAACTTTGAATATGTGTGTGACATATGCCCAAAGGCTAAGCAAACCAGGTCTCCTTTTCCTATCAGTCATATAAAGTCTACCAGAATTTTTGAGTTGATTCACATAGACACACATGGGTGCTATATAAGCACCCCACTCATGATGGATATAAGTGCTTCCTTACTATAGTTGATGACTATAGTAGAGGAATTTGGACTTTTTTATTAACAAACAAAAGTACTACTTTTCCTGTTCTCAAAACATTTCTGTCTATGGTAGAAAGACAAATTTGAGGTTCATGTTAAGAGATTCACATCTGACAATGCTCTTGAGTTAGGAAGAGGTTCACTTGAGACAATTTTTTTAAAAGAAAAGGGAATTTTTCATCAAAGAAGTTGCACTGCCACCCCACAACAGAATAGGGTGGTGGAAAGAAAACATAGACATCTTTTGGAACTTGCTAGAGGACTATTTTTTCAATCTAAAGTCCCCATATCCTATTGGGGTGAATGTATTTTGACTGCTACCCATTTGATAAATAGAATGCCTTCTAAAGTTCTCAAAGGGAAGAGTCCCTATCAAATGCTTTTTGGCAGAAAACCATGTTACACTTCTTTGGAATCATTTGGATGTCCATGTTATGCATCTACCCTGTCCCAAGATAGGGGAAAGTTTGATGAAAGGGCAAGAAAATGTGTTTTCTTGGGTTATCCTACTAACCAGAAAGGATACAAATTTTTAGATCTAGAGACGAAGCAAATTCTGGTTTCCAGAGATGTGCATTTCCATGAAGAAACCTTTCCTTTCATGACAGATGACCCTACATCATCCACATCTCACACTCACTTCACAAAACCTGACATATCTATTGATTCAGACCCTCAATCCTTTCTCCATTTACCACAATCTTATCCTACCCCATCAGAGACAACTACTGACCATTCTATCTCATCACACCACCCCCTACACCTCAAGCCACGCCCAGTCCTAACCCTACACCATCACCATCACCTAATCCTTCTACTTAATCACATAATCCCAATTCTGTTCCTACCAGAAAAAGTGATAGACTTTCCCACCAACCTGTCTATTTAAAGGATTATATATGCAATAGTATCTATCTCACAGACATCACTCATTCTTGCCTCTCACAACCTACTGTTCCCACTATCTACTCTTTCAATGCACTATCTTCTACCAACCAAAATGTCCTACATGCCATTTCTTCTTTAACTGAAAAAAAAAAAAAAAAGAGTTTTTCAGAAGCCTCTATGCACCCAGGCTAGAAAGAAACTATGAATGCTGAGATTTCTGCCCTAGAATCTAACCAAACGTGGGAGGTGGTGGAACTTCCTAAAGGAAAGAAAGCTTTACCTTGCAAATGGGTGTACAAGATACAACATAATTCTGATGGTTCCATTGAAAGACTCAAAGCTAGACTAGTTGTGAGGGGGGATATTCAAAAAGAGGGAACAGACTACAATGAAACATTCTCCCCAATGGTAAAGATGACCACAGTGAGATGTTTGGTAACTATAGCCACAAAGAAAGCATGAGGTGTTTCCCAATTGGATGTTAACAATGCGTTTTTGCATGGAGACCTACAGGAGGAAGCTTTTATGAAATTTCCTGCAGGTATCTCTCCTCCTAGTCCTAATCATGCCTGTCTACTAAAAAAATCACTTTATAGACTCAAGCAAGCCTCCAGACAGTGGTATGCCAGACTTACAGGAGCCGTCAGTTTTAAAGGATATTCAGCTTCTTTCAATGACTATTCTCTATTTTTTAAGAAGACAGGTGATCTTATTGCTATAATTGCAGTCTATATAGATGATAAACTACTGACAGGGAATCACCTGGAGGAAATTACTCAGATTCAGCTATTCTTAAACTCAGAATTCAAAGTCAAAAACTTAGGGGATATCCATGATTTCTTGGGCATGGAGGTTTTCCGGGAGCCACATGGCTTTATCATTAATTAGAGAAAATTTACCTCAGATCTCATGCTTGAGTTCGATTGCTCTCATCTTCCCAAAGTTTCTTCCCCAATTGACCCTGCACACAAATTTCACAATAAAGATCAAATTTTGCTCCAAGATCCTACAATCTACAGACACTTGGTAGGAAAATTAAACTATCTAACAAATACCAGACCTGATTTGTCCTTTGCTGTGCTCAAACTCAACCAATACGTGCAAAACCCAACTACTGAAAACTTCTCTGCTGCCCTCCAAGTACTCAAATACCTTTCTTTGAACCCAACACAAGGTATTTATCTCTCATCAGCACCCTCTTTCACCTTGAGTACTTATTGCGATGCAGATTGGGGTTCTTGCCCTATTTCTCGCAAATTTGTATCTGGTTTCTATATTACCCTTGGAGGAGCACCCATTTCGTGAAAATCCAAGAAATAAGCATCAATCTCTCTCTCCTCTGCTGAAGTAGAGTATAGATCGATGCGACATGTGACGGCTGAAATAACTTGGTTGCTTCGTCTCCTTGAAGATTTATCTCTCACACCATCTTTGCCGGTGCCAATACACTCGGATAGCCAGGCGGCTATTCATATTACTCGCAACCCCGTTTTTCGTGAATGGACTAAGCATGTTGAGATCGACTTCCATTTTGTCCGCCAACAGTTTTTATCAGGGTTAATTTCACTCTCGTATGTTCCCTCCAAGTTTCAGCTCGCCGACATTTTCACCAAGCCCCTAATTGGGGTTTCTCACCGTGAATTGCTTTCCAAGTCTGGGGTTTCTCCTCTCCCTCCAACTTGAGGGGGTATGTTAGAAATAATATCTCCGGTGAGAATTCTGGCGATGGTTCGAGAAGCAATCGAGAGGATGAGTTAAAGAAGAAGATAAGTTGATGAAGTGAAATATTTGGTCTGAGTTTACAAGGTTGATATCTGTTTCCTTTATTTATTTGGGCCATCATATTCTTTATGTTACTAGGCTGAACGAATGGTCTTAACACATCATCACAAAACAAGAAGGAAGAAGGCCAAGTCTTGTACATACAGCAGCCCAAGATGTTAAAGAGTAGGGGTGGGCATAATTACCGAAAACCGAAAAACCGGACCGAACCGAATTAATTCGGTTTTTCGGTGTTCGGTTTTTCGGGTTTTCAGTTCGGGTTCAGTTTCAATTTTCAAAAATTTCGGGATTCGGTTCGGTGTTCGGGGTTTAGTATTCGGGTTTTTGGGTTTTCGGTTTAAACCGAAATATTATGTATTAGCCCAAAAATATTAAATAGTTAGGCCCATGCCCACTAAATTTAAGTCCAAAATAAATAAAACCCAAGCCCACTTTCATTATCAAAGGTTAGATAAGTACAAAAATAAAAAAAAGCCCACTTTCATTTCATTGTTTTGTATCAAACCTAACGTATCCATCTTCCATTCTTCCATTTTTAGTTCTTCACACATCTGATCTAAGTTCTAACCTAACGTATCCCTATTCCTAATTTAATTTTCACTTCTCAGTTGACTGTCTCATTTAATTTTCACTTCTCACTTCACTGTCTCAGAGCTTCAAACTTCAGAGCTTCACTGTTCACAGCTCCGGCGGCGGCTGCTCTTCTAATCTCGGCGGCTGCTCTTTCACTAGTTGATATGAGTTTCTTGCTACTGTTTTGATTGTTGTAACATGATATGTGGTGGTTGTGAATTTGTTGTAATTAAATGAGTAGTTGTTTGATATCTCTATGTATATGGAAAAAAAAAGACTTTTATCATACCTGGTGGCTGGTGGCTGGTGGTTGTGCTGTTATTTACTTATTTTTCGTTGAGGTTTTGGTTTTTAACGTGCTGGCCTACAAATACAATGCCTTATATTTTCTCTTTAATTTTCGTAGATGGCGGATGAAACTAAATTAAGTGTTGTCGATTCAACTGGTAGCATACCTAATACAGATGATACTGGTAGCAATGATAACTCACTTGACACCCAGGTAACAAAGAAAAGAAAAGAAATGCAATCTAGATCTATTGTTTGGGGTCATTTTGAGAAGATTGTTGTAAAGGGAATTGATAGAGCGAAGTGTAAGTATTGTAAAAAAGATCTTGCTGCTGCAACTGTAAATGGGACAACGGGTTTGAGACAACATTTATTGAGGTGCAACCCATATAAATCCCTTATTAAGCCTCCCACTCAGAAAAAGATACATTTTCCATCTAAGGATAAGAATGTGATAGAGGACCATTGGGAATTTGATCAACAATTAATTAGAAGGGCTTTAGTTGAGATGATAATTATTGATGAACTACCATTTAGCTTTGTAGAAAAGGAAGGCTTCAATAAGTTTATGAGTGTAGCACAACCTCTGTTTCAAATTCCTTCCCGTAAAACAATAACAAGGGATTGTTATGAACGTTACAATGAACTGAGACAAAATTTGAAGAAGTCTTTTAGAGAAGCATGTTCAAAAGTTTGCCTTACCACAGACACATGGACATCATTGCAAACAATTAATTATATGTGTTTGACTGCTCACTTTATTGATAAAGATTGGAAGTTGCATAAAAGAATACTGAATTTTTGCCCTGTCACTAGTCATAAGGGTGAGCACATGGCAGAGACTATTAGTAATTGCCTGCTTCATTGGAACTTGGACAAGGTATTTACTATTACTGTTAATAATGCTTCTTCAAACGATGTTACAGTTAGAGAATTGTCTAAACAGTTAAATATGTGGGGAGCTAATATAATGGATGGTAAGCATCTTCACGTGAGGTGTATGGCTCACATACTTAATCTAATTGTGCAAGAAGGTTTGAAGGAAATTGATGCTTCTGTTAAACGTGTTAGGAAAATGGTAAGGTATGTTAGAGGATCTTCGGCAAGAACAAGAAGCTTTAAGAAATGTTGTGAAGTTCAAAAGGTGTGATGTGCTAAAACATTAATTCTAGATGTGCCTACTAGGTGGAATTCCACCTACGCGATGTTGAACACGACACAAAATTTTGAGAAGGCATTTGATAGGTTTGATTTTTTTGATGAGAATTTTAAAACTTATCTTGCTACTCATGTTTGTGAATATGGAAGTGTCGCAGGTACGCTTGAATGTGATGATTGGGTGAATGTAAGGAATGTGATACTGTTTCTTGAAAGATTTTACGAGCTCACCGTAAAGGCTTCAGGTTCACATTATGTTACTTCTAATGTTCATTTTGAGGATATATGTGAGCTTGATGCATATTTGAAAGCGTGTGTAGCAAGTGAAGATCTTAGTTTGAGTAGAATGGCTGAGCGGATGAGAGAAAAGTTTAGGAAGTATTGGGGTGATCCTGAAAAGATGAACAAAATGATTTTTATTTCTTCCGTATTGGATCCTCGCAATAAGTTTGTGTATGTTAGCTTTGCACTTGAAGAGCTATTTGGGGAGGAAGTTGGAAATAAAGTAAGTGAAGGAGTGTACGATTATATGAAATCTTTGTTTGGAGAGTATCTTAAGAATTATTCAAGAGCATCCCATCATCAATCGTCTCCTTCTCTATCTACTTCATCACATGATACATCTGATGTAACTTGTAGTTCCGGGTCCTCTTCAAGTGAAATCAAATGCTTTGAGAACTAAACTTCACTTGAAGAAACAAAAGGAAGATTCTGGAAGTGGGTGTGCTAAATCCGAGTTGGATAAATACATTGGTGAAGAACAAGAGCCAATAGATGAAAGTGAAACCGCCGTTGAATTTAGTATCTTAGGTTGGTGGAAAGTTAATGCTCCTAGATTTCCTGTTCTTTCAGAGTTGGCACGTGATGTGTTAGCTATTCCGATTTCTAGTGTGGCATCGGAATGTGCATTTAGTACCGGTGGTCGTGTACTTGATTCGTTTAGAAGTTCGCTGACTCCTAAATGTGTGCAATCTCTTATTTGTGTTCTAGATTGGCTTAGGAAAGAGACTAAATCTATTAGTGTGGAAGAAAGTTTGGATCATCTTGAGGAACTTGAACTTGGTAAGATTTTGTATTTTTTTTTTATGTGTTTTATTGAAAAAATAATATACTTTTTTATGTTGTATGACATATTTGATTAAATTATCTTTAGACATGGCAAATAGTGGAAGAGATCCTTGCATTGTTGATGTATGATTGCAATTTGCTTCTTTGTTACTAGTGGTAAGTTCAATACTTTATTTTGTAGTTTTGTTCTTTTATCTTGAAAGTTATTTTCTATCTTTTGGTTTTATCTATTTTTTGTTATTTTCAAGTTCAACCATGCCTTCTAGAGCTCGCTCACAAGTTTGTGAACATTTTGTGATGGTTCAAGACAATGAAGAAGGGCGTAAAGCTAGGTGCTTAACATGCGGTGCGATACTTAATTGTAATAGAGCAAATGACACATCTAGCTTAATGAAGCATATTAAGAGATGTCTTGAAGATAGGCGGATTCACCTTCAACTTTAAGCTTATGTTTTGAATTTGGTAAATTTCGGACTTAATTATGATTGTTATGTGAGACGACGGATTTAACACTTGGTGTTACAACTTATGTTTTGTATTTGGAGCTAAAATTTAGGACATTTATGTTGTTTGGCCGTTTGGCTGCTGTTCATTTTATCGTTATGTTGTTTGTGTTGCTTGTTTTTGTCTTGTACGTTGTTTGTTGCTGGTCACCGTAAAGGCTTCAGGTTCACATTATGTTACTGCTGAACTGCTGAAAAATATTGCTGCTGAAACTGCTGAACTGCTGCTGAAAACTGCTGAAAAATGCTGAACTTTTGCTGAAAACTGCTGAACTGCTGAAAAATGCTGAACTGTTGCTGAAAACTGCTGAAAAATGCTGAACTGCTGCTGAAAACTGCTGAAAAATGCTGAAATGCTACTGAAATGCTGCTGAACTGAAAACTGAAAATTGTTGAACTGAAAATTGAAAACTGCTGCTGAATTGAAAACTGCTGAACTGAAAATTGAAAACTGCTGCTCAACTGAAAATTGTCTGCTGCTGTCTACTGCTGAACTGCTGTTGCTGCTGAAACTGCGCAGCTGCTGCTGAAACTACGCAACTGCTGCTGCCGCTGAAAGCCTGAATTGAAAACACCGAATTGAAAAAACCGAAACCGAACTGAACCAAATTTCAAAAAACCGAAACCGAAAGAACCGAACCGAATTAGTTTGGTTCGGTGTTTGGTGTTCACTTTCAAAACACCGAAACCGAAATAGCTAAACCGAAGTATGAGAAAACCGAACCGAAGAACCGAACGCCCACCCCTATTAAAGAGGCATAGGATCGTTATTGTATACATAGTCACATGGAGTAAGTGACACCTTCGATTCTCTATGAGTTGTAAATAATTCATAATGAGTTAGTTACATAATATAGAATAATTAGCATTTAGTCCCTAGGATAATTGTATAAAATCCCATATGCATTGTACAGATTGAATCATCAATTTACAAGGAAATTTCCAAATCACACTCTCAATATTCTAACAAAGTAAAATACAAAAAACAATAATAGAGGGAAAATCTGGTGCTACGAATCGACATGTAGCTTATCCCGAACGCTCCAGAATAGCCTCCTCAACGAGCAACCGAGTGGTCTCGAGATCCACTCGTAACAGGCACAGAATTTGCACACAAAAAGGATGCAGCAAGTGTAGCATGAGTACGAGAAACAACGTGTACCAGCAGCATCGTCCACCAATCCTAACGAAAACAGAGACTAGGGTTTGTCTTCCGAATACTACTTTCATACTTAACCGCTATTTCTCCACCATAATAATAATCATAATGAGCACAATAATCTCAGGTTACAAGCCTAGGTAAAGCATCTAAATCCTCAAGCCCATCAAGTATCCAATAAGCATTTAAGACAATGCAAACAACCATTCAAATAAGTCATCCAATCAAGGAAATCAACAGAATATTATGATATGCAAATGTTGTGCAATGCAAGACCCTTTTCATCACCCTATACACACACATTCAAATCTATAAATCGTAACCCTTGGGGGACTCACGAGGTCCATTTACGAACTCGAAATTCCTCTCCGGGTTCTAAGCCACATTTGACATCAAATCACAGTACTCATCCCCCGTAGGCTCCAAATCACAATACTCGGCCCTTAGGCTCACATTACCTGTCTCTAGCCAATCTGGCTCAAAATGGCATCACCACTCCGTCCGGAACAATTTCCCTTCGGACATCACAAATGTATCCTCAAAAGCACATAAGATACTATATGAAGCATGAATACGGCATGCACAATGTAGAAACCAAGATAAGTAATAAAGACTAAATCTTTAGCTCTTTTCCACTTTTAAACGAGTATTTAGGAGTGATGAGAACATACAATCACAGATAAGATAGGTAATAAGCATAGAAACAATAAATAAAAGACCTCATATCTCAATCACAGACACAAATCAAACTATGCTATCAGCTAATTGCCAAAACATGACATTCAGACCGAACTATACAATTGAAATTATGAAAATACCCATATCATGGCACCGGTACCTGATACAAAGTGTTCATCACTTCACAAGTATCGGGAACCTCTTTTGTAACTCCATTATCCCCTTTTATTAGTTCAATTTAACCAACCACAATGCTTTAATTAAGGTCAACAGTCTCAACATGCCTGAATTGGAGTCCGATAACCACAGGGAAGCCTTGCCCTTTCGTAGAGCTTCCGAACGATCCAAATCTATTCGAACACGGATTACACGTAAGAATAAAAGTCAATTGATATTGATATTGCCATATAAAGATTCGGGTCTAAAAAGTCAACCCAAAAACTCCAAAGGTCAAAACCATAATTTCATAGGAAAATTAGGTCCAACTATGTCAAAACAATATTTTATGAATTTATACGAACCCAACGACACTCATATTGGTATAGAATATATCCGGGTCCAAAAATACACCCTAAAAAGGAATTTCGAGCCCCGAATGGTAAAATCGAAAATTCAACTCATAATTAGCTTACCCATTATCTAAGGAGTCTAGATATAAAATATGAACCAAACCCAACATCAATTTCATGCTCAATTCGAGAAATCCCCAAAATCCACTTAGGGTTCATAACCCTTCAAAGCCTCATCCTAAATCATGATTCCTAGCATGAGCATCCTCTAATAAATGATATAATCGTAAATGGAAGGTTAGAAACTTACGCACTTGATGAATCTTGTAAATCCCTCAAAAGTCTCCCTAAACTGAGTCTCAAAGCTCCAAAGATGTGAATGAAATGACTAAACTCGAATTGGGAAATTAAATAAGATTTTGCCCTGCGATTAGCGCAGGTACGCTCAAATCCTCACACTGTGAGGTCGCATCTGCGGCCTAAGCCTCGCAAATGCGAGGTCCACTAATTCCCGCCTAAGGCCGCAGGTACAGCCCATTGCACGCAAATGCGGCTCACACCTGCGAGCCCTTTTCTCACCGATGCGAGCTTTGCCCAACTAATCCATACATCGCACCTGCGGCCTACCTTGCACAGGTGTGGCCCTACGCCTGTAAGTGCGCCACACCAGAAACTAGCAAAATGGTGCAACTTCAAAATTTCGATCCGACACCCGAAACTCACCCGAGTCCTCCCGTTTACAACCTAAATATGCAAACCCATTCTAAAACGCGCTACAAACTCACTTGCGCACTCAGAATTTCTAAAAGAGTTCATCTTGACCCGGTGTTGACCGTGGTCAACTCCAAATCCCTTAAAACTAGATTAGTACCCCCCAAGTCCCTCGAAAATCGAACCAACTGCTCAACCAAGTCATAATCGAAATTCCGGACCTAATGGAATCGATGAAACTTTCAAAAAGACTCCCGATGTTGACTTTGGTCAACCAAACACTTATGAACTTCCAAAAATTCCATTTTCTTACCCAAATCTCATCTGAATGCCTCGGGAATCGCGTCACCAATCCTCACAAGTCAAATTAAGGAAGCTAAGGGAAGGGTCATTATGGGTAAAATAGATAAAACAACCAAAACGACTTAACGGGTCGTTACAAGTTATATATAGATGACTAAATGAGCAATCCCCAATCTACACTAAGGAGGAGAAAGTAAGGTGCAAAGCTATAAAAACAGGCTTAAGTTTAAGTTTTGTATGAATATTTCTAAAGAATTCTTCACTATTATAGTACTCCCTCGGTCCCAATTTGTTTGACATTTTTCGCTTTTCTAGTATCAAACTTCTTAATTTTGATCGTGTGTTTGAACATAGAATCTTTAAATTTTTCAAAATAAAATTTACATATACGTAAAAAGTACAAGAAGTCACTATAATTAATAATTTAAAAAAATTTAAAAGATATATGAAAAAATTCCGGTCAAAGACCAACACGTTTAACTCTCGAGAAGCGAAAAGTGTCGAACAATTTGATCCTTAGGGACATGAAGAATGCATACTTCACTTACAAATACGAAGAAGAAGACTTATCCTTTATTCGTGTGCCCTTTAAATATTTTAAATTGTTAATTATCCTAACTTATAGTACTTTTGTTGTTTTTAAATATGTAAACTATTTTTCAAAATCTTAAAATTGTACGTCTTAAATTTACACTCCAAATAAAGAATTTTGACTCTCGAAATCGGAACGGTGTCACATAAATTGAGACAGAGGGACATGAATAAAGCAGTGAAAGTAAAAGAGATGTGATGAATGACCTTGTGAGTTTTTCCATTGAAGTAGAAAGATCATCAACGCTGGAAATACACAATGGATGAATTGGGAAACTGAGGAGACGGTGGTTCAAGGGATCATTTCAGCCTAATCAAAGTTACCATTTTGCCTTTCTATTATTGATTTAAATGAGATTAGGGCTGTGCAAAAATCGGTTTAACCGATACCGAATCGGAAAAATAATGTTATTAATTTATCGGTATCGGGTTATTAGGTTAACAGTTTTTAATCGGTTTTGTAATTTTTTTTATTAGACTACCGGTTTGGTTTTCAATTTTTAAATTTTAGTTAATAGTTAAATCGATAACCCAATAAGATCATATTGAAATTATTATTTTTATTCCTAATTATAAAAAAGTGGTTTTAGATAGAAACTCTATTCCTAATTTTTTGTTTCCTAAATTCTAATTTGAGTATAAGGCCTTTTGCAAGTTGCAACAACATCTTTGAATTTGCATCAGCCTAGACTTGTATGCTTGAACAGCTACAAGAATTGTTGAATTTGGGATCCACTCCAACAATTATGCAATTACGTAGGTAATGGTTTCAACTTGCAAAAAATATCATCATGGGGGGCTTAAAACACGCAAGATGTTACTTAGGATTTAGACTATAAATATACCCCTCCCCTCGCTTATTAGGCATCTGATTTCATCACAAGTACTATATTAGTGCATTCAAACTCTTACTTGTCCGGTGACGCGGTTTGACAGTTCAACCGGAGATAATAAAATTTACTTAATTTTTTTTTGCTTATTGCTTTACAATATTTTGTTCTTATTCATTTTTTCAATTATTCTTATGCAATAAGCCCTTGAACTTCGAATACAAATTCGATTGTTATTCTAAATTATAGATTTATGGGTAACACTATATAGAAGTAACTTCATGATGCGTTCAGTATCTATTCGTAAAGATTTGTGTTGTCCTTGCATTTTCTTTCCCCACAAACTCCCTTGAAACATAAGATTTGCTTGGATTTGGAAGTACAAATTTAGCAAATTGTTTGAATATTTTCAACTGAAGTTGGCTGGAGTTAAACCAATTTCAGATTTGGCTAACGCCAACCTTGATATTTCTAACTATAAATATAAATATAGCTTGAAGTTGAAGGTTGTCGAGTCTAATTTCAAACATAAATATCTGAGTTCCAACTGCACAATTAATAGGTCAAACTTCAAACATCGGCAGTCCATGACTTCACACTCGTATGTTTAAAGTTTGCAACCTTAGACTAGAGTTCTCAACTTTGGTCTCGTAGTTGAAACACTGTCATTTTTGCCTATTCCTTGGATATCAATCCTCCAAGAAGCTATATGTGCACTTGCTCTAATGTGAATTTGAATTAATTGGACAAATAAGTTTCGCATCACTAGAGTAAACATTTCACGAGATATCCCATTTGACACCACTACATAACATGTATCCAACTTTTAAAATTCTGCACATCTCTATACTTTGAAATAACTGCAGACATGCAGTCAAAAGTTTCATATGGTGCAATCAGACATTTTTGCTTGAAATCAAGGCAAAAATGGCTAAGTTTCAGCTAAATGTGCATGAACTTCAGAGACAAAAGCTTAAATATCAAATAAAAATGACTAAAAGGCAAAAATTGCTAAGCTTTAACTATATGTGTTTGTATTTTAATCATATGTGCCTGAAATTATTTCGAAGTGGATACACTTATACAGTTTTATGTACTATAAATATGATTTAAATGGCGATCCATCTCACCTCAATGATCATGTAAAAGTTTGGGATGTCAAACTCAAGATTGTACATTTTTGCTCATTAATGATCCAGGGAGACAATTTAAAAAAAAAAAAAAAATGGGGATCCAAAAATCGAATACGTGTTCACTTCACCCATCCCTCGTAGTTAAAGACATCATTGGATGAAATTAGAGGTGCACCTCTTGACTGGCCCACTTCAGCCTGACACGTGCTCAGTCAAACGTAACAACACAAATCCTTGTTAAAATTGGAGTCTTTGTAATTGTCACATTTTCTAGGTTTGATCGTAAAATATTGTTTTTGACTTTGCTTATAAACTCAAATAAGAATTAGACTGTCTTCGATCAATTCATGTGACATTTTTTTAATAAGTCTAACAAAATAATATTTTAAATTTATTAGTAATAGTTTATTTTTTTGTAAGGTTCCTTATTCTTCAATGTGTACTGCTATACGTTACTTCATTTATTTTGCATCTTGATATTTTGTTGTCTTATATTTCTTGCAATCCTGCGATAATTATGTTTCTTTTGAGCTGAAAATCTATCGAAAACAACATCTCTACCCACTAAGGCAAAGTAAAGTCCACGTACATCCTACCACCCCTAAATCTCACTTATGGCGCTACACTAGGTATGTTATTGTTATTTATAAGAGTTTAATTTTAAAATCACACAATATATTTTTTTTAAAGTTCATGTCCAAATCAACATCTATCACATAAAAGGAGTGAAATAAAATCTATTGGCCTCTTACAATTTGAGTAGAAGAAGATGTCTTTTTCAGATTTCTTATGTGATTTTTCAGATTTATTATGTTTAAAAAATAAAAATCTCTCGTAAAAAATTCATAAAACTAAAAAAAAATGTGGAGCAATATTCATTTTCCAATTCCAATATAGTTTTAAAATTGGAGTCTCCCTGGTCACCTTTCTAGGTTTGATCGTGAAATATTATATTTTGACTTTACTTCCTAAAAGTCGAATAAGAAAAGATGCCAACAAAGATCCTGTCAAATAAAAATTAATTTTCCAATTCCAATATGGTTTAAAACCAGTTGTACTCATAGGAATCAACGTCGTACCAAATCTTCTTTCACTGTCACATCAGTTTGGTCTCACCAAATCAAACCTATAATACTTTTCCTTTTCCTCAATTCTAACGAAAACATTTTGTCTCAACTTCCAAAAACCAAAAATCCCTTTTTTTCCATTACTGGTTTCTTGACTTTTTCAATTTTGTTTATACCCTTAAACCCCTAAGTACATTTTGTATCCAATTTCAAGACTCAATTTTTAATCTTATTTTAAGCAGATTTTCGTGGCTTGTTCCATAAAGCAGTAACCTTTATCAAGGGTAAATTTCACGGATAGTCACAAAACTCTTTTTTTTTTTTTTTCAAAGTTGCTTAACTATGTTTTTTAACACAAAAATTACATAATTATCACGTTTTCACCAAAATCATTCAAATATATTTTCTAACACAAAAATCACATAATTGTCACTTTTTTTTTTTATCAAAATCACTTAACTATATTTTCTAACGCAAAAGTTACATAATTATCACTTTTTTCACTAAAGTTACTTAACTATATTTTCTAACACAAAAATCATAAAACTTTCAACTTAATAACACAAAAATCACACCTACAAGAAAAATCCAACTTCCAATAGCCAATTTTTTTTTAATTCTTTTTTTGTCTCAATCTTCAAAAAAAAAAAAAAAAATCCCCTGTTTTACATTAATGGTTTCTTGACTTTTTCAACTTTTTATACACCCTTAAACCCCCTAACAACATTTTGTATCCAATTTCTTTCATTATTTCTTCTTCAAAGACTCAATTTTTATCAATGGCTTGTTCCATAAAGCACTCACCTTTATCAATCACACCTTCAAATTTTATTCCAAAAAGGGGTTATAATAATTCAAATCTTGGATTTTTACAACTCCCATCAATTCCAAAAACAAAGATTAATAAAAAATGGGATAAAAAACCTCTTTACATATCAAGAATTGGTAAGCCATTGATATGCAAAGCATATGAAGCTGCTGATAAATCACAGCCATTGGATGTAAACATTGAGTTACCAAAACAATCAAAGGATGTTGTTAGTGCTCAGAAGGTTAAGATTAGTATATATTTTGCTACATGGTGGGCATTGAATGTTGTTTTCAATATATATAATAAGAAAGTTCTTAATGCTTATCCATTTCCATGGTTAACTTCTACTTTGTCACTTGCTACTGGTTCATTGATTATGTTGATATCATGGGCTACAAGAATTGCTGAATTCCCAAAAACTGATCTTGAGTTTTGGAAGACTCTGTTTCCGGTAAGATTTCTGTGATTTTTTTTGTTGTTATGATTAGGTGTTAAGAGTTTTATGTGATTTTGGTTTTTATAGGGTTTTTGCTAGGGTGGTTAGGGTTTAAGGAGTTTTATGTTTTATTTCATATGTAAAAAAGGGCGGCCCGGTGCACTAAGCTCCCGCTATGCGCGGGGTTCGGGGAAGGGCCGGACCATAAGTGTCTATTATACGCAGCGTTACCTTGCATTTCTGCAAGAGGTTGTTTGCACGGCTTGAACCCGTGACCTCGAGGTCACGTGGCAGCAACTATTCTAGTTAAGTCAAGGCCCCCTTCTTTTATTTTCATATGTGTTATCTGTAAATAGACCCTTGTGATCCGGGCCTTCTAGAGTGCCATGCATAGCGGGAGCTTAATGCACCTGGCTGCCCTTTCTTTTTTAGCTGCTGTAAAAGTTATGTAGTATTGTTATATACTCCCTCATTCCAATTTATGTGATGATGTTTGACTGAATACGGAGTTTAAGAATGAAAGAAATGCTTTTGTTGGGGCTGTTAGGGTTTAAGAAGTTTTCAAAGTTATGATTTTTAGCAGGGGCGAAGCTAGAGTGTTGGCCAAACCTGGTAGCTTTGGTTCAAATTTTGTATTTATGTTCAGATTATTAATTTAGAACTCAGTAGCTTAAAAAGATTAGTATCCGGAATCCTGGCTGCGCCTTTGATTTTTGTATTGTTATATAATCAAACCGCTCTATGACGACATCCCTTCTCTGAATACGAAATGCTTTTTTAGAGAACGTATAATATAACATAACATGAAAAATCGGTTCCAAAGATAACTTGGCCGTTATAGTGAAATGTTTTTATAGATAGGTCTGATCGAATAGTACTTTAGTAGTTTATGAATATACAGGTCTCGAGTTTCTGGAATGAGAAACTCTTAGTAAAGAGTGTTCCTTCTTTACTGGCGCTAGTGTGCTAATGTGGATAGGATATTGGATACATAAAGCAAAAAAAGAAGTTTATCAGTATGTAAATTTTATTTGAATAAGATTGAGAAATTAACTTTTACCCCGGTTACTTTGCGTTCGGTCATATGAATGGAGAGTACATGGTTTTTTATTTACTTACTTTTCATCATTTTTCAAATAATATTCTTTAATTTTGTGTTATTTTTTGGTGGTGATGTAGGTTGCAGTTGCTCATACAATTGGGCATGTAGCAGCCACAGTTAGTATGTCTAAAGTTGCAGTTTCCTTCACTCATATAATCAAGAGTGGTGAACCGGCTTTTAGCGTATTGGTTTCAAGGTTTTTGCTTGGTGAGACATTTCCGCTTCCGGTATATTTGTCGCTTGTGCCAATCATTGGTGGTTGTGCACTTTCAGCTGCTACTGAGCTCAATTTCAACATGACTGGTGAGAGCAATTATGATTTACATATCATTTAATCGTGCAATTTCGGTTATGTTTGATATTTAGTTTATTGTTATTACAGGTTTTATGGGGGCAATGATATCAAATCTTGCATTTGTGTTCCGGAATATATTCTCAAAGAAAGGAATGAAGGGGAAGTCCGTTAGCGGGATGAACTATTATGCGTGTTTGTCTATTATGTCTCTGTTAATTCTAACGCCTTTTGCAATTGCAATGGAGGGCCCCCAGATGTGGGCATTAGGTTGGCAAAACGCTGTCTCTCAGATAGGACCCAATTTTGTTTGGTAAGAACATAAAACTTCCGCTTCTCATGATGCGTGCTCCCAGTATTTGCAGTTTTTGACGTATTCTTTGCTGTTGTAATGATATTATACATTTATCTCTGGATACATATATTATATCAGTTTGAGGCAGACTACATCTTCGGCAAAGTGACTTGAATCATGGTTGTCTTGTTTGAAGATTTCAGAAAGCTAATCGATGATTTAAATCATGGAGAATTAATCCCATCTTGTCTTGGCTTCCACAGGCATCATCTGTATTAACGGATGGTGTCTTATAGTTTGTTTAGCCAAGCTTCCATCTACTTATTTTGAGAAGTGTTTTTTGTCAGATACACTTTTAGAAAAAATATATTTTTTGAAGGGTGGCAGTTTGTGTTTGGCTAATCATTTTGAAATGTATTTTAGCTTAGAGCAGTACTTTGTGCTTGACCAATGTTCCAAAGTGCTTATGGGGAAAAGCTATTTTCTTTGGCTTCTGAAAAACTTCTTCTTGTTACTTTTCCCTAAAAGTTTGGCCAAACACCTCAACTTTCTAAAATTAGCACTTTTGACTCTCTAGAAGCTTTGGCCAAACAGGCTACTAGTTTCTAGCTATTTCTTGCATATATCTGAATCATTCAATTAACTGTTGCTAACAGCATTGCTTGCTTTTGTGGTTATGTTAAAGTTTCTTCGGTAATCATTTTCACGAATAGGCTAATAACTGTTTTTTCTCTATCGCTTTGATATATGATATCAGGTGGGTGGCTGCGCAAAGCATATTCTATCACTTGTATAACCAGGTGTCTTATATGTCCTTGGATGAGATTTCTCCCCTAACGTTTAGCATAGGAAATACAATGAAGCGGATATCTGTCATAGTTTCCTCTATCATAATCTTCCAAACGCCTGTCCGACCCGTCAATGCACTTGGAGCTGCCATTGCAATCCTGGGAACCTTCATTTATTCACAAGTGAGTTTCTCCTTCACTATCTATTTAGACATTACTTGAAACTTTTGCTGCACCAATAATTCGTATTACTACATGTGGCAATAATTCGTATTACTACATGTGGCCTATATTGTTCTGCTTCCTTCTCGTGTTACTTGCTGTTAATGACAAATCAAGTCTTCAACGGCTAAAATATGGGCGAGTGAGCATTAAGAACGACAAAACAACTGCCTATGTTTTGAATACTCTGGCCGTACATGTTACTGAGATATGCTAGCCGCACCCCCCCCCCCCCCCCCCACCGTGCTCCAATTTATGTGAAGGTATTTGACCGGGTATGGAGTTTAAGAAACAAAGGGAGACTTCATTTGAAACTTGTGGTCCAAAATAAGCTATAGATATTTGTGTGGGATATAAATCATCTCATTAAGGGTAAAGTGGATATTTTAAAGTCAAATTTTCACAAAATATAGAAATGTGTCATTCTTTTAGGACTGATTAAAACAGAAAGAATCATATAAATTGGGACAGAGGGAGTATCTGGTAGTACAATGGTCATCAGTGTATTTAATTTTTTATCATGCTACATATATTACGTCTGGAGATAAATAAAATCTCAATGATAATTGAGATGACCGTTTCCAAAGCAGGGTTGTCTTGCCACGGTGCTCTAGTATAATTGATTAGGATCTTGATTAGAATATGCTTTCAGTAATCAGACTGTTTTACTTCATACATTTAACGCTTGGTACTGACTCAATTAAGGACTTAATATTGAATAATGATCCGGTACTTCTTTTAGTTACTCTGAGCATTTTATACACCAAAAATGTACTTCCCATTTAAGTTCATGCCCTCATAAAATTTATATCCCTTAAACTGGCGATTTAAGGATGATTTATCTTGAAATAAGCCAAATAACGACCATATTCTGTCTACAACTTAAGCTGTTGGAGCAATCACAATGTCTACTTATAAGTATAGTTTACACAGTACTTTCTTTTTACGTACCTTTCAGTAATTGATTGAAATGTCTTCTTGTACTAATCTTGTGCAATAGTAACAGCATATATTTACATTTTGGAGAGATCCGTATACATACTAATTGCATTCGGAAGATTAAAACAAAATTTGGAAGACAGCCTCTGAAATTATTTGCAATTATAATTGCTGAACACTTTCATTTATGGTTATTCTGCATTTCTGTCGTGAAGAACCCTGCGTTTGACCATTTTCGTTCTGTTTTTTTCTCGAGCAGTCAAAACAATAAGGTAGTCTACTAGAGGGATATCGAGATCCATGGAGGTGACTGGAGGTACAGAGATGTTGTTGCAGCTTTTATTGCTCTTTCTCGCGTTAGCTCAGCGAGGATCGGAGGGTTCATTATCTTTTAATCCAGTTCTTTTATTCTCCTGTTGAGTTTTTCTCTTTTTCTTTGTCCAAAGTGGGATGAGGTAGATATGCAAGTTGTGGGAAAATAATGTGTAGCAAATGACTAGACAGTTGATATTCTTTAGTATAAGTAGAGGCAATATTAAGTTATTTCTGCATCTACACTCTTCTATACTATCCCAACCCAGGGCCTTATACCTGGCTTGAACCCGTCAACCAGTTCGGTTAAATCGGTAACCGGAATCGGTAAAACCGGTTAACCGGTTCCGGGTAACCGTTTAATTATTACCGGTCCAGTTCCGATTTTTTTGAAACCAGAACCGGTTAAACCGGTAAAACCGGAACCGGACCGGTTAAACCGGTGAAATAAAAAAAAATTATAGCCGTTGGCCTTGGGCCTTTGTCCGTTAATGGACCGTTGGCAACGGTCCATTTGCAAAAATGGTTGTTGCCAAACGGTCATAAAATTAATTTTTGGCCCCCTAACCCCCCAAACTTTTTTTTAACACTTTAACCCATCCCCCACCACTATATAAACCCTTCTTCATTTTCATTTTAATTCACACCAATTCACTTTTCTTCTCTTTCTCTCAAATCTCAATCTCTCAATTATAGTTACTTTGCAATAATTAGCCACAAAGTCTTATTATAGTTTCAACTTTAAATTATCAATTTTGCAATTATAATATTGTTGGTGGAGTTGGTGATTTTGCAACAATCCGAAGTAGCTTTGGTGGATTTGCAATTCTATCCGCCTTCACTTTGTTGGAAATTAATCCGGCAATTTGGTACCTTCGTTCCAACTCTATCTTTATTTTTCGCAATTTAATTCTAGCAATTTATTTTTCGCAATTTAATTTACGTAATTTAATTCTGGCAATTTAATTTGTTGTAATTTATTTTCTTGTGATTTATTTGATTGTGATTTAAATTAATTCTATTTAATAATGTCAAAGAGATTAAGACGTGGTGCCGGCAGTAGTAGTCGTATTGTTAGGGGTGGGCTTAATGAGGAAACATTTGTGGAAGAAACACCTAATTTAGGTATTGATGTTGGTGGAAATAATTCACTTTTAGGTCATGAGGCAATGCAACAACATTTTACCGACACTTTTAATGAAGATGATGATGATGAAACACAACCCCCCGAAAACCCCATAGGAGATACATGTCCTGCACAATCACATACACAAGACAAACCGCCTAGAACTCGTAAGCCAACAGCTAAAGTTTGGAAATTTATGACTAAGAATAGGGAAAACCAATCAGCTACATGTACCCTATGTGGACAAGTATTTAGTTTTAAGCAAGGTACTGGTAAGGATGGTGGAACGAGTACACTAAATGGTCATATGAGAACCAAAACATATGAATGTTTGGGGAGAGCAAACGGGTTCAAATGTGGGGGGTATTCAAATGACGATAGACCCACGAACCGGTAGAAATTTTAAGTATGACAAGAAAAAGAGCGTGTAGAAATAGCTAAAATGGTAGCTTATGATTGTTTACCATTTTCCTTTCCCTCGGGTTTGGGGTTTGTTACTTACAATCAACGTTGTTATAATCCGTTATTTGAGGGTATTCCTAGAAGTACTTGTAGAGTCGATGTTATAGATTTGTTTAAAAAATATAGATTTTATTTGCGCCATGTATTTAATTCTTTAAATTGTAATATTTGTCTTACCGCTGATTTGGGTCTTAGTCTTAACAAGTTAGATTTTCTTGCTATTACATGTCATTGGGTTGATGAAAACTGGGTTATGCAAAAAGAATTATAGCTTTTTTATATGATTCAATGTCTACTATTATGAGATTTTTTAACATTTATAGAAAAACACTTTGTATTGTTTTAGATAATGCTTCTAATAATACAAAGGCGATAGGTCTTATAAAAAGAGAAATAAACTCTCCGCTAAGAAATATTTTTCATGTAAGATGTAGTTGTCATCTTAATTGTTAAAGATAGTCTTGTGCATTTTGAAGATTCTGTTCAAAAAGTTAGAGATGCGATTTGCGTTTCTTTTTTGTAATGCTAATAGGGGAAGAATTAGAGATTTTAAGAATGCTTGTGTGGAAAATAACCTTAGACCTAAGAAAATTCAAGTACAAATTGAGACTAGGTGAAACTACACTTAAATTATGCTACAACAAGCATATGAGTATAGGATTCCATACAACAAGTTCACAACAAATATAATACTGATAGTGATGATTGGTTAAATTATTCGCATTGGGAAGATGTTAAAGAATGTGTTGACCTCTTAGAAAAATTTTATAATGCAACTCTTGCTTTTTCTAGACAATTCTATCCCACGGTAACCGGAATTTTTGCCTACTTAGCGGAAATAGCTAGAGTTTTACAAGAGTATAAATATAAACCCGGTTATCAAGTGGCTATTTTTGAAATGATAATCAAATTTTAAGAAGTATTTTCTTCCCATCCCAACTTTATTTATATTCGGTTCTCTTTTAAATCCTTGTTTAAAAGTGTCTTATACTAAAAATTTGGTTAGTCAAATTTATACATTTTTAGAAATTGAAGAGGGAGTTCAACCATCTTTAGCTGAAGCCGAACTCGCTATTGATGATGAGTTTAGAAAAGTTTTTACTCATTATTCTAGTTTGGAAGAACGTGCTACACCCGTTGCTCCACGCCCTACTACTTCTCAGAGTAGCAAAAAGGGCTTCTCGGGTTTAAAAGTTTTACATTCACATCAAACTTCTTCTTGTACTGCAAACTTTGATGAATATAACTTTTATTTGATGCAGCCAAATGTGGATATCAAGGAACTGGATGACTTGGACGTCTTAGCATGGTGGAAGAAGTACAAGACAAGTTATCCGGTACTTTCAAGAATGGCTCGAGATATCCTTACGGTTCAAGTATCAACCGTGGCTTCGGAGAGCGCATTTAGCCAAGGAAAACAGCAAATTGGAGACCATAGACATTCATTATCCGACTTTAGCTTGCAAGTACTAGTGTGCATTCGCGATTGGATTAGATCGGAGCGACGCAACCAAAACTTAGAAGCGGAGGAAGGCGAAGAGGAAGAAATTGAAGATTTGATAGCTAGTGGACCGGACCAAATGGAAGACTTTGAAGATATTTCCATGACCGAATATGATGTGGGGGAAATTAACGAAATAGTTCAAAATTGGTGATTTTATTATTCTACTATTTCTGTACAACTCATGTATTATTTGCAAGTTAAAAAAAACTACAACTTGCAAATAAGTGTTATCCAAGAATGAATAAAATATATGGCTCATTGAGCTTTCTTCTATTTACTTGTGTTCATATTTTTACTTTTATTAAGTTAGGAATATACCTAAAATATACTAAGAATATACTTAAATTAAAAACTAAAAAGTTATATATTTGAAAAATAACTAAAATATACTAAGAATATACTTATAATATATAGTATACTATAAGTATAACTTATATATATATATATATATATATATATATATATATATATATATACGAATTTATAAACTTAGAAAAAAATTAAGCTATAAATAACATAAGTTATAAGTATATATAGTATACTTAAACATATATATATAAGTATATATATGTATATATAGTATATAATATATATATATATATATATATATATATATATATATATATATATATATAGATATATATATATATATATAACCTGAGTATATTGATATATATACGTATATTCTTACTATATTTTAGGTATATGTAGTATAACACTATAACTTAAGCATATATGATATAACTTAATATATATATGTATACACGTATATTCTGTATTGCTGACTTGCTGTTAGCCTGTTAGTCAGTAAATATTTAAACTTTACTTATAAACTTGTATAACATATGTAAATATACCTAATATATATATATATATATATATATATATATATATGTAATACAAAAAACAAAAACAAAAAGGTTTTGGTGAGGTTTCAAACCGGTTAAACGGTTCCGGTTTTTTAACCAGAAACCGGCCGGTTCCCTAACCGGTTACCGGTCCGGTTTCGGTTAAACCGGTTGACAGGTTTACCTGGCTATAAAAGAAATGCAGGACATGGCTGAAGTTTAGGCTTTTCTGCTTGAAGTTTAGAAAAAAAAAAATGAACATCATGCACATATGGTTGCATTCAGCCGCATATAGCTGACGTTCAGGAAAAAATGACTGAATTTCAATCATATGAAACTTCACGCATTTTGTCTGAATTTAGGCTTTTAGATACCTCATGTCAGAAGTTAATGTAATAGATTCGTAAACACATGTAATAGATTCGCAATTGTTTACGCACGGCAAATATTGCTTAAATGATAATCTCAAAATCGAGTATCTATGCACTTTGAAGTAACTATACATATACCTTCTGCCCCATCCTTGAAGTCATATCGCCGATGCATAAAAGTTCGAAAATCTACCCTTTTTTCATAATAACTTCAAACATTAGGGTGTGAAGTAGTAAAATTCACATCTAAAATTACAAATTTTGCGACAACTTCAAACATACGGATCAGTAAAATCTAAAAAAATGCTAACAGACCAATTACACCTAAAAGATCCTGTCTCAAAGTAGGTGTGGAAAATATACAAAAGCCTATAGCATTAGAGGGTCCTGGGTAGGGACCGTTAGCTCTATTATCTTGGAATTATTAAAGCGTATAAAATAATTTAAAAACTATTGTTTTATGACTAGATTCGAACCAAATCTCCATAAAAAGATTGAAGATTGATTGATTGTTTGTTATTGATGCCACCCCCTACCTAGTGGAATAGAATTAGTAATATCAGTACTCCCTCTGTTTCAATGTACAATGTGAACTTATTTTAGTGGGTATAAAATTTAAGAAAGAATGAAAAAAAATTAAAATTTATTGTTTAAAATAAATTATATATATTTGTGTGACTATAAATCATTTAAAAAGTAAATTTGTTTTCAAACTTAGAAAGGGATCATTCTTTTTTATACTGATTAAATAGGAAATAGGTTCATATAAATTGAAACAGGGGGAGTAACATTTTTTTAAAAAAATGGCGTGACATCATTTTTGTAATTTGTTTTAAAAATAATATTCTTTTTAATTTGAAAGTAGTTACTTCGCATCTTATATTTATTGGTAAATTTGAGCGTTTACTCGTAGCAAGAGCATGGAAATTTGAGCGAACGAAAGATACGAAATAAATCAGATTGATAAAATTACCATGTGAAATCCTCGATTACCGTGAAGGTTATGAACTTAGAAATGGAGAGCACTTTGAAGCAGAATGAATGGGGAGCGCTTTGGAAGAAGTGATATGTTACTGAGTCGTCTAGTAGTTTACAGTAGAAGGAGTGAAAGCCACTTGACTGTAAGGAGAGGAGCTCGGAAGAATTGGGGGAAGAAGGGCACACAAGGAATAAATGGGAAGATCGAAAAGTTAGAAGAAGAAAGGACTTTTTGGTTAGACGCGTGGTAGCACGCGTGGTAGCTACATAAATGTTATACTCCCTTCGTTTCAATTTATGTGAACCTTCTCGGAGTACGAGCGTCAAATTTTATAACTTTGACCATAAATTTTGACATAGATTTTTCAAGTTTGTAAGAATAAAATTTACATATTTAGAAACTATAGTAATGATAATTTATAATTCAAATAATTTAAAAAAAAATGTGAGAAAAACGTGATTAAAGAACCACCTCGTAGACTCCCCAAATAGTAATAGATTCACATAAATTAAAACAAATGGAGTATTATATTTTAAATTATATATTTTAAAAGTATTATAATCATTAAAATATTATGATATGTTTAAGATCATAAATTTTTAATAAGCGATCATTCAAATAATATCAAAACCAAAGAAGTGCAAGATTTCATATTATATGTCTAGAAAGTTAAGTAGGCTTGATCCTATTTCTCATTATAATGTTTTTGAAGGAATCTGTAGGTAGTTTGAGGATGTCAATTTATTTCACTCAGTGTTAAAAAATTGAATTGTTAGGTAAGCTATCTTATCATCAGATATCAAATTAATATTTTAATAATATTTTCTTGAGTTAAGGGTCTTTCAGGAACAACCTCTCTAGCTGTGCAAAATAGGGATAAAATTTGCGCACACTTAACTTTTCTCAGTTCTCACTTGTATAATTACGTTGGATATGTTGTTGTTGTATATTTTAAGAATGCTTACTTACAAATATTCTTTGGGTAATCTTACAATGTAATAACTTAATTCTAAATTTTTTAATCTTCATTGGATATCTTCATCATATAGATTTATCGAAAGCCAAATCTTGAAAATGATCTGATTGACTCAGTTGGATTAATATTATTATTATGGATTGATTGCTCAAATAGCACGAGTTTTTACATTCCTAATACTCCACTTTTAATTACCATCTTATTTCGTTAAAAGTATGTTAACTTTCACCGTCTTCTTCTTTACAAGTATACTTTCTTTAGCCTTTCCACTTCAATTTTGACTTATTTTTCGAAAAGGTTCGATTATAAACTGTCACTTGCACATGTAATATTTGCACCTTTTTATTTGAATAAAGCTATCTTTTTCTTTGACGTCTTTAGGGGTGCCAACAACCAAAATATATATAGTAATAATTAAAATAGAGGTTTCCTTTAACACGTTTAAGTTTTTTCCTCAACAGATTCTTGATAGTTTAAGGTTGTATCTACAATTTCTACATGATTTGTGCAAGCAACGTGTGCACGATATATTGTATCGTTTTCTAGTTTTAAGACGTGATTTTTGTTTCTAGTTTAATATAATTTGTATCATTTTCAAACTCTGTTGGTATGGTGGACTGGTGGGGTAGATACATATTTTAAGATAAATGTTTATACACATAACAAAATTGAAAATTTCTTGTAGAACCTCTTGAGTTAATTTGCACGAACGAGCTAGTAAGCATTACTTTCCCAGTGTTAAATACCTTAAAAACAGCCAGACTAATCTAATTAACAATTTTCTTGAAATTTACGTACTCTCCTTAATTTCTGTAGAATACTTCTAACAAATGCATAAAGCAGGAATCCATCTAATGCATTTTTGTTCCATTCTGAGGGCAAATAATTTGCTATGCAGACATAAAATGATTGTCTATTGCTGGACCATTGTCTGTTAATTTGGAAGCAAATATCGCAATATGTGCTAATCTTAATGATTTAGGACAACCTTTAAACAAAAACTCCAAAGGTGATATGATGCTGATTGAAAAATGAAACAAGATTCTATTCATCTCTCCCCACGATTTGTCTTGTCAATTTTTTTTTTTTTTTTTGGTTCCAAATCTTGTCAAGTTAATTTCATTAATTCTCAGTTATTGACAGGAGTGGGCACCGTTTTATCCAACCCGAAATCCAAATAAAAATTCGAACTTTTCCGATAATTGATTTGGATTCTTAGATTATGAATTGGAGTTTTGATTTTGTTTTTAAAATTTATGAATTTCGCATTGGATTGGTACTATGATTTTTAGAATATCAAAAAATTCAAATTTTTATACCTTTTATTCAGCCCTACCCAAATCATATGTCCTCAAGAATAATGGGCAATTGCACGATTGCACTTATTCGGGGATGGTCTTTAATTTTTGCCCCTCAAATTGTTAGTCTTTAATTTTTACCTTTCGCCTAAAGTAATCCCGAGGTTCTGGGTTCGAACCCCGGCTCAGTAAAAAAAATCACAAGGCAGAGTTTCATAGCAAAGTAGGCCTATTCGGGCAAAAGTTAGGCCTTAACTTTTTCCTTGCAAAGTAAAAAAAAAAAATCTGCCTTAAGGCAGACTTTTGCCTGAATAGGCCTACTTTGCTACGAAACTCTGTCTTATGAATTTATTTATTTATTCTTATTGAGCGGGAGTTGGAACCCAGAATCTCGAGGTATTTTCGGCCAGTTTTTTAAGCGAAGGGGAAAAAAATTAAAGACCAGCCATTTGAGGGGCAAAAATTAAAGACCAGCACCTTTGAAGGGGAATCCGTGCAAAAAAATGATACTAATAAGTCTAATTTCCAAGGTCCAATATACGATGGCCCTACCCCATTATAGTAATAAATCCAATATGGAATTTTCTACTAAATCAAAAGGCTTAATACCCGGATGGATCCTTAAACTTGGCATGTTTTGTAAGATAGGCATATAAACTTATAAGGTGACCAGATAGACACTTAAACTTACTCAAAGTGTATTTTTCAAGTTTTTCAGTTGTTTTGAAAACAAAAACTATATTTTTCAAACACTCACAATTTTCATGGCCAAACAAGCCCTAAATATATCACAAAATATTTTTTTTAAAATGCAAAAATAAGGCAAACGCATATACATGAGACTATAAATGTGCACTTAAACCAATAAATACTCGCTAATCGCAATTTTGCAGCTTTCAAGTAACTCGATTTTTTTTTACACTTGAATAATTAAAAAACAATAACTTTAACCAATAAAAATCATTAAAAAAAGAAATTTCAAATTAAGAAATTTCTTTTTTTTAAGGATTTTCTTCTCGGCTTTACAGTTTTCTTAATTTGAAATTTCTTTTACACTTGAAATACTGAACTTAGAAATTTCTTAATTTGAAATTTCTTTTTTTAAGGATTTTTATTGGTTAAAGTTATTGTTTTTTAATTATTCAAGTGTAAAAAAAAAATCCGAGTTAATTGAAAGCTGCAAAATTGCGATTAGCGAGTATTTATTGGTTTAAGTGCACATTTATAGTCTCATGTATATGCGTTTGCCTTATTTTTGCATTTTAAAAAAAATATTTTGTGATATATTTAGGGCTTATTTGGCCATGAAAATTGTGAGTGTTTGAAAAATATAGTTTTTGTTTTCAAAACAACTGAAAAACTTGAAAAATACACTTTGAGTAAGTTTAAGTGTCTATCTGGTCACCTTATAAGTTTATATGCCTATCTTACAAAACATGTCAAGTTTAAGGGTCCATCTAGGTATTAAGCCAAATCAAAATATAACATAGGGCTTTCTTCTTTCTCACGATTTGCTCTCACCGTCTGTAAGGAAAGCTTAATACACGACATGAGCAGCCGGGTGACCTTAATCCTTATTAACCGTAAAAAGTTATACATTTTAAGGAGCAAACTAGTAGGTAAATTGAAGTTGTTAATTTTTATGGTCTGCCTTAAAGGCTTACAATTCAAAACTGAAAATTCGAAATATGCAAATCAATTAATCCAAAATTGAACTTAAAAAATCCAATCCAATCCAAACTTATTTGGATTGGATATGGATTGTATTTTCTTTAATTCGAAAATCGATAATCCAAACCGAAATTTTTATATCCAATCTGATGGCCCGAACATCCACCCCTCGTGAGCTTTCGAAAAAGATCACTTATTTTTTTTTGCCAAAGTTAACAACTTAACTCCATTCATAGACTCGAATTTCGTCCTGAAATGGTGAAAAATATGGCTCGGGATAGCAGTGGGGCCGGGCAAGGCGAGTTGAGGTTTAACGGGCAAAAAATTTAACCTGCCCTGCATAGCATTTGTGTCTAGTTTCAAACCCACCTCCCAACACCCCAAACTTTTTCTCTTAATATTTTGTTATTCTATCTTTATTTGTATGCTTCTTAGTTTCTTTGATTGCTTCACTACTTTAGCATCTACAATTGCTCCACAACTATATTTAATACGACTTGTATAAGTAGAGTATTCTTTTCTTTGTATATACACAAATGTATAAGGAAAAATTACGTGTTATAGCTATTTTTAGTACATAATTAGTGATATTAACTACTTTTTGTTTTAATTACTAATAATAACTAAATATTTTTTGAATTTAACTAATATAGCTACACAATAATTTTCAGTTAGTGGTGCACAAATACACCTAAAATTTAGCACTTCCAATCTCATATCCGCTTTTAATGGTAACAATATTAATCACTTAATATGCATTATCATTCGCTCTCCTTTTTCATAAATTTTTGACATTTTCTATTCTCACTCACTATCCATTTTAGATTTTTCATTTCTCAAATCCCTAAAAAATTCTCTCTCTCCTTCTATCAACCACCACCACGACCGGTGGCGGCCACCCCTATCTCAAATTTTTTTTGGTTTCCATGATTTCAAGGTTTGTGGACAAATTAAACACAAAAAGGCAATTAACCTTTCCATGTTTTTTTATGTGAATGATGTTCCAACTAGAATGATCATTCATTATGGTTTACGGCTTATCTCCCATTGTGGGCAAGTTGTAGCTGTAAATGCCAAGACTTTTGGCCTGTGGACCGGTGCCCATAAATCTGGACCGAGTTGCATTTGCTCTGTGGCTAGGGTTTTTTGGTGGTCTAGGGTTTTTTAGGGTTTTGAGAAGATGAAAAATATATGTATTTATGTATGTTCTATGATATAGCTACCAATTGTTTATGGTTGGTGGTGTATTTATGTAAGTTTTTTCTATATTTTTGTGTATTTTGTTCAAATTAATTTCATCAGTTCATCTAGTTTCAAATACATGAGTGACGAAAATACATTGTAAGTTTTCTATATATTTGTGTATTTTGTTCAAATTAATCCATCAAATACATGTGTGATGCAAATTGTTACACACACAAATACATGAGATTTAATATAAAAATACATGGGGTCTGATTGGTAACTTCAAATACATTGGTTATGCGATCAAATACATGTGTAAATCAAAACGAAATCAATATTGAAAACTTCAAATACATTACCGCTAAAATACATGGGTGATGCAAATTGCTAATCACACAAATACATGAGATTTAATATAAAATACATGGGGTTTGATTGAAAACTTCAAATGCATTAGTTATGCTATCAAATAGATGGATAAATCAAGAACGAAATCAATATTGAAAACTTCAAATATATTGGCCGTTGAATGTTTTCAAATTTTGAATTTTTGATTTTTTATGTTTGAATGTTGAATATTGGATGGAGGAATAGAAAATGGTTATGAAAAGGTAATCTAAAATCTGATTTTGTGGAAGGGTATGGTAAAAAATACCAATTAATAGATAATTAATTGATCCCACCGTTATGGCCTTAAATCAAAGGATATGTTTTGTTTTTTACTGTGTTACTATGTATTTATAAGCATCAAATACATCCGAAAAAATACCTTAATTTGGGAAAACATAGCTACAAATGGTAATTTTTAAAAGATAGCTATAAATGATAGGAAACTACCAAAAGGTAGTCATTATGTTAACTTTACCAATGTATAATCTGTATCCAAGGCATATTTAAACGGATGTGTATGAGAACGCATAAACCTATTGGTAAAATTATACCAAAGAGAAAACTATTTGACCAGACACGTGACAAGTCTAAGCCCTAAAGAGCACTATAGTTAACCACTAAGTAGGTCAATGACAATAAGATCAAAGATTTGTTTTTATCATCCAAGAATTAGCTCCCAGACCCACTTCACTTGTACTAGACAACATAGGCCCGAAATGATCTGCCGGAAAGGTTGAGAATGCCCAAACAAATGATAGCGCACGCAATGTCTAGATCACGAGATATACGAGATTTCATTTAATCTCATCTAATGTCATGATCTTAGCCATGTAATGGCTGAAGCGGGCGAGAATCACTGAAACGGTTACACCTAGCTTATTCTATAAATTTTTCCGACTCCTTTTCACTGTGGATATCTGAATACATCTTATTACACTCAATTTCGCACTTAATCTCTGTTAATTTTATTTTTCTTCAACTGTGCTTCACTGTCTGAACCGAGAAACACTCAATAAGAACCTCTCTATCTCTTCCCTTTTAGTTATTTTGATTTGATTATCTTTTTTTAGCTATTTCCATTACATTCACATTGTCAAATTATTATAAGTGGATTTCGATCGATTACGTTGTTTGAGACCTCATTTTAAACAATTCACTAGTTGATCTAATAAACAAATTAAAGTTTAGGCTAAACACTCATCTGGGTGGTGATTCCACTAACTTCCGCTCCTCCAAAAGTAACATTGACTACTTGCTTGGGCAAGGGACTTAAGGTCGCTCGTTATCGATCATTACGGTTCTTCAAATACATTTGTTTTCCGTTGTCACTAAGGAACTCTCGAATGTATCTTTTCTTAAAAAGATCGGGTACTTTGCGCTCCAAGATTTATCTAAATTCTAAAGTTGTGCTTTTTCTAGCACATTCTTTATTTAATATTTGGAAAAGGGCCAAAAAGGCCTTTGCACTATCTTAAAAGGTCTACATAAACCCTCACTCCACCTATTATGCTAAAAGTACTCCTCCGCTCACCTTTTTGGCTCACTTTGGCTCTTAACACTAATAGACTTCCTATTTATTTTTAATTCTTTTTTAGTTTTAAAATTTTGTAATTTTCTTAAATTTTTTGTAGTTTTTTCTTGTTCCTTTTTCCTCTTTTTCTTCTAAAGTGACAATTGAGGCTCAGATATGTATTATGCTCATGTATAAATTATTTTTTAATTCTTATTTATTACTTGTTATATTCCAACTGGGTGAAATTAAAACCCAACATATCTAGCTTTGTCATAAAACATAAAATATTATACGGAAAAGGCTCAAATATGTCATCCAACTATCAGAAATGACTCATTTATGCCACTCGTCAATAGTTTGGCTCATTTATGCCATCGAACTATAGGAAATGACTCATTTATGCCATCAAACTATAGAAAATGGCTCATTTATGCCACTCATCTATAGTTTGACTCATTTATGACATCGTCTGTTACCAAAATGACTCATTCATGTCATATTTCATTAAAGCTGGTTTTACAATATCATATATGACACATGGCCTCCAACTAGATTATGATTGTGGGTGGGTAAGGTGTATGTGTCAGATTTTTTATTGATTTGGTATTTAAAATTGGACTGGTTTAATGAAACGACGTAGACCTCTAATTGGAGGCTACGTGTCATATCTGGTATTATAAAAACGGCGTTAATGAAAAATGGCATGGATGAGTCATTTTGATAATGGGCGATGGCATAATGAGTCAAACTATTGATGAGTGGCATAAATGAGTCGTTTCCTATAGTTCGATGCCATAAATGAGTCATTTCCTATAGTTCGATGCCATAAATGAGCCAAACTATTGACGAATGGCATAAATGAGCCATTTCCGATAGTTGGATGGTATATTTGAGCCTTTTCCGAATATTCTATTTGTTCACCACAAAAACATCACAAAATAAAATTATTTTTTTATGAAAACAAATAATAATAAATAAAATTAAGTCTGCTAATTGGTTCATAAAAATAATTTGTTATGAAAAAAAAAGTAAAAAATGAACAAATAAATAATTTGTATGTTTTATGACAGAGTTGTGTATGTTGGGTAGGGGCAAGTTTAATTAAAGGCAGAATGTTTTAATTTTTTCCAATAGAACTATGACACATAATAAATAATATTAAAAAAATTATACTTGTGCATAAGACAGATCAGAACCTCTATTGTAACTTTAAAAAGAAAATATAAAAGAAACAAAAAAATTAAAAATAAGTAAAAAGAGGTTTGCTTGTTTTAAGAGAAAAAGTGAGCCAAAAAGGTGAGCGAAAGGGTATTTTTAACAAAATAGATGAATGATGGATTGAGATAGTGTAGGGCATTTTTGGTCCTTTTCCATTTAGTATTTCATAGTTTTTATAGTTTGGATTTGTTAGAAGACAAGCTCAACACGCTAAGTCCTTATGCATTTTCATCATTTATAGAAGGGAAAAGGATCAAATATGTACTAAACTTAAGAAATGACGGGAAAAGGCTCAAATATGTCACTAAACTTAAGAAATGACTCACAGGTGTCACTCGTAAATAGTTGAGCAAAAATATCCCAACCGTTACTATTTTGGAACATACATGTCATTGCCCGCTAAAATGACTCCATCTTTCTAATTATAAGTATCAGATTTTACGACATGGCATTATCTAAACCCTCTATTACTTAGCCTTCCTTTTTTCCCTCTCACCACTTTTACGAGTGACATATTTGAGTCTGATAAATCCGAGTGCTTTTTGTTTTGATGATTGTCAAACTGATTCAGAACTAGATAGAGACCTGGTCTGTGATCTGCTCTCTGTGTACTATGCACCGTCAGCAGAGACAGCTGTAAAGCCGAGCTACTCGCTGCACAAGTACAACAGTGAGCTGACCCATGCTTTAGGTCAAACTATTGAATGAGTAGCCTCTATCCATCCCACATGCTTCCCACTATATATATAACATGTTGCAACATATTGTGCATCACTTGAGAAACCTAATCTAACTTGTACAAAAGCTGCCTCCGTAAGAATTCAAAGTGATCGCAAGAACAAAGTTACTTTCAAGTTAAAGAACGAGATCCTGATATGATTTTAGTCCATGTTCTTTAGGTTGTTGTAAATCTTTTTTCGTTTGTGCTTAAATTGTAAGCCTACTCTTCTGTGTTAAGAAGTTGTTCGTAAGTGTTTTGAAAAATCTCAAAGTGTACTTGTTGGAAGTGTGCTTCCGCAAGCTTTTGAGTGGTACACCAGGCTAGAGTTAGTCTAGGTGTATTAGTGGTCCTTGGCTAGAGTTAGTCAAGTGGAGGTGCTTACAATCGGAGTATTGCAAGTGTGGAGGGCCTATGGGGGTTAGTTCCTTGGTTGCAAAAGTGTTATTGTAAGGGTGAGGGATTATGGGAGTTAATTTCTAGCTTACGATGGAGTTGTAACCTGAAGTTGCTCGGTTAGTGGAGGTGAAATCCTACTGACGTAGGTCGTGGTTTTTAATCCTTTCAGCAAGGGATTTTCCACGGTAAAATCGTGTCTTCTTTACTTACTGCACTGCATAAGGGAATTGATCTACAACCAGGTTCCTCATACGTTATTTGGTGGACGCACACCCAACTAACATAGTCTTTTCTCAAGCCACTACCACATCCCAACCATTGTAACACCCCAAATTCCACCATATACATACATGTGATATGTTGGTATTTTTACAAACTTATCTCTTCTTTATACTTAGATTTTTGTTACGTTTGATTGGAAAAAAAATAGTGCATTTAATTTGGTTTACGTAAATTTTATAGGTTTATATGGTTGAGAAGAGCTTTGGAAGAAACCAAGTGAAAAACAAGTCAAAAAGAGGCCAAATTGAAGAAAACGAGAAAAGTAGCTAAAAATGGCCAGAAACGTAAATCTAAAATTTGAAGGCTGTTTTTGTCATTTTTTATTGGAAAATTGTGGAACTACAAAAGCAAGACTTGAAGGACTTTATTCTCATCTTTGGCCACATTTTCAAGCTTGGAGAGCTAGGATTTCATCACCAACGCTTTGGAAGAGAAGATTGGAGCACTTTAGTGAACAAACTCTTAACCCTTTCTTCAATTTCATGTTTTGTATTGAATATCTAACTATACAGTCAGAGGCGGATCCAGAATTTGAAGTTTCCGAGTGCCACGCGTCATTCAATCAATTTGGGCTCCGGGTCGGATTATTCGTCTTTTCGGGCTTTGATTTGAGTTATTCGTCTTTTCTGATGAAGCTTTTATTTATAGCAATCTATAGAAGGGAAAAGCATAAAACTTCCAATAATATTACTAATATCATAAATATCCATCATTGATTTACAATTGTCTTCAACGAGGTTTCATCTTCTGAAAATGATCAATGACGACATCATTACTTACATTTGTGAATATATCATGCTCTATGTAACAAACTAAACAATCATTCAAATATTGATCACCAATGCTATTCCGCACTTCATTTTTTATTTGCTTCATGGATGAAAATGCTCTCTCCACAGTTGTTGTAGCAACAGGTAAGATCAGAGTTAATTTCACAAGTAAATAAACAAGTGAATAAGTATGCACAAGATTTGTCTCAACCAATGCTTTGCCTAATCACGAATTCCTTGCAAGTTGGAGAACTTGGGATTACCACTTCGCATATGAAATATGAAAGTATCGAGTTGGTAACTCAAATCCCGAATCTGTATTTCATCAAACTCATCCGGGTAACACTTTGCTAAAGTCATGATTCTCCCTTTATCAAAATTAGCAAAAGAGTTGATAGGATTCGAGCTACCCATCCCAAGAAGCAAATCACTACTCACTACATCAAAGCAATCATTAAGCTCTTGAAGTTGCACATTAATCACAGCACAAAAGATTTCAATACGCCAGTGGTGTGAATAACAAACACCAGAAGACTTACGCTTTGACTTTCCAGGAAAATAAGACTCATCCAACTTGGGAATCAAAATATCTTGTACATCACAAAATGAGGAAACATCATCCAACAAAGGCTTCCATCCAGTTTCCCTCATATCTTGCAATCTTTCTTTTGCAATGTTAAGAAACTCCATGGAATTAATAATATCTTGATCCTTTTTTTGTAAAATTTTGCTCAACTCATTTGACATTGCCAACACTTTCAACATCAAGTGAAGCATAAAAACAAATTTGAATGTTTTAATCTCAGTCAAAAGATATTTTGCTTGATTTCTATCACTTGAGGTGGAACCTTCATGTTTAATCACTTCAAGCACATGAACAATAGTTGAGAAAATAATAATAAAGTTATCTAATGTTTTGAAATGTGATCCCCAACGGGTATCACCTGGACTTTCCACGCGTTTGATTTAGTCCTTGTCCAGTATGAACTTCACCTGATTTAAGTAACTGCTCCAACTTTTTAGCTTGATGATGACGAATCAAATCTCTACGCTTAAAAGATCTTCCAACAACATTCAACACATTAGTAACATGATCAAAGAAGTCTTCAACATCCCCATTTTTTTAGCAATAGCTACAAGTGTTAATTTCAATTGATGAGCAAAACAATGAATGTAATATGCCGATGGACTATCTTTCATAATCAAAGTTTTGAGACCATTTATCTCTCCTCTCATATTACTAGCTCCTTCATAACCTTGTCTACGTATTTTGGATGGACTTAGTGAGTGATTGGAAAGAAAACAGTAGATTTCTTTCTTTAACGAGCATGTCGATGTATCACTAACATGGACTAGACCGATAAATCGTTCTACCACCTCACCATTCTTATCAACATACAACAACACAAGAGCCATTTATTCTTTGTGTGAGATATCTTTGGACTCATCCACTAATATATCAAAGTAATCTCCATTCAAGTCTCCAATTATAGCTTTCACCATTTCTTTTGCACAAACGTGGACAATATCTTTTTGGATCATAGGACAAGTCAAAGTATCATTTTGTGGAGCATTTTCTAATATCACTTTTCCCACATCCGGATGTTTATCCCCGTGCCATCGCAAAAATCCTAGAAAGAAGCCTTGATTTGTTGAAGATTCACTTTCATCATGACCTCGAAAAGGCAACTCATGGTGCAAAAGAAGTCTTGCCACATCAATTGAGGCTTCCAAACTCATTCGATAATCACTTTTTTCCTTGTCGGAATGCTTTTCAAGAACAACTTGAATTGATTGATGATGATTTGACAAATCTAGCATCTTCTTGAAACATTTATCATGGACACTATTAACCTCACCAACATGCAAACAGAACCTTTCAAGAGCCCTATTCCAACTCCTAAAACCATTTTTCGTATAAAACTCACCCGCAATTCCATGTACAAATTCATTTTTGAACAAATAACAATATAGACAATATGCGGCATGTTTCTTCATGCTATATTCCAACCAATTAGAATGTGGACCTTTGTACCAACTTGAAACTAATTGACGACCTCTATTTCCTTTTTGAGTTGTAGGAAATTTTTTCAGTAAAGGTTGACAAGGTCCTGTTTGAATATAATGTCTCCTCACTTCATCCTGAATTCGAGAGTTATATTCAACAATGGGTATCCTTTCTCCTGGATCGGCTTCTAGCGATCCTAAATTGAGCACATCTATAAGTTGAGAATGATTGGCATCCATACTAGAACTTGGTTGAGAACAATTAAATTTTGTGAGAAATTTATCCATCTTCAAAGAATCAAAGCACTTCCCTACGAAATGAAAGTTCAATTCAACTCACAATTTGAAGTAAAGCACCACAAATTTAAGCAGCCAACAAAAAACACACGAAGCAATATGCCAGCTTCTTTACAAAAATGTACATACCCATAAGCAAAATTACACTTTTATACATAACTCCACAAAAAGCACAAGCAAGATTACAACTTTTCTATAAAACAATACACACCCACAAGAAAGATTACAACTTTTATACATAAATGTACAAAACTCACAATCAAAATTATAACTTTTATATGTAAATGTACAAAACCCACAAGCAAAATGACAACTTTTATACATAAATGTACAAAACTCACAAGCAAGATTACAATTTTAACACAAAAAAGCATTTTTGTAAGAAAAACAAAATCAAAAGAAATCAAGAAAGAAAGACGAAAAGATCCTTACAGTGGGTAAATGGAGGAAGCAGCCGAATGGGATTTTGGCTTTGGAGCAATGAAGAGGGTTTGTTTAGTTGATGAGAATTGAGAAGAGAGAGTTTGTTTCTTTGATGAGAATTGAGAAGAGAGAGAGGGTTTGTCTTTTTTTTTTAATGAGAAGGAAGAGAGGGAAACTTCTATTTTTAACTTTAAGAAATAAAAAGGTCAAAGATTAATAAATTAAATTAAGTCAACAACAATTATAGAAACGAGAAAAGAAAATATAAAGTTAATGGGAAATTGAGAATTGTTTTGTACCCACTGCTCTGCCCAGTCACGCTGCTATTGCTCATTGTTGAGCAGCAAGGGTAAATATATATATATATATATATATATATATATATATATAATGCAGCATGCAGCCGCTGGGACTCAATCCCGCGACTAGAGGGAAGGAATCAAAGCCTTTCGCCACTGGCACCATCTGGTCACTTTGTAGTGAGGGTGTCACTTTAAATATTTGTACATAGTTTCTGTATATATACATATATATACACAGGTTTCGGGCGAAGCTTGCGGGTGGCGTTCCCTCCCCCCCCCCCCCCCCCCCCCCCCGAACCTTAATAGATCCGCCCTTGTGTATGGTATTCTATTCTATTACTTGAATCTTGTTTATGAAAATATTCTTTGTCCAAGTTTTGGATTGAAACTCTTGTTATGCTTATGTATTGAATGATTTTTATTTGTAATGAAGATAGTTAATGTTTCTCTATTTATTCTTCAAGCTTAATGTCATTTAGTGGTTGCAAACATTAAATGTGCCCTTTTACCTTTTGCTTTGCTTGGAAAAGAGAGTTAAGGGTTAGGAAAAGATTGAATAGCAAGGATTTGGATTTTAAACCCCATCTAATAACTTGAGGTAGGAATATAAGAGTTAACTTGAGGTTGAATTAACTACGGCTTGGAAGATCTTAGAGTAAAATTCATCTATTTGGTTGGAAGACTTTCAATGAGATTTTAGAAATTATTATCTATTAATACAAACTCGCTCTTAATTGTAAAATCATAAAATACATTAGATCGTCACTTAAGAGTAATTTTCCTTGTATCATGATTGTGGTCATTGATCATTTTATCTTTGTTAGTTCTTAAATCAAAAAACAAATATTGAAAAAGTGTTTGGATTAGCTTAGTTGATGATAAATCATTTACTTTCTCAGTCATCTTTATATTATTTTCTGTGGGATTCGACCTCGAATCATAGTTGAATAAATTATATTGCGACGACCGTGTACACTTTCTCTTTGAGTAATGAATTTGAACGTTATCAACTTGCACACTTTTAATTCACAAGCTCATACTTTCTCAAGCCACCCCAAATTCCTATGCATTTTCATCATTTATAGAATATAATTTCTGACCACCCCATTTATCAAAATCAGACCATATTTAATCTCCATTTCAGGTAAAATTAAAAAACAGAGTCTTAATGGAGGAGAATGCATATCGAAAGCACCTCTAACTCTTGAAAGCTACAAAGATATTTTTCTATTAATTTATAGGCATTAGTTACACCTACTTTAATGCATGCACAGTTACACAGGACATTCTGTAATTTCTGTCACATCGAACAAAGGTGGCCGGTGTTCCTTTGTAAGGGTACGAGATCGTATTTGTTTCATAAGAAAAAGAATGAATAGTGACTCTCAACTATTATTATAATATTATATTTTTATTTTCTAATTACTTTACTACTATATAGAAGCACCCGTTGGGGTGCTTTTTCGTCGTCCGTTGCGGGTCATTAAAAAAAAATGTGGACCCCATATATATTAAACAACAACTAATATTAAAAAATATTGTGGGCCTCATATTAAACACCAACCAGTATTAGCACCAGTTGGGGTCCTTTTTCATCGTCCGTTGTGGGCCCCATATATATTAAACAACAACTAATATTAAAAAAAAAAGTGGACCTCATATTAACAAAATCAAGCAATATTAAAAAAAAAAAAAAGTGAATCCCATATTAAAAAAAAACAATGTTAAAAAAAAATTGTGGGTCCCATATTAAACACCAACCAGTATTAAAAAAAAAAAAGAATAAAAAAAAGTGGAACCCATCACATCCAAACTCACGAGAAAAAAAAAAGTGGACCCCATATTAACAGAATCAAGCAAAAAAAATTGTGGGCCCCATATATATTAAACAACTAATATTAAAAAAAATTGTGGGCCCCATATTAAACACCAACCAGTATTAAAAAAAAAAAAAGTGGAACCCACCACATCCAAACTCACGGGAAAAAAAAGTGGACCCCATATTAACAAAATCAAGCAATATTAAAAAAAAAAAAAGTGAATCCCATATTAAAAAAATAAACAATGTTAAAAAAAATGTGGACCCCATATTAAACACCAACCAGTATTAAAAAAAAAAATGGAACCCACCACATCCAAACTCATGGGAAAAAAGCGGACCCCATATTAACAAAATCAAGCAATATTAAAAAAAAAAGAAGTGAATCTCATACTAATAAAAAAACAATGTTAAAAAACAAATGCTTAAAAAATCAAACAATTAAATCAATAATGATGGACTCATTGTCACATGCGTATCAACCCATTAGTGGGAGCAAATGAAATCATTGTATAGCACCATACTTAAAATACTTATATATTAAAATAAGATAGAATTTAATTAATTTTTCATTTTTTCCGTACTCTAATAAATGTGAAAAGAGATTAATGTCATAAAAGAAAAAAAATATTAAATGGAATTATAATTCTAATTGACGTTTCCTTAAAAAAACGTGTAAAAAACAACATGACAAGTAAAATGAGTTAAACAAAAAATATTTACTAAAAATTAAAAAATAGAAGTTCTTCATTTAAATAGAAAATAAAATTTCTACTTTGTTTCATCTTAACATGTAAAATTAATATAATAATTTGAATTAGAATTATCCAAATCAAAATTTGATAAAAAAATTATATGTATTACTTTACTATTTACTACTATATAGAAGAGCCGGTTTATAAAGGCAAGATCGTCGTTCGTGTTCGGTCCTACTTTTTTATTTAAGAGTAAAAAAATCCTTTGTGGTCCCACCCAACTTTTTATTTAAGGGCAAAAAAATGACATTTGATACTTTATATTACCAACTCTTTGTCATGACCCAATTCGCGAGTCGTGGTGGCACCTACACTATCCCTCCGAGTAGGTGAACCACATTACTAATAACAAGTTAAATAAGCGGAAAATTAAATATGAATAAGTTATCAAGTCTTAAATACTTATCATAACTAGAAATGTCACGACGACCCCAAAATCTGGTCAAAGGGTACAAGAGCGCTAACATAGTACGGAATAGATGTCTGAAAATACCCGAAGGCTACATATTGTCTGTCGAATACAAAAATAGAAATAAATAGAGGAGGTCCTTCAGGGGCCACAAATGACCAAGTAGCTCACCCTGAATGACTGAAAGATGTCACCCTCGCGTATCAGCCACGGGGTGTAGAACTGGAGCATGGATCGTACTCTGCACTCAACAAAAAGTGCAGCAAGAGTAGTATCAGTACAACACTAGTACCGGTAAGCATCATAGGCCGACAATGATTAGATAACGCATGAAGAAGTGGAAACTAACAAGTAGCACATAAAGCAAACAGGTATGATCACGTATCATACATAAGTAACGTGTAAAGGAATCATGAAATCAACCAAGACAGATATAGTTCACCAGATGATCAATCAATTATATGAGTGAATGAATGCAATGCAACAGTCACCTCTCTCACTTCACTCTCGTACACACATGCTAAGGGCAGTGCCTCGAAGCCATGACCCATGGGGGACCCGCGAAGTCCATGTACCACTCGTGCTCTCCGGCAGAAACCTCGGAGGTTATCAATCACTCTCAATCTCCGGCAAAGACCTCAGAGTCTCTCTGTCACTCTCAATCTCCGGCAAAAACCTCGGAGTCTCTCAATCACTCACCTAACCGATCATCACAACAATAATATGGAAAACATGTCATGCATGATATCAGTCTCAACAATATCACCAATATAAAATCAACAAGTACAAGTCATATTACTGTCCACTGTTCAATTATCAATATTACCATTCCTTTTCATGTGATGAGTGAGCTAGTATGTGACGGAGATACAAACAGGTGATAATCACTGAAAATAACACATACGGAGACAAGCCCACATAACAGCTGACAGAACCAACGTAACTGGAATTCGCCTCCACTTCATGCCCGAAGGCCTATCATGCTATCCCCGTCACTTTCTACAACTACATACGATTCTCTAATCAGAGTCTAACTAAAGTAGACTGTAACCTACCTCAATGCCGAGTGGGTGCCACTAACGATCAAGCCAATGCCTTCCCTTTGCGTAGAGCCTCTGAGCGATCGAAGTCTATCAAATATGCAATCTACGTTAGAATACGAATCTAAGGACACCCATATTGCTATGCTTATATTCGACACTCAAAAACGCATCCCGAAAAGTGACCTCAGGCCCACAAGGGAAAAACTTGAATTTTAGTGGAAATTCGTTTTACCCATAACTAAATATTCAATTGGTATTTACCAATATATTAACATTCTAGTTCCAAAGTAAAATATCCCAACAGTAAACGAAGAAAAGGATGAAATAGTGGCTTCTAATAGCCTAATCTAACTCTCAAAGAGAATACTATTGGACTCGTGATTGCCATCATCATTACTGATCCTAACCACTACCATAATTATTAATAATATATTAAGTCAACATCCGGATAAAAAAGAAAGAATGGAACGAAAACAGTGACAATAGTATTGTAGCAATGTTAAAAAAAATGTGGGCCCCATATTAAACACCAACCAGTATTAAAAAAAAAAAAGTGGAACCCACCACATCCAAACTCACGGGAAAAAAAAAAGTGGACCCCATATTAACAGAATCAAGCAATATTTAAAAAAAAAAAGTGAATCCCATATTAATAAAACAAACAATGTTAAAAAACAAATGCTTAGAAAATCAAACAATTAAATCAATAATGATGGACTCATTGCCACATGCGTATCAACCCATTAGTGGGAGCAAATGAAATTATTGTACAGCAACATACTTAAAATACTTATATATTAAAATAAGATAGAATTTAATTACTTTTTCATTTTTTCCTTACTCTAATAAATGTGAAAAGATATTAATGTCATAAAAGAAAAAATAATATTAAATGGAGATCAAATAATTAATAAGCTAAATTAGTGAAATTATAATTCTAATTGACGTTTCCTTAAAAAACCGTATAAAAAATAACATGACAAGTAAAATGAGTTAAACAAAAAATATTTACTAAAAATTAAAAAATAGAAGTTCTTCATGGCCCCATTTTAAACACTAACCAGTATTAAAAAAAAAAAAAAAAAAAAAGAGAAGAAAAAAAAGTGGAACCCACAACATCCAAACTCACGGGAAAAAAAAGTGGACCCCATATTAACAAAATCAAGCAATATTAAAAAAAATGAATCCCATATTAAAAAAACAAACAATTTTTTAAAAAAAAAATGCTTAGAAAATCAAACAATTAAATCAATAATGATGAATTAATTGCCACATGCGTATCAACCCATTAGTGGGAGCAAATGAAATTATTGTACAGCAACATACTTAAAATACTTATATATTAAAATAAGATAGAATTTAATTACTTTTTCATTTTTTCCGTACTCTAATAAATGTGAAAAGAGATTAATGTCATAAAAGAAAAAAATAATATTAAATGGAGATCAAATAATTAATAAGGTAAATTATTGAAATTATAATTCTAATTGACGTTTCCTTAAAAAAAAACATGTAAAAAATAACATGACAAGTAAAATGAGTTAAACAAAAAATATTTACTAAAAATTAAAAAATAGAAGTTTTTCATTTAAATAGAAAATCAAATTTCTACTTTGTTTCATCTTAAACATGAAAAATTAATATAATAATTTGAATTAGAATTATCCAAATCAAAATTTGATAAAAAAATTATATGTATTACTTTACTATTACTACTATATAGAAGAGCCGGTTTATAGAGGCAAGATCACCGTTCGTGTTCGGTCCTACTTTTTTATTTAAGAGTAAAAATATCCTTTGTGGTCCCACCCACTTTTTTATTTAAGGGCAAAAAAATGACGTTTTATACTTTATATTAGCAACTCTTCTAAAAAGTGGATAGAAATACTTTATTATATTTTTATTTTTCTACTATATAGAAGCATCGGTTTACCCATGCTTCGTCGACAGTCACTCTTAAAAAAAAAAAAAAAAACTGGACCCCACCCTCCCAAACTCATGAAAAAAAAGTGAACCCCACCCTCTCCAAACTCATGAAAAAAATGGACCCCATATTAAAAAAAAAAGGAAAAAAGCAACATTAAAAAAAAAAAAAACGTGCACCCCATATACTAAAAAATCAAACAATATTCATGTAATTCCCAAAGTATCCCCATCAAGTCAATAATAGTGGATTCATTGCTACATGCATATTAACCCATTAGTGAGAGTAAATGAAATTATTACACAGCAAAAAACATGGACCTCATATTATTACTTTTCTTTAAAATATTTAATTGTTGTATTTGCTATTCCGCCATGTCATTTATTTGTTATGTTTACTAAAATAAATATACTTAAAATATATATATTTAAAAAATAAGATACAATTTAATTACTTTTTTATTTTTATTCTTACTCTAATAAATGTGAAAAGAGATTAATATTAAATGAAGAACAAATAATGAATAAGGTAAATTAGTCAAATTATAATTCTAATTCACGTTTCCTTAAAACACCATGCATAAGACAACATGACAAGTAAAATGAGTTAAACCGAGAATATTTACCAAAAATTAAAAAATAGCATTTTTTCGTTTAAATAGAAAAAATTAATTTCAACTTCGTTTCGTTTCAAACATGTAAAATTAATTTAATAATTTGAATTAGAATTATCCAAATCAAAATTTGATAAAAAATAATAAGTATTTTGCACTTTTAAATTAATCGAATTAAAATTGAAAGTATCAACTGATGCTTAAATATTGCTATTATTTTATCTCAAAAAGAGGAAAATAGTTTTCTTTTAAACAAGTCTTCGTTTTTGAAAAGTATTCATAATTTTTCGTAGCAAACACGAATAAAATAAAGTTTTAGATACGGAGCACAAACTAAAATGTTATATTAATCGTATTTTGAACATAGTATATATATATATATATATATATATATATATATATATATATATATATATATATATATATATATATTATCACTATCTAAACACAACTACATATACATAGATACACTATAATCCGCAGTGTTGGGCCCGTGCGCAGCACGGGCATAAGCCATCTAGTAACTATATAGAAGAGCCGGTTGGGCTCACTTTTTCGTCATCCGTTCCAATTTAATAAAAAAAAATTGAGCCCCATATATATTAAACAACAACTAATATTAAAAAACATTGTGGGCCCCATATATATTAAACAACAACTAATATTAAAAAAAATGTGGGCCCCATATTAAACACCAACCAGTATTAAAAAAAAAAAAAAAAGTGGAACCCACCACATCCAAACTCATGGGAAAAAAAAAAGTGGACCACATGTTAACAGAATCAAGCAATATTAAAATAAAAGTGAATCTCATATTAAAAAAAACAAACAATTTAAAAAAAAAAAAACTCATACTAAACAACACCAAGCAATACAAAAAAAAAATGGACTCCATATTAATAAAATCAAGCAATATAAAAAAAGAAAAAGTGAACCCCATATTAAAAAAAAACAATGTTAAAAAAAAAATGCAGAGTTTGTATTCGTAGCAAAAACTTATATAATAAAGTTTTAGATACAAAGTACAAACTAACAATGTTATATTTCTACTATATAGAAATGTGGGTTTGGGCCAATTCGTCGTCAGTGACTCATTTTTTTAAAAAAAATTAAGGTGAGCCCTCCAACTCATGTTTAAAAAAGATGTGGACCCCATATTTTAAAAAATCAAGCAATATCAACCAAAAATAAAAACATTGGACCCCATATTAAAAATAAGCAATTTCAAAAAAAAAAAATGAATCCCATATTAAAAAATCAAGTAATATCCATGTAATTCTTAAAGTATCCCCCATTAAATCAATAATGGTGATTAATTTTTCAAAAGTAGTTCTGATTATATAATTATCAAGCTTCATTTTTTAAAAGTTACTATTACAACTGATTACATTTTATGGTTCTATGGGTGATATCTATAACGACCCGTTTGGTCGTTTAGCACTTTAAAACTACGAAAGGGTATGGGACTATATTGTATTTATTTATATGATTTTAATATATGAAATGGTGCATGAATTAGTTAAGTAAGTAAGTGGGCCAAGCCCACTACCCTTTTATCTGGCACGTTATATTCCAAAAGAAAGAGGAAAAAAAATAGGGGGGAAAATTATTCACTTATTTCTAACCTAGAGGGGAGAAAAAGAACGAACAGAAGGGGGCGTTGTCAGTTAATATTAAAGGAGCAGTGAAGTTTTATTTTATTTCCACCAAATACAAAGGCAACCAGGTATGCCATCCGTCTAGTCCTTGTTACTTTGCCTAGAATTATCAATTTGTGCATTGGTCAACATAATGAATAGGACAAGTAGGGGACAACTAGTACAATTGGGTGGCAGCAAAAGGACGAAGGGAAGGGGAAAAAAATTACTTCACACGTTTTTGTATGCTTTTGTAGTAAATTTTTATATTGCCTTTGCTTTGGAAAGTGTCCCATAATTTGTTTATTATAATATTGGTTTGTGAAGAGGACTTTTCCAATACAATGGTCAATTGAATAAAGGACAAAATAGGAAGCTAGGGTGTACAGTTATTGTTGGACAATAGGGACGAATTAGGTGGGCAAAATATTTCACACGTTCTCTTACTCTTCCCTTGTATGCACTGTGCGTTTTTTTCAATTTGTAGGCACTGTACATTCTTCCAATTTCAAAGTGTCCTTTTATGTCTATCTTGCCAATATTTAAATCCTTACATATTAAGTCTTATGTTTAATTCTGTTCGTGTTCTTTTGTTGAAGGTCCTCCAATTTCATTATTTCACTTCCATTTTTTAATTTTGTATTTATGTTATTAGTTTGCCACTTTAATTTTTAATACATTGGGTGTTGTCTAATTAAATATTATGGTATCTTATTATATGAACACCTTCAAATTCATGGTATTTGAGTGGTGAAAAGTGAGATGTTAATCATACCTGAAGATTTTGAGGTAATTAAAGGTTTTGAGCCCTAGTCTTAAAAGATGAGAATTTATAATTTGAGAGTCCATTTGTGAATGCAATTAACTAGTTTTCTAGATATATGACCCTTAGGTTATGGGTAGTTTGATATTTACATAAAATTCCAATTTTGCCCTTGTGGGCCCAAGGCCACTTTTTGGAGTGCGTTTATGGGTTTCGAATATAAATATAGCAATATGGGTGTCCTTAGATTCGAATTCTAACGTAGATCGCATATTTTATAGATTTTGATCGTTCAGAGGCTCTACGCAAAGGGACGACATTATTTGATTGTTCGTGGCATCCGCTCGGCATTGAGGTAGGTTACGGTCTACTTTAGTTAGACTCTGATTAGAGAATCGTATGTAGTTGTAGAAAGTGACGGGGATAGCATATAGGCCTTCGGGCATGAAGTGGAGGTGGATTCCAATTAGGTTGGTTCTGTCAGCTGTTATGTGGGCTTGCGCCATATGTGTATTTTCTGTGATTATCACCTGTTGCATCTCTATCATATACTAGCTCCCGCATCATATGAAAAGGAACGATAACATTAATATGACTTGTATTTATTGATTGTACATTGGTGATATTGTTGAGACTGCTATCATGCATGACATGCCTTCCATATTATTCTTGTGATGATGGTGAGCTAAGTGATTGAGAGACTCCGAGGTTTGTGCCGGAGATTGAGAGTGACAGAGAGACTTCGAGGTCCTTGTCGGAGATTGAGAGTGATTGAAAGCCTCCGAGGTTTCTGCAGGAGAACACGAGTGGTACATGGACTTCGCGAGTCCCCCATGGGTCATGGCTTCGAGGCACTGCCCTTAGCATGTGTGTACGAGAGTGGAGTGAGAGAGGTAAATGTTGCATTACATTGCATTCATTCACTCATACATTTGACTGATCATCTGGTGAACTATATCTGTCAAGGTTGATTTCATGATTCCTTTACACTTACTTGTATATTATATGTGACCATACCTGTTTGCTCTATGTGCTACTTGTTAGTTTCCACTTCTTCATGCGTTATCTAATCATTGTCGGCCTATGATGCTTACCGGTACCAGTGTTGTACGGATACTACTCTTGCTACACTTTTGTTGAGTGCAGAGTACGATCCAGGCTCCAGTTCTACACCCCGTGGCTGATACGCGAGGGTGACATCTTTCAGTCATTCAGGGTGAGTTACTTGGTCATCCGTGGCCCCTGAAGGACCTCTTCTATTTATTTCTGTTTTTGTATTCGACAGACAATATGTAGCCTTCGGGTATTTTCAGACTTATATTCCGTACTATGTTAGCACTCTTATACCTTTTGACCAGATTTTGGGGTTGTCGTGATATTTCTAGTTATGATAATTATTTAAGACTTCATAACTTATTCTTATTTAATTTTTCGCTTATTTAACTTGTTATTAGTAGTGTGGTTCGCCTACTCGGAGGGATAGTGTAGGTGTCACCACAATTCGCGAATTGGATCGTGAGAAGTTGGTATCAGAGCTTCTAGATTAATTGGTCTAATGAGTGCAAGAGAAATGTCTAGTAGAGTCTTGCGGATTGGTACGTAGACGTCCGTACCCATCCTCGAGAGGCTATAGGACATTTAGGAAACACTCCACTTCTTTCTCTCTTTTCGTGCAAGTTCAATCTGATTGGTATCTGGTTCATTCTTTTCGTACGAGATTGTTCAGATTGGTATCTTAACCTCGTTTCTATGTTCTCTCACAGATGGTGAGGATGCGATCGACCGCTACCCGAGCAACTGTCCGTGGGCGAGGCAGGGGACGTGGCAGGGGCAGAGGCCGTGCAGCTATTCCAGATAAGAACCAAGCACCAGCACCTGCTCAGGACCCTGACAGAGAGTTGACTCCGGAGCTTGACGACATTCCGGAGGAGGAGATTAGGGCTGCTGAGGCACAGCCTGGGGTCGCTGCTACTCCTGATTTTCAGGAGGCTGTGTTTCGAGTGTTGGGGTACTTCGACAGTTTGGCTCAGGCGGGCATAATTCCAGTTGCTCCAGATGGTTCGCAGACTAGGGTGGGAGGTCATACTTCCGATGCTACGGTTGCTCTAGGATTTCGGACATTGAGTGTATTGCCGGCAGCAGCAGTGGCTCCCCGTATTGATGCTACTCCAGTGCCTGATTTTGCTCTAAGGCCTATGGATGGGCCAGTGTTGACTAGTGAGGAACGAAAATTATTCGAGGGGTTTACCAAAATGTCTCCTCCTTGGTTCTATGGTACTCCCGGGGAGGATGCGTATGAGTTATTGTTAGCTGCCATGAGATACTTCATAAGTTGGGTGTAGTGGAGTCTCACGGGGTCGATTATATTTCTTTCCAGTTAGTTGGGGATGCCAAGCAGTGGTGGAGATCGTACATGGAGTGTCGACCAGTTGGATCGCCACCTTTGACCTGGACCTAGTTCTACCAGGTGTTCCTGGAGAAGTATGTCCCTCGTACTCTGAGAGACAACAAGAAGGATGAGTTTTCGACATTGGAGCTGCGGGGTAGGTCGGTTGCGGAGTATGAGACCAGATTTCTCGCTTTGTCCCGTTATGCGATGGCATTACTTCCCACAGAGGCTGAGAGAGTTAGGAGATTTGTGAAGGGTTTGGACCTTCCGCTTCGGCTGGCGACCTTACAGTTGGAGGCTTCTGGGGCCTTATTTCAGTCAGTAGTAGAGCATGCCAGGAGGGTTGAGTCAGAGATGGGTCGGGCACATAGTGGGGGTGGCGACAAGAAAGCTTGTAGATTTGACAGTTTCAGAGGTCCTATTAGAGGTGAGGGACACCATTACAGGGTTTGTCATCATCCCTACAGCCGCCCCATCCAGTCATCACTACAGGCTTTAGCAGGTGGTTCTTCAGGTTATAGCGGGCACAATTCTGAGCAGACTTCTCGAGGGTCTTACTCTCGACCTTCAGACCGCGGAGGGTATTTTGGTTCTTCTATGACAGTTCAGCAGCCTAGGGCCAGAGGAGCATGTTTTGAGTGTGGTGAGACAGGGAATTACGCGAGAGAGTGTCCTAGATCCAGGAAGGGTTCCAGAGTTCTGACATCTAGGCCTCCAGCACAGCCAGCTAGAGGAGGAGGATGTTCTAGTAGAGGGGGTTCGCAGTCGGGCAAGGGTGGCTATCAGCCTAGCAGAGGTGGTCATCAGTCGGGTAGGGGCAGCGCTCAGTCAGTGAGAGGAGGATCTCAGGCAGTCCGTGGTGGTCGTGGAGGCACACAGTCCGAGGGTGGACGTGCCTATTTCTATGCTTTTTCAGGTAGACCAGAGGCCGAGGCCTCTGATGCGGTTATCACATGTATTATTTCGGTTTTCCACCGATCAGCTTCTGTCTTATTTGATCCGGGTTCTACTTTCTCTTATGTGTCCACCTATTTCTCTACGGGTTTGGTCATGTTTTGTGATATGCTTGATGTGCCTATTCGTGTCTCTACTCCTGTCGGAGATTCTGTGATAGTAGATCGGGTCAATAGGTCTTGTGTGGTCACGTTTATGGGGTATGATACTTGGGTAGACTTATTTATTTTGAATATGGTGGACTTTGATATTATTTTGGGCATGGACTGGTTATCTCCTTATCATGTTATTTTAGACTGTCATCCCAAGACAGTCACGTTGGCCATGCCAGGTATTCCACGGTTAGAGTGGAAGGGTACTCCTAGTCCAGCACCTAAGAAGATCATATCATTTCTTCTGGCGAAGAAGTTAGTGGATAAGGGATGTTTAGTATATTTTGCTCATATTCGGGATACTAGTGTGGATACTTCTTCCGTAGAGTCAGTGCCAGTTGTTTGTGAGTTCTCAGAGGTTTTCCCTATATATTTGCCTGGTATGCCGCCTGATCGAGATATTGACTTTTGTATTGACTTATAGCCAGGCACCCGACCTATTTCTATTCCACCCTATTGGATGGCTCCGGCAGAGTTGAGAGAGTTGAAGGAGCAGTTGCAAGACCTTTTGAGCAAAGGATTTATTAGACCCAGTATTTCTCCTTGGGGTGCTCCCGTTTTGTTCGTGAAGAAGAAAGATGGTACCATGCGAATGTGTATCGATTATCGGCAATTAAACAAGGTTACGATCAGAAATAAATATCCAATACCCCGCATTGATGACTTATTTGATCAGCTTCAGGGTGCGTCGATATTTTCTAAGATTGATTTAAGGTCCGGCTATCATCAGTTGAAGATTCGAGCGGAGGATGTTCCGAAGATCGCTTTCAGGACCCGTTATGGTCATTATGAGTTCTTGGTGATGTCCTTCGAGCTTACTAATGCCCCTGCAGCCTTCATGAATTTGATGAATGGGATCTTCAAGCCTTACTTGGATTTATTTTTTATCGTGTTTATTGATGACATCCTAGTGTAATCTCGAAGTAAGGAAGATCATGAGAAGCATCTAACGATCGTGTTTGGCCTGTTGAAGGAGAAGAAATTGTATGCCAAGTTTTCCAAGTGTGAGTTCTAGCTCAGTTCCGTAGCATTTTTGGGATATGTTGTGTCCAAGGATGGGATTATGGTTGATCCCAAAAAGATCGAGGCGGTTAGAGATTGGGCCAGGCCTACTTCGGTGACTGAGATTCGGAGCTTCGTAGGCCTTGCTAGTTATTATCGTCGATTTGTGAAGGTATTTTCATCTATTTCTTCCCATTTGACTAGGTTGCCTCAAAAGAATGTGCCTTTCCAGTGGTCTGATGAGTGTGAGGAGAGTTTTCAAAAGCTTAAGGCTTTATTGACTTCAACCCTGATTTTGGCTTTACCAATGGAGGGAAAGGACTTTACTGTTTATTGTGATGCTTCAAGCATTGGCTTGGGATGTGTGTTGATGCAAGAGGGTAAGGTGACCGGGTATGCTTCGAGACAGTTGAAGGTTCACGAGAAGAACTACCCCACTCATGACTTAGAGTTGGCTGCAGTAGTCTTCGCTTTGAAGATTTGCAGGCATTACTTGTATGGAGTTCATTGTGAGGTCTTCACAAATCATCATAGCCTTCAACATGTGTTTAGTCAGAGAGATTTGAACACGAGGCAGCGTAGATGGATGGAGTTGCTCAAGGATTATGATATTGCTATCCTTTATCATCCGGGAAAAGCTAATGTGGTAACTGATACGTTGAGCCGAAAGGCAGTGAGTATGGGCAGCTTGGCGCGTTTGATGGTGGGAGTGCGTCCTTTAGCTATGGAGGTTCAATGTTTGGCTAATAGTATGGTGAGGCTCGATATTTCAGAACCTGGTAAGGTTCTAGCTTTTGTGGAGGCGAGGTCATCTATTTTAGAGCAGATAAGGGCCCAGTAGTTTGAGGATGTGAAATTATGCAAGATTCGGGATAAAGTGCTAAGTGGAGAAGCCAAAGAGGCTATTCTTGACGATGAGGGTGTTTTGAGGATTAAGGGGCGCATTTGCGTTCCTAGAGTTGGTGATTTGATTCCGTTGATCTTGAAAGAGGCTTATAGTTCCTGATACTCCATTCATCCAGGAGCAACAAATATGTTTCGTGACTTGAGGCAACACTATTGGTGGGGTAGAATGAAGAGAGACATTTTGGAGTTTGTTGCTCAGTGTTCGAATTGCCAGCAGGTTAAGTATGAGCACCAGAGATCAGGTGGTGTGCTTCAGAGGATGCCCATTCCCGAATGGAAATGGGAAAGGATGGCTATGGATTTCATGGTTGGTCTTCCGAAGACTCTGGGCAAGTTTGATTCGATTTGGGTTATCGTGGATAGGTTGACTAAGTCCGTGCACTTCATTCCGGTTCAGACTACTTATAACGCGGAGAAGTTGGCCAGGATCTACATCCGAGAGATAGTGCGATTGCACGGGGTTCCTATTTCCATCATTTCCGATAGAGGCACTCAGTTTGCTTCCCATTTCTGGAGGACTTTGTAGAAGGAATTGGGAACTCAGTTAGATCTTAGCACCGCGTTCCACCCGCAGACAGATGGTCAGTCCGAGAGGACTATTCAGGTGCTTGAGGATATGTTGAGGGCTTGTGTTATTGACTTTGGTGGTCATTGGGACAAATTCTTACCCTTGGCAGAGTTCGCGTACAACAATAGCTACCATGTCAGTATTGACATGGCGCCATTCAAGGCTTTATATGGTAGGAGGTGTCGTTCCCCTATTAGGTGGTTTGATGCTTCTGAGGTTCGACCTTGGGGTACGGATCTGCTGAGGGAGTCTTTGGACAAGGTGAAGCTTATTCAGGGAAAGCTTCTGGCAGCTCAGAGTAGGCAAAAGGAGTATGCGGACTGGAAGGTTCGTGATACAGAGTTCATGGTTGGTGAGCAGGTCCTATTGAAGGTTTCACCCATGAAGGGTGTAATGCGGTTCGGGAAGAAGGTCAAGTTGAGCCCCAGGTTTATTGGCCCTTTTGAGATTCTTCGTCGGGTTGGTGAGGTGGTATATGAGCTAGCTTTGCCACTAGGTTTGGCAGGTGTTCATCCGGTATTCTATGTTTCCATGCTGAAGAAGTACCATTCAGATGGGTCTAATATCATTAGGTGGGATTCAGTATTATTTGATCAGAATCTGTGCTTCGAGGAAGAGCCGGTAGCAATCTTGGATAGGCAAGTGAGAAAGTTGAGGTCCAAGGAAATTGCTTCAGTCAAGGTGCAGTAGAAGCACCGTTCGGTTGAGGAGGCCACTTGGGAGACCGAGGCGGATATGCAAAGTAGATATCCTCAGTTGTTCGACAGTTCAGGTACCTCCTTTTCTCCACCTTTACCCTTGTCGCACGAGGACGAGCGATTGTTTGATTGGTATCTGATGTAACGACTTGTTTGGTCGTTTAGCACTTTAAAACTACGAAAGGGTATGGGACTATATTGTATTTATTTATATGATTTTAATATATGAAATGGTGCATGAATTAGTTAAGTAAGTAAGTGGGCCAAGCCCACTACCCTTTTATCTGGCACGTTATATTCCAAAAGAAAGAGGAAAAAAAAATAGGGGGAAAAATTATTCACTTATTTCTAACCTAGAGGGGAGAAAAAGGACGAACAGAAGGGGGCGTTGTCAGTTAATATTAAAGGAGAAGTGAAGTTTTATTTTATTTCCACCAAATACAAAGGCAACCAGGTATGCCATCCGTCTAGTCCTTGTTACTTTGCCTAGAATTATCAATTTGTGCATTGGTCAACATAATGAATAGGACAAGTAGGGGACAACTAGTACAATTGGGTGGCAGCAAAAGGACGAAGGGAAGGGGAAAAAAATTACTTCACACGTTTTTGTATGCTTTTGTAGTAAATTTTTATATTGCCTTTGCTTTGGAAAGTGTCCCATAATTTGTTTATTATAATATTGGTTTGTGAAGAGGACTTTTCCAATACAATGGTCAATTGAATAGAGGACAAAATAGGAAGATAGGGTGTACAGTTATTGTTGGACAATAGGGACGAATTAGGTGGGGAAAATATTTCACACGTTCTCTTACTCTTCCCTTGTATGCACTGTGCGTTTTTTTCAATTTGTAGGCACTGTACATTCTTCCAATTTCAAAGTGTCCTTTTATGTCTATCTTGCCAATATTTAAATCCTTACATATTAAGTCTTATGTTTAATTCTGTTCATGTTCTTTTGTTGAAGGTCCTCCAATTTCATTATTTCACTTCCATTTTTTAATTTTGTATTTATGTTATTAGTTTGCCACTTTAATTTTTAATACATTGGGTGTTGTCTAATTAAATATTATGGTATCTTATTATATGAACACCTTCAAATTCATGGTATTTGAGTGGTGAAAAGTGAGATGTTTATCATACCTGAAGATTTTGAGGTAATTAAAGGTTTTGAGCCCTAGTCTTAAAAGATGAGAATTTATAATTTGAGAGTCCATTTGTGAATGCAATTAACTAGTTTTCTAGATATATGACCCTTAGTTTATGGGTAGATTGATATTTAAATAATATTCCAATTTTTCCCTTGTGGGCCCAAGGCCACTTTTTGGGGTGCGTTTTTGGGTTTCAATATAAATATAGCAATATGGGTGTCCTTAGATTCGAATTCTAACGTAGATCGTATATTTTATAGATTTTGATCATTCAAAGGCTCTACGCAAAGGGACGACATTAGTTTGATTGTTCGTGGCATCCGCTCGGCATTGAGGTAGGTTACGATCTACTTTAGTTAGACTCTGATTAGAGAATCGTATGTAGTTGTAGAAAGTGACGGGGATAGCATATAGGCCTTCGGGCATGAAGTGGAGGTGGATTCCAATTAGGTTGGTTCTGTCAGCTGTTATGTGGGCTTGTCGCCATATGTGTATTTTCTGTGATTATCACCTGTTGCATCTCTATCATATACTAGCTCCCGCATCATATGAAAAGGAACGATAACATTAATATGACTTGTATTTATTGATTGTACATTGATGATATTGTTGAGACTGCTATCATGCATGACATGCCTTCCATATTATTCTTGTGATGATGGTGAGCTAAGTGATTGAGAGACTCCGAGGTTTGTGCCGAAGATTGAGAATGACATAAAGACTCCGAGGTTTGTGCCGGAGATTGAGAGTGACAGAGAGACTCCAAGGTCCTTGTCGGAGATTGAGAGTGATTGAAAGCCTCCGAGGTTTCTGCCGGAGAGCACGAGTGGTACATGGACTTCGCGGGTCCCCCATGGGTCATGGCTTCGAGGCACTGCCCTTAACATGTGTGTACGAGAGTGGAGTGAGAGAGGTAAGTGTTGCATTGCATTGCATTCATTCACTCATACATTTGACTGATCATCTGGTGAACTATATCTGTCTTGGTTGATTTCATAATTCCTTTACACTTACTTGTACATTATATGTGACCATACCTGTTTGCTCTATGTGCTACTTGTTAGTTTCCACTTCTTCATGCGTTATTTAATCATTGTCGGCCTATGATGCTTACCGTTACTAGTGTTGTACTGATACTACTCTTGCTACACTTTTGTTGAGTGCAGAGTACGATCCAGGCTTCAGTTCTACACCCCGTGGCTGATACGCGAGGGTGACATCTTTCAGTCATTCAAGGTGAGCTACTTGGTCATCCGTGGCTGATAACGTCCAAATCCACTCCTCAAAGAGAAAGTGTACACGGTCGTATGCAATATAATTTACTCAACTATGAGTCGGGATCGATCCCACAGAGAACAATATACTAGGCGATTAAGAAAGTAAGGAACTTTCACCAACTAAGCTAAAGCCAAACGATAGATAATATTTTGGTTTTTGAGAAAATTATAACTAATGCGGAAATGTAAACTAACCTATAAAGCAAGTAAAATGATCAACGGCCACAAGCATGGATAATAGGAGATTACACTCAAGTAACGATCCAACGTATTTTACGATTTTACAACTAAGAGCGGGTTTATGTTAATAGATAATGGTTTCTACAATCTCATTGAAAGTCTTCCAACCAAATCATTGAATTTCACTCTAAGCTTTTCCAAGCCTTAGAGTGTGATATCAAGCACAACCAATTGAATCTCAAGTAACTTTCCTATTCCTAGCTCAAGTTATTAGATAGGTTTAATGACCCAAATTCTTGTTAATTAATCTTTCTCAACCTAGATTTCCTCTTCCGAGCTCAATCAAAGTAAATGGGCGAGTCTTAGGGTTAGCTAATCCCTTAAGAAACATTAAAGAAAAAGATTAATTAAATCAACAAAGACCCACTTCAATAGCAATAAAAATCATTCAATACATAAGCATAACAAGAGTTTTAATCCAACACTTGATAATGAATAATATCATAGACAAGATTCAAGTAATGGAATAAAATACAACACCCTTAAATATGCAATACAAAGCAAGGAATTGAAGAAAGGATTGAGAGATTTATCATTAACGAGCTCCAATCTTCTCCTCCAAAGGTGTTGTGTAAGACCCTAGCTCCAAAGCTTGTGTTGAATGGCCAAAAGATGTATTTTACAAACCCTTAAAGAGTATTTATATCATTCCAAAAATGGGAACAAAATTTGGACAACAATACCCTCGTGCACAACATGCTACTCGCATGTTGTGTCGCAGGTGCAACATGCTAGTTGCATGTTGTGCCAGAACCATAGCATGTTGTGCCAATTGCTCTGTCAGCATCTGCTGCACAACCTGCTACTCGCATGTTCAACATGCTGCAGCATCTACTACTCGCACATGCTGCATGTACAACATGCTGCAGCATCTGCTACTCGCAGATGCTACATGCACAACATGCTGCAGCATCTGCTATTAGCAGATGCTGCCAGAAAGTGCTGATTGTTCTATTTTTGCTCTATTTTGCTCCGTTATGCTCTCCGGGCATCTTATCCTACAAAACAACATAAATACACAAAAAGCAACAATAAAAGTGCTTGAAGAGTCACAAAAGCTTAAGGAATTAGCATCGAATATCCCGTAATTTCACGGCATATCAACACCCCCAACTTAAAGCCTTTGCTTGTCCTCAAGCAAATCAAAACAAAAATCTCAATGAGGATCCACTTTAAGCACAAAAACATGACTTTGGTTGGTACCAACAATTAGGCTACAAGCATGTGAAGCTTCAACCAAATAACTCCCTCATTTCAAAATACAATTTCAAGAATGCAATAGAGATTTAAAACCATTAGGCAACAACACTCAAGCCTCAATAAGTGACTCAAAACCACTAGCTTACTAGATATGCTCAGTTGACTCAACTTTGAATTTTTCAACATCACCAATCTATCGTAATCAATATGCCCTCACAAGAAAGAAAGTCCCAAAATCACTATATTCACAACAACGACGCAAGGGACAAATACACAAAAGTCGCTCACACTCAACAAAGAAGTTCTAGTGCTAACAAATATCACACCATAAGCTTGCCCTTATTTTCGTTCATCACTAACTCAAGAACATTCGGTTGGAGATCACATAGGGACATTTTAAACTTGTAATGTAGGCTTAGGGAAGGGTAGGATAAGTATTTGGGATACAAGTGACTACGCCCTCATCGAACACTACACATACCTTTTGTCCACTTTCCTCTTCATTTCAAAACATCACTCCTTCCTTTGCATACTAGTTTCCCCAATTATTCCAACTTCTTTTTGTGCAACCATTTTCTTGATTTCTAATTTTCTTTTTCACAAAGATACATTTTTTTGCACAAAAAGTTTGCAACCTTTTTGTATTTTTCAAATTTTCTTCCTTTCTTTTGACTTTTCCACAACACCAACCTTCACCACTCTCAAGCAACACTAACACCCCCAACTTAGGCTTTTGGCCTCCAATTCACAATTTCATGTTCAATGAGGGAAAGGTTCAAAAGAGAGACTTTTCATCAAAAAGGGTAAAGGCTTGTAATGTGGCCATCAAAGAAAAGGTCATACGTTCAAACGGGGTTACTAGTGATATTATTTATGCAATGGTAGGCTAGAAAGGCTAAAGAGGCTTTTTCAAAAATCACAAAGATAGCCCAAGGTTATCTCTCCAACCAACATAATCAAAGTTAGCATTGAAAGACTAACCGGGCAAGTTCTAGATGATAAAAGTAAACACAAGAATTATTCAACAAACACTCACCACACATGGCATATGAACTAGTCAAGATGGATCAATTTCACTTCCTATGCAAGAACAACTAGTGCAATATCTCATAATCCAAAGTAAACACAACTAGTAGGTAAAGAGTCACCAAATGAGCCAAAAATTTGTCACAAAGATCATTCTTTCCTATGCACCTTGCTTTTTAACTTTCACAAAACAATTTAGAGCGGTATTCGCATTTCAATTTCACATGCAAGAGATGAATTCTATTATTACCAAACAAGCGAAGAGTTTTCACAATTTTCCTCAAAGAATCACCTACACCTACTAATTAAAAAAAACTAAGAAAGAAAATAAAATAATAAAAGTGACTAATCCACAACATACCAAAAGAACGAAATTTTTAAAAATTTGAGCAAGTTCCATTTGTAACAATGTCTATCCACAGCCACACCAACAGTCACAAAACAAGCCCGACAAGGGCACAAATAAAGCATAACCAAAATATAATGTGCTAGCTACCACATGTCACCCCCAACTACAAACATTGCAGTGTCCTCACTGCACATAATCAAAACAAAACATAAAATAGTTTGAGGGAAAGGAAAAAAAAAATTTTTTTTTTTACTGTCACGACTTGCGACCTAACCTGCGACTCGCAGGCATGACCTGCGATTCGCAGGTTATGACACCTGGAAAAAAAAAAATCAGCAGCAACTACTGGTTTGGGGGCTGTCCCGAAATCCGACATGCTCAAAACAACTCCAAAAATTCTGAAACTTTGCAGATTAGTCAAAAACCATAAACTAAACTATTCTAAAAAATAAAATTTCAAAAACGATTTAAAATTTTCAAAACGATGGGTTGCCTCCCACCAAGCGCTTGATTTAACGTCGCGGCACGACGGTTATCTTTACCACTTTTCCTTCCATTTGGAAGATATGAATTTGCGCCCCAACTTTGAATCAAGATTATGATGACGCTCATGGGGCGGTGGTAGAAAGTCAAAGAGGCCAACTCTCGGGGGTCGCATTTTGCACTTCTTGGCCCGTAAGTGAGGCATGCCATTTTGTCTTCTTGGCATAGCAAACTTCAAAATGAAAACGCATTCTTCTTCATCTCCAAAATTCTCCATAGGCTCGGTTAGTTCAACTTCCATATCATCAACCAAGCACAATGTTGAAAAATGGTTGGAATGTAGTCCAATGCGCTTCAATTTCAAATTCACTTCATTTTTGACATCCTCACCCAAAAATGAACTAGAGTCTTCAAAAACCATTTCATGAACTTTTTTATGCAACTCTAGTATCATTTCTTCAATCTCGGCATCTTGCATTATTTTTGGATTGGTCGGTTGGCAATTCATCATTAGCTCATGAAAATCAATCTTGACCTCTTCTTCATTGGAAACAAACTCAAAACTACAATCCATGGCCCTTTGATATTGACCATCACATGCCTCAATCTTTGCATTCAATTCGGCCTCAAATTTTTGGATCGCAATTTCAAGTAGCTCCACTCCTTGACTTTGCTCAACATGCATTTTTAGAAATTCTTCCATCATCCGTGAAATGCCTTCACGGTGATCCCCATAGGCTTCAAGTTGTTGAGTTTGATTCATTAGCCAATCTTGGCTCAAAATTTCCATCTTGTCAAGTTTTTCTTCATTGTGAGAGTCATTCAAAGCTTGTAAAAATCCACCCTTGGAGAAATTCATGTTTTGGCCACTTTCCTGAACCAATAATTTCATTTGATCCTCCAAGGTGTGAATAGCTTTGTCATTGCAATTAATTGCTTGCCTCAAGTCATCAAGTGGTTGCCTCAAGTCCTTAACCGCTAAGTCCTGTTTTTCCACTTTTTCAAGGATGGTCTCCAACATGAGCATTATTCTCTCATTTTGAGCATTTGAGGCTTCTTCCACTTCCATATCCCTACTATCATCAAAATCAAAACTAGAATAGTCATAGTGGGGGTTCGGGGAAGGGAAGGACAAATACGCACAATTATCCCAGTGACCATGTTGACCACCACACCTATCACAAATACTCCACTCATAGGTTTGGGATTGTGCGCTCAATCCGCCCCCGGGAGAATTCAAATAATTTTGCCATGAGTGTGGTCCTCCACAATAAAGACAAGGGTCATCAAAGTATGAACAACTACCATCCGACCAATTTTCATTATATGATGCCATTTTTTTATATAAAAATAAAATAACGCAAAGAAAACAACTACACAAATATTCACAAGTTTGGACAAAAGCAAGTAAGCTTAAATCCCAAACTAACTCAAATACGCCAAATTGTTCCCCGGCAACGGCGCCAAAATTGATAACGTCCAAATCCACTCCTCAAAGAGAAAGTGTACACGGTCGTATGCAATATAATTTACCCAACTATGAGTCGGGGTCGATCCCACATAGAACAATATACTAGGCGATTAAGAAAGTAAGGAACTTTCACCAACTAAGCTAAAGCCAAACGATAGATAATATTTTGGTTTTTGAGAAAATTATAACTAATGCGGAAATGTAAACTAACCTAGAAAGAAAGTAAAATGATCAATGGCCACAAGCATGGATAATAGGAGATTACACTCAAGTAACGATCCAACATATTTTACGATTTTACAACTAAGAGCGGGTTTATGTTAATAGATAATGGTTTCTACAATCTCATTGAAAGTCTTCCAACCAAATCAATGAATTTCACTCTAAGCTTTTTCAAGCCTTAGAGTGTGATATCAAGCACAACCAATTGAATCTCAAGTAACTTTCCTATTCCTAGCTCAAGTTATTAGATAGGTTTAATGACCCAAATTCTTGTTCATTAATCTTTCCCAACCTAGATTTCCTCTTCCGAGCTCAATCAAAGTAAATGGGCGAGTCTTAGGGTTAGCTAATCCTTTACGAAACATTATAGAACAAGATTAATTAAATCAACAAAGACCCACTTCAATAGCAATAAAAATCATTCAATACATAAGCATAACAAGAGTTTTAATCCAACACTTGATAATGAATAATATCATAGACAAGATTCAAGTAATGGAATAAAATACAACACCCTTAAATATGCAATACAAAGCAAGAATTGAAGAAAGGATTGAGAGATTTATCATTAACGAGCTCCAATCTTCTCCTCCAAAGGTGTTGTGTAAGACCCTAGCTCTAAAGCTTGTGTTGAATGGCCAAAAGATGTATTTTACCAACCCTAAAAGAGTATTTATATCATTCCAAAAACGGGAACAAAATCTGGACAACAATACCCTCGTGCACAACATGCTACTCGCATGTTGTGTCGCAGGTGCAACATGCTAGTCGCATGTTGTGCCAAAACTGTAGCATGTTGTGCCAATTTCTCTGTCAGCATCTACTGCACAACCTGCTACTCGCATGTTCAACATGCTGCAGCATCTGCTACTCGCAGATGCTACATGCATGACATGCTGCAGCATAAGCTATTAGCAAATGCTGCCAGAAAGTGCTGATTGTTCTATTTTTGCTCTGTTTTGCTCCGTTATGCTCTCCGGGCATCTTATCCTACAAAATAACATAAATACACAAAAAGTAACAACAAAAGTTCTTGAAGAGTCACAAAAGCTTAAGGAATTAGCATCGAATATCCCGTAATTTCACGACACATCAGTGGCCCCTGAATGACCTCCTCTATATATTTCTGTTTTTGTATTCGACAGACAATATGTAGCCTTCGGGTATTTTCAGACTTATATTCCATACTATGTTAGCGCTCTTGTACCTTTTGACCAGATTTTGGGGTTGTCGTGACATTTCTAGTTACGATAAGTATTTAAGACTTGATAACTTATTATTATTAAATTTTCCGCTTATTTAACTTGTTATTAGTAGTGTGGTTCGCCTACTCGGAGGGATAGTGTAGGTGCCACCACGACTTGCGAATTGGGTCGTGACAATATCTTATTTCACCAACTGTAATTCTATAATCAAATTAATTAAATATTGTTACAACTGGAAAAAGAAAAACATGGACCCCATATTAAAAAATAAGAAAATCAAGCAATATCCATGTAATTCTCAAAGTATTCCCCATTAAATCAATAATGGTGATTAATTTTTCAAAAGTAGTTCTGAATATATTATTATCAAGCTTCATTTTTTAAAAGTTACTATTACAACTGATTACATTTTGTAGTTCCACGGGTGATATCTTAACTCACCAACTGTAATTCTATAATCAAATTAATTGAATATTATTACAATTGATAAAATGAATCACTCGGATGTTTATTGCAGTACTGTTTAATATCCTAAAAAGAAACTAAGATGGGTATTGCATTCTCAAAAGGCATTTTCCAATGTCTTAAGTTTCCAATTATATACGGGAGCACTATAAATAGCCAAAATAATTTATTAGTACAATGAGCTAAACCAAGAATATTCACCAAGAATGAGCTAAACCAAGAATATTCACCAAAAATTAAAAAATAGTAGTTCTTTGTTTAAATAGAAATCAAATTTCTACTTTGTTTTGTTTTAAACATGTAAAATTAATTTAATAATTTGAATTAGAATTATCCAAATTAAAATTTGATAAAAAAAATAATAAGTATTGTTTAGGTTCAATCTACATACATTAACAATAGAATATTTTACACCTTTAAATTAATCGAATTAAAATTGAAAGTATCAACTGATGCTTAAATATTACTATTGTTTTGTCTCAAAGAGAGGAAAATAGTTTCCTTTTAAACAAGTTTTCTCCTTTAAAAAGTATTAATAAATTTTTGCAAACTTTGTATTCATAGCAAACACTAATATAATAAAGTTTTGGATACGGAGAACAAAATACAATGTTATCTTAATCGTGTTTTGAAAGTAGCGCACACACACACACACACACACACACACACACACACACATATATATATATATATATATATATATATATATATATATATATATATATATATATATATATATATATATATATATATATACAGTACAAACTTATATATGTTTATTAGCAATATAAAATATATATATTATCATTATCCAAACACAACTACATGCAGATAGATACACTATAATCCAAAGTGTTGGGCCCGTGCGCAGCACGGGCATACGCCATCTAGTTATTAGTACTATATAGAAGCATGGGTGCAAACCCATGCTTCGTCGTCCGTTTTCCACAAAAAAAATGGTGTTGGCCCCAACTAAACATCAACCAATATAAAAAAAAGTGTGGGCCCCAACTAAATATCAACCAATATTAAAAAAAAAAAGGTGTAACCCACCATCTCCATGGGTTTGCACCCATGCTTCGTCGTCCATTTTTCACTTAAAAAAAAAGTGTGGCCCCAACTAAACATCAACCAATATTTAAAAAAACAAAGTGTGGGTCCCCCCTAAACACCAACCAATATTAAAAAAAAAGGTGGAATCCACCATCTCTAAACTCACGGAAAAAAAAAAAAGTGGACTCCATATTAACAAAATTAAGCAATATAAAAACAATGAATCCCATATTGAAAAAACAAGCAATGTCAAAAAAAAAAGTGCATCCCATATTAAAAAATCAAACAATATTTATGTAATTTCCAAAGTATCTCATTAAATCAATAATGATGGATTCATTGCCACATACGTATCAATCCATTAGTGGGAGCAAATGAAATTATTGTACAGCAACATACTTAAAATACTTATATATTAAAATAAGATAGAATTTAATTACTTTTTCATTTTTTCCTTACTCTAATAAATGTGAAAAGACATTAATGTCATAAAATAAAAAATAATATTAAATGGAGATCAAATAATTAATAAGGTAAATTAGTGAAATTATAATTCTAATTGACGTTTCTTTAAAAAACCGTGCAAAAGAAAACATGACAAGTAAAATGAGTTAAACAAAAACAAAAGTAAAAAAAGTGGAACCCACCATCTCCAAACTCACGGAAAAAAAAAGTGGACCCCATATTAACAAAATCAAGCAATATAAAAAAAAGTGAATCCCATATTAAAAAAACAAACAATGTAAAAAAAAATGCAGATTTTCTATTCGTAGCAAACACTAATATAATAAAGTTTTAGATACGGAGCACAATCTACAATGTTATTGTCACGCCCCAAAACCCACCCTAGACGTGACCGGCATCCGACGTCATGAACAACATCGGAAGAACCTAAACAATACAATAATAATACTTGAACCCGCCAGGTTCAACATTCGCCTCCAACAGTTTATAAATTAAACGTAACAAAGCGTGAATACATGAATTAAATCAGCGGACAAACGCCCAAGAGTTAACAAAACTCTACAGCCACCCACAAGAATGTATACTATGGAGCTTCTAGGATAAAGAGGTAATAGTTTGACTCATCGGGACGCAGCCCAAAAACTAATAATAAATGAACAAAATAATAGGGTGTCCCACGAATGAACGTGTGGGCTCACCAAATCAGCAGCAACAGCAAGTCCTTCCTAAGCGCCTAAAGTATCAAGAACCTGCTCTCCTCCGTTACCTAACATACCATAAAAAAAAACAATGGTATGCCTGAGTACTTCGTACTCAGTGAGTGCCTCGGGGACAATAAGTAATATAAAAATAAAATATAATAATACATAAAGAAATCAGTTCTGAAAAGATAGTATAAAAACTGTCATTCCACCTTATGATTCTTAATATCATTTGTTAAACAGTTTATAAAGCCATTTCAAAATCCCAGTTTCAATTATGCTTTAAATCGATCAGGCATAAATACCAGTTCCATAATAAAGATGGATATCACAATCGCCCATATAGGCCCATCTCAATATCAACAACACTGCTAATACACCGGAATATGGATTCCCGGTGGCTACTCTTCCTCCCGAATAGCAAGCCACACTACGCAATACGCCGGAATATGAATTCACGGTGGCTACTCTTCCTCCCGAATAGCAAGGCAATTAATACACCCCGGGTAGCGAACCCGGAAGTGGCCACTCTTCCCCCCGAATGGCAAGGCAATTAATACACTAGGATCCAGAGTGACTACTCTTCCTCCCGAATAGCAAGGCAAACACAACAACAAAGTTCATGGCATAGAAGTCGATTCACAATTTGTCTCAAAGTAGTCACACCATCAATAACATTAAAGTTCATTATGCCATATCAAAAGAATAAGTCATTCCAATCAAATTTTTGAAAACATATAACTTCTTTACAAAAGATTTCCATGTCCCAATTCATCAATGAGAATGTCATCACCAACTCTTAACCATCATTATTAAGCATCTCTCATAGAGGAAAACATTCATAATATCTTATACATATATAGGGTTTGTTACAATCTAGGTTTAATGTGGGTTTGTCCCCTCACACACATTAACCACCATTTAGACATGAATTAGAGTTCAAGAAACATAAAAAGATTGTTTTTCCTTTCATTCATTAAAGAATCTTGAATAAAATTTATACTTCCAACAATAGTTTCAAAAAGTGATGTTCATTCAAAATAAGTTTTTAAAAGAGAGACATACCTTAGTATGTTAAACAAAGTTTAACAATTCACTTTCCTAGTGAAGAACACCCAAACCCTAGCTTGAATCACTTTAGGAAGAATTATGTTGCAAACCCTAGGTTTTAGTCACAAGAATCATGTTAAGAATCATGGGTTTATTGTTAGGATTTATAATCAATGATTAAGATGTTCTTACCTTAGTGTTGGAGCCCTAGAGAGATATTTTTGTCCTTAGGGTTTTTAAGAGTGAAAAGAATGGAAGAAAAACTAAAATTTTGCAACTTATATAATTTCAGCCCGGTAGGCACAAAGGACGGTTCAAAGGACGGAGCATCGATCAGAACGACGGAGCGTCGATCTGCTCCGTCGAATGGTCTTTGTGCTAGGTCAATTCGACGGTACAAACGACAGAGCGTCGAACAGATCGACGGAGCGTCGATCTGCTCCGTCAAAATTATGAAATTTCCAGTGAGCAACTTTCTCTTCCTTACAATCGACGGTGCAAAAGACGGAGCGTCGAATAGAACGACGGTACAAAGGACGACCGTCAAACCTCCTTTTCGTGAAACTGTAGAGAATTTTCATTTTGACCCTCTCCTCTTGGGTCTTTAGCCTAAATCTGTGCACGTAACCCAACATATAAGATTCCAAAAGACTCATACAATTCTTTCACACTCTATACGGATTTACGGGATGTTAGATTATCCCCCCCCCCCCCCCCCTTAAGATTCATTCGTCCTCGAATGAGAATAATAGTCTAGAGAAGAATTCACTAAACCACAAGTTGTTTCTAACAAACACAACGATTTATCCATAAGTAATTTAAAATGCTAGCTCATACCTGCCAGTGGGAACAAGTGGGGATATCTCTTTTTCATGTCTTCCTCCGCTTCCCAAGTAGCTTCCTCAGTATTATGGTTTCGCCACAACACTTTAACCGATGCCACATCCTTCGTTCTCAACCTTTTAACTTGGCGATCTAGAATCTGAACTAGTTCTTCTTCATAAGACAAGGATTCGTCAATCTCAACCTCTTCGTAGTTCAACACATAAGAGGGGTCAGGTTTATACAACCTTAACATCGAAATGTGAAACACCGGATGAACCATGGACATCTCAGCCGGTAATCTCAACTCATAAGCTACCTTCCCAACTCTTCTAGTAATCTCATAAGGACCAATAAAACGAGAACTAAGTTTCCCCTTTTTACCAAACCGCATTACTCCCTTCATCGGCGATACTTTCAAGAACACTTTGTCACCAACAGAAAACTCCAGCTCACGCCGCCTCATATCCGTATAGGACTTCTGTCTACTCTGAGCTGTCTTGAGTCGTTGCACAATAAGATTAACCTTCTCAATTGCTTCATGAACTGAATCTGGACCCAAAAATTCCACTTCAGTTGGTTCAAACCAACCAATTGGAGATCGACAACGCCTCCCATAAAGAGCCTCATAAGGAGCCATTTGAATACTCGCTTGATAGCTATTGTTGTAAGCGAATTCCACCAGAGGTAGGTGTTCATCCCAACTTCCTCTAAAGTCGATTGCACAAGCTCGTAGCATATCTTCCAAAGTCTGAATAGTTCTCTCTCTGCCTGCCCATCAGTTTGAGGATGAAAGGCAGTGCTCAATTTCACTCTAGTTCCCAACCCTTCCTGAAAGGATGTCCAAAAATGAGCTGTAAATTGCGTACCTCTATCAGATCTAAACGATGTCGGAACACCATGCAATCTAACTATCTCTTTTAGATATAACTTTGCGTACTCCGCTGTAGTATATAACGTCTTCACAGGGAGAAGATGGGCAGACTTTGTGAGTCTATCCACGATAACCCAAATCGAGTCAAACTTGGCCTTTGTGTGTGGTAACCCCACAACGAACTCCAAATTGATCTCCTCCCACTTCCACTGTGGAATCTCGATATTTTGAGCCAGTCCTTTGATGTTCAGCCTTCACCTATTGACAGTTTAAACACTTAGCCACAAAGTTAGAAATATCAACTTTCATGCTCTTCCACCAATAGTGTTGTTTCAAATCCTTATACATTTTGGTTGATCCCGGATGAACCGAATACTTGGAACTATGAGCTTCCATCATTAATTCTTGTCGAAGAACATCAACATCAGGAACACACAATCGCCCTTGCAATCGCAGAACACTATCACCAGTACCAACAGTAAATGAAGTGTACTCACCCCTTTCCACTCCATCTCTTAGCTTTGCCAAAAGTTCATCATCATATTGCTTGGATTTTATCCTTTCCACTATGTCAGACTGTGATGGTGTGATTCCCACTAACTCTCCATCTTTAGTTTCATTAATTCTGACCCCAAGACTAGCAAGTCTTCGAATTTCCTTCCCCGTGGGCATGTCATATGCACGCAAATAAGCCAACGTGCCCATAGATTTTCTACTTAAGGCATCAGCAACCACATTAGCCTTACCAGGATGATATAAGATATTCAATTCGTAATCTTTCAACAACTCCAACCACCTCCTCTGCCTGAGATTCAATTCTCGCTGCTTGAAGATATATTGCAGACTCTTGTGATCAGTAAAAACATCACAATGCTCACCATACAGATAATGACGCCAAATTTTCAAAGCAAATACCACAGCAGCCAACTCCAAGTCGTGAGTCGGATAGTTCTTTTCATGCTTCTTCAATTGACGTGAAGCATAAGAAATTATCTTACCGTTCTGCATCAGTACACAACCCAAACCAATTCTAGAAGCATCACAATACACCACATATCCTCCAGACCCAGAAGGAAAAGTCAAAATAGGAGCCGAAGTCAACCTTGTCTTAAGCTCTTGGAAACTCCTTTCACAAGATTCAGACCACTGAAACTTAGCAGTCTTCTATGTCAATTTAGTCAGTGGAGAGGCTATTGATGAAAAACCTTCCACAAACTTTCGGTAATAATTTGCCAAACCTAAGAAACTGCGAATTTCAGTCGCACTAGTTGGTCTAGGCCAATCCTTAACCGCTGAAATTTTCTGAGGGTCTACTTTAATGTCGTCACCAGTCACCACGTGACCCAAGAAAGACACAGACTCAAGCCAGAACTCACACTTAGAGAAATTTGCATAAAGCTCGTTCTCCTCAAGTATTGTCAAAGTTATCCTCAAATGATTAGCATGATCCTCACGATTCTTAGAGTACACCAAGATGTCATCAATAAACACAATAACGAAGCGGTCTAGATACGGCTTAAACACCCGGTTCATCAAATCCATGAACGCAGCAGGTGCATTAGTCAAGCCAAAGGACATGACTAGTAACTCAAAGTGCCCATAACGAGTACGGAAAACAGTTTTCGGGATATCCTTTTCCTTTATCTTCAATTGGTGGTACCCCGACCTCAGGTCAATCTTTGAAAAGAACTTAGCACCCTGAAGTTGGTCAAATAGATCATCTATCCTAGGCAAAGGATAGTTATTCTTAATGGTCACCTTATTAAGCTGACGGTAATGAACGCACATCCTAAGGGAACCATCTTTCTTCCTAACAAACAAGACTGGAGCACCCCCAAGGTGAAGAACTTGGTCGGATGAAACCCTTATACAACAAGTCCTTCAATTGATCCTTTAATTCCCTCAGCTCCACTGGAGCCATATGATAAGGTGGAATAGAAATAGGTTGAGTGTCGGGGATAACATCAATCCCAAAATCAATAACTCTATCAGGGGGAATACCAGGAAGATCTTCAGGAAATACTTTGGGATAATCACTGACTATGGGAACAGATGCGAATTCGGGTACTACGGCTTTTGTATCATTAACAGCAACCAAATGGTAAATACACCCCTTAATAATCATCTTATGAGATAGGAAATAAATCTACCCTTTGGCTTGGCAATTTCACCCTCCCACACAATAACAGGCTCATCAGGAAAGGCGAAACGAATTAACTTATGAAGACAATCCACATTAGCATAACACGCAGACAACCAGTCCATCCCCATAATTACATCAAAATCCACCATCTCAAGTTCATACAAATCAGCCACGATCTCACGGCCTTTAATCACAACAACACAATTTCTATACACTCTAGAAGCAATAACAGGAACACCCGAAAGCGTATAAACAGCAAAGGGTTCCAACAAAGATTCGGGTTTCATACCCATATCAAGAGCAAAATAAGGAGTCACATAGGATAAATTTGAACCGGATCAATCAATGAGTAAACATCATGAGAACAGATGGTAAGGATACCTGTAACCACAGCGTCAGAAGACTCGGCTGTCTACATACGAGTCAGCCGATAAAGTCGAGCTGTCCCACCACCAGAAGTATTAGCAACTTCCTTTCCTCTGCCATTATTACGAGCATTCTGATAATTATTGATAGCATTACCAGCAGGCGGATTCTTAGCAGATGCAGAAGCAGGCGAATCATTCTTTTGGTTATTCATATCAGCCATCTCACGTAGCCACTTTCTGCAGTCCCTCTTAAGATGCCCCCTAATACTACAGTGATGACAGATACGATCCTCCCACACTGGCGGACGACTACTTCCCTGCGAAAACCTACCAGTATTGTTATTATTTTTCTGGCCTTGCCTACTAGAAGGCACACTAGCATGGGAATAAGCACCAGAATGAGCAGGTGCAGAATACCCTTTACTCTGCCCTCCCTTATAATTATTACCACTGAAACCACCCGCTGAACGGGCCTTCTTGTTCTGATCTCGGTCTACCCTCTCCTCATTTTTCCAACTCTCTTGTTGCTCAGCAAATCCCACCAAAGATGAGAAAGTACAAGTAGGAGACATAGCAACAACAGCACATGCAGACTTGATACGTGGTACCAAGCCTTTCACAAAGCGAGTCAACTTATGTTTTTCAGTCGGAATCATGTATAAAGCATACTTTGACAGACGGGTCAATTCCAAACTATACTCACGAACTGACTTGTTACCCTGCTCTAGCTTTTCAAACTTTGTAGCCATAGCAATTCTTTCCTCATCAGACAAGAACCTTTCCATGAATGCCTCTTCAAATTCAGCCCATGTCGGAGCTAAAGCAGCATCACCCCTCTCAGATTCCCACATCTCAAACCATACGTGAGCAACATCCTTTAACAGATAAGAAGCAAGCCTTACAGCTTCAGAATCCCGGGCATCCATTGCCTTCAATGCCTTAAAGGTCTCATCTAGAAAGTGTTGGGGGTCATCCATCTCTCGTCACCCAAAGAACTCCGGTGACTTCAAGTCGAGGAATTGCATAAGTCTGCCTCCACCATGAGGTCCCAAACCTCCACGCTACTGCTGAGCAGCAACCAATGCAGTCAACATTTGAATAGCATTTTGCATAGTACTAATCTCGGGTACACCCGCAACAGGAACAGCAGGAGCAGGCAGTGCGGGAGGTGGTGCTTGATTTCCAGCATCATTTCCATTACCAGCATTCACGCCCCCAAGATTTCGATTAACTTTGGCGAGACGTCCTCGTTTACCATTTTTGGATCGCGTCAGAGTCATTTCTGCAAGGCACGAATTAACGAGCGAATTAGAACGATCCTAAAAAGGACTTTAAGCTCTACAGCACAATCTAGAATCAAGAAGAATAGGAAATACCTATAAATGTCCTGAGAGTTTCTCGATCATGCAGGTGATCAGGCTGCACAAGGAAAACTCCACAGACACCGACAATAATCCTAGGACGTATTTAAACCTAAGCTGGGGTGTCCCAATTATGTTAATCGTGTTTTGAACATACTATCTCATATTGACAAAATCAAGCAATATAAAAAAAAAAAAAAAAGTGAATCCCATATTAAAAAAAAAAACAATGTCAAAAAAAAAGTGTAGACTTTGTATTCGTCGCAAACACTAATATAATAAAGTTTTAAATACGGAGCACAAATTATAATGTTATATTAATCGTGTTTTGAACATAATATATATATATATATATATATATATATATATATATATATATATATATATATATTATATGCATAAAAATAGTGCAAACCCATGCTTCTAAAAATAGTGCAAACTAATAATGACAAAAAAAGTGCACCCCATAAAGGGTGGACCCCATACTAAACAACATCAAGCAATATAAAAAATAAAAATAAAATAAAAAGTGGAACCCACCATCTCCAAACTCACGGTAAAAAAAAGTGGACCCCATATTAACAAAATCAAGCAATATCAAAAAAAAAAAGTGAACCCCATATTAAAAAACAATAATGTCAAAAAAAGAAGTGCAGACTTTGTATTCATAGTAAACACTAATATAATAAAGTTTTAGATACGGAGTACAAACTACAATGTTATATTAATCGTGTTAATATATATATATATATATATATATATATATATATATATATATATATATATATATATATATATATATATATATATATATATATATATATATGCAAATTAATAATGTCCAAAAAATAGTGCAAATTAATAATGTCCAAAAAATAGTGCAAATTAATAATGTCAAAAAAAAAAGTGCACCCCATATTAAAAAATCAAACAATATTCATGTAATTTCCAAAGTATCTCATTAAGTCAATAATGATGGATTCATTGCCACGTGCGTATCAATCCATTAGTGGGAGCAAATGAAATTACTTTTCTTCAAAAGGTTAAGTAGTCAAACCATACAATTTTTTTTCTTTTTTTATATTAGCCTGAGATCTAATGTAGATATTAAACTGTTGCATTTGTTATTCCGCCATGTCATTTATTTGTTATGTTTTTACTAAAATAAATATACTTAAAATATTTATATTTTAAAATAAGATAGAATTTAATTACTTTTTTATTTTTATTCTTACTCTAATAAATGTGAAAAGAGATTATTGTCGTAAAAAAGAATATATCAAATGGAGATCAAATAATGAATAAGGTAAATTAGTCAAATTATAATTCTAATCGAAGTTTTCTTAAAAAACCATCCAAAAGACAACATGACAAGTAAAATGAGCTAAACCGAGAATATTTACCAAAAATTAAAAAATAGTATTTCTTTGTTTAAATAGAAAATCAATTTCTACTTTGTTTCATTTTAAACATGTAAAATTAATTTAATAATTTGAATTAGAATTATCCAAATAAAAATTTTATAAAAAATAATAAGTATTTTACACCTTTAAATTAATCGAATTAAAATTGAAAGTATCAACTGATGCTTAAATATTGTTATTGTTTTATCTCAAAGAGAGGAAAATAGTTTCCTTTTAAACAAGTCTTCTCTTTTAAAAAATATTAATAAATTTTCCGAATTTTTATTCGTAGCAAACATTAATATAATAAATTTGTAGATACGGAACACAAACTACAATGTTATATTAATCGTGTTTTGAACATAATATATATATAGAGAGAGAGAGAGAGCATTATCCAAATCAAAATTTGATAAAAAATAATAAGTATTTTCCACCTTTAAATTAATCGAATTAAAACTGAAAGTATCAACTGATGCTTAAATATTGCTATTGTTTTATCTCAAAGAGAGGAAAATAGTTTCCTTTTAAACAAGTCTTCTCTTTTAAAAAATATTAATAAATTTGCCGATTTTGTATTCGTAGCAAACATGAATATAATAAAGTTTTAGATACGGAGCACAAACTACAATGTTATATTAATCGTGTTTTGAACATAATATATATATAATCACTATTCAAAGACAACTACATACACATAGATGCACTATAATCTAAAGTATTGGGTCCATGCGCAGCACGGGCATAGGTCGTCTAGTTATAGTTAGAAGAGCCGGTTGGGCTCACTTTTTCATCGTCCGTTCCAATTTAATAAAAAAAAATTGTGGGCTCCATATATATTAAACAACAGCTAATATTAAAAAAACCGTTGCAATTTAATTTTAAAAAATTGTGGGCCCCATATATATTAAACAACAACTAATATTAAAAAAAATTGTGGGCCCCATATTAAACACCAACCAGTATTAAAAAAAATGGAACCCACCACATCCAAACTCACGGAAAAACAAAAAGTGGATCCCATATTAACAAAATCAAGCAATATTAAAAAAAACATGAATCCCATATTAAAAAAACAAACAATGTTAAAAAAAAAATCCCATACTAAATAACACCAAGCAATATAAAAAAAAAAAATGGACTCCATATTAACAAAATCAAGCAATATAAAAAGAAGTGAATCCCATATTAAAAAAACAAACAATGTTAAAAAAAAAAAATGCAGACTTTGTATTCGTACCAAACACTAATATAATAAAGTTTTAGATACGGAGTATAAACTAACAATGTTATATTAATCGTTTTTTGAACATAGTGTGTGTGTGTGTGTCTATATATATATGCATAAAAACATTGCAAACTAATAATGTCAAAAAAAAAAGGGTTGGGCCCCATACTAAACAACACCAAGCAATATAAAAAATAAAAAATAAAAAGTGGACCCCATATTAACAAAATCAAGCAATATAAAATAAAATAAAAAATAAAACCCATATTAAAAAAAAACAATGTTAAAAAAAAAAGTGCAGACTTTGTATTCGTAGCAAACACTAATATAATAAAGTTTTAGATACGGAGTACAAACTACAATTTTATATTAATCATGTTTTGAACATAGTATATATATATATATATATATATATATATATATATATATATATATATATATATATATATATGCATAAAAACAGTGCAAACTAATAATGTCCCGGAAAAAAAAAATGCACCCCATACTAAAAAATCAAACAATATTCATATAATTTCCAAAGTATCCCATTAAGTCAATAATGATGGATTCATTGCCACATGCGTATCAATCCATTAGTGGGAGCAAATGAAATTATTGTACAACAAAAAATATAGACCCCATATTATTGCTTTTCTTCAAAAGGTTAAGTAGCTAAACCATACAATTTTCTTTCTTTTTTTATATTAGCCTGAGATCTAATCTAAATATTGAACTGTTGTATTTGCTATTCTTCCATGTCATTTATTTGTTATGTTTACTAAAATAAATATACTTAAAATATTTATATTCTAAAATAAGATAGAATTTAATTACTTTTTCATTTTTATTCTTACTCTAATAAATATGAAAAGAGATTAATGTCGTGAAAAAAAAATATCAAATGGAGATCAAATAATGAATAAGGTAAATTAGTCAAATTATAATTCTAATCAGCGTTTTCTTAAAAAGAACCATGCAAAAGACAACAAGAAAAGTAAAATGAGCTAAACCGAGAATATTTACCAAAAATTAAAAAATAGCATTTCTTCGTTTAAATAGAAAATCAATTTCTACTTTATTTCGTTTTAAACATGTAAAATTAATTTAATAATTTGAATTAAAATTATCCAAATCAAAATTTGATAAAAAAAATAATAAGTATTTTACACCTTTAAATTAATCGAATTAAAATTGAAAGTATCAACTGATGCTTAAATATTGCTATTGTTTTATCTCAAAGAGAGGAAAATAGTTTCCTTTTAAACAAGTCTTCTCTTTTAAAAAATATTAATAAATTTGTCGATTTTGTATTCGTAGCAAACATTAATATAATAAAGTTTTAGATACGGAGCACAAACTACAATGTTATATTAATCGTGTTATATATATATATATATATATATATATATATATATATATATATATATATATATATATATATATATATATATATATATATATATATATATATATATATATATATAATCACTATTCAAAGACAACTACATACACATAGATGCAATATAATCTAAAGTGTTGGGCTCGTGCGCAGCACGGGCAAAGGCTGTCTAGTACTTTAGTATAAGAGTGTCACGACCCAATTCGCGAGTCGTGGTGGCACCTACACTATCCCTCTGAGTAGGCAAACCACATTACTAATAACAAGTTAAATAAGCGAAAAATTAAATAAGAATAAGTTATCAAGTGTTAAATACATATCATAACAAGAAATGTCACGACGACCCCAAAATCTGATCAAAGGGTACAAGAGCGCTAACATAGTACGGAATAGAAGTATGAAAATACCCAAAGGCTACATATTGTCTGTCGAATACAAAAACAGAAATAAATAGAGGAGGTCCTTCAGGGGCCACGAATGACCAAGTAACTCACCCTAAATGACTGAAAGATGTCACTCTCACGTATCAGCCACGGGGTGTAGAACTGGAGCCTGGATCGTACTCTGCACTCAACAAAAAGTGCAGCAAGAGTAGTATCAGTACAACACTAGTACCGGTAAGCATCATAGGCCGACAATGATTAGATAACGCATGAAGAAGTGGAAACTAACAAGTAGCACATAAAACAAACAGGTATGGTCACGTATCATATATAAGTAAAGTGTAAAGGAATCATGAAATCAACCAAGACAGATATAGTTCACCAGATGATCAGTCAATTATATGAGTGAATGAATGCAATGCAATGCAACAGTCACCTCTCTCACTCCACTCTCGTACACACATGCTAAGGGCAGTGCCTCGAAGTCATGACCCATGGGGGACCCGCGAAGTCCATGTACCACTTGTGCTCTCCGGCAGAAACCTCGGAGGCTATCAATCACTCTCAATCTCCGGCAAAGACCTCGGAGTCTCTCTGTCACTCTCAATCTCCGGCAAAGACCTCGGAGTCTCTCAATCACTCACCTCACCGATCATCACAACAATAATATGGAAAGCATGTCATGCATGATATCAGTCTCAACAATATCACCAATATAAAATCAACAAGTACAGGTCATATTACTGTCCACTGTTCAATTATCAATATTATCATTCCTTTTCATGTGATGAGTGAGCTAGTATGTGACGGAGATACAAACAGGTGATAATCACTGAAAATAACACATACGGAGACAAGCCCACATAACAGCTGACAGAACCAACGTAACTGGAATTCGCCTCCACTTCATGCCCGAAGGCCTATCATGCTATCCCCGTCACTTTCTACAACTACATACGATTCTCTAATCAGAGTCTAACTAAAGTAGATTGTAACCTACCTCAATGCCGAGTGGGTGCCACTAACGATCAAGTCAATGCCTTCCCTTTGCGTAGAGCCTCTGAGCGATCGAAGTCTATCAAATATGCAATCTACGTTAGAATACAAATCTAAGGACACCCATATTGCTATGCTTATATTCAACACTCAAAAACGCATCCCGAAAAGTGACCTCAGGCCCACAAGGGAAAAACTTGAATTTTAGTGGAAATTCGTTTTACCCATAACTAAATATTCAATTGGTATTTACCAATATATTAACATTCTAGTTCCAAAGTAAAATATCCCAACAGTAAACGAAGAAAAGGATGAAATAATGGCTTCTAATAACCTAATCTAACTCTCAAAAAGAATACTATTGGACTCATGATTGCCATCATCATTACTGATCCTAACCACTACCATAATTATTAATAATAAATTGAGTCAACATCCGCATAAAAAAGAAAAAATGAAACGAAAACAGTGACAATAGTATTGTAGCAAAACTTTAATCTATAACTTTCCTTTATCCTCATCATTACTACCTACCTAACAAATTTATTACTCCCTCCATAAAGTCCAACAGTAGAACCATAATTGTACACAGAAGAGGAGTAGGAAAGTGCAGATTAGGAAGGTGGCTTTTCATTTCATTTGGTGTACTTTACGTTTTCTGTTTTTCTTTTACTTTGTAAGTCTTATTATTTAGTTCAATAAAATAACACCCACTAAATTCTACTTAGTGGCATTAAAATAAAAAATAAAAAATTGTACACAGCAACATCACTCTATTATTTTTTCAATTCTTAGCAAATCCTCATTCTTTCTGTCATTATTACTCATCATTATACAGTGATTCATCTACCTTCTTTTAGTAAACAAATAAAACTTAAATCAAGTATTATCATACCTGATGCCCACGCTGATGTATCCCTAAAAATTGATCCAAGAAAATATATTTCCTTTGCTCGTTTTCTGTCTATTGTTATGCCCAATAGGTTTTCTACTAACCGCTTCTTTCTTTCACAAATTAAGAAAATCAATTACCTTGATATTTTATTCCCACAACCACTATAATGTGGTTTCAGCCAGACTAGGCAATGGGCTTGGCCCACTTCTTTACCGGAATAGCCTCCCTAATTCACTTATTCAATTAACCACTTTATTTTATTTAAAAAATTAATCACTTCGTCAAATATTATATTTACCAACTTATACCTTATATGTGTAAAACTCATATTCCTATAACTAAACTATTCACACATATTAAATAAATATATTTCAAAAAAAAGTACTCGCCAATTAAATCACCGTGCCACCAATTCCCGCAAGTCAGGAATACCCTTTAAAACTACGAAAAGGGTATTTTAGCGAAAACGAGTTCAATAGTACTAAACGACCAAACGGGTCGTTACAAAGAGTCTAGGAGCCTGTTTGGATGGGCTTAAAAAAAGCTGCTTATAAGCTGAAAACAGCTTATAAGTCAATAAAAAAATAAGTTGGTGTAGTCCAACTTTTTTTTTTTTGGCTTATAAGTTATTTTCAGCTTATAAGCTGTTTTAGATAAGCTAAGCCAAATGGGTCAAATTATTTTTTTGGGCTTATTTTAGCACAAAATGGCTTATAAGCTGGTCACCCAAACACTCAAAAAAGCTGAAAACAGCTTATAAACAATTTATAAGTCAATCTAAACGGGCTCTAGAAGCAGGCAGCTGTCCGTCGACATGCCTGCTTCTGACCAAGGGTATTTTCGGTTATTCATTTTATTTATGCTTTAAGGGCATTGTATTTTACAGCTTTGTGTTTGCTCTTTTGGACAAATAGACCAGTCCATTATTATTTAACTACTTTCTGAACGTGTGGGCTCCCTTTTTCTTTCCCAATTTAGGCCTCTGTTCTCTTTGTTCTCTTTCACAGCTGTGGGTCCCAGCTGCACCCTTTTGAAATAGTACGAATTATGTTGTCAATCTTGTTTGACAGCTTGGGTTCTTAAATTAAAAAAGCATGTAAGCTTTTACAAAGAAAAATAAAAATTAAGCTATTAAAAGTTACTGCTTCCGGGTAAAAAAAGAGTTCAGTTAGTAAATTAAGAAAAATTAATCTTATTTTTTCATATATGTCCCTATTAAGTATTATATGATCAAATCTCAATGTCTATTTAATTAGGGAGAGTTTAGTCAAATTACCTATTTTTGTCTAGAAGTTAGCATTTTCTTAAGAGGTGTGCAAATGATTAAGTGGACGATCCGGCGGGAGTAAAACAGATGGAACACGTTACAGTAACTTTCGGTATCTTGATTGAAGTTCTACATTTCAATATGCAAGATTTAAACTTAAAATTACAAATCTCAAACACTAAGGTCAAATCTTAATACACATCTTCGACACTAAATTACATGGTAAAAACCTTAAATGATAAGCACCTAAAACTTTTACTCTTACAGACAAACATTATAGGTAAATCTCAATCGGTAGGATCTTTTATTAGATTTTAATAATTAATGTATTTAAAATTTAGTATTATATATAGAGATTATAATTAAAGATTTATAAATTTATTAGAGATGCATACATGCTTTTAAGAACATTTGTTTTGCCGTAAGATTAAAAGATAACGAATTAACAGTAACTTTTATGTTTTTTAATATTAATTTTTGGGTGGTGAAGATTAAATATGCAATGTTTAATATGCTTTTCCAATTTAGTGCAACAAAGGACAGAAATATTATGTTAATACTGAAATATTAGGCCCGCACCTCTAGTGATACTATAATTACTGTGGATCCAAATGGCCCTTCCGCTATTCGAGGGGGGCCATCTTTTAAATATTTAATTGAAGGCCTTCATGTGTTTACTTTAGATATCTATCCATAGGAGTGACCTTATTATTATGCAACATACAACAATAGCTCAATGATAGTTGAGATCGATTATATGAATTCTCACTGTTTATGCCATATCGCTTTATTTAAAATTGTGGCAATCCCATGTTTAATAATATAGGTTATACTAATAATTACTGTGGATCCAAATGGCCCTTTTGCTATTCGAGGGGGCCTATCTTTTAAATATTTAATTGAAGGTCTTCATGTATTTACTTTAGATATCAATCTATAGAAGTGACATTATTATGCAACATACAATAATAGCTCAATAATAGTTGAGATCGGTTATATGAATTCTCATTGTTCATATCATATTGCTTTATTTAAAATGGTGGCAATCTCATGTTTAATAATATAGGTTATACTTATAATTAGTGTGGATCCAAATGACCCTTCTGCTATTCGAGGGGGCCCATCTTTTAAATATTTAATTGAAGGTCTTCATGTGTTTACTTTAGATATCTATCTATTGGAGTGACTTTATTATTATGCAACATACAACAATAGCTCAATGATAGTTGAGATCGATTATATGAATTTTCACTGTTCATGTCATATCGCTTTATTTAAAATGGTGGCAATCCCATGTTTAATAATATAGGTTATTTAACATTAGAAATTCTTTGGGCTCACTTTTTCGTCGTCCGTTCCAATTTAATAAAAAAACATTTGTGGGCCCCATATATATTAAAAATCAACTAATATAAAAAAAAATTGTGGGCCCCATATATATTAAACAACAACTAAAAACTGTTCCAATTTAATTAAAAAAAATTGTGGGCCCCATATATATTAAACAACAACTAATAATTAAAAAAAATGTGGGCCACATATATATTAAACAAAAACTAATATTAAAAAAAATGTGGATCCCATATTAAAACCAACCAGTATTAAAAAAAAAAAAAGTGGAACCCATCACATCCAAACACAGGGAAAAAAAAGTTGACCCCGTATTAACAAAATCAAGCAATATTAAAAAAAAAAGTGAATCTCATATTAAAAAAACAAACAATGTTAAAAAAAAAACCATACTAAACATCACCAAGCAATAAAAAAAAAATGGACTCCATATTAACAAAATCAAGCAATATAAAAAAAAAAAGTGAACCCCATATTAAAAAAACAAACAATGTTAAAAAAAAAAGTGCAGACTTTGTATTCGTAGCAAACACTAATATAATAAAGTTTTAGATATGGAGTACAAACTAACAATGTTATATTTCTACTATATAGAAATGTGGGTTTGGGGCAGTTCGTCGTCAGTGACTCATTTAAAAAAAAAATTAAGGTGAGCCCTCCAACTCATGTTTAAAAAAAAAAATGTGGACCCCATATTTTAAAAAATCAAGCAATATCAACCAAAAAAAAAACCTAGGACCCCATATTAAAAAATAAGCAATATAAAAAAAATGTGGATCCCATATTAAAAAATCAATTAATATCCATGTAATTCTTAAAGTATCCCCCATTAAATCAATAATTGTGATTAATTTTTCAAAAGTAGTTCTGAATATATTATAATCAAGCTTCATTTTTTAAAAGTTACTATTATAACTGATTACATTTTATAGTTTTATGGGTGATATTTTACTTCATCAACTATAATTCTATAATCAAATTAATTAAATATTGTTACAACTGGAAAGAAAACATGGACCCCATATTAAAAAATAAGAAAATCAAGCAATATCCATGTAATTCTCAAAGTATCCTCCATTAAATCAATAATAGTGATTAATTTTTCAAAAGTAGTTCTGAATATATTATTATCAAGCTTCATTTTTTAAAAGTTACTATTACAATTGATTACATTTTGTAGTTCCATGGGTGATATCTTAACTCACCAACTGTAATTCTATAATCAAATTAATTGAATATTATTACAACTGATAAAATGAATCACTCGGATGTTTATTGCAGTATTGTTTAATATCCTAAAAAGAAACTGAGATGGGTATTACATTCTCAAAAGGCATTTTCCAATGTCTTAAGTTTCCAATTATATACAGGAGCACCATAAATAGCCAAAATAATTTATTAGTACATACTTCTGATAGATTAAGTAAAAAAAAAAAAAGGATAGAAATCTTATACCGCATCTATGCCCATGTTATATGACACAATATACATAATCACCATATGTATAAAAAGTTTCGCGTTTTAGCCTAGGAGAATGGTAGTTCAAATGACGTTTTCGTATTTAGAAGTAGTTAAAAATTCAATAAGTTTTGAAATTCTTGTTCAAATTTGATTAACACATAGTTTAAAAAGTGTCTATTAGCCTTTTTCTTAAATAAAGTCATATAAACTGGAACAAAGAAATAACATCATGGCACAAATTATTGAACCCGTGCTCCCAAAATTTCTATCTTTACATACGTGACTTTCAAGAAATGTTGTAGAATATATCAATTCTTTTTATAATTGCATAAAAATAAAATTACAAATATATATTGAATAAAATTATAAATATATGTTGGGCCCGTGCTAGCACGGGCTATGGTATCTAGAGAACATTGTTTTTATTTTTACTATATTAGAAGCATGAGTTGGGAGTGGTTTCGTCGTCCACCTCTAACTCATATTTAAAAATTAAAAAAAAAAAAAAAAAAAAAAAGTGGATCCCTTATTAAAAATATCAAGCAATATAAAAAAAAAATAACGTGCACCCAATATTAAAAAATTAAACAATATTCATGTAATTCAAAGTATCCACATTAAGTCAATAATAGTGGACTCATTGCCACATGCATATCAACCCAAATGAAATTATTGTACCGCAAAAAACATGGACCCCATATTATTGCTTTTCTTCAAAAGGTTAAGTAATCAAACCATACAATTTCCTTTCTTTTCTTATATTGGCCTGAAATCTAATCTACATATTTAACTGTTGTATTTGCTATTCCGCCATGTCATTTGTTTGTTATGTTTACTAAAGTAAATATACTTAAAATATTTATATTTTAAAATAAGATAGAATTTAATTAATTTTTCATTTTTATTCTTACTCTAATAAATGTGAAAAGAGATTAATGTCGTAAAAGAAAAAATAATATTAAACGGAGATCAAATAATAAATAAGGTAAATTAGACAAAATATAATTCTAATTGACGTTTCATTAAAAAAAAAAAAGTGCAAAAGACAACATGACAAGTAAAATGAGCTAAACCAAGAATATTCACCAAAAATTAAAAAATACTAGTTCTTCGTTTAAATAGAAAATCAAACTTCTACTTTGTTTCGTTTTAAACATGTAAAATTAATTTAATAATTTGAATTAGAATTATCCAAATCAAAATTTGATAAAAAAAAATAATAAGTATTGTTTAGGTCCAATCGTCATACATTAACAATAGAATATCTTACACCTTTAAATTAATCGAATTAAAATTCAAAGTATCTACTGATGCTTAAATATTACTATTGTTTTGTCTCAAAGAGAGGAAAATAGTTTCCTTTTAAACAAGTTTTCTCCTTTAAATAGTATTAATAAATTTTTGCAAACTTTGTATTCGTAGCAAACACTAATATAATAAAGTTTTGGATACGGAGCACAAACTACAATGTTATCTTAATCGTGTTTTGAACATATATATATATATATATATATATATATATATATTATCATTATCCAAACACAACTACATGCACATAGATACACTATAATCCAAAGTGTTGGGCCTGTGCGCAGCACGGGCATACGCCATCTAGTTATTAGTACTATATAGAAGCATGGGTGCAAATCCATGCTTCGTCGTCCGTTTTCCACTAAAAAAAAAGGTGTGGGCCCCAACTAAACATCAACCAATATTAAAAAAAAGTGTGGGCCCCAACTAAACACCAATCAATATTAAAAAAATAAAATGGAACCCACCATCTCCATGGGTTTGCACCCATGCTTCGTCGTCCGTTTTCCACTTAAAAAAAAGTGTGGCCCCAACTAAACATCAACCAATATTTTTAAAAAAAGTGTGGGCCCCAACTAAACACCAACCAATATTAAAAAAAAAGTGGAACCCACCATCTCGAAACTCACGGGAAAAAAAGTGGACTCCATATTAACAAAATTAAGCAATATAAAAAAAATGAATCCCACATTGAAAAAACAAATAATGTCAAAAAAAAAAAAGTGCATCCCATATTAAAAAAAACAATATTTATGTAATTTTCAAAGTATCTCATTAAATCAATAATAATAGATTCATTGCCACATGCGTATCAATCCATTAGTGGGAGCAAATGAAATTATTGTACAGCAACATACTTAAAATACTTATATATTAAAATAAGATAGAATTTAATTACTTTTTCATTTTTTCCTTACTCTAATAAATGTGAAAAGATATTAATGTCATAAAAGAAAAAATAATATTAAATGGAGATCAAATAATTAATAAGGTAAATTATTGAAATTATAATTCTAATTGACGTTTCTTTAAAAAACGTGCAAAAGAAAACATGATAAGTAAAATGAGTTAAACAAAAAAAAAAGTAAAAAAAGTGGAACCCACCATCTCCAAACTCACGGGAAAAAAAAGTGGACCCCATATTAACAAAATCAAGCAATATTAAAAAAAAAGTGAATCCCATATTAAAAAAATAAACAATTTCAAAAAAAAAGTTGAGATTTTGTATTCGTAGCAAACACTAATATAATAAAGTTTTAGATACGGAGCACAAACTACAATGTTATATTAATCGTGTTTTGAACATAGTATCCCATATTGACAAAATCAAGCAATATAAAAAAAAAAAGTGAATCCCATATTAAAAAAAAACAATGTAAAAAAAAAAGTTTAGACTTTGTATTCGTAGCAAATACTAATATAATAAAGTTTTAGATATGGAGCACAAATTATAATGCTATATTAATCGTGTTTTGAACATAATATATATATATATATATATATATATATATATATATATATATATATATATATATATAATCACTATTCAAAGACAACTACATAACATAGATGCGCTATAATCTAAAGTGTTGAGCCCGTACACGGGCATAGGCCGTCCAGTACTTTAGTATAAGAGTCTAGAAGCAGGCACCTGTCCGTCGACATGCCTGCTTCTGACCAAGGGTATTTTCGGTTATTCATTTTATTTATGCTTTAAGGGCATTGTATTTTACAGCTTTGTGTTTGCTCTTTTGGACAAATAGACCAGTCCATTATTATTTAACTACTTTCTGAACGTGTGGGCTCCCTTTTTCTTTCCCAATTTAGGCCTCTGTTCTCTTTGTTCTCTTTCACAGCTGTGGGTCCCAGCTGCACCCTTTTGAAATAGTACGAATTATGTTGTCAATCTTGTTTGACTGCTTGGGTTCTTAAAATTAAAAAAGCATGTAAGCTTTTACAAAGAAAAAAAAAAATTAAGCCTATTAAAAGTTACTGTTTCCGGATAAAAAAAGAGTTCATTTAATCAAAAAAAGAGTTCACTTAGTAAATTAAGAAAATTAATCTTATTTTTTCATATTTGTCCCTATTAAGTATTATATGATCAAATCTCAATGTCTATTTAATTAGGAAGAGTTTAGTCAAATTACCTATTTTTGTCTAGAAATTAGCATTTTCTTAAGAGATGTGCAAATGGCTAAGTGGACGATCCTGAGGGAGTAAAACAGATGGAACACGTTACAGTAACTTTCGGTATCTTGATTGAAGTTCTACATTTCAATATGCAAGATTTAAACTTAAAATTACAAATCTCAAACACTAAGGTCAAATCTTAATACACATCTTAGACACTAAATTACATGGTAAAAACCTTAAATGATAAGCATATATGCTTTTAAGAACATTTGTTTTGCCGTAAGATTAAAAGATAACGAATTAACAGTCACTTTTATGTTTTTTAATATTAATTTTTAAGTGGTGAAGATTAAATATACAATGTTTAATATGCTTTTCCAATTTAGTGAAACAAAGGACAGAAATATTATGTTAATACTGAAATATTAGGCCCGCAACTCTAGTGATACTTATAAATATGGGATTACTACATAGCATAAATAACATTACTACATATTTATATTTAGTAGCTATAGTTTAAAATAATTACATTCCATAGCTAATAATTATATGTTAAATACATCTTATAGCTATATATATATACAAAGTAAAATACCCCATCATCACATTATTCACTTCCAACCCAATCCGCCCATCTCTCTGTCTCCCCTCTCCCCCACCCCTGCTCTGTCGCCGACCACCACGACTTTCTCCGGCAAACTTTTACGATCAGATCCGGTCAGATCTTGGCCGGATCTGACCGGATATACATGAATACAATCATGAATACAGCGAGCTTTTACGATCAGATCCGGTTAGATCTTGGCCGGATCTGACCGGATATACATCAGATCTTCACCGATTGGCCTCTCGTCCTTCTCCGGCGAACTTTTACGGGCAGATCTTGGCCAGATCTGACCGGATATAAATCAGATCTGATCCGATTTGCCTTCCATCCTTCTCCGGCGAACTTTGACGGTCAGATCTAGTCCGACGGTGGCTTTTCCGGTCAAATTCCGGTACCAGATCTGAAAAATCACGTTTCTTTTTCAGTGTATTCATTAATTTTTTAGCATACAATTCATTGTATTCATTAATTTTTTCGTTGTATTTGTTGTATATTTACCGTGTATACAATGTTTTTCGCTTGTTTTTGTTAATTTTTTGGTGTATCTATGTTGTATACAGTATTTTTCGCCTGTATTTGTTGTATACATATCGGAAAATATGATGCATTTGTGTAATTATTGGTGTATATGCATTCAGTTTTTTACTTGTTGTATTCATGAATAAAATAAGTCAATTTATGAATACAGATAATTATTTCATGAATACAGTGGGAAAAGTTTTATTTTAGTCATGAATACAGCGAAAACAAAAATTGAATACAGACGAAAAAAATGAATACAGTAAACAAAAAAGTAGCTACGAGCTGTAAATACGCAAAATGTTGCTATGCCAGATTTTTAACTCTTAAAATGTAGTCATTTATGAAATTTTCCCTATAAATATTGTAGATCCAAATGGCCCTTCTGCTATTCGAGGGGGCCATCTTTTAAATATTTAATTGAAGGCCTTCATGTGTATATTTAATTGAAGGCCTTCATGTGTTTAATTTAGATATCTATCCATAGGAGTGACCTTATTATTATGCAACATACAACAATAGCTCAATGATAGTTGAGATCGATTATATGAATTCTCACTTTTCATGTCAAATCGCTTTATTTAAAATGGTGGAAATCCCATGTTTAATAATATAGGTTATACTAATAATTACTGTGGATCCAAATGGGCCTTCTCTATTCGAGGGGGCCCATTTTTTTAATATTTAATTGAAGGTCTTCATGTGTTTACTTTAGATATCTATCTATAGAAGTGACCTTATTATTATGCAACATACAACAATAGCTCAATAATAGTTGAGATCGGTTATATGAATTCTCAATGTTCATGTCATATCGCTTTATTTAAAATGGTGGCAATCCCATGTTTAATTATATAGGTTATACTTATAATTATTGTGGATCCAAATGACCCTTCTGCTATTCGAGGGGGCCCATCTTTTAAATATTTAATTGAAGGTCTTCATGTGTTTACTTTAGATATCTATCTATAGGAGTGACCTTATTATTATGCAACATACAACAATAGCTCAATGATAGTTGAGATCGGTTATATGAATTCTCATTGTTCATGCCATATCGCTTTATTTAAAATGGTGGCAATCCCATGTTTAATAATATAGGTTATTTAACATTAGAAATTCTTTACATTTTTTACCGGCTTCCAAATCTCTAACATGAGCAAAAGAGTCTAACATCGGACCTAAAGTATGTGCAATCATGATTAAAACCTACTTCTTCTATTTCAATTTAAGTATTTTCTTTTCTTTTTTCTTTTTCTTTGTTTTGAAAAAAAGAATGTCTTTTTCCATAATTGATAACTCTCGAATTCCAATATTCATACTGTAAAGAAATGACACTTGGATTTAACTCAACCACAAAAGTTAGCTCTTGAGGAGAGGAGATGCCCAAGTCCAAATAAGCAGACTATCAGTCCATTCTCCAATCAATGTTGGAATCTAACCCACTCTAACACCCCCTTCACGCTCAGGCGCAACTAGAACGTGGCCTAGGAGCCCAAACAGGGATGAACCTAGCTCTAATACCATGTAAAGACACGACACTTAGGCATAATATGACAATTGAGTCTAACTCAACCGCAAAAGCTAGCTCTGGAGGAGGGGATTGTCCAAATCCATATAAGTGGACTACCAGTCCATTCCCCAACCAATGTGGGACTCTAACTAGGGGTGAGCATGGTACGGTATTTAAAACTTCGATTCGGTAACTTCGGTTTTCGATTTCTAAAAATACTATACCATTACCATACCAAAATAATTTGGTATGGTTCAATATTTCTAAGTTCGGTTTCTATTTGGTATGGTTCAATATTTCTAAGTTCGGTTTCGGTATTTTTCAGTATGGTAATTCGGTAACCATAGTTTGTTTGACTTCAACTTACATATATACTCATATAATAAAGGATTATGACTTCGACTTTTCAAGGAACGTCTCAATTATATTAAACTAATACCTTACACATGTATACATATTCAAAAGAAAGTACAAGCAATTTTCTTCGTTATTCGATTACACAAAAATTACATTTGAATCACGATAGAGTAGTCGAAGTTACAAAGTCTAAACAACATTAACCAAAATTAAGCATAATCCGTAGTCTTGTACAATTTACACCAAAAATTCCATTTAGTGACATCCAAAATCTAACTTGAATGAGATGTATTTTTTGGTACAAAAACTAATCTATATATTTAATAGCATTAAGTATAATATATATGGATTGTATATGTAGTATAAACTTCGGTACGGTATATGGTATCTCGGTATTCTTTTTATAAATACGAATACCGTACCGAATACCAAATAATATTAAAATGCATACCAAATACCGTAATATCGAAATCGCGGTATTAAAAATTTCAATTTCGGTATATACCGTACCATGCCCACCCCTAACTCTAACCACTCTAATACATATATGACTTGTTTAAGAATTCGGACCATAAGATTTAAAGGGTATGTTGATATATATATATATATATATATTATACATATTTTTAGTTTCAGATCACAAAATTCAAAAGTCTCTTTATTTTCTTAAATTTTGTACCTAGTCAAACTAAAACACTTAAACGAAAACGGAGAGAATAATTGAGATTTGTACCTTATTTTTCTCTAATTAAGGCTGCATGATACTCCAAGACTATATGCATTTTTTTCAAACAACTTCCTTTATGTAATTATAGGTCTATTTCGTTTCTTTTTTAATACCTTTAATTCAACAAAAATTTTACACCTAGGGGTCGATGCATCTAGAAGTACTCGATCGACATGATCATTAATATCTCAATTATGGTGTATCATACAAAGAAAAAAGAAAAAAACTCTCAACTATTGCCTTGCACTCTTTAAAGTCTTAGTGCCGTATGGTTTTTTCTATATAAAGACTTGGGTACCTTCTTTCTATATCTATATCATCTTCAAAATTTGGAATATACAATTAGGAAAAAAAGAGGGTCTATTCTTTAAATATTATGGAACGAAATACTGTAATGTTATTTTTTGCACTTAGTGTTTGTTTTTCTAGTTTCATTGTATCATTTTCTCAGACAGAAAAACTTAGTATTGTCAAAGAATCGGTTTCATTTCCAAGCAATTTCTTGTTTGGAACAGCCTCTTCTTGTTACCAGGTTTTTAATTAATATTTGCTCTACTTAATTCTTTTTAACATCTTATTTCATAGTTGTAATAACTCTTGGTTTTGGGGCCTTTTTATATATAATTTCCCTTGTTTCTTTTGCAGTTTGAGGGAGCTTTTCTCAGTGATGGGAAAGGCCTAAACAATTGGGATGTTTTTACTCATGAAGCTGGTGATATTCTATAACATGTCTCAATTTCTTCCCAATTTCCCATTAGGATACTACAACAACAAAAACAGGAATTAGCGACGGACAACATGTCCTAAATAGCAAAAAAGTAGTTAATTCTATTTAATGATGGATTAACGATTTATCAAAAAAATTTGTTAGCTAGGAGCTATTTAGCGATATATTACTGACGAACTTCGTAGCCAATTCCTGTTTTTTAGTAGCTATCTTGATACCACCCACTCCATACCCCCAAAAGAACAAAGAAAAAGAAACAAGGATCATCAAGAATTCTAATGGAGTATTGATTACTGGGATGTTGCTGCAGGTCACATAGCAGATGGAAGTAATGGAGACATTGCTCTCGATCATTATAATCGATATCAGGTACAATATTGATGCACCCGCTTCTTCTTCTTTTACATGTTGAATAATCGGTGGTTCGAAATTTACTGATTCGACTAATTTGGATTTTCATCGATTCACTAAAAGTCTAAAACGATAAAATGTTGTCTACCAAATAAAAAGTTCTTCATCAATTTCTCGAACTAGCGACCTTTAATTAAAAGTTAAAGAAATCTCATTCATCCCATCAGCATATAATAATCAAACAATTACAATACTCCATCGTGATAATTCAAGATTGGTAAGTTATTTGTCCACAATTATATTCATTTCTGCCCTTGAAGCCTGAAAATTTGTCCACGGACTGACCTGAAACTTCCTACGTTAAGAGCTTTTAGATCTTCACAAGAGAACCAGGTCCTAAAATGACTATGAGTATCTTATATTTTATCTTCTAGATATCTCTCAAGTGAAAATAAAAATTTCTTCAGAGATTAGACAGACAACCTAAAAAAAATTATAGTGGGCCACCAAAAAAAAATAAAAAAAATATATATATATATATAGTGAGCGACAAAACCGATTTTCACTGCCATACTATCAGTCAGTCAAGGTTCAGGTTTTCCATCCGAATGTTTTTCTAAAGGAGCATGGCATAAATTTGAATTAATGGAAGCTTCAAAGCGGTACTTGAAAACCAAAAGAAACAATGATCCAGTATGAGTTCAAACAAAAATGGGATTCCTGAAACAATTTGGGATGCTTTATTGGCTACATGAAGGGCTACCTTACACTTCACATAATTCGTTTTTTTATTTGGGGAAGTAACTGTCCAAAGGAAGACGTAATATTTTTTCCGTCTCAATTTATGTGATAATTTTTTTTTTAATCAGTCTTAAAATGAATGACAAATTTTAATATTTAGTGATAATTTAACTTTAGTTCCACACAAGGATCTTTATCTTATTTTAGACCAAAAATTTCTAAAAATCTACCTATCATTTTTAAATTCGTGCCCAGTAAAAGACCATCACATAAATTGGACCTAAGAATTAGGAGTATCTAATATGTGCATACTCCTTTTAGCATTTTTATAAGAGGAAAACAACATATTTACAATTCCCTTTTTATAAACCACTGTGTCGATGGTTTTCTCTTTGGCGCATTGTTTAATGTTTACTGCAGTTTTAGCTTTTTCTTTTTCTTGCACATGATAAATTTCACCGTCTTTGTGGCAGCTATTTTCAAACATGCCAAAATTTCACCATCCACCCGATATTTATTTTAAGTAGGCCAAACTCATCGATAGACATATGTGATCGTCCACTTCTTTCACTTGAGCATCTAAAGTGGCTCTTATTCCATTTAGACATTTCAGGTGGGCCGTTCCTATTCCACTTAGACACTTTTTGCATCGTTATCGGAGCAAAACCAACACCAGTCGTCTCCTACGTGGATTAAGTGACCAATTAAATTGTGCAAGATCATTCAAATTGTGCCAACTCATTTTATTTGTAAATTCACTAATTTATAAATTCGTGAAGTTTTGACCATTAAAAATTGGGGCTTTTGGGCTAGCTGGATGTGCAATGAGGTGGCGCCCCCTTTGGTGTTGGTTTTGCTCCGATAACGGTGCAAAAAGTGTCTAAGTGGAATAGGAATGACTCACTTGAAGTTTTTAAATGGAACAAGGGTCACTTTAGGTGATCAAATGAAAGAAGTGAACGATTACAGGTGTCTGTCGATGGGTCTGGCCTTTTAAGTAGTTATATGTTAGTCCTGGAAATTTACTTTTGTGGACAAATTTTTTCTGGACCGGTGAGGAATATTGTGGTGTTTGCTGAATTGTTGTCCCACAAGCATAGTGTCCTATTAATCCAAATGATTGGGTATACATATGCGGCATATCTGTCTGTGACCAATTATATATGTACTAAAATCTCATTAGTTTAAGTCTGAGGCTATGGTAAGAAAACAACAGAGAGAAGTGGGAGTTTTATTGGTGGTTAAGTGGTTTTGCCCCTCTCTGTAATTCTCCACAGCCAATGATCACACAAAATGAAAAAAAATAAAAAATTATATATGTACTATAGGAATATATATTTTGCTTTCTCCTCCCCGATCACCTTATGCATTGATGTGACACATAAAAGTGGAGCAAAAGCAACATGCACCTACTCTAAACTTGTCAACCGGTTTAACCGGAACCGGACCGGTTAGGGAACCGGCCGGTTTCCGGTTAAAAAATCGGAATCGTTTAACCGGTTCCGGTTTACCGATTTGAAACCTCAATCCGGAACCGGTCCGGTTCAAAGTGTCCAAAACATGTTTTTTTGTTTGTTTTTTGTATTATATATATATATATATATATATATATATATATATTATAGTATTTATTAGTATATTGTAGGTATATTTACATATGTTATACAAGTTTATAAGTAAAGTTTAAATATTTACTGACTAACAGGCTAACAGCAAGTCAGCAATACAGAATATATGTATATATATATATATATATATATATATATATATATCAATATATGTATCAATATACTTAGGTTAGATAACTTAATATATATAAATATGTTTAAGTTATATATAGCTTATATATATGTATAACTTAATATATATATATATATGTATATATGTTTAAGTTATACTTATAGTATACTATACATTATAAGTATATTCTTAGTATATTTTAGTTATTTTTCAAATATATAACTTTTTAGTTTTTAATTTAAGTATATTCTTAGTATATTTTAGGTATATTCCTAACTTAATAAAAGTAAAAATATGAACACAAGTAAATAGAAGAAAGCTCAATGAGCCATATATTTATTCATTCTTGGATAACATTTATTTGCAAGTTGTAGTTTTTTTTTAACTTGCAAATAATACATGAGTTGTACAAAAATAGTAGAATAATAAAATCACCAATTTTGAACCATTTCGTTAATTTCCCCCACATCATATTCGGTCATGGAAATATCTTCAAAGTCTTCCATTTGGTCCGATCCACTAGCTATCAAATCTTCAATTTCTTCCTCTTCGCCTTCCTCCGCTTCTAAGTTTTGGTTGCGTCGCTCCGATCAAATCCAATCGCGAATGCACACTAGTACTTGCAAGCTAAAGCCGGATAATGAATGTCTATGGTCTCCAATTTGCTGTCTTCCTTGGCTAAATGCGCTCTCCGAAGCCACGGTTGATACTTGAACCGTAAGGATATCTCGAGCCATTCTTGAAAGTACCGGATAGCTTGCCTTGTACTTCTTCCACCATGCTAAGACTTCCAAGTCATCCAGTTCCTTGATATCCACATTTGGCTGCATCAAATAAAAGTTATATTCATCAAAGTTTGCAGTAGAAGAAGAAGTTGGCTGTGAATGTAAAACTTTTAAACCCGACAAGCCCTTTTTGCTACTCTGAGAAGTAGTAGGGCGTGGAGCAACGGGTGTAGCACGTTCTTCCAAACTAGAATAATGAGTAAAAACTTTTCTAAACTCATCATCAATAGCGAGTTCGGCTTCAGCTACAGATGGTTGAACTCCCTCTTCAATTTCTAAAAATGTATAAATTTGACTAACCAAATTTTTAGTATAAGACACTTTTAAACAAGGATTTAAAAGAGAACCCAATATAAATAAAGTTGAGATGGGAAAAAAATACTTCTTAAATTTGATTATCATTTCAAAAATAGCCACTTGATAACCGGGTTTATATTTATACTCTTGTAAAACTCTAGTTATTTCCGCTAAGTAGGCTAAAATTCCGGTTACCGTGGGATAGAATTGTCTAGAAAAAGAAAGAGTTGCATTATAAAAAATTTCTAAGAGGTCAACACATTCTTTAACATCTTCCCGATGCATAAAAGTTAACCAATCCTCACTATTAATATTATATTTGTTGTGAACTTGTTGTATGAGAATCCTATACTCATATGCTTGTTGTAGCATAATGTAAGTGTAGTTCCACCTAGTCTCAATTTCTACTTGAATTTTCTTAGGTCTAAGGTTATTTTCCACACAAGCATTCTTAAAATCTCTAATTCTTCCCCTATTAGCATTATAAAAAAGAAACGCAACCGCATCTCTAACTTTTTGAACAGAATCTTCAAAATGCACAAGACCATCTTTAACAATTAAGTTTAAAATGTGACAACTACATCTTACATGAAAAATATTTCTTAGCGGAGGGTTTAGTTCTCTTTTTATATGACCTATCGCCTTTGTATTATTAGAAGCATTATCTAAAGCAATACAAAGTGTTTTTTTATAAATGTTAAAAAATCTCATAATAGTAGACATTGAATCGGCTAAAATTTTTCCATCGTGACGACCTTTTCCTTCATCATATAAAAAATCTATAATTCTTTTTTGCATAACCCAGTTGTCATCAACCCAATGACATGTAATAGCAAAAAAATCTAACTTGTTAAGACTAAGACCCAAATCAGCGGTAAGACAAACATTACAATTTAAAGAATTAAATACATGGCGCAAATAAAATCTATATTTTTTAAACAAATCTATAACATCGGCTCTACAAGTACTTCTAGGAATACCCTCAAATAACGGATTATAACAACGTTGAATGTAAGTAACAAACCCCAAACCTGAGGGAAAGGAAAATGGTAAACAATCATAAGCTACCATTTTAGCTATTTCTACACGTTCTTTTTTCTTGTCATACTTAAAATTTCTACCGGTTCGTGGGTCTATCGTCATTTGAATCCCCCCCACATTTGAATCCGTTTGCTCTCCCCAAACATCCATATGTTTGGTTCTCATATGAGCATTTAGTGTACCCGTTCCACCATCCTTACCAGTTCCTTGCTTAAAACTAAATACTTGTCCACATATGGTACATGTAGCTGATTGATTTTCCCTATTCTTAGTCATAAATTTCCAAACTTTAGCTGTTGGCTTACGAGTTCTAGGCGATTTGTCTTGTGTATGTGATTGTGCAGGACATGTATCTCCTATGGGATTTTCGGGGGGTTGTGTTTCATCATCATCATCTAAGTCTTCATTAAAAGTGTCGGTAAAATGTTGTTGCATTGCCTCATGACCTAAAAGTGGATTATTTCCACCAACATCAATACCTAACTTAGGTGTTTCTTCCACAAATGTTTCCTCATTAAGCCTACCCCTAGCAATACCACTACTACTACCGGCACCACGTCTTAATCTCTTTGACATTATTAAATAGAATTAATTTAAATCATAATCAAATAAATCACAAGAAAATAAATTACAACAAATTAAATTGCGTAAATTAAATTGCGAAAAATAAATTGCTAGAATTAAATTGCGAAAAATAAAGATAGAGTTGGAACGAATGTACCAAATTGCCGGATTAATTTTCAACAAAGTGAAGGCGGCTAGAATTGCAAATCCACCAAAGCTACTTCGGATTGTTGCAAAATCACCAACTCCACCAACAATATTATAATTGCAAAATTAATAATTGAAAGTTGAAACTATAATAAGACTTTGTGGCTAATTATTGCAAAGTGACTATAATTGAGAGATTGAGAATTTGAGATTTGAGAGAAAGATGAAGAAGAGTGAATTGGTGTGAATTAAAATGAAAATGAAGAAGGGTTTATATAGGGGTGGGGGATGGGTTAAAGTGTTAAAAAAAAGTTTGGGGGTTGGGGGGCCAAAAAATCATTTTATGACCATTTGGCAACGACCATTTTTGCAAATGGACCGTTGCCAACGGTCCATTAACGGACAAGCCCAACGGATATATATATATATATTTTTTTAATTTCACCGGTTAAACCGGTTTAACCGGTCCGGTTCCGGTTTCAAAAATATCGAAACCGGACCGGTAACCTTTTAAACGGTTAACCGGAACCGGTTACCGGTTTTAACCGATTTAACCGAACCGGTTGACGGGTTTAACCTACTCATAATATGGTGTAAATTAATAAATTCAAAAGACAAGTATTTTTAATACATAAATCTATTAGTACTACTTAAGTTTGGTAAAATTATCTATATTTTCACTTTAATTGTTAATTGCTGAGGTTTGTGTACCAAATAACAAAAGATATAGACCAATATACCTTATCTCCAAAGCACGAAAAGGAGAGAAAGGCTTAAAATCCAAGAATTCTATTTTTCTTCCATGTTAAACAGGAGGACATCAAGCTCATGGAAGATATGGGAGTGAATAGCTTTCGTTTCTCTATCTCATGGGCAAGAATTTTGCCTAGTAAGTTACAACTATCACTTCTCTTATAGTTTGTTTGGCGAAATCTTTTCAACCAAAAAAAAAAAATTGCACTTATTTTCAAGAAAGAAGGTGTTTGACCAATTTTTTGGTGAATAAACAAGTGCTTTTGAATAGCTATATTTTTCGCTTTTAAGCAGAAGTTGTTCTTCATCAAAAGTTTGAATTTTTCTATGGGTTTTGAAGCTAATAAGATATCTAGGGCATCTATCCACGTGTGGGTTTTTCCAAAAATAAGTATTTTAAATTTTTTAGGACAAGATGGCCTTATCGAAATTCATATTTATCAAATTAAAATTAATAGTATCTTCCTTTTTCATAATTTGACATGTAAAATTACTTTTCGAATATACTGGTCAAACACTAACTACTAACAAAATCGCTTCTCAAATGATTAGTCAAACACAAACTGCAATGGTCCCAAAACACTTTCTATAAATAGTACTTTTCAAAATAAATTGATTTCGATAACTTGGCCAAACAAGCTATTACTCTCTCACTTTAGGAAGTAAACTCCTTATTTATTGGCCTCAAGTGTCATTTTCCCTTAACTCTTTCTTGTCCCAAAAAAACTGGATCAGAGGGGATGTATGGAGATGTCAATATGGCTGGAATTCAGCACTACAATAAGCTGATTGATGCACTCCTACACAAAGGTTATTTCTGCTTCTCTAATCGATAAAAGTTTTGATCTCACAATAATCTTATTCAACTATTGAAAATTATGTAGTAAATTATTTTTCTTTATTTTATCATTAAAAATCACTTTTCTATAGCTATTGACACCAAAAAAAAAAAAAAAAAAAAAAAAAACCGGTTTTGTGAATTGTTCAACATCCAACTACTAATTTGACATTTATAGATGTTCACATAGTCTTAAATGATCTCAAAACCAAAAAGACATATGGAGCAGCTCCAGACCCGTTCACCCTAATATATTAATCTTAAGGGTTTATGGAGATGAGGATGCAAGCAAAATCATTCTGGTTGGATTTAATTTATTTAGTGTGGGAATTAATTGAGTTCACGTGGACTGATATAAATGCCAAATCAGGAGGTGTGTACCGCAAAATTCATATAATCACCAACCTGAATGATTTTTGGTATGGAATAGTTATAGAAAAGTAACTTTTCTTTCAAAAACATAACAAAAATGACTTTACTATGTAATTTACAATAATTCAATAATCATTTGAACAATAAACTCTAATCCTAAGTGTAACTAATTAAAAAGTGATCCTCTGGGCTCAAGCAAGTTGTTTTATTTGCTACAATTACAGGGATCCAACCATTAGTCACCTTAGTACATTATGACATACCTCAAGAACTTGAAGACAGATATGGAGGTTGGCTAAGTCCCAAAATACAGTAAGCAAGACTTCTCCCTTCTTGTTATATTAGTAAAGAGTGTTCTTGGTTAAAATTGATGTGTTTTATATTTTTATTTTATTTGTCTTCAAATTTTGTGTGTCGCACCATTAAATTGTTACTGGAAATATTTTTCTATGAAGAGTATATTTGGTGTAATACACCAATAGTAAAGTGACTTTTCTGTTACAAAATAAAGAAAATCGACATTGTTACACCATTTTCCCTTTTTAAAAATTAAACGACCATATAAGCAGTCAACTCAGTAATTTGACATAGTTTTACGCTAGCATTGCTATATATTTTGTTGGAATAAGAATAAGGGTCAAATGTTCTTAATCTTCGTTTTTCTTTAGTTTTGTACTTCATTAGCCGGATCATTAAATCCTAGTATTATAGTTAAGAATCTCTCAAAGCGACCAAAGTCATCAAGAATTCATGTGTACCTATTCTGTATTTTAGAAGCAATGACAGCAACAATTGTCCCTTGATCCCAAGCAAGTTGGAGGTCACTATATGAAAGATAGTCCGTGTCACACACTTCAAGATGCATTTATAAGAAAACTTGGAAAAAAAATTACTTCCAACCCATTTTACTTTTACTAAGTTTTAAGTTCTTTATTTTCTTATAATTTGTTTAAGTATCTATTAAAGCTTATTATTATTATGGCTATATATAACATACCAAAAAAAAAAAATTAAAAATATTTTGACAATATTTCTCATCGGTCAATTTGAGCTACATCTAAGCTCAACTTTTTTTATGCACCGAATTGGACAAGTCAAAGTAAGTTGAGTTAATAAATTTACGGATCATTTACCCGCTCAAAATAATGACCTTGTCAGTAACCCGACGAGTCATGTCTTCATGAGCTATTATGCTGCTGAACATATTATGTTTCTTTTTCAGGAAAGATTTCAGTTATTATGCAAACATATGTTTCAAATATTTTGGGGACAGAGTGAAATATTGGGTGACTATAAATGAACCAAATGTAATGGCGGTTCGTGGCTATAGATCGGGGACATTCCCTCCAGCTAGATGCTTCGGTTCGTTTGGTAATTGCAGTGCTGGGAATTCAGAAAAAGAGCCTTTTATAGCAGCACATAATATGATTTTATCTCATGCAACTGCTGTTAGCATTTACAAAAACAGATATCAGGTTCTTTAATTTATTTCAATCTATGTTGCTCCGACTATAGAAAACTATTGTCACACTCGTGTTAGATCCTCCAAAAATGCACTACTTTTAGAAAATCTGACATGCACTTCACATTATTTTTGAAGTATCCGACATAAATTTTAATCAGCCCTTAGATGAAGTTGGTTTGAAGGCTATAAGAAGACAAGTATTAGTTTGTTTTATGTTTTGCATACAGGAAAGACAAGGAGGTATGATTGGAATTTCCTTGAATACACAATGGTATGAACCTTTTAGCAATTCCTCAGAAGACAATTTTGCAGCTCAGAGAGCTCGATCTTTCGTTTACAACTGGTAAGCCTTTTCTTCAATCAGTGCTTAAATTCCAGTCTTGTATCTTATGCCCCAAATAAAGTAGGGGAAAGAAAACAAGAAAAAGAAATGTAATTTTGGAGTGTGTTTGGTTTAAAGAAAAATGTTTTTCATGAAAAGATACTTTTCTCGAAAAGTTAAGTGATTTTCTTACTCATTTTCCGATGTTTGGTTTGTAAACAGAAAACATTATTCTAAAGTATATGATATATAATCCAGACAAATATAGTAGTATAAAGGTCGGGGGGAAGGAGTGATAGGGGTCGAGTTTTGGGGGGTGGGGTGGGGTAGGGGTGATGGGAGTGGGGGCGAGGGGCGGGGTGGAGGCCAGGGGGTTTGGAGTGGGGTGTTTGGTGTAGGAAGGACAATATCAGCGTGAGATATCACTAATTATATAACTTATTTTACCTACTCTAACCAGGAAACTTATTTTCCTCATTTTTAAAGAGCTTATCTTTTTAATGGTTCCCAAAACATTTTGATCAATGAAATATGAGAAAATTGAAAATTATTTTCCTATATACCAAACACATCCAAAACTGGTAGCATTTCAGGTCTAGTTCACAGCACTTCAATTATCAATTAAAGCTCGGTACAAAAAGTTTTGATCGTTTTGATGAAATATAAATTGGTATGCAGGTTCTTAGACCCTATAATATTTGGAAGATATCCTGAGGAAATGCAACAAATTCTGGGAAACAACCTGCCTGCATTTTCAAGAATTGATTTGACAAAACTGAACAATGGCTTAGATTTCATTGGCATCAATCATTACACAGCTGCTTATATTAAAGATTGCTTGTACTCTACCTGTGAACATGGATATTCTTGGTCAGAGGGTTCCTATTTTCGTGCTACAGAAAAAGATGGCGTGTACATTGGGAAACCTGTAAGTATTTATTGTGATCAGTACTACATTTGGGAAAATTATAATCAAATACCATTCGGCCATTTAGTTTCATGAAATAGGTACACATTGTATAGGTAATGTATACTTCATTCTAAATATACACATACTATACATACCTATACACAATATATATGTAACTGAAGTGTATACTTTATATGAAATATACATATACTATACATACCTATACACAACATTATACAGCTGAAATGTATAGGTAGTGTGTACTTCGGTCATGTTGGTAAACTAGTTGGCTGAAGGGTACATTTACGTAAGTTTCTTCAGAAACTCAGATAGATCTTAAGACAGTGCAAGAGTAATTGACTTTTTTACTTTATAAATGGTTCAGACTACAATGGACTGGCTATTCGTGTACCCTCAAGGAATGGAAAAGCTTGTGATGTATATGAAGGACAGATTCAACAATCCTCCAATAATCATCACTGAGAATGGTAACAGAATGCAATTTACAAACAAAACTTAATTGTCATTATTAGGTAATAAGTTGGATAAAATGCAAGTTGATCTCTTCAGCAATTTCCATTAGGTTAAACCGGTTCCAAAATATTCGTAATATAGTGTGATATTATCTATTTTGAACTTAACCCGCTCGGTTTTCTCCAAAAAACATCAAGCCAATAACAGTATTCTTACACCTTATATGTATCTTCTTCTATTTTTTTCTAGCTATCAATATACGACTTTGTTCTCACACCCAACAATCTTTCTCTTGAGCTAAGTTCCACATGACCCATCATGAACTAAGTTCTGCATGATCAATCACCTTATCAGCTTATCTGGAGATGAACTATGTGTCACCCACACCATTCAAGTATTTATGACCACCAATGCTCACATGCTTCTTTGGTGGATGTCTTTCCAATTAGGGGTAAATGTAAACCGGCCAATAGACGAGCAAAGACACTTAAACCGGCTAGTATACAAGCAAAGACACTAAGTCGAGCCCCACACTATCTCTCTGCCATCTCCATACTTGTCTCACTGAACCATTAACTTTGATATCAGTTGCTGGCTAAATCAGCCCAAAGATACTCTTAACATGGCGTGATATTATTTGTTTTAGGAATCTCATACCATTAAGAGTATCGTTACACTTTGTATATGACTTTCTTTTCTATTTGGCTATCAATATAAAACTTTATTTGCGCACCCAATAACTTCATAATTGTCACGACCCAGCCCCGTGGGCCGCGACTGGTGCCCTACTTGGGCACCCAAACGGACATACAAATTAAATCATCATTTTTAAACAGAGTTGAGAACGAATATTATTTTGCGCGATTGCGCGTACAAAACATTATATCAGAATCAGAAGAGGCGGCGGAATATACATCGCCGAACAAATGCACATATATCAAAAGCCGACAAGGCTGTCAAATGGCACAACGGCCCAAAACACATATATGAATGCACGCCGATAAGGCTGCCATAACGAATGGGATCATACCAAACACACCCGTACAGAAGTAGGCACACACACCCACAAATACGTCTACAGACCTCTAAACAGATCAAACGAATCATATGGCGGGTCAGGCCCCGCCGTACCCCTGAACGAATATATACATACATAGCGAACAAAATATATATACCAAAAGTGTATGCTCTGAAATGAGAAGAGCACTCCAAACAGCAGAAGAGGGTGTCCTAAACTGGTAGATCACCAAACTGTGCGTCTGTACCTGCGGGCATGAAACGCAGCCCCCCCGAAGAAAGGGGGTCAGTACGAAATATGTACTGAGTATGCAAAGCAGAATATACAGAAAGCAAATCTGAGACATAAACGAAATGGAAGTACCAAACATAAGTGAAAATCCAACATATCAAAATTTGCTTACTTTCAAAAATATGTAAGTAATGCATAGGGTACAGAAGAATATGGTCGCCCACCCGTCGATGGCGCCATAACACAGCATAACACCAGAAAGTTTCAAATCTCCGTATCCCCGTCACATATCACATCACAACATAACGCCACACACAACATAACACCAAATATAGGTGGAACCCGACCCTCTTTTGCGAGTAGCTCGGTGAACCATAAACACAGCATAACTCCGGAGTATATCAAAGCGCGCACGATAACAGAACCGGCCCGGGAACCGGCGAAAGATATAACAGAACGCACGAGCAGAGTCATGAGTAACCATATGCATAAAATCATTATCATAGACTCAAATATAAGTAAATGACCATACTTGAAATTCAAAATGATAATCATACCAAATTCTTTCAAAAGTCGTCCGAATTACATAAAGGAAAGTCGCGGGACCCACGGGTGGGTATTTACCCGAGTTGGGCCCGCCTATGGAAAACATACATATCATATGCCATATAGGCTCTTACGAAAATATTGAGATAATCCGAGCATTTATGTGCAAAAATTGGCATTCAAGATTTACGAACATCCTTAAAGTGAAACCTTTCTATACAAAGTTCCGAAAGCGATTATTTCAAAGACGTAAAGGTTCATACGTTTATCAAATCATACATAAGAGTGCCAAGGAATATATATATATCATATCATGCTCGTATTTTGAATCATAGGATTTTCCTTAAGGCTTTAATCTAGCCTATTGAACTAAGGCATGCCAAAAGAAGGGAGGTTGCTTTACATACCTGTCAGCGACTATTCGTGAATTCTTTTCGCCTCGTCGCCCTTTTAGCCTATTTATATAAAAGAGTAACATTATCGTTAGTAACTATACTTTCTAGTTCGTAAATCCGTAGGCCGTCACTTATAGAACTTATTCCTTAACTTATACTTTCTCGTTAAGGGTTTTTTTCATTATTAAAGATTTAACGAAAATCGAGCAGCATTTCCTCTATATGTTCGCCTAACCCGAATTTCCAATTATTCTCCTGTTAACACAGAAATACCAACAACAGAGATATACGTAATAAATTTTCACAATTCAGCCCATAGCAATTCTAACAACCCAACAATCTCTCTTAACCCATTTCAACCCACAATTTCCTATAACATCGATTTCATGCATTTTCTAAATTCCAATTTCGTCCAATCCAATTCTAATAATTCTATTCCAACACTATTAACACAATTACACCATAAAATAAGAAAATCTTACCAAATTTTTCTCGGGAGAATTTCTACACTCAATTGCTCCAATTTTACAATTTCTTCTTCCCCAACTTAATATCCAATGTTGCTATCATCTCCTTGAACTTGTATTGCACTTGAAACTTGATCAAAATATTCAACAATGCAAATTTTTCTTCAACACCATGGCTGCCTCCCTCAAACGTTTGGGGCATCTTATGATTCAAAATTTTTTTTAAAAAAAAAAAAACAATTTTTCAAAGCTAAGGCTGGCCGTGTATGGCTGCTCATCATTTTTTTTCTTCAACATAATTCTTTTGTGAAGATGAATTTCAAAGCCATGGTCGTATGGCTGCCCACATTCTTCAATAAAATTCTTTTGGTCTTGGTTTATTCTTATTTACTTGCTATATGAATTGTCCAAGTGACTTTGTGTTGGAATTCACGTATGCATCACCCCTAGGCAGCATATTTGTACTCTTTGAAGAGCAATTTAGTCTCTTTTGATGCCACCTATTAAGTATGTGGTCCCTCCCATTAAATGGCTGCCACCTCATGATTCCATGTAAGTTTTTTTTTTGTAAGTGGCAATTATCCATCTTATTCAATTAATACCACAATTAATTTCTTGATCTCAATTCAATTTAATAACAATTATTTTAATATACTTCATATACTCATTGCCATGATTATGTGACATAGCACCAGTCCATAGTCCCTTTTGGTACACATAAAATATTATTTTTAATCATCGTCGTCACACTCTTCCATCTTAAATCATTTCGAGACTTCATCCTCGTATACACTGAGTTCTTTATTTTCATGCTTGAATATGACCAAATCCTTTGGCTCGGGTAAATTTGCTAATATTGGATGGTTCAATTTCCTAGTCCAAAAATACGGGCTATTATAGCTTTGACCGTATTTCATCAAATAAATTTCGAACCTCGACAAAACTTACTTTCTTAGATTTGTTTAACTTCAAATATTTATAACACATCTGTACCATTACAAGCTTGGGAGGATAACCTCATTTTCGTTACTAATATCATTTAACTCGCACGCTTTCCAACGCATGAAAATACGAGATGTAACAATAATATGCCGGCAATCTTGCAGGCATTGCTGAGAGTGACAATCCCAATTCTTCCCTAGAAGATGCCCTCAATGACACTCAAAGAGTAGAGTACATGCATAGCTACTTGAATTCCTTGGCAAATGCAATGAGGTACTTCTCCCCCTCTCTCCAACACATACTAATCGCACGTATTGATCGTATAAAAAATCTTTATATTGTCGGTATATATAAATTAATTCCTTTTTTGGTTGATTTTATAATCAGGGAAGGTGCAGATGTGAGGGGGTACTTCGCTTGGTCGTTGTTGGACAACTTTGAATGGTTAGAAGGATATACAAAAAGATTTGGATTGCATTATGTTAATTTTACAAATCTCCAACGAACTCCAAAATTATCAGCCACTCGGTTTAAGGGGCTCATGTATAACTTTCAAAGCCAACTAGCAAGATATACTGCATGAAGAGTGAAACAAGTAGAAGCACCATATGTGCCTTTATGAAGATCCTTCAACCATATTTTCTTCTTGTTTTTTTTAATCTAGAGCAAGGGAGTTCAATGTGCAATGAGAATAAAATTATTCAGGCTAATCCTTTTCTTTATATAGAAGTCTATAATTATAAAGAAACTATAATTTAGAGCCCGTTTGGATTAGCTGACTATAAATAGTTGATAAGTACTTTTAAGTGCTGAAATTAATTTAGCAAATAAGCAATTACGTATTTGGATAAAAGTGTTGAAATTGATAATAAATAGTTGATGAGTTTGGTAAAAAGTGTTGATAATTAAGTTGTTCTTTTGATAAAATGACTGAATACCCTTAATTTAAAAGTATCTTTGCAAGGAAGATAATGAACAATGGATATAAAAGTAGTTTAGAGTGTCAATATCATATTTTTCGATACACCAATGTAAAACTTTAGGTGAAATTTAACTTTTACTTGCCAAAAGTTGGATGACTTTTATATAATAAAAAATTGAAAAGTAATTTTTGTGTGATAAACTCAAAGTTGGATGACCACCGGTGAAAAATACCCTTAAAATATAGAACAACTCTTGGAGCACCGTACGATGCTAGAGTTCGAAAGACAAGTGGAACTCCAGGAACGATTCATAGAGTTCAAACTTTCACAGTCAAAGTGTGAAATTTTATTGGAGTTTGAAACTACATGAACGATTCACGAAGTTCAAACCTTTATCAGTTGAAACTCGATCCGGAAATGATTTTTTGAGTTCAAAAGACAAGTGGAACTCCAGGAACGATTCATAGATTTCAAATTTTTACAATCAAAGTGTGAAAATTTATTGGAGTCACAAACTACATGAAGGTTCATGAAATTCAAACCTTTATTAGTTGAAACTGCAGAAATGATTCTTGGAGTTTAGAGTTACACAATATAAAAGTGAAAATCTGCCATAGTTTCAAATTCATGAAATTCAAATCTTTATCAGTTCAACTTCATGAGCGATTGATAGAGTTCAAACTTTTATAATCTAACTATGAAAATTTGTTGAAGTTTTGAGCTGGAGTTCAAACTTTTATAATCTAACTATGAAAATTTGTTGAAGTTTTGAGCTGGAGTTCAAACCTTTATCAATCCAAAATTTAAAACAATTCATAAATTTAAAACTTTCGCAATCTAAGTGTGAAAATTTGATAAAGGTTCAAATTTCATTGACTATTCATGAAGTTCAAACTGATAAATATTCTTATAATTTAGTCGTATTTTAAATTTTTAACTAGATGTATTTTTGTGAAATTTTCTTTTCCATTCAAAAATACTAATTTATTTTGCATTTAAAAATGGTTAAACAGAAAGTTATGGACACTGCCTAGAACTTAATTAGCTTTCCAAACATAATCTATTTGCCATTTTTTCCTTTAATAGATGAAAAAAAATATTTCTCTATTTGTTTGATAATCAATCAAACATTGCCATATGAAAATTAATAGAGAAATTGACAATATAAAGATTCTTAGGACCTGTTTGGTCATGAGTTTTCCAGAACTTTTTTTCACTTTATTTCGGAATCAGTGTTTGGCCATGAAAATTTTAAATACAACTTGGAGTTGTATTTCGGATTTGAAAAGCACATAAAACCTTGTTTTCACTTTTTTTTTTTTTTTTTTTTTTTTTTTTACTTTCAGTACATTCAAACAACCAAATATTCTTTGCAAAAAACTATAACCACACACAACTCCAACTTCAAAATTTCAAGTAAAGTGAAAGAAAATTGGTTTTCATGACCAAACGCCTACTTAGCTCCCGTTTGGCCATAGATTTTGGGAGCATATTTTGAAGATTTATTTTCAAATGTTTGTTTGGCCATAAAAAATTTAACAGTTTTGAAAATAAATCTTCAAATCCCAAATTCTGGCTCAAACCTGTTTTTTGGCCAAGATATATGTTTTGGCCTTTTCAAAACTTCTAAAAACTACCCCAAATTTTGCATTTTATATAAAAGCCTTATTTATTTATGACTCAAGTAATTCTATCTACCATGTTCCTCCATTAAAGTCGTATTTACCACGTTTCCGCAATTAAAGCAGTATTTTCTATAAAGTGAACGAGCTAAGTTGTGCCCAAACAGTAGAAGAAGAAATCCTACGAAAAATTGTTTTGCCAACTGTAGAAATCCGTTGCAAAGATAAAAATGGATCTTTGTTATTGTAATTTGAATTGTAGTAGCTTGTAAATGTGTTATTAGCAGTTGTTATTAAATATCATGTTCTGCATGATTTGGGATTAGCAAGTACATATGTTTTGTACGATTGGGTATTCGTGATAGTTTTTATTACTTATGGGCATAAATAATGTTTCATGTTTTTCAAAACAAAAAGTGAAATATGTTTTGAAAAAATATGGCCAAACACATTTTCAAAACTCGAAAAGCTTCACCCAAATCAAGTTTTTCAATTTTTTTTGGGGAATCTATGGCCAAACGCTAGCTTAGACTACGGTTGAAACCAAAATGGTTATGGGTCGTTTGGTACGCAGAAAAAATTATCTCGATATTATAATCCTGGGATTAATTTATCCCATCTAAAAGGTGGGATAAAATAATCCCAAGGTTAACGATATAAGGTGGGATATCCTATCTTTAACTATGTGCTTCATTTTATGCCTTGTTTGGTAGAACGTATAAATCTATCTCGGAATAATTTCATACCTTCTACCAAACATGATACAAAATTAATCCCAAAATTAGTATTGGAATATCCCATCTTATACGATGTACTCTCTCTGTCCCATAATAAGTGACACCTTAGCCAAAAAAATTTATCCCATAATAAGTGTCACTTTAGAACATCAAGACATAAATCGACTAGTTTTTTCCAACTCTACCCTTACACAAAAAGTGGCAAGTTTATATATTCAAGACAAAAAGACACATAATAACCTATAATTATTGAATTCCCAATGTCAAAAGGATTACTCATCATGCATGCTCTAATCAAGAGGAAAAAATAATTTATTTTTATTATATAAGGATATTTAGTAAACTTCACGTTCCATTATTAATCTTTTAATATGTATATTTTTTTATTATGAGAACCGAGTACCGAACGACCCCTAAATGGTTAAGGTTTGAGATTTCCTTTGCCAAAAAGGCAAAAACCAACACATAAATATATCCCAAAGTAATAAAAGCCACGCAAACACATATTATACTTTCTCAAACCAAACCCTAGAATTCAATGGCGGCTCCACCACAACAACAACAACAACAACAATGGATGGCGGCTCAGCAGCAGCAGCAACAACAACCAGGATCATATCAATTTGCGCCGCCGCCACAACAATCGGCTGCGTATTATTATCAGCAACCTCAGCAACAGCAAACTCAGTACGGCGCCGCGGCGGCTCAGCCGGCTAGTGCGGATGAGATTAAGAGTTTGTGGATCGGAGATCTACAGTTTTGGATGGATGAACAATACATTCAAAGCTGCTTCGCTCATACTGGAGAGGTATTGCTAATTCTTATATATAACAAAAAAAATAAAAAAATCTATCTTAACTATGCTATAATGAATTGGGAAATTACGCTCTATGTCTACTGGGAGAAAATATTACACGGTTTAGCCCATATTTGTGTATAAACGCCTTTTATACAAGGTTGATACATTATGTATAATGCTTGTCCCCAGGTATAATGTTGGATAATATTGTATAGACTGAAAATATGGCTCTGTGGCGTAATATTTCATGTTGGGCTGTATAATGTTTGCTGTTTTACTAATTGCTGTGTTACGCTTCACGTTGTTGTTCTACAACAATAACTACACTTGCATCCAGTGTTGTCAAAGGTGCGCTTAAAGTGCGCTTAAGCCCTAAAGCGAGGCTCAAAACATGTTGAGCGCTTCGCCTCGCTTTATGTGTGCTTCAGTGTCATCATCAAGGCTCTAAGACATACTTTTCTTGCCAATTAGCCTCTCTTGAATAGATGACACCAGATAGTTGATATTTCACTCTATTGTTATGTTTTTACAATTTGTTTGTCCATATATTTGTTATCCATACTTATTATTATTAGTCTTGGGCTAAACATATATATATATTATTATTATTTTGCACCATTGCACCTTTTTTCATTAAAGCCCACGCTTTATTTGCGCTTTGCGCTTAAAGCCCCAGCTGACTTTAGAGCTTTTTTGCGCTTTTCATTTCCTTAAAGTTCTTCGAATATTTGGAAAAATTTCTCCATGTTAGCTATGTTTTCCTAATTTTTGTGTTATGCTTCAAGTTTTTCGCGTTCTACAACAACAACAACTACGCATCTATTCTAACTATGCTCTACGAATCATCTATATACATTCCGCTTCCTTTAAGTTTCTTTGGCAATTTGGAGAAGTTTCTCTAGGTTATATTGCCTGGAATTAAGCGGCAGGAAAATCACATATTAGGTTATATGTGTGCCAGAGACATATTAGTTAATTTCCCTGGGTAGCGTGTTAAACTAGCTGTTCTGAACTGCCTAACATGTGTTCTTGCCTTAAGCTTGTATTATGTGGGGTTTGTAGATTTGGGTTTCAACCAACTCAGTGCTAAGATCGGATTTTCTGTCTAATTAGAGTGCAATGGCTGAAACACAGTTTTCTCTCCCATATGTGGTAAAGCTTACAGTCAGTGGTTATGATCTCAATTTTGTGAGAAGGCAAGTCAAGGTTTTAGGGAGTTTGGGTGATATTAGTCAGTCCTTTTTTTTTTTTTTGTTTATTTTGAAAATAGTAAAGTTGAGATGTTAGGCAGATATCCTGGAACTTAAAATTTATTGGTTACATACAGGAACTTAATGGTGCATTTAACCAAAAAAGAATTTTGGTGAATGCGAGCAGTGTGTTTGAGCGAGTTTGGGTGATGTTAGTCAGTCCTTTTTTTTGTTTATTTTGAAAATCGTAAAGTTGAGATGTTAGGCAGGTATCCTGGAACTTAAACTTTATTGGTTACATACAGGAACTTAATGATGCATTTAACCAAAAAAATTTTGGTGAATGCGAGCAGTGTGTTTGATCGACTGTGAGAAGAGAGCCAGCACTTCCTTCAAATATTCTAGTGTTTTCCTAGTTATATGAATTTACTATTACAATTTGATAACCACGCATCTGGTTTGGTAATCCACCTGCACTTAGATGTCAGGCATACTTCAACCATTCTTGCTTTCCCTTTCTATTTATTCTTGCCTTTTGCTATGATGATGTATGAATTGTAGCGTTTTTGCCATTTCAATTTTCTTCTTTTTTTTTTTGAAAACTTTCTGGTGATTATGTGAGTGTTAACTGTTGTTCTTTATGCAGGTGATCTCTGCTAAAGTTATCCGTAACAAGCAAACTGGACAATCTGAGGGTTATGGATTTATTGAGTTTGTTAGTCATGCAGCTGCAGAAAAGACCCTACAAACATATAATGGATCCATGATGCCTAATAGTGAGCAACCCTTTAGACTCAACTGGGCATCACTCGGTTCGGGTGAAAAACGTTTAGATAATGGTCCTGAATACACAATTTTTGTTGGAGACTTGGCAGCTGATGTCACTGACTATATGCTTCAAGAGACATTCAGGGCAAACTACCCCTCAGTCAAGGGTGCCAAGGTTGTGACCGATAGGGTCACTGGGCGCACAAAGGGTTATGGGTTTGTTAAATTTGCGGATGAAAGCGAGCAAATGCATGCTATGACTGAGATGAATGGGAAGTTCTGCTCCACTAGGCCAATGCGAATAGGTCCTGCAGCTAACAAGAAGAGCTTAACTGGTGGTCAGGTGCAAGGTATGTTCAACCTCATTGTTACTTCTACTTGTCTAAATGGATATCTTTTACAGCTGTTATGAAATGTATCTAGCTCGCAGTTGAGTACCTATGCATTCCTAGGTTTTGAATCTTTGCTCTTGTAAATTTGTCATTACGTGCTTTGACAGTTTGAGTTTTGATGGCTTGTGGATGATATTGTTTTATTTTGGGGGCAAGTGCTGGTTGTTTTAACCTCACTTGGTTAAACAGCGTTGTTATGTTTGCCCTCATTCCTTGAAGATTAACACCAGCTTTCAACATCTTTTCTTTCCATTCGTTAAAGTCATCCCTTGAAACATTAAATCTCATAAAAATCCGGTTGTCTCGAAGCAGGGTGAATGGGAGGCTCTATCATATTGGAGCCTGGAGCTTGTTTCAGCTGAAATGAGTACCTTTTAGGACGTGGTGTTGTGTAGGTCAGTTCATTTAAATGTGGTTAAATTTCCTTTATGTCGGATCCTCGTGGCATTAATTCTTTTATTTTTCCAGTTTCTTCCCTTTTCCATTACGCTTTCTATCAGTTTATTTTATCGCCATTTTCATATCCAGTTTCTTCCTTTTTCCATTACGCTTTCTAGCAGTTTATTTTATCGCCATTTTATTCTTCATATCTTGTTAGCCTGCCACGAGTGTCACTTTGATCTTCAGATTTCCTCTAAGCTTTTCACAGTCCCAATTCCTAAATAAAGTTAACCTGGTCCTGTATGCGTCTATCTCTTACAAATTTTTTGACTTATAATGCTTACCAATTCTTTTGTTTACCTTATGACCTCTTGTACAAAAAAAATCCGCAACAGAGGTGTTTTTTGGGGGGTGGGGGTGGGGGTGGGGGTGGGGTGTCCTCACTCACCATCATACGCTAATGCAGCCACCACATGCCCCTTTTGGTATACCATACTTGTCATGTTCATTTGTGCTTGTGGTGGCTATATATGATCCACATGTGGCTTCATGTAGTTTTATAATTTGAGTTTGTCAGATTGTGGTCCACAATTCTTTTGTTTTTTTCCTGAAGTTCGTATAGTTAATTTTAGGCTTAATGCATATGGGCCCCCCTAAACTTACCCCTTTTTTCCATTTTGGCACCTCAATTAAGTGTTATTCCTATTGAACCCCTGAACTTGGCCTCAAGTGTGTCTATCAAACACAATCCGACTTACATAGCACTGGGTAAAAATAATGTTTGTGTTTGATGGATACACTTGAGGCCAAGTTCAGGGGTTCAATAGGAACAACAGTGATACGCTAATGCAGCCACCACATGCCCCTTTTGGTATACCATACTTTTCATGTTCGTTTCTGCTTGTGGTGGCTATATATGATCCACATGTGGCTTCATGTAGTTTTATAATTTGAGTTTGTCAGATTCTAGTCCACAATTTTTTTGTTTTTTTTCTTGAAGTTCGTATAGTTAATTTTAGGCTTAATGCATATGGGGCCCCCTAAACTTACCCCTTTTTTCCATTTTGGCACCTCAATTAAGTGTTGTTCCCATTGAACCCCTGAACTTGGCCTCAAGTGTGTCTATCAAACACAATCCGACTTACATAGCTGTGGGTAAAAATAATGTTTGTGTTTGATAGACACACTTGAGGCCAAGTTCAGGGGTTCAATAGGAATAACACTTAGTTGAAGTGCCAAAATGGAAAAAAGGGAGAAGTTTAGGGGTGCGCATATGCATTAAGCCTTATTTTTACCACTAATTCTTTTCTTATTCTTTTCCCTGATGGACAAAGCTCACCCATGATTCATTAAGGTATTAAACGATGTTATGGCTGTTTTGCAGAGTCTCTGCCACATGATCTCTCAATTTGTATGATGTTGTTGGACGGGGTATGGGTTTATAATGTTAATTTGACTTGCTTATTTATATTAGTGATGCTGAGATAATTATAAGTAATGGTTGATAAGCCCCAAGGGCTTTGGTTCGATGGGAAGGTAGTACAACAAGGGATATCTGGTTGGCTCACGTCGCTAGCTCGAATTCGGTTGAGAAGTAATTTTAATGTTGATTAACCGCTCTTTCAAATCTTCGACATTTGTTCTTCCTGTTGTTCATAACTTTGAACCCAATAAGAAATACAACAACACAACATACCCCAGTGCAGTCCCACAAGTGGGGATTGTAGGATGTACGCATACCTTTCCCCAACCCTTGTGGGGTAGAGAGCCTGTTCCCGACAGACCCTTGGCTCAAAGAACCTAATAAAAAATATGAAATTTTAATTTTATCTTGCTTGCCAAGCACTTTATAAAGCTAAATAATGTTTACTATGTTTCCCTGGTAATGAAGAATGTCAGTTCCCAATAAAAGGGCATGTTTACTGTGGAGTTTTGTGTTTTTTTTGGGGGGGGGGGGGGGGTTTAATGAGAAGATGTTTCTATGAATGCTTGAATATTCATATCTGATGCTTTCTTTGGTTCTTTGAGACCCGTATGATTTAGTAGGTAATATTTCCCCCAATCATTATGCATTATCAAAGGACAATAGTGGCTCAGGGTGTCTTTCTTATCTTTTGAATCCAATAGTGTCCTTTTCAGATGCTAGGTGTAATGAATCCTTAAACTTGTTTGTATTGATTTATCACGGAATGATCTTTATGCTTTTAGCTGTGCTCTATTTGATTGTTTTGACTGCTCCTTAATGTTTTACTGTACACGTGCGTGTAATTTTCTTTTCCACCTCTTTCCAGTTTTTTGATAAATACTAGGAGTATTTCTTTTTAAATGGACTAAAAAAAGTTTATCCGCTTGTACCCTCATCTATGGCTTTTTCATTTGCAGCTTCATATCAAAGTACCAATGGAACTCAAAATGAGGATGACCCTACTAATACAACTGTCAGTACATTTGTCTATGGAAGTTCTAGAATTTTCTGTGGACTTCTACTCATTAAGTTGACGTTGATTGCAGATATTTGTTGGGAATTTGGATGCCAATGTTACGGATGACCATCTAAGGCAGGTTTTTGGACATTATGGACAGTTGCTTCATGTGAAAATACCAGTAGGCAAACGATGTGGCTTTGTTCAGTTTGCTGATAGGTAAAATAATGTGCCTTGTGAAGTTTAAATGTTAAATTTAACTGCAAGAGTAACTAACATGTGGAACCTTTGTTTGTAATGGCAGGAGTTGTGCTGAGGAAGCTCTAAGATCATTGACTGGAACTCAGCTAGGTGGACAAAGTATCCGCCTTTCATGGGGTCGTAGTCCTTCCAACAAGCAGCAGGTTAATAGTGGTGCCTAAATGTTATTTTTTGTTTCTGACACTAATCTTAGTGCGCAAATCTGATATACATGATGTTTCATCTTCGGTTGTACAGCCTCAGGCTGACCCAAGCCAGTATGGTGGTTATTATGGGTATACAGCTGGATATGATGCCGCCGCTGCCTATGGTTATGCTCAACCTGCTCAGGATCCTAATATGTATTACGCGGGTTATGCTGGCTATGGAAATTACCCTCCACAGCAGCAGCAACCACAGGTTTGGCCATACTCTTCCAGCAACTTATTAATTTCAAATTTTAACTTGTCTACTTAAGACTTAAGGAACGGATTTTACAGGTGATCGGTTATATTGCTTGAGAAATTCATTACCTTTTGTATTTCTTATGTGTGTGTTTTTAAAAAGTGGCGAGTTAATCTAATTAATAATGTGGTAATTCATTCACCTACAGATACATTATTTTAATACTTGTTGCTATTCTAATGTGGCTGTGCAGTGATCTGCCGATTGAAGGAGCTGCCTATAGCTTCCTAGCACAGTAATGGGACGACGTACAAAAGGGGGAAGGACATCGTTTTTGAAGTTTGCATCAGATTTAGTATAAGATTGCTACTGTAGGCTGGTTCTTGAAGATTAGTATTTATGGTGGTTGTCAACCAGTCACTTACGTTTCGTTAGTTCTTTTCTGCTATTTCTATTTGGTTCTTTATTTTTCTTTTTTGCTTGATCTTTTGTGGTTTTTGCCCATTTATGTTTATCCAACTTGGTATTTGGATATTTGTTTTGGTTGCCTTATATGGCACAAGGTTATAACTTATACGTAAGGGGTAAACATACATTGTAACCTGCGATAATTTATGTTTCAGTTCATGTTTCTAAATAATGGCGTTTTTGTTTAACCTTTCTTTCGTGCAACAATGGCTTCCTGTTCTGTTTTACTGTCATTGCTGATACTCGAGATCAGTTCTTGTAATACTCTCAGAAGGCATCCTATTGTTGATCTCCTTTTCGTAAGTAGTGTTTGGATTAAAGCGGTTTGATTGTTGAGAATGTGTTAGTTTTTCTGGAATATATTATGCGTGTAGAATTTAAAATGGTTGCTAAGTTTTAATCTTTCTTTTGTATAAATATCCTTCAAGCCCTAAATTTAGTGCTCAGCCTGCAGGCTTTAGTTATGTTTATTTTGTTTACTTGCAAATCTTTGCATGAATCACATTATTGTAAAATTGCGTCTATTGATTGTATATCTTATCCAAAATATAGTTGCTCGCGAATTGAGAACCAAACCAGGTCCAATGGATGATTTTATAGGGGTCGTTTGGTTTAGGAGCCAGTTTTGCATGGATTAATAATGCTAGGATTTGATGGTAATGTAGGTAATATTTATTATTGAATTTTTGGGATGTATTAAAAATTATTATTCCCTCCGTCCCAAAAAAAATTATCTTACTTTACTTATTAGTTTGTGCCAAAAAAATTGATAATTTTTTATATTTATAAATAATTCAATTTTATGAGATGATTTATGGCTACACAAATATCTAAGGTTTGTTTGGGACCATATATTTCAAAAGTTTTTATTTTTATTTTTTAAACTCTGTATCAAGTTAAATTAAGATAATTTTTTTGGGATGGAGGGAGTACATAGTTTGTATTTTAGAATATGCAAATTATTGGTTACTACATTAAGATTTTTGGATTTAATAGTTTTAGGTCAATTATTGCTAATCCATGCCGTTCTTTTTCACTTTTTATTTCGCACAGAATGACACATACATATATTTTCAATTATGCTGGTATCAGTTATTCAGAAGAAAACACTGTATCAAGATAATGCCTCCCTTGCCCCCAACAAAACATCACCTAGAAAATGGAGCTTGGCAGTTCTGTATACAAATTTTTGATCATGTACAATAAGATGCAATTTCCACGAGAAAAGGACCAAAATCATCCATAATGTTTGGGTTTGAATCAAAATCATACATATTCTTTCACATGGTGCACTAATAGTACATTATGTTTGCATAAGTGGTGCACTTTTAGTCACAATCCCAAATAAATTTAACGGAAAAGAACAAAAATGCCCCTGAACTTTTAGAAAAGGTATAAAAATACCCTTTATTCATCTATTTTGCTAAAACTACCCCTCAATTCAACTTTTTGGCTCATTTATTCCCCTTGACTAAAGGACAACACTAATTTTTTTTAAAATAAAAAAAATAAATTGCACATGACATTTTATTACTGAAAAATTGATTTATTCTTTTAAAAAGAAATCTGAAACCTTGGATTTTTTTTAAATTTGGAAAACTTTTTTTAACGAGTAAAACCTTGACTAACGGACAACACTAATTTTTTTTCTTTTCAAAATGTGAAAAATTGGATTTTTATAAAAATCTGAAAAAATTAAATATTTTATGGAAAAACTGTGTTTAAAAAAAAACCAGAAAACTATCTTTTTTTAAATCTAGAAGAAAATTATGGAGTATTAGTTTTGCACATTTTACTTAAAAAAACAATCAGTTTTTCAGATTTAAAAATTGAATTTTCTAAAAAAAAAAAATGGGGTTTCCACCCGTTAATTTTTTTTTTCCAAACTTAAAAAATTTCCACATGTTTTAATGAAAATCCAATTATGTTTTTTTTTTATATATATATATATAAAAGGCTTACTACATTTGTTTTTTTTAAAGAAATGGATGTTGAAAAATTATTTTTCCTTATTCTACAAATAACGATTTTTCAGATTTCTTTTTAAAAGAATAAATCAATTTTTCAGTAATAAAATGTCATGTGCAATTTAATTTTTTTTTAAAAAAAAAAAAATAGTGTTGTCCGTTAGTCAAGGGGAATAAATTCTCAAAAAGTTGAATTGAGGGGTAGTTTTAGCAAAATAGATGAATAAAGGGTATTTTTATACCTTTTCTAAAAGTTCAGGGGCATTTTTGTTCTTTTCCGTTAAATTTATTTGGGATTGTGACTAAAAGTGCACCACTTATGCAAACATAATGTACTATTAGTGCACCATGTGAAAGAATATGTATGATTTTGATCCAAACCCAAACATTATGGATGATTTTGGTCCTTTTCTCCAATTTCCACAACCATAATAAAGAGTGAACAGACAGCAACAATACCACCAATTAAACAGAAGTGCCTAGTGTGCAATACTGATAACTAATGTTAGTTAGGCGGATTCAGGATTTAAATTTTATGGGTTCAATCTACAGTAATGTTCTTAGCATTAAACTCATTATATTTTTAATGTTATGTGTTCATATTTAATATTTATTGCAATATTTAGTCAATATTTTATACATAAATTTATGCTTCACGTTGAAAGTACTGGGTTTAGATGAACCTGACACCGATACATTGGATCTGCCCCTGATGGTAGTGCAAGGACTGGATGGAAACACAAGAATGTATGTACAACTCTTGAGTTCAGCTATGAAAAGTATCAACCCTTACCAAAGAAATACAGTAAAGTTTTTCAAAGATTTACAGCTCCTGAGTTCAGGTACGATCAGTGTCTGTCCATTGCAAGGAGTATATTGATTTGTAATTCCTTCACAGCAAGAGTTGCCTTAAGTAAGATTTCGTTGAACAGATATTGTAGCCAGTGGCGGAGCCAAAATTTTCATTAAGAAGATGCAAAATATAAAGAAATAAACACATGAAGTAAGCTAATGAGATTTAACATCTACTATATACATATATAAAAAGTAATTTTGATTTTGTATATACAGTGTGACGAAGGAGGTTTTGTTCAGCATCTTATGCCCCCAGCTTCGCCCCTATCTGTAGCTGCTTTAGTTCCTTTCTGGAATACCAAAATCACTAAACTAGTGTCTTAGAATAGACATGCCATTTAAAGGGAAAAAAGGGTGAAAGGGCACAAAATAAATTGGCTTTAACCACGAACATAAAGAGAACCTTGAGGAAGTGGGAAGGAAAGAAATTATTGTGAACCTAACACAAGTTTATCACTAATTAAGATCACTTGCTTGTTCCCTTTCATGTGAAGTTTCTTCCTTTCCTAAAACCTTAACTTGTGTCCCAACATCACTACTTTGTTGTTCCTTGATATTTGTAGAACTTTGCTTTTCCATCATAACGTCCATTGATCCACTGACTGACTCTTGAGGAAGAACTTGTCTTGGATTCTCTTGTACAGATTCAACAGCTTGAGGCATGTCAATAAAATGTACTTCAAAAGATGAATTTTTCAGTTCACTAAGAATTGGATCACTTGGCTGGAGTTTACTTTCTGCTGCTACTGATTCTTGGGCAACAAAGTTAAGTTCAAGAAATGGAGGAGTTTGGTGGGGTTGAAAATCTTGATTCCCTTGTCCACTTTGTGACAACTCTTTCAGCTGAATCTCTGGATTAATTGTAGGAAGTTCTTGAGTATCTATACGGCGAGCTTGGTGGATCTCGAGTTTCTGTTGTTCACATTGAACCAACTCTCTTGGCTGAAGTAAAGTTTCAAGATTGGACTTGTTCTCCACCACTTCAAAATTAACCTGTTTTCGATCTAGTTCCATTTCTTGAGACTTATCGACAACATTATTATTATATTGGTTCTCCCCTTTGCTAGTGCTAGCGCTTGTTCCCTCACTAGCTTTTGATCCCAACATGGATTCTGAAAAGTCTACAAATTTACTTGGTTCTGCATTTAACTCAGGACGTTCTGATTGGTTCATGACTTCGAATACCTCCATCACCTCGTCTTGTTCAACCATTCTAAGGTTTTCCAATAAAGGGGTAAATTGGGATTGAATTTTGAGCATTTCATCCCTATCAGCGTGTCGATTATCAGGCAAAATTTGTCCAGGAGGCATGTCCAACTGCTTTTTGGTACTATTTTCTTGATCTTGTAGAGTTATAACTCTACTTCTGTGATGCATTTTAACTTGTGGGGCAATGTCATTTGCTGCTGTAATTGGAGAAAATCGCCCCGGCTCGAAGACTAATCCGCGGAGCATGGTGGCGTTGTTACCGAGCTTAACAGAAAGGAAGTAACCTGCATCAAAAGAACCATCAATGACACCAGAAACTATTTGTCCCAACATGTTTCCATCAGTGCTATCTTTTTGGCTCATTTCAGGTACTGGAGCTATTGGAGTCTGCAAGATTATTCTTTTAGCTGGACCTTCATCTTTTCGAGGACGACCACGCCTTCGTTTTGCTGGAAGAATTGTTGGAGCTGTGGGATTTTCTTGTTTATGTTGATCATTCATAACTTGCTGCAAATCTAACCTCGTATGCTTTTCAGGTTCTTCACACTACATATAACAGAAGGCAATATTTTCTGATCAGGATTCAGGACTAGAATTCTAGAATCACAAAATACAAACAACATACCCAGTGTAATCCACAAGTGGGGTATTGGGATAAAAAGATCTAGACAAAATTAATGGCCCGGACACCACGATTATCAAAACAAAAAAGAAGATTCAGGCAGAACTGTATATAGGAAATGAGATGACAATCTTTTGTTTGTTGCTTCCTTCATATGATCTTTCAATAGCAGATTCAGGATTTGAACTTTATGAGTTCGAGTTTGGGATTCTAACTCAGTCCATTTGATTTATTGGGTTCAAAGTATTTTTTTTAATACTAATTTAGTGGATATTCTTAGCACACATACATGGTATGAGCCAAAGCTAACCGGTTCGGACAAAGACATAGCTAGTTGCACTAGGTCAAGTACGAACCATGTTTACTGATCATGTTTCGGCTGTATATATGAATCCTTACTGACCATGTTTTCTCGTTAAATTCAAGTGCGGAAGGGTCGGTTCAAACCAAAACATTGGTGTAGAAAAAGACAAGAATTTAATGGAAGAACTTGTGAATAGTAAATAATCTTTGCTAAATTCCTCAGGAAGTTCACCAGTGATTAAAAATAATATTTGCTCCATCCCATATAGAGAAAATAGATCTCCACAAACCATTACTCATCTTGTAAAATTTCAAACTACAATTTTATATAGAGAATAAAATCAATGGCATTGAGTTTTAGACAATCATCACTTAGATCTTGAAAGAAAAGATTTATAAATGAATCATCATAACTCATTATCTCCACAAGTGAAAGAAAAAACAGAAAAAGAAAATCCATCTAGGTATACAAGGACAGAAATTCACATGCACAGAAACAATTGGAGCAGATCTGCCATGTTCTACACATGCATGTATGATAAATGTTAATTCTAAGTATACACATTTGAAATGTTAATTCTTCAAATTGATGAATAATATATAACATATGAATGAGAAAAAAGAAATTACCTGCTTCTCTGCTCCACAAGAATTGAGAATGATCAAAATCCAATTGCAGATTAAAAAAAAAAGATCTCGTTTTTACTTTCCTAATGAATTTGCATTCTCACCTGTTTTTGGGGTTAATTTCATGAATGATCTCAATTTTCCTTTTATACTATACTAAAAACCACTAAACTATTTTTTATGATGAAAAGTTACTCAACTTTATCTAAGCATATTGTTGCATTATGTGAGTGAGCATTTTAATAATAAAATAACAAATTAAATTGTTGCCTTAATTTCCCATGTTTGGCAGAATGTGGCCTTCATTATCCCTTTAACCACATAGTTAGTGGTAAAAATATGGACATTATTTCTTTTGTAACATTTATAATCTCTAACCTTTTATTCACCCATATTCTTCATATTATTACCAATTTAATACCCACTAATTCACTCATTCATCCGATTCAACTCAATGATGAATTTCCTCACCTATAAATAGTTAGTCATCCTAACCTTGTGCTGGGTGAGAAAAGATTGGAGAGTTCTTGAAAAGTGAGGAATAAAAGAGAGTTTTATTTAGATGAAGGAAGTTGTTCTTATGGTTGAGCTTTGAACTTTTCAACTAGTCCAGAGTTATTTGAGTCACACGACGTTGACAGATTGTTGTATCCTGGAGGGGACAAGTCATAGTATTACTGCTGCACCGATGAAGATTATGCCGCAGTGGATTTGAATCTCCTTAAAGAGAGCGATATATCCGCGCCTTATTTATTTATTCATTTTTTGTTCATTTTATTATAATCTTCAACTATAATAATTTGTGGTATATTCACAAACACATTACAATAATTACTAAATTTTTGTCACAAAAAAGTTACACCCAATTTTTACCTAAATATCACAGAAAATTACTAGGGGAAATAAATGATACATTTTCTACGATACATAAGTAAAATTGGTGACTTTAGTGGTAACAAACATTTCTTCACCACAGATGAGTAAGTTTCACTCTTTTCCAATTTGTCCACAGAGATTGACCATCCACACAATTAATTCGGTAACCCTCTTTCTCAAATTATTTATCTCGTGATTTCTAAAAATAGCTGTATTAAATTTTTTGTCATTTTAAAAGTTCATGATAATTTTTTTCATTTCATCCTTAATAGTAATTGTTCTTGAAAACTATAAACGCCTCAAAATGACATATAAATAGAGTAAATATTTAATGAATAGAGAAGACAAAGTAATTAAAAACCCCTTCTGATTAATATTTTCTTAAGGAGCATGTAAAAAGAAACACCAAAAATAATTTGAGACAAAGGGAGTAGCTCTGTTCTATATTTTGTCCTAATATATAACTCCAATAAGTGAATATATTTATATTTATATCAATATCCAAAAAACAAATCAAGGCTGAAAAAGAAGGTATGTGGCCAGCACAAGTCCCTTAAAAAAATCAGACACCGCAAAATAACTGAATAAATACAAAAAAAAAACACTAATCTATAAAATCCACCAGAAAACATTCCAAAAAAGAAATAAAGCTCCAATTTTTTCATTGTTCATTTAGCTTCTTTCCATCTTCCAAAGACTTCAAATCAATTATGGCTTCTCTTCTCACAAATGAAATCTCATGTTTTTCTTCCCAATCAATCATTGAACAAATGAGTATCCCATAAACTCCGGGATATTCACAAAGAGATCAAAGCATATCTCGAAAATCTCATAAGCTCATGGGTATTCAGAAGAGTCAAGGCATCAAATATTGCCTTTATCAAACTGTCTGGCTTTCTTGGAGATCAAATACATTACAAGGAGGTCATCCTACTTTCGAGAAATTCGCTACTAAAGGTCCTTGAATCACGGAGAAAATTAGAAGAGAAGAATGAAGGGAATAAACAAAATTATACCCCACATTCTTTGTTAATAAAATATTCTTGTTTCTTCCAAAAAAAAAAAAAAAAACTAAACTCCCAAATGGGACTCAATTTGGGCTAAAAAAGTGTTACCCAAATTAGTAAGTTTCACTCTTTTCCAATTTGTCTACAGAGATTTGACTATCGACACAATTAATTTGGTATTCCTCCTTCTCAAATTATTTGTCATACTTTTTAAAATAATGTCTCAAATTATTTGTCATTTAAGAATTTTAAGATAATATTAATTATTTCTTTTCCATTTTATTCTTAATAGTAATTGTCCTTGAAGACAACAAAAACTTCAAGATGACATATAAATAGAGTAAATATTCAAGAGAGATTATATCTTAAACTTAATACATAAATAAAATAAAATAGTCAAAAACTCCTCCTAATTAATATTTTTTTAAGAAGCGTGTACAAAGAACGATAAATAATTTGAAAGGGAAGAAGCTCTATATTTAGTCCTAACTCCAATAAGTAAGTGGAGTATATATTTTTAGCACCACCAAAGGGTGTGGTGCAACTCTGTTCCTCTCTTAATTAGAGGTCTCGGGTTCGAGTCTGGATATGAAAAAAATCTTGATAGGGAGCGCTTCCCCTAAATGGGCCCTACTGGCGTAAATTCAAATTTAGTCAAACTTCAATACGAACACCAGACGCCGTTTGGGAAACAAAAAAAAAGAGTATATATTTATAACAATATCCAAAAAAAAAAAAAAAAAAAAAAAGAGGCTGAAAAAGAAAGTATATGGCCAGCACAAGTCGCTTCTAAAAATCAGACACCACATAAATAATTAAATAAATAAATAAAAGACCAAAAAAATATCACTAATCTATAAAATCCACCAAAAACATTCCAAAGAAAAGGAAATAAACCTCCTATCTTTCTCTCTTCCAAGAACTCAAATCAATTATGGCCTCTCTTCTTACAAATGGGAATTTCAAGTTTTTCACCTCAAACAATTACTGAACAACCTAAACTCCCAAAGGGTCTCAATTTTTGCAGAAATCAACCACCCCCAGAAATCCTAATTCAAGAAACTTGAAGGTCAAATCTGCATAATTGAGCTATGAAGCCACCACTATTGACACTACAGAATTAAATTCTCAACTTCCGTTAGTTTAAGGGATCAAAATTGCACGTTTATATTAATTGAAGATTAAATATGCTTAACTAAATTATACTACAAGAGTCAAAACTAGAATAAAATTATAACACATGAATTAAAATCACCATTTTTCTTAATATTGTTTTCAAAACCCTGTAAAAAAGAAACACGACAAATAAGTAACTCTACTCTATATTTAGTCCTAACTCCAATTACTGAATATATTTATAGCAATATCTAAAAAAAATTATGGCTAAAAAAGAAGGTATGCGGCCAGCACAAGTCCCTTCAAAAAATCAGACACCACATAAATAAATAAAAAACCACTGACCTATAAAATCCACCAAAACACTCCAAAAAGAAAATAAAGCTCCAATCTTTTTCATTGTTCGTCTTAGTTTTTTTCTCTCTTCCAAGAATCAATTATGGCTTCTCTTCTTACCAATGGAATTATGGAATCTCATGTCTTTCTCCCCAACAAATCACTGAACAACCTAAACTCCTAAAAGGATCTCAATTTCTGCTAAAAAAAATTGTTTCCCAAATTAGTAAGTTTCAACTCTTTTCCAATTTGTCCACAGAGATTGACTATCCACACAATTAATTTGATACCCTTCGTCTTAAATCATTTGTCGTGATTTCTAAAAATAGAGATCTCAAATTATTTATCATTTTAGAAGTTAAAAAAAAAAATATTTATTTTCCATTTTACCCTTAATATAATAATTATTCTTGAAGACTACAAACACCTTAATGTGTCATATAAATAGAGTAAATATTCGATAAAGAGAGATTATATTTTAAGACATAAATAAGATAAAAATAGTCAAAAAAATCCTCCTAATTAATATTTTTTTAAGAAGCGTGTAAAAAGAACGATAAATAATTTGAAACGGAAGAAGCTTTATATTTGGTCCTAACTCCAATAAGTGAGTATACATTTATAGCACCACGAGAGGATGTGGTGTAACTTTGCTCCTTTCTTAATTAGAGGTTTTGGATTCGAGCTCTGAGTATGAAAAAAAATCTTTGATAGAGAGCGCTTCTCCCAAATGGGCCCCATGCAAATTCAAATTTAGTCGAATTTCAATACGAACACCGAACACCGTCCGGAAAACAAACAAAAAAGAGTATATATATTTATAGCAGTATCAAAAAAAAAAAAAAGAAGCCGAAAATGAAGGTATGTGGTCAGCACAAGTCCATCAGACACCACAGAAAATAAATAAAAAAACAAAAAGTTACACTAATCTATAAAATCCACCAAAAACATTCCAAAAAGAAAAATAAAGCTCCAATCTTTCTTTCTTCCAAGAACTCAAATCAATTATGGCTTCACTTCTTACAAATGGAATCTCATGTTTTTCTCCACAAACAATCACTGAACAACCTAAACTCCCAAAAGGGTCTCAATTTCTACAAAAATCAACAACCCCCATAAACCCTAATTCAAGAAAATTGAAAGTCAAAGCTGCGGAATTAAGCTGTGAAGCCACCACTATTGACACTCCAGAATTAAGTTCTTAACTTTTACTCCCTCTGTTTCAATTTATTTGAATCTATTTCCTTTTTAGTTCGTGCCAAAATGAATGATTTTTTTTTCTAATTTGGAAACAAATTCACTTTATGAATGATTTACAGCCACACAAATTTTCAAGGCTTATTTTGAACCACAAGTTTTAAAAGTCTTCCCTCTTTCTTAAATGTCGTGTCCAGTCAAATGAGTTCATATAAATTGAAACGAAAGGATTATTAGTTTGAGGGATCAAAATCGCACGTTTATATTAATTGAAGATTGAATATGCTTAATTAAATTATACAAGAATCAAAACTAGAATAAAACTATAACACAGGAATGAAAAATCACTAATTTTCTTAACATTTTTTTAAAGCCGTGTAAAAAAGAAACACGACAAATAAGTAACTCTACTCTATATTTAGTCCTAACTCCGAAAAGTGAATATTTTTATAGCCATCTCCAAAAATTTATTACAAAAAATAACAATATACCCAATGTAAATCCACGCAATAGGGTCTAGAAAGGGTAAAGTGTACGCTGATTGCAACCCCTTAACCACTGGATGTAGATATCTATAAAATCAAAATTTCACTTACCTATATAATATAATTTTTCGGTGAAAGGGTATCACTTCACGCAAGGGTAGCTTCGTCCCTGCTTAAGAGGCAGAGAGGTTGTTTTCGGTAGACCTTCAGCCCAAGAAATTTACTTTCTCCGTCCATTTTTACTTGTCACGTTTCGCTTTTCGACAGTCAAGTAATATTGAATTAATATAATTTAATTTAACTTCAAATATTAATTAAATTGAATCTCGAGAACTGAAACGTGACAAGTAAAATGACTATGGCTGAAAAAAAGGCATGTGGCCAGCACAAGTGCCTTCTAAAAATCAGACACCACAAAAATAAATAATTAAAAAAAAAAAAAACACCAATCTATAAAATCCAACCAAAAACATTCCAAAAGGAAATAAAGCTCCCATTCTTGATTGTTCATCTAGCTTCCCAAAATATCAATTATGGCTTCTTTTCTTACAAATGGAATCTCATTTTTTTCACCTCAACCCATCACTGAACTCCCAAAAGGGTCTCATTTTTTGCAAAAATCAACCACCCCAAGAAACCCTAATTCAAGAAACTTGAAGGTCAAATCTGCAAAACTAAGCTATGAAGAGGCTACTATTGAAAACCAAGGTAAACAATCTTCAATTTCAACTTCAAATGAAACTGACCAACTTCATAAATTCTTGAAAAGAGATTATAAATGGGGTTTCAATCAAGAAATAGATTCATTTTCATTACCAAAAGGACTTAATCAAGAAACTATTAAGCTTATATCTGCTAAGAAAAATGAACCAAATTGGATGCTTGAATTTAGATTAAAAGCATATGATAAGTTTCTTAAAATGAATGAACCTAAATGGTCTGATAATAAGTACCCTGAAATTAGTTTTCAAGATATTTGTTATTATTCTGAACCTAAAAAGAAACCAACTTTAAATAGTCTTGATGAAGCTGATCCTGAACTTATTAAGTATTTTGATAAATTGGGTATATCGTTGAACGAAAAGAATCGATTAGCTAATGTTGCGGTTGATGCTGTTCTTGATAGTGTATCTATAGCTACAACACATAGGAAGACTTTAGAGAAATCAGGTGTGATCTTTTGTTCCATATCCGAGGCGATTAGGGAGTATCCGGATTTAGTTAAGAAGTATTTAGGGAGAGTTGTTCCCCCGGAGGATAATTTTTACGCGGCTCTGAATTCGGCTGTGTTTAGCGATGGATCATTCGTGTATATACCTAAGAACACTAGGTGTCCGATGCAAATCTCGACTTATTTTAGGATAAACGCGATGGAAACCGGACAGTTTGAGAGGACTGTGATAATCGCGGAGGAAGGGAGTTTTGTGGAGTATTTAGAAGGGTGTACTGCGCCTTCGTATGATACGAATCAGTTACATGCCGCTGTGGTGGAGTTGTATTGCCACGAAAGTGCGGAGATTAAGTATTCGACCGTGCAGAATTGGTACGCAGGAGATGAGGAAGGTAGAGGAGGGATATATAATTTCGTTACGAAGAGGGGACTTTGTGCTGGGGCTCGGTCGAAGATTTCGTGGACGCAAGTGGAGACCGGGTCTGCTATTACTTGGAAGTATCCGAGCGTTGTGTTGGAAGGTGATGAATCAGTTGGTGAATTTTATTCTGTGGCGTTGACTAATAATTATCAGCAGGCGGATACGGGGACGAAGATGATCCATAAAGGGAAGAATACGAGGAGTAGGATAATTTCAAAGGGTATTTCGGCGGGGCATTCTAGGAACTGTTATCGAGGATTAGTTCAGGTGTTGTCCAGTGCGGACAATGCTAAGAACTCGTCTCAGTGCGATTCGATGCTCATTGGTGATACTGCTGCTGCCAACACTTATCCATACATTCAGGTAGTTTGCTTGCTCTTTGTGAACTTTATTCCTTTCTGTTTTATCTTGATAGCAATAAGTCTTGTTTCATTTTTGTTTTGTAGCCACAACATGCTATTTATGCAATTGGACTGTTATCCTTTTCTTTGTTTTATGGTGACATTTGTTATGCATGATGCCTGGTGCATTTAAGTTTTTACATGACCTTTTTCATAGGTTAGACAATATTTTTGTTTCGCCAGTTAACATCTAAGACCTCTTCTTTTCGAGAAGTATTAAAAAGAAAAATAGAAGTCTTCCCTATGAAGTTAGAGATCATCCGCAAGATGAAGAAAGGAGTGAAAAAGTTCGTAAGGATTACTGCTATTTCCTCTTGGTAAAGAAGAAGTTAAGCAAGCTTCCATATTGGGGCAGACAGCTTAGAAGTTCCGAGTCGGACTCTAGGTCTTACTCCCACTGTTCCAATTTAGCGAGACTCTTTTCTTTTTTAGTCAGTCCCAAAAAAAATGGCACCTTTTTATATTTAGTAAGACATTAACTTTAAACTTCCCATTTTACCCTTAATAAGATAATTTATAGTCACACAAATATCTATTGTTTGTTTTAGACCACGAGTTTCAAAAGTCTTTCTTTCATTCTTAATCACCATGCCTGTCAAACACCTTCACATAAATTGGGACACAGAGCCTAGGATTTAGTTTTTCAAGTTATATGCTTATCCGAGGATGTCATTCATGTTTGCAAGATGCAGGGAATCTTTTGTTAGGTTCCAACGCAAACTTTAGTGTTCAAGCTTGTAGACTTGTCTTGCGGCTTTTAGGTGCAGCCTATTGTGGGTCCCTTCTGTTTTGAGCATCACCATTTGTTCCTCACAGCTTTTAGAGAATGTTGCTCATACTTAGTGTTTGGCAAGCTTCTGAGAAGCCAAAAGTTCTTATTTTATAATAAAAGAAGTTCTTATTTTAGAGTATGTGTTTGACCAATCTTTTAGGAAAAAAAGTAAGTGTTTTTGAGTATTAGTAGAAGCTATTTTTCAGAAGTTGGGAAAAATAGCTTTTCATGAGAAGCACTTTTGGAACCTTGGCCAAGCACAAATTACAACAACAATAACATACCCAATGTAAATTGTTGCTCTAATATTGACAAAAGTGTGTTTCAAATTTGATTAGTCAAACATAAACTGCAACTGTCCAAAAGTATTTTTCCAAAATGCATTTCTGATAAAAAGCACTTTTCAAAATAAGCAGATTCTGAAAGTTGGCCAAACGAGATACTAAAATTAGCCTTGGGTTACATAGTAATTTTAGCTGGATTGCTTGTGAGGTCGCAGTGCGTAAAAGAAAGAGTACCAATTCTGCTCGAGTGTTTCATGGCCATGAGAGGACGTGCTATTGTAGATAGTAATGTCTACGGACCTGTAAGATCAAAATCTTTTGCCATGCTGTACATTTATTTCTCAGGAACTTGAATGAAGCCTCTGTTGCCAAAGCATAGTATATATTTCAGCACAAAGAGCAAACATACAGGGGTGTGTTGTGAATAGGCATTGAATAGCTTATTCATCAGTTTGAATAGCTAACCTGTTATACTTGGTCCAGCCAATGAAGTACCATCCACTATAGAATGTAATTTTCCTATATGCTTCTACAAAGCTGCTTCAACCGTGCCCCTAGGGGTTATAGCTCAATTGGCAAAGGTTGAGAGACGTGCGTCTTAAATCACAAGTTTGAGCCCTGTGCCAAGCGAACCAAGTCTAGGATTTAAGTGGAGAAAGGCAGAGGGGCAGGCCCATTAACCCTGAGTTCTGAAAGCTGCAGTTGGCCCAAAGGGTTGGCTCCAGACGGATTTCTTCGTCATTAAAAAAATTGCTTGAATTGTATTTATGTATTGTTGGTGGAGACATATTTTCATTGTCCGGGGATCATCTTGATTAGGCTAGGGATTCAGAGATCTTGCTTGTAAATACCACAGAAGACACTCCACTAGTGGGGATTCAGGTTCAGAGTGCTTTTAGTTGGAATTATGGTTTTAGGGTATGTGAGAAAGTGTCCATGGTTTATGATGAAAGAAGAGTCTGTCTTTTTATGACAGTCAAACCTCTCTATAACAACGTCGTTTGTTTCGATATGTTTTGGCTGTTATAGAGAACATATAATATAATATAACATGAAAGATATATTCCACAAAAAAAACATGGTTGTTATAATGAAATGTTGTTATAGAGAGGTTTGGCCGGTATTTTCTTTTTGTTTAGGGGGACGTTTAAGTTGTACATCCTTCGTCATTCCCTTTGAGTCAAGTATGTAAGTCAGTGTTGATCCTATTTGATACTAACATCATAGAGAATACATCAAGAACTTGATTTAGATGTAACTAGGTCAATCATTTCTGTGGAAGATCTTTCTGCATGTTAACTATGTAACTTTCCTGCTCTAATTTGAACCGAAATCCACTTCTTTCCATTCTCTGTAAGAGGTATACATAAATTACGCTTTACACTATTGCTTCTACTGATGTTATCATCATTTGAACAGAGCAAAAACCCAACCGCCCGCATCGAACATGAAGCGACCACGTCAAAGATTGGTGAAGATCAGTTATTTTATTTCCAACAGAGGGGAATCGACTATGAGAGAGCGATGGCTGCGATGATTTCGGGTTTTTGTAGGGACGTTTTCAACGAACTTCCTGATGAATTTGGTGCTGAAGTGAACCAGCTGATGAGCTTGAAACTTGAAGGATCTGTTGGTTAAGCACACTTTTTATTTAGTGAACAAAAGCTAATTGCTAGTAGCTAATGGTTGTTGTCATATGTACAGTTGTAATCAGTTATAGAACAGAAACTTTGCATCAACACCCATTGTGAATAATGCATCAAGGCATTATCTTCTGATATGTTTGTAATATATCCCAAAATTTTTGAGGATAGATTCCACATTGACTGTATTAGAGGCTAAATAATCAAGCTTTAGCATTGTTAGTACTTTGAGGTGTAAAATACTGCTCATAAGCATTTTTTAGTTGGTGTAAAAGGTGGTAAAAAACTGTATGATTTCTCCAATTTGTTTTTGTTGGTACAATTATGATTTCTCCACATTGATGTATAGCAATTGATATATTCGTACATTATATGAAAGGCAAACAAATGCAATAAGCAGAGGTGGATGCATACATTATAAGAAAGGTAAAGGCTTAATGGATATGCGGCCCCCTAAACTTGCTCCTTTTTTTTTTTTCATATTACACCTCAATTAAGTGTTGTTCCTATTGAATCTCTGAACTCGTCCTCAGGTGTGTCTATCAAATACAATTCGACTTACATAGTATTCCATCTTTAATGTAGTAACATGTTAATATATATATTCTAATTTAATTATGACATCTTTTAACTAAGATTAATAACAATTGAGAGGGAGAAAATGAGCATCTCTTAATTAAGCTGGTAGTGGAAGAGCAGAACCAACAGAAACCGACATATCCATGGATCTAAAGAATAGCTTATCACATGTCTATCTAAAATATTATTGCGCCTTCATTTCCCCAATTCAATTTCTGCTTTTAACAAAAATCAGATTTAGGGGATTTAATAGACACACTTGAGGACGAGTTCAGGGGTTCAATAGGAACAACACTTAGTTGAGGTGCCAAAATGGAAAAAAAGAGCAAGTTTAGAGGGCCGCATATGCATTAAGCCAAAGGTAAACAAATACAATAAGCAGAGGTGGATGTAGTGTTTCGGCATCAGGTTCATATGAATTCTGTACTTTTAAATGCGGAGCATAAATTTATGTATAAAAATTCACTAGATTGCAATAAATAGTAGGTAGTATGAACATGTATTTTTTTTAAAATATAATGGATTCAATACTAAGTAGTCATTTGGACATGAAAATTTGTTGATATTTAAACAAAAAATAGTATTTAAAGTTAAATTGAAAAAAAGTATTTGAAAATAAAATTATAATTTAAACATGCATTTTACTAGAAAACATGTTGAAATTTTGTGAGGAATTTTTTTACCTTAAAAAAGTGGTTAGAATCAGTTTTTCAAACTTTTCACTTTTATTCTCTTTGGCAAGCTTTTGTATGTACTTGGTGACTGCCTGACTGGTGAGGCTACATCTAAATTGTTTAACACTATAGTTGACTCAAAACTTTTAAACTATGAAATCATTAGCATATATAATCCTATAATAAAATGGTTCGTAAGTATTATTAAATACAATTATTGGCAATTTCACCTCTTCTCAGTTATTCTAATTTTTGAAATTTTGATTCTTATGTAGAGGGGGAGTGAAGATTTAAAGTTTATGAGTTTCTAAATTTACTACCAAACTCATAACTCGTCTTAATTAGTGCGTTCACAATTATGTATACATATTTACCACTCATAAATTTCCTGATACAAATATAGAGTTTTAGTAAAAGCTATTGAATCCGTCCTAACCCGTAGCTGATGCTCTAGCTCCGTCCCGTTCCTATGACAAATACATTTGTAGGTTACTAGACAGTCATAGCAATTAGCAAACCGTCAATTGACCATATATACGAGTTTAATTTGTTGTCAACTTTGATTCTTTTGGCTATATTTCTCCTATATTTATTTTGGGGGTTAGGTTAGTTATTTGGAGATTTAAAAGCAGCTAACTCTTGAGCACTTCGAAACACTCAACTGCATCATATATGGTAGTTGACATCGAGAAAACAAAATAAGGCTTTAACCGCTACTAAACAGGCATACGTGGTGACTTTATAATTATATAAAGTATTATTATTGCCTTATAATTGGCTCCTGACTTTCTGCTGATACTTCTAGCTGCTATACTACATTATATTACTACAATTATTTACACTTTTTCTTAGTATTCTACAACCTCTAGGATGGAGTTGCATAATAGCTCATCGCCAGTTCATTTTTTTTTTCTGATTATTATTTTATGTTTTTTTAGCCATCCAGTATATGGGTATCTACTATTTCGACTAATTCAGATTTGTTGTGTAAGGCCTAATAAAGGAAAACCACATCCCATTATAAATATTTTCATTCCGAATGCTAAAACTCGAGACTTGTTGTTAATGGTAGAAACAGTGACAGAACTACCTTTGTCCAAGAGGCATCTGCTTGACTTCGTCATGCGTTTAATTCTTTATACTTTGATTTAGCCTAGTGTAAATTCTAGCTCTACTATTAGGTGGAGGGATCTCATCTATCTCATGATATGTGTTGTTGATCGACTTTTTCATTCTAATTATTATTCTATGCTATTTGTATTTCTTTTTTATTTATTTATTTATTTATTTAACTATCTGACATTCGATATCCACTGGCGCAACTTTTTGGCATTTTCAATAATATAAGTTTGAGAGTTTCACGTTTACACTTTTGACTTTAAGATCTAAGACAAGTCATAATTCAGAATAAATATCAAAGATAAGTCATATATGATACTAGAATATTCAGAATTTTATTTAGAGTGGCACATGCATTATTTTAATTTCATCACCCCCACCCCTTCTTACTTGACCCCACAAATTAAAACTCTTCTTTCCACTATAAATACAAATATTGCCTTGATTCAAGTATTCAACCCCACAACTCTTTAATTCTTTCTCAAATATTGCCTTCTACTTTTTCCTTTTCAATACCAAACAATATACACTTCCTATTTCATAAAGACCAAAATGACTACTCTTCTCATGAGTAGACAACATGTTACTACTAACTATTTGAAGATTGAAAAGGAAGCCCCTGAAGAAATACAACATAGAAAAGCACAATTCTTGATTTACAAGTCACTATACAAAGCAGATACTATTGTGTCTATGAGAAAGAATGTCCCATGGCTGAAAGTGAAATTTTGTAAGTTGAAGATCAAGATTGGGAGGAAATTAAAGTGTCTGAGAAAGAGCATACTGTTAATATTTTTTGTTGCTAAAAGTGGATTTTACAAGCAATTTATTTGTCATTTGTAATATTTGAAGAGTTTGCTTGAGGTTCAAAAGACTATGGTTAGTCTTCCACCTGTTTTCACTTCAAGTTCAATTTGACCACTAAGAGATAAAGAGAGGGGAAAAAAAAGAGTTCTAATTTTCCTTTTTTTTTTTCTCTCAGTTTTTAGTTTATACTATTCTCCCTTTGTGAAATAAGCTTTTCAATGCAAATGAAGAAACTCAGTTAATTTGTTTCCTCAAGTTACCTTTCCTATCTAGTTCCTTTTTCTTTTTCCTTCGATTTTCTTGTGTCTGGTACGCGCTTTGGACCTGATTAATTTTCCATTTTTAGGGTAAAGTGATTCTAATCAAAGACGACTATATTTTTAGGATTCCAACACGTTATCTTTGGACCTTTGGTCAATGACGGACCTACTAAAGGATGGATGCTCAAGCACTCAGTGTTTTGGCTCAAGTACCATATTTCATGATTTAGATAGTAATAGTTTGATCCCGGGGAACTTTTTTTTTTTTATTCGGTTACAATAAAAGCTCAAACATATTCATGTTTCCAAACTCCATTAATGATTCAAAGTGACAAATTCAAGTTTGCAGCGTCGAGACAATCTACAAATCACCATTATCGGTAGCATATCAAATTTATACCTAAATGTAACAAATGAGTTTCCAGAGAACATTGATGTATATAAACTTCACTAAAGTTCCTGCAGAATTCTTCCTCAACATTTGTTATCAGTTATCACTTCAATTCTGCATCTCTTATTTTACTGACACCAGTTGAAGTTACAATTCAATTGAGATCCACAATCCTTATCCATAATGAGTATATGGCTCGAAGCTCACATAGCAAAAAAAATCTAGATTTTTCAGACTCAAGATCTGCAACTCGTCAACTAATGGCTAACTCAATACAGACAAAGTGTAAAATTCTCAAACATTTCTTATCACATAATTTATTAGTTTAGTAATTTAATATTCAGTAAAGTTGATACTATGTAATCAGGAGGTTACGAGTTCGAACCGTGGAAACAACTTCTTGCAGAAATGCTGGTTAAGACTGCTTACAATATATCCTTATGGTCCGGCCCTTCCCCGGACTCCGCGCATAGCGGGAGCTTAGTGCACCGGGCTGCCTCTTTTTAGTACTTCAATATTCAAGTTAAATAACTGTATATGTTTCCTCAAATTTGAACTCCAATATTTTCTGTTTTTCCTTATTCATTATTGAATAATACATTAAGGACAAAATATTAAGCAACTTGCTGTTTCTAAGAGTAGTTAGAACATCTCAATTATGCTTCCACACCGAGAAATTCAACTTAAGAACTACTACCAAGAAGTTACTTCAGTTATTCTAATTATAGAATGTAAAAAGCTTGCAACCTCAATTCAAGATATGAAATAAAAAATGCAAGAAACAAATTAACAACAGAAGCAGTCATTAAGAAAAAATCAAGCATCCAAGCTAAAAGAAAATACAGACACAGAATGAACCTCATTCAACTCATCTTAGCATGTAGCTGACCATGTTTTGGGTGAAAACTTTCACTCACAATTTTTCCATCCTTAACAATTACACCTGCAACCATAGGATTAGGACTGGTATTAATAATTGCTTTGATTAATATTCTTTGGTAATCACCACCGAACAAAGTTGATGGTATTTAGCATTTCCTGAGAAGTATGCATAGATAAATAGCGTCATTAAGTACTTTACTGGTTACTGGTTCGGCAACATTTTCTTAAACCAACAGAACTGATTTATGCAACCTGTTTTCAAGAGATTGATGGGCATAAATAAACTTGTGCCGGGACTAACAGCACATTAACCTAATTCTATGGATACCATTTTTTTTTTTTAAATTACTGTAAGACAGGTGAATGATATGTCTTCCTAATTTCATATAGTTTGTATCATTAGAAGTGGAGATTTACTCCATTTAAAAATGCATCTTTGAACTCTTTAGGTAGATAGCAGACACTTGATTTAACTCTCTTTTGTCTAATGCAGCATGGAGTAACGCTAAATCTATCTCCTAGAGAAAAAACAGTCTATAAGAAAAATAGACAAATGGGAATACTTTTGAGGATGGAAAGACTTGAACTTTTTCTCCTGAAGAGAGTAATCTGTAAATATATATCACAAGATTGCTAAGCCAATTTCAAACACCACAAGTTGTAAAATTTGCTGTTTGAAAGAATATGAAAGAACAAAGTAGAAGCGCAGAATGATTCCAATCTAAAACATGTCAGGATACTTTCTCACTGATGCAAGTAAGATTCTGCCTGCCTCCTCTCTATTAAAAGAAAATAAAAAATTTGAAAACATCAGCAAAATTACACATTTACTCATTCCCATGCGTTTTTAGGAAGGGAGGCACTAGGAAGTCATCAACTCAAGTAAATAAGGATGTCCTTGAAACAAAAAGAAAAAACATCACAAGAATCATCACTTCATATGCTAGCAAGCAATCCCAAATCAATCAACTAAATATCAGCTATTCCATCCTATTCAGGTTAGTTCCAATTCCATATTAAACATTGCCTTCAAAGGCAAATTAGAGATTTTCTAAATGCCACACTTATCTCAACTAGTTGGTATCATCTTTTCGTTATAAGCTTATTCGTGATTTGGAATAAAAACTCCTATACATGAGTCAGTATATTAATGTGACTTGAAACTTGCTTTCATTCAGGTTGAGTACTCTCAATGGGTGGTTGCAAGTTAATTAAGTGTCCTTGAATTATATGACAGAGCTTCCTTCGGCCAGACCACACATTTGTGTATTTTTTGCAATAGTCATCCCTTTGTTACAACGATATTCAAGAGAACGACTTACATACTTTTAGGCTGGCAAACTTCTATAAATGAAATGCACATGACACATTAAACGAATTACACATCAGAATAGGAGAGAAAATGAAAGGCTATGTAAGACATACCACATATTCACATGATACGCGATTTTAAACTCTATGATGGCCTAGCCCAAACGGAAAAGTGAAAAGATATGTGAAAAAGGTGGGAACCTGTTATCCATCAACCTTGGCTGCCATTTCTCACCTATCAATTATGATGAAGAAAAGATATGTGAATAAATTACTTATCCAAAAAAAATTCAGGAAGGAAATGCTTCATTCTTTAACAGGCTTTATGGAGCTTGAATTTGGATTAATCGAGATTTCGATATGGGTACCAAAAACTAACAATATATTAATATCAACTTGTATACGGTAAAAATCGGATTTATGCTAGACCGGTGAGACCGGGAATCGAGGGAAGAAAGAAACAAGCACGAGCATGAAGACTTTCTTTCGGACAGGTGGTATCGCACTAGAAGTAGTTGACCAGAAGAAAGCGAAGGAAATTATTTGGTCCGGTTTCTCCATAGCCGAGTTGATCGTGGCCGTTAGTCCGGTTGATCGTGGCCGTTAGTCCGAGTGATCGTGGCCGTAAGTCCGGGTGTTCAGTTACACAATTTCCACGCGTCAAGACAGTTCTGCCACATTGTACTGCCAATCGTACGGGTGTCAGACCGTACGACCCAACCCTATCCTTTTAGGGTTTTCTTTATTCAAAAGGACTTTATGTTGTATAGGAGGCCCATAAGGCAAAACTATAAATAGGAGGTATTTCCCTACTTTCTAGGGTTAGCCTTTTCAGATCTAGAACATTGTAATAACAAAATATACAAAATCTCTCTCTCTCTGATAATGGTCCAGATTTGTGTGTTATTTAGCTTTATTTGCTCATCCAATACTTACATATTATTTATTACATATATTTGATATAAATCATCAATTTCGATCCACTTGCTCACGGCAATCACACATATAGACACATATTTATTGCATCGAATCCATATATATTTCCTACCAACCAAATAGATTAAAGTTCAACCACATATCCTATACCTCACTTATAAATTCAATTGATTACCTAAATTCGGGGTAAACAGTTTGGCGCCCACCGTGGGGCTAGGATAATAGTGGTCTTTGATCTTGGTTTCTATCTCCTACCCGTTAGGATCGAAAAAACCTTATGTTCGTCTATGTGAAAACGAACAAAATGGTAAACAGTGGAAAATCTAGTCACGTCAACAACAAAGAGATTGTGGCCGAAAATGAAGACAGTGGGCCACGGGGATTACCAGCAAATCCCGTCGACCCAAACCCCGTTAATTCGAGGGAGGGCCTCAACCGGCAAAACACCGTGAATCAGGAGAATGCCGCCCCGCCGGCCACCGATCCTTTAAATACTCACAATTCAATTACTTTGTCCCGGACACAAGGCCGGAAAGTACCGAATACCCCGGATGATAATATTGACTTACGTTTAATTTTTGAAATGTTGCAGGAACAGAGGGCAGCTATTGCCGAACAAGGAGTCGCAATAGCCCAGTTGCAAAGCAAAAAATGATAAAACGACCTCGGAGAGGACGAAAGGTGTTGCCGAACCCAGAAGGGACGAGACACGGATGGTCGAGAGTAATGGGTCCGGAGCTGGTTCATCCACCGAAGTTCTGAAAATGCTTGAAACATTGGCGAAGCGGGTAGACTCGACTAAGAAGAGGGTGGAAACATATAACTCTCGGGTGGACCAGATCCCGGGGGCTCCGCCTATTCTGAAAGGACCGGATTCGAAGTGGTACATTCAGAGGCCTTTTCCTCCTTTTCGGCTCCAAAATTGATCCCGAAGAGGTTCAAAATGCCGGATATTCAAAAATATGACAGCACAACGAACCCTCAGGAACACGTGACTCCATACACTTGTGCCATAAAAGGCTATAATGTTGAAGAGGATGAAATTGAATCCGAGTTGTTGAAAAAGTTTAGGGAAACTCTGTCGAAGGGAGCATTGATTTGGTACGATCATCTGCCCGAGCATTCAATCACTTCTTTCGAAATAATCGCTGATGCGTTCATAAAAGCTCATGCCGGTGCCAAAAAGGTGCAGGCCCGTAAGGCGGATATTTTTCGTATAGCCCAAAGGGATGACGAGTTATTGCGTGAATTTGTCAACCGATTCCAAAGGGAACGAATGGAGCTCCCTCCGGTTCCGGAGGAATGGGCTACACAAGCTTTCACCAAAGGGCTCAATCCTCGGAGCTCAACGGCCTCGTTCAAACTAAAGGAAAACTTGCTGGAATACGAGGCTGTGACCTGGGCGGATGTCCATAACAGATACGAATCAAAGATTCGGGTAGAGGATGACCAACTCGAGAACCCCCCGAGGCCCGTGAATATCAACAAAAGTTCAGAGAGATCGCGAAAAAATTATGAGCCGGAGTCCAGACCATCGAGGGAAAGGTATCGACCATACTCTCATTCGGAAAGGCCAAGCTTCAGGTTGGAGAAATCTAGGGTTGGCCCGAGTCAATTCTCCGATCGGGGTGATAAACGGGCCGAGCGCCCGTCGAACAGTCGAGGTCTCTCATTTAGGAGCGATGTCGGAAGCTCGGCCAACAACAAAGACTTGCCGAGGATATCGGAGTACAATTTCAACGTCAACACTTCGGACCTCGTCTCGGCTATTGGCCGTATCGCAAAAGCAAGATGGCCGAGACCACTAAGGTCAGACCCGGGCCAATGGGACCTGAACGTGATGTGTGAATATCATGGAACCCATGGACACAGAATTGAGGACTCTCGCCAGCTAAGAGAGGAGGTGGCTCGGTTACTGAAGAATGGCCATCTCCGAGAATTTCTAAGTGAACGAGCTAAAGGTCACTACAAGGAAAGGGAATATCATAAACAGGCCGAACCAGTAGAACCTCAACATATAATCAACATGATAATCGGGGGTACCGATACCCCTCGAGGGCCGGTGATGAAACAGACGAAGGTTTCTATTATGCGTGAGAAGCGCAGTCGGGATTACTTACTCGAGTGTTCCATCTCTTTCAACAACGAGGATGCAGAAGGCATCATTCAACCGCACAATGATGCGTTGGTAATCTCTATACTTATTTTTAAATCACAAGTTAAACGTATTTTGATTGACCCAGTTAGCTCGGCCAACATCATCTGGTGGAGAGTGGTCGAGCAGCTAAGGTTACTCGATCAGATCGTACCGGTAGCCCGGTGCTCAACGGGTTCAACATGGCAAGCTAAACCACGAAGGGAGAGATCTCTTTGCCGGTCAACATTGATGGCACTATCCAGCAAATGGTGTTCTATGTAATCGAAGGAGATATGAAGTATAATGCATTGCTGGGTAGACCTTGGATACATAGCATGAGGGCCGTGCCGTCGACATTACATCAAGCTGCTGAAATTCCCGACCCCGGAGGGGATAAAAACCATCCGAGGTGAACAACCCGCTGCAAGGGAGATGTTCGCGGTCGAGAAAGCGTCACCTCTTCCCAAAAAATCGGATAAAAAAGAAGATGATTCAACCGGGGGCAAAGACACCAAATAGCAACTAAAGTACACGGGTTCGACAACGGAGCAGAAGGGGTTTGATCCGGGGTATGAAGAGAATGATTTCGGTGTACCCAGATCATTCGTCTTGCCGGATGACTCGGATGCAACCAAGTCAACAGTAGAGGAATTGGAGGAAATCATCTTGTTCGAATATCTACCGGACAGAAAGGTATACTTGGGCACGGGGTTAACCTCGGAGCTCAGGAACAAGTTAATTAAATTTCTTCGAGCTAATGCTGATTGCTTCGCATGGTCCTAAATAGATATGACAGGTGTGCCGCCGGAAGTAACAACTCACAAGCTCAGCCTAGACGGGAGGTTCCCCCCGGTGAAGTAGAAGAGAAGGCCCATGGCAGAGGCAAAACACGCCTTCGTAAAGGATGAGGTAATGAAGCTTTTGAAAATAGGCTCTATCCGGGAGGTAAAGTACCCGGACTGGCTAGCTAACGTAGTAGTGGTGCCGAAAAAAGGTAATAAATTTCGAATGTGTGTTGATTATAAGGATTTAAACGAAGCATGCCCGAAGGATTCATTTCCGTTGTCTCATATCGATAGAATGATCGATGCGACGGCCGGGCATGAGATGTTAAGTTTTCTCGATGCTTACTCCGGGTATAACCAAATCCGAATGCACCCGGAGGATCAAGAGAAAACATCCTTTATTACCCGGTATGGGACTTACTGTTACAATGTCATGCCTTTTGGATTAAAAAATGCCGGTGCAGCTTACCAACGCCTAGTTAATGGAATGTTCGAAGAACAAATAGGGAAAACAATAGAAGTTTATATTGACGACATGGTGGTCAAGTCCCTGGAAACAGAGGACCATTTAAAGCACTTGCAGGAAACCTTCGATGTACTCCGCAAGTACAACATGAAGCTTAACCCGAAAAAATGTGCCTTCGAGTATTTGGTCGCTACACACGGACGGGGCCTCGAACCTCAAAGGTTCCAGGCTAGGAATCAGCCTTAGAACCCCCGCCAGGGATGCCGTTCGACAATCCATTATAGCTGTTAAATTGACTAACAGTGAAGCCGAGTATGAGGCTATAATTGCAGGTTTGGAATTAGCTCGGAGTATGGCGGCCGAAATAGTTGAAGCAAAGTGCGACTCTCTCTTGGTCGTTAACTAGGTGAATGGCGTCTTCGAGGTCAAGGACGAACGGATGCAAAGGTATCTGGAAAAAATCCAAGTGATACTACACCGGTTTAAAGAATGGACCATGCAGCATGTACCCAGGGAGCAGAACAGCGAAGCCGATGCATTGGCCAATTTGGGATCTTCAGTCGAAGGGGAAGAAATCAACCCCGGGACTATGGTGCACTTGATGAATTCAGCGGTAGAAAATGGACATGCTGAAATAAACACAATGGGTTTAACTTGAGATTGGTGCAACAAATACATTGACTACTTGCGAGATGGAAAGCTCCCGAGTGACCCAAAAGAATCACGATCACTAAGGACAAAAGCTGCGCGTTTCTGCTTGGTAGACGGCCAATTGTACCGACAGTCTTTCTTTGGACCCCTGGCCAAGTGTTTGGTTCCCGGAGAAACAGAGTATATGATGAGAAAAGTACACGAGGGGACCTGCGGCAATCACTCCGGTGCTGAAGCCTTGGTTCGAAACATTATCAGAGCCGGTTACTACTGGAACCGGATGGAGGAAGATTCGAAGAATTTTGTCCGGAAATGTGACGGGTGTCAAAGACATGCCCCGATGATTCATAAGCTCGGGGAGTTACTGCATTTGGTGATGTCACCTTGGCCCTTCATAAAGTGGGGAATGGACATTGTTGGTCCATTGCCATGGGCACCAGGTAAGGCCCGTTTTATTTTGTTTATGATTGACTATTTCTCCAAATGGGTTGAAGCGCAGGCCTTCGAAAAAATTAGAGAGAAGGAAGTTATTGAGTTCATATGGGACCATATTATTTGTCCTTTCAGCATCCCGACCGAGATAACTTGTGATAATGGCCCTCAGTTCGTTGGCGGCAAAGTCAATGATTTCCTAGAAGGGTTGAAGATCAAGAAAATCGTATCAACTCCGTATCACCCGAGTGCGAACGGACAGGCGGAATCCACGAATAAAACAATAATTCAAAATCTGAGGAAAAGACTTGAAACATCAAAGCATCACTGGAGGGAAGTATTACCGGAGGTATTATGGGCTTACAGAACCACATCGAAATCAAGCATGGGAGAAACACCTTTCTCGTTGGTCTACGGGTCTGAAGCCCTCATTCCCGTAGAAGTTGGTGAACCGAGTCTCCGGTTCAGGTATGCCACCGAAGAGTCAAACGAGGAAGCCATGGCCGTAAAACTCGATCTCACGGATGAACTTCGCGAAAACGCGTTGATCGGTATCGCAGCCCAGAAGCAGAGAATGGAAAGGTACTACAACCGCAGGGCCAATTTTTGACATTTCCAAGTTGGGGACTTGGTGCTTCGGAAAGTTACCTTGAACACCAAGAATCCCAACGATGGAAAACTGGGTCCGAACTGGGAAGGGTCGTACAAGATTACCTAGGTAACGGGCAAAAGATCGTATCAGCTGGAATCCATGGACGGTTAACTGTTGCGCAATAACTGGAATGTGGCTCATTTGAAGAGATACTACTGCTAAGGTATGGACCTTTCTTTTTTGCAGGAAGTCAAGCACCAGATAAAGTTAGGAGCTAGGTCTGAAAACACGTGTTGCACTCTTTTCCTTAGTACGGTTTTGTCCCAAAATGGGTTTTCCGGGAAGGTTTTTAATGAGGCAACAAGTACTACGTGTTACTTGATAAAGATGAGGACGAGCGCCCGGAAACTCGGGGCCATACCCTACGAGTGGGGACTTGATAGTGCTTGCCCGATCTTGCAGCTCGGATAAGCACTAGGGACTACTATACCCACATCGAGGTTTACCCCGGTTAATAAAAAACGGAGGAGCTCAACAAACTAAAACCAGACCTTCTGTATTAGGTTTCGATGTAAGGACTAAACGATCAGAATGAATCCTGTCCACTTAGTATTTGCTACGGCAAAATCAAAACCGAACCTTCTGTATTAGGTTTCGATGTAAGGACTAAACGATCAGAATGAATCCTGTCCACTTAGTATTTGCTACGGCAAAACCAAAACCGGACCTTCTATATTAGGTTTCGATGTAAGGACCAAATGATCAGAATGAATCGTGTCCATTTAGTATTTGCTGCAGCAAAAACAGAAAGAAACGGAAAAAATTCTCATTATTATGTACGTACAAATACTTGCAATACAAAGATTATCGAAAGTTCGGATTATTGCATTTCGGATATGTCTTCTTGTTAAAACGCCCTACCCCGGTGATTACCGCCGTATTTCGGCACCGCTTTGTTCATATACCCTACTCCGAGCACTACAGTCGAAATTCAACAAAGGCAACAAGGTCACAATAATACGAGCCAAAATCTTTAACACCCTCGAATGGGGACTGCTACATCAAAATTTGCTAAGGCTGGGATTCAGGTGTCCGAACCTAATCTATGATAAGTGAATAGCCAAAAAAAAAATATCGACCCTAAAAATGCCTAACGTGATTCGGACACGTTTGAATTCACAAAGCATAGACAAGTCCCACGAGCAAACCACTCGATCAAATTCCCGGACAAAAATGTACCGGACGAAGAGAAAAGCCAATACTCAGGCACAGTCTGAAATAATGACTCCGAGTCTCTGCTTGTCCTTAAAATGGACCGACAATTCGGGCAAAAGTCATAACAGGCATTCAAACAAAAGAATAAAAAGTCACGAAAAATGCACATTCCATATATGTAAGGTTTTTTACACCCGAAACCCCTACGAAGTAGAAAAACAAAGATCAAGCCAAAAAGGCAAAAGACAAAATAAAGGCTAAATACAGGTCCTGGTCTATCCGGTGTGGCTGGATCCGGAATGTTCGGATACTGTCCGCTCGGAATCTTTGGAGTCAGTATCGAGGGCTCTCTTATCTTCTTCCTCGACCCATTTAGCTTCGAGTATCAAGGTCGGGAGATCTGCAAAGCCATGCTCAGCTTGCTCAAAGGTGGCCCTCCGAGACTTCCACCATTCATACTCCACCGCACTCGTGGTATGAAGCTCGGCAGCCTCCACACTCCTAAGGGCTTTTGCCAAATGGGCCTCAGCCTGGGCCAGCTTGGCCACTAGTTCATCCCTCTCTTCATCAAAGACTCTTTGGATTTGAGTGGCCGACTCGAGCTCGACTTTGAGAAGGTCATTAGCCTCGGCCGTCTCCTCGAGTTCAGTTTTTAGCTCGTCACATATTCGGGCCCTGTCCTTGGCTTTTTGCTCGAATACCCTCATCCTCTCCTTATACTTAGTACTCTCAGATTCAAGCGGCTGAAGCCTCTCGGCCATGTTCACGGCATCAGACTTGACCGAGTCAAGCTCCCCCTGGAGTTGAGAGATAGTGGTTTCGAGCTCACCAAGCCTCGAAGAAAAACGAGCGTTGTCTTGGCTAAGGCCGACCTTGTCCACTTCTAGAAGCCAGTTTTTCTCGACCATCTTGGCCAAATCATTCTTTAATCGAAGGTTTTCGACCTTTGCCGCGTCGAGCTCGGGTTGAAGGTTGGAAAGGGCAACAACTCGGTCAATTCATCCTCCTTCACCCGCAAAAAAGTGCTGGAACTTCTCCGTTTCTCGACCCTGGGCACCCAGCTGGCCCTTAAGATCGTCAACTTCTGTCTGAGCACGGACGAAGGCTTCATTAACAAGCACTACACTCTGTAAAAGAAACAAGAAGTTAAAACTCGGATAAACGAGAAGCTAAAATTCCCATTGAATTATGCAAGAATAGGCTGATAAGCTTACTCGATTGCCCGCGTGCATGCCCTCGTTAATGAGACTCTGCCAGGGGACTCTGTTCATCGTCTGTTTGTCCGAGTCCGAGACGAGGGGCCTCAGGTAGCTTGCTACTCCTACCGGACGAGACAAAAAGCTGCAGTCCTCGGGGACGGTAATCACGGCCGATCTTGTCCTCCTAGGTTCCACACTTGGGGCCGGGAAGATGCGCACCAGGCTATCCCTTGCACCAGCTCGGTGGACAGGCTAGCTGCCCTCGTGACTCGAGGGATAGGGAGATGTCCAAAACCGGCAGCTTCCCGGTAGCAGGAGGAGTATCCGAGAACATGTCATCAAAATTATCCGACCTTGAAGGTGGAGTTGGAGAACTCGGAGCAGCCTCGGTAGAGGCAGGGATCTCGGAAGTTGCAGCAGTCTCGCAGTCGGGCAGTGGACCAACATCCATTGGAGCCTCGGTCTCGGGGACCGGCTCAACCCTCTGATCGGCTTCGCTAGTTGGTGCATGCCCGGATCTTCTGGTCCTTTGCAGGGGGTCTCCTCGGATGAAGCATCACCTGAAATATCAACAAATTCAATGGACCTTAAAGAAGTCGGGTAATGAACTTCTTCCCCACCTGTGTGCAATGCCGGAGCTGACGGTCCTTCCCCGGCTGAAGGAAGCGATGAAATAGTGGTATCCTCCTCCGGAATAGAAGTAACAGAAGGGGTCACACTGATCCTCCGGATGAGGAAATCAGGCTCTGTTTCGTCTCTTAGAGTCCGAACGACGTTCCTTGCCCTCTTTTTCGGTTTCTGCCCTTTGTCGTTTCTCCTTCTCTTGTTGGCAGCAGCAATGATACGGGATGCACCCGCTGAATCAAATTCGGGTGCCGGAGCAGCGGGTTCGGCCGCTGGCTCCGGTCTTGGGTCCACTAAGCCCTTGGGTAAACCTGAATACCGAAGATGTTATAAAAAGAAAAGGTAGAAAAAGCAATAAATTCCGACCCAAACATAGTATTACCGTGGTTTTGAGCGACCCATCGGCTACGCGACAAGAGTCCCCATGTTTGTGCTTCATGGTTGTGTTGGCTAAGGAGAGCACTAACCCATTCGTTCATGTTCCGGACTGCCGGAGGTATACATGCCACGACTGGTATGAAGAAGGGGGTAAAATAGTGATAATATGAAAGAGTTTGACAAAACATTCGAAGGTAACTATTAAAAGAACTGAGACACTTACGATTATCATTCCACTTCTCCGGAAAGGGCATATAGTTGGCCGGAATAATGTTCGCGGTCCTCACCCGGACGTAGTGCTCTAGCCAACCTCGGTCTCTATCTTCATCCATCTTTGAAAAGATTGGGTTCCGGCTTCGCTTGGCAAGATTTATTACACCCCCTCGGAACAACCTCGGGGAATATAATCGGATGAAGTGAGCTATCGTAAACTCCTTCTGCAAGTCGTTGGCCAACAACCGGAGGCAGGCCACAATCCTCCAGACTATCGGACCAATCTGGGCCAGGGTTACATTATATGTCCGGCACATATCTAAAATAACTGGGTCGATTGGGGGGTCGATCTTGAGTGTAATAGGATAGGTGTAAACGTATAGGAAGCCCTCCCGGTGATCGGTGATTGATTCATCAGGTCCCGGGGAAAACACTTGTACCGAACGGTTATCCCATCCGCAATCAGCCCGGACTTGATCAAGTCTGTCCTGGGTAATGGACGACGGGTACCGTCTTACATCAAACCCTCTATCAGCAACCGGAGAAGGCTTCTCAACTTCAAAATCCTTGTTATAGTTGGGTTTGGACGGTACAATGTCCAAAGCAGTGGGCTCAAAGGCGATTTTTCCCTTGGGTTGTGAAGTTGGCTCGGTTCCTTAAGAAGAAACCGAGGGAACATCATGGGAGGTGGTTTCGGTGTTTGCAGACATGTGGAAGTTGTGGAAAAGGAGATTGGCGAATTCGAAAATGGAGAAGTTAAAAAATAAGAGTGAAGGAGTAGTTGAAAAAAAATTCAAAATGGCAAAGTGAGAGGAAACAAAGCGGCACCAGATAGGAAAACAGCAAATGAAGAAGTTGGCAGAGTTGGTTTTCCTACACGCAATATAAGTAATGAATCAAGGGGAGAAAACGGTTGAAATCGGCAAAGAGATATGAGATGAAGATTGATCAGAAGTGGAGAAGTAGAAGTGGAGAAGAAGAAAGTGAAGTAAAAATGGAGAAATGAAAGGGTGAAAGGCCTTATATAGGCATGAGAACCGAGACAGTTACAGATCCCAGCCAATCGGGGGATGCCACGTGTCCCACAATTAATGAGACGTGATTTGAAACGACGTGCGTTACAGCGGTTGCCAGAGTTGGCCGTTCGGGATGAGACACGTGGCTGATGACAGAGGGACGTGACGCAACTGTTCCCGCCAAAATGAAAAGATAAGAACGAGCTTATGGAACCACCGATTTTCGTGACTCATCCACTTTGTGTTACTCCGGTAAAACTACGGTCCGGAAAGTGTGGGGACTATGTGTATACGGTAAAAATCGGATTTATGCTAGACCGGTGAGATCGGGAATCGAGGGAAGAAAGAAACAAGCACGAGCATGTAGACTTTCTTTCGGACCGGTGGTATCGCACTAGAAGTAGTTGACCAGAAGAAAGCGAAGGAAATCGTTTGGTCCGGTTTCTCCATAGCCGAGTTGATCGTGGCCGTTGGTCCGGTTGATCGCGGCCGTTAGTCCGAGTGATCGTGGTCGTTAGTCCGAGTGTTCAGTTACACAATTGTCACGCGTTAAGACCATTCTGCCACATTGTACTGCCAATCGTACGAGTGTCAGACCGTACAACCCAACCTTATCCTTTTAGGGTTTTCTTTATTCAAAAGGGCTTTATGTTGTATAGGAGGCCCATAAGGCAAAACTATAAATAGGAGGTATTTCCCTACTTTCTAGGGTTAGCTTTTTCAGATCTAGAACATTGTAATAGCAAAATATACAAAATCTCTCTCTCTCTCTCTCTGATATTGGTCCGGATTTGTGTGTTCTTTAGCTTTATTTGCTCATCCAATACTTACATATTATTTATTACATATATTTGATATAAATCATCAATTTCGATCCATTTGCTCACGGAAATCACACATATAGACACATATTTATCGCAGCGAATCCATATATATTTTCTACCAACCAAATAGATTAAAGTTCAACCACATATCCTATACCTCACTTACAAATTCAATTGATTACCTAAATTTGGGGTAAACACAACTATACAACTATATGACGATCAATATTTCAAAAAATATATATACAATAAAAGTATATAACTGCTTGGCAGCAGAATCTTCTTAGATGTGAATAAAAAATATATGCATTAGGACGTATAGTCAAATTGAAATTTATAGGCTACCACTATTTTCTATGTCCTTTGACTAGAAGTAGGAAATACCAATTGGCAAGACCTGAATATGTTTTTGGAGAAAAATACTTAGTGGTACTATATAAAAATTAGAGCACTCTACAACTGGCCCCATGGTCCACCGACTCCACGCTAAATAGCTTGCTCATAATCTGATGGCTTTGTAATGGAGTACAACATAGTCTAAATCAACCTATATGATGCTTTTGTAGCTTTCCTAGTTCCAAATGATATTTTTTTATTAATTCAACCATTCAATATTTAAAATTCACTTATCTAGCATTAGAATTTGAATCTAGAGACCTCATGTTATCAATAGGAATTTAATAAAGAAATCTAAAAAAAAATCGAACCTACAGTCTAAACTCTAAAGCGATTTTTAGAAAACATTTCTCATGTCAATGGAATTAAAAAGTTTATATGTATACGAAAAAAATATTTTTTACCCTATTTGTGTACGGAGTAGTATTTTTTAGAAAAATGGGGTCCAATTGAAACCCCTTAATCCTGTCACTTGTTAATGATGAAACTTATTTTTTAAACATCCCATCATAATCCTTTGTAATTTAGTTCACAAAATTGTACTACTCCCCCACACCAAAAAGAGTGTTCACTTAGTCATTTGCACACCCTTAACAAAAATACTAATTTCTAGGCAAAAATAAGTAATTTGACTAAAATGCCCCTAATTAAATACGTATTGGAATTTGGTCACCTAACACTTAATAAGAGCAAATATGAAAAAGTAATGTTAATTCTTTCTGGATATGGTAAGTGGACACTCTTTTTGACTCAAGAAATAAAATTTAAGTGGACACTCTTTTTGATTCGGAGGGAGTACTATCTAATTAATTTGACTAAAATGCCCCTAATTAAATAGGTATTGGAATTTGGTCACCTAACACTTAATAAGAGTAAATATGGAAAAGTAAGGTTAATTCTTTCTTGATATGATAAGTAGACACTCTTTTTCACTCAAAAAATAAAGTTTAAGTGGACACTCTTTTTTATTCGGAGGAGTACTGCCTAATTAAATGGAATATGTTGTTTGTAGGTTAATTAGAGTATCTCATACCAAGTCAACATCCGCGTTATAATGACCAGTGCGGAGACTAGCCTGGCAAACACTTAATATAAAGGGATAACTACGTGACATAACAAACATACAGTGGGTATTGACATTTAGTAGCTATAGTTTAACTTAATTACTTCTCATAGCAAACATTTATGTATTAATGACATTTAGTAACTATATATATATATACATACAAAATAGAATACCCATCAAATTATTCACTTCCAACCCAACCCTCCCATCTCTCTCCCCCCTCTTCTCCCCACTGCTCCGCCGCCGGCCACCGCCGACCGCCGGAGCTCCGGCGAAATGCCGTGCCCCTTCACCTCCGTCACTGCTAGCCCTTTCCCCTTTCCCCTTTCTTTCTCCGGCGGAATTTTTTCCGATGCCAAAGACGGAGAAAAAAAAAAACATCACTACCAACCTCGCCGGAGACGCCATCTCCGGCGAACCACAAAAAAAAAAAAATTGAAATCAAATCTACATTTGAAGTCTTGACCCACCGTCGTAACCTCAGTTCTCTATTTTTTGTGTTTTTCATTTGCAAAGAAGAAGCTCAGTTCTCTAGTTTTTTATTTTCATTTGCAAAGGAGAAAGTTGGGTGTGTGGATTTTTCAAATTTATGCTACGGAAATACTTCGCTGCAATGTTAGATCTGCACTTCTATTCATCCAGATCTGTATTCGCCGAATTTTTTCCGGTCAGATCTGGATTCGCCGGAATTTTTGCCGGTCAGATCTGGAAAAAGTCCAGATTTTCGCTTTATTTTGTTGTATATTTACCGTGTATACAATGTTTTTCGCTTGTATTTGTTGTATACATACCGGAAAATATGGCATCTTTGTTAATTTTTTGGTGTATGAAGGTTTTATACTGTATTTTTCGCCTGTATCTGTTGTATACATACCGGAAAATATGATGTATTTGTGTAATTATTGATGTATATGTATTCAATTTTTACTCGTTGTATTCATGAATACAACAAGCCAATTTATGAATACAGATAGTTATTTCATGAATACAGTGGAAAAAAATTGTTGTATTCATGAATACAGCTAAAAAAAAATTGAATACAGATGTGGGAGCTAGGCTGATTTGCTACAGAACGTAAATATTAAAACATTAGTTATGCAGTTTGATTAAACCCCAAATGTTTGCTATTTATGTAAAATGCCCTAATATAAATGCACTGGTTGACTCTTACAAAAAAGATTTATTATTAATCTGTGTGCGAGAAATTCAAAATACATTGGCACTTTATTAGTCTAGTTGACTCCTAGAATAAGATTTACTAGTGCACTGCCGAAACTAGCAACTCAAAGTTGGTAGTGTTCCATATTTGACGAAATTTGTCACGAAAATTATTCTGTCACTAATTTGTAACGGAGCAATCCGTCAAAAATCGGTTACAAATTTGTGACGGAATCTAAGCCAAATACAACGCTCTATATTGTGACGACCAGTTTTGTCACAATATTTGTGACGCACTCAAATTCCGTCACAAATAATTAAACACCTTAATTCTTTAAAATAAGTGATCCTTGCAACAAAAATTGTGTTTTTTGCCGAAGATGCGTTTCCAAGAGGTTTGATCGAGTTTTATGTGGTTTGGAATGAAAAATCGTGAAATTCCAAAACTGCCCAAATTCACCCAGAAATCCTTTATCGCGATGGCGGGCAGGTCCCATGCGAACACGTGAAGTTTGACACGTGTGACTTCGCGATTGCACGAGTCCACATCGTGATCACGAAGGGTATTTCACTGGGCAGAAATTCCAATTCTTTGTTCCAACTCTTTTTGCCTCGTTTTCACTTGGTTTGGTCCGAATTCTCTTCATGATTTGATGCACCTGAAATGCTGGCAATACACACCAAGAATAGCCTCATATCATAGATAAAGGACACAAAAACCAAAGCAAAGAGATTATAATAATTGGTAAATTTGCCACTTATCAATCATGGAATTTGAATTTTATCACCAAAGAAAGTACACTTATTTACGTGGAGAACTAATGCTAGATTACTAGTAAAGAAACAGGCTCGTTACTTACCACCTCTCGATATTTCTCAATTATTTTAAAATATAAAAATAGAAAAGAAGTCGACATTCGCGTTGACCGGTGCAGAGACTCGCCAGTGATATACGAATATAAATGGGGCACTGGTTGACTCTTACAAAACAAAACTTATTGGTAATCTGGTGCACTATCGAAACTAGCAACTCAAATTGATAGTCTTCCAAAACAATTAACAAAAGGTGTTACTTCCCAACTCGTTTTAATTTGTACCGCCTACTTTGATCGGCCACACATATATAATTTAAGAATCAAAGAATAATCCTGAAATTGCAGTCTTAATATTTATGTCAAAATGTTTGTGATTATAAAATTATTAAAATTAATTATTTTAAATATGTCATAACATTTATATTCTCATGATCTCTCAATTATAAAAAGGATAGAAGAAAGTCAGGCATCCGCGTTGACTAGTCTTGAGATTTGCCTGTGACCAACACAAATATAAATGCTGTTGTTGACTCCTACAAAAAATATTTTATTACTAGTAGTCTGTGTGCGATAATTCAAAATAACCGGCAGTGGGCCTCCAATTCATTCCACTTTCTCACTAGTACTAGTAATAAAACAGCAACTCAATATTGTTAGTCTTATAATACTTGACAAAAAGTATTTTTAATTGGTAGCTTCGAAGCTTCTTTTACCTGCCTATAAATAGAATCATAAAGCATGAGTCTTCTCCATCAGCACAACAAAATATATTCAGTGTATTTCAGCTGCTACAAATCAACACCACAAAATGAGTGTACAAATTTTGGACGGTGCCACCATTCTTAGCTTCGTGGAAGACGAAGAAGCGTTTAGCGAATTTATCGCGGAGCGCTTCAGCAACCTCGATAAAGACCATGACGGCATGCTTTCTTATCCGGAAATGCTGAAGGAGCTGCAGGTATACGTAGTGATCGAGCCACATAGATTGAAGGGTGATCAGCTGAACACCCTTTGTCGAAAAACTAATATTGTGTATATAGAAAATAATATTGTGTAGCTAGGTCAAAATTTACTTTTTATAGATATGTATTGAATAATCTTTGTCGGATAATTATACTGCATATATAAGTCAAAATTTACTTTTTATAGATATATATTGAATCTTGAACATTTTTAACAAGATTCTTGATTTTGCCATTGGTTGCAGGGGCTAAGGGTCTTCGATACACATTTTGGTATTGACGTGAAAATGGATCCAAATGAGGTTACTCGAGTTTATAGCTCAATCTTTGTTCAGTTCGATCGCAACTCAAATGGGACGGTGAATATGGAGGAATTTAAACAGGAGACGAAAGAGATGATGGTGGCAATGGCTGATGGTTTAGGGTTCTTGCCAGTTCAAATGGTACTTGAAGAGAACAGTTTCTTGAAGAAAGCTGTTGATAGGGAATCGGCGATCATTAGTACTTCACATGTTGCTGCTTAAATTATTTAGTAATAATTGCTAAAAATCTTATATTTTGTCGTATCAATTTTCTGTACACATGGTTTATGCAATATCAATAGAAATTTGAGCTGTAACATTTTTTGAATAAATTTAACATTATGAATTACTATTAAATATGAGTTTTATTTCGTACTAACTTCAAAAGGACCAGATACTCGTGTTTGATTCTTTATTATCGCCCTGATTTAAAAAATTAGTTCAGTCCAAAACTAACACATATAATGTACACAAATGTCCTTTAATATTAAAATCTGGAATATATTATTTGTCAATTAAAACATGGGGATTTCCGTCTGGCGGAGTGGAACCAGGGTCACATCAGATTAATATACTCAGGAGCTAAATACATGTGGGTGCAATTCAAAGATCGTAAATATGGGGATGTTCATAATTACGGCCAAGCAACATGAGGTTCTTATACATATTCATGCCTAAGAGTTATCAAGATAGAAACTATACCTAAATGTTCGTTTTAACTGTTTTACAAAGAAAAGGTACGGAAGGTGGATCAAGGTAAGGATTAAAATGCACTCAAAAGAAAAGAAAAAATATTTGCTAGACATGGCTTATATGAGAGAGGCTGCACTAACACTAAACATTTACATTCTGCTTCGTTGTTCACAGTTTCATCATAGAAAGGAAGAAACAATTGAGCACATCGGTCACCAACCTATACTTCAGTCCACCACCAGTGACGAAAAGGTAAGTATCCTTCTCTTATATAGAATTTGGTTCTCCCTTCTCTTACAAGTGTAGTCACTCTTCTTGTGAAGTGCAACGTCCCCAGTTCTAACCTCCTCACTCATAGACAATGGACCATGAAAAGAAGAAGCCCAAATGATATCACTTGGCTATCACATTAAAAGAAACACAAAACAGACCTCCATTGGACCACATATGTGGAGTCCATACTTCATAAATATGTCGATTTATGTTTCAATAACTATTAATTGTCTATGAGTCTTGTGAATAATAGGAAACAAATTAAACTTGCTCTAGAAAAGCCCATTGTGAGAAGGTTGGCATATAACCGTCACAGTTGGATTAATCTGGCGAAAGATATTGATAGTATTTTTGTCATGCATAATATGAAATGGTTGGAGAGTTTAGTAGCCTTATGTGAAGAAAAGAAAAGGCAGAAGATGAGTAGAAGGGAGACACTATCGATGAAAAAATGTTGAAATTTTAAGAAATATTATTATTCAAACAGAGAAGCAAGTTCATTAGGCTCCGCGAGAGTCCTTATAAAGGAAGTGAAAAAGGAAACCAAATAAGAGCGTGACTGTTGAAGCAAGTCAAAGAGTGCCTTTTACGGGAAGAGAAAGAACACTTGGATAAAGAAAAGGAAAAGGCAATAAACTAAGAAAATTTTAAAATGTTCTCCGTGGTATGTGAAACCTGTCACATCAGTCCTTTGTGTACCAGGTTTATAAAGATATAGATTGATGTGACTCAAGATGCTCTCTGCCTCTACAGTAGGTTAAGAGAGTAAAGAGGGAGATTTTTCCTAATCAAGACTTTTAAATGCATAAATATAATGATTAAGAAAATTATAATTTTGCGACTTCAACAGATTTATGATAAAAATTTAAAGGGTTCAAACAAAATTCAAAAATTCAGATCCAAGTTTCGGAAACAACTTGTAAAAAACCAAATATCGCCAATTCCAACATGCTCTTGTCAAAACGAAAAACAACAAAATCTAAAATCCCAAAATTCAATTTGTAACCAAGAAGCGAGAAACCAATACAGAAACAAAACCAATTGCATAAGCAAAGGCGCAACGACAAATTAGAAAGAACGGAGAGCCAAAGGACTCCTACATGTCTTCCTCATCACTTGATCTTGCTGCCTCCTCCTTGTTCACACTACAAGAAAGTAGAGATACGACGACATTTATTTAGTGACATTTAAAATAAATGTCGAAAAATAAAGAATTTCTTGACATTTATGAACAAATGTCATAAAAACAATGACATTTGATGCCAAATGTCGTAAAAACAATGACATTTGGTGAAAAATGTCATAAAAACAATGACATTTAGTGTAAAACGTTGCTAAAATAATGATATTTGTTGCAAAATGTCACTGTTTTTAACGACATTTAGCGAAAATGTCGTTGAAATAACGACATTTGATACAAATGTCGAATATGTCATGACATTTGGTCCAAAATGTCGTCATTTTTCACGACATTTGGTCCAAAATGTCGTCATTTTTCACGACATTTGATGGAAATGTCGTTAAAACAGTGACATTTCATAAAAATGTCGAATATATTGTGACAATTGTTTCAAATGTCAAACTATTAGTCTCTAATTGTTTCAAATGTCATATTATTAGTCTCTAATTACCGTCATTTACATCTAATGTTGGAAACCTAGATCTTTTAAAATTAATTTGACCCTTTAAAGGGCAAAGGTCCAAAATTTGCCCTGGACTATACGATTTGAGCAAATTTACCTTCCTTTGAGAAAGTATCTCTTTTTTACCTTCATTATTATCAAAATGACTAAATTTGCCCTTATGGGCTAATGGCAACAACATATATAAAGGGAAAATTTTGACCGTTCATAAAGTTCAAGGACCAATTCAGATAATTCACAAAGTTCAAGGCAATTTTATTTAAACCTTGCACCCTAAACAATTTATTTAAATCCAATGAAAGGTAATTAAGAAGTCACTAACTATGAATAACTTTTTAAAAGGATAAATTCATGCCAAAATACATCAATTTAATTAATTAAACGTATAGACTCTTTTTTCCTTTAATCCTAACTTAATTATGATTTTGCGAATGATCCAGATTTGCCCTATATACCATCTTCATATGGTGGTGCGATGTTCTACATGAATCCAAGTTCTAAGGACATCATACCAAAGTTGTACAATTAGAACCTCGATACGATTTTATTTGTTTATCGTGTCCAAGATTATGTTCTTTTTTGCTCTTTTTCGGGCTTCTTCTCTTTCCTCTTTGACATCTATGGTAGAGATTGAAGGTATTTGGCCCTCTTGAACTTACAAATGATCTAAATTTACCCTTTATGATATTGTCGTTAGCCCGAAGGGCAAAAGTGAGTCATTTTGGTAATAACAAAAGTAAAAAGGAGACACTTTTAACGGTGGATAAATTTATTCTAAATCGTATAGTTCAGATATATATTTGAGCGTTTGCCCCTCTTTATATTTAACTCTAGGAAAAAAATTATTAGATGCATAAATATAACTATAATATAGAGTCGAACATCTCTATAACGACATCGTTTGTCTAAAAAATTCATGGCTGCTATAGTGAGATGCTATTATGCCTAGAAGCAGCCACCCTTGAAAGAGTGCGTAATAGCTCACTGATCGAGCGCATGTATGTATACTGACATTTGATGTTTAGATCCCATTTATAAACAAAAGTTATTTTTTAGTACTTTTTACATACAAACGAAAACAATAAACTTGTTAATTTTAAAATCTCAATAGATTTTCATATCTAATTAATTAAAAATTGAAAATACTAATAAATTACTAATAGATCCATAACTAATTGTACCATACCGATAAAGAATTAAAATCTAAGGAACATATGCATTTAAAATTAATTGAGAATTTAAATATTTCAAATTTGCATAAATTGCACCAAATGTTTTCTTGTTTTATTTTATATTAATAATACACTATTGTTCAAAGATTGTTTTAGTTGTAGCGAATTTCTTAATGCATTTGCAGGTGTGGGGCTTAGGATTGGATTTCTCTGTGGATCTTCTTTATGCAAAAATACACTTTTTTCTTTATTATATTATATAGCTATAATTTTTTTTTATGTGAACTTCTTGTGCAGCATTTTGAAGAAAGTGAGATCAATTATTGACAACGAATAGCTTGACTTGTGAAGAGGTGGTTTCACAAAGTTTTGTTGCAGAAATCATTCTGGAAGTTAAGGAAATTTATTCGAGTTAGGAGAGATCTTAACATAGTCAATATGTTAAATTTATCTTTTATGATTTAGTTAGATTTGTGTTTACTTGAGAGAACAATTCAGTTCTATTTGTTAATTTGTGTAAAGTACTTCCATATTTGCTACTTTGTTCTTTGGTTATGATATTAAAAAAGCAGAGAAAGATGCACAAACGAAAAAGGGCTCCAGTTTCATCAGTTAGATGAGGAGGATCTTATGGTGGAAACCGTGCTCAGATTGGGAGTGAAGGTCACACATCTGGTAGAGGTGACAGCTAGCCCAGTAGGGGCGGATTCAGGAGGTTGGCAGGAAAGGTGACTTTCTTTTCCTTTTCGACTTCTTCCTTTAGAACTTTTACGTATCTTACCTTTTTGTAAAAGTTGAAATTTGTAAACGCGCAAATTGAATATAAATATGTATCATGATATAAATTAAATAGATGATTATTATTAATATAGAATCGACATTAATTGAAATATTGGAAATTTTAATACGACATTGGCAAAATTTCTTAAAATGTCATTAATTTTTGCCATTCACATAAATGTGGATACGACATTTCATAAATGTCATAAATTTGTTTTAATAATATTGACCAAAATGTCAAATTTCAATGTGACATTTTATAAAGACCACAAGTAAATGTCGTAAAATTTTTGCTAACATTAATTTAAATGTCAAAAGTTTTATGTGACATTTTATATATGTCGTAAATAAATGTCACTTTGTTTCTTACTGACATTTATCTAAATGTTGTAAAAATTAAGTGACATTTTAAATATGTCGTAAATAAATGTCGTTTATTTCTTACCGACATTTACCTACATGTCGTTTATTTCTTACCGACATTTACCTAAATGTCGAAAAGTTCCCGACACAGCAATTTACGACATTTGATTCAAATGTAAATTAAATGTCGGTAAACGAATTTGCGACATTTAAACAACGTAATACGACATTTATAAAGTGTCGTCATATCTCCACTTTTTTGTAGTGTCATATAGAATCACGACTCCGCAATTTTCTTTAAAGGAAAACGCTAATTAATTTTCATAAGTATTCCTACCCAGAAACTCAGAAATTAAAGCCAAACTTGGAATTTAAAAACAGGTCATCGAATCTAATTGAGAATTGAGAAAGATCGCGTATGTACCGATAACTTATAATTAGGCCAAACACTCCCAAAAAGATTGACTATATAAAGATTTCTGAAGAATAAAAGGAGAATGAGATTTAGAAACACACTCGAGCATTTGAAAAGGAGCCTGGTCCACACTATTAAGCCCATGACGGCTGTTGCCATAATTACTGCATAATCAAGGAATAACAACAGTGACCCAACTTTACCGTCTTATGTGGTAAACTCACCCGTGCTATGACTTGTGATTCAACTCCGCATTAATGCCCTTCTAATAGCAACAGAGTGAATCAAAGACAGACTTGAATAAAAATCCAAAACACAAGTAAGGATAGCATTTTGAAAATGAAGCTGACAATGAGGGAAGAACGTAAATAATTAGCAGAGAGAATCAAGAAATCGAACAAACTTCAAGCAAGAGAACCATAAAATTTAAAAGATAGAAAAAGAACAATACAGAGAAAGAGCAGGGAAAGAAGTGAAAAATAGAGAGAATGAGAGACTAAAGAATAAGCACCGTAAGAAAAGCAACAATCTTGATCTCTGGTATCCATGATCAAACCCCTAGAACACTCCTCTGTTGAGAGCTCATCATTGTCTTGAGATCATCAAAATCCATTTTTTTATGATGATAGTAAAACCGTTGTACGCCCTGGTAAATCGACAAAGAAAAATAGACAAACACATAAGCACCACAAAATAAATGATAGAGAAGTAGTAAACAACATGAGATAATGAGAACACAACCAAAACATATACTGTGGGAGATTTGTAGAAAACAGATCTGATGACACTATTTGAATCTTTCTTTACAGGTCATACCCCACCAGAAGCGCACAAAATGTCAAGACCCAGATAATTAAATCAAAAAAAGTCGGGGAAGTCCAAAATTCTAGTGCTATCATATTCCCACTATCAGTGCTAAGAAAGCAAAATTAATCAGATAACATACAGAAAAAAAAAACAACACACTGTTAATATCACTGCAAACATGTATATAATCAAATCATACACGTGAATGTCTCACTTGTGGTGCTCCTTCACTCGCCTTCTTTGCAACCCCATCTTCTTTTTCTCCTCCTTCTTATTCTTTAACTAAAAGTTCCTAGGAAGCTCATGGGCGACTATGAAGGCTAAAACCTGTTGGAAATCTTACGGAAAATACTTCAACACGAACACATGTTGGGACTTTTCTTCATCACGAACACTTGTAGGAACTTCTTTTACACTTGAGGAAAATGCTTGATCACGAACAATTGTAGAGAATTCTTCGTAGCTTGAGGCAAGCCAATGACACTGTCCTTAAGGATATTTCACCCGGTATGGGTGTATCCCCCAGGATTCAACAAGCTCTTCTAGTACAAAACTAGGAGCCAGAATCTAACAAAGATTTATCTCATAAAAACCCAACAATACATAATGAGAAGAAGTATTTTTTTCACACCTCCAAGATGAACCGATAATGTATGATATATATCAACTTAGAGCTTCTAATATCTGCCATACAAATATTTAAGAATAATAAAGACCATAAAAGACCATAAAAGCAATTTGTCAAATGACCATATTTAATTTATAAACCGTTTGGCAACGGACAAATGTTTTCCATTATGAAATGCTACCATTAAGGCTAATAAAGTATAATTAAGTCTTTTGTATTAAAGCCAATAAAAACATTAGAAATAGTCCTTTTATTTTTGAGATATTAAATAAAATAAGAAGTTTTGTTGGGTTTTCACATCTGAGTACAATGCATCGAATCTGGTGTCCCGTAGACTATGAACCAGACCTAGATAAAATAAGATTAAACTTACAGAATAATTAGTGAAGTTTAGAACTTCTATGAACCAAAAATTCTTTTGTAAGTCTAGGGTCTTATTCTATCACATTATACTCGCACAGTCTTTGTCGTTATCGCGGTTTTGCGCTAAGAGGCCATGCGCGTGTCCTGGTATTCATGAGTGCTCTAGAAATCCGTCACAATTTCATAGGAGCAGCACCACTCCACACTCATATAGGTCCACCCATCAAGTGTATTATGCATAGCAATACACCACCTATAAAGGATATGGTAATGGATTAAGAGTTTATAGCTCAACCTCATGCCTTGCAGATTTGCACTATATTCGCACACCATAGGAAGGGACATAGTTTAATAGTGCACTTTTGATCAACTAATGACTTGTTATTACCCATATGAACCTAATTCATGGGATCTCTAATCACATAGGTTGGGTTACCATCGTTGTTAATCTTCTCAAATGACAAAAGTCTCATTCCCCTCGATGTTTCTTTTAGTCTTGTGAATTGGCCAAATTCACCTCAGACTTCACACAATTATAAAACCTATCACATCTCACAATAGCGCTATTAAGAAATTATTTTCTCATACGACTAATGTTGTTTGGCAACCACAATATATACATGTTGGTTTTATTCCAACCTCAATACTCACTAAGAAGTATCTTAACCTCATCACTAGCCAACTTCAAACCATAAACTCATATTTCATTATTGTCTACTTGGCTTATTTTCATATTAATTATTACACCCCACAAAGGGTAAACACATACTCACTAGTGGATTTTGAGATCCACTTAGCATCATTGTATCCTCTCTAGTACATCAAATATTAATTCACTATAACACTTATCCATCAGTTGGTTCTTTTCAAAATCATGTACCGAGAAAAGAAATAACACCATAATTTTTTTTCAAAAACATTTTGAATAACAAGACCAACTGAAATATTATCACTTTTAAAACATTCTCTCAAAATAACTCTAGTAAGATATCATGACCCCCATAATTTCAAAAATTTCAAAGTAAGGACTTTCATGACTCATAACACCATAACCCCCACATTTTCAAAGTATTTAAAATAGGAGAACAATACTTTCATAACCTCACAAGTAGTATTACTAATTCTCATAAAACATTTCATCTTATAAATAACAAGCTAATAATATAACTCACCCAAATAGCTATACTCACAATATGTCATCATCAATAAATATTTTTAAGAAAACAATATGAGAAAAATAAGTATCGATACTAAAAGCATTTTTTTAAAAATAGTAAGCACATATAAATCATAATTCCAATACTTATTGTCCACAATTTGGAAACAACCTCATCATCTTCAAATAGAGTATTCACTCCAATGATAACACCAATATTTTTCAAAAGTAGTTTTAAGAAGTTTTTATTTTATTTTATTTTTATTGTAAGAACTTGAGTAGTTCTTGAATCACCAACATAAGTAAATCATTTTTCTTCTTCTTCAACTTGAGTGTAGAACTCAAAATTAACTTTACTTGCACAAATATGATTAGTAGTATCAAAGTCATCTAACACCCAATATCTTACATTAGCCACAAAAGATTCGCTCGAGAAATGACCACAATAAATATATCATCCGCTTAACCAAAATTATTTTTAATTAGCGAGATTATCATTCTCCGAATCTTCTCTACATTGATGAACATGATGACATAGTTCGTCACACACAAAATAATAATTGTCGCACCCCATTTTAATCCGGATCAAAATTAGGAGTATGACATATTGGTGATTCCTGTTTATTTTGTTTTAAGGAGTCGCCACCTAATTAATTTAACGGTGAATTAGGACACCTAGAGGTTAACTAAGGCAAAGTTAAAACTAAACCTCAATTAGTAGTCTGCTTAACCAGTGTGATTCTAGGTAAGGGCTCTATATTATCCTAAAGGGAAGGGGTTAGGCATCCTTTAGAATCCGTTAACTTACGATTATCCGACCAAACTTAGGTTAATTAATTAAGATGGAAATTCATATAAAAGAGGACTTTGAATGCCATTTTAAATAAACTCGTAAATATTACTAAGGCTTTAAATCAAATGCTATTTAGAAATAAAACTTATAAAAGATAGTTTGCATAAAAGAGGATTTTAGATGCTATTTAAATAAAGCTTAAAATATTGCTAAGACTTCATATGAAAGTAATAATGTTGTCGTTTGAAATAATACTTGTAGAAAATATGATGTGTTGCATACAAGAAGATTTTAAAGGCTATTTAAAATAAGACTCGAACATGCTAAAACCTTGAATGAAAAATGTAATAATGTTCTTAAAAAATAGGACTTGCAAAAATATAACAACTCGTCTATAGCAAAATGTGAACTTTAGACAAAATTTTGTATTATATCAATATGGTGATGTAAAAATACCTAAATACCTAAACTTATTTTTCTTTAAAATGTGATGGATAGGGTATGAGTTTTCATTATTTTATATTAACTATACTTGGATAAAAGAAGTGTATTATTGGATAAACTTTGAAAAATTATTCATAGAATGTATTTGAACTTATATTTGCATATTAATGACGTTTTGAAATGTTTAGATAGTAAGAATAAAATATGATTCCTTTTAACTTAAAATATATAGTCGTGGCATTTTGTGAATTAATTATTCCAAATAAATATTAGACCTTATAAATAGTTTTAACATGAAAAGAAGAGAATAACTTATGGAATTAATTATTAGTCCTCCTAACTACCCATCACTAAAACTAAACCTACTAATTCATCTAAGGTTCATCTAAATTAAGAAGATAAAAATAAAATAACGAGTTAGTCATGCAATACAAATTAAATGCACAACAGCAAAATAGAGGAGTAGATGTAATTTAAATGGGCTCAGCCCATTCTAAAACAAAAAATGCTGCAATTGGGAATGGGCTCAGCAACAGGAAATTAAATGGATTGGTCCATTTTGACTGGCCACTGCAAATCTGCTGCTGCTATTGGGCTTAGCCCAGAAATTCCTTTTATTTTGCTGTGGATGGGTTGACACGGGAGAGAGATTGCGTCGGGATTTTAGCCCAACACCGAGTGCGGAGGAGGAACGAGTTTCTCGGACTCGTATGCGATTGTCATGCATAAAATGAAAAGAAAAGGATTAATGTATAATCAATAATAGGTCTAAACACATATAATATAAAATCAGAATAAACCAACTGGGTTACGTACACATCGTGTATACTTAAGTATACCTAATGTATACGCATATCTATCTCACAAAAACAAAACAATACAGGGTGTATACGTATATATTTATTATATCACGATATAGGATCTGCCAAACCCAAATGCAGAGTTGCAAACTTAAAATTGCAACAGCGATTTTCATCAGCTACATCGAAACATCCATATGCAAATATTTCAGCAAATAGAAGCAGTTGTTCAACTAAACTCATAGAGTGGATCAAATGTAGTATTACTCTTGTTGTAAAAAAAAGAACTAATAAGCAGCTGATTCCCTTTTCGAAGTATAGCATTCGTTTTATCATAGTAATAATATTCCCTAGCAAACAGCAAACAACAAACAGATGTAGTCTATAATAGACTAGCTAAACCTTTCAGAGAATGCACAAATTATTATGTTTGAATGGTAATTAAGATGCAACAAGAATCTTCAGGTTGAGCAGATCACAATGGTTAGATTTGGACATAGCTGAAGAGGCTAATTACATGAAATGTAAGATTTACTATGCCTGGACAATGCTAACTCAGCTACAGGTTCAATGAGAAAGAATAAACAGGCCCACTACTGGGTTCAGCTCTAATGCATTGTGATGTATGATCAACTGATGACCAAACTGCCATTTTGTGACACACACAAAGAGGAAGCTGAAACTAAACATAGATAAAGATGCACGTTCAGGCTTCGAACTAAGACCAGTTTTTAGAAATGGGGTTGTTTGATTGGACAGCTACCATTCTAAAATGATTCCATGAATCCGCCACAACCAGAAAACCAAATGATTTAGCAGCAAACTCACACACCAGGCAGATTCAACTGATTGGGACTAACATATACTTAATAGAATTTTAAAAATTGATAGATACCTAACCCATGCCAAATAACTGAACTGAACAACCATTTAAAACAGACATAATTTATTTCAAAACTGATATTTTATACACTCTATTGCATAACTGCGATTAGCCTAATATAAGGATTCCTTAACCACATATCTTTAATGCATCAATCCAGTTTCTTTAAAACAATCACAAGGATTCTTTTCATTCTTCACAAAAGACAAATTCTCTTCACAGACAGAAAACTGAAGCGATTGATTTCAAATGCCTATATTTCTTACCTATACTAGCATACATCCCTATTTATCCAATGCACAGTAACAACATCCTCTTCTAACAGTGAAATCAGAATGAAACACAGAGTTATACTTCACAAGTTCGAATCATATATGTATATACCAAGACTGCCAGACATCAATTACATTTTTTCAGGATATTCCAGATTATTAAGGCTTAGGATAGAGCCTAATCACTCAGACTCCCAGGGAAATGATAACGCATTAAACAATAATCTATCCAATGCACAGCAACAACATCCTATTCTAACCAGTACATAAAGGCAAATCAAATAGGCATTGATAATAGTCCTTGTTAGACCCTGATCAGAAAAGATGCAGACTAACTAATCATGGAAGAAGGCTGATGCATACAAACACGATTAATAGGCCGCCTAATTTAAACCAACACATGATTAATCTAATGACATACCAGTCGACAAATATAGGCTTAAAGCACCAGGTTAATTCTAAACTTGCATATAAAGTTAACACAATCACAGAACTGAACTAAACAGGATCAAATATGTTTAATACGACTAAAATAACTGCTAACGAAATTGAAATACAACTAAGCAAACAAACCCATAAGCAGTTTCACACATTACAACAAATACCAAAAGTAACTTAAGGGAAGGAAATTTACCTTCTTCGGGTGCAGCGAAGTGGGTGCGAAGCCTTCGATCTATACTCGAACACTTTGAAATTCGAACTTGCGTATGCTCGGACTAAAAGCGACCCAGAGGCAAGCAAAAATAGAAAATTGATTTTATTATTCTTGATTCGACGTTTAGACTTTCTTATCACTACTGAAACTTGATATATATCTATATTTGGAGAACCTTGGGCTTCAAGATCTTTAATTTTCAGAAGATTTCCGGCGGCTAAACGACTTTGATTTTTAGGGGGAGGTGGGTTTTCTTGAACCAAAAAAAATCAGTTCTTGGGGAATTTCATGAATCGAGACAGCCCTAGGTTCTTGGGGAGAGTTTTTCCAATCCAAAAAATCCTCTACTTCTTGAGGTCACTTCGTGAACCCGAAAAGAATCCCCCCTTTAACATGGATGATGAAACCAATACTTATAGACTAATTTTGGGTTTTGAGTTTTTGAGAGGAGCGGGGAGAGACAAGATTAAGTGGGGAACAGAGGGAAGTGGGAGTGGGGGTAGGCGGCGGTGGTGGGGAACAGGAACGAGTGGGGGGAGCGGAGAAGATGGAGGAAAAGGAATTGAAGGAGAAGAGAGGAGGGGAAAGGGGGGGAAAGGGAGAGACAGAAGCGGCGGAAAAAATGAAGGGGGTTAGGGATTTAGGGTTAAGGAAAAATAGGGGATGGGCTGGACCGGGTCGGGTCGGGTAGTGTTTAGGTAATGGGCTGGTCCGTTTTTAAAATATTGGGCTGGTATTTAAATGTGGATTGGGCATTAAGATGGGTTGGTAAATTAAAATGATGTCAGGTAAATAAAAATGTGGACTGGTTTTTTGTGAATTGGTCCGAAAATAGTACGAGTTGATTGGGCTACTACATTTAAATAAAAGACCTGTTTTAAATAACTTGTGTTAAAATATTATTTAATATAAAATATGCAATTATTAGTGCTCAGATAAAAAATGGCGTTCTAATAGTCGTGCAATAATATTTCGAAAATCCACAGTAAATAAACACTATTATTTAATTATGCAAAGGTAAAATGCGATGCATGTGCGTAAGCTGGTAAAATGCCAAAATGATAATAGTAATAAATAATAATAATAATAATAATAATAATAATAATAATAATAATAATAATAATAATAATAGTAACTGTAATAGAATAATGAAGTGCCGGTATTGATAAAGGCTAACAATTATAGTAAAAAATAAATACATATTTTTTTATTTTTTTCTAAAAATATTAGAAGCGTAAATAGGTATTTCGGAGGAGAGGCGGGACAAAATTGGGTGTCAACAACTTGTCCCTCTTTGCCCGGTAATGATGAAAAGAGTTGTCAGGCAAAGACGTTGACTCAGTAGCCTATTTTGTCCCGGCAAAAGGAAATTTGAGAGGATTATGACCGAACTCCGGTCTCTGAGTTGCCTACATATCTCGGGCTGCACGAGAATCAGGTCGAGTGTAGTTCTGGGACAACTACGACACCTTATGGCTAATGAACCCCGATTGGCGTGAATCTTGCAAAATACTGTCCGAGTGTTGAATTATGATGACACTGGGTATTATGATAGAAACTTGAGAATTCAATTGCTGGAATGCAAAAGAATACTTGTGATTAGAGACGAGTGTTCGAGGTAGATCCTTGACCCGTGTCGGGAAGTCTGATTATCCTTCCCGACAAATTGCCCCAGTTCGCTGCCGAAGAAATAGTTCCACGAGTTGATGTGTGATGTCAACTTCGATATTGTCAAAAGCCACCAGCTAAAAACAATTGTTAGCAACAAAGAAATATATGTGTAAATAAGACAGTGTTGGAGAAGTTTACACTTGTAACCCCTGTTTCGAAAGTTGAATCCACAACATACCCGCATTCGGAGGTGGGCGCCTGAACTGAAATATAAGATACCCGCATTCGGAGGTGGGCGCCTGAACTGAAATATAAGATACCGATGCCCGCATTCGGAGGTGGGTGCCTGAACCGAAATATAAGATGCCCGCATTCGGAGGTGGGCGCCTGAACTGAAATATAAGATACCCGCATTCGGAGGTGGGCGCCTGAACTGAAATATAAGATACCGATGCCCGCATTCGGAGGTGGGTGCCTGAACTGAAATATAAGATGCCCGCATTCGGAGGTGGGCGCCTGAACTGAAATATAAAATGCCCGCATTCGGAGGTGGGTGCCTGAACTGAAATATAAAATGCCCGCATTCGGAGGTGGGCGCCTGAACTGAAATATAAAATGCCCGCATTCGGAGGTGGGTGCCTGAACTGAAATATAAAATGCCCGCATTCGGAGGTGGGTGCCCGAACTGAAATATAAAATACCCGCATTCGGAGGTGGGCGCCTGAACTGAAATATAAAATACCCGCATTCGGAGGTGGGCGCCTGAACTGAAAAAATAAAATACCCGCATTCGGAGGTGGGAGCCTGGACTGAAATATAAGATACCCGCATTCGGAGGTGGGCGCCTGAACTGAAATATAAAATACCCGCATTCGGAGGTATGCGCCTGAACTGAAATATAAAATACCCGCATTCGGAGGTGGGCGCCTGAACTGAAATATAAAATACCCGCATTCGGAGGTGGGCGCCTGAACTGAAATATAAAATACCCGCATTCGGAGGTGGGCGCCTGAACTGAAATATAAAATACCCGCATTCGGAGGTGGGCGCCTGAACTGAAATATAAAATACCCGCATTCGGAGGTGGGCGCCTGAACTGAAATATAAAATACCCGCATTCGGAGGTGGGTGCCTGAACTGAAATATAAAATACCCGCATTCGGAGGTGGGCGCCTGAACTGAAATATAAATCCACGTCCACTTCCACGGTACAAAAATGTAAATCCACATCCACTTCCACAGTGCAGAAAAATAAATCCACGTCCACTTCCACAGTTCAAAAATATAAATCCACGTCCGCATTTCACGGTACAAAAAATGTAAATCCACATCCACTTCCACAGTGCAGAAAAATAAATCCACGTCCACTTCCACAGTGCAAAAATATAAATCCACGTCCGCATTTCACGGTACAAAAATGTAAATCCACATCCACTTCCACAGTGCAGAAAAATAAATCCACGTCCGCATTTCACGGTACAAAAAATGTAAATCCACATCCACTTCCACAGTGCAGAAAAATAAATCCACGTCCACTTCCACAGTGCAAAAATATAAATCCACGTCCGCATTTCACGGTACAAAAATGTAAATCCACATCCACTTCCACAGTGCAGAAAAATAAATCCACGTCCGCATTTCACGGTACAAAAAATGTAAATCCACATCCACTTCCACAGTGCAGAAAAATAAATCCATGTCCACTTCCACAGTGCAAAAATATAACTCCACGTCCGCATTTCACGGTACAAAAATGTAAATCCACATCCACTTCCACAGTGCAGAAAAATAAATCCATGTCCACTTCCACAGTGCAAAAATATAACTCCACGTCCGCATTTCACGGTACAAAAATGTAAATCCACATCCACTTCCACAGTGCAGAAAAATAAATCCACGTCCGCATTTCACGGTACAAAAAATGTAAATCCACATCCACTTCCACAGTGTAGAAAAATAAATCCACGTCCACTTCAACAGTGCAAAAATATAATTCCACGTCCACTTTCACTGTACAAAAAATATAAATCCACATCCACTTCCACTGTACAAAAATGTAAATCCGCGTCCACTTTCGTGGTGCAAAAATATAAATCCACGTCCACTTTCACTGTACAAAAATATAAATCCACATTCACTTGCACTGTACAAAAAATAAATCCACCTCCACTTTCACAAACTTTAAAAATAAATCCACTTCCACGTCCACAATGTTCATATGAATCCACATTCTTTCCCACGATATAAATCTACTTCTACTTCCACGTCCACATCCACAATGTAAATCCACGTCCACTAAAAAAAATAGTATTGTAGAAAGGTATCCACATTTATATCCACATCTTAATCCGTGTCCCGTTTGTGAGGGAATTTAAATCCATAATTATCCCCACAATTTAATATACGACGCAAGATTTCAATCTCGTTATCTTATTAAAATACCACATTCTAAAAGAACTTGGTAGCGACTTGAAATAAATAAAAATGTACAAAGTGATGACAAAGTTGAGGAATTCAAACCAATAACAGGTGTCCAATGTCAGTATCCACTTTGAAGAAGGTTAAATCCACGATTATGTGCACTTGATCCATCGAGAAATGCCACGAGCTAAAACAACTGTTAGTGATAAGAATATGTAAATAGCTGGGTTTGAAAGAATTATGCTCACAGCCCTTGGTTGAGAAGATAAATTCGTGTCCACTGTTGCGATCAAAATTTCATGACGAGTGGATCGACGTCCACCGTTCAGCACAAGCTACCTTTGCATCCACGTTGAAGAATATTTGCCCTTTTGAAGAAAGCTAACTCTTTGATCACGTCCATAATTAAAATTTTAAGAGGAGCCAAATATGAACCATATTCATGTTAATTAAACCTGTCTCATTAAAGAAAAATTGTGAGTTTAAAAGAAAATTGATTGACTTGTGCATGTCGGGGAACTTGGCCCTTGAATTGATTCTTGTCTCGGTCGCATCCACGTTCTTCGATGCCTCATTCCATATTTTGCCTTGCCGGGGAGTTTCAGTTATAAAAAGTGTATTTTGAAAATAAAAGCAATGAGATTTGAATGACTTTGAAAGGAAATACTTAGTGGCTCTAATCTGTAAAATGATTAGGAAGACTCGATTTGTTTTTGAATTTATTCGCATTTTAGAAATATGGATGGACTTTTATTTAAAATGGTTAAACATTTAAGACCACTTTTATGCTACTTCTAAAAATTTGTCCCAGTTTCAGTCCTGGAGACGCTTGATTCTGGACAATTGAAAAGTAAGAACTTATAATGAAAGTTTTTGAAAGTGATTTTGACCGACTTCAAAATTTTGTCCCAGTTTCAAGTCTTGGAGGCACTTGGTTCTAAACAATCGAAAAGTGAGAAAGTTGTAATGAAATTTTTTGAAAGTGATTTGACCGATTTCAAAAATTTGTCCCAGTTTCAAGATACTAAGACACATAAATTTAAACGGTGGGAAGACCAAAGTCTTTGTATAAAAATCCTTATGTATTTTATAGGGACCAAAATGTTTGGACAAACCGAAGATATTAAAAATTTAAAAATAGAAGGGCCGAACCCGCCTCAGGTTGCCTACGTATCCCAAAGGAATCAGGCCAGACGTAGTTCGTGGATCAAAATAAGAACTTTTGAGTTTTTGTTTTTTTAATAAAAGGGGGGGCCAAACCCGATGTGGGTTGCCTACGTATCCAAAAGGAAATCAGGCCACACGTAGTTCCACCCATAAAACAAAGACACTAAAATATTTTGAAAAGAGTGGCCGAACCCGATGTGGGCTGCCTACGTATCCAACAGGAAGTCAGGCCGTACGTAGTTCCAACCACAAACAAAGATACTGAAATAATTTGAAAAGAGTGGCCGAACCCGATGTGGGCTGCCTACGTATCCAACAGGAAGTCAGGCCAAACGTAGTTCGTTGCAAAACAAATGACAAAGTCTTAATTTAGAAAGGCCGTAACAAAACATAGAGGCAACATGACAAAAGGAACTAAATGTTCTCGTTGATGCCTCCGGCCTATTACAAGAGAGATTTAAACTTGAATTACTGAAACTCCCGGCGGACCGGGGCTAAGATAGAAGTACAATTCTGCAACTCAGGTCCTGGCTCAACAGCCTATAAAGTCAATATTTCAGCAAAGTCTTTGATTATCACAGCATGATCATCTTCATCTTCCACGAACAGGTTCTTGATTCCCTCCACGATATCATCATAGGCAACCTCAATAATCAGATCTGAAGGTTTTGAGAAAGTTTGATCAATGGTAGGAATAGGTTTTGGCAATGGAACCTCCTTCCTTTTATTCTTTCGTGCTTTCTTCACTTCTTCCTCAGTTGGCTCATATCCCAAACCGAATGTAAACTGTTGCGTAGGGAGAACGACTGGCTCAACCCGCCCATTTAATGTCTTCCCTAGCCCAAATCCAGGTTGGTACCCATTTTTCAGCATTTCCTTTGCAACCATAATTGCGGCGCATGACCTTTTGAACTCTTGAGTTTGACACACTTCACTCTCCTTAGTGACATTCACAACCTCCCAAGCGTGATAAGCAGCTCCGTCGAACCCTCCTTCTGCCTCGATAAATGGGGTGGATTGCTCTAGATAGAAAGACGTGTCCCCTTCTCCATGTATACATATTTGTTGCTGATCCCACTCGAATTTGACAGTTTGGTGCAAAGTAGATGGTACAGCCCCAGCCAGATGGATCCACGGCCTACCTAACAGCATGTTGTATGTCGTGGAAATATCAAGTACTTGAAAATCCATAATGAATTCAACAGGGCCAATCAACACTTTCAACTCTATTTCCCCAATAGGGCGCCTTTGAGCCCCATCAAATGCTCGAATATTCATATCACTGGTCTTGAGCTCACTAACATTATATCCGATCTTCTTCAGACTTGTTAATGGACAGATGTTGAGTCCAGACCCCCCATCAATCAATACTTTAGCCACAAACATGTTACGACACTTGACAGTTATATAGAGCGCTTTGTTATGCATGCATCCTTCTGGCGGCAGTTCTTCATTATCGAAACTGATTCGATGGCTGTCAAGTACGCGCTCAATCATCCCAGCTAACGCCTCACTAGTTGTTTCGCTTGGGACATATGCTTCATTCAAGATCTTCAACAGTGCATTTCTATGCATATCCGAACTCAAAAGCAAAGAGAGAATAGGAATTTGAGCATTGGTCTTTTTCAACTGATCCACGACCGAGTACTCACTAGCTTTAATTTTCCTCAGAAATTCTTCTGCTTCGAATTCAGTCACGACCCTTTTGGGAGGTACGTTGGTTTCCTTAACTTGCCCTAATCTAACTAGCTCTTCTGGAGAATAGCATCTTCCAGACCTTGTCATTCCTGATGTCTTAACCTTGTCAGTGATCGCGTCCTTTCCTCGACATTCCATCACAGTTTGTTGATAATTCCATAGTACAGCTTTTGTATCGAGTACTGGTAACGGATTTGGTGCTTGAACTACTTCCACAGGCGTTGATGAAGCTCCTAATATCTCGACAGGCACACAACCCCTTATCACTACAGCCGGAGAAGCAACGACTACAAGATCATGATCCTCCACACGATCCACAGGCACTATAAATTCGGCTGGGTCGTCAACATTTTCATCTGTTCCAATCATATTTATCGTGGCCCCATCATGGGTCGGGAGTGGATTGTTAACCACATTTGGTGTTGGTGGTTTGACCGTGATCTGTTTTGCTTCAATAAAATCCTCAACCTTATTCCTCAAACTTAGGTTAATTAATTAAGGTGAAAATTTGTATAAAAAGGACGTTAAATGCCATTTTAAATAAAACTTATAAATATTGCTAAGGCTTTAAATAAGATGCTATTTAGAAATAAAACTTGTAAAAGATATTTTTGCATAAAGAGGATTTTAGATGCTGTTTAAATAAAGCTCAAAATGTTGCTAAGACTTTATATGGAATATAGTAAATGCTTTTTTAAAATAAGACTTGTAGGAAATATAATGATTTTGCCCGTAAATAATAGCTTTTGAAAAGAGATTTAGCAATTTTTGAACTTTATATGAATGTAACAATGTAGAAAATCTAAGCTTATAAATAAGATTCAAAAGGAAGTGAATTTTCTTATTAATTATGCTTAGTTAAAAATATGCATGACTGATTCAAACTGAAAGAGTTATCTATAAAATAATACTTGAGTTTATATTTGCATATTAATGGCGTTTTGAAATGTTTAGATAATAAAATATGATTCTCTTCATTTAAAATATATAGTCATGTCATTTTGCAAATCGATTATTTCAAATAAAATAAAAGCATGAAAAGAGAGAATAACTTATGGAATTAATTGTTAGTCTTCCTTAAACTAAACTACCCATTACTAAAACTAAACCTTACTAAGCTAAGTGAAACAACACAAGGTGGAGTAGCAATCAGACAATATAACTTAAATGCATAAAATAAAATGAGCGAATATGATGTAGTGGGCTGCTGTAATTCATGGGCTACTGGGCTTCGGCCCAGAACTGCTTTGCTCTTAGTATGGACTGCTGCTATTGGGCTTAGCCCAGGATTTCATTTCTTTCTTTGTTGCGGACAGAACCGGACAGGAGAGAGGTCATGTTGGGCCTTTAGCCCAACTCCGAATGCGGAGGAAGACAAGTCTCTCGGACTCGTATGCGATAGTCATGCATAAAAAAAACGGAAGAAAAGGATTAGTATTAAATCAAACAACTACGACTGAACATGTACGATGTAGATTTAAAGCAGTTCAGGGGATTATGTATATTTTGGTGTATCCCAGGTGTATACATTTATAAAGATGCATAGGCTAAAGTATACCAGTTATGTACACGCATATACACAATCGATACAAGTACACTTAGCACATGAAGATGAATAGATGCCGATATATAGCACGCTCAAGGAAACCAGATATAAGCAGCTTAAGGGTGTCGAATGCTTTGTTCAGATTATATAGGGGCAACAGGCACATACCAAACATAAAGGCCATTTTATCCATAAGTAATGCAGGCCTCTCAGGTGTAGTATCTATTCTTTAAGGAACCAACCAGTAGGCAACTAATTCTTCTTAAAGTGTAGTGTTTGTCTTGTCAAAATAATAACAGAATAAACAACAAACAACCATAATGCATGGTAAACTAGTTGAACCTTTCCAGATTATAAATGATTATGTTGAGATAGTAATTAAAACGCAGACAGAATCTTCAGATTCAGCAACCACAACAGTAGCAGTGAGGCAAAACCATGCAAGCGATAATCTAGTCCTAGCTGAGTGTCAACAATAGAGGGATTGGAGACTAGATGAGGCTGATGTTTAAATAAAGAATTAGAGGAGAAGATAAACATACTAAAACAAACCAACATTATTGTTATACTTAGGCCAATGAGCATATGAAAGGAATCTAAATCAAAAGAAATAGGAGCCCAGGATAGCATGGAAATTCATACAATGCAACAGACAATAGCAAAGAAGTAGGCACAGCATTTCAGGTACCATAAGGGCTCAATAGGCTAGTGAAGTCAAGGCATGGCATGGGGGATACAAAATAGATACGAAAGCGTTTAATGCATATATGCAGTGAAGCAAAAGGAAGACATATATATTAACCAAGTACCCCAAATCATGATGAAAATGAGGTCATACCATGTGCAGAGGAGTAGATGCACAGAATTCTCAAGGTCAAAAGTGATTAATCATGACTGATACTCAGGTGGATTATATCAGACAAACTTTAACATACACCTTTGACATGAACCCATTCAACCAAGTAATTAGTGCACAAGTTAAGTTGACTAGCTAGCCTATGTTTACAACTTTAAATTGACCTCATTTCTACATTTTTTTCTCGCGGACAGAACTGAAACTGGAAAGAAAAGAGGTTTAACTGGGCATTAGGGAACAAAAGGGGAAAATACACTCAAGAAATATACATTCTCAGGAAAAACACTGATCAAGACAGATGACACATTAGGATGCAAGATAGGCTTTTTATCATTGTCCAAATACCAAACAGCAGCCTCAAATAATACAAACAGGTAATTCAATGTCTCTTTTGACATGGTCAACAGGACACACAACTAACTGCTCAACATGCTACTAATGACATGACTGAGTCATCAAATAAGACACATATTGTTATCAAATTAAGTTAACATTGTATCAGATCAGCAAGTTGATTTCAAACTACAATAATTTACTTCTAATTCAATAAGATAACTAGTGAGACTTACTCACATACTAAGTTATTAAGAATTAGATTTCAATTAGCAAAGCACCCAACATACTTAATCATAATTAAACATGGCCTGAGTAATCATAACTAAACAAAATGATGCACATTTGAGCAGGCTTAAGCAATTATCAATTCGGAAATTAACTAGTAAAGGCAACTAAATGCTTATTTATCACATTTAAGCCACTACTAATAGACAAAAACTTATCTTGGATAGACATTCAGCAGTAATTTTAACTAAACAGCATAAGTGTGATCATACTAACTTAATTTAACTACCAAACGGTTCCTAAATGCATCCTAATCCTACTCGCACTACTAATATTAACCAGCCAACTAAACCTTAGCAGGACAACAGGCAAAGATCAAACAGAACTAAAAATTAACTAAATAAAAGGTATATTACCTTCTTCGGGTGCAGCGAAGTGAGGCTCCGAGTCTTCGAATTGCCTCGAAACACCGCCAAGTTCTAAGTCGATATCCTTTCGGATCCAAAACAGCCAACAAAAATAAACCAAAGATGTTTTCCTTTTCGAATCGATATGAGATAATATTGTGATCGTAAAAAATATATATATACTTTGTAAGGGGTTTCTTGAACCGAAGATCTACTATTATTTGGGAATTTTCTGAATCAAAAAGGGTTCTGTTCTTTTGGGGTTTCAACCATCAAGCTCTCAAAAGAAAGAATCCCCCCTAAATCTAATGACGAAAACGACTATTTATACATTGATTTCGGGTTTGGGCTAGGGTTTTCCTTTTTTTGGGGGGATTTTTTTGACCACTGGAAATTTGTTCTTTTTCAGAGAATTTTTGGTCCGTTTCTCTTTGTTTTCTGCTCGTGTTCCCTTTTTCTTTTTCTTCCTTTCAAACCCGATTCTTCCTCCTTTTATAGGTTTTTGCTTGCTTCTCTTTTTTTTGTTTTGTGCTTGAAAAGTGAAGGAGGAGCGGGAGAGAGAGAAGAGTGGGGGACAAGGGTGAGTGGGGAGGCGGGGAACAGGGACGAATGGGGAAAACCAATTTGCTTCCACGACTATGCATCAAGCGCAATGTCATAAAAGTCACCAAACTTTTCAATCTTATGCCACCATGCAATGTCCTCGTCAGCAAAACTCCCAGCAAGGCCACCAACAACGGTTTCACCAAGCACAATCAAGCTCTCAACATCAAAAGAAGACGAAATCTTTTTGCTTCACTCCTCTAAATGAACCACTGGCAAATATATTTGAGAGGTTGAGTGCTAACGGTATTCTACAACCAAATGAGGGATTTATACCTAAGCATCCACCTCCAAACTTTGATTTATCTAAGAGTTGTGCTTATCACTCAAACATTCAAGGACATGACATTGAAGAATGTCTAGCGCTAAGATTTAAGATTCAAAGCATGATTGAAAGTGGCAAGATAAAGCTACAGCTAGAGCCTTCAACCGGTAATATTGCAAACACAAAGAAAATTGTTGTTAAGGGTGATCCATCGAAACCGGCACCAAGGCATTTGAAAAGAAAGCGTGCAACAAGTCAAGCAGACTGACATGGACATCATCTCGCCACTCGAGAATATCATTCTCCACATGCCCATCTTTAGGAATAGCCGCTATCTTGTAATCTTTTCTAGACTTTTTTCAATGAACTACGGTCGACCTGATTCCTGTTAGTAGCAGGATACGTAGGCGCCCATGTTGGGTCCGATCTCAATAAATAAATAAAAAATTCCAATTCCCCCCATAGCCGAACTGGAGAAATATTCACATAAACAGATTTCCGCAATGGCATAGCAACGAGAAGCGCAGATTCAAAGCCAAAGCTCAATGTTCAACGCAAGGCAACCACTTCCTTTTATACTAACAAATTTTCTTTGAGTAACGCAGAACCGATTTTTAGCTACTCCTCAACGATAATGCACGGCATACGAATCTTAGCATCAAGAAAACATCACGAAAGTCATGAAGCAAATGATGATTCAAAATCAACACGAATTTCGAAACTCATAATTTTCTTTGAGCGCAGGAATTTTATTCATGGAAACATTTTAGCAAGGTGAAATATCACCCAGGCTTCCAGTTGCGGAAGCCGAAGTATGCTTACAGCTTTGCAGGGACTGCGCATCGAGCGGTTTGAATCTTCCTATAACACGCACAAATATTATTGCTTTCAAATGCTCTGCGCATGCACTACTATTTTAAATACCACGCACTGCATATGCACTATTGCTTTAAATTTCCCGCACTGCATGCACTACTATTTTAAATACCACGCACTGCATATGCACTATTGCTTTAAATTCCCCGCACTGCATGCACTACTATTTTAAATACCACGCACAGCATATGCACTATTGCTTTAAATTCCCCGCACTGCATGCACTACTATTTTAAATACCACGCACTGCATATGCACTATTGCTTTAAACTCCCCGCACTGTATATGCGCTATTGTTTTAAATGCCCCGCACTACACATGTACTATTACGTTCAAATATCCCGCACTGCATATGCACTACTGCTTTCAAATGTCCCGCACCGCACCGCAAAGGCACCGCACAACATCATTGTTCGCAAATGCACAGCATTTGGGTTCGTCCACCCTAAAATAGGACATATTGGGTTCTTCCACCCTAAAAATAGGATACTTGGGTTCTTCCACCCTAAAATAGGATATTGGGTTCTTCCACCCTAAAATAGGATGCTTGGGTTCTTCCACCCTAAAATAGGATATTGGGTTCTTCCACCCTAAAATAGGATATTGGGTTCTTCCACCCTAAAATAGGATACTTGGGTTCTTCCACCCTAAAATAGGATACTTGGGTTTTTCCACCCTAAAATAGGAGACTTGGGTTCTTCCACCCTAAAATAGGACATTTCGGGCTCAACCGCCTTTTATATGTTGAATGGGTTGTGCACCGCCTCTTTGAAATTCCTGCATATTTAAGGCTGAGCACCGCCTTTTCATGTTGCACGGGCTGCGAACCGCCCTTTTAAATTTCTGCATAAGGCTGTGCATCGCCTTTCATATGATGCATGGGCTGCGCACCGCCCTTTGCATCGCTTTCATATATTGCCTGGGCCATGCACCACCCTTTTTAAAATTCTGCATAAGGCTGTGCACCGCCTTTCATATGATGCATGGGCTGCGCACCGCCCTTTGCATCGCTTTCATATATTGCCTGGGCCATGCACCGCCCTTTTAAAATTTCTGCATAAGGTTGTGCACCGCCTTTCATATGATGCATGGGCTGCGCACCTCCCTTTGCACCGCTTTCATATATTGCCTAGGCCATGCACCACCCCTTTTAAATTTCTGCATAAGGCTGTGCACCGCCTTTCATATGATGCATGGGCTGCGCACCGCCCTTCGCATCGCATTCATATATTGCCTGGGTCATGCACCGCCCATTTAAATTTCTGCATAAGGCTGAGCACCGCCTTTCATATGATGCAGGGGCTGCGCACCGCCCTTTGCATCGCTCTCATATACTGCCTAGGCCATGCACCGCCCTATTAAATTTTTGCATAAGGATGTGCACCGCCTTTCATATGATGCATGGGCTGCGCACCGGCCTTTGCATCGCTTTCATATATTGCCTGGGCCATGCACCGCCCTTTTAAATTTCTCCATAAGGCTGTGCACCGCCTTTCATATGGTGCAGGGGCTGCGCACCGCCCTTTGCATCGCTCTCATATACTGCCTGGGCCATGCACCGCCCTTTTTAAATTTCTGCATAAGGCTGTGCACCGCCTTTCATATGATGCATGGGCAGCGCACCGCCCTTTGCATCGCTTTCATATATTGCCTGGGCCATGCACCGCCCTTTTAAAATTTCTGCATAAGGTTGTGCACTGTCTTTCATGTGATGCATGGGCTGCGCACCGCCCTTTGCATCGCTTTCATATATTGCTTGGGCCATGCACCGCCCCTTTTAAATTTCTGCATAAGGCTGTGCACCGCCCTTCGCATCGCTTTCATATATTGCCTGGGCCATGCACCGCCCTTTTAAATTTCTGCATAAGGCTGAGCACCGCCTTTCATATGATGCAGGGGCTGCGCACCGCCCTTTGCATCGCTCTCATATACTGCCTGGGCCATGCACCGCCCTTTTAAATTTCTGCATAAGGTTGTGCAACGCCTTTCATATGATGCATGGGCTGCGCACCGCCCTTTGCATCGCTTTCATATATTGCCTGGGCCATGCACCGCCCTTTTAAATTTCTGCATAAGGTTGTGCACCGCCTTTCATATGGTGCAGGGGCTGCGCACCGCCCTTTGCATCGCTCTCATATACTGCCTGGGCCATGCACCGCCCTTTTAAATTTCTGCATAAGGCTGTGCACCACCTTTCACATGATGCATGGGCTGCGCACCGCCCTTTGCATCGCTTCCATATATTGCCTGGGCCATGCACCGCCCTTTTAAATTTCTGCATAAGGTTGTGCACTGCCTTTCATGTGATGCATGGGCTGCGCACCGCCCTTTGCATCGCTTTCATATATTGCCTGGGCCATGCACCGCCCTTTGCATCGCTTCCATATATTACCTGGGCCATGCACCGCCCTTTTAAATTTCTGCGTAAGGCTGTGCACCGCCTTTCACATGATGCATGGGCTGCGCACCGCCCTTTGCATCGCTTCCATATATTGCCTGGGCCATGCACCGCCCTTTTAAATTTCTGCATAAGGTTGTGCACTGCCTTTCATGTGATGCATGGGCTGCGCACCGCCCTTTGCATCGCTTTCATATATTGCCTGGGCCATGCACCGCCCCTTTTAAATTTCTGCATAAGGCTGTGCTCCGCCTTTCATAGGATGCATGGGCCGCGCACCGCCCTTCGCATCGCTTTCATATATTGCCTGGGCCATGCACCGCCCTTTTAAATTTATGCATAAGGCTGAGCACCGCCTTTCATATGATGCATGGGCTGCGCACCGCCCTTTGCATCGCTTTCATATATTGCTTGGGCCATGCACCGCCCATTTAAATTTCTGCATAAGGCTGAGCACCGCCTTTCATATGTTACATGGGCCATGCACCGCCTTTTGTAATTCGCACCGCCCTTTGAAAATTTCCGCATAAGGCATCGCACCCCACCTGCCTCGCTTATTTATTTTCAAATGCCTCTATGTATGCTCGTAGCCGCATTGCACCGCACTTGCATCGCTTTACTTCAATATTTATTTTTACTGACTATTTTTGTCTAGTTTAAAGTTTCGCAGGAGCTTTAGCGCAACGTGGAACTATTTCTTCGGCAGCGAACTGGGGCGATGCGTCGGGAAGGATAAGCAGACTTCTCGACAAGGGTCAAAGATCTACCTCGAACACTCGGCTCCGAATCCAAATCTCCCGTTCCCATTCCAGCATAATCAATTTTCAGGTTTCTATCACAATACCCAGTGTCATCATAATTCGACACTGGGACAATATTTTTTGCGAAGATTCGCATCAAATCGTGAGTTACCAGTCATAGGTGTCGTAGTCTTCCCAGAACTACACACGGCCTGATTCTCGTGCAACCAGAGATATGTAGGTGATTCAAAGACCAGAGTTCGGCCGTAATTTTCTTTACCCTTAGTCTTCCACAATCCTCTAGCCGGGACAAAATAGGCTACTAAGTCAACATCTTTGCCCGAAAATTCTTTCATCATTATCAGGAAAAGAGGGACAAGTTGTTGACACCCAATTTTGTCCCGCCTCTCCTCCGAAATACATATTTGCGCTTCTAATATTTTCAAAAAAAAATATATTAAAAAATAATAATATATATTATGTTTACTATTGTTATTAGTTCTCTTATCAATAACGGCGTTTTATTATTCTGTTACAACTATTATTATTATCATTACTATTATTATTATTATTATTATTATTATTATTATTATTATTATTATCATCTTTATTATTATCAATTATTATCATTGTTCTTATTTTTTTTTTTATTAATTATCAATATTTGTTATCTACTATTATTATTATATCTATTATTATTTTTCATCACCATTATCATCAGCATTATCATTATTACCATTGTCATTATTGTTATTATTATTAGCAGTATTACTACCACTATTTACTTGCTGCTATTATTTAGTATTATTGAAACTTGCATTTCTCAACGTTCTACCAACTTCCGCATAAGCATCGCATTTACTTCGCACATTTTAATGATAGCATTTGTTATTATTGCACGGTCATTTGCGACATCATATAATTTTTATCCGGGTCTTTTTATAATTACATATTTCTGTATTAGGTGATATTCTGGCACCCTTAGTACATCGTTAATCAACATATGTCTCTTATTCAAATTTAGAAGCCAAACTATTTCTTGCACTCGGTCCGTATTTTGACTTACCGGACCCCAAATCAAAGTCCGATTAAATCCTAATATTTTTTTGGACTAAACCATAATTTTTATCTCAATTTTTAGACTAGTCCATGTTTAATTTACTAGTCCATCCTTTTAATACCCAGTCTAAAATTTGACCCGGTCCACAAATGGACCGGGTCCAATTCATTTTTTCAGCCAAATAAGGGAAACCCTTTTTAGGGTTTCCCCTTCATTTTCATCTCCTCTCACCGCCGCACCCTTCTTTCCTCTCCCTCTCTCTCTCCTTCGTCGCCCTTTACCCCGAAAACCCTCGCTGCCGCTCCCACTCACCCCCTTTCCCTCCTTCTTCTCCGTTCCCCACTTAGCTTTGTCTCCCCGCTCCTCCTCCTTCTCTCTTTCTTCAGCACAAAACAAAACCCTATAAAAGGGGTGGCGGGTTGAATCGTTGAGGACAGGTTGGAAAGCCCCCCAAAAAAGGCATACAAATCTTGAACCCCGAAATTTCCTGAAAAGAACAAGTTTTTTCCATTGGTGAAATCCCCTGAAAATAACGAATTTTCCGGTGGTGGAAATCCCCTGAAAATATTGAGTCTGCCAACCGCCTTTGTTTCCCTCTAAAATATTAGCCCACTGTTTTCTTAATATTCAAAGTGTCGAGCCATTTTATTTTTTTGCATTTTTTGCCTTGTTATTGTTTTCGCATCCGAGTCTACGCAAACTCGGAGATTTGAAGTGTTCGAGCGAGTATCGAAGGCCCCATACCCATTTCGCTGCACCCGAAGGAGGTAATCTTTTTTCCTTTAAATTATTCGTGTCGTTTATTTCATCATTTGTTGTCTCTGTTCGGACTTAGCTTTAAGTTTTGTGTCATTAGCCTGTTTGTTATCAGTAGCAGCAGTTAGTGTGTCTACTCAGATTGATATTCGTCAATTAATCTAGTATGTGCTAATGTGGTGGTTTGTATACACTAGTTGTTTCTCCTTTACTTAGTCTCTAAACGAAATGCCGTCCAATTTAACCTTGAAGAATATGCCTTGTATTAGTAGTGTGTTCAACTCTCAAGACCTGATTGGAATATGTTGTTCTTTTGCATATCATTCGAATTCATGTGAAGTTTTCAATTTGACTATCAAAAAATAATGGCAAGATTTGTTTTCCAGTTCATAGCATATCATGTCTAAGTTGACAAAGGACAAATCTTACTTATATAGTTAGTTTCGAACCCTTCTAGAAATTTCAGAACTTAATGACCAAAGGATTAAGGTACCATGTTTGTTCCTAGTCTGAATAGTAGTTATGTTTAGTGTAATTCAGCACATGCATTAATCCCATTACAAGTTGATTGATCATTAAAAGTTCAGTACGTTTATCATATCTCTATCAGTATTTGCTTAGTAGTAGTTTAATATAACCCATGCCATTCACTTATGTGGTTCTGTTTGGATTCTGCCTTCTATAGAGACCTTAAGTTCCTAAAAGTATACCTCCAGTTTCAGTCCTCTTTAAAGTGATTGTTGATCTTGATTTGCATGAAAAGCCCAGTCATCTTTTTCTCTCCAAGGAAAATGTGCAATTTCGAATGGTCTGATTCATAACTTATTAAGGGTATCACATCAGTCTGTTTAGTTTATTAAGAGTTAAGCAATTGTCAAGTCTAACTGCTGATTACATTTATGTGTGAAAGTGTATCGGATGACCGGTAGGAAGGTATCATTAGTTCAGCTGTGTCCCTGCCTCTGTTTGGAATCCTGGGATTATGCATGAACCTTTATGTTTGTGTGGTGTTTTACACCTATGCTTGTCTGATTTGTTCCGGATTATTGAAGCTCACAATCCTCGTTAGTGGTAAAATTTGCTTCAGTGGTTAGATTTTAAGTATGCAGACTTCTGAAATAATAGATGAGGTATATATACTTCATTGGGGGCAGAAATGGTTCATGGTGTTTAAGGCCTTGAAATGGCTACTTCCTGTGTGATGTTGTGGTTGTATGTTGAGCCAAATACAGGGCAGATCTAAACCAATTTGCTACATATTTGAAATTACTTTGCTGCCATGCGTTGGCCAGTTGTTACTATCTTTGAGTTGCAAGTTGAGGCCCCGCTAGTGCATTGTTTGGTGAGTCTTGAAGCAGTAGCTATTGCTTTGTTTAGCCTATTGCTGCTACATTTTTTGCTTAGACACTGCTGTCTTAAGCTGTTTTCCTAAACAACTGCTATATTTTGTTTGGTATCTAGGCCTAAATTATTCAGCGATATGAAATAAACCACATGGGCTTCTGTCGTTTCTTTATCATTGTCTTATTTGGGTTTGAACATTTTCTCTAATTATCCTACTGTTGTGTTATGTGCCAATTCAATTTACGAACTTAATTCCTTTACTTATGCTTTAGTCCTTTATTATATACTAATTCCTTTTCTCTCGTTTTATGCATGACCATCGCATACGAGTCTGAGGGACTCTTCTTCTTCCGCATTCGGTGTTGGGCTAAAAGCCCAACAAACTCTTCTCCGTGTCCAGCCCATCCGCAGCAGTGTACAAAATTTTTACTGGGCCGAGGCCCAACAAGCAACAAAATCACAGCCGTCCCAAAATGGGCTGAGCCTATTTAACATCATTTGCTCCTCTATTTTTTTTTTATGCCTTAATTTTGTATTGCGCAATTAATAATTATTTTGTTTGTTTGTTTCCTTAGATAAAATGAACCTTAGCAAGATTAGTAGGTTTAGTTATTAGTGTAATGGGTAGTTAATTTAAGAGAGAAACTCACCATTAGTCCCATACGTTTCTTTTTTATGTTGAACTATTTATAGCATATATAATATTTATTTTTATTGGAATAATCGATTTGCAAAATATGCACGCCTACATATTTTGGGCTACATGAATCATTTTTATTCTTACTATCTTAGGAATTTCACTAATACGCAAATATAAGCTCGAATATATTTTATAAATAACTTTTTTAAGTTTTGAGTCAATTACGCATATTTTGAAGCATAGTTAATAAAAGGATAAAGAAAGCTCACATAAGCTTTTTTTTTTTTATATATATTTTTGCTCTTAAATCGCAAAATTAATTAATATCTCACCATTTGAGTTGTCTCAAGTATTTATTAAAACACTGCACAAACCCGCGTCTTATTCTACTTATATATTTTATGCAAATTTTATTTTAAATAGCATTATTATCTAAAGTCTTTGCAACATTTATAAGTTTATTTTAAACGGCATTTGAAGTTTTCTTTTATGCAAATTATTATATTTTCTACAAATCTCATGTTAAATAGCATTTTTTAAAGTCTTAGCGACTTTTATAAGTTTTATTTTAAATGGCATTTAAAATCTTCTTTTACGCAAATTATTATATTTTCCCTAAATCCTATCTTAAGCAACATTCTTATATTTTTCTTGAAAAACCTTAGCAACATTTCTTAGCTTTTTTAAAAAAAATTCAGACATCTTAATTTAGCATTAATTAATTAACCTGAGTTTGGCCGGATAACTGTAGTTAACGGATTCTAAAGGATGCCTAACCCCTTCCCTTTAGGATAATATAGAACCCTTACCTAGAATCACACTGATTAAGCAGACTATTAACGGAGGTTTAGTTAGCTTTGCCTTAGTTAATAAATTAGGTGTCCTAATTCACCATTAAACTAATTAGGTGGCGACTCCTTAAAATAAAACAAAACAGGAATCACCAATATGTTGTACTCCGCTTCAACCCGGTTAAAATGGGGTGTAACAGCTTGGCGACTCTGCTGGGGATCATAGTTTCTTAACCATAACAGACTTAGGTTAATTAATATTTTGTTGGGTGTTTTGTTCGTTTGTTTTCTTTATTTTTTTTTTGCTTTATATGCTTCTAAATGTCTTTATTATTGTTTTATGCCTTATTTGCCTTGCTATGTAATATATATGTTTTTGCTCTTATTAAATTTCTTCCACTCCTGGAAAACTCACACATATTCACACACTTAAAGCGGCTTCGCGGTTCGCGCCCGTGCACTACTAAATTACCCCTTTAGTTGGATTGATCTGGTGGATTTAGTCGATCGGCGGTGCTGTCGACGGCCACGGACTTTCCACTCCCAAGTTGTCTGCTTGGGGGAGCCTTGTGTCATAGGAAAACAACTCCTAGTAAGCCTAAGATAGAGCTAAGCCAAACCCCTTTTAAGGACATGCACGAGCCTAGGAGGCTTAATACCCAAGGTGTATTAAGTCCATTACTAAATGTTACCAAAATGTTCAAGTGGGTTCATGACCCCAAGCGACGCTTATCATGTTATGTGTGCATTATTTGAAGTTGATTGGGCCAAATATCGACCATTGCTCTAATTAATTAAACTTTAGGAGGGTGGGGTTTGACTAACCTTGTGTGATGCAGATAGCCATGAAGATCGCAAGTTTTGAAAGAAGCTTGGACGCAATTGAACTTAGCTTATTTTTAGGAATATTTTTTCTTTTCTTATTTGACATGTAATAAAGCTTAAAAATATTTATGTACTTCATTTTGGGCATAGACTCGTTTAATTAATTAAAGAGCAAATGGGATGACATATAATGGCACCTTCATCTTTCAAATACACGTTAGGCCTACCTCGGGCATAAGGAGGTCCCTTACGTATTAACGCGCGTGGCTGTTATTTTATATACTTGTGTTATAAGATTTTAAGTTGCGTGCTTGCTTCCTAAGTGGTTTACTTGAATTTATTTGCAATATGCTTGCTTTTGAACTTATTTGCGATTATCACTTGATGCCAAGCTCATTACTTAAATTTATTTGAAGGCTCTTATTTGAATTTATTTGTGAAAAGTTATTACTTGATATTTACTAACATCATCTTTGTTTCAGAAGAAAAGTAAAATTCATATTTGCTTTGCCGCACAATTGCATATTGTTCATTAATTATTTTTGCATCATCTTTGCTTCAAAAAAAAGAAAAAAAAAATTATTTATTCCGCGGTTAGCGCACTTTAGCCACTCTAGAGCACCTTTGAGATCGTTCGCATTCTTAGCATGACTCCCGACAAATTTCTAATCGTCGGAGGAAATTTCCTAATTTTCGCATACATGAACTAGCCTTGAAAATCCATAAAGTTAACTCTTATCATTCCAACTTTGTTTTAATAGGCATTCTCTTATCGTTATTTGCTTAGTTACTCAAATTTATTAGTGTCGAACAATTTGTCTCGCATCCAACTGCAAATTCTAGAGCTTTTTTGTGTCCTTCTTTTACGGGTATGATCTTCTGTCTCAAACGACGAAACATTTGACCCGTTAGCTCCATGCCTCGTAGAATCCATTTTGCACTCGGTTTACGTCATGAAACTTTTACTTTCAAATTCTATCATTTTCAGCATTTATCGTTTCTTAAATTGGTAGATGTCCAAATTTATTGGTCCAATCTATCAAATGGCACTTCTCGATATTTGTTCGATTTTTGCCATCAAGTTGTTCAAGAATGACTGTTCAAGTACCTTGGTTCTACGGAGTCTTCGCTCAGTCAATCACGTCATTCTGGGTCGCTGAAATTTATCTTCGCGCACCCATTAATTTCAATTTTTGGCATACAAGTCGAAGGATAATCTCATAGGTCTCCTGTCCTTGACATTTTGCAACCCGCCAGTGCTTCGTAACTCTCGGGTATATTAAATTCAACTGCCTTGCGCCCGATCAATCGTGATCTTCTTTAAGCTAATCTCTTGCATTATTAAAAAAAAAAAAATTTACACATCACCCGAACTACGTTTGACCTGATTTCCTGTCGGATACAGGATACGTGGGCAGCCTATATAAGGCCTGGTCTTATTTACTACAAATTTTAATATTCCCCAAATGAAGGAGCATGAAACTGGGACAATTTTGGAATGCAACCCAAGACATTTTTTCAAAACGTCCTAAAACTGGGGCAATTTTTTTAAAAATATGTTGGAATTGGTAAGAATTAACTCAGAACCAAGCTTTGACGTTCGATATGAGTCAACCTTTTTTTTCAAATGGCATGTCCTACTCCAATGTAGTCTTCTTTTCTTCCGATTCATTCTCAACCGTCAGAGCTAAATAGCTGATGATTCATTTTCGTCCATTCGTTTCCTTTATATGACTCAAGTAGTCTCTAATCTAGAGCCTGCTTAATTAGATCACTAAAAAAAAAAAAAAAAGATATATATATATATTGTTTATGAAGCTTTTACTTCGTGCACTAACATTTTATTTTGTTTATGAAGTTTTACTTTTCTCTTTAAAAGGTTGTCTGGCATTGAACATTGTTTTGGTTGCGAATCTGCATTAAGGACGAGACTACAATGGCAGAGAGATTTGAAGCTTTCAACACCGGTATGGGTTTGGTGCAAGAACAGAACGATAGCAAAGGAAAGGTGGTTCGAAAAAATATTCTAGCCAATCTGGGAAATACCTTAAGCCTTCTTCCTAACGCAACCTCAACTTCCAGCAACGTTTCCTTAGCCATTTCGCCTCACTTAGATCCTACCTATACCATTCCACAAATGCCTTCAACCTACACTCCCGATCAAGTAGCGATAATTCCTAATCCTCAATTTTCCATAACCACCACTCAATTCGAGAAAAGTAAGAATAACGAACTGGCAATGTCCCCATATAGGAGGCCTGGAAAGGAAATCAAGTCGCTTTGCCATGAAGATTTGGGAAAAGAACTCCACAATTTGAGGAAAGTCATTAATGAAGAGTTATGTTCGAGAAATTTCCAGATTTTGAAGTATGAAGATTTATGTATGCATCCAAACGTTGAGCTTCCGTCAGGGTACAAAATACCTAAGTTTAACACTTTCAATGGGAAGGGAGATCTCGTTGCTCATTTAAAGGACTATTGCAGCAGATTAATTGGTATTGGACATATTGAAGCCGTACGAATGAGATTGTTCATTCAAAGTTTATCAGGATCAGCACTCTATTGGTACACTAAACAAGATTTTAGCAAATGGCTTACGTGGGAAGATATGGCCCGCGGATTTATAAAGCAATTCGAGTTTAACAATGGAGGCGATCCGCACATAGCCGATCTGCTTAGAATAAAGAAAACGCCACATGAGTCTTTCCAAGAATATGCCATACGATGGAGGTTAGAAGCTTCAAAAATACATCCTCCATTATCCGAGAGGGAATGGATCTCAACCTTCATCCAGATTCAGGAAGACTTATATTATGATAAGTTGCTCGGAGCTTGTGCACACAACTTCTCTGATTTGATTAGGATTGGTAGAGAACTAGAAAATGCCATTCAAGAAGGAAGGATTACAGATAGCTCAACAATACAAGCCGTTCACCAAACCTTCCAAGCGAAGATACTAGGAAATCTGCAAAGTGAAATGAAGGAAAACCAATTTGCTTCCACGACTATGCATCAAGCGCAATGCCATAAAAGTCACCAAACTTTTCAATCTTATGCCACCATGCAATGTCCTCGTCAGCAAAACTCCCAGCAAGGCCACCAACAACGGTTTCACCAAGCACAATCAAGCTCTCAACATCAAAAGAAGACGAAATCTTTTTGCTTCACTCCTCTAAATGAACCACTGGCAAATATATTTGAGAGGTTGAGTGCTAACGGTATTCTACAACCAAAAGAGGGATTTATACCTAAGCATCCACCTCCAAACTTTGATTTATCTAAGAGTTGTGCTTATCACTCAAACATTCAAGGACATGACATTGAAGAATGTCCAGCGCTAAGATTTAAGATTCAAAGCATGATTGAAAGTGGCAAGATAAAGCTACAGCTAGAGCCTTCAACCGGTAATATTGCAAACACAAAGAAAATTGTTGTTAAGGGTGATCCATCGAAACCGGCACCAAGGCATTTGAAAAGAAAGCGTGCAACAAGTCAAGCAGACTGACAGGGACATCATCTCGCCACTCGAGAATATCATTCTCCACATGCCCATCTTTAGGAATAGCCGCTATCTTGTAATCTTTTCTAGACTTTTTTCAATGAACTACGGTCAACCTGATTCCTGTTAGTAGCAGGATACGTAGGCGCCCATGTTGGGTCCGATCTCAATAAATAAATAAAAAATTCCAATTCCCCCCATAGCCGAACTGGAGAAATATTCACATAAACAGATTTCCGCAATGGCATAGCAACGAGAAGCGCAGATTCAAAGCCAAAGCTCAATGTTCAACGCAAGGCAACCGCTTCCTTTTATACTAACAAATTTTCTTTGAGTAACGCAGAACCGATTTTTAGCTACTCCTCAACGATAATGCACGGCATACGAATCTTAGCATCAAGAAAACATCACGAAAGTCATGAAGCAAAGGATGATTCAAAATCAACACGAATTTCGAAACTCATAATTTTCTTTGAGCGCAGGAATTTTATTCATGGAAACATTTTAGCAAGGTGAAATATCACCCAGGCTTCCAGTTGCGGAAGCCGAAGTATGCTTACAGCTTTGCAGGGACTGCGCATCGAGCGGTTTAAATCTTCCTATAACACGCACAAATATTATTGCTTTCAAATGCTCTGCGCATGCACTACTATTTTAAATACCACGCACTGCATATGCACTATTGCTTTAAATTTCCCGCACTGCATGCACTACTATTTTAAATACCACGCACTGCATATGCACTATTGCTTTAAATTCCCCGCACTGCATGCACTACTATTTTAAATACCACGCACTGCATATGCACTATTGCTTTAAATTCCCCGCACTGCATGCACTACTATTTTAAATACCACGCATTGCATATGCACTATTGCTTTAAACTCCCCGCACTGTATATGCGCTATTGTTTTAAATGCCCCGCACTACACATGTACTATTACGTTCAAATATCCCGCACTGCATATGCACTACTGCTTTCAAATGTCCCGCACCGCACCGCAAAGGCACCGCACAACATCATTGTTCGCAAACGCACAGCATTTGGGTTCGTCCACCCTAAAATAGGACATATTGGGTTCTTCCACCCTAAAATAGGATACTTGGGTTCTTCCACCCTAAAATAGGATATTGGGTTCTTCCACCCTAAAATAGGATGCTTGGGTTCTTCCACCCTAAAATAGGATATTGGGTTCTTCCACCCTAAAATAGGATATTGGGTTCTTCCACCCTAAAATAGGATACTTGGGTTCTTCCACCCTAAAATAGGATACTTGGGTTTTTCCACCCTAAAATAGGAGACTTGGGTTCTTCCACCCTAAAATAGGACATTTCGGGCTCAACCGCCTTTTATATGTTGAATGGGTTGTGCACCGCCCCTTTGAAATTCCTGCATATTTAAGGCTGAGCACCGCCTTTTCATGTTACACGGGCTGCGCACCGCCCTTTTAAATTTCTGCATAAGGTTGTGCACCGCCTTTCATATGATGCATGGGCTGCGCACCGCCCTTTGCATCGCTTTCATATATTGCCTGGGCCATGCACCGCCCTTTTTAAATTTCTGCATAAGGCTGTGCACCGCCTTTCATATGATGCATGGGTTGCGCACCGCCCTTTGCATCGCTTTCATATATTGCCTGGGCCATGCACCGCCCTTTTAAAATTTCTGCATAAGGTTGTGCACCGCCTTTCATATGATGCATGGGCTGCGCACCTCCCTTTGCATCGCTTTCATATATTGCCTGGGCCATGCACCGCCCCTTTTAAATTTCTGCATAAGGCTGTGCACCGCCTTTCATATGATGCATGGGTTGCGCACCGCCCTTCGCATCGCTTTCATATATTGCCTGGGCCATGCACCGCCATTTTAAATTTCTGCATAAGGCTGAGCACCGCCTTTCATATGATGCAGGGGCTGCGCACCGCCCTTTGCATCGCTCTCATATACTGCCTGGGCCATGCACCGCCCTTTTAAATTTCTGCATAAGGCTGTGCACCGCCTTTCATATGATGCATGGGCTGCGCACCGCCCTTTGCATCGCTTTCATATATTGCCTGGGCCATGCACCGCCCTTTTAAATTTCTGCATAAGGCTGTGCACCGCCTTTCATATGGTGCAGGGGCTGCGCACCGCCCTTTGCATCGCTCTCATATACTGCCTGGGCCATGCACCGTCCTTTTTAAATTTCTGCATAAGGCTGTGCACCGCCTTTCATATGATGCATGGGCTGCGCACCGCCCTTTGCATCGCTTTCATATATTGCCTGGGCCATGCACCGCCCTTTTAAAATTTCTGCATAAGGTTGTGCACTGTCTTTCATGTGATGCATGGGCTGCGCACCGCCCTTTGCATCGCTTTCATATATTGCCTGGGCCATGCACCGCCCCTTTTAAATTTCTGCATAAGGCTGTGCACCGCCCTTCGCATCGCTTTCATATATTGCCTGGGCCATGCACCGCCCTTTTAAATTTCTGCATAAGGCTGAGCACCGCCTTTCATATGATGCAGGGGCTGCGCACCGCCTTTTGCATCGCTCTCATATACTGCCTGGGCCATGCACCGCCCTTTTAAATTTCTGCATAAGGTTGTGCACTGCCTTTCATATGATGCATGGGCTGCGCACCGCCCTTTGGATCGCTTTCATATATTGCCTGGGCCATGCACCGCCCTTTTAAATTTCTGCATAAGGCTGTGCACCGCCTTTCATATGGTGCAGGGGCTGCGCACCGCCCTTTGCATCGCTCTCATATACTGCCTGGGCCATGCACCGCCCTTTTAAATTTCTGCTTAAGGCTGTGCACCACCTTTCACATGATGCATGGGCTGCGCACCGCCCTTTGCATCGCTTCCATATATTACCTGGGCCATGCACCGCCCTTTTAAATTTCTGCGTAAGGCTGTGCACCGCCTTTCACATGATGCATGGGCTGCGCACCGCCCTTTGCATCGCTTCCATATATTGCCTGGGCCATGCACCGCCCTTTTAAATTTCTGCATAAGGTTGTGCACTGCCTTTCATGTGATGCATGGGCTGCGCACCGCCCTTTGCATCGCTTTCATATATTGCCTGGGCCATGCACCGCCCCTTTTAAATTTCTGCATAAGGCTGTGCACCGCCTTTCATATGATGCATGGGCTGCGCACCGCCCTTCGCATCGCTTTCATATATTGCCTGGGCCATGCACCGCCCTTTTAAATTTCTGCATAAGGCTGAGCACCGCCTTTCATATGATGCATGGGCTGCGCACCGCCCTTTGCATCGCTTTCATATATTGCTTGGGCCATGCACCGCCCATTTAAATTTCTGCATAAGGCTGAGCACCGCCTTTCATATGTTATATGGGCCATGCACCGCCTTTTGTAATTCGCACCGCCCATTGAAAATTTCCGCATAAGGCATCGCACCCCACCTGCCTCGCTTATTTATTTTCAAATGCCTCTGTGTATGCTCGTAGTCGCATTGCACCGCACTTGCATCGCTTTACTTCAATATTTATTTTTACTGACTATTTTTGTCTAGTTTAAAGTTTCGCAGGAGCTTTAGCGCAACGTGGAACTATTTCTTCGGCAGCGAACTGGGGCGATGCGTCGGGAAGGATAAGCAGACTTCTCGACAAGGGTCAAAGATCTACCTCGAACACTCGGCTCCGAATCCAAATCTCCCGTTCCCATTCCAGCACAATCAATTTTCAGGTTTCTATCACAATACCCAGTGTCATCATAATTCGACACTGGGACAATATTTTTTGCGAAGATTCACATCAAATCGTGAGTTACCAGTCATAGGTGTCGTAGTCTTCCCAGAACTACACACGGCCTGATTCTCGTGCAACCTGAGATATGTAGGCGATTCAAAGACCAGAGTTCGGCCGTAATTTTCTTTACCCTTAGTCCTCCACAATCCTCTAGCCGGGACAAAATAGGCTACTAAGTCAACATCTTTGCCCGAAAATTCTTTCATCATTATCAGGAAAAGAGGGACAAGTTGTTGACACCCAATTTTGTCCCGCCTCTCCTCCGAAATACATATTTGCGCTTCTAATATTTTCAAAAAAACATATATTAAAAAATAATAATATATATTATGTTTACTATAGTTATTAGTTCTCTTATCAATAACGGCGTTTTATTATTCTGTTACAACTATTATTATTATCATTACTATTATTATTATTATTATTATTATTATTATTATTATTATTATCATCATCTTTATTATTATCAATTATTATCATTGTTCTTATTTTTTTTTTTATTAATTATCAATATTTGTTATCTACTATTATTATTATATCTATTATTATTTTTCATCACCATTATCATCAGCATTATCATTATTACCATTGTCATTATTGTTATTATTATTAGCAGTATTACTACCACTATTTACTTGCTGCTATTATTTAGTATTATTGAAACTTGCATTTCTCAACGTTCTACGAACTTCCGCATACGCATCGCATTTACTTCGCACATTTTAATGATAGCATTTGTTATTATTGCACGGTCATTTGCGACATCATATAATTTTTATCCGGGTCTTTTTATAATTACATATTTCTGTATTAGGTGATATTCTGGCACCCTTAGTACATCGTTAATCAACATATGTCTCTTATTCAAATTTAGAAGCCAAACTATTTCTTGCACTCTGTCCGTATTTTGACTTACCGGACCCCAAATCAAAGTCCGATTAACTCCTAATATTTTTTTGGACTAAACCATAATTTTTATCTCAATTTTTAGACTAGTCCATGTTTAATTTACTAGTCCATCCTTTTAATACCCAGTCTAAAATTTGACCCGGTCCACAAATGGACCGGGTCCAATTCATTTTTTCAGCCAAATAAGGGAAACCCTTTTTAGGGTTTCCCCTTCATTTTCATCTCCTCTCACCGCCGCACCCTTCTTTCCTCTCCCTCTCTCTCTCCTTCGTCGCCCTTTACCCCGAAAACCCTCGTCGCCGCTCCCACTCACCCCCTTTCCCTCCTTCTTCTCCGTTCCCTACTTAGCTTTGTCTCCCCGCTCCTCCTCCTTCTCTCTTTCTTCAGCACAAAACAAAACCCTATAAAAGGGGTGGCGGGTTGAATCGTTGAGGACAGGTTGGAAAGCCCCCCAAAAAAGGCATACAGATCTTGAACCCCGAAATTTCCTGAAAAGAACAAGTTTTTTCCATTGGTGAAATCCCCTGAAAATAACGAATTTTCCGGTGGTGGAAATCCCCTGAAAATATTGAGTCTGCCAACCGCCTTTGTTTCCCTCTAAAATATTAGCCCACTGTTTTCTTAATATTCAAAGTGTCGAGCCATTTTATTTTTTTGCATTTTTTGCCTTGTTATTGTTTTCGCATCCGAGTCTACGCAAACTCGGAGATTTGAAGTGTTCGAGCGAGTATCGAAGGCCCCATACCCATTTCGCTGCACCCGAAGGAGGTAATCTTTTTTCCTTTAAATTATTCGTGTCGTTTATTTCATCATTTGTTGTCTCTGTTCGGACTTAGCTTTAAGTTTTGTGTCATTAGCCTGTTTGTTATCAGTAGCAGCAGTTAGTGTGTCTACTCAGATTGATATTCGTCAATTAATCTAGTATGTGCTAATGTGGTGGTTTGTATACACTAGTTGTTTCTCCTTTACTTAGTCTCTAAACGAAATGCCGTCCAATTTAACCTTGAAGAATATGCCTTGTATTAGTAGTGTGTTCAACTCTCAAGACCTGATTGGAATATGTTGTTCTTTTGCATATCATTCGAATTCATGTGAAATTTTCAATTTGACTATCAAAAAATAATGGCAAGATTTGTTTTCCAGTTCATAGCATATCAGGTCTAAGTTGACAAAGGACAAATCTTACTTATATAGTTAGTTTCGAACCCTTCCAGAAATTTCAGAACTTAATGACCAAAGGATTAAGGTACCATGTTTGTTCCTAGTCTGAATATTAGTTATGTTTAGTGTAATTCAGCACATGCATTAATCCCATTACAAGTTGATTGATCATTAAAAGTTCAGTACGTTTATCATATCTCTATCAGTATTTGCTTAGTAGTAGTTTAATATAACCCATGCCATTTACTTATGTGGTTCTGTTTGGATTCTGCCTTCTATAGAGACCTTAAGTTCCTAAAAGTATACCTCCAGTTTCAGTCCTCTTTAAAGTGATTGTTGATCTTGATTTGCATGAAAATCCCAGTCATCTTTTTCTCTCCAAGGAAAATGTGCAATTTCGAATGGTCTGATTCATAACTTATTAAGGGTATCACATCAGTCTGTTTAGTTTATTAAGAGTTAAGCAATTGTCAAGCCTAACTGCTGATTACATTTATGTGTGAAAGTGTATCGGATGACCGGTAGGAAGGTATCATTAGTTCAGCTGTGTCCCTGCCTCTGTTTGGAATCCTGGGATTATGCATGAACCTTTATGTTTGTGTGGTGTTTTACACCTATGCTTGTCTGATTTGTTCCGGATTATTGAAGCTCACAATCCTCGTTAGTGGTAAAATTTGCTTCAGTGGTTAGATTTTAAGTATGCAGACTTCTGAAATAATAGATGAGGTATATATACTTCATTGGGGGCAGAAATAGTTCATGGTGTTTAAGGCCTTGAAATGGCTACTTCCTGTGTGATGTTGTGGTTGTATGTTGAGCCAAATACAGGGCAGATCTAAACCAATTTGCTACATATTTAAAATTACTTTGCTGCCATGCGTTGGCCAGTTGTTACTATCTTTGAGTTGCAAGTTGAGGCCCCGCTAGTGCATTGTTTGGTGAGTCTTGAAGCAGTAGCTATTGCTTTGTTTAGCCTATTGCTGCTACATTTTTTGCTTATACACTGCTGTCTTAAGCTGTTTTCCTAAACAGCTGCTATATTTTGTTTGGTATCTAGGCCTAAATTATTCAGCGATATGAAATAAACCACATGGGCTTCTGTCGTTTCTTTATCATTGTCTTATTTGGGTTTGAACATTTTCTCTAATTATCCTACTGTTGTGTTATGTGCCAATTCAATTTACGAACTTAATTCCTTTACTTATGCTTTAGTCCTTTATTATATACTAATTCCTTTTCTCTCGTTTTATGCATGACCATCGCATACGAGTCTGAGGGACTCTTCTTCTTCCGCATTCGGTGTTGGGCTAAAAGCCCAACAAACTCTTCTCCGTGTCCAGCCCATCCGCAGCAGTGTACAAAATTTTTATTGGGCCGAGGCCCAACAAGCAACAAAATCACAGCCGTCCCAAAATGGGCTGAGCCTATTTAACATCATTTGCTCCTCTATTTTTTTTTTTATGCCTTAATTTTGTATTGCGCAATTAATACTTATTTTGTTTGTTTGTTTCCTTAGATAAAATGAACCTTAGCAAGATTAGTAGGTTTAGTTATTAGTGTAATGGGTAGTTAATTTAAGAGAGAAACTCACCATTAGTCCCATACGTTTCTTTTTTATGTTGAACTATTTATAGCATATATAATATTTATTTTTATTGGAATAATCGATTTGCAAAATATGCACGCCTACATATTTTGGGCTACATGAATCATTTTTATTCTTACTATCTTAGGAATTTCACTAATACGCAAATATAAGCTCGAATATATTTTATAAATAACTTTTTTAAGTTTTGAGTCAATTACGCATATTTTGAAGCATAGTTAATAAAAGGATAAAGAAAGCTCACATAAGCTTTTTTTTTATATATATATTTTTGCTCTTAAATCGCAAAATTAATTAATATCTCACCATTTGAGTTGTCTCAAGTATTTATTAAAACACTGCACAAACCCGCGTCTTATTCTACTTATATATTTTATGCAAATTTTATTTTAAATAGCATTATTATCTAAAGTCTTTGCAACATTTATAAGTTTATTTTAAACGACATTTGAAGTTTTCTTTTATGCAAATTATTATATTTTCTACAAATCTCATTTTAAATAGCATTTTTTTAAAGTCTTAGCGACTTTTATAAGTTTTATTTTAAATGGCATTTAAAATCTTCTTTTACGCAAATTATTATATTTTCCCTAAATCCTATCTTAAGCAACATTCTTATATTTTTCTTGAAAAACCTTAGCAACATTTCTTAGCTTTTTTTAAAAAATTTCAGACATCTTAATTTAGCATTAATTAATTAACCTGAGTTTGGCCGGATAACTGTAGTTAACGGATTCTAAAGGATGCCTAACCCCTTCCCTTTAGGATAATATAGAACCCTTACCTAGAATCACACTGATTAAGCAGACTATTAACGGAGGTTTAGTTAGCTTTGCCTTAGTTAATAAATTAGGTGTCCTAATTCACCATTAAACTAATTAGGTGGCAACTCCTTAAAATAAAACAAAACATGAATCACCAATATGTTGTACTCCGCTTCAACCCGGTTAAAATGGGGTGTAACAATATATATATATCACTCAAACGTTTTTTTAATGACATTCAATATTACAAAAAGAAAAAGAAAAAACGAAGCATTGACTTCAACATTAAAACTAAAATTCCTATTTAATTGGATTGAAACAGTAAAAAGAATCTTTAGAATATTTTTAGCGCTAGAATATTTAAAAATTTGTTTTGTGAATTTAATGAGGTATTTTTATAACTGCGAAAAGCAAATTTACTAGTATAGTCTAAATCAACATATATGATGCTTTTGTAGCTTTCCTAGTTCATTCCAAATGCATTTTTTTATTAATTCAACCATTCAATATTTAAAATTCACTTGTCTAGCATTAGAATTTGAATCTAGAGTCTAGAGACCTCATGTTATCAATAGGAATTTAATTTAAAAAAGAAATCTAAAAAAAAATCGAACCTACAATCTAAACTCTAAAGCGATTTTTAGAAAACACTTCTCATGTCAATGGAATTAAAAAGTTTATATGTATACGAAAAAAATATTTTTACCCTATTTGTATACGGAATAGTATTTTTTAGAAAAGTGGGGTCCAATTGAAACCCCTTAATCGGTTGTGGCTCTGTCACTTGTTAATGTTGAAACTTATTTTTTAACCATCCCACCATATTCTCTTCTAATTTAGTTCACAAAATTGTACTACTCTCCCATGTCAAAAAGAGTGTCCACTTAGCCATTTTCACACCCTTTAAAAAAATATTAATTTTTAGAGAAAAATAGGTAATTTGACTAAAATGCCCCTAATTAAATAGGTATTGGAATTTGGTCACCTAATACTTAATAAGGGCAAATATGAAAAAGTAAGGTTAATTCTTTCTGGATATGGTAAGTGAACACTCTTTTTGACTCAAGAAATAAAATTTAAGTGGACACTCTTTTTGATTCGGAGGGAGTACTATCTAATTAATTTGACTAAAATGTCCCTAATTAAATAGGTATTGGAAAATTTGGTCACCTAACACATAATAAGGGTAAATATGGAAAAGTAAGGTTAATTTTTTCTTGATATGATAAGTAGACACTCTTTTTCACTCAAAAAATAAAATTTAAGTGGACACCTTTTTTTATTCGGAGGAGTACTGCCTAATTAAATGGAATATGTTGTTTGTAGGTCAATTAGAGTATCTCATACCAAGTCAACATCCGCGTTATAATGACCAGTGCGGAGACTAGCCAATGGCAAACACTTAATATAAATGCACTGGTTGACTCTTACAAAAAAGATTTATTATTAATCTGTGTGCGAGAAATTCAAAATACATTGGCACTTTATTAGTCTAGTTGACTCCTAGAATAAGATTTACTAGTGCACTGCCGAAACTAACAACTCAAAGTTGGTAGTGTTCCATATTTGACGAAATTTGTCACGAAAATTATTCTGTCATTAATTTGTAACGGAGCAATCAGTGAAAAATCGGTCACAAATTTTAGGTGGAATCCAAGCTAAATACAAGGCTCTATATTATGACGACCAGTTTTGTCACAATATTTGTGACGGACTCAAATTACGGCACAAATAATTAAACACCTTAATTCTTTAAAATAAGTGATCCTTTCAACAAAAATTGTGTTTTTTGCCGAAGATGCGTTTCCAAGAGGTTTGATCGAGTTTTATGTGGTTTGGAATGAAAAATCGTGAAATTCCAAAACTGCCCAAATTCACCCAGAAATCCTTTATCGCGATGGCAGGCAGGTCCCACGCGAACGCGTGAAGTTTGACACGTGTGACTTCGCGATTGCACAAGTCCACATCGCGATCACAAAGGGTATTTCACTGGGCAGAAATTTCAGTTCTTTGTTCTAGCTCTTTTTGCCTCGTTTTCACTTGGTTTGGTCCGAATTCTCTTCATGATTTGATGCACCTGAAATGCTCGCAATACACACAAAAAATAGCCTCATATCATAGATAAAGGACACAAAAACCAAAGCAAAGAGATTATAATAATTGGTAAATTTGCCACTTATCAATCATGGAATTTGAATTTTATCACCAAAGAAAGTACACTTATTTACGTGGAGAACTAATGCTAGATTACTAGTAAAGAAACAGGCTCGTTACTTACCACCTCTCGATATTTCTCAATTATTTTAAAATATAAAAATAGAAAAAGAAGTAGACATTCGCGTTGACCGGTGCAGAGACTCGCCAGTGATATACGAATATAAATGGGGCACTGGTTGACTCTTACAAAACAAAACTTATTGGTAATCTGGTGCACTATTGAAACTAGCAACTCAAATTGATAGTCTTCCAAAACAATTAACAAAAGGTGTTACTTCCCAACTCGTTTTAATTTGTACCGCCTACTTTGATCGGCCACACATATATAATTTAAGAATCAAAGAATAATTCTGAAATTGCAGTCTTAATATTTATGTCAAAATGTTTGTGATTATAAAATTATTAAAATTAATTATTTTAAATATGTCATAACATTTATATTCTCATGATCTCTCAATTATAAAAAGGATAGAAGAAAGTCAGGCATCCGCGTTGACTAGTCTTGAGATTTGCCTGTGACCAACACAAATATAAATGCTGTTGTTCACTCCTACAAAAAATATTTTATTACTAGTAGTCTGTGTGCGATAATTCAAAATAACCGGCAGTGGGCCTCCAATTCATTCCACTTTCTCACTAGTACTAGTAATAAAACAGCAACTCAATATTGTTAGTCTTATAATACTTGACAAAAAGTATTTTTAATTGGTAGCTTCGAAGCTTCTTTTACCTGCCTATAAATAGAATCATAAAGCATGAGTCTTCTCCATCAGCACAACAAAATTTATTCAGTGTATTTCAGCTGCTACAAATCAACACCACAAAATGAGTGTACAAATTTTGGACGGTGCCACCATTCTTAGCTTCGTGGAAGACAAAGAAGCGTTTAGCGAATTTATCGCAGAGCGCTTCAGCAACCTCGATAAAGACCGTGATGGCATGCTTTCTTATCCGGAAATGCTGAAGGAGCTGCAGGTATACGTAGTGGTCGAGCCACATAGACTAAAGGGTGATCAGCTGAACACTCTTTGTCGAAAAACTTATATTGTGTATATAGAAACTAATATTGTATATATTGGTCAAAATTTACTTTTTATAGATATGTAATGAATAATCTTTGGCAGATAATTATACTGCATATATAAGTCAAAATTTACTTTTTATAGATATATATTGAATCTTGAACAATCTTAACAAGATTCTTGATTTTGCCATTGGTTGCAGGGGCTAAGGGTCTTCGATACACATTTTGGTATCGACGTGAAAACGGATCCAAATGAGGTTTCTCGAGTTTATAGCTCAATCTTTCTTCAGTTCGATCGCGACTCAAATGGGACGGTGGATATGGAGGAATTTAAACAGGAGACGAAAGAGATGATGGTGGCAATGGCTAATGGATTAGGGTTCTTGCCCGTTCAAATGATACTTGAAGAGAACAGTTTCTTGAAGAAAGCTGTTGATAGGGAATCGGTGATCATTAGTACTTCACATGTTGCTGCTTAAACTATTTAGTAATAATTGCTAAAAATCTTATATTTTGTCGTATCAATTTTCTGTACACATGGTTTATGCAATATCAATAGAAATTTGAGCTGTAACATTTTTTGAATAAATTTAACATTATGAATTACTATTAAATATGAGTTTTATTTCATACTAACTTCAAAAGGACCAGATACTTGTGTTTGATTCTTTATTATCGCCCTGATTTAAAAAATTAGTTCAGTCCAAAACTAACACATATAATGTACACAAATGTCCTTTAATATTAAAATCTGGAATATATTATTTGTCAATTAAAACATGGGGATTTCCGTCTGGGGGAGTGGAACCAGGGTCACATCAGATTAATATACTCAGGAGCTAAATACATGTGGGTGCAATTCAAAGATCGTAAATATGGGGATGTTCATAATTACGGCCAAGCAACCTGAGGTTCTTATACATATTCATGCCTAAGAGTTATCAAGATAGAAACTATACCTAAATGTTCGTTTTAACTGTTTTACAGAGGAAAGGTACGGAAGGTGGATCAAGGTAAGGATTAAAATGCACTCAAAAGAAAAGAAAAAATATTTGCTAGACATGGCTTATATGAGAGAGGCTGTTGTTTACCCCGGATTCGGTAATCAATTGAATTTGTGTGTGAGTATAGGATATGTGCTTGAGTCCCAATGTTTATTACAAACCGTGGATGAGAATGCTTATTGATAAACGTGCAAGGAGCGCAAGTGACAGATGACTCCGCGTATGGCCAATTTGATTGAAAAAATATGATGTAGATGACAAACTTACAATGGAAAATATCAATATTGAGATTGCTAGAACTGTATATATATATGTATTGTGTTACAAGTGTTCTTTTGAATAAAAGATCAACCAACCCCCCAAAGGGGGGAGGGAATGCCCTATTTATAGTGATGAACCCATGGGCCTTCCTCAATATGAAGTAATAAAATAATAATAAAAGGACAGCCCCTGTATGGATGTGATGGGATCTGACTGACGGCGCCGTCTGACACACGCATAGTTGGTAGCCGACCATGATGTGACACCACTGCTGCGCCCCAGTAACGGTCATAACGGACCAACGGACTCACGGGTACCGGACTTCCGGTGGTAACCCCCCGGAAAGAGATCCGAACCTTCGGTGGCTTAAAACCCGGGACCGATGATGCTTCCGCTCGGCTTTGATCCGAATGCTTATCCGGAAACCCGATGCTTATACACGAACTTTCCCTCCTTTTCCTCCTCCGAGCCACGGTTACCCCGGATTGACCCTCATCCGGTTTTCACCGTATACAGATAGCCCCGCGCTTCCCGGACCAACGATCTATCGGAGTGATGGGAAGTGAATGAATCGTACATCCGGCCACCCGGTCAGCCAATTCTTACCACTTTATTTTGGCGGGAACGGCTCCGTTTCGTCTTCCTTTTTGCCGCCCACGTGTCCAATTCTGGTTTGTTCGTTCCTGTCAACCGCCGTTTACACGTCGTTTCGCATTAATGTCGCAACACGTGGCGATCCTCGATTGGCCGCCCTCGATAATCGTTCCTCCCTTACGCCTATAAAAAGGCCCTCCTTTCCTCATTTTTCACTTTTCTGGTTTGCTCTCCCTTTTCTTCTTCCTTCTGTGCGTCAACAACCATCCTTTCCGTTCACAACTTCGTTGTCAAACCTTCTCTTACCAATACAAAAAAAAAAAAAAGGAAAGGGAATTAGCTTTGTCACTACTCTCGTCAATTGCTTCTTTGCTTCTTCAAATCGTCACTTCCTTCGTTTCCTTCACGCCATTCCCTACTTTTCTCCTTTTCTTTCAATCATGTCTGAAACCACTTCTACAGACGTTCCTTCAATCTCGTCCCCGAGGGCCGAGGCCGTATCCCCGGTCAAACAAAAGGGTAACCCCGAAACTGCGGCCTCGGATATTATACCGGCAAAATTTAACTTCAACAAAGACCTGGAGGTAGAAAAACCCTCCGTCGTTTCAGACCGGGGATACGACGTGAGGCGATATCCCTCCTCTATAACCGAGGACAGGCTCGACACAGTCCGGACAGACTGCGGGTGGGACACACGCCCGGTAAGGGTTTTCGTACCCGGGCCGGATGAATCCATAACCGACCACCGGGAGGGGTTTTTGTACGTGTACACTTACCCCTTCACCCTTAAGCTCGATCCCCCGGTTGATCCGGTCATACTGGATATGTGCCGGACTTATGGCGTAACTTTGGCTCAGATCGGCCCAACTGTTTGGAGGGTCGTTGCCTGCCTCCGGTTGCTGGCCATCAGGGCTGAGAAGGAATTCTCATTGGGCCACCTAATACGCTTGTATTCCCCGAGGATATTCCGGGGTGGTGTCATAAGATTAACCAAGCGCAGCCGGAACCTGCTCTTCTCGAAGATGGACGAAGACCGGGACAGGGGGTGGTTGGAACGCTACGTCCGAGTAAAATCCGAGGACATAATCCCGGACTCCCATCAACCTTTTCCGGAGAAATGGAACGACAAACGTAAGTTCGATCCTTTGAGTAATCGTCATCATATGTTTAGTTGCTTACGGTATTGTTTTCTCACCACCCTTTCGCTACTTTACAGCAAACGGATTTGTTCCCCCGGTTATTCGAGATCTGACTGAGTGGGTCATGGCGCTCCTCAACCAGCTTCCCTATGAGGACCGGACTTGGGCCCACTTATCACGCGGTCGATGGATCGCTCAAAATCATGGTAATATTTGGCTTCCCTTTGATCTCGTTGCCTCTTTAGCCATTCGAGGCCGTCAATTTCCTTAACCTGCCTATGCTTTTGTCATTCAGGCTTGCCGAAGGGTTCGGTGGCATCTAGATCGGAGTCGGGGGCTGCTTCCCCTGCACCGGCGTCCGCGTTCGACATGGCGGGTTCCGCTCGCGTTCTCGCCGAAGCCGCCAAAAGGAAACGACCCCCCGAAAAGGGCCAACCGTCCAAACGAAAGAAAGCAAGGAGTGTAGCCCGGCCACCGAGGGAGGAGGTGGAGTCCGACATCATTGTTCGGAGGGTAGACACGGCACCGTTAGCGGCCCCAGTACCCGAGGAGGCTGCCTCCGAACCACCCTTGCCTTCTATGAATGAAGGTATCTTAATTCCCGCTCTTCTTTCAAGCGCGGAAGAAATCCTTTCCCCGGCCCCTCTTCGGTCGGTTGACTTCGTCGACATTTCAGGTGAAACTTCTTCGGAAGATACTCCCCTACAAAGGAGAAAAGGAGCCGGGGAAACGGGGAAACGGCGGTTGCTGCAACCGATCAAGGGACCGTTCTAGTTCCGGAGACCGAAGCCCCTACTCAGGCTCGTCCATCGCCCGGCCACGAACCGGTTTCTACTTCCGAGCCCCCGGCCCTCGCCAGGAATATTGAGTCTATACCGAGTTCGTCTACCCCTGCCCCGAGGGTTGCAGACTTCGACGATATGTTTTCAGCCACTCCTCCGGCTACCGGTGAAGCTGCGGGTTTTGGTCATCTTCCAATTCCTCGGGTCACGAGGTCGGCCAACCGACAGTCAGAATCTGGCTCTAGGGATAACCTGGTGACCATCTTCCCAGCCCCGAGCGTTGAACCGAGAAGGACCAGATCTGTCGTAGTCACCGTCCCCGAGGATTGTGGCTTTCTATCCCGTCCGGTAGGAGTGGCAAGTTATTTGCGTCCTCTTGTTTCCGACTCGGATAAGCGCAAAATGACCGGGGTCACTTGGCAATGCCTCATGAACGAAGGCATGCACGCGGGCAACCGGGTAGAACTTACAGCCATCTTTGTATATCAATCAGATTTTGCGCTCATTTTGGTTTTGATTCCTTATGTTTGCTTTCCTTGCAGAGTGTAGTACTGGTGAACGAAGCCTTCATCCGTGCCCAACACGAGATGGATGATCTCCGAGGCCAACTAGACGCCCAGGGCCGAGAAACGGAGAAATACAAGCACCTCCTCCGAGAGAAAGAGGAAGAGTTGAGCCAGGCCGCCGTTCTCGCCAACCTTCGTCCCGAACTCGATGCGGCTAAGGACGAAAGTCGTCATTTAAAAAATGAGTTGGCCGCCATGACTGATTATAACCGAAGCCTCGAGGCTGATAAGATTTGCCTCAGCCGAGACAAAGCTCAGTTTTCGTCAAGGCTGGACGAGTTGGAGACCACTGTCTCTCAACTCCAAGGGGAACTTGACTTGGTGAAAGCCGATGCGACTATCTTGGCCGAGAGGAATCGGCAACTGGAATTTGATACCGTCCTGTACGAAAAACACATGAAAGTTTTCGAAGAGAAGGCCGAGGAGCGGTCTCGGATGAGTGAGGGCTTAAAAGCCGAGCTGGAGGAGGCGGTGAGTGCCAACGACGTTCTTAAGGCCGAGCTAGAAGTTGCTGTCCACATGAGGACTATCGCTGTGGCAGGCCGAGCTGAGCTAGAGGCTAAGTTGGCTAAGGTTGAGGCCGACTTGGAAGAAGCCTGGAAAGGCGTGGAGACGGCCGAGGCCCATACTGCCATTGTTGCCGAGTATGAGAAGTGGAAGTCTCGGCGGCTCACCCTTGAAGAGGCCGATCGCGGATTATACGATCTTCCGGTCCTGATTACCCAGGCCAAGGAGATGGAGGAGGAGGCCAACCGTGCCCTTGGGTCCGACTCGGATGACTCCGAACGAACCGAGTCCGATTATTCTGACTCTAGCAGTGCTGAGTAGCGTAAGATTTTTTTTATTTTTGATGTAAATGTACTCTTTATAAAAGTATCATTTGCGTATACGAAAGTTACACTTCTCTTGTGTCTTCGTTTGATTGCTTGTTTTTATTTTGCCTTGAACTATTGGTCCGAATTTCGGACAAGATGATCCGTGGTCGTTGATTAATTCTGCCCGTGGGACTTATCTTTAAGGCCGATTTGAGATGACCTCACTTCGCCCAGTTTTTTGGGCGTACAACTTGAGCACTGCCAAAATATTGGTTATTGTAATGACTTTTGTATTACAAGTGTTCGTACATATAGGAGAATTTTCATTCCTTGTACATTTGCCATAGCAAACACTAAATGGGACACGATTCATTATGATCGTTTGGTCCTTACATCAAAGTCGGGGGCCGGCGGCCGGCCTACGTTTTTGCCGTGGCAAATGTTGAATGGGACACGATTCATTATGATCGTTTGGTCCTTACATCGAGGTCGGAGGCCGGTGGCCGGCCTATGCTTTTGCCGTGGCAAATGTTGAATGGGACACGATTCATTATGATCGTTTGGTCCTTACATCGAAGTCGGAGGCCGGTGGCCGGCCTATGCTTTTGCCGTGGCAAATGCTGAATTTCTTCCCTTGCTTCTCTTTATCGTGCCATGCCTCGATGTGGGTACTGTGGCCCCTTAACACTGATCCGAGCTTCGAGGTCGGGTGAGTGTTACAAAGCCCTCACTCGGAAGATGCAACCTCGGGTGTCCGAGTTCTGGCCCTTGGCCTTTATTGCGTAGCACGTTGTACTCGTTGCCTCATTAAAAACCTCGGCGGAAAACCCATTTTGGGACAAAACCGCGCTTAAGGAAAAGAGTGCAACACGTGCTTTCAGTCCTAAGTTTCTATTTTTGTGTTGTGTTCGATTTCCTGCAAAAAGACAATGCGGTTAACAGAAGGTACATGAGAGGATCATACCTTAGCAGTAATATCTTTTCAGATGGGCTATGTTCCAGTTGTTGCGTAGGCATTGTCCATCCATGGATTCCAACTGGTACGATCCTTTGCCTGTTACACCGGTCACCTTGTACGGCCCTTCCCAGTTTGGTCCTAGCTTTCCCTCGTTTGGGTTTTTTGTATGCAAAGTGACTTTTCGAAGTACCAGGTCCCCAACCCGGAAATGCCGAAAGTTGGCTCTCCGATTGTAGTACCTTTCCATCCTCTGCTTTTGAGCCGCAATTCGGACCAATGATCTTTCGCGCATCTCATCTGCCAGGTCGAGCCTTACAACCATGGCCTCCCCGTTTGACTCCTCAGTTGCATACTTGAAACGGAGAGTCGGCTCGCCAACCTCGACGGGGATAAGGGCTTCGGTCCCGTATACCAACGAGAAAGGGGTCTCGCCCGTGCTGGACTTCGCCGTGGTTCGGTAAGCCCATAGTACCTCGGGCAACACTTCTCTCCAACGGTGCTTCGATGCTTCCAGCCGCTTCCTTAGACTTTGGATTATTGTCTTGTTAGTGGATTCCGCCTGTCCGTTTGCACACGGGTGATATGGGGTCGACACAATCTTCTTGATCTTCAACCCCTCGAGGAAACTGTTGACCTTACTACCCATGAACTGAGGACCGTTATCACAAGTTATTTCGGCTGGAATGCCGAAACGGCAGACGATGTGGTCCCAAACGAAGTCGATAACCTCCTTTTCTCTGATTTTTTCAAAGGCCTGCGCTTCGACCCATTTAGAAAAGTAATCAGTCATAAATAAAATAAAGCGTGCCTTACCTGGTGCCCGGGGTAACGGACCCACGATGTCCATTCCCCATTTCATGAACGGCCATGGTGAGACCACTGAATGCAACGACTCCCCGGGCCGGTGAACCATCGGGGCATGCCTCTGACACCCGTCACATTTTCGGACGAAGTTTCTCGTGTCTTCATCCATCTGATTCCAGTAATACCCGGCCCTGATCAGCTTCCGGACCAGAGCTTCCGCACCAGAGTGATTGCCACAGGTCCGTTCATGTACTTCCCTCATCACATACTCCGTTTCCCCGGGGCCCAAACATTTAGCCAAGGGTCCGTGGAATGAGCGTCGGTATAATTGGCCGTCCACTAAGCAAAATCGGGTTGCCTTCGTTCGTAACGAACGCGACTCCTTCGGGTCGCTCGGAAGCTTATCATCACGCAAGTAGTCAATGTATTTGTTGCGCCAATCCCAAGTCAGACCTGTCGAGTATATTTCAGCGTGTCCGCTTTCTATGGCCGTTCTTGTCAGTTGCACCGTTTCTCCGGAGTTGATTTCGATCCCTTCGACCGCAGATCCCAAATTTGCCAATGCATCGGCCTCACAGTTCTGTTCTCTCGGTATATGCTGCAGGGTCCATTTTTTAAATCGGTGAAGTATCACTCTGGTTTTCTCGAGATACCTCTGCATCCGTTCATCCTTGACTTCAAACGTGCCATTCACCTGGTTTGCGACCAAAAGCGAGTCGCACTTTGCCTCGATAGTTTCTGCCCCCATACTCCGGGTCAATTCTAATCCTGCAATCATAGCCTCATACTCGGCTTCATTGTTAGTTAGCTTGATAGTTTTGATGGAATGTCGAATGACATCACCGGCCGGGGCCCTAAGGACAATACCAAGCCCGGAACCTTTAAGGTTCGAAGCCCCGTCCGTATATAGAGACCAAATGCCCGTGGCCTTTCCCGAGGTCAGCAGGAACTCTTTTTCGACCTCGGGGACCATGGCTGGGGCGAAGTCTGCTATGAAATCGGCTAAAATTTGGGATTTGATGGCCGTTCGGGGTCTGTATTCGAGGTCATAGCCGCTGACCTCTACAGCCCACTTCGTTAGCCTACCCGACAACTCGGGTTTATGCATGATGTTTTTCAAAGAATAAGTAGTTACTACACATATGTGATGGCTTTGAAAGTAAGGCTTAAGCTTTCTGGAGGCGCTTACTAGTGCCAACGCCAACTTTTCCAGATGGGGGTAACGGGTCTCCGCATCCCCCAATGTTCTACTCACGTAATAGATAGGGAATTGCGTACCTGATTCTTCTCGGACCAAAACGCCGCTTACCGCAACTTTGGAGACCGCTAGGTACAGAAATAGTGTCTCACCTGCCTTTGGCGTGTGCAGTAGAGGGGGGTTAGACAAGTACTTCTTCAGATCCTGCAGAGCTTCTTGGCACTCCGGTGTCCAGATAAAGTCATTCTTCTTTCTGAGCAAGGAGAAGAACCGGTGACTCCTGTCCGAGGATCTCGATATGAAGCGACTTAGTGCTGCGATTCTCCCGGTGAGTTTCTGAACCCCCTTTATGCTGTTCACTACCTCGATATCTTCGATGGCTTTGATCTTGTCCGGGTTGATTTCGATCCCTCGGTCTGACACCATGAAACCTAGGAATCTGCCAGATCTCACACCGAATGCACACTTCTCCGGGTTAAGCTTCATGTTGTATTTGTGAAGCACATTGAAGGTTTCCTGCAAATGCTTTAAATGGTCCTCTGTTTCCAGGGACTTAACAACCATATCGTCAACGTAAACCTCCATTGTTTTCCCTATCTGTTCTTCGAACATTTCATTAACTAGGCGTTGGTAAGTTGCACCGGCATTTTTTAGTCCGAAAGGCATGACGTTATAACAGTAGGTCCCGTACCGGGTGATGAAGGATGTTTTCTCTTGATCCCCCGGGTACATCCGGATCTGGTTATACCCGGAGTAAGCGTCGAGAAAACTCAACATCTCATGCCCGGCCGTCGCATCGATCATTCTGTCGATATGAGGCAACGGAAACGAGTCCTTCGGGCATGCCTTGTTTAAATCTTTGAAGTCGACACACATTCGAAGTTTGTTACCTTTTTTGGGTACCACCACAACGTTGGCCAGCCAGTCCGGGTACTTTACCTCTCGGATGGATCCTATCTTCAAAAGTTTTGCTACCTCGTCCTTCACAAATGCGTGTTTAGCCTCCGACATGGGTCTCCTTTTCTGTTTCACCGGAGTAAACTTCCCATCCAGGCTGAGCTTGTGAGTTGCTATTTCTGGTGATATACCTGTCATATCTATATGCGACCATGCAAAGCAATCAGCGTTAGCACGAAGAAATTCAATTAATCGACGCCTGAGCTCCGGGGTGAGCCCCGTGCCCAGGTATACCTTTCTGTCCGGGAGATATTCGAACAGGATGATCTGCTCCAATTCCTCCACAGTTGACTGAGTTGCATCCGAGTCATCTGGCATGACGAACGATCTGGGTACCTCGTAATCTTCCTCCTTATGTACCGGGCTCAACCCGGCGCACTTTGATTGCTATTTGGGAATCTCGCCTCCGGTTGCACTTTTCCATTCCGGCCCCTCGGGCCGAGGTGCCGCTTCTTCTACTGCAAACATTTCCCTTGCAGCGGGCTGCTCGCCCCGGACGGTTTTCACTCCTTCCGACGTGGGGAATTTCAATAGGTGATGTAGTGTTGAGGGCACCGCCCTCATGCTATGTATCTAAGGTCTGCCCAATAATGCATTGTATTTCATGTCCCCCTCGATCACATAGAACATCGTTTGCTGAATGGTGCCACCCACATTTACAGGCAGTGAGATTTCCCCCTTTGTGGTTTCGCTCGCCATATTGAACCCGCTTAGCACCCGAGCCACTGGTGCGATCTGGCCGAGCAGTCCTAGCTGTTCAACCACCCTCCATCGGATGATGTTGGCCGAGCTACCTGGGTCAATCAGAATACGTTTAACCTTAGTTTTAAAGACTAGTATAGAGATTACCAATGCGTCATTGTGGGGTTGAACGATGTCCTCTGCGTCTTCGTCATTAAAGAAGATGGATCCCTCGGCCGAATGGCCTCGGGTGCGCTTTTCACGAACAATAGAGATCTTCGTCCGCTTCATTACCGGCCCTCGAGGGGCGTCTGTCCCGCCCACTATCATGTTGATCGTATGCTGGGGTTCGACAGGCTCGGACCTTTGAAAAGATTCCCTTTCCTTATAGTGATTTTTGGCCCGGTCGCTCAGCAGATCTCGGAGGTGACCATTTTTCAATAACCGGGCTACCTCGTCTCTCAATTGACGGCAATCTTCGGTTCGATGCCCGTGGGTCCCGTGATACTCGAATACTACACCTGGATCTCGCTGACCCGGATCCGACCTCAATGGTTTAGGCCACCTTACATCGGGGACACGTCCAATAGCCGAGACAAGTCCTGAAGTACTAACGTTGAAGTTGTATTCCGAAATTTTTGGAGGAACTTTATTGTCGGCGGAACTTCCGGCATCGCTCCTAAACGAGAGTCCCCGACTGTTCGATGGCCGCTCCACTCGTTTGCTGCCGCGTCCTGAGAAATGGCTCGGGCTCTCTATTGCCTTTTCCGACCTGAAACTTTGCTTATCCGGATAGGGATATGGCCGAAACCTTCCTTTCGATGATTCAGACATGGCCTCGTATCCCTTCCTTGGCGGCTCGAAACCTCTACTTATTTTGGTCCTTACCGGAGAGAACTCGAATTGATCATCCTCCACCAGAATCTTTGACTCATACCGATTGTGGACGTCGGCCCATGTTACGGCCTCGTATTCCAGCAAGCTCTCTTTCAATTTTGCCGAGGCCACCGAACTTAGCATGTTGAGGCCCTTTGTGAAGGCCTGTGCGGCCCACTCTTCCGGTACCGGGGGTAGCTCCATTCGTTCCCTCTGGAACCGGGTGACGAATTCCCGCAATAACTCGCCGTCCCTTTGGGTTATCCGGAAAATGTCAGCCTTACGGGCCTGCACCTTTATTGCACCGGCGTGGGCTTTCACAAAGGCATCGGCGAGCATCTCAAAAGAAGTGATCGAATGCTCGGGCAGATGGTCGTACCACGTCAACGCCCCCTTTGACAGAGTCTCCCCGAATTTTTTCAACAGTACTGACTCTATCTCATCTTCTTCCATATCATTACCCTTGATAGCACAGGTGTACGAGGTCACGTGCTCATGCGGGTCCGTGGTGCCGTCGTATTTCTGAATGTCCGGCATCTTGAATCTCTTCGGGATCAACTTGGGCGCTGCACTCGGGGGAAAAGGCCTTTGAATATATTTTTTCGAGTTAGCCCCCTTCAGCAAAGGGGGAGCCCCCGGTATCTGATCTACCCGAGAATTGTAAGTCTCTACCCTTTTTTCGGTAGAGTCCACTCGTTTCGCTAAGGTTTCAAGCATCTTTAGTACCTCGGTGGAAGAACCGGCTCCGGAATCATTGCTCTCGACTGTCCGCGGCCTGCTTCTTTCGATTTCCGCTGTTCCCTTGGCCTTTTCCAGCCCAGGCTCCCCCTGCCCGCTCTGTAACCGGGCAATCGCCATCCCTTGCTCGGCGATTGCCGCTCTTTGTTCCTGCAACATCTCGAAAATCAAACGCAAATTAATGCCGTCATTTGGTGCCTCCGGCTCCTTCTGGCTTTGGGTCCGAGACAATGTGACGGAGTTGCGAGTTCTTAGGGGATCAGTTGCCGGTAGGGCGGCGTTAATTTGATCCACCGTGTTTTGTCGGTTGAGGCCCTCCCTCGAGTCGATGCGGTTCGGGTCAGCGGGGTTTGGTAGTCCCCGTAATTCGCTTTCCTCGTTTTCTGCCACAATCTCGGTATTATTGACATGGCCGGACTGCTCAACATCAGCCATGAGTCAGTTTTTGTCCAGACAAACGAGGCGGAAGTGTTACGGTTTGGAGGTGAGAACGACAAGAATCAGGACCAAGAACTATTATCCTTGCCCCACGGTGGGCGCCAAACTGTTTACCCCGGATTCGGTAATCAATTGAATTTGTGTGTGTGTATAGGATATGTGCTTGAGTCCCAATGTTTATTACAAACCGTGGATGAGAATGCTTATTGATAAACGTGCAAGGAGCGCAAATGACGGATGACTCCGCGTATGGCCAATTTGATTGAAAAAATATGATGTAGATGACAAACTTACAATGGAAAATATCAATATTGAGATTGCTAGAACTGTATATATATATATGTATTGTGTTACAAGTGTTCTTTTGAATAAAAGATCAACCAACCCCCCAAAGGGAGGAGGGAATGCCCTATTTATAGTGATGAACCCATGGGCCTTCCTCAATATGAAGTAATAAAATAATAATAAAAGGACGGCCCCTGTATGGATGTGATGGGATCTGACTGACGGCGCCGTCTGACACACGCATAGTTGGTAGCCTACCGTGATGTGACACCACTGCTGCGCCCCAGTAACGGTCATAACGGACCAACGGACTCACGGGTACCGGACTTCCGGTGGTAACCCCCTGGAAAGAGATCCGAACCTTCGGTGGCTTAAAAACCGGGACCGATGATGCTTCCGCTCGGCTTTGATCCGAATGCTTATCCGGAAACCCGATGCTTATACACGAACTTTCCCTCCTTTTCCTCCTCCGAGCCACGGTTACCCCGGATTGGCCCTCATCCGGTTTTCACCGTATACAGCTGCACTAACACTAAACATTTGCACTAACACCACCATCAGTGACGAAAAGGTAAGTATCCTTTGTTTACTTCTTATATAGAATTTGGTTCTCCCTTCTCTTACAAGTGTAGTCACTCTTCTTGTGAAGTGCAACATCCCCAGTTCTAACCTCCTCACTCATAGACAATGGACCATGAAAAGAAGAAGCCCAAATGATATCACTTGGCTATCACATTAAAAGAAACACAAAACAAACCTCCATTGGACCACATATGTGGAGTCCATACTTCATAAATATGTCGATTTTGTTCGTTTTGTTATGTTTCAATAACTATTAGTTGTCTATGAGTCTTGTGAATAATAGGAAACAAATTAAACTTGCTCTAGAAAAGCCCATTGTGAGACGGTTGGCATATAACCGTCACAGTTGGCATAAAAAATGTTGAAATTTTAAGAAATATTATTATTCAAACAGAGAAGCAATTTCATTAGGCTCCGCGAGAGTCCTTATAAAGGAAGTGAAAAAGGAAACCAAATAAGAGCGTGACTGTTGAAGGAAGTCAAAGAGTGCCTTTTACGGGAAGAGAAAGAACACTTGGATAAAGAAAAGGAAAAGGCAATAAACTAAGAAAATTTTAAAATGTTCTCCGTAGTTTGTGAAACCTGTCACATCATTCCTTTGTGTACCAGGTTTATAAAGATATAGATAGATGTGATTCAAGATGCTCTCTGCCTCTACAGTCTGTGCAGATCATCCAAATATATGAAAGTTTCTGATAGATACTGCAAAAGGTTAAGAGTAGGGAGATTTTTCCTAATCAAGACTTTTAAATGCATAAATATAATGACTAAGAAAATTATGATTCTGCGACTTCAACAGATTTATGATAAAAACTTAAAGGGTTCAATCAAAATTCAAAAATTCAGATCCAAGCTTCGGAAACAACTTGTAAAAAACCAAATACCGCAAATTCCAACATGCTCTTGTCAAAACGAAAAACAACAAAATCTAAAATCCCAAAATTCAATTTGTAACCAAGAACCGAGAAACCAATACAGAAAAGTATAAGTATGATATATACATTAGTGGAAAAGAAAAAAGGGCATGTGATATAAAAAGACATTGCGTTTTAGAAGCAAAGTTCCTAAAATCTTCCGCCATTAGTAACACAAAAGAAACAAAAGCAATTGCATAAGCAAAGGCGCAACGACAAATTAGAAAGAACGGAGAGCCAAAGGACTCCTACATGTCTTCCTCATCACTTGATCTTGCTGCCTCCTCCTTGTTCATATAGAATCACGACTCCGCAATTTTCTTTAAAGGAAAACGCTAATTAATTTTCATAAGTATTCCTACCAAGAAACTCAAAAATTAAAGCCAAACTTGGAATTTAAAAACAGATCATCGAATCTAATTGAGAATTGAGAAAGATCGCGTATGTACTGATAACTTATAATTAGGCCAAACACTCCCAAAAAGATTGACTATATAAAGATTTCTGAAGAATAAAAGGAGAATGAGATTTAGAAACACACTCGAGCATCTGAAAAGGAGCCTGGTCCACACTATTAAGCCCATGACGGCTGTTGCCATAATTACTGCATAACCAAGGAATAACAACAGTGACCCAACTTTACCGTCTTATGTGGTAAACTCACCCGTGCTATGACTTGTGATTCAACTCTGCATTAATTCCCTTCTAATAGCAACAGAGTAAATCAAAGACGGACTTGAATAAAAATCCAAAGCACAAGTAAGGATAGCATTTTGAAAATGAAGCTGACAATGAGGGAAGAACGTAAATAATTAGCAGAGAGAATCAAGAAATCGAACAAACTTCAAGCAAGAGAACCATAAAATTTAAAAGATAGAAAAAGAACAATACAGAGAAAGAGCAGGGAAAGAAGTGAAAAATAGAGAGAATGAGAGACTAAAGAATAAGCATCGTAAGAAAAGCAACAATCTTGATCTCTGGTATCCATGATCAAACCCCTAGAACACTCCTCTGTTGAGAGCTCATCATTGTCTTGAGATCATCAAAATCCATTTTTTATGATGGTAGTAAAACTGTTGTACGCGCTGGTAAATCGACAAACAAAAATAGACAAACACATAAGCACCACAAAATAAATGATAGAGAAGTAGTAAACAACATGAGATAATGAGAACACAACCAAAACATATACTGTGGGAGATTAGTAGAAAACAGATCTGATGACACTATTTGAATCTTTCTTTACAGGTCATACCCCACCAGAAGCGCACAAAATGTCAAGACTCAGATAATTGAATCAAAAAGAGTCGGGGAAGTGTAAAATTCTAGTGCTATCATATTCCCACTATCAATGCTAAGAAAGCAAAATTAATCAGATAACATACAGAAAAAAAGAACAACACACTGTTAAAATCACTGCAAACATGCATATAATCAAATCATACACGTGAATGTCTCACTTGTGGTGCTCCTTCACTCGCCTTATTTGCAACCCCATCTTCTTTTTCTTCCCCTCCTTCTTCTTATTCTTTAACTAAACGTTCATAGGAAGCTCATGGGAGACTATGAAGGCTAAAACCCGTGATGGAACTTCAAACGTGCATCTCCATGCCACACGCCCTTGGATGAGGAAGATGGGGCCTTTGGAGGCCATTGAAGAGTAAGCTACAAGGGTGTGGATGATTGCTTTGAAGAGACTTGGAGATGAAGGCTCACTGATTGAAGCCATACAAAGTGGCTAAAAGTGTAAACATGACTAGAAGTGCAATTTGTGGCTAGGAGTGCAAACTCGAGGCTAGGATTGCAATACAAGTGAAGAAAAGCCCATGTGGGGCTATTTTTGCAAAGACCACTTTTGGGTTTGCTAGGATTAGCTGGTATTAGGATTAGTGGGTGGATTCCCTTAACTCTTACCTTGAATCTCTCTTGGATAATCCAGAATTAGATTTCCATGTATGAGTTTAAGTCTATTCTTCCTTGGATTGAATTCATCTTAGATTGTTGATTAATAGGTGTAGGTTTCCTTTCCTATGTTGATTAGTCACAATTGTAGTTGATTAAATCCCTTCTTTTGATCTCCTATTGAACCTAGGAGGAGTGACACTTGTTTCTTCTTTGGATAAAGAAAAGAGATTGAATCTCCTATTGAACCTAGGAGGAGTGAAAGACTTAGTGAAAATTAGAATTTAAATTCTGTTTAAGTTGAAGGAAGTATAGATAAAGAATTAAATAAAATAGTATACTATTGTCTTGAATCTGGATGAGGATCAAAAGAAGTGAAGCCATACTCCTATAATGTAACAAAGTCTTGAACATCCCTTTGTTACAGCGATGTTCAAGAGAACGACTTACATACTTTTAGGCTGACAAACTTCTATAAATGAAATGCACAAGACACATTAAACGAATTACACATCAGAATAGGAGAGAAAATGAAAGGCTGTGTAAGAAATACCACACATTCACATGATAAGCGATTTTAAACTCTATGTTGGCCTAGCCCAAAAAGATAAAATCCATGAAATCTATTGGGCCAAAACGGAAAGTGAAAAGATATGTGCCATTTCTCAACTATCAAATATGATGAAGAAAAGATATGTGAATAAATTACTTATCCCCCCCCAAAAAAAAAAAAAAACAAGAAGGAAATGCTTCATTCTTTAACGGGCTTTATGGAGCTTGAATTTGAATTAATCGAGATTTCAATATGGGTACCGAAAACTAGCAATATATTAATATCAACTGTATGACGATCAATATTTCAAAAAATATATATACCATATAAGTATATAATTGCTTGGCAGCAGAATCCTCTTAGATGTGAATAAAAAATATATGCATATAGTCAAATTGAAATTATAGGGTACCACTATTTTCTATGTCCTTTAACTAGAAGTAAGAAATCCCGATTGGCAACACCTGAATATATTTTTGAAGAAAAATACTTAGTAGTACTATATAAAAATTAGAGCACTCTACAACTGGCCCCATGGTCCACCGACTCCACGCTAAATAGCTTGCTCATAATATGATGGCTTTGTAATAGAGTAGAATCTATATACTCCCTACGTTTCAATTTATATGAACTCATTTGACTGGAAACGGTATTTAAGAAAGAGGGAAGATTTTTTAAACTTGTGGTTCAAAATAAGTCTTGAAAATTTGTGTGACTGTAAATCATTCACAAAGTGAATTTGTTTCCAAATTAGGAAAGAGGTCATTCATTTTGGCACGGACTAAAAAGGAAATAGATTCAAACAAATTGAAACAGAGGGAGCATAATATAAAGCTAAGAATACACAATCCTATGCGGCACATCTTAATGACCTCCATTGACATTTATCTTTTTTCTCCTTTTTTTGACATTTTCTCCATCATTTTTATCATTAACTATATTTAAAAGCCCATATAAAGACAATTAAAAAAAAAAAAGAGTTGTAGTAATAAATTAAGAAGATGAAGAGTCAATTGCATGAGCATTACATACGAAATCTATATCTATATATTATTAAAATGAGGATAGTTTGCTCTAGGATCTTGACAAGTGGCAGCATAAGATTATGACACATGGTAGTTTTAGGACAAAAAATAATTAAATTAGTTAATAATTAGGTATTAGTTATTGTTTAGAATTTAAAAATTATAAATATATTGTATTTGTATCTTTTAAAGAAAAAATGCACAGTAACTACCCCCTGCCTCAACCCCACCTCTCCTTACTAAAATTTTAAAATTAAAACTAAAATTAAATCTGAAACAAAATGCAAAAAAAGGAGGTAGCTTGTGCTTCATACTTACAAGGGAATTACGTGATTTGAATTTAAATTTGATAGATAAATAAATAAATTGTGGACCCTCCAATAACACACGTTGTTGGACTCTAAAACTAAATTAATACGCAACGATGGTTATCCATTTTAAATCGTTTATCAGAAAATTGGGGACTAAATGTTAAATCGTTTATCAGAAAACAACCCTCGACGTACCCACCTGCACTCCCCCATTTCCTTTGCACGTTCCTCCACTTATACACACGCAGCGACACAAAGTGACAACAAGCCATAGACACACACAGAGAAACGAAGAACATATAGAGAAGGGACTCATCTTCTCCGTGAAAAGAAATCCAGCAGTCTAAGTGTAATTGATTAAAAAAATAAAGTTTAAGCGGACACTCTTTTTTATTGGAGTATTACCTAATTAAATGGAATATGTTGTTTGTAGGTTAATTAGAGTATCTCATACCAAGTCAACATCCGCGTTATAATGACCACTGCGGAGATTAGCCAATGGCAAACACTTAATATAAATGCACTGGTCGACTCTTACAAAAAAGATTTATTATTAATCTGTGTGCGAGAAATTCAAAATACATTGGCACTTTATTAGTCTAGTTGACTCCTAGAATAAGATTTACTAGTGCACTGCCGAAACTAGCAACTCAAAGTTGATAGTGTTCCATATTTAACGAAATTTGTCACGAAAATTATTCTGTCACTAATTTGTAACGGAGCAATCCGTTACAAATTGCAGTCTTAATACTTATGTCAAAATGTTTGTGGTTATACTGAAATTGCAGTCTTAATACTTATGTCAAAATGTTTTTGATTATAAAATTAATTATTTTAAATATGTCATAACAGTTATATTCTTATAATCTCTCAATTATAAAAAGGATAGAAGAAAGTCAGACATCCGCGTTGACCAGTCTTGAGATTTGCCTGTGACCAACACAAATATAAATGCTCTTGTTCACTCCTACAAAAAATATTTTATTACTAGTAGTCTGTGTGCGATAATTCAAAATAGCCGGCAGTGGGCCTACAATTCATTCCACTTTCTCACTAGTACTTGTAATAAAACAGCAACTCAATATTGTTAGTCTTATAATACTTGACAAAAAGTATTTTTAATTGGTAGCTTCGAAGCTTCTTTTACCTGCCTATAAATAGAATCATAAAGCATGAGTCTTCTCCATCAGCACAACAAAATATATTCAGTGTATTTCAGCTGCTACAAATCAACACCACAAAATGAGTGTACAAATTTTGGACGGTGCCACCATTCTTAGCTTCGTGGAAGACGAAGAAGCGTTTAGCGAATTTATCGCGGAGCGCTTCAGCAACCTCGATAAAGACCATGACGGCATGCTTTCTTATCCGGAAATGCTGAAGGAGCTACAGGTATACGTAGTGATCGAGCCACGTAGATTGAAGGGTGATCAGCTGAACACCCTTTGTCGAAAAACTAATATTGTGTATATAGAAAATAATATTGTGTAGCTAGGTCAAAATTTACTTTTTATAGATATGTATTGAATAATCTTTGTCGGATAATTATACTGCATATATAAGTCAAAATTTACTTTTTATAGATATATATTGAATCTTGAACATTCTTAACAAGATTCTTGATTTTGCCATTGGTTGCAGGGGCTAAGGGTCTTCGATACACATTTTGGTATTGACGTGAAAATGGATCCAAATGAGGTTACTCGAGTTTATAGCTCAATCTTTGTTCAGTTCGATCGCAACTCAAATGGGACGGTGGATATGGAGGAATTTAAACAGGAGACGAAAGAGATGATGGTGGCAATGGCTGATGGTTTAGGGTTCTTGCCAGTTCAAATGGTACTTGAAGAGAACAGTTTCTTGAAGAAAGTTGTTGATAGGGAATCGGCGATCATTAGTACTTCACATGTTGCTGCTTAAATTATTTAGTAATAATTGCTAAAAATCTTATATTTTGTCGTATCAATTTTCTGTACACATGGTTTATGCAATATCAATAGAAATTTGAGCTGTAACTTTTTTTGAATAAATTTAACATTATGAATTACTATTAAATATGAGTTTTATTTCGTACTAACTTCAAAAAGGACCAGATACTTGTGTTTGATTCTTTATTATCGCCATTTAAAAAATTAGTTCAGTCCAAAACTCACAGATATAATGTCCCCAAATGTCCTTTAATATTAAAATCTGGAATAGAAGTGAAAACATGACTAGAAGTGCAATTTGTGGCTAGGAGGGCAAACTCGAGGCTAGGATTGCAATACAAGTGAAGAAGGGCCCATGTGGGGTTATTTTCGCAAAGACCACTTTTGGGTTAGTTAGGACTAGCTAGTATTAGGATTAGTGGGTGAATTCCCTTAACTCTTACCTTGAATCTCTCTTGGATAATTTAGGATTAGATTTTCATGTATGAGTTTAAATCTCTATTTCCTTGGATTGAATTCATCTTAGATTGTTGATTGATAGGTGTAGATTTCCTTTTCTATGTTGATTAGTCACAATTGTAGTTGATTAAATCCCTTCTTTCTTCTAAATCTCATTTCTAAATTTCTATCTATCTTAATTTCCGCATTTGTGATTTGATTTGGAGTTTCTCCCAAGTCAAATCTTATCGGCTGGTCATTTGGTTCCCATTTTAAGAATGTTAAACAACTTCAAATATACTCAAGAAATTAAACTAAATTAAAGATTAAAAAGTAAAAGGTCTACTGTGTAAAAATATTTCTATGTATCGTTTCTTGATGTAGTGATGTCCACAGTGAATTGTGGATATTAACTTAAACCAATAGCTCCTTTTTTCGAGAAACTGATATTTCTTACCCTCTTACAATTTGAGGGCAGAATTGAAGAACTTTTCCTTGATATAATAATGCTGTAATGATGAGTATTAAAGAGAGAAGAATTGAAGAGGAACGATAAAGTGTTATGTTTGTCGGCATTTCTGTTGATGGGTGGCAGATTTACTTTTTATATCTTTTTTTCTTTTTTCTTTTTCACATATCTTCTTCCGTCTCAAGTTTTCAAATACGAGAGATTCAAATATATATATATATTAGGAAATGTATTTATTATTTCTCAGATTAACATTACTACGAATTTTCTTGAAACTTCCTTTCATTTTTAAGAAACAAAGAGCTAATTTAATTTGAAAATACGTATATATCACCTTCACATATAGAGATTATTAACTAATCTAAAAGTTAGGATATTTGCATGCCCTCATAATCAGCCTGTAACCATATGTATTCCGCTTGACCTATGTGGATGTCACTGAGAATTAATACATTGGTGATTTAACTAACTTGTAAAATTGTTTTTTGTATATGTACACATAAGAAACTATTTAAAATTTTCTATATTAACTACATTTTCAGAGGAAAAAAAATTATTTTAATTTATTATAATTTGAATATAATATATTTTCTTAATAAAGGGACCCAAATCACGCGATTGAAGATTAATGTAATGAGTTATATATATCAGAAGGAATAAAATTAGAAAAAAAAAATGGAAGGCTCATAAATACCCCTAACCTATTGAAAAAGACTCGTAAATACACTCCTTCCACCTTTGGGTCTAAAAATTACCCTTACATCCACCTTTTAGGTCTAAAAATACCCTTAAGGTTTGTTTTTGGCTCAAATATACCCCTCAAACTAACAAGTTAAAGTTAACTCTTTTAAAAAGTCACATCACATTTTATAATTGGTCACACATTTTAATTTCAGAATAAGTAAAACCCACCCAATTTTTAAGACCCAAACCCATTGACCCATGGTAATACTATTTAACCATCTACATTCAAAGGTTTAATAATCATTTTCCACAAAGCTTAAATGACAGAAATGACCAGAAGATTAAAATTAACAGGAGTAATACTAAAAGGTAAATTCCACAAAGCTAAAAGCTTTAACAAAATGAAACATTAGTTTCAATTTGTTCTTCAGCTCAAAATTCTGGTGCTATTTGTTTCTCCAGTATTGTTTCATGTTGGATTAAACTAATTGTAATCTTCCAGTACAAGCATTTGTTAAGAGAGCATTCACCAAAACACAACTGGAAGTCTTGGAACCATAACGTAACAGAATCACCACCAGAGACACAAAAGGAAGAAGAAATAGGGTATATGACAACACAAGAGTCCAACTTTAATAATGCACTAGATTGAGCCAAGCGAATGCAGCTTCGGCGTCAGGTGACGGTACCCGAGCCACTCCAATCTCCTGAGCCGATGCTGCTGCAGAGAAAACAACAATCATTGCAACCAGTGGTGGAGTCAGAATTTGTGCCGAGGGGGTTCAAAATATAAAAAAGTAAACATACGAAGAAGCATAAGGGGTTTAACATCTAATATATATACATAAAAAATAACTTTAACCTTGTAAAAACAGTGTTTTTTTTCACCGAAGGGGTAATATGTGTATGTGGCTCCGCCACGGATTGCAACCAAAACTGCCATGGGTCAATGGGTATGGGTCTTAAAAATTGGATGGGTTTTATTTATTCTTAAATTAAAATGTGTAACCAATTATAAAATTTTATGTGAGGGGTATATTTGAGCCAAAAACAAACTTTAAGGGTATTTTTAGACCTAAAAGGTGAATAGAAGAAAATTTTTAAACCCAAAAATAAAAGAAGGATATTTATAAGTCTTAAGGGTATATTTGAGCTAAAAATAAACTTTAAGGGTATTTTTAAATCTAAAAGGTGAATAGAAGGATATTTTTAAATCCAAAATTAAAAGACTTTTTTAATATGTTAGGGATATTGAAGAGCCTTTTCGGAAAAATAAATAACAGGGGACCGAAAATGTTATTCTCCCAAATTATAATGTTCTCTCCATATATCTAAAATTCCATCGTGCTCCTCGCTAGTTTCAGTACCGCTGTCGAATCTATCGCGGTGTTATCAGGTATTACTTTCTGCACTTCTTTTACAACTTTAAACTCTGAAATCAACTAGGTTTTTTTTTTTTTTTTTAAACAAGTAAGGTTTTTGGCCAATCCTAAAATAAGTGCTTTTGGGAGTAGCAGAATAAAAGCTTGGCCAAACACCAGTTTATGCTTAAAAGTGATTAGCCAAAGACAAAGTGCTTCACACCAAAAGTACGCAATTTTGGAAAAAGTAATTTTCAAAATAAGCTGATTTTAGAATGTTGACCAAACAAATTTGATCGATGAGGTCCTCTAGTTTCTTTGACATGTTCTATTTTGCGGCATATAAGTAGCAACACTTGTAGTAATACCCTGAAACTTTTTCAATATGGTTCAAATTGCAAGCAGCTGTTTATAAATTAGGACGGGGAAGTAATTTTCTTATTAGTGATATTTATTATTACTCCCTCCGTTCCAAAAAGATTGTCTTAGTTTGACTTGGCACAAAATTTAAGAAATAAAATAAGACTTTTGAAGTGTGTGGTCCAAAACAAGCCTTAGATATTTGTGTAATTGTAAATCATCTCATAAAGTTAAATTGTTTCTAATTTATAGAAATGTGCCAATTTTTTTGGGACGAACTAATAAGTAAAGGGAGACAATCTTGTTGTTGTTGTTGTAGTGATATTTATTACTCCCTCCGTTCCATATTACTTGTCCACATTCCTTTTTTAAAAGTATAAATTTGACTGATATTTTAAGATATATTTTCTCACCATATTAATAAGAAAAGAATTGCAACTTGTAGTACTTTTTACGTCTAGTTTTAAATATCTAAATTATAATTTTAAAATATTGAATTGAACTAATCCAATTTAACTCCGAAGAAAAGTGAAACAAGACAACTAATATGGGACAGAGGGAGTAATAAATGATATTCTGTGTTCTGGCATGCATTGTGTGTTACAGTCGGGCTCTCTATAACAACATTTCACTATAACAACCATGTTATTTGTGGAACCTATCTTTCATGTTATGTTATATTATATGTTCTCTATAGCAATATTTCCCTATAACAACAAAAAAATATCGGATGTTAGAGAGGTTTGATTGTATTAATTTTCGCTCGTGTTTAGACACTAGAGGCATTGATTCGTGATGTCATCGTTATTCTGTTTTCGTTGCTCTTTGATAGAATATATATAGATATGGTGAATGTAGTAGTTGTCCATATTAGAAAGCATGTACTGGAATCCTTATTATTTTGTAGGAGATCCATGACTTAGTCGTTATTTGCAAAGTAGAAAACTTGCTTGGCTACAATAGAATTGCCTTCTTTTAGAGAAGCTTCTATAAGAATTGTAATAATTCAAGTTCTCTGCCTCTTCCAACATAAGCTCGTTACAAAAATAATTCAATTAATGTCTTAATTGCTTGTGCTTTGTCAAAACAGCATGCTTACGTCGGTAGCATTTTTTTGGAGCAAAAGGTCCTATATCTTTGCTCGATTAGTTATTTAAACACTTTCAACTAGAATTCTGTTTGCCGAAGTACTTTGATAAACTAGTAGTAAAGTGAAGTAAAATGAGCTATGCTTTTATTCGTTAACAGATAGTAGTTCATTTCGTAAATGATTTAACAAATACCATTACTCGGCTCTCTCTAGTCGCCATTACTGCACCACATATAAGATTCCCTCTTTTTTTTTTTTCCCTCAGTCTCTTGCAAGACAAAACCCTCACCCTAATCCCTTTTTTTAAAGTGTTTTTCTAGAATCAAAAGTCATAAATTTAATGTTAGATAATTGTAAAATATATGTCTCTGATAACTTTTACACTCTTTTGTCCACCAATAGCTTATGGTTGTGATCTTTTCAGGTTCTTCAAGATGGTTGAAACTCTTTTCGAAGATATATTTACAGTCACTCAGAAAGATCCTGATGGGAAGAAATTTGATCGAGGTATGCCAAATTATCATTCTTCCCCTCTGTAATGAATATATTCATGTTTTGTAATCTGTTAATCGAATGAATTTTAGACTACGAGACAACACACAATCTGTAGATATCAATGAATCTGTAACATTGAATTAATCATCTTGATACTTTTTATCAATGCAACTTTATTTCAAGGGGAAGTGACAAAATGGTTGTGTTACACCACTTGAATATAAGTTGAGTTTCTTCACGGTAGACCTAATGCAATTAGGAGAAATCAAAGGTTAAGAAAAAGATGGCGGCCTTTAATAAGAAAAAGAAAAGGGTAGTATTCATGTAGTTGACTGTAAATACTCCAGATGAATTGTGATAAAAGTTTTGTGCACCTGTAATGGATTTCTAAATCTATTCATATTTGCTGGACTAAGTACTCTTTTTCTCAACATCATCTCTCGTACAGTAAGAGCTGCCTTTGAGACAAAATATGGTTTTATGTGACCTTCCTTGCAATAGTTTCTGCTTTAGGTGATTCAAATCTTTGTTTTTTTTTTGAAAATGGTAACTATGATTCAACTCTTTGTTTATATAGTTGTACCTTCTAGTTTCTTTCTCATGAGCAATAAGGGGCTTAGGAACATGTGGTTGTGGTGGTTCTGCATGCCATGGACTGACCAAATAACTATTGGGAGCATTGAGCACTACAGTACTGATAAGTGTATTGCTGATTGTACTTATGAGGGAGTAATAATATATAGAGTTTGTGCAGTTTTCTTGATAAAACCATGATATGTGGCATATGATGGACTATGTTTTGTTTATTATTGTCACCATCAATTATCAAACTGCAGCAACATTTTTTTTTGGTTGCAAATAATGTGATCCAATATGTGGTGCGTTTTGTAGTTAATCGCATTGAAGCACGGAGTGAGCAGTTTGATATGTTCATGCTGCTGGATATAAACACTGAAATATATCCTATGCACGTAAAAGAGAAATTTATGATGATTTTAGCATCTACTTTGAACTTGGATGGGACACCAGATACTGGTTATTTCATTCAGGTAATTTGCTGTAGTGGTTTATGTCTATCCTTGTAGATTTTGCAAGTGTTAGCCTGTATGATTTAATTTAAATTTTGTGATTTGAAGTCTCTGGGATTTTCCTACAGATTAGGCCTTACTAGTCAAAATGCATCAGAAAGATTCAGAAAAGAAAACTGAAAACAATTTAATCCAGTCAAATTTGAGGTTTTCAACTTCCATAATGAATCACTCAAGTAAGAAACATCAAATGCCTTTTGATGAAGACGTGAAAAAACATGTATGTTCATTAAAATACAAACTTGCTATATATACAGGCATTTAGAATGTATTTTTTTGTTTAAAAAAAAATAAAAAAATATACATCTCGAACAAGTGAACCCCTTTAAGAAAATATTTGGTTCTGTGACCCTGTCTATCTGGAATTGTTTTGAAATCTCATCTTTTACATATCTCAACTGTTAACTAGAACTAGAAACTAGAGAATATATCAATTTTTTTGTGGTTCTGTTTTGATGTCATAGACACATTTTTGTTCCACAGAGGTGTGATTCCTTATGATATAACCTTGTGATGGCTGTTCAATTGGGTTCTAAAATGATGGGCAGGACAAACAATTTGTATCTGCCAGTGAAGGGTTTAATCATTTTGTATTGGCATGTATCCGATTGCCAATCAGCACAGAAGTATCCATCTATTGTGTTACTTGGAGGATAGTGAAATGTTTTTTGGTCCTTGAACTACTCTTAGGATTTCCTTTGCATAAAGGAGCAATAAAAGAGTTAAGAATGCGAAGAAACGACATATGCCCCAGGGCCTTGGTCTAGTGGGAAGAGCATAGACAATAGTGCATGAAATGTACACCTGGTTTACTTAAAACACTTACTAAGGTGAAATGGTTTATCATTCAAGAAAAACAGAATACAAGAGAAGTAAAAGATCCATATAGGCTATAACAACTAGTTGGGGTTAAGGTTTAGTCATGATGATATCCTTTGTGTTAGTAGAATGAGCCTCTCATGGGGATTTATATAGTTGAGCCCAATTAGCTTGGGATTGAGGCGTACTTTTTGCTCTAAATTAATGTATGTTTGTAAAAGCTACTTTTCATGGAAGTCTTTAATATATGCCAAATATTCTACCATGCCCCCAACCCATGCAAACTAAAAAAGGGCAGCCCGGTGCACAAAGCATCCCGTGTTAGCAGGATCGGGGGAAGAGCCGCACCCCAAGGGGTGTGACGTGGACTACCTACCCTAATGCAAGCATTAGTGGCTGCCTACCCTAATGCAAGCATTAGTGGCTGCTTCGACGGCCCCAACCCATTCAAGCTAGATAACTGAAATACTCAGAGAGTAATTTTCCCAATACAAAAATTGATGTCGACAAGCTTGAGAAGATACTTAATTCTTCTGCTTGAAAATAAAACATTAATGCTTAAAGATAACGCCTGACACAACTGTTAGGCAAATGCTTGTACGAACTTCCTCCTTGTCTTTGTTTCCCTTCTTCCTTTTTTTGTTTGACTGCTGATTCTTATTGTTCTATCTCTGGTGGTCAAACTCTTAGAAAACCTGATTGTACTTAATGGTATTGCAACCTGATGGCAGGGTAACAAGAAATCGCTTGCTGACAAGTTCGAATATGTTATGCATGGGAAGCTATATAGGATCTCAGAGGAAGGTTCAGGGAAGCACGTGAAAGCGTACGTTTGATTACTTATCTCATATAAATTAATGTTATATTCTTTTCCATGAACATGGATTTATATTTTTGATATGATTGCCTTATCATTGGTGCAATATATACCGTATGCTAGGTTAACTCTAATTTCCGTTTGATTTCTGTGACTTGTTTTCTAGTAGGAGTCTTTTCTATTTTATTTAATTGTGGAATATAAATGTACTTTCCTGTACTTGGTTTTTCTCTGTTTTTGTTTTTGGGCTAGAAGTTTTGCCGTTTTTGCTTAATGTATGTTCGCTTTCATCTTTAACTTTTAAATATATTGTTTGAGAGTTGTCTATGTTCTGGTTGTTGGGACTAACTCGATTTTTTTGGTTTCCAATTAGCAATCACTAATTTTACTAATATGACACAATGGATTTACTGGTTTTTATTGGTGTTCAGAGACATTTTTGTTTCATTTGGAGGACTTCTGATGCAGCTGAGAGGAGACCCATCCATTGCAGCTAAGTTTGAGCTTGATCAGAAGCTTTTCATTCTCATAAGGAAGGTTTAATCGATGTAAAAATTTGGTAATAACCCAATTTAACTTAAAATGCGATGGAGTATATTCAGACTTCTCTATAACAGTCATCCTCTATAACAATATTTCACTATAACGGCCATGTTCCCTGTTTAACTGATCTTTCATATTGTGTTATATTATATGTTCTCTATAACAACATTTCGCTATAGCAGCCAAAAAATATCAGAACAAACGACTCTGCTATGGAGAGATTCGACTGTAATTGTGAGCTAAGCTACACATGATAAATCGTATGGTGGGCTCAGTTTCTAGGACACAAAAGAATGTAACTGAGATACTAACGGAGACCATGGATCGAAAGCTCCTATATATGTTGGGGTGTTGAAACCTATTAGAGCCTGTTTGGATGGGCTTATGCCTATAAGCTGCAAACAGCTTATAAGCTAAAAAAAATAAGTTGGGGTAGTCTAACTTATTTTTTTTGGCTTATAAGTTGTTTTCAGCTTATAAGCTGCTTTAGATAAGCTAAGTCAAATGAGCCCAATTATTTTTTTGAGCTTGTTTTAAGCACAAAATGACTTTAAGCTGGCCAGCCAAACACTTAAAAAAGCTGAAAACAGCTTATAAGTAACTTATAAGCAACTTATAAGCCAATCCAAACGGGCTCTTACTCCTTCCATTTCATAATAAGTGACTCTTTTAGCTCATGTACACCCTTTAAGAAATTGCTTATTCCTAGAAAATTATGAGTATTTTTACTAACTTACCCTTAACTAATGCTTAGAAAAAGAAAAGTTATTTAATGATTCTTGATTATAAATAAGGGTAAGTTTGGAAGAATAAGATTAATTTCTTCTTGAAATCCTAAAGTGTTACTTATTTTGAAACAAAATAAAAAGTATAAAAGGTCACTTAATATGGAATGGAGGGAGTAGTGTGCAGTTATGATCTTTATTCCTGGTATCATCTGAAGAATCTTTCCTATTACTAGTATTTATCAGAAGAATGTTTTCTTCCTACTAGTAATTTGTGCTGAAAAAAAAAATAGCTCTCATCAACTGGTACAGTAATATAGTTGCAGTCCATGAATTAGCTGTTATTCGAGGCTTGTATAGTTGAACATATTCCTGTTAGCATCAGTGGCGGATTCAGGATTTTCATCCAGAGTGTTCAGAAAAAAAGAAGCTAAATATACACTCTAATTTTTTGCCGAGAGTGTTCAAAAGTTAACATATGCACATAAATACAGAAAATTTACTCTATATATACACTGTGATTTTTTGCCGAGGGTGTTCGGGTGAACACCCTCACTTACACGTAGATCCGCCCCTGGTTAGCATTTTATATTGGGACGGCGACGTACATTAGATGTAAGGTTACATACACAAGGACCCCTTTTCTGAGATATTTTCTCACAAAGTTTTGTTATAGCATTTATAACAGCTTCCGGCTTAGGTGGGCCACCTGGCAAATATACATCTATAGGTTTGAATGCATAAAATCCTCTCGTGTTTCCAATATTTAGGACTTGTAACCATTAATTTTCTTCAAGAGTGAAATTATACACCTAGTTTACCTTTAAAGTGTATTAAGGTGTCTTTTCAGGTTTTGTGGTTTGTCGTGACAAATTACTCAACTTTGCAATTTATCGTAGTGTGTATTGGTCACTTTTTGATACTTCTCAAAAAAACAAATAAAAATAGCGATTATCATAAAAATTTAAATTTCACAGATAAAATTTCATTACAATATCTAGAAATTGGAACTTCATGAATCATGATAGTGATATTTTCAATTATAGAGGTTGAAAAATACTCCCTCCAGGATAAAAAAGAGTGTCTGCTTATCCTTTTTTTTCTTGAGTAAAAAGAGTGTGCACTTATCAAATAAAAAAAGAATTTACCTTATTTTTTCAGATTTATCTCTATTAAGTGCTATGTGATCAAATTCCAATACTTATTTAATTAGGGGCAGTTTAGTCAAACTATCTTTTTTTGTCTAAGAGTTAGTATTTTCTTAAGGGATGTGCAAATGGTTAAGTGGACAATCTTTTTGATCCGGAAGGAGTAATTATTTGTAAATTTTACCCATTCCGTGATCATTTAGCATGACGAAAACAAAAAAAAATCGCGTCGTGATAAGTATCCTTTATTTAACACACAATATTAGGAAGCATGCCAAAATTAATGACATGTTCTCCAATATTAAAAAATGTATATGCATGAGAAAAAATTCATTACACACAAACTGTAATCAATCATACTATCAAAAAATTGATTTAACTTGCAAAAATATGGAGAGAGACGTTTTTTTTTTTTGTTTCTTTTTTTTTAAAAGGTTATATATAGGAAATGCAATTAAAATCGTGATTGTCTCCAGTTGTGGAAGAATATCTTGATCTCTAATTGTCCTCGAATGTTATCCCTAAAATTATGAAGTAACATTCTAGTTTCACCAATCAAAACCTAATAACTGGATATTAGTTTTCATATAAGATCTTTGTATTCACCAAATCATGACAATTAATATGATTAAGTTGTAATAAAGACGGAATATGTATGAATAAACCATAAGTATGAAGTAATATTCTAGTTTCACCAATCAAAACCTAATAACTGGATATTAGTTTTCATATAAGATCTTTGTATACACCAAAGCATGTCAATTAATATGATTAAGTTGTAATAAAGACGGAATATGTATGAATAAACCAAAAGTATGAAGTAGTATTCTAGTTTCACCAATCAAAACCTAATAACTGGATATTAGTTTTCATATAAGATCTTTGTATACACCAAAGCATGTCAATTAATATGATTAAGTTGTAATAAAGACGGAATATGCATGAATAAACCATTAGTATGAAGTAATATTCTAGTTTCACCAATCAAACCTAATAACTGGATATTAGTTTTCATATAAGATCTTTGTATACACCAAATCATGTCTATTAATATGATTAAGTAATAAAGATGCAATATGTATGAATAAATCATGATTAAGTGATCAACCTTTTATAGAAAATATATGTCATTCAAGATTTAGCGAAATTACCAAATATGAATATGGCCAAGAATCATTGCAAGATTTCCCTAAGATTTATCTCCGGTTTAAGTCCTAATATTGTAATACATCAATCATTTAATAAGAAATCATCTCAACATTACTAAATCCATATATTACAATCCTCACATTACTAATTTTCGCATTATTAATTCTTACCTAATTGTCTCTTAACCAAACTTCTTTTTTTGATACAATGGAAAATACCATAAAGTTATACAGTCGTTCATAAGCTACGCTACTTAAATTTGTCAGAAGCAGAAACTCCATTACCTTGATGGCCTTCTCTCATACGAGCAAATCTTCTGCATGTTTGTGACCTTCATTTACAAAAATATCTGCGCACTTATTTGCCTCTCTTAACCAAATGACCCCTTAGTGTGTTAAACTATAAAAAAGGGCATGCACTTTTCATCGTCCCGTATTTCTTCCTTAATATATGTCATTTTCTAGAATTCAATTTTTTCATTAAACTCTTCATTTTTCACTATAAATATTTCATCCATTCACCTTCACACCCACATTTTCTCAATCTCTCTTCTTGTGTTTCGCTTTTCCTAGCGACTACTAGCAATAAAATCAAAAGAGAGAAAATGATCACTATTCTCAATCGACCATATATGTATTCAAAAATTGAAAGAGAAGACAAAGAAGAAATGCGACATAGAAGAGCACAATTCTTGATCTACAAAACATTACAAAAAGCAGATAATATTGTGTCTCAGAGAAAGTATATTCCATGGATGAAACTGAAAGTGAGTAAGTTGAAGATCAAGATTGGTAGGAGATTAAAGAGATTCAGAAAGAGCATATCATTAACATTTTCTGTTGCTAAAAGTTGTGTTCATAAGCAATTTATTTGCCAATTGAAATATTTGAAGCGCTTGCTTGAAGGGCAGACAAGTTGTCAATAGCAGAGTCAGAATTCTCATTAAGAGGTACAAATATGAAGAAGCGCGAAGAAGTCGAAGAGATTCAACATAACCCGATATATACAGTGTAATTTCATGGCTAGTGGAAGTGTTTATTGGGCAAAAACAACCCAAAATACTCTTACCCCCTGCTTGGGTGGTTGTTTCTTGTGGTTCATTAATGTGTGGTTTTCTATAAAACCATGTTTGTTTTCATTATTCTTAAAATTATGTTGTATGGTGTTGTAAATCCATTATAATCCCGTGGTTATATAATCATGAAAAAGCACAATTTTAGTAACCACGGATTTAGTGGTTTTTGCATGGTTATGTATTTTATTTCCCCATTATATCCCACCCCCACGCCAACCCAACCCCACCCCCACCCCCCAACCCAACCCCCCACGCTCCGTCAACCATTCCTACCCACCCCACTACCCCCTCACCACCACCCACCCCACCCACCACCTACTTATTTCTTAAAGTTCCCAATTTATTCTTTATCTTAGTGTGTGTATATATATAAACAAAAATAATTAAGGGTTAATGGTATTTTAGTAAACTTACATGTTATTATACAATATCATATAGTCAAATCAAACAATAAAAAAGTTATTAAACCACAACAAACGATACAGTCCATCCAGTCATTGTATTCATTAGTGTAGTACAATAACAATATAATATCATACTGTACATTATTAAACCATGGGTAACAACCATCCAAAAAGAGGCTTAGCATGGTGCGATATTATCTTTTTTAGGTCATGTCCGTATGATTTTCTCCAAAAAGTCTCATAATAAGAGCATTCCTAGACGGTTACACCTTACATGTAGATTCCTTGTCTTTTCAACTATGAACGTGTTCCACCTCTTGAAGTTTCCTTATAGCCTTCACGAGGTCGAAAAGGATTAAAGTTTTTTGTTTTTAAAGAAAACAATTGTTTTTTAATTTCATTAGTTCTCTATTCTCAAAACTCGAAACGTTTTAATTGTATTACAATTTTACAATATGCGTTTTAATTGTATTACAATTTTACAACCATATTGATGCGTTCTTTGGTGTTTCTCAGTTTCTCATTTCTCTGTGATTTAAATTCAGTTGAATTTGATAGTTGAAACATTTCATATTTAACCTTAAAGTGAGTACATATTTAACCATATTTAAGTGGCAGAAAGTGCGTATAAAATTTAATAAAAACAAAGTAGTATTAACATAATGACAAATAGATCTCTAAGTCCCAACGAGTCAATCTAGCGACTAAGAAAATAAAATATGCCACAATGGACAAGTTTGGATTCCATTTACAATTTCCTTACTCCCAGTTTTGTTCAATATAACAGAAAGATACAAAATAAAATTGACAAAGGAAAATAGAACATTATAACACTAAAAACTAACTCATAGAAACCTACCTAATGTGCATTGGTTAAGAATGCTTCATCAGAAGTTCAAATTATACAAAGGCAAAGTTTTTGTCAACTGCAAATATTTACATGAAAATCTACCTACTGTGTAAGTATTTACAATTAACTTTCTTATTACCGAAACATGCAAGAACAAAGTAAATTTTTTGTCACAAAATTGATTTTGTAATCATCCGAGTATATTTTTCACTCAGGTGCATGATTTTCCTGCATTTGTACATTTTTCAGTTTTGATGTCACTCAGAAACCTTCAGAGAAGTGTAACTTTCAGACATTTTCCTTTCTGGTCAAGATGTACGCTCGTCGTATCCACAAAATATTGCTAGGAACCAAGAATGGCAGCATTATATATACAGCAGATTTCTAGTATTATCGAGGTCGACAGCAGCAGGTGAGACCATATATTTAATCCTTTATCTGACAAATTAACAAGAAATTTATGTCAACGAACAGCACTTTTAACTTTAAACAGAAAATAGTTCTCCTTTAGTAAATATCAAGCAGCAAATTTAGGTGAATGTCTTTCAGACAAGAGTAGAATGCTTAAACAACTTTAGATGGCATTATGAAACCTATCTTTTCGCTAAATAGTATAAATACTTAGGATCCTCGAAATAGCGGTAATTTATTACTCCTAACAAAGTTCAATGTTAACTTAGTGTAGATTCCAATCTTTTAGTTCTATTTTTCGTTATGAAAAGGAAAGCTTACAGACAAGATTCGACACTAGACCTCAACCAACAATGAAGTTGTTCAATAATATATGAGGGAAAACTTCAGAATAAACAGGGTAAAAGAAACACAATCTAACTTCTTGAATTATCACATGTCGTAGCATTTTGCTCCCACTAGTACCTGATATTGTTTTAGCACATTGGAATTAGCTTCTGTTTTCCTTTTTTTTTTTTTTTTTTTCATATTGCCCTTATTTTAGAGAGGTTGAACTTGACACTGATAAAAGAAAGAACCTGTCGCATTTTGCAATATGACAAAAACTACAAATGAGTAAGTCAATATTCTTACTGATTTGCCCCGATGCTACAGCAGGAAGTGCAGGAACTCTCGCAGCTGCAAAAACAGGAAGTTCCGATATACATCAGTGACCAGTCATATAAGAAGATTTTTTTTTTTTTTTTTTTTTTTTTGGAAATTAAACATAATAAGAAGGAATAGGTCCAAGTACATACGCTTATTGCATGATGAAGCTGGTAACTGAGACATAGATGGCCAAGGAGCCGGAATGTTGTCATTTAAGTCGCATACAAAGCTGATCCCCGTAGTTTTGTCCAGTATTGCATCTGATGGTAAACTAGGCAAAAGACACCCCGAAACTACTCCAACAAAAAAGAACAACAAATAATTATTTACTCCAACAACAATAGCAACTAGCCTCAACCCCAAACTAATACTCCCTGCCTTAATTTATGTGACATTCTTTCCTTATTAGCCAGTCCCAAAAGGAATGACACCTTTCTATAGTTAGTAACAATCTGACTTTAAACTTCCCATTTTACCCTTAATGAAATGATTTATAGCCACACAAATATTAATGACTATAAACCACAAGTTTCAAAAGTCTTCCTTTTCACTCTTAAACTTTATGCTTGGTAAAACACCTACACATAAATTGGACGGAGCAGGTAAAATGATATGATAACTAAAGAAGAAAACGAAAAAGGAAGAAAAAGGAAAAAACGCAAAGGGGTATGGAAATGGATTTGCAAACAGGTAAAGTGGGTAGATTACCTTCTGGTGTAACTGGTGTAGTATAGTCAATTGAAGATAACCAGATGCCACAAACATAACAAGATCAAAATTTGACGTCAGCTCAACATATTTGTATGCTGCACAATTCTCCAAACGGCATTTAAAAATATTTCTTACAAAAACTAAGCTGACCTTGCACAGAAAAATCCTTGAGGCTAATGCGACAGAGATTGTAAATATTTTTGCTAACATTGGCATTCTGTAGCTCAAGTCCAAGCGAGGCAGCACAATCCAAAGCTTGCAAGTTGGTGACAAAGCTCTGCCTTTGTAAGTGAGACACATACCCGTCAACAGTATTACAGCATGTTGTTTGGTTATTCATCCCATCTCCGCAAGCCTTTGTAATATTTTTCATGTTAGGAAAAACCAGAGGGCACACTAAAGGGAAGAAAAAACAAATCAGTAGATTTAAAGCATCCAGAAATGCAAAGAAAGAAGGTGAGAACAGTAATTAGATTTTAGTTTCTTTAGCATGCATTTTGGTAAGTTTGTAGAAATAACCAAGATAAGGGGTGGCAAAATTAGCCCATGGAAATATGACCCGCACAACTCATTCAAGTTTGGCTGGTCATTGACCCCGCTCATTTATTAGCTCAGCCATTTTAGCCCAACCCAATTCAGCCTATCTAAAATTGTGCTGATATGTAGCCCAAATTGACCGATAGAAACGTTGGCAAAATATTTTCTGAAAAGTATGGTTCTTATTTGATACATTATGTATATAGCCATAATAAAGAAAAAATAATTTTGTTAGGTACTTATAAATTATAAAAGAACATAAAAAGAAATTAAAACTTAGTAAGAATTGGGCGGGTTGGGTTATGACTCGCTTTCAGCCCAAGTAACTTTTGGGCAGGTCAATAACCCGCCCATTCATTAACTCAACCCATTTTGACCATTACAAAAAATAATGACTATGCAATGAGAAATCCAAGGTTGTTAATTATGCAAGAGAATTGGTATTTACTCCTCACCTTTATTGTTTTTGCAATTAGAAAGTCCTCTAAGAACATGTTTTGCTCCAGCTGGTTCAAGTTTACTTCCCAGCCATCGGTGTACAATCCTTTTACAGTCGTTAATAACTATAGCTGTCTGATCAACGCCATCCATGCGTGCAAGATAAGATGCTTTAAGTGCAAGTTTTTTTGCAGCTTCTGATATAGCATTTTCGCAAATTTGCTCACAGCATTCATTCACAAGATCGATCTTTCCACAGGCAGCAAGTAGGCTAGACGAGTCCACAGTCGTCTCAAACTCATGAACATCCTTGACTGGGCAAGAACCTTGTTGGTTTTTTAAAAGATGGCGCAACAAAAAAGATTAGAAGAATAATTAGAAATGTCTCTCAATAATTTTATTAAGCATAGAGGGCTTTAAATAGCCAAATTGAAAACATAATCTGCAGAAAATCTAACAAAAATTCAGGAAAAAAAAAAATCTCAACAAACTGAAAAACTGTAATAGAAATTTAAAATTCAAAAAAGTAGATTCTTCCTAAAACTAAGCAACTTATTATGGTAGAAGGTACAGCAGTAACTGAAGCAAATTTCAACAAACCTTCAGTAAGGTTTTCGGGATGGAGAGAGCATAGCTGCTGAAGAGTATCATTGGCACCCTGGCTGACCAGGAGTTGCTGAAAATCTGAAAGGCAATGCTTCGCGAGGGTCCCATTTAAAGCAAGCGTATTTCTGTTTTTACTAGAGCGCCCGATAAGAATAACAAGAGTTGTTTCTAGTTGAGGGCAACACATGACATTAGCCAGATACTCTGCAAATGGTGCTACACAGTCTATTGATGTCACGGCCATCATACTCTTCACATCATCAAAGTTCAGCGTACAATGTCCTGGAAAGGGTGAGAGAAAAAGTAAGAGAAGTCAGAGGATATTGAAAATCTAATATCCATCCGAGATCTATTCCCTTATCTAAATCTATGTTACTATATATTTTGTTTTATAATTGGTGGTGTCCGGGACAGCTTGCATGCACCTGAACTATTTACCCGGTACCTGCTACCTCCCACCACCACAGGCATCGAAAAACACTACCCCCTAACACCTAGGCAAATGGGAAGAAGTCACCTAGTGGTTTTTCTCTCCGTTGGAATTTGAACTCTGATATCCAATCTATGCTATAGTTTATGCTTGGACCTTGGCATTTTCAAGATATAAGTTCTTGCTAAGTCATAAGAAATTTCACGAAATTTGTTTCTAAAACAAAACAAATAACATAGGCATACAACTATTTATAAAAGTTTAATCAGCTTGTGAAAGCAAACTAGATCCTATTATTGTACTGCTTTGCTTAAGCCGGTTCTTTATTAAAAAATATTGGCATACCGTTGCAGATGAGAAAATATATATATTTGCATAATGTTGTGCCTATACTTTGAACTACTCCAAGTTGCTCCATAGTTGGAAGATCGGTAAACTTCAAAACTTTATTCTAGCTACGGACTAAGAGTTTAACGTAATTAGTTTATGAAACAAACCAGATAATTTAGGTGAAGTGCTGTTTCTGAAAGGTGCCAATGGAGAAGGTGCAAGAAGGGGAAGAAGCGGTTGTGGAGCAGCAGATGGTGAGGTCTCTGGCAAAAAAGTATCTTCCTTTATATCCTTGATTAGAGAGTCCAGTGAGCTGCAACTGGAGTCTTGGAGGCCTGTACAAATAGCAAATCCATCAAAGATTGGAAATAGCACAGGTTCCTAATAAACAGCCAGCAAAAATTTGTATGCAAAAATATAGAGAATGACAGAAATGGACCCTTATGTTTGGGAGTAAGTTCTGTATGGTCTGAACAGTTTTGGTCCTTTAAGTTTGACAAAAAAGTCTTCCTCAAATATTTGACAAACCCCGTCTGTTAGATCTGACGGAAACTGTGGAAAAAAGGATTTACCAGGAACTCACAATTGGGGTACAATTTTTGCAGTTTCTGCTATTTCTTTTCTCTCTTTCTAGAGTCTGGTGCAGTTTTCTTACCAACAACAACAACAACAACCCAGTGAAATCCCACAACGTGGGGTCTGGGGAGGGTAGAGTGTACGCAGACCTTACTCCTAAGAAGGTAGGACGGTTGTTTCCGAAAGATCCTCGGCTCAATAGGAAGCATAAAAAGAGGTGCAGTTTTCTTACCAATTTCTAAGAAACTTTTCTAGGTGCAATTTCTGTTATTTTTGGTGTCCAGTAGTACAATTCTTTGTATTGCAGTTTCTAGGATTTGGTGGAACTTTCCAAGCGTTTTGCTAAATCTTTTTTCCACAGTTCCGTCAAATCTAACAAACAAAGTTTGTTTAATATTTGACGAAGACCAAAAGTACCAAAACTGTTAAGAGAAAACGTTAGAGACTATTTCGAACCTCCTCCCAAACATAAGGGACCCTTTTTGTCATTTTCTCCAAAAATATACGGATCAATGGTGCAAGCAACATTATGTGCATACACCACATTAGTGTTCAACACTAAAACCAGAAGATCATATACTTGCCAAAAGAAAACAGGTGGCAGACTGCAATCACTTTTACAGCTAAATTATCATCCTCTATCTGTTGAAGCCCTCATGTTGAGATTTCAAAGATAGAAATTTGTAATCACAATAAATTTTCCAATTCACATATGATCTACACAAACAATTAATTATGGGGTGTCAAATGGGCGGGTTGGGCTGAAATTGGTCCAATCAAAATGGGCTAAGCTAATAAATGGGTTGGGCTAACATTGGCGCAAAAGTTACTTGGGCTGAAATGGGCTAAACATGGACTGGATCATCACCCGCCCAACTTGACCCAGTTTTTTTTGAAGGGTCTATTTTCTAGGAAAACATTTTTCTGAAAGATTTTTGCCGATTTTTCGTGGAAAATATTTTCCAGAAAAAAAAATTCCGTGACAAATATTTCCCTTCATATCAAACACACCACAAACTTACTTATAAGATATATGATACAAGAAAAGTGTATACAATTAAAAAAAAAAAAAAAGGTGTAAATCTCAAGCAATAAACCCAAATTTAAGTAAATCATAAAAACGAGCTAGTATTGGGCTAAGTTGGAGATCACTTTAAAATGGGCTATGTTGGATTGGACTAAAATCAGTCCACTATGAAATGGGCAATTTGCACTTTTTTCCCTTCTATGGGGTGGTCTTTAATTTTTGCCCTTCGCCTAAAATACCCCGAGGTTCTGGGTTCGAAACCCAGCATAGTCATAAAAATAAAATAAAAATTCGCAAGGCAAGGTTTCATGAAAAGTCAGCCTTATGCGGCAGACTTTAGTTATGTCTTAAGGAAAATTCTGCCTCATCAGGCAGACTTTTTGCAAAGCCTTGCCTTGCAATTTTTTATTTTTTTTTACTGAGTGGGGGTTCGAACCTAGAACCTCAGAGTATTTTCAGCCACCTTTTTAAGCGAAGGTTAAAAATTAAAGACCAGCAGTTTGAGGGGCAAAAATTAAAGACCAGTGCCTTTGAAGGGCAATCCGCGCAAAAAATTGAGGGTCATTTGAACAATTACCCTTCAAAGGCACTGGTCTTTAATTTTTGCCCCTCAAATTGATGGTCTTTAATTTTTGCCCTTCGCCTAATACCATGAGGTTTGGGGTTCGAATCCCGACTCAGTCAAAGAAAAAATCGCAAGGCAGAGTTTCGTAGTAAAGTTAGGCTTATTCGGGCCAAAGTTAGGCCTCAGGCATTCAAACTCTACCTCAGGCAGAGTTTCAAAAGGCAGAGTTTGGGCATGCAAAACTCTGCCTTGTGATTGCGAATCCAAACCTCTGCCTTACAAAATTCCTTCTTCTTTTTTTTTACTGAGCTGGGTTTCGAACCCAAAACCTCGGTTATCAGGCGAAGGCCAAAAATTAAAGACCACCAATTTGAGGGACAAAAATTAAAGACCAGTGCCTTTGAAGAACAATCCGCACAAAAAAATGAAAAATTGATATGAAACTATCTTGAGCCCAACTCATAAATTTTTGGGCAGGCATCATCTTTTGGGCCATATTTGACACCCCTAATATTCCGCTTGCCGCCAAATCTTAGTGAAGGAGCTCAATATAATTTCTAGCCGATGACAAATTGACAGATGAGCTTAATTGAAAAATAAAAAGCGAGATTTTAAAGTTGAAATGATACCAAGTTCCCCAACACCTTCATAAAGCAGGAAACTTTATTAAAATACAGCTGGTAAATTTCAAGACTATAATCACAGATCATCCAAGAAACAAGTAAATTAACCAAGATAAAAAAAAAATGAATACTTACAAAGAAGCAGTATAAATACAACCAGAAGGTAAAGTCTGAAACTTTCACTGACCACTCCTCTCATTTCTGAATGCAAGAAGACCCAAAAGGGTCAAGAATTAGCAGCAAATCTTGGAATTTCAGTTGATCAGAAATGAGTATAGTAGTATATGGAAATGTGAAGAAAGAGGAGTGTGAACTGTGAAGTGGCAGAAAGTGGAGAGTAAAAGTTGTTGGGGACACAAGAAGTAGCAGTAATGAAATTAGCTATGTGGGAATTAGTATTATAAATGAATCGTTTGATACGCGGACTAAATTATTCCAGAATTATAATTTGAAGATTATAATCCTGAGAGTAATTTATCTTGTATACAAGTTGAGATAAATTTATATCTTTTATCAAATAAAGTATAAAATTAATCACAAATTTAATATTAAAATATCTCATCTTATTCTGTGTACCACAAACGACCCTAGAGAGACCCCACCAAGAGTGTTAAAAGTGAGATAATGAATTGACTGCACTCTTGGGCATATTAAATCCATCAATATCAAATGTCTTCTCTGATAACACTTTGGACAATTCCTCTGATCATGCTCCAACCACAAGGCATCATTAGTGCATGAGCATGCCAAGTGTCATTCAGTATTACGTGGGATTTAGTGTCTATCTTAAACAGTTTTAATGGAGGAGAAATCTATTTTAACTATTTAAATAAGAAAAAATTTACATTATGAATAACATATTAGAGACATTTAAGTGTAATAACTATATTTTAAATAAATTACAATCTATAATTATATTGTGTATTTCAATTACTGTTCGTACCTAGGAATGAGGTGCTCCAAAAGTGTGTGGGGACACCCAAGTAATGAAGAATAGCCAGAATAATTAGTAAGCGCTTGGCCACATATCTCAAATATTTTTGACTTTATTTGTATTTACTTTATTTGTATTTTATGGAGTTGGAGTTAACTTTTGTGAGATAAGGCATCAATACCCCTTGAACTATACTAGAAATTTCAAGGACACACTTTCTTTTTTATAGCAGTCTCATTACCCTCCCTAAATTATTTTAAAGTATAATAAATACTCTTCGATGATGAATTGGCATAGAGAGTGTGTACACTATTTTGGAGACATGTGAGACACGAAAAATGAGCTAAATTTCTGAATAATATGGACAAATGTCACCTTTTTATTGGACAATTTTACAATTAATTAGTACACATAACTAATTAACATTACAAAAGGCTGATTTTCAAGAACTTAAAAAACAAAAAGGCAATGTTCTTTGTCTTCTTCATTTTTGGGTCTTAAAATTCAACAAAAACTCAATCAAATCTGCATCAATCAAGCTCAAATTCCAACTACAACTTCACAACAACATAATCACCAAACTCCAGTATTCAAATTGGCCAAAAACCAAGTTTTTCTACAAACCCATTTTTTTGTTCTTCAAAGTTTTTCAAGGTTCAACAATGATGGATTCAAAATTCTTTCTCCATTTTCGAATCTCAACAACAACTAAGGATCTAGAATTAGTTTAGCACTTGAATCTCAACTTTAAAACTTCAACAACCTTCGAATTTGCTCAACACATCCAATACCTTTTCAAGTTCATACAATAACAATAACAATAACAATTGTCCTTTTCATTTTTCTAAATATAAAGTGATAATTTCATTATATTTGGAATTAACAAGTAAGCAAAAAGAAAGAAAATGAAATCGTTTTTTTTATAGCGAAATTACACATGGCAGCGCGTGAATTTCATGCCTCCCAAGACTTTGGTTCTCTATACCACGGTAGCACTTAGGGTTGAGTTTATTACACTTTAAAATACTTCAGAGGGTAATTGGACCCTCGCAAGTAGGGGTTTTCATGGTTCGGTTTGGGTCGGTTATTGGTTAAAACCATAACCAAACCAATTTAGTCGGTTTTTAAATGTCTAAAACCATAACCAAACCAAGTAAAATAATAACCACCGGTTTGGTTATTGTCGGTTTGGTTCGGTTTTTCGGTTTATGACTAGCCGTGACAATTCAAATATTCTCTCTCTACGTTCTTCAAATTTCTTATGAAGCTCTTTTTTCCTCACGGCCCACAAGGGTGAACTTTGCTGCATATTGAGGGAAAGACACGCTGTTGGCAAATCAGGTGGACCAAACTTGCAACGCAGTTTAGATTCAAAAGAACAAGTCAAACAGAGGTTTCAAAATACAAACAACCCTTATGCTTACAACTTATTAGAGTTGGACTTGGATTGTTGGACATATTCTTTTAAGACATGAGCCTTAAAAATAAGTAGACCAAAATTAAATTAATAATTAAAATGTATAAAATATCTTTAATTATTTATGAAAAGCTAATATTATACATACAAATAATTATAAATTTTATGTATATAATTATCGGTTTGGTTCGGTTATTTATTCGGTTATTTTTTACTATAACCATAACCAAACCAAATATTATCGTTTTTTCAAATTTAAAACCAAACCAAACCAAATGTCGGTTATTTTATTTGGTTTGGTTAAATTTTCGGTTTGATTTTGGTTTTAACCAAAACTGTGAACAGCCCTACTCGCAAGGGAAAGGTGTGTCCTAGAACTTCGGGTATTGTTCAGGGGGTACTTATGTCTTATCCCTACTTTTTGCAAAGAATATTTGAAATAATGTTTATGCTTGAATGTAATGTTATGGAATGAAAAAAATGATAGAGAAAATCAAAGAGAGAAAGAATGAAAACTTATTTTATTGATTCTTGCATCGTTTCTTGTATTAAAAATAAGAGACTGCATCACTATTTATAGAGAACTAAAAGAAATAAAATAAAAGGGAATATGCTATTTTCCATATAGATAATAAACTAAAAGGAAACTAAATATGTGGTAATTAATATAGATCCTAGACTTAGAATGAAAATAATATTATAGAATATTCCTAGACTAAATGTAAAGTAAATTCTATCATTAATGTAAATCATAACATAGAAGTAATGTAAATTTTAACATTCCCCTTCAAACTCAAGTTGGTGAATCCAATTTGAGTTTGAACACTTGATTCTTCTTCTTGAACGTCTTGTAAAATCGTTTTCTAACTTCATCTTCACTGACCAATTCTATTGGTTTTCATCAATGAAGAGTTGTGGGACTTTCAAAGAGATATTGATGTTTGTCATGATTTGAAATAAAGTTAAAAATACTATGGATTAAAAATTGATTTAAAATAGTCTTGCGTTAAAAATAAAAGTAAGGGCTGAAATTGGGTTGAAGATGGTTATGAATTAAAAGTGGTTGAAAGATATTCTTCTTCTGCAATGAAATTACTGATCCATTGAGATCAATGAACCTGGTGCTGATATCACTGTTATGGAATGGAAAAAAAAAAGAGAAAGAAAATTGAATAGAGAAAAAATGAAAACTTATTGTATTGATTCTTGCATTGAAAATAAGAGACTGCATTACTATTTATAGAGAATTAAAAGAAATAAAATAAAAGGAAATATGTTATTTTTCTTATAGATACTAAACTAAACGAAAACTAAATATTTTGTAATTAATGTAAATCTTAGACTTAGAAGGAAGATAAATATTATAGAATATTTCTAGACTAAACGTAAAGTAAATATTCTATCATTAATGTAAATCATAACATAGAAGGAATGTAAATTTTAACATTAAATACAACTTCAAAAGTGAAAAGTGAGTTGAAGAATAGATTAAAAGCTATTTTTCAAATTTAAAATACAACTTCAAATTAGAATTAAAATTTTCATTACTAAACACTAATTTTAAATAAAGTAAAAAATTATTCCCAAAAAAGAAGAATAATTTATATAAGACCCCACTAAGTGACCAAGACAAAATTCTCGGTGTGAAAGTGAGATGATGAAATGGCTGCATTCTTGGCCATATTAATAAATCCAATCAAATCAAGTGTCTTCTTTCTTAACACTTTGGACAATTCCTCTAGTCACGCTCTAGGCACGTGATGGCCCAAATTCTCATTTTTGTGTCTGAGTTTATGTGGTAGGGAGTTGGAAAGCGTTAAAAGGATAAACATGGTTAAAAACAAAATTGTCTTTAATACACCAAATCACACGGCGCATAAGAAATAATTTCAGGATAATTACTTCTAGCATTACAAATACACCTTATTCAGTAATATTGTTATACACGCTACCAAACGACCCTTTTGAATTTTTTTGATATGCAGTTGGAAAACATTAAAGAAATTTTTTCATTTACACAATTAATACTAGTCGCGTGAGGTTTCTTTTATCTCATAAGTTAGTGGGATTATAGTTTATGAGCCACAAAAAGTATAAGATTTGAATACATAAATTCGTGAGACAAAAGAAATCTCATACAACCACTGACTTGTTGTGCGAGAGTGAAAACGTGGCACATTGATTTGATTGGCTCTATACATAGTTGATCTCAGCTTGTAGGCAAATTGCTTTGAAAAATGATAGTACCAATGGTTATAATCAATATACAATAAAGCTACAATAGTAATCAATAAGTAATACTAATGATTGTAATAATATCATATAAACTGCCAGCTAATCAAATATGTACGGGCAAATAAAGGCTAGATAAGGATATTATTCGATTAGAAGGATGGAAATAATAGCACAACAATGTAATAATAATAATAATAATAATAATAATAACCACAACAATGATAATATTAACGTGATATATAACAGTAGGCCTGTGCACGAATCGGTTCAATCCGAATTTCCGAACCGATTCGAAACAATTCGGATAATTCAATTTGAATAATACAATTCGATTTCGATTTACAAATGCAATTATAAAATATTACAGTTTAACGGTTCGAATACGATTGACTTCAATTATCAACCGAACCGACCCGAACAAACTAAATTTATATGCCACTAGTGATTAATATGACTAATATTCTAATAATCCAACTATATATACGCTTAATACTTAATATTGAAGTAATATTTATTTAACTTCAGAAATGGTGCAAATGAATGTCTGCATGCACACGTTGCACCTGATATTCATGGCCTTCTTGTTGGCCTCAAGCTGACTTCCCTTGTGGTCTTTCATCTTTTTAGCATTCTTCTCATGAGTCATCTTTGCCTTTTAGCCATTGCCTCCACCCATTGCTTTGTTGGTTATTTGATCTTAGCCTGTACAAATTAGAGTTTTTTTTTTTTTGAGGATGTAAACTGAGTTATTATGCTTGTCTGCTTGCAAATTGCAAGATGCTGGATTATTAATTTGGTATATGTAATGTTACACCTTGGCAATTTCTCCGTGAACGTACAATGAATAGACCAACGAAGAGTATGAGTGTACGATGTTTTACTAAGAAGGGGATGACTACTTATGAGTTTTGAAAATGCGAAAGTTGCAGATTTGCACTTCGGCCCAGTTGGTCGTAAAATAGAATACGACCCGTAAAGTGGTTTACGGACCGTAAACTGCTATCTTCTTTCAACATTCCAAAACTTCAACTTTCTGCCAAATGTCTAAATGGTTAAATACGACTCAGAATACGGCCCGTATACTGTGACCGTAAACCACCATGACCTCCAGCAAACCTTTCTGGTTCTGTTATGCTTAAATACGGTCGTGAAAGACGGACCGTAAACCAGAATACGGCCCGTAAACTGGGTTTACGGCCACTGTGCACTTCGACTACTGTTCATAAAAAAATCAAATTTTAAGTTAAGTATAAGGGACCCTTTTTCATTCCATTCATTTCATTTTCACTCCACACTTCAAGAAACATCTAGAATACTCTCTAATATTCATCCACAAGAGAATCAAAGGAAAATCAAGATCAACAACACCAAATCTATGAAATCAAGAGTGTGAAACTCATCAAAGTTCATCCACACCAAGAAATTGCAAAGGAAGTGAAGTAGGGTTTTTGGTATAGAAGAGTATTGCTACTCAAGGCTCGTTCCTACCACATTTAAGGTAAGTTTTATGACTTTCTCATGATGACTGAAGTATTTATACGTTGAAACACTTGGATTATAGAAGAGTGTAGTAAATGGGTCATAAAATGTGAATAGTGCCATAGTTGAATGATAGTTGGATTGAACTATGAATATTGATGAGTTGGGAGTATAAATATGTTATAAATGATGTGTAGACCATGAAATAGGTGTGATGTATGAGAAAATGTGATGATGAGCTAAAACCCATAGATGTGGAGAAATTGGAGAAAAATGGTGGAATGTGGTAAATGTAGATAAATGACAATTGTTGATACGATATTGTGAGTGTTGTTGTGAATGTTTGGTAGTTGAAATGAAACATGGGAGAAGTAGTAGAAACAAAGGAAATGCTGCCCAATTTTCCCTAGAAATAGTAGTGCGTTCTTCTCGTCGATTGACTAACGATGGTACGAATTCTCTCTTGAAGGTAGAAACGTGACATCAAAGGAAATCAAGCAAACGATAGCATAGTTAAATGACAAAGGTATGCGAGGCTTATCTTTTCTTTCAAAAGGCATGAATCCTTCAAGTCTTATATAATCCTTCTACGAAACGAAGCCTATGAGTCCTTCAATATATTGAATTACATATGAATATGATGGTGATGATAATGAGCTAGAGTATAGCGATTCAAGAAATTGTGGCATGATGTTCCTATAACGCTAATGATGTTATCTTTCTTAACACTCGCCTTATGCTCTATTTCCTTCAAGGCGAGGCACGATACTCATAAACATTCATAATATAATCGGGGGTTCACGACCTTACATCACCCCGACATAGTGTGGTTGCCCTTAAAGCTTAACGTATGCTCTTAATGCTAATATATGATATGTCTATAAGATGATTAACAATGCTAGTTTGTAATACGATGATGATATGTATAAGATACCAAGAGATGATAAGATGATGCTATGTTATGAGATGTGTAATAGTGATATGTTATGATTGATTTTGTGATGATAAGATTCCACCGTGCCTATTTGGCCGGGCATGTCACCGCGAATGCGGGCTGCGTATGATTCCACCGCGCCTATATGGCCGGGCATGTCACCGCTAATGCGGGCTGCTATGTTTACACCGAGCCTAGAGGGTCGGGCATGATCACCACTAGTGGGCGGCATATGAGGATTACCCGGACGCGGGTAATGATGTAGAGTACGATGTGACGATGTACGTGATGAAGTATATGATGATGTATGTGATGATGAATGTGATGATATATGGGATATGACAAAACATATACTATGATGATGTAAAATATGACATATGTAAAAAGTATGTTGCTTATAACACTCAAGCCGGTTATATCTTTTCTTATGATTCATGATGCTCCTATGACATTGTTCATTTCATTCCTGCCTTACATACTCAGTACAATGTTCGTACTGACGTTCGTTTTCTTTGGACACTGTGTTCATGCCCACAGGTAGACAGGGAGGAGATCTTGCTCCGGACTCTTAGAAGCTGTTAGCTGACTGAAAGCACTCCCTTGTTCCGGAGGTGCTTATGATGAATCTTTTGTGTACAGTTGCATGTGTAATCCAATAAAGGCTCGTAGATACTCAATGTGGGTTATGTGGTTTCACGACGTGGACATTGTGTAAATATATTGATATATGTTATTGTATAAAAACATTATGTTTTGTAATGAAAGGCAGTTTCTTTTGTAAAATGAGCATGAAATCGATAAATGATTGTTGAATGAGTCTAAGAAGTAATCGTACGAGCGGTGCTCGGTGGTTAGCCCCGGGTACCCGTCGTGGCCCCTAGCTGGGTCGTGACAGAAGTGGTATCAGAGCAGTTCGTCCTAGGAAGTGTCTACGAGCCGTGTCTAGTAGAGTCTTTTTTATGGTGTGTTGCGCGCCACATCAATAAACAAGAGGCTACGGGGCATTTAGGAAAATGACCATTTTTCTTCTTATGAGATCGTGCGATAGAGCCGTGTATAAGATTTTATCCTCCCTAATAGTGTGTTGTGATTTCAGAATGCCGCCCAAGGGAAAGGTTATAGCCGCCCAGAAGGGCAAGACTACGACAAAGAGGCGGGTAGAAAGAGAGCCTCCGGTGAATATTGGAGGAGGCGAGTCTGTCACGCCCCGAACCATGGCCTGGGCGTAACAGGGCACTCGGGCCTTGCTTGCATGTGTCCGATCAAACCTCATGGCTTGCTTGTCAACATGGGCATCAAAACAATATAAGCTATATGATACAATTTAAATAAATCATGAGAATGTAATTTGCGGAATAAATCCTTGAAATTATCTCATAGCATGAAATATCATGAAAACATAATAGTCTGCAAACATGAAAGCATAACTGACTCTGTGAACTAATATCTGCTTATGAAACCTCTAAAACACGTCTGAATCCTAACTACCAGGACATGTCCCTGGACTACCATAAACTGAATACTAATGCAGACTCCATGTTGAACCCCGAGAGGAGTAGGGCTCACCAATAAGCTGATAGCTGAAGTGATCCTACTGCGCAGGTGTATGCTCCTGAAAACCGGTATCTGCACCGTGAAGTGCAGGCCCCGGGAAAAAGGGACGTTCGTACATGATGAATAGTACTAGTATGTAAAACCTGCTGAAATGAAGAACATGGCACAACATAGGTATAGGACATGAACTAAAACTGAATGTAACTTGAACATGAGCATGAAATGTGAGTAACGTCTGAAATCAATAAATCAAAGGGAATACATGTATGTAAAACTGCTTGTAACGTGGGGAATGCTATAGTATAACCGACAACATGATTCTGGTACTTGCGTCCTACCAGCAGAACACTCACACCTTGCCAGGGGTATGAGATTTAAGTAATAATAAGCATGTAAGGATCCAAACTGCATAATGAAGGTGTTGTCTCCTTGCTGACAGCCCTTATCCTATGATGACAACGTAGTTTCAAGTTATCTGAGCCTTCTCGGTTAACTAAGCAATTCCAAAAAAAAACATGAACATGATATAGTTGGCTAAGAAGCCCATGATTTTCGTGAAATAACTTGTAATATGGTTTCATGAGATAACTTGTCATAATCTTGCAAACATATTCTTGATTCATGAGTAATAATAATAGTTCATAAATATATATATATAATTTGACTTGAAAACATACTTGTAACTTGCTACGAAAAATCATAAAGTTTCATATAACCATAATAAGAACACATGAGGAAGAATTCATGATTGATGGATTAAGCTAGGGTTCCTAATAACCGTAATGGAAGATTAAGAATACAATAACGAATAGAGATACAAAATTCATGGACATAATTACATAAATACGGGCTACCAATATGTTGGGTTTAATGCCCTAGGATTTGAACTTCATGAATATCAAGAAACGGAGCATGGGGAAGAACGTAGAGATTCCCACATGTGGATGGAAGTTCTACATACCTTAATTGCTCCAAAATCTTGAATTAAAGACTTGAATTTTGGAGAAGATTTCCTAAATCTTGATTCTTGAACCTTGAGATGGTTTTCTTGATAACCCTAGATTAGGAACAATGATTTCTTGCTTAGATTATTAGAGTATATGTTAGAATTGAGTTGGAAAGGTTTACTCAAGTTAGAAAGGGATTAGGGACTTAAATTCAACCTAGAATCATGATAAACTTACCTTGGAAGTTTCTTGAGGCTTGGGACTTGTTCTTCCTGACTTTAGGGTAATTTTTCGTGACTAGGGGTGTTAGGGAAATAAGCCCCAAGGTTAAATATAACTTAAAACGCGAAATCCCAACTTTTAACCCGAATTCGACCTGTTTCGCGATGGGTCCGCGATGCGGGTGCATCGCACGACAGTCTGCAGCTAAAAACTCAGAGTTGCGCAATCGGTCCGCGAAGCGGGGCCATCGCCCGCTCTCTCACGCGCCTTCACGCGCCCTCACGCGCCCCGAGAAGCGACGGGTGTCGGTTTTGCACAGTGATCGGTAAAATAGGCATAACCTCTTGTACATAGCTCTGTTTGGGCTCCACAATATACCTTTGGAAAGATATTTCAATGGGCTACAACTTTCAAGTTTTAAGTTTTCTCACATTCCCAACGGATATTCACTAAATTTGACTGGAAGACAGACATATTGAAAATTTAGCCGATTCTATCGAATTTTAAGTGCCTTACTATTAGCCATATTGAGATGATCATATCTCCTTGATCCGATCTCTGATTGGCTTAGTACTTATATCGTTAGAAAGGTATTTCTACATACTACAACTTTCATTAAGGGTAATTTCCCAAATTCCTAACTAATCAAGGATTTATGGCTGCCCGAAGTAGGCCTATCAACCATTTTCGCAAAACGTTCAAACCTTCAGTTTTTCCACTAAAACTCTAATGATACGAGTCTAACCTTAGTTCTAAGATACGGGGTGTTACAGTATCTCCCCTTTGGGATCATTCGTCCTTGAATGATGGGTCATGGTTGAGAATATGACTGGACATGGCTTGACTACATGAACGTGAAGGAAACATGACGTAAAACATGAAGACTGAAATAACATGACATGGTTACATGGAAACGTGAATATTGAGACTTGAGCATGGGCACTGGATACATGACATGAGCGTGAAACATGAGACATAGCATGACATGTACTATGAAAAGTTTCCTTGAGAGTTATCTGCTTGCTCTTCAAACAAAAATAGGTACTTGGACTTCATATCCTCCTCGGCTTCCCATGTAGCTTCCTCAACTTTCTGACTCCTCCACAGGACTTTCACTGGGGCTACTTCCTTAGTTCTCAACTTGCGAACCTGACGGTCAAGAATGGCTACAGGGATCTCCTCATACGTCAACCCATCCTTAACTGTTATAGTATCAGCAGGAACAACCAACGACGGGTCTCCTACACACTTCCTCAACATGGACACATGAAACACGGGATGTACAGCAGCCAAATCTTGTGGCAACTCCAGTTCATAAGCTACTAGACCGACCTTTCGTAGAATTCTGTAAGGTCCAATATATCTGGGACTGAGCTTCCCTTTCTTGCCAAATCTCATGACACCCTTCATAGGTGAGACTTTAAGGAACACCCAATCATCAACTGAAAATTCTAAATCCCTTCGTCTCACATCTGTATAAGACTTCTGGCGACTCTGAGCCGTTTTCAAACGCTCCTGTATTAGCTTGATTTTCTCCATAGCCTGATAAACCAAATCTGGTCCTAACAACTCTGCTTCACCAACTTCGAACCAACCAATTGGTGATCTACACCTTCGCCCATACAAAGCTTCAAATGGTGCCATCCCAATACTAGCATGATAACTGTTATTATAGGAAAACTCGATAAGAGGCAAGTGATCATCCCTATTACCTTTGAAATCCAAGACGCATGCTCTCAACATGTCCTCCAGAGTCTGAATAGTACGCTCTGCCTGGCCATCTGTCTGCGGATGAAAAGTTGTGCTAAGGTTCACCTTGGTACCCAATCCTTTCTGGAAGGATTTCCAGAAGTTCGCTGTAAACTGAGCACCACGATCTGAAATAATGGACACTGGTGTCCCATGCAATCTGACAATCTCATTAACATACATCTTAGCATAATCTTCTGCTGAATCTGTGGTCTTGACTGGCAAAAAGTGTGCCGACTTAGTAAGCCTGTCAACGATGACCCAAATAGAGTCATGTCTCCTGGCTGAGCGAGGTAGACCTGATACAAAATCCATATTGATCATTTCCCATTTCCAGACAGGAATATCAATATTCTGAGCCAAGCCACCAGGCCTCTGGTGTTCGGCTTTCACTTGCTGACAATTCGGACATTTAGCTACAAAATTTGCCACATTCTTCTTCATATCGTTCCACCAGTAAATCTCCTTAAGATCATGATACATCTTAGTGGAACCTGGGTGAATGGAATACCTGGAACTGTGAGCTTCTGACATGATTCGCTCCCTGAGCCCGTCTACATCTGGAACACACAATCTACCTCGGTACCTCAAGGTACCATCATCTTCCCCTTGTTCGAAGGCCGTCGTCTTATGCTTGTGAACCCCCTCTCTCAGCTGCAACAAGTAGGGATCACTAAAATGTTTTTCTTTGACTTCAACCACTAAGGAGGAAAGGGCTCTATTCTGAACAACTACGCCGCCATCCTCGGAGTCTAAAAGTCGAACTCCAAGACTAGCCAAACGGTGAACTTCCTTGGTCATATTTATCTTATCTGCATCAACATGGGATAAATTCCCTATGTAGCGCCGACTAAGGGCGTCGGCTACAACATTCGCTTTCCCCGGATGATAGAGAATATCCACATCATAATCCTTAAGCAATTCAAGCCATCTCCTTTGCCTAAGATTCAGCTCCCTTTGCTTAAAGATATACTGCAGGCTTTTATGATCGGTGAAAATATCAACATGTACTCCATACAAGTAGTGACGCCATATTTTAAGTGCAAAAACAACAGCTGCTAACTCTAGGTTATGAGTCGGATAATTCTTTTCGTGAACCTTGAGCTGACGAGATGCATAAGCTACAACCTTACCATGCTGCATTAAGACACATCCGAGACTAACTCCCGAAGCATCACAATAAACCACGAACCCTTCGGTTCCCTCTGGTAACGTCAAAACTAGCGCAGAAGTCAGTCTCGTTTTTAATTCCTCGAAACTACACTCACAGGCATCTGACCACTGAAATTTAACTTCCTTCTTCATCATCTTGGTCAATGGTGCTGAAATAGACGAAAACCCCTCTACGAAACGTCGGTAATAGCCTGCTAGATCTAAGAAACTGCGGATATCTGAAACTGATACGGGTCTGGGCCAATTATTAACGGCCTCAATCTTCTGAGAGTCAACCTGAACACCCTCACCAGAAATCACATGACTTAAGAAAGCCACTGACTTGAGCCAAAATTCACACTTAGAGAATTTTGCATACAACTTGCGGTCCTTAAGAATCTGAAGAACTATACGAAGGTGTTCTGCGTGCTCGGCCTCACTACGGGAGTAAATGAGGATATCATCTATGAAGACAATGACAAAGAGGTCAAGGTATGGCTTGAAGACTCTGTTCATGAGGTCCATAAATGCTGCTGGGGCATTGGTCAAACCGAAGGACATGACACAGAATTCGAAATGACCATATCTAGTTCTAAAGGCTGTCTTAGGAATATCTTGTCCCCTAACTTTAAGCTGATGGTAACCTGATCAGAGATCTATCTTGGAGTAACATTGGGCACCCTGAAGCTGATCAAATAAGTCATCTATTCGTGGAAGAGGGTGTTTGTTCTTGACCGTGACTTTATTGAGCTGACGATAGTCAATGCACATACGCAAAGAACCATCTTTCTTGCGAACGAAAAGGACTGGGGCACCCCATGGAGAGACACTGGGTCGGATAAAACCCTTGTCTAAAAGATCTTTGAGTTGAGCCTTAAGCTCGCGTAATTCAGCTGGAGCCATCCTATAAGGTGGAATAGATATAGGTTTCGTACCTGGGAGTAGGTCAATTGCGAAATCAATTTCCCTATCAGGAAGGATTCTGGGAAGGTCCTCGGGAAAGACTTCTGGGAACTCATTAACAACAGAGACTGACTGAAGAGTTGGGGTCTGGGAAGATGAATCCTTAGCCCGAACAAGATGATAGATATAACCCTTAGACACCATCTTTCTTGCCTTGAGGTAAGAAATAAACCTACCCTTAGGACTCACTGAATCACCCTTCCATTCTAAGACTGGCTCATTAGGAAACTTGAAATTCACAGTTTTGGTTCTACAATCAACTGACGCATAACATGAATATAACAATTCCATGCCCATGATTACATCAAAATCCACCATTTCTAACTCACATAGGTCAGCTGGAACAACATGGTGATAGACTCTGATTCGACAACCCTTATAGACACGTCGGGCTATGACTGACTCACCAACTAAAGTTGACACTTCAAAAGGTTCTTTTAGCTTTTCAGGTTCAATACCAAATTTCCTAGCAACATAAGGGGTGACATAGGATAGGGTGGATCCAGGGTCCATGAGAGCATAAACATCGAAACTGAAAACTGTGAGTATACCTTTGACAACATCAGTACGGTTATCGATATCCTGGCGCCCGGTCAAAGCATACAAGCGGTTTGGGCCATCGCTTGTGTTGCCGGATCTAGCTGGTACACGTCCTGCCTGAGTCTGGTTATTACGAGGAACTGATGAATTTACTGACTGAGTTTGATTACCTCTTGTGCCCTGTCTGACTGAAGGGCAATTTCGCTGAACATGGCCCGGCTGGCCACACCCATAGCAAATATTTGATCCAGAGCGACACTCCCTAGGATGCCTCTTCCCACACTTAGCACAAATTGGGTTGGTGAAGTTACTCTAAGTCACACTGGCCTGAGACTGGGAGCCTGACCACCTGAAATTCTGTTGACGGTTATCTTTCCTGAACTTGGAAACTGGAGCACTTGCCGTGGACAGAGTAGGTCCGGCTGACCTGTTCTTAAAGAACTTTCTATTTTCATTACTGTTGAACTGTCCGGTAGACTTGGCCCTCTTGTTGAACTCCTTGTCTTTCTCTTTTTGCAAGGCTTCCTCCTCCTTCAGCCTTGTCTAATTCAATTGTACGAAAGCAACCATCTTGGAGATAGTCATCCCCCCATTCTGTGCCACACTATTGGCCCCATCGTACAAATAGGGATCAAGACCTCCAACAAACCTCCTCACTCTTGCCCTCATATCCGGTACCATATGTAAAGCATGCTTAGCCAGACTGATAAATTCTAAATAGTAGTCCTAAACTGACCTACCATTCTGTTTAAGCTTCAGGAATTGCTCAGCCTTAGCTTCTCTGACTTCTATTGGCATGAAGTGGTCCAAGAATGCACTTGTGAATTCATCCCATGTAGTATCCGGTGCATCCTCACCTCGGGATAATTCCCAAGATTCATACCAGGTGTTAGCAATGCTCTGCAGCTGATGAGCTCCAAAAGTATCTGCTTCAGTTTCCGTAACTGTCATAATCCTGAAGATTTTCTGAAGAGCATCGATGTAGTCCTGAGGGTCCTCATCTTTCTTTGTCCCCGTAAAGACTGGGGGATTCATCCTGAGAAAGTCCTTAGTCTTAGAAAACTCTCCATTACCTGTTGAGCTTGACCCAGACTCCTGACGTTGGGCTTGAGCGGCTACCAGTTGTGTGAGCATATTGATAGCATTCCTAACATCCCCATCCGAATCAACATGAGGTGTAATTGTAGGAGCGGTTGGGGCTGCTGTCTGAGTCGGAACAGTCTCTTCCCGAGTTGCTTCCGCAGTAGCCCCTTGGCTGGTGGCTGTAGCCATTTTGGTGTGCTTCCTTTTCGCAGACATTTTCTGAATATACGTACACGCACGAATTAGAAAGATATCCTAAAAGTACTGCTCTAACTGCACGATCTAGAATATGAAAGAATTGAGACAATCTTGAATGTCTTGGTGGTCAACTGTTTATATGTGTGGGGCCCTCACATATATAAAAGTGAACCCACTGGACATGGTTTCATAGACTCCCTAAGACGCTTGAACCTAGGGCTCTGATACCAAGCTTTTTCACGCCGCGAACCATGGCCTGGGCGTAACAGGGCACTCGGGCCTTGCTTGCATGTGTCCGAGCGAACCTCATGGCTTGCTTGTCAACATGGGCATCAAAACAATATAAGCTATATGATGCAATTTAAATAAATCATGAGAATGTAATTTGCGGAATAAAGCCTTGAAATTATCTCATAGCATGAAATATCATGAAAACATAATAGTCTGCAAACATGAAAGCATAACTGACTCTGTGAACTAATATCTGCCTATAAAACCTCTAAAACACGTCTGAATCCTAACTACCAGGACATGGCCCTGGACTACCATAAACTGAATACTAATGCAGACTCCATGTTGAACCCCGAGAGGAGTGGGGCTCACCAATAAGCTAATAGCTGAAGTGATCCTGCTGCGTAGGTGTATGCTCCTGAAAACCGGTATCTGCACCGTGAAGTGCAGGCCCCGGGAAAAAGGGACGTTAGTACATGATGAATAGTACTAGTATGTAAAACCTGCTGAAATGAAGAACATGGCACAACATAGGTATAGGACATGAACTGAAACTGAATGTAACTTGAACATGAGCATGAAACGTGAGTAACGTCTGAAATCAGTAAATCAAAGGGAATACATGTATGTAAAACTGCTTGTAACGTGGGGAATGCTATAGTAAAACCGAAAACATGATTCTAGTACTTGCGTCCTACCAGCAGAACACTCACACCTTGCCAGGGGTATGAGATTTAAGTAATAATAAGCATGTAAGGATCCAAACTGCATAATGAAGGTGTTGCCTCCTTACTGACAACCCTTATCCTACGATGGCAACGTAGTTTCAAGTTATCTGAGCCTTCTCGGTTAACTAAGCAATTCCCAAAAAAACATGAACATGATATAGTTGGCTAAGAAACCCATGATTTTCGTGAAATAACTTGTAATATGGTTTCATGAGATAACTTGTCATAATCTTGCAAACATATTCTTGATTCATGAGTAATAACAATAGTTCATAAATATATATATATATATATATATATATATATATATATATATATATATATATATAATTTGACTTGAAAACATACTTGTAACTTGCTACGAAAAATCATAAAGTTTCATATAACCATAATAAGAACACATGAGGAAGAATTCATGATTGATGGATTAAGCTAGGGTTCCTAATAACCGTAATGGAAGATTAGGAATACAATAACGAATAGAGATACAAAATTCATGGACATAATTACATAAATACGGGCTACCAATATGTTAGGTTTAATGCCCTAGGATTTGACCTTCATGAATATCAAGAAACGGAGCATGGGGAAGAACGTAGAGATTCCCACATATGGATGGAAGTTCTACATACCTTAATTGCTCCAAAATCTTGAATTAAAGACTTGAATTTTGGAGAAGATTTCCTAAATCTTGATTCTTGAACCTTGAGATGGTTTTCTTGATAACCCTAGATTAGGAACAATGATTTCTTGCTTAGATTATTAGAGTATATGTTATAATTGAGTTGGAAAGGTTTACTCAAGTTAGAAAGGGATTAGGGACTTGAATTCAACCTAGAATCATGATAAACTTACCTTGGAAGTTTCTTCAGGCTTGGGACTTGTTCTTCCTGACTTTAGGGTAATTTTTCGTGACTAGGGGTGTTAGGGAAATAAGCCCCAAGGTTAAATATAACTTAAAATGCGAAATCCCAACTTTTAACCCGAATTCGACCTGTTTCGCGATGGGTCCGCGATGCGGGTGCATCGTGCGACAGTCTGCAGCTAAAACCTCAGATTTGCGTGATCGGTCCGCGAAGCGGGGCCATTGCCCGCTTTCTCACGCGCCCTCACGCGCCCCGAGAAGCGACAGGTGTCGGTTCTGCACAGTGTTCGGTAAAATAGGCATAACTTCTTGTACATAGCTCTGTTTGGGCTCCACAATATACCGTTGGAAATCTATTTCAAATGGATACAACTTTCATGTTTTAAGTTTTCTCAAATGCCCAACGGATATTCACGAAATTTGACTGGAAGACAGACGTATCGAAAATTTAGCCGATTCCATCGAATTTTAAGTGCCTTACTATTAGCCATATTGAGACGATCATATCTCCTTGCTCCGATCTCTGATTGGCTTAGTCCTTATATCGTTAGAAAGGTATTTCTACATACTACAACTTTCATTAAGGGTAATTTCCCAATTTCCTAACTAATCAAGGATTTATGGCTGCCCGAAGTAGGCCTATCAACCATTTTCGCAAAACGTTCAAACCTTCAGTGTTTCCACTAAAACTCTAATGATACGAGTCTAACGTTAGTTCTAAGATACGGGGTGTTACAGAGTCACAAAATGAGACTCCATCCAACACTTCCTCTACCCCGCCTAATGTGGAAGAGCAAGGAGGAGCTCCAGCTCCAATTCCTCCGCCGGTTGCTTCGGGTCAACAAACGACCGAGGCCATTTAGTTATTGACACAGTTGGTTGCCGCCCAGGAACAGTGGCAAAATGCGGGCCCGAGAGATCGATCAGCCAGTACTAGAGCCTGTGACTTCCTGACTTTAAACCCTCCGGAGTTCTTTGGGTCAAAGCCGGATGAGGATCCGCAAGGCTTTATCGATGAGATGCTGAGGACTTTAGAGATTATTCATGCCTCCGAGACTGAATCCGTGGAGTTGGCCTCTTATAGACTCCGGGATGTGGTGGTCTTATGGTATAATAATTGGGTATTATCAAGAGGAGAGAATGCGCCTCCACCCGTATGGCACGAATTTGTGAATGCTTTTATTCGTCACTATTTACCACCCGAGATTCGCCGAGCTAGGGCGGATAGATTTTTAAATTTGAAGCAAGGAAGTATAAGTGCCCGGGAGTATAGTATGCAATTTAATTTTTTGGCCAGGTATGCCCCGGCTAAGGTGGCTGACATAGGAGATCGCGTTCACAGATTTGTGAGTGGTTTAGGACCACATTTATTCAAGGATTGTTTGACGGCTTCATTGCAAGATGGGATGGACATTTCCCGTATACAGGCCCATGCCCAGAACTTAGAGGGGCGACAGCAACCATCGAGGAGTGATCGTGATATGGACAGGAGGCAAAGCAAGAGCGCTAGGTCTATGGGAGCGAGCAGCGAGTACAGAGGGGGATCGAGGTAGAATTATTCTAGGCAATCAGGCCAGACGGCAACTAGCGCACCTCCTAGATTTCCAGATAGAAGAATTGACCGCTCCTTTCGCTCGGGACAGGGTCAGAGCTCGAGGGCTTCAGGTTCCCAGTTTGAGTGTGATTGTAGTCAAGGGAGACCCCCAGTTCCACGATGTAGTCGGTGCCGCAAATTACACTCAGGGCCATATCACCAGGACACAGATGCCTGTTATGTTTGTGGGTAGACTGGGCATATGATGCGAGATTGTCCCTCACGGTATGGTAGAGGTGGGGTTCAACCCACAGGCTCAGCAGCTGGTTCCTCGTCAGCGCGCCCGGTAGGGCAGGCTCCCCAGATGTCAGCAGGCCGAGGTAGAGGCAAAGGGGCAGCATCTACTTCAGGTGCCACCCAACTGATATGCTCAAATTACACCTATTAATGGCGTAAAGCGGACGTTGTCAAATATAGTAACCCAAACAAGGTTGGGGTCGAATCCCATAGGGAATATGGAGAGAAAAGGATACTAATCGTATGCGATACTAGTCTTTAAAGGCTTTAATCCTATTCCTGATAGTTTGAAATATTTGTTGAATAATGTAATTGAATGCTTTGACTTGAATTGTACTTAATGCGAGATAGAGACTAAGGTTATGTTTCCCAACTTGATTAGATATTATGCTTCAGGTTTCAATGTGATATATTTCTAATGGTTGTTCTATGAATATGCACTTGATCTCTTAAGGACTTCCTAATGTTTCCCAACAGTTAAGCAGTATTTCCTTTTTATGATTCTTCCGAATATAAAAGAGTTGCAATCTAAGAGCGACCAATAATGCCAATTTAGACTTGTTCTTATCCCTAAGTTAGTCTATTAAACGAGGGTTAACGCCTCGAGTCATTGTTATTCAATCTTACCAATACTGACTCTCTTTCCCAAGAAAAGTTAATATAATGGCTTAGGCTAATGCTTGCAATCATTACCCATCGCTAACGCACAAAGATAGAATAAATACTAACAACCATTATGCATATATCAATGGTATAAACCCATTCACATAATACCCACCATGGGATCCACAACTTTAGTATTAAAATTAGCTACTCATCATTTTGGTTAACAAGGAAAACTTAAAAGTTAACATAATATACTTACGATGCGAATACAATATGGAATGAAAGTGAAGTTGTTGCTTTAAATGCTCCAACCACTTCTAATATTCAAGACCTAAAGTTAATGCTCCTAAGAAAAATCAGAATAATGAAATTAAAACCCTACTTTAAGTATTTATAGGGCCAAAAATCGCGCCAAGTTTCTGGACAAAAACACCCTTACGCGACATCGTTACGGACCGTAACACAGGTTACGGTCCGTCCTTCGGTTCGTCCTTTGTCAGCGTGATGTCACGGCCACTATGCGATGGACCGTAACACAGGTTACGGTCCATATCTCCCAGCGGATCATGGCCTCAGTCTTCAGTGGCCAATGCGTTACGCCACGACGTTACGCCCCGTAATCTAAGTTACGGACCGTCCTTCTGGGGCGTAACCTGTGACACTACTTGGCCACTTTCTGGAAATTTTCCTCAGCTTACGGTACACGTTACAGCCCGTAACATGAATTACGGACCGTCCTTCATAGCGGCACGTATCCTCTCTGGTACGGATCACGTTACGGCCCGTAACATGAGTTACGGACCGTCATTTAGCTCCAAGTTGTCCATTTTTCAACCTTTCTTATCATTTCCGATCCTTATTCAACCAACCCTATAAAACACAAAAATAACATAAGAAACGATGTAAAAACACTTTAAAACAAGCAACACTTCTAGTTACAAAGGCATAAAATGTGCCGAAATTCACGGCACATCACCAGCCCCGCGTATATGCTTTAGCCGGACGACAGGATCTCGAGTCCTCCCCGGATGTAGTTACAGGTATATTGTCTATATTCTCCCGTAATGTGTATGCATTGATAGATCCCGGTTCTACATTCTCTTATATTACTCCATATATTGCTGGTTGTATTGGGGTGAAACTCGAGTCAATTAACCTTTTGAGGTACTCGCTCCGGTTGGTGATCCCGTGATAGCAAGGCAAGTGTACAAAAATTGTGTCATTGTGATATGTGATCGTCAGACCAAAACTGATTTGATTGAGCTGAAAATGATAGATTTCGATGTAATCATGGGTATGGATTGGTTGGCCTCGTGTTATGAAAATGTTGATTGCCGCACAAAAGTGGTTCGATTTCAATTCCCGGGAGAGCCCGTACTTGAATGGAAGGGTAACACGGCATCCCCAAAAGGTCGGTTTATTTCCTACCTTAAGACAAGGAATATGATAGCGAAAGGCTATATTTATCATCTAGTTCGGGTGCATGACACAGAAGTAAAGTCGCCAACATTTCAATCTGTTCCGGTGGTGAATGAATTTCCGGATGTATTTCCAGATGAACTCCCAGGTCTTCCCCCAGAAAGAGAAATTGATTTCGCCATTGATGTGTTGCCGGACACCGAGCCCATTTCTATTCCTCCTTATCGAATGGCTCCGGCAGAATTGAAAGAGCTAAAGGCACAGTTGAAAGACTTGCTTGATAAGGGGTTTATTAGACCCAGTTCATCGTCGTGGGGATTACCAGTCTTGTTCGTGAAAAATAAGGACGGTTCCCTACGAATGTGCATTTATTACAGACAGCTGAACAAGGTGACGATAAAGAACAAATATCCTCTTCCGAGGATTGATGACTTGTTTGATCAGCTGCAGGGTGCCAAGTGGTTTTCTAAAATCGACTTGAGGTTGGGTTATCATCAAGTAAGAGTTAGAGAAGCGGATATTCCCAAGACTGCTTTCAGTACAAGATATGGCCATTATGAGTTTCGAGTAATGTCATTTGGGTTGACTAATGCTCCGACCGCGTTTATGAACTTGATGAATAATGTGTTCAGTCCACTCTTGGATTTATTTGTAATAGTATTTATTGATGATATTCTGGTATATTCTCGCACTGAATCAGAACATGCAGATCATTTGCGAATTGTTCATGGCATTCTTCGAGCCCGGGAGTTATATGCGAAATTTTCAAAGTGTGAGTTCTGGCTGAATTCTGTAACATTTCTGGGCCATGTCATTTCAAATGATGGTATTCGAGTCGATACTCAGAAAATTGAGGCTGTGAAGACTTGGCCAAGGCCAACGACACCTACAGAAGTCCGTCCTTTTCTGGGGTTGGCAGGTTATTACAGAAGGTTCGTAGAGGGTTTCTCGTCTATTTCAACCCCATTGACGAAGCTAACCCAGAAGTCAGCAAAATTTCAGTGGAACGATGCTTGTGAGCGTGGTTTCCAAGAGTTGAAAGACTGATTGACCTCAACTCCAGTTTTAACACTTCCAGAAGGGCCGAATGGCTATGTTGTGTATTGTGATGCTTCCAAAGTGGGATTAGGATGCATATTGATGCAACACGGGAGAGTTATTGCATATGCTTCGAGACAACTGCGGAAACATGAAAAGAATTATCCGACTTATGATCTTGAATTGGCTGCAGTGATTCATGCGTTGAAGATATGGAGACATTATTTGTATGGTGTGCACGTCGATATCTATACAGATCACAAGAGTCTCCAACATATTTTCAAGCAGAAGGAGTTGAACCTGCGGCAGAGGCGGTGGTTAGAATTGTTGAAAGATTATGATGTGAACATTTTGTACCACCCCGAAAAAGCGAATGTAGTAGCCGACGCGCTTAGCCGCCGATCCATGGGTAGTCTATGTGAAGTTCCTTCAGAAAGGAAAGAAATGATTCGTGAGCTCCATCAATTAGCTAATCTTGGAGTACGTGTAGTTGATTCGGGTAGTGCGAGGGTCAGCATTAACGATCCTGTAGTTTCATCTTTGAATGTAGAAGTGAAGGAGCGACAATATGAAGACTCCCAATTGTGCCATTACAGAGACTTATCTCATGAAAAGGAGAAGTCTCCATTTGAAGTTTCTATTGATGGAATTCTTAGGTATCGAGGCAGACTATATGTGCCGAATGTGGCAGAATTGCGCCGACGAATTCTAGAGGAAGCACATTATTCTCGGTATTCCATTCATCCAAGTGCGACCAAAATGTATCATGATTTCAAATTGATATATTGGTGGGATGGCATGAAGAGGGACATAGCCGAATTTGTAGCACAATGTCCAAATTTTCAACAAGTAAAAGCCGAACATCAGAAGCCAGGGGGCTTATTACAAGCGATGGAAATTCCTATATGGAAATGGGAAGTGATTAATATGGATTTTATTGTGGGATTACCCCGTTCACGAGGGAAATATGATTCTATATGGTTGATCGTGGATAGACTCACAAAAGCAGCTCATTTTCTTCCAGTCAAAACCACGTATTCAGCGAAAGATTATGCTAGGTTGTATTTAAAAGAAATTGTGCGACTTCATGGAATTCCATTATATGTTATTACAGACAGAGGGGCACAGTTTACAGCCAAGTTCTGGAAGTACTTTCAAGAAGGTCTTGGTACTCAAGTCAAGCTTAGCACGGCGTTCCATCCGCAGACCGATGGACAAGCCGAGCGTATTATTCAGACCTTGAAGGATATGCTACGAGCGTGTGTGCTGGATTTTGATGGTAGTTGGGATGAGCATCTACCCCTTATTGAATTTGCATACAACAATAACTATCATTCCGGTATTCAAATGGCTCCGTATGAAGCTTTGTATGGAAGGAAGTGCAGGTCTCCAATTGGGTGGTTTGAAACAGGAGAAACACAAGTAATAGGCCCCGAATTGATTCAACAAGCAGTCGAAAAAGTAAAAGTGATCCGAGACCGATTGTTAACAGCCCAAAGTCGCCAAAAGTCTTATGCGGACAACCGCCGACGAGACTTGGAATTCCAGGTTAATGATTGGGTATTTCTGAAAGTATCGCCAATGAAAGGGGTGATGAGATTTGGCAATAAAGGGAAGTTAAGTCCAAGGTACGTTGGACCCTATAAAATTATCCGTAAGGTGGGTCATGTAGCTTATGAATTGCACTTGCCTTCGGAACTTGAATCAGTTTATCCAGTCTTCCATATTTCGATGCTCCGCAAGTGTGTTGGAGATCCTACGAAGATTGTTCCAATTGACGATGTCCAAGTGACAGAAAAGCTAACCTACGAAGAAGTGCCTATGGCCATTCTAGACAGGCAAGTGCGAAGACTTCGAAATAAAGAAGTAGCTTCAGTCAAAGTGTTGTGGCGAAATAACAACAGGGAAGAAATGATTTGGGAAGCGAGAGAAAAGATGAAATTCAAATACCCGTATTTATTCCAACACCCGGGAGAAATTCAAAGTGAAACGCCAACAACATAAGGTATGCATACATTAAATGAAGTGTAATAATTAAAGTATCTGAACACCCCTACTCCCATCATTTCTCAGAATTTTATTGTGTTATGGCCCTATGAGGCAGTGATGTGATATTATGGGCTGTTATGACGGGATGGTAGTGCCATATTATAAAGGAAACTCTGGCAAAAATTTTCTAGAATCCTCGCTGACTTAACATTCGAGGACGAATGTTCCAAAAGGGGGGAAGAATGTTACACCTCGGAAATTTCTCCGTGAACGTACAATGAATAGACCAACGAAGAGTATGAGTGTGCGATGTTTTACTAAGAAGGGGATGACTACTTATGAGTTTTGAAAATGCGAAAGTTGCAGATTTGCACTTCGGCCCAGTTGGTCGTAAAATATAATACGACCCGTAAAGTGGTTTACGGACCGTAAACTGCTATCGTCTTTCAACATTCAAAAATTTTAACTTTCTGCCAAATGTCTAAATGGTTAAATACGACTCAAAATACGGACCGTAAATCGAAATGCGGCCCGTAAACTGTGACCGTAAACCACCATGACCTCCAACAAACCTTTCTGGTTCTGTTATGCTTAAATACGGTCGTGAAATACGGAACGTAAACCATAATACGGCCCGTAAACTAGGTTTACGGCCACTGTGCACTTCGACTACTGTTCATAAAAAAATCAGATTTTAATTTAAGTATAAGGGACCCCTTTTCATTCCATTCATTTCATTTTCACTCCACACTTCAAGAAACATCTAGAATACTCTCTAATATTCATCCACAAGAGAATCAAAGGAAAATCAAGATCAACAACACCAAATCCATGAAATCAAGAGTGTGAAACTCATCAAAGTTCATCCACACCAAGAAATTGCAAAGGAAGTGAAGTGGGGTTTTTGGTATAGAAGAGTATTGCTACTCAAGGCTCTTTCCTACCACATTTAAGGTAATTTTTATGACTTTCTCATGATGATTGAAGTATTTATATGTTGAAACACTTGGATTATAGAAGAGTGTAGTAAATGGGTCATAAAATGTGAATAGTGCCATAGTTGAATGATAGTTGGATTGAACTATGAATATTGATGAGTTGGGAGTATAAATATGTTATAAATGATGTGTAGACCATGAAATAGGTGTGATGTATGAGAAAATGTGATGATGATCTAAAACCCATAGATGTGGAGAAATTGGAGAAAAATGGTGGAATGTGGTAAATGTAGATAAATGACGATTGTTGATACGATATTGTGAGTGTTGTTGTGAATGTTTGGTAGTTGAAATGAAACATGGGAGAAGTAGTAGAAACAAAGGAAATGCTGCCCAATTTTCCCTAGAAATAGTAGTGCGTTCTTCTCGTCGATTGACTAACGATGGTACGAATTCTCTCTTGAAGGTAGAGACGTGACATCAAAGGAAATCAAGTAAACGATACCATAGTTAAACGACAAAGGTATGTGAGGCTTATCTTTTCTTTCAAAAGGCATGAATCCTTCAAGTCTTATATAATCCTTCTACGAAACGAAGCCTATGAGTCCTTCAATATATTGAATTACATATGAATATGATGGTGATGATAATGAGCTAGAGTATAGCGATTCAAGAAATTGTGGCATGATGTTCCTATAACGCTAATGATGTTATCTTTCTTAACACTCGCCTTATGCTCTATTTCCTTCAAGGCGAGGCACGATACTCATAAACATTCATAATATAATCGGGGGTTCACGACCTTACGTCACCCCGACATAGTGTGGTTGCCCTTAAATCTTAACGTATGCTCTTAATGCTAATATATGATATGTCTATAAGATGATTAACAATGCTAGTTTGTAATACGATGATGATATGTATATGATACCAAGAGATGATAAGATGATGTTGTGTTATGAGATGTGTAATAATGATATGTTATGATTGATTTTGTGATGATAAGATTCCACCGTGCCTATTTGGCCGGGCATGTCACCGCGAATGCGGGCTGCGTATGATTCCACCGCGCCTATATGGCCGGGCATATCACCGCTAATGCGGGCTGCTATGTTTACACCGAGCCTAGAGGGCCGGGCATGATCACCACTAGTGGGCGGCATATGAGGATTACCCGGTCGCGGGTAATGATGCGGAGTACGATGTGATGATGTACGTGATGAAGTATGTGATGATGTATGTGATGATGAATGTGATGATATATGGGATATGACAAAACATATACTATGATGATGTAAAATATGACATATGTAAAAAGTATGTTGCTTATAACACTCAAGCCGGTTATATCTTTTCTTATGATTCATGATGCTCCTATGACATTGTTCATTTCATTCCTGCCTTACATACTCAGTACAATGTTCGTACTGACGTCTGTTTTCTTTGGACGCTGTGTTCATGCCCACAGGTAGACAGGGAGGAGATCTTGCTCCGGACTCTTAGAAGCTGTTAGCTGACTGAAAGCACTCCCTTGTTCCGGAGGTGCTTATGATGAATCTTTTGTGTACATTTGCATGTGTAATCCAATAGAGGCTCGTAGATACTCAATGTAGGTTATGTGGTTTCACGACGTGGAAATTGTGTAAATATATTGATATATGTTATTGTATAAAAGCATTATGTTTTGTAATGAAAGACAGTTTCTTTTGTAAAATGAGCATGAAATCGATAAATGATTGTTGAATGAGTCAGAGAAGTAATCGTACGAACGGTGCTCGGTGGTTAGCCCCGGGTACCCGTCGCGGCCCCTAGCTGGGTCGTGACATGTAATGTGGTGTTGACAGATTTGTATGCTTGCACAAGTTGTCAAGCTCTTGTTTTGCTATTTATATGCTATTATGCTTGCAAGTTTATAATTTTTTTCTTGGTTAATGTCTTGGTTATAAGGCTGCAAATTTAGGATCTCATTATTTTTTGTTATGTTTACTCTAAAACTGAAATGAAATAGTTACTTGTTTAAATTTCGAATAAACCAAACAAATCGATTTGTGTAACCGAACCGAAATAATAAAAAACGAATTGAATTGAACCTAGAATGGATCGAGTTTTGTTGAGGATTTTAGAAAGTCGAAATTCGAAATTTCAACTCAATTATGTCCAAAATCGAACCGAACCGAACCGATTCGTGCACAGGCCTATATAACAGTTATTACTAAGTCTAGCGGTAGATGTTATGTGAAATCGCGAGTAAAAAAAAATGTTATTCAATCGTAAAGTATAAAAAAAAAAACATGATACATAAATATAGTGACATTTTATATATAAAGATAAACGACGCTAGCGTTAATTATGTACAAAGGTAGTGATATATATATAAAAGGAGAGTAGTCTAGCTTAATATTAAGCCAAGTGGCGTAATATGAACAAGCCACTTGGCAACAAATTCTATTTGTATTAATTATTAAAGAAGTTATTAATTGTAGTTCAAAATATTACCTAATTTAATAATCTACTACTACTACTAATAATAATAATAATAATAATAATGAACTCACGTAATATACTCATACGATATTATCAACACATAATAGTAGTAGTTGTTAATAATAATAATAATAATGAAAATAATAATGAACTCACCTACTATACTCATACGATATTATCAACACATAGTAGTAGAGTTGTTAATAATAATAATAAAAAATATCTATATCTATATCTATATTCTATATTATAATAAAAGGAGGGCAGTCTAGCTTAATATTAAGCCAAGTGGCGTAATATGAACAAGCCACTTGGCAACAAATTCTATTTGTATCAATTCTAAAAATAAATTAATTGACATTATTTAATGAACTCACCTAATTTGGTGTATTGATTGGAGAAAATTATTAATTGATATTCTTGGGTTCTAATTTATAGTCAACAATGCTCCTTTAAATGGTAAGATATAATATTGTCCTTTATTACTTTTTGCAATTAAGATAAATTCAAGCCCATATGAAGAGCAATCGTATGATTAAATTGAATGCAATATCAAAATTAAAATGTATCGAAAAATCATGATTGAAATTCATTTGTTTAATATTTTCACTTTAAAATGTTTCCGTGTAAGTAATCAATTAGGAATATAGAAAATGATAAGTCTAAACGAAATTGAGATATCAACAATTAGATTTTATCACCTTTCTTATTAATGATAGAACGAATCAATATTAGCATAATTAGCAGGAAAAAAAAATTAATGCTACTTTGAATTTAAACCAAGTTCATACACTATATAGATGTAAAACAATTTAAACTTAAAATAAATAAATAAAAAATAGGATTTGAATTAAATTGAAAGACAGTTACCTTTTTTAAACTAATCAAATGACTATCCTTCCTAAAAGTAAAAAAATGGAACACATCAAAGTTTTTTTGGTACTTCCTTTTAAGAAGAAGATTTTCTTTCAAGCTAGGGTAGAAACAGAATCAAATCGACAAGTTTTATGGCTCCGATGAACTAAATTTTATAAATAAATATCGATTTCCTTTTCTATATTTCTCTGTCTATGTAGAGAAAATATTCTAATACAAATATTTGAACTGAAATAAAAAATTTGAATTTGAATTTAAAGTTAAAACATGTGCAATTCAAATATCATCATATACGGAATATTAGAATTCCACCCCCCCCCCCCAACCCCACCCCGTAGATTGGGTTATCTTTGTAATAAATTTATAATGCAATAAAAATTTAAAATTGATTATTCCCCCGAAAATTTAGGTAACTAATTATAAATTCTAAAATGTTTAATTCAAATTCTGAATTTGAAGTAGTTAGCCATATATTTCTGTGGAAAAATGGTTAAAAGATTGTCTCCTTTCTTGGCTTTTCTCTATTTATATATATTTTTATTTTGCATTCTCGCTTATTAATCTGCTATATCTTATTTAAATAAATAATTAAAAAAACAATCACTAATTAGAAAAAACAACTGATGCCTTACATGAGTCCAGAAAATCTTCCCGAAATTTGTGGAGATAATTAAGTAATCAGTTACATAAAATTAAGAGAGATTTAAGGAGAACTTAATTAAGAAGGATTTGAGTGGAAGTTACAAAAATGATGAAGCGGGCACATAAATAAGGTATGAATAATAGAATATCAATCAATAATGATACATAATTATGGTATATTTATTTTTGTGCAAATTATTAAGCAAAAAAAGGGTGATAAATGATACGCCCAAATTACACCTTTAATATCAGGAGTAAGCGGTCGTTGTCAAATATAGAACCCAACAAGGTTGGGGTCAAATCCCACAGAGAATACGATGAAGAAGAATACTTAATAAGTGTAACACCCGACTGTTAGTCTATATTTTCAGGGGAAGGGAAATATAATAAAAATTTGATTGTAGTTTGTTCATTAAAAACTGAGAATGGTTATAGAATGTAAACAATTGGTAAATGGGACTAAGGTTGTGGTTCCAATGGAGAGTAATGCGTTTGGGTGTCAATTCAACTTAATTTATATACCTAGGTGCATTAAGCCAAGGGTCACGCGATTCTTGCCAAAAGTTTTCCAACCAAATCAGCAAATTTCATCCTAAGCTTTTCCAAGCCCTAGGATGTTTTATAAGAGAGCACCCATGTAGCCTCAACTAGCTTTCCTATTCCTAGCTCAAGCTATTAGATGGATTTAATGACCCACATTGTTGCTATTAACTCTTTTTCTAACCTCTACTTTCTTTTCCAAGCAAAGTAATGGTATTAAGGCACAAGTAATGTTGTACACCATCACAAGACATTGATGCTTGAAGAGTTAATAGAAAACCCCATTAGCATACAAACATAGTATGAATATGAAACCCAATCACATAACTAACACATTGGATACCACAACCTTAGCTGAAAGATTAGCTACTAATATTCATTAAAAGTAAAGCAATCAAGTAAAATGTATTCATAAATCTTACAAAAGTGTTGGATGAAGAAGATGACAAAGCTAAAAGAAATCTCTTAAATGCTTCAACAACCAACAGTAAATGACTCCACAAGAGTCTATGACAAAAACTGCAGGATAAAAATGAATCCAAAACCCTAGAAAATCTATTTATAGCATGTCCAAAACGGGAACAATTTCCAGACAAAAATGCCCCTGTGCATCAGGTGCGTTTCGCACATAGTGTCACATGTTCAACCCGCGAGTCGCAGGTTTCACCAGACCATCGCAGGTGTCGCATCTTTAGTTATTTGTTGAGCAGCATCCGCGACACCATCCGCGATTCGCATGTTACACCTGCGAGTCGCAGGTGGTGTCGCAGGTGGTGTCACCTGTGGTGTCTTATTTGATCCTCTCTGTTAACAAGTGCTGCTCCACCTGCGACTCGCATGTGGTACCTGCGATTCGCAGGTTGTGCCATTGTTCAGTTCTGGTGGGTTTTTGCTTCATTTTGCTTCGTTTTGCTTCACATTTCTTCAAGTTGCTTCCAGCACATGTTATTCTACAAATTGACACAAAAACACGAGAAACGACATCAAAAGCACTTGGGGATTTGCAAAAGACTAAGTAATTGGCGTCGAATGAGCCGTAATTTCACGAATCATCAACACCCCCAAACTTGTACTTTTGCTTGTCCTCAAGCATTTAAAACAGAACTACAACATATGCCAATTGCTAGGTACTACAATGATGATCGTGACCAGTCAAAACATAGTTATTCAAAATACGAGTTCCCCTCCCTCTTGTTGCGAGACATGGTGCCTCTCCTCAAAAGGTGGGAATTAACCAACTGCTGCATTTGATGACACAAGGTTACTCTATCTTTAAAAGAAAAGGCTTCAAATGAAGCGTCAAGAAGTAATTCTTTCGTTGAGCCTAGTAATCCATATGCCCTCACAAAAAGACCAAAGAAAGTCCCACACACACATATTCACGAATAGCAACTGGGACAACAGACGAATAAGGAGAGAACCACTCACACTCAGAAAAGAACAAGTACAAGTACAAAAAATGTGGTGCCATAAGCTTGCCCTTTAAGTATTTCTCCACTAATGTAAACACACTTGTTCAAAATCAATTAGGACTTGCGGGTCATAGCTAAGGTTCGGGGTTACGGTGGGGTGAAATTTGGGTAAGAGTGACTTGACGTCTCCCTAAGCATTTTCGAGCACGCTCCCTTCACCTAATCCGTACCTTCTTCAACATTTAAGCATTATCCGCCAATTCGTGACTCCTTTTGCCAATATCATTATTACTTCTCTAGTTTCCCCACTTATTCCTTACGTCACAACCATTATTCACACCCTTTCTTTCACTGCTAAATCTACGATTTATGTGTACATATACACACCTTTCTTTACACAAATATCTACATATACATTTTTTTTTTCTTTTTTTTAGCTACCACCCCCAAACTTATGCGTTTTAGCCTATTGTAGCGTATTCGATTTGCTTAGGGAGATAGGGTGCTAAAAGGTGGATATGGTTGTAATGAAAGAAAAGAAAAACAAAGTTACGGCTCAAAAATGGGTTAACTAGGATATCAATGCAATGGGTAGGAGTTTTTAGGTTCAGTGGCGGTCCAAAGAGAGCCTAATATCCTTTTTCAAACAAGTGTAGTTTAGTATTTCGCCTTGAGATACTTTCCGGGCAAGTTCTAGATCACAATTATGCACAAGACTAGAACAATAACCTTTCACGCACATGGCACATGGATTACTTTGCTAACTTCTAACTACTTCTCAACCCATCATTCTAGACTTGCAAAACATTTGTGTGTCACCAAATGAGTCATGTTAGTGTTATTCCCCCCCCCCCCCCCCCCCCCCTTTCTGAGTACAAATGCAAGAATTTTGGGAGGGGTGTTATGAAACTACGATGGAAAGGCGAAACAAGAAAAATTTATAAACCGATCAACCATCACTATTATACTTGGAAATGACAAAGTACAAGTGTACAAACTTAAACATGAGCTATCCTAAAACAATAAAAACAAACATATGCCGCGTGAGCTGTCCTACCCCCAACAAAAGGACTATGCAGTGTCCCCAATGCATCAAATGTAGTACAAGGGATGAGTAACTCACGATGGACGCCTGGCGTCCGATAGTGTCTGATCAACATGGAGGACCTCTAACGGAGGTATTATCAATGGGAGCGTGGAAGCATCACCCTCCCTCCCGGGTGTCAATATCTCAAGCCCCACAGACGGGGGCAATCGTGTGTCAGTAGGAGGAGCGGTGGATGAACTGGCCTCACCCGCCCTCGGGGGTCGAGATGCCCCCTGGATTTTATGCTTGCCTCTAGGGACTGCTGCATCGCCACATATGTGTCAATCTCATCCTCAGCGATACCAGCAGCCCGGACGGAAGTACGTGCCTCCTCAATAGCTGGGTCAACCTCCATCTCCTCATCAAACTCTTCTTCACTTTCTTCCTCCTCTTCTTCCTCTTCGTCCTCAGTGTCTTCTTCCTCCCCAGTTGGCTCCACCACCCCTTTTCCCGAAGGCATGGCAGGCGCTGTGGGCCTAGTGGAGAATAAGGAGGCACCGGAAGGTAGAATGGGTGCACTGAGCTCAATGTCGGGGACCTGTAATACTCGAATGTCCTCCTTGACCTTAGCTAGGTCCGCCCGAATGGCCGAAAGGCCGCCTACACTGGCCCCCTCAATCTGCTCCAACCGACGATCAATGCGGTGAACATGCTCCTTAATTTTGTCCTGCTCCGCCCTAATATCTGTGATCGCCTGAGTGTAGGGTGCCATGGCTGCCTCAATTGCCTCTTTCACAAAATTGGGAAACCTCTCAACCAACCAATTAACTTTAGCATCTGCTGCCCGGAGTACTCGCATACCCTCGGTAGACACTCCACGGGCTGCTGTGGTGGATGGCGGAACTGTGGCAGTGGGAACTGAAGTGGAAGAACTTGGAGGGTCAGACCTCGGTACTTGAGGGTTAGTAGTGGGAGCTGTCTCCTCATCATCGGTGGCCAAGTCTTCGGGCTCAAGAATATGAGCATCAAGTGTTGTTCCCGAAGCTCTGGGCTTTGTGCTCACCCGCTTTCGCTTCCTAGTCCCCGGTTCTAATTTAGTGTAATCAATCGTTTGATCAACCGGTAAATTCCTGTCCACCCGAGGAATATCACGAACGTCTTTCCGGCGGCATAATGTAGAGATCAAACAAGGGAAAGGGAGCGATGTGTTCTTTTGAGTGGACCTATTCTTGATCTCATCTCGGATAATTACCCCCACATCGACAAGGTACCCGGACATGAGTGAAGCTATGAGAATACATTTGGCAATAGGTATGTCAGTGCTATGCTTGGAAGGACTCACCCGCGATGATACTAAGGATAACCAAAACTTGGCCTCGCGGTTGAAAGTGTTCTTTTCAATCGGGACAGACGGATCTAGCCATGGTAGAGTCCCTGAGGCAATCACTGAAGCTACCCACTCGCGTTGCTCCTCTGGTTTTTCCATCTTCAATTCATATTCAGAACTAACCGGAGGCCAACCTTCAACAGGGTCTGTTTCGCTGCGCTGCTCATATAGGATCGATGTTATGGTATCGGCAACACAATCAATCTCCTTCCCCCGAACCGGAACCCAACAGAGGTGATCCAAGTTTTTCTTTGGTGTGCGGCGCGTTCTCTTTGCATTCAATGTAGCCGCATAAGCTGCGTAGAATTCCATTACCAGGGCCGGGCAGTATTCATCAGGCTGCATGAAATAGGTCCATCTCAAGGCCTCAAGCTTGCGAATGATGCCCGGGCATTGATCTTGCAGCCCCTGTAGAGTGACCCTCTTTTCGACAATGAGGCCCCGAACTGGATTCCCATCATGTTTAATTGTATTCCAGGTCTTATACAGCTCCCTGGATCCAGGCACGGTGAACCGTTGCTCCATTGCCTCCCTTCGTTGACCTCTGGTGACGGCATCCCCGGGCTCAGGAGAGGAAGCCTCGTGTGTCCCCTCTTCAGACTGGGGGACGGGATCAGCCGGTGCCTTTTCTTTTCTTCTAGAAGAGGCGGTTTGTCGTGTTGCGCGTCTTCCTCCACTTTGAGGTTGATTTGATCGAACCATCCTGCACAACATACAAAGATATACCCATTAATTATGGTGTTCGTTTAGCAACAATAAAGAGGTATATGTAAGGAGAATAAACAAAAACAAAGTATTTAAGGGTGGCACCACCTGCGAAACATCACATGCGAATCGCATGTGTGACCCGCGACTCACAGGTAATGTCGCAGATGATGCCAGAAACTAGTTCTTCACTGTCATCACCTGCTGCAGCAGGTGCAATTCGCATGTCAAACATGCGAATCGCGGATGATGCTCGCAGGTGAGACACTTGATTTCATTCTCTTTTTTTTTTTAACGCAACACAGATACACACACTCAAGAACATATTTACGTAACTTTGTCCCTTAAGAGCGCTATCACCCCGTCTATCATTGGGAAAGGCTATTCACTTACTCGCACCTATGTTCGATGGTTGTTCCTCAAAACAGACAATGACACTTTGTAATTAAAAAGGCATCATGGGTCCTATTTCACAGGTAATGTGCCATGGGTACTCAAGAATTCCCCATTTTGGCAAATGGTCATGTTTCCTCAACATCCAAACATTCAAAGGGTCATTTAGGCATTTAATCAAATGAGTTGCGAGCGAGCCTGAACTAACAATTCTTACAACAAATGGGTACTCAAGAATTCTCCAGTAGCTATCTCATTCGTCATCAACAACCAATTCCTAGAAGGACTAAACAATCATGGGTGCTCAACAATTCCCCATTTTTCATCAATTTCCAAAAACCCATTTAACACATAAGATGAATCTACCCAAATAATTAATTACAATAAGTGGAATGGCATGATAATGACATGTAATTGAGCAATTAGTCGATACCAAGTAATGTAAAGAAGAGAGCAGTAGACATACCTTAAGAGTAGATGAAAGTAGAAAACTTTGAAATCCTTTGTTTTTAAATAAGAGGGAAGTTAGGGTTTTGATGTGTGATTAAGGATGATTGTAGTGAAATGGCAATTATGGGGTGATATAGGAGTATTGAAAGAGAAGGGGGAGAGGGAAAGTGAAGATTATAACTGATGAAAAACAGTTATAATCTTTTATTTAAAAAGAAACAAATCGCGTCAGGTCGGGTTAACCCGCGACTTTTCACTTACCTGCACAACATGCGACTCGCGGATGATGTCGCATGTGTGACATGCGAGTCGCATGTTGTGCCATTCCATCGCATATGCTGACAGAGAGTGTGGCTCTTATGGACTGAATTTTGGCATCACCTGCGATTCGCAGGTGAGTTCGCGGACATGACATGCGAATCGCGGATGATGTCGCATGTCATGCTTTTTTTTGTCCTCCTCAATTTGCATTTTTCAAACTCTTCTTCGTTGTGCACACACTTTATTCCTACACACTTGGACACACATCAAAAACATCACAAAAGTAAAAATAAAAAATAAAAAAATAACAATACATGAAAATAAAACTTGGGTTGCCTCCCAAAAAGCGCTTGATTTTACGTCGCAGCACGACGTTGATACCTGTTCAGCCCTTTCATGGCTCATTGAGGAGGAAGACCTCAATAATCTTTGCTTCATTCTGAGATCCCCAGTAATGTTTCACCCTTTGCCCATTCACTTTGATTTTATTACCACTTGGGCAAACAAGTTCAATTGCTCTGGATGAGAACACTTGTGCGATTTCAAACGGGCCGGACCATTTGGATTTCAACTTTCCAGGAAACAACCGGAGCCTGGAATTGAACAACAATACGCGATCCCCGATGCTGAACTCTCTTTGCAAGATCTTCTTGTCATGGAAGTGTTTCATGCGGGCCTTGTAGAGTGAAGAACTCGCATATGCCTTAAGTCGAAATTCATCGAGTTCGTTAATCTACTCCAACCTCAAGTTTGAGGCATCACCCCATTCTAGATTCAACTTTTTCAAGTCCCACAATGCCTTATGTTTGAGTTCTACCGGAAGATGACAAGCTTTTCCAAATACCAGTTGATATGGAGACATGCCAATTGGTGTCTTGTAGGCTGTTCGGTATGCTCATAGAGCATCATCCAATTTCCTTGACCAATCAGTCCGGTTAGCATTCACTGTTTTGGAAAGGATGCTCTTAATTTCTCTATTTGAGACCTCAACTTGGCCACTTGTTTGGGGATGATACGGGGTGGCAACTTTATGCTTAACCCCATACTTCTCAAGAAGAGTCTTGAATAATCGATTGCAGAAATGAGAGCCCCCATCACTAATGATTGCTCTTGGAGTTCCAAACCTTGAGAAGATAACCCTTTTCAAAAATGCAGTGACACTTCTTCCTTCATTGTTGGGGAGCGCGACGACTTCCACCCATTTGGATACGTAGTCTATTGCCACAAGAATGTACTTGTTGCTGTAGGACCTTACAAATGGGCTCATAAAATCAATGCCCCATACGTCGAACAATTCAACTTCGAGAATCGGTGTCATTGGTAGCTCATTCCTTCTTGCTATGCCCCCATGCCTTTGACATTGATTACAAGCTTTCACAAAGTCATGAGCATCTTGATGGATTGTAGGCCAATAAAAACCACTCTGAAAAACCTTAGCCGCCGTTCTTGAGCTACTATGATGTCCACCAACCGGTGATGAGTGACAAGCTTCGATGATGGGCATCATTTCTACTTCGGGTATGCACCTCCTTATGATGTTGTCGGCGCAAACCCTGAATAGATATGGCTCGTCCCAATAGAACTTCCGGGCATCACTCAAAAACTTCTTCTTTTGGTGGAAGTTCAAATCCACCGGCATGATGTCACTTGCATGGAAGTTAGAAAAATCGGCATACCAAGGTATCATGTCATGCGACCCCGCCATTACCTGCTCATCCGGGAATGACTAATTGATTTCTAGGCCATCCAATGGACGCCCACTGATAACGTCCAAATCCACCCTATTAATTAGAATGGGCACGGTCGTATGCAAATATAATTTACCCAACTATGAGTCGGGGTCGAATCCCACAGAGAACAATATGTAGGCGATTAGGAAAAGTAGGAATTTTCACCAATAATAGCTAAAGCCAAACGATAGATAACATTTTGGTTTTGTTTGAGAGAAAATTATAACTAATGCAAAAATGTAAACTAACCTAGAAAGCAAGTAAAATGATCAATGGCCACAATCATGGATACAAGGGAAACTACGCTCAAGTAACGATCCAATGTACTTCATGATTTACAAATAATAGTGAGTTTATATTACTTAGCCTCGGATAATGACTCTAAATTAGCTTCTTCCGAAGACTAACTAGACTACCTAATTGAATATCCCTAAAGCAATTAGGAGCATTAAGAACACCCGAATATGGCTACAAGTGGTGTCGCCTATCCCTAGGTCGATTTCCATTAGATGAGGGTTAACACCCCAAATTCTTGTTAATTAATCTTTCCCAATCCCGAGTTTGCCTCTTCCAAGTTTAAATCGAAATAAATGGGCAAGTCTTAGGGTTAGCTACTCCCTTAAGAATCATTCAAAATGAGATTAATTAAAGAAACAATAACCCACTTCATTAGGAATAAAATCATTCAACACATAAGCAAAACAAGATATTCAATCCAAACTTAAACAATATATACTTCCATAAACAAGGTTCAAGTATTGAAATGAAATACTACACACATAAATATTCAATACAAAGCAAGAGTAGAAGAAATGGGTAAAGAATTTCTCATTGGGTGCCTCCAAATCTTCTCTTCCAAGGTGTTGGTGATGAACCCTAGCCTCCAAGAACTTGGTGTTGTGCCAAAGATGAAAATATTTTGCCCCCTAGTCTTCCTTTTATGTTTCCCAATTTTTCCAAGTCCAAAAAATGACAAAATATGCCCCAGATTTTCGTTTTTGCAGTTCTGCCCGTTTTTTGCAAATCTGTCCCGTTTTTTGCAAAACTGTCCACTTTTGACAGTTTTGCAAAACTGTGCAGTTTTATCCAATTTGACCTCTTTTTGACTTTATTTTCACTTGGTTTCTTCCGATCACTTCTAAATCACATAAACCTGTAAAATAGATGTAAATGATATTAAATGCACTATTTTTTCAAGCAAACATAGCAAAAATATAAGATTAAAGAAGAGATAAGTTGGTAAAATACTAACTTATCACCCACCCTCTTCAAGACGAGACAAGTGGTCCGCCACTTGATTTTCACACCCTTTTCTATCTTTGACTTCAAAGTCAAACTCTTGCAAGAGAAGGACCCAACGTATCAACCTCGGTTTTGCATCTTTCTTTGTCATGAGGTAACGTAAGGCTGCATGATCGGTGTGAACAATCACATGAGTGCCCAAAAGATAATCTCGGAACTTCTCGAAAGCAAATACAATAGCCAGCAACTCTTGTTCTGTGACAGTGTAATTCATTTGGGCACTGTTCAGAGTCTTGCTTGCATAGTAAATTGGGTGAAAGATCTTATCACGCTTCTGGCCAAGAACAGCCCCCATGGCAAAGCCACTTGCATCACACATAAGCTCAAAGGGTTGAGACCAGTCCGTGGCAATGATGATAGGAGCCGATGTGAGTCTCTCTTTCAGAGCCTCAAATTCCTTCAAGCAAGCATCATCAAATACAAACTTCGACTCCTTTTCCAACAACTTGCATAGCGGGTTGGCTATTTTCGAGAAATCCTTGACAAATCTTCTATAAAACCCAGCATGTCCAAGGAAGCTACGAACACCTTTAACGGATATTGGAGGGGGAAGCTTAACAATAACCTCAATTTTAACTTGGTCACCTTCAAGCCCCTTTTCCGAAATCTTGTGCCCCAAGACGATGCCTTCTCTAACCATGAAGAGGCACTTCTCCCAATTCAGAACCAAATTTGTCTCTTCACATCGTTTCAATACTTGGGCAAGATTCTGCAAGCATTCATCAAAAGAATCCCCAACTACGGAAAAGTCATCCATGAAGATTTCAATGGACTCCTCAACCATATCGGAGAAAATAGACATCATGCAACGTTGAAATTTTGCGGGTGCATTACATAACCCAAAAGGCATTCTCTTAAAAGAAAAAGTCCCATAAGGACAAGTGAAGGTAGTTTTCTCTTGGTCCTCGGGGGAAATGGTGATTTGGTTGTACCCGGAATACCCATCAAGGAAGCAATAATAATCTCTACCCGCAAGCCTATCAAGCATTTGGTCCATGAATGGCATTGGGAAGTGGTCCTTTTTGGTCCACTTATTCAGCTTCCGATAATCCATGCAAACACGCCATCCGGTAACCTTGCGAGTGGGAATCAACTCATCTTTATCATTCGCAACCACGGTGATTCCACCTTTTTTTGGCACGCATTGAACCGGACTCACCCATGAGCTATCCGAAATGGGGTACACAACCCCGGCATCTAACCACTTGATTATCTCAACTTTTACGACCTCTTGCATGGGAGGATTTAACCTCGTTTGATGTTCAACGCTTGGCTCACAGTCTTCATCAAGCTGAATTTTATGTGTGCAAATACCGGGTGGAATCCCTTGAATATCCGCAATACTCCACCCGATAGCTTTTTTGTATCTTCTCAAGATCACCATCAACCTCTCTCTTTGCTCATCCGTCAACCGGGCAGATATAATCATAGGCAATGTGTTGTTGAGTCCAAGAAACTCATACCTCAAATGTGAAGGAAGAGGTTTGAGTTCCAAAGTAGGAGGCTCAATAATTGAAGGTTTTTCAGGAGGAGTTGCTCGGTTTTCCAAGTCAAGATCGAGTCTCTTTGGATTGAGGTGGTAAGACCCCATTCCAATCAGTGCATTGACCATCTCCTCAAATTCTTTTTCGTCGTCTCATTCATAATTCATTATCACCGCAGCCAACATATTACCTATATGCTCATGTTCTATGGTTATCTCCATTGCTTCATCAATTGTGTCAATAACCGACACAACACTCATATCAGCCGGTTGTTTCATTGACTTGCAAATATGGAAAGTGATCTCTTCATCATTCATTCTAAATTTCAGATCACCTCTTTCCACATCCACGAGGGCACGCCCTGTGGCTAAGAATGGTCTTCCCAAGATTATGGGAACTTCAAAGTCAACTTCACAATCCAAGATCACAAAATCGGCCGAAAAAATAAATTTATCCACTCTTACAAGCACATCATAAAGAATACCAATGGGCCTCTTTACAGTTCTATCCGCCATAAGTAATCTCATCGTGGTAGGATGGGGGGTGCCCAATCCCAACTTGTTGAATATAGAAAGCGACATCAAATTGATGCTTGCTCCAAGATCACATAAAGCTTTAGCAAACTTGTATTTACCGATGGTGCATGGAATTGTGAATGCTCCGGGGTCTTCTTTTTTGTGCACCAAAGCTTTGGTGACGATTGCACTACAATGATGAGTGCCCCCCCCCCCCCCCCAATGTTTCACTACCAGGACTCCTTCTTTTGGTGACGAGATCTTTCATGAACTTAGCATAACCGGGCATTTGTTCAAGTGCCTCAACCAATGGAATATTTATTGAGAGATCCTTTAATCGTTCGATGAACTTGAGGAATTTTCCATCTTCCGCTTTCTTTGCCAATCGTTGGGGAAAAGGAGAGGGAGGCCTCATAACGGGCGGTGAAGCCCTTGGTACCTCCTCTGCCGCTTCCTTGATTTCCGAGGCATCATTGATTTCCGGAAGGTCCTTGTCAGCGATGGTTTCTTCAATACCAGCCCGCTTATTCGTTGGGTTTGCTTCTTCTTCAATAACCATGGGTTCTTCAACCATTTTCTCTTCATCACCCAACACATTCTCTTTCACCAACGCATTTTCCCCAATTGTTCTGCCACTCCTAGTAGTAATTGCGTTGCATTTATGTTCACCATCGTTCCTTGGGTTTGCAACCGTGTCACTAGGGAGTGAGCCTTTCTGCCTTTGGTTTAGGATAATCGAGATTTGGCCAAGTTGAGACTCCAATTGTTTAATGGAGGTGGAGTGTGAACTAACAACTTGACCCACGGATTTGACCTCATCTCTAGTCTCATTGCAAAAGGTGTCGGTGGATTCTACTTTCCTCAATACCCTTGACAACATATCTTCAATTTTTGAACTAGCGGGGTCGCTATTGGGCGGTTGACCAGAGCTTGGTTGATTTCCCTTCGGAGGGACATACGGATTTGTGCTCCGATGATTGTTGTAATTGCTATTGTAACCCCCTTGGTTGTTGTCACGATTATCTCTCCAATTAGAGTGACCTTGTTCTTTGTTCCAACATTGATTCCCTTGACCTTGCCGCCAAGATCCTTGATTCGGACCTTGGTAGTTTGGACGAGAACCCTCCCTTAGATTGTTTACATAATTCGCTTCCTCATCATACATTTGGAAACATTGCTCATCCGGAGGACCCCCTTCACAGGATTCTACCGCGTTCACCTTTTTGTTTCCGCCACCCATGACATGTTTTGTCAGAAGGTCCATTTGGGTGACAAGTTTTGCCATGGACTCATTTCTCTCTTCCTCCTTCTTAATCATCTCACGAGTGAGCACATGTTTGGAGGAACTTCCTCCACCCACTTCCGAATCCCTAGTGTGCCATGCTTCATTAGTCTCGGTCAATTTATCCAACAATTCACAAACGGTGGCATAAGAATTATCCATAAGAGACCCCTCTGCAATGTTGTTTGCCACTGATTTGTTGACCGAATCTAGAGATCTATAAAATGTTTGTAGAAGCACACCATCGGGCAACCCATGCTTGGGACAACTTTTGACTTTCTTTTTAAAACGAGTCCAAGTTTCATGGAGAGCCTCATCAGGAAGTTGACGAAAGTTGTTGATTTCGTCACGGAGTTGTAACATCCGCGATGGAGGGAAGAACTTCTTGAGGAATGCTTCGGTTAGTTCCTCCCAAGTAGTGATGGATCCGGAAGGAAGATCATCTAACCAAGCTGTGGCTTCCCCCGTTAGAGAGTACGGGAAGAGCCGTAGCCTGACTGCTTCAAGTGAGACGCCCGGATGCACATTGGTAGAACAGACCCCAAGAAAGTTCCTAAGGTGCCTATTCGGGTCTTCTTTGGGTAGACCACCGAACAGGCCCTTAGTGTTGAGCAGGTGCAGCATTGTGTTGGTTATATGGAAACTCGAGTTTCCAATTAAAGGTGGGGGCTGAATTGCAGCTGCATAGCCTGCCCCCGCAGCTTCTTCACCAACCGCTACTGGTGGATTTTGGACAGGGATACCATCCTCATCCATAATTCCTGCACAACAAACAACAACAAAAAGGAAATAAGAAAAGAAAATAAAGACTAAAAGTAAAGTTTTACACTAGTTAGTAAATTTCTAGACCGTATTCCCCGGCAACGGCGCCAAACTTTGATACGCCCAAATTACACCTTTAATATCAGGAGTAAGCGGTCGTTGTCAAATATAGAACCCAACAAGGTTGGGGTTGAATCCCACAGAGAATACGATGAAGAAGAATACTTAATAAGTGTAACACCCTACTGTTAGTCTATATTTTCAGGGGAAGGGAAATATAATAAAAATTTGATTGTAGTTTGTTCATTAAAAACTGAGAATGGTTATAGAATGTAAACAATTGGTAAATGGGACTAAGGTTGTGGTTCCAATGGAGAGTAATGCGTTTGGGTGTCAATTCAACTTAATTTATATACCTAGGTGCATTAAGCCAAGGGTCACGCGATTCTTGCCAAAAGTTTTCCAACCAAATCAGCAAATTTCATCCTAAGCTTTTCCAAGCCCTAGGATGTTTTATAAGAGAGCACCCATGTAGCCTCAACTAGCTTTCCTATTCCTAGCCCAAGCTATTAGATGGATTTAATGACCCACATTGTTGCTATTAACTCTTTTCCTAACCTCTACTTTCTTTTCCAAGCAAAGTAATGGTATTAAGGCACAAGTAATGTTGTACACCATCACAAGACATTGATGCTTGAAGAGTTAATAGAAAACACCATTAGCATACAAACATAGTATGAATATGAAACCCAATCACATAACTAACACATTGGATACCACAACCTTAGCTGAAAGATTAGCTACTAATATTCATTAAAAATAAAGCAATCAAGTAAAATGTATTCATAAATCTTACAAAAGTGTTGGATGAAGAAGATGACAAAGCTAAAAGAAATCTCTTAAATACTTCAACAACGAACAGTAAATGACTCCCCAAGAGTCTATGACAAAAACTGCAGGATAAAAATGAATCCAAAACCCTAGAAAATCTATTTATAGCATGTCCAAAACGGGAACAATTTTCAGACAAAAATGCCCCTGTGCATCAGGTGCGTTTCGCACATAGTGTCGCATGTTCAACCCGCGAGTCGCAGGTTTCACCAGACCATCGCAGGTGTCGCATCTTTAGTTATTTGTTGAGCAGCATCCGCGACACCATCCGCGATTCGCATGTTACACCTGCGAGTCGCAGGTGGTGTCGCAGGTGGTGTCACCTATGGTGTCTTATTTGATCCTCTCTGTCAACAAGTGCTGCGCCACCTGCGACTCGCATGTGGTACCTGCGATTCGCAGGTTGTGCCATTGTTCAGTTCTGCTGGGTTTTTGCTTCATTTTGCTTCGTTTTGCTTCACATTGCTTCAAGTTGCTTCCGGCACATGTTATTCTACAAATTGACACAAAAACACGAGAAACGACATCAAAAGCACTTGGGGATTTGCAAAAGACTAAGTAATTGACGTCGAATGAGCCGTAATTTCACGACTCATCAATAAATTTCTGGAGTCGTTCTATTTATGCCATCAACCAACTCTCCAAATATCCTCCTTGCTTTTGCTTTTCATTGCTTAAAATTTTCAGTGTTTATAATTTGTATTACATGTGTAGTTTCTTGATTTTATGTTGTTTTGCATAATTATGATATAAAAGTGATTGACTTTCTTGATCTTTTTCTTTTTTATCCTTTCAACACCAGGTTTTGGTAGAGTAGGAGATCAAGAATGTTGATGAGAAGTTTTCTCAAGGACATCACTAATTCAAAATAAGAGTTAATAGAGGGCGAACGCTGAATTCACAACGTATGTTTGGAATAAGAAAATTATTTGTCGCGAATGATTTGAATTATTCATAGTGTTGATAGTTTGTAAGTTTGGTGAATGCTTGATTTGGATACAAAAGTTTGTAATTCCTCTATCCCAATTTATGTATACTTTTCGCTTCCCAACATTCAAACTGCATGAATTTTGATCATCATCTTGAGATATATTTTTTTACCAAATTGATATGGTAAAAGTTATAACTTATTTTTCATGTTTCAAATAAAATATTAATTTTCAAATATTGAGTTAATCTATTCCAATTTACCTTCAAAGTTTAATCAAATTGACTCTCGAAAAGTGAAAAGTATCTCATAAATCACATTTTAATATGATTAATGTTCTTTAAGTTTGTCCGCGCATCGCGCGGGTACGAATACTAGTTATATAGTAATAAGAAATGAAGAAGTTGATTTAGTTTGAAATAATGCTAATAAATACAATAATAAATGCACTTACATCATTATGAGTAAAATCTAGCATAAGCCCAGAATTGTTACGCAATATATAACTAAGTAGAAAATAGCTTTGTGCTTATGTAAAAAAAGAAAATATTTAAAGCAAAATAGCGGCCTACTAAAATAGATGGGATACAGGAAGGTCAAAATTGTATGTCAACAACATAAAAAACAACTAGAATAGAGATCCATCCCATAATTCTACACCAGTGTAGAACAAATAATTAATCAAAGACCACTACTAAAAACAAGTAAAAAACCAAGGGCAAACCCACGGATGACCTCGGTTTTTTTGACTAAAACCGATTCAAAACCGGCTGACTAGACTACGTCGGAAAATGATGAGTCGGTTTAGGGAAAATTGACGAACTACCTTGGTTAAAGACGAGGGATGTTCGTCGATGGTGGGTCGGTTTAAGAAAACCGACGGACTACCTAGCTCGGTTAAAATCAAGGGACGTCTATCGGTTTTCTTAAATTTACAATATAGACCAAAATATTGAGGGACTCCGTCGGGTTTTCAAAAAATACATTTTTAAAAAATATAGCAACTTGGAATCATACCCAGATATTTACCATGGCATCGAACAATTCTATCACTAGACCACTCATGCTCTTTTTTTCTTTTTTCTTTTTTTAGGTAACTGAACTTTTCCATTGATTAACAACGTAAGAGTTACAACCCAGTAGCATCAGTCGTCACATCCAGCTATCCCAGAACATCTAATCTCCTATCGTCAGCTAAACAAAACCAAACTACAACTAATTAAACGTAAGAGCCAACAATATGGCTTTGGATTTGTCAGGGGCCCTCACTATATATACAAGTATAAGCTATCTCTAGTGCTAGGCTAGTACAATCTCCAGTTTTATGCTAAAATAATCTCTGATTCCTCTCCATCCAGATGGCATGAGAGATTTCTGTGTACACCATTCTAAAAATCCGGGCTATCTGTGACCTCCCCTTAGCATTATTGAGACACCAGTGAGCCTGCTAATTAGCTGAATGATGAGCCTGCAGTTGTAACCAATGCAACAGAATAGTCCATAATTGATCAGCAAAGGAGCACTCAACAAACAAATGGTTTCTATTTTCATCTTTAGTCTGGCACAACACACATTTAGGTCTGCACTAATACCCCATTTCATAAGTCTGTCCACAGTTAACAATCTCCCATACATTTGTAACCACATGGTGAGCCTTGCCTTTGGTCTAGCTGCATTTTGGAACAGAAGGCATTTCCAGCTCCACTCTCTCTAAAGTTTCAATCAGTTGCAAGTATGCTTGTCTAATGATGCTTTGTCCAGGTTTTGGTTTGAACTGAATGTGCTGCAAAGTTTCTCTAGCTTCTATAATCTTCTTGATAATCCAACAAGCTTGTCCAGGTACCCTCATGTCCTCCAGTTGCTGATTCTTGATATAATAGGTATGAATCCACCTAATCCATAGCCTATCCACCTTGTGAGCTAAATCCCAACAATTCTTTGCAGCAGTAGCTCTGCTCCGTATCTGAATGTTTGCTAAGTTTAGACCATCCGCTGACTTGGGAACACAAACTTTATCCCAAGCCAGTAGAGCCTTCTTAGTAATAGTGTTGACACCAAACCAGAGATAACTTCTACAATATGCTTTTTGATGAAATACTTCCGTTGTTTTTGTTTATACTCTTCAACTACAGTTTTGCACTTCAGTTTCGTAAAATAAAAAAAAGAAATCGATGATAGACGTCGGTTTTCTTTGAAAAAAATTCTTTTTTATAGTTTCCGCGCATTGTTGCCCAAAAATAAACCGACAGTAGTACATCGGTTTTCTTTAAAAAAAAAAAAAACTTTTTTTATTAAAAAATTCATTGACAAAATCGTCATTGGTTTTGTCTGTCGATTTTTCGCACTTTTTTAGTAGTGGACGATAAATCTAAATCGCACGAGTGAGAAGATACTAAACGAGATGGTACTCAAGAACGCAACTATGTCTATTAAGATGAAGTATACAATTAATAAAAGAAATATAAATCATATGAGAGAAAATATATCCTATACCTTGTAATAAAAATAAAAAAAAATAAAAAAATCCTATACCTTGTGGCTTCCTACTCATGAAGATTGCTGGAATACATTGTGGTTTCGTATTCAAGATGTTGGAACTAATTTAGTTCCAATAGAGTAGCAGAATAAGTTTGGGAGTTGGAACGTTTGGTGTTAATTCCTAATTGACCAGTAGTCGTTTCCTTCACCCCAGGTCCAAGGCGAATTTTAATGCTTTTTATTTAATATGTAAATTTTATACGTATAAATTTATTGGATACGTACAACTCGGTATTTTTCGGTTTATTTTAATAAAGCTAAAAATCTAAACTAATTATTGGGTGTTATTAGAGATCTTTATAGAAACCTACGTTTTTATTAAAGTCCGCTCAGTCGATTTTTAAACAACCATTTAATTAGTTATTCAGAAGTAGAGTACTCAAAAGTGTAGTTAGGTCAATCTAATTAGAATACGTGGCATTTATTCAAAAGGTAGCTAGGTTGAACCTACTAATATATCTGATATAACAATTTAGTTGGAAACTAAAATATAATGTAATAGCTTACTATGTATAGCTAAGAGGCTTAAGGTTGAAGAAACTAAAGTTGGTAAAAAAAAATGTCCAAGATTCCATTGATCAATTTTTGTTCACACTTTGATATCTTTACTTACTTTTCTAATACTTCATTTTATTCCCCTCATGTCCAAGATTCCATTGATCAATTTTTGTTCACACTTTGATATCTTTACTTACTTTTCTAATACTTCATTTTATTCCCCTCGGGTGGACACTGAGATCCTATAGCTCTTTTCTCCTTTTAATTAATACATTCATAAATAGCTGTCCATCCAATTCTCTGTGTAATGTGTATAATCAGTATATAGTGGCTAGAGAAAAAATAATAAATAATTAGGGCGACTATTTATTTTATATAAAAGATCCTAATACAAAGAACTTTTCGACTTTTATTGTGTTTGAAATCAATAAATTTGATCCAAGAATTCTAGGTGTAGCTACCAACGTGTAAGCCTAGAAAAGAACCAAATTAGTCGACTGGATATATCTTTGATTTCATTGACTACGCCATGTTCACATGTTATCTCACTCACTTTCTCTCTCTTTTTTATTAAAATTATTTTATTTTTGTTCTTTCTAGATCCTATCTTCTTATTCTTTTCACACGTTATAGTCAGTATAGCTACTTCCTATTTTGGTAGAATGGTTGGTAACAATAATTAACATAACCGTGATGATCGAGAGTTATGGTGAAATGGATAAGATCTTTCCGCACCTTTAATCAAAGATAGCTGGTTCGTGTTTTAGGAATAAGAAAAGTCAGATGAAGAGTGCTTCTTCCTTTAATGAACCTTATGCAGCACGAATTCAATTAGTTGTGCCCATTGTAAACAATTAAGTATCGAATGAAAAAACAAAAAAAAGTAACAAAGTGTCCATTAACCGCAAAACACGAAATAAACCTAACTTCATGATGAGAAATATTTGCCTGCTGAAACGTAACAATATCAATCTAACATAACATTCACATAAATATCAATTTTTTGCAAAAATCTTTCCCTTCAAAATTTGTAGGTTTTCTTGACGTAAAAATCCATGCAGAATTAGGAAAAGTTTGAATCCAAAGAATAAGTCATAGCTTATTGAGATATTTTGGACAGGTTCAGACTTCTCGGAAAATCCTCTTTTGTCATTCTATGTCTGGTATTCCTATTTGGGCTCCAACTAATCTTGATTCGCCCCGTGTAAGGTCCATTAAAAAAATACACGCTCCCTACTAGGATTTTGATGTACGGACCCAAGTCCTAATTAAGGGTGAAGAATTCCTATTCATCCCACCACAAACTTTAAATAATTCTCCAAAAATCCAACTACTATATATTTTTGGCAGCTCCTGGCAAAGCAAAACATCTATTTAGATAGAGTAAATTGAAAAGTAGATTGTTGACCTAATCGTCCTTGTCTGCTACCCATAGTAATTGCTTATATATATATAAATAGAAAAAGACCATTTCTTACTTTCTGTCCTTCCTACCACCTTCCTCACCCCCCAACCCCCAAGGCCCATCACTTCCAAGGGTATAAATATAGACATACCATGTAAATCCTAAATCTCCTCTTCCTTTCATTACACACCATACTAATGAGAAATTAGTATATTTAAAAGGGTTCATTTTTTTAATTAGAATCGTAGTGTTCAGATCAGCTTACAGTATCTCGACTAATTTTAGAGAGTATATATCTGTTATTCTAAGATGGGAAATTGTTGTCTTAAACGTGGATCCAACATGGTATATGCAGGAGATGATGATGATGAGTGGGAATGTGTAGCACCAAAAAATTTAGTCGCAGATAAAGAAAAGTTGTTTTCGTCTTCCTCCTCCTCGTCATCATCATTATCATCTCCTCCTTCTTCTTCTTCTTCTTCGACGATGATTAATTATAGAGAAGTGAAAATAAGAATAACAAAGAAGGAATTGGAGAAAATTCTAGCTGGGAAAATTGACAACATGGAGAAAGTGACAATGGAGCAATTATTGTCAGGATTTTTAAACTCAAGCAACAATAGTCTTGATTCGTTTGAGAATATTCAACGACAACGATCTTGGAGGCCTCGTCTTCAAAGCATTCCTGAGGTAAATTAAAACATCAAGAACGAGAAACAGGGAGTAGGCAAATCTAAAATTTATAGTCGATCAATGTGTTCAGAATGAATCTAATATATACACACACATAAGCATAAGATCATGTGATAAATATCGTGCTTATATATATTGAGTTCGAGTTGAAAGTAATGGATTTAGGGAGTTCGAGGCATATGGGTTGGTTTGGATGTGAGGGACTTTTGTTCCTTCATTTTCTCTTTGTTTTTCTTTGTTTATACATTTTTAGGTTTTAGGTGTATCAATTGATGATGTTGTAAAGAAATTGAATAGATTAATCAGTGTTGTATCAAGTTTATTATTTTGGATTCTTTTGAAATATTAATATTTGTTTATTTCTTAATATTAGTAATTCAATTCAAATTCTAAAAATAGTAAATTTTAATGATTCATATGTTATTATTCAACATGCATGGAGATTCATTTTGCCGGCAGACGGTGAGATCATGTTATTTGCTTTCCTTTGAAGATCGTTTTTTCAGATTCAATGTTTTGAACTTTACCTCTATATTTTTTTTATAAAAAAATTAAACATATTACAACATGTAATTTATTCTATACTTTAGATGGTCATATCAGACTAATTCGAAGCTAGAATTAAAGATCAAGGACACACAAATGAATTAGTAGATATTTGAACAATATTTGAGTTGAAATTTAAAAAATAAATGAAGCTGTAATTAAATGATTATATTTGTGGTTCGAGCATGATTTCACTTGAACATCTTTTTCATAAAAGTTTGAGTGAAAACTAATATACTCCTGACCAAACAAGTCTTTTTGAGTGTTATAATATTTGTGATCTAGATTGTGTTTGTTCATCTAAAAGTTCTCCTAAGGCTTAGCATAGAGTTTTACTTTTACCTTATTAGGTGTTTGGATTAATAGTTTCACGTATTAAATTAGTACTATATAAAAATGAGAATCTCCAATTTTGTCGTCCTTACAATGCCAATACAATCCACCAGGCTTCTACACGTGGCTGCTTTCTTTTTCATTTTTGCCCTCATTGTTTTTTTCCTCAAGTTTATCCCTACGTGGGCTTTGTATTTGGTGTATACCCTATTGATATTTTAGTAACTTCCTGTGAATCTTTATGGCTCCTTTCTCCTTCCTGTCCATATTTTGTGGTTATTTTTAGTTTTTATATTTAGTTTAAAATAAATAATGTTACTTCCTTTGTCCCGATTTAAGTATCTTAGTTTAACTAAGTATAGAGTTTAAGAAATAAAAAAAGATTTTTGAATATTGTGGTCCTAAATTAAAGATGTGTGTAATGTACTTAAATGTTCTTTGAATTTTCCAGTTATAAACCTGCAATGCAGAATGTTTATAATGTCAACTTACTAAATATAGAAAGAGACACTCTTTTTGGACAGGAAAAAAGGAAAGTAAGACACTTAAATTGTGATAGGGAGAGTACATAAATTAGTATTCTCTCCGTCCAATATTCTCTCAGCCCCAATTTATGCGGCACCTTTCAGATTTAGAGATTCAAACAAGTCTTTCTTTGACCGTAATTTTTTTATCTCTTTTAAATATTCTTAATTATCAATTATTGTAATTTATAGTACTTTTTATATAGTTTTAAAATTTGTAAATTTTATTTCAGAAAACTTAAAGATTTCATGGCCAATTCACTGTCAACAGTAAATTGTTTGACTCTTGAAATCTGAACTGTGCAACATAAATTGGGACAGAAGAAGTAGTTTTTTTCTTATTCAAATTTACCCTTGTTTAGATGTGTGAATTTTTACATAACTAAGAAATCATATTAAATTGATACTATTTAATTAAGGGCAATTTAATGAAAATAATTCTTACTTTCTAGGAGTAAATGATTTCTTAAGGGGCGTGACCAAGCTAAAAACTCTATATAATATGGACCTAGGGGTATATTAGATTACCCTTTACATTTTTGATAAAACTAAGCAACTTTGGAGCCACATTTTTGTTTCCAACTGGAGCATTTATTAGTTTTTACTAATTACTCTCTTTTGTTTTAATTTATCTGGTACTTTTCGTTTCGCGAGAGTTAATTAACTAAAACTCAAAGCTAAATTAAATTAGACCAATTTCATATTTTATACAAAATTTAAATATTTTAAAACTATGCAAAAAGTACTATAAATTGCAATGAGAATTAACATTTTAATCATAATAGAGAATTACATTAATTATTGACATTCATTAATGAATTTGGTTTTCTCACTTAATTTCATCTAAAACTAAGCTTAAATTACCACATTTAACTAAAATAATCTCTTGTCACATGAAATATCATGAGTGAAATTAAAACTTAATATATACCAAAAGAAATAATTAGTTATATCCATAAATAGAGAAATTAAATGCTCACAAATTCGTAAAAATATCAATATTTTTTATTTATGATTTCACCGAGTTGTAATTATTTTATATAATTTAAGTGTTACTTACAGAATGTCAATTCATTTTTGTCCCTTTGGTATTTGCTAATTTTCCTGCCAAACTTCTTTCTTCATACATAATTTTTTTTTTTTTTAAGATTATCTAATTAGGTGACTGAGAAATTTTAATGCTCCCTCCTTTTTAATTTGTTTGTCTGATTTTAACTTGACACGAAATTTAAGAAAATAAAAAAAAAACTTTTGAATCTTATGATCTTAAATTAAAGATATGTAGAATGTATCAAAATGTCCTTTAATCTTGTGGAGTTACAAATGCAATCTGAAAAATTGCAATTAAAGAGTTACCAAAAAGAAAAAGAGGCATCTTTTTTACACAGAGTAAAGTACAAACAAATTGAAACATATGGAGTAATTATGAAAACTTACCAAAGTTACTAAATTATATTAATTATGTAGTGAAAAAATATAATAATGCATATTATATACTTCATTGGTTAAATTATTACTACTTTTATATCTTGAGTTTGGGCTAGGACTTAGCACGGGCCTCATAAAACTAGTTACTACTATATATAAGGGAGAATCACTAACTTTTGTAGTCCTCACATGATTTGTTTGTCCATTTTACCCTTAATTGAAGCATTAATTACCTTAAAAGTTATCACCTATTTTGGTAAATATGAATAACTATATAGGCTTTTTAATATTACAAAGAGTGGTGATGTGTAAAAAGTGATAGTGACACTACAAATATCTATTTTTCAACCAAATCTAAATATTTTTTTATCCATTTTACACATAATTGAAGCTTTAATTACCTGGCAGGTTTTCACCTATTTTGATAAATATGAATAACTATATGGGTTTTTTTAATTCTATAAGGAGTGATGATGTGGAAAAGGTGATAGTAACACTACAAAAAAAAAAATCTATTTAGTCAACCAAATTAAAAATTGATCAAAAAGTTTGTTGACTTTCTTTTATATGGAAATGATTATTAAACTTGTTTCAAATTTATTTTATCCTATAAAATATTTTATAGACAAGTAAAAAAATTATCGTGACATTCTCTTTCTACCTTAGTACATGCTTAATTATTAAATTAAAAATTATTTTTATATATAGCTAAAAATATTTGAAAAAAGTAATTACATACACGTTTATGGAATTACAATAAAAAATTCTTTAAAAAATAAATTAATTAAGAAAAAAAAAATACATCATTTCTTAATAATTTTTTTAAGGAAAAGGAAAGATTAAAGTAAGAAAAACAAATAATTTCATTAACTTTTCGGTTCCTTTTGTATGATTTAATTTGAAGGAACATCTAAAAAAGTATTTCGTCATATCAATAATTTTATTTATTTAATTTTGAATACCAGATTTATTTATAAGTTAACTTCATTGACGTCATCATACAACAATTTATAGCATCAAATATTTTTTATATTACTTGAATACCGTAAGTATTTTATTTTTTCCCAAAAATGGGTTAGCCAATATAAGTTTAATTGAGAAAAAATAAATAAGCTAATCCAACATAAGGTAAAACTCAAATTGAATCATTAAAGACTTTAAACCCAAAAATTTCAATATAATAAAAGGGAGAAGAACTTTGGTGCATGCATTTGTTGAAAATAAAAAAGAAGTCTAAATATACTCTAAGAAAAATGTTCTTTTCTAACTTACAAAAACTTTCATATGATTCAATATTTTAGAAAGATTGAGAAATTCTCGAACTACTTTTACAAGAATATAGTGTTACAAAAACAAAATAAAAAGCAAAAGTAGCAAAAAAAACACACAAAATAGGTTGTAAATATAAAATTTAATGTAGTTTGAGCCTGGGCTCAGGCCAAATAACACTAGTAGGGGTTGATTTCATCATTAGTAGTTACTCAATTTTTATTTTAGGCGGAATAGTCTGGGAGATCCCTGTACTTGTCCATTTTTGTCATGCCGGTGTTTGTACTTACAAGTTTGCCAACTAAACCCCTCTACTCAACAAAATAAGTATTTTAAACCCCTCTGACGTTGTGTGTAACTCACTCGCCGGGACACAAAGGACACATCAGATCCACCTAGATAAATTAATGCCATATCATCATTTATTTTTATAAAAATTAGCTTCGAAAAAAACAAATTGATAAGTGGTGATTTTACCACTTATTTTAGTCTCTTTGCTTTGGTTTTTGTGTTCTTAATCTATAATATGAGGCTATTCTTGGTGTGTATTGCTATTATTTCAGGTGCATTGAGTTCAGGGCACAAAAAGGACAAAATGGAGTAAAAAGACGGAAAAAAGCTGAATTGGAAAAGAGTTGAATATGCGTTCAGTATGCGGCACCGCAAATTCTGGTATGTGGTCGCATACTCAGTCTCAGAATGACCGGTGAGTGGAGCTAAATGCGCAAGGATGCGAAGACTATGCTGCTCCGCAAACTCATTTTGCGACTGCATACTTGGTCCGCATAGCGTCATTGATGTGTCGTGAAATTACGACACATTCGACGCCAACTACTTAGTCTTTTGTAAATCCCCAAGTACTTTTGATGTCGTTTCTCTTGTTTTTGTGTCAATTTGTAGAATAACATGTGCCAGAAGAAACTTGAGGCAAAATGAAGCAACATCCACCTGAACTGAACCAGGGCATCACCTGCGAATCGCAGGTACTGCATGCGAGTCGCAAGTGGTGCAGCATCTGTTGACAGAGATGGCCAAAGAAGACAGGACATTGGTGCACCACATGCGACATCACATGCGAGTCGCAAGTGGAACATGCGAATCGCATCCTATGTCGCAAATCCAGCTCCACAGATGATTGAAGATGCGACACCTGCGATGATTTGGTGCAACTTGCGACTCGCAGGTTGCACATGCGACACCAAGTGCGATTCGCACCAGATGCGCAGGGGCATTTTTGTCTGGAAATTGTTCCCGTTTTGGACATTCTATAAATAGATTTTCTAGGGTTTTGGACTCATTATTCTACAATTTTTAGCCTAGATGTTTGTGAAGCTCATTTATTATTGGTTGGTGAAGCTTTTAAGATTCCTTTGGTTTTTGTCATCTTCTCCATTCAATACTATTGTAAGCTTTATGAATACACTTTACTTTATTGCTTTACCTTTAACGAATATTAGTAGCTAATCTTTTTAGCTAAGGTTGTGGGACCAAATGTGTTAGTTATGTGATTGGGTTTCATAATCATACTACATTTATATGCTAATGGTGTTTTCTATTAACTCTTCAAGCATTAATGTCTTGTGATGGTGTACAACATTACTTGTGCCTTAATACCATTACTTTGCTTGGAAAAGAAAGTAGAGGTTAGGAAAAGAGTTAATAGCAACAATTTGGGTCATTAAATCCATCTAATAGCTTGAGCTAGGAATAGGAAAGTTAGTTGAGGCTACATGGGCGTTCTCTTACAAAACATTCTAGGGCTTGGAAAATCCTAGGATGAAATTTGCTAATTTGGTTGGAAAACCTTTGGCAAGATTCGCGTGACCCTTGGTTTAATAATGCACTTAGGCATATAAATAAGTTTAATTGATACCCAATCGCATTACTTTCCATTGGAACCACAACCTTAGTCCCATTTACCAATAGTTTACATCTTATAACCATTCTTAGTCCTTAATGAACAAACAACAATCAAACCACTATTATATTCCCCTTTCCCCTGAAGTATAGACTAATAGTCGGGTGTTGCACTTATTAAGTATATTTCTTCATTGTATTCTCTGTGGGATTCGACCCCAACCTCGTTGGGTTCTATATTTGACAACGACCGCTTACTCCTGATATTAAAGGTGTAATTTGGGCGTATCAAATTTTGGCGCCGTTGCCGAGGAATACGGTCTAGAAATTTACTAACTAGTGTAAAACTTTACTTTTAGTCTTTATTTCTTTTCTTATTTCCTTTTGTTGTTGTGTGTTGTGCAAGCAATATGGAAGAGGATGGTATCCCTGTCCAAAATCCACCAGTAGCGGTTGGTGAAGAAGCTGCGGGGGCAGGCTATGCAACCACAATTCAGTCCCCGCCTCTAATTGGAAATTCGAGTTTCCATATAAACAACACAATGCTGCACCTGCTCAACACTAAAGGCCTGTTCGGTGGTCTACCTAAAGATGACCCGAATAGGCACCTTAGGAACTTTCTTGGGGTCTGTTCCACCAATGTGCACCCAGACGTCTCAATTGAAGCAGTCAAGCTACGGCTCTTCCCGTACTCCCTAACGGGGGAAGCCACGGCTTGGTTAGATGATCTTCCATCCGGGTCCATCGCTACTTGGGAGGAATTGACCGAAGCATTCCTCAAGAAATTCTTCCCTCCATCGCGGATGTTACAATTCCGTGACGAAATCAACAACTTTTGTCAACTTCCTGATGAGGCTCTCCATGAAACTTGGATTTGTTTTAAAAAGAGAGTCAAAAGTTGTCCCAAGCATGGGTTTCCCGATGGTGTGCTTCTACAAACATTTTATAGGTCTCTAGATTCGGTCAACAAATCAGTGGCGAACAACATTGCAGAGGGGTCAATCATGGATAATTCTTATGCCACCGTTTGTGAATTGTTGGATAAATTGACCGAGACTAATGAAGCATGGCACACTAGGGATTCGGAAGCGGGTGGAGGAAGTTCCTCCAAACATGTTCTCACTCGTGAGATGATTAAGAAGGAGGAAGAGAGAGATAAGTCCATGGCCAAACTTGTCACCCAAATGGACCTTCTAACAAAACATGTTATGGGTGGCGGAAGGAAAAAGGTGAACGCGGTAGAATCCTGTGAAGGGGGTCCTCCGGATGAGAAATGTTTCCAAATGTATGACGAGGAGGCGAGTTATGTCAACAATCTAAGGGAGGGTTCCCGTCCGAACTACCAAGGTCCGAGTCAAGGATCTTAGCAGCAAGGTCAAGGGAATCAAGGTTGGAACAAAGAACAAGGCCACTCTAATTGGAGAGATAATCGTGACAACAATCAAGGGGGTTATAATAGCAATTACAACAATCATCGAAGCACAAATCCGTATGTCCCTCCAAAGGGAAATCAACCAAGATCTAGTCAACCGCCCACTAGCGATCCCGCTAGTTCAAAAATTGAAGATATGTTGTCAAGGGTATTGAGGAAAGTGGAATCCACCGACACCTTTTGCAAGGAGACTAGAGATGAGGTCAAATCCATGGGTCAAGTGGTGAGTTCACACTCCACCTCCATTAAACAATTGGAGTTTCAACTTGGCCAAATCTCGGCAATCCTAAACCAAAGGCAGAAAGGCTCACTCCCTAGTGACACAGTTGCAAATCCAAGGAATGATGGTGATCATAAATGCAATGCAATTACTACTGGGAGTGGCAAAACAATTGGGGAAAAGGCGTTGGTGAAAGAGAATGTGTTGGGTGATGAAGAGAAAATGGTTGAAGAACCCATGGTTATTGAAGACGAAGTGAACCCAAAGAATATGTGGGCTAGTATTGAAAAGCCCATTGTTAACGAGGACCTTCCGGAAATCAATGATGCTTCGAAAAGCAAGGAAGCGGCGGAAGAGGTACCAAGGGCTTCACCGCCCGTTATAAGGCCTCCCCCGGTTATGCGAAGTTCATGAAAGATCTCGTGACCAAAAGAAGGAGTCCTGGCATTGAAACATTGGGGGGCACTCATCATTGTAGTGCAATCGTCACCAAAGCTTTGGTGCACAAAAAAGAAGACCCCGGAGCGTTCACAATTCTATGCACCATCGGTAAATACAAGTTTGCAAAAGCTTTATGTAATCTTGGAGCAAGCATCAATTTGATGCCGCTTTCTATATTCAACAAGTTGGGATTGGGCACCCCCATTCCCACCACTAGGGGTGTACATGGATCGGGCTGGTTCGGATTTTTTAAAGATCAAACCAAACCAATTGCATCGGGTTTTTAAATCTATACACCAAACCAAACCAACAAAAGTCGGGTTTTTCAACCTCGAGTTTTCTCGGTTTTTTCGGGTTGCTCGGGTTTTTCGGATTTTTCGGGTTTTTTCCAGTAAAATTTTCATACAAAACATATAACTTGTACTTCAAATATTTCTTTAGTCCTAGTAAGATACGACTATCTAATTAAGATATTTATTAAGAAAATAACACAAAACGTGATGAGAGATGACATTGTACTAAAATATTCAACGAAAAAAATTAATAAAATTGCATAAAATAAAATTTTCATGATCTAAAAGTACTAAGTCATGCTACAATAAATACAACTAATTTATAAGGCATGTAGAAAATGATCATAATATTAGGGGTCGTTTGGTTCAAAAACAAATTACGCTGGGATAAGTTATGCTGGGATTAATTACGTTGGGATAAGTTATGCTGGGATTAGTTATTCTGGAGTTATTTTTTATTGACTGTTTGGTATGTTGGACTAAAAGTATTATACATTGGATAATTTCTAAAAAGAAGAGGTTTCTTCCTTATCCCGGGATAACTTATCCTGTGATAACTTATTCCGCCCTGTGACAGGTATAAGTTATCCCAACACTATTTTTACTCCGGGGATAACTTATCCCATGATTACTAACCAAACGAGGGATAAAAAATTGTTAAATTCTTATCCCAGGACTATTTATGTTTATCCTTCATACCAAACGACCCCTTAAAGTACTAAGTCATGCTAAAATAAATATGACTAATAAGTATTAATTACATGACAAGATATTAAAGAAAAAAATAAAATTAAGTTATGTATTTTCACTTTCTAAACTAATATAAAATTAAAGAATAAATATCAAAATTATTGTCATTCCAGTGTTAGATATGAATTTCTTCTGTTAGCATTAGTATTGATTTGATTTTTGTTGAGTTTTATTTGAGTTACTAATATCATTGAGTGATAAAACTTATTAAATCATTCAAAATTCTAATTCCAAGCTTGAAATAATATGTTAAAAGACAAAAAACTATGAAAAAGTTAAAGAAACATTTATAAATTACATTATAAATAAATATTTCTATGTATAAAATATGTTTGAAATTTTATAAATGTAATGTCGGGTTGGTTTGATTCGGTTTGACTTTTTTTAGCTAAAACCAAACCAAACCAATAGGGTTCGGGTTTTTCTTTTTAAAACCAAACCAAGTCAAATCAAACCACTAGTCGGGTTTTTTTCTCAGTTTGGTTCGGATTATCGGTTTGGTGCGGTTTGTCGGTTTGCTTTGTACACCCCTACCCACCACGATGAGATTACTTATGGCAGATAGAACCGTAAAGAGGCCCATTGGTATTATTTATGATGTGCTTGTGAGAGTGGATCAATTTATTTTTCCGGCCGACTTTGTGATCTTGCATTGTGAAGTTGACTTTGAAGTTCTCATAATCTTGGGAAGACCATTCTTAGCTACGGGGTGTGCCCTCATGGATGTGGAAAGAGGTGATCTAAAATTTAGAATGAATGATGAAGAGATCACTTTCCATATTTGCAAGTCAATGAAACAACCGGCGGATATGAGTGTCGTGTCGGTTATTGACACAATTGATGAAGCAATGGAGACAACCATAGAACATGTGCATATAGGTGATATGTTGGCTGCGGTGATAATGAACTATGAAGGGGACAATGAAAAAGAATTTGAGGAGACGGTCAATGCATTGATTGGAATGGGTTCTTACCACCTCAATCCAAAGAGACTTGATCTTGACTTGGAAAACTGAGTAACTCCTCCTGTAAAACCTTCAATTATTGAGCCTCCTACTTTGGAACTCAAACCTCTTCCTTCACATTTGTGGTATGAGTTTCTTGGACCCAACAACACATTGCCCGTGATTATATCTGCCCGGTTGACGGATGAGCAAAGAGAGAGGTTGATGGTGATCTTGAGAAGATACAAAAAAGCTATTGGGTGGAGTATTACGGATATCCAAGGGATTCTGCCCGGTATTTGCACTCATAAAATCCAACTTGATGAAGAATGCGAGTCAAGCGTTGAACATCAAAGGAGGTTGAATCCTCCTATGCAAGAGGTTGTGAAGAATGAGATCATCAAATGGTTAGACGCTGGTGTAGTGTACCCGATATCGGACAGCTCTTGGGTGAGTTTGGTTCAATGTGTGCCAAAAAAGGGAGGAATCACCGTTGTCACAAATGCTAAAAATGAGTTGATCCCCACCCGCAAGGTCACCGGATGGCGAGTCTGCATGGATTATCGGAAGTTGAATAAGTGGACCAAAAAGGACCACTTCCCAATGCCATTTATAGATCAAATGCTTGATAGGCTTGCGGGAAGGGATTATTATTGTTTCCTTGATGGGTATACCGGGTACAACCAAATCACCATTGCCCCCGAGGATCAAGAGAAAACCACCTTCACTTGTCCTTATGGGACCTTTGCTTTCAAGAGAATGCCTTTTGGGTTATGTAATGCACCCGCAACATTTCAACGTTGCATGATGTCTATTTTCTCCGATATGGTTGAGAAGTCCATTGAAATCTTCATGGATGACTTTTCCGTGGTTGGGGATTCCTTTGATGAATGCTTGGAGAATCTTGCCCAAGTATTGAAACGATGTGAAGAGACAAATTTGGTTCTAAACTGGGAGAAGTGTCTCTTCATGGTTAGAGAAGGCATTGTCTTAGGACACAAGATTTCGAAAAAGGGGCTTGAGGTCGATTAAGCTAAAATTGAGGTTATTGTTAAGCTCCCCCCTCCAATTTCCGTTAAAGGTGTTCGTAGCTTCCTCGGGCATGCCGGGTTTTATAGAAGATTCGTCAAGGATTTCTCGAAAATAGCCAATCCTCTATGCAAATTATTGGAGAAGGAGTTAAAGTTTGTATTTGATGATGCTTGTTTGAAGGCATTTGAGATATTGAAAGAGAGACTTACATCGGCTCCTATCATCATTGCCCCAGATTGGTCTCAACCCTTTGAGTTGATGTGTGATGCAAGTGGATTTTCCATGGGGGTTGTTCTTGGCCAAAAGCATGATAAAATCTTCCACCCAATTTACTACGTAAGCAAGACTCTAAACGGGGCCCAAATGAATTACACTGTCACCGAACAAGAGTTGCTTGCTATTGTGTTTGCTTTCGAGAAGTTCCGGGCTTATTTGTTGGGAACCCATGTGATTGTTCACACCGATCATGCAGCCCTACGTTACCTCATGACAAAGAAAGATGCAAAACCGAGGTTGATACGTTGGGTCCTTCTCTTGCAAGAGTTTGACTTTGAAGTCAAAGACAGAAAGGGTTGTGAAAATCAAGTGGCGGACCACTTGTCTCGTCTTGAAGAGGGTGGACGTTCACTGGATGGCCTAGAAATCAATGAATCATTTCCGGACGAGCAAGTAATGGCGAGGTCGCATGACATGATCCCTTGGTATGCCGATTTTGCTAACTTCCATGCAAGTGATATTATGCCGGAGGATTTGAACTTCCACCAAAAGAAGAAGTTTTTGAGTGATGCTCGGAAATTTTATTGGGACGAGCCATATCTATTCAGGGTTTGCGCCGACAACATCATAAGGAGGTGCATACCCGAAGTAGAAATGATTCCCATCATCGAAGCTTGTTACTCATCACCGGTTGGTGGACACCATAGTAGTGCAAGAACGACGGTTAAGGTTCTTCAAAGTGGCTTTTATTGGCCTACAATCTATCAAGATGCTCATGACTTTGTAAAAGCTTGTGATCAATGTCAAAGGCATGGGGGCATATCAAGAAGGCATGAGCTACCAATGACACCGTTTCTCGAAGTTGAATTGTTCGATGTATGGGGCATTGATTTTATGGGTCCATTTGTAAGCTCCTACAACAACAAGTACATTCTTGTGGCGGTGGACTACGTGTCTAAATGGGTGGAAGCTGTCGCGCTCCCCAACAATGAAGGAAGAAGTGTCACTGCATTTTTGAAAAGATATATTTTCTCAAGGTTCGGAACTCCAAGGGCAATCATTAGTGATGGGGGCTCTCATTTCTGCAATCGATTATTCAAGACTCTTCTTGAGAAGTATGGAGTCAAGCATAAAGTTTCCACCCCGTATCATCCCCAAACAAGTGGCCAAGTTGAAGTTTCAAATAGAGAGATCAAGAGCATACTTTCCAAAACAGTGAATGTTAACCGGACTGATTGGTCAAAGAAATTGGATGATGCTCTATGGGCATACCGAACAGCCTACAAGACCCCAATTGGCATGTCTCCATATCAATTGGTGTTTGGAAAATGTTGTCATCTTCCGGTGGAACTCGAACATAAGGCATTGTGGGCCTTGAAAAAGTTGAATCTAGAATGGGGTGATGCCTCAAACTTGAGGTTGGAGCACATTAACGAGCTCGATGAATTTTGACTTAAAGCATATGCGAGTTCTTCACTCTACAAGGCCCGCATGAAACACTTCCATGACAAGAAGATCTTGCAAAGAGAGTTCAGCATCAGGGATCGCGTATTGTTGTTCAACTCAAGGCTCCGGTTGTTTCCCGAAAAGTTGAAATCCAAATGGTCCGGCCCGTTTGAAATCACACAAGTGTTCCCATAAGGAGCAATTGAACTTGTTTGCCTAAGTGGAAATAAAATCAAAGTGAATGGGCAAAGGGTGAAACATTACTTGGGATCTCAGAATGAAGCAAGGTTATTGAGGTCTTCCTCCTCAATGAGCCATGAATGGGCTGAACGGGTACCAACGTCGTGCTGCGATGTAAAATCAAGCGCTTCTTGGGAGGCAACCCAAGTTTCATTTTCATGTGTTTGTTGTTTTTACTTTTGTGATGTTTTTGATGTGTGTCCAAGTGTGTAGGAATAAAGTGTGTGCACAAAGAAGAAGAATTGGAAAAATGCCAACAGGCATGACATGCTGCAACACATGCCACTCGCATGTCGTGCCTGTGATTGCACTTGCGTCTCGCAGGTGATCCCACAATTCAGTCCATTACTACACAAACTCTCTGTCAGCATCTGCGATGGAATGGCACAACATGTGACTCGCGACAGTATCTGCGAGTCGCATGTTGTGCAGGTAAGTAAGAATCGCGGGTCGACCCGACCCGGCGCAAATCAGTTTTTTTAAAAAATAAAAGAATCGTAACTGATGTTTCATCAGTTACGATCTTCACTCTCCATCTTTCCCTTCTCCTTATTTCCCCCTATATCATTCCATAATCCCATTTCACTCCAATCACGATTAATCACATCTCCACACCCTAACTAGTGTTTACTTCATTTTCCCCTAAAAACAAAAACAAAAAAAAAGATTCAAGGTTTCCTACTCTCCTCAACTCTCAAGGTATGTCAACTTTTCTCTTCTTTACATTAGGTGGTATCTACTAATTGCTCAATTCCATGTTATTATCATGCCATACCACTTGTTGTATTTAGTTAGTTCGGTAGATTTATCTTATGTGTTAATGTGGGTTGTTGGAAATTGATGAACAATGGGGAATTCTTGAGTATCCATGCTTGTGTAGTCCTTCTAGGAAGTGGTTGTTGAAGCTGAATTAGATAGCGACTGGGGAATTCTTGAATACCCATTTGTTGTAAGAACTGATAGTTGATGCACGCTCACAACTTGTTTGATGAAATGCCTAAACGACCCTGTGAGTGTTTGGATGTTGTGGAAACATGATCATTCGCCAAAAATGGGAAATTCTTGAGTTCCCATGGCACATTACCTGTAAAATAGGACTCGTGATGCCTTCTGAGTTGCAAAGTGTCATTGTCTTTTGTGAGGGACAACCTTCGAACATAGACGTGAGTAATTAAATTGCTTTTCCCAATGATAGACGGGGTGACAGCCCTCTTAAGGGAAAAAGTTACAAAAGCAAGTTCTTGTGTGTGTGCATCTGTGTTGTGTGTAAACCAAAAAAAAAAAACTTCAGTGACTCACTTGCGAGCAGCATCTGCGATTCACATGTTTGACATGCGAATCGCACCTGCTGCAGCAGGTGTTGACAGTGAGGAACTCATAAGCAAGTATCACCTGCGACATTACCTGTGAGTCGCAGGTCACACATGCGACTCGCATGTGGTGTTTCGCGGGTGGTGCCACCCTTCAATGTTTTTTTTATATACCTCTTTATTGTTGCTAAAGGAACACTATAAATAATGGGTATATTTGTGTATGTTGTGCAGGATGGTTCGATCAAATCAAGCTCAAGGTGGAGGAAAACGAGTAACACGACAAACCTCCACCTCTAGAAGAAAAGAAATGGCACCTGATGCTCCCGTCGCCCAGTCCGAAGAGGGGACACATAAGGCTTCCTCTCCTGAGCCTGAGGATGCCGTCACCAGAGGTGAACGAAGGGAAACAATGGAGCAACGGTTCACCATGCCTGGATCCAGGGAACTGTATAAGGCTTGGAATGTCATTAAGCCCGATGGGAATCCAGTCCGGGGCCTCATTATAGAAAACAGGGTCACTCTACATGGTCTGCACGACCAATGCCCGGGCATCATTCGCAAGTTTGACGCTTTGAGATGGAGCTATTTCATGCAGCCCACTGAATACTGCCCGACCCTGGTAATGGAATTCTATGCAGCTTATGCGGCCTAATTGAATGTGAAGAGGTCGCGTCGCCAACCAAAGAAAAACATGGAACACTTCTGTTGGGTTCCGGTTCGGGGGAAGGAGATTGATTGTGCTGCCGATACCATAACATCTATCCTATATGAGCAACGCAGCGAAACAGGCCCTATTAAAGGTTGGCCTCCGGTAAGTTCTGAATATAATTTAAAGATGGAGAACCCGGAGATACAGCGAGAGTGGGTTGCTTCAGTGATTGCCTCAGGGACTCCACCATGGCTAGACCCATCTGTCTCGATTGAGAAGAACACTTTCAACCGCGAAGCCAAGTTTTGGCTATCCCTAGTATCATCGCGGGTGATTCCTTCCAAGAATAACACCGACATACCCATTACAAAGTGTATTCTCATTGCTTCACTCATGTCCGGGTACCTCGTCAATGTGGGGGTGATTATCCGAGACGAGATCAAGAATAAGTCAACTCAAAAAGGCACATCGCTCCCTTTTCCTTGTTTGATCACTGAATTATGCCGCCGGAAAAAGGTTCGTGATATTCCTCGGGTGGACAGGATGTTAAAGGCTGACCAAACGATCGATTACACTAAATTAGAACCGGGGACTAGAAAGCGAAAGCGGGTGAGCTCAGAGCCAAGAGCTTCGGGGACAACACTTGATGCTCATATTCTTGAGCCCGAAGACTTGGCCATAGATAATGAGGAGGCAGCTCCTAGCACTGCCCCTCGAGCTCCGGGGGATGACCCTCCGAGTTCTTCCACTACAGTTCCCGCTGCCCCCGTTCCACCATCCACCACAGAAGCTCGTGGAGTGTCCACCGAGGGTATGCGCGTGCTTTGGGCAGCGGATGCTAAAGTTAATTGGTTGGTTGAGAAGCTTCTCAGTTTTGTGAAAGAGGCTATTGAGGCAGCAATGGCAGCCTACACTCAGGCGGTCACAGATATTAGGAAAGAGCAGGACAAAATTAAGGAGCATGTTCGCCAAATCGATCGTCGGTTGGAGCGTATTGAGGGGGGCAGTGAAGGCGGCTTTCCTGCCATTCGGGCGGACCTAGCTAAGGTCAAAGAGGACATTCGAGTATTGAAAGTCCCCGACATTGAGCTCAGTGCACCCATTCTACCATCCGGTGCCTTCTTATTCTCCACTGGGCCCACAACGCCTGCCATGCCTTCGGGAAAAGGGGTTGAGGAGCCAGCTGGGGAGGAAGAAGAAACTGAGGAAGAAGAAGAGGAAGAAAGTGAGGAAGAGTTTGATGAGGAGCTGGAGGGTGACCCAGCTATTGAGGAGGCACGTACTTCCGCCCGGGCTGCTGGTATCGCTGAAGATGAGATTGACACATATGTGGCCATGCAGCAGTCCCTTGAGGCGAGCAGAAAATCCAGGGGGGCCTCCCGACCCCCAAGGGCGGGTGAGGCCAGTTCATCCACCGCCCCTCCAGCTGACACACGATTGCCCCTGTCTGTGGGGCCTGAGATATTGACACCCGGGCTGGAGGATGATACTGCACCGCTCCTATTGATAGTGCCTCCGTTGGAGGTCCTCCCTGCTGATCAGACACCATCGGACGCCTGATGCGTCCATCGTGAGTTACTCATCCCTTGTACTACATTTGATGCATTGGGGACACTGTATATTCCTTTTGTTAGGGGTGGGACAGCTCACGCTGCATATGTTTGTTTTTATTGTTGTAGGATAGGTCATATGTTTGTCTTTATTGTTTTAGGATAGCTCATATTTAAGTTTGTGCACTTGTAGTTTGTCATTGCCAAGTATAATAGTGATGGTTGATCGGTTTATATTTATTTTTTTTTGGCTTGTTTCGTTTTTCCATCGTATTTTGATAACACCCCTCCCAAAATTCTTGCATATGTACTCAGTGGGGAGGAGCAACACTAACATGACTCATTTGGTGACACAAATGTTTTGCAAAGCTTAAAATGATGGGTTGAGAAGTAGTTAAATGCTGAAGAAGGGACGGATTGGGTGAAGGAAGCGTGTTCGAAAATGCTTAGGGAGACGTCAAGTCACTCTTACCCAAATTACATCCCACTTTAACCCCGAACCTTAGCTATGACCCGCAAGTCATAATTGATTTTGAACAAAGTGTGTTTACATTAGTGGAGAAATACTTAAAGGGCAAGCTTATGGCACCATATTTTTGTACTTGTACATTATCTTTTCTGAGTGTGAGTTGTTCTCCCCTTATTCGTATTTTGTCCCAGTGGCTATTTGTGAATATGTGTGTGTGGGACTTTCTTTGGTATTTTGTGAGGGCATGTGGATTACTAAGCTCAACGAAAGAATTACTTCTTGATGTTTCATTTGAAGCTGTTTCCTTAAAAGATAGAGTAACACTGCGTCACCAAGTGCAGCAGTTGGTTAATGCTCGCCCTTTGAGGAAAGGCACCATGTCTCACAACAAGAGGGAGAAGAACTCATATTTTAAATGATTTTGTTTTGACTGATCACAATCATCATTGTAGTACCTTAGCAATTGGCATATAGTGTAGTTCTGTTTTAAATGCTTGAGGACAAGCAAAAGTATAAGTTTGGGGGTGTTGATGTGTCGTGAAATTACGGCACATTCGACGCCAACTACTTAGTCTTTTGTAAATCCCCAAGTACTTTTGATGTCGTTTCTCGTGTTTTTGTGTCAATTTGTAGAATAACATGTGTCGGAAGCAACTTGAGGCAAAATGAAGCAAAATCCAGCTGAACTGAACCAGGGCATCACCTGCGAATCGCAGGTACTGCATGCGAGTCGCAGGTGGTGCAGCATCTGTTGACAGAGATGGCCAAAGAAGACAGGACATTGGTGCACCACATGCGACACCACATGCGAGTCGCAGGTGGAACATGCGAATCGCATCCTATGTCGAAAATGCTGCTCCACAGATGATTGAAGATGCGACACCTGCGATGATTTGGTGCAACCTGCGACTCGCAGGTTGCACATGCGACACCAAGTGCGATTCGCACCAGATGCGCAGGGGCATTTTTGTCTAGAAATTGTTCCCGTTTTGGACACTCTATAAATAGATTTTCTAGGGTTTTGGACTCATTATTCTACAGTTTTTTTGCCTAGATTTTTGTGGAGCTCATTTATTATTGGTTGGTGAAGCTTTTAAGATTCCTTTGGCTTTTGTCATCTTCTCCATTCAATACTATTGTAAGCTTTATGAATACACTTTACTTTATTGCTTTACCTTTAATGAATATTAGTAGCTAATCTTTTTAGCTAAGGTTGTGGGACCAAATGTGTTAGTTATGTGATTGGGTTTCATAATCATACTACATTTATATGCTAATGGTGTTTTCTATTAACTCTTCAAGCATTAATGTCTTGTGATGGTGTACAACATTACTTGTGCCTTAATACCATTACTTTGCTTGGAAAAGAAAGTAGAGGTTAGGAAAAGAGTTAATAGCAACAATTTGGGTCATTAAATCCATCTAATAGCTTGAGCTAGGAATAGAAAAGCTAGTTGAGGCTACATGGGCGTTCTCTTACAAAGCATTCTAGGGCTTGGAAAAGCCTAGGATGAAATTTGCTAATTTGGTTGGAAAACCTTTGGCAAGATTTGCGTGACCCTTGGTTTAATGCACTTAGGCATATAAATAAGTTGAATTGATACCCAATCGCATTACTTTTCATTGGAACCACAACCTTAGTCCCATTTACCAATAGTTTACATCTTATAACCATTCTTAGTCCTTAATGAACAAACAACAATCAAACCACTATTATATTCCCCTTTCCCCTGAAGTATAGACTAATAGTCGGGTGTTGCACTTATTAAGTATATTTCTTCATTGTATTCTCTGTGGGATTCGACCCCAACCTCGTTGGGTTCTATATTTGACAACGACCGCTTACTCCTGATATTAAAGGTGTAATTTGGGCGTATCAGTCATTAAAAGCCACTTTTGCACTTTTTGTCTCCCTCCTATAATTACTCTCCTAGAGTTTTGTGATAAGTTGGTTCATATGATTGAGAAGAGCTTTGGAAGAAACCAAGTGAAAAACAAGTCAAAAAGAGGTCAAGTTGAAGAAATGGCAAAAACTATACAGTTTTGCAAATTCCGAAAATCAGTGGCTGTTTTGGACATATTTTGGGTTGGAAAATTTTGCAACTATAAAAGGAACACTTGGAAGATAATATCATTATCTTTGGTCATTTTACAAGCTTTGGATCTAGGGTTTTTACACCACACCTTTGGAGGAGAAGATTGAAGCTCTTTAATGATAAATTTCTTAACCCTTTCTTCAACTTCTTGCTTTGTATTGCATATTTAATTGTGTTGTATTTTATTCCATTACTTAAAACTTGTTTATGAAAATATACATTGTTAAAGTTTTGGATCAAACTCTTGTTATGCTTATGTATTGAATGATATTTATATCTAATGAAGTGGGTCATTGTTTCTTTAATTAATCTCATTTTGAATGATTCTTAAGGGAGTACCTAACCCTAAGACTCGCCCATTTACTTTGATTGAGCTCGGAAGAGAAAATCTAATTGGGAAAGATTAATTAACAAGAATTTGGGGCATAACCCTCATCTAATAACTTGAGCTAGGAATAAGAAAGTTACTTGAGACTCAATTGGTTGCCTTGATATCACACTCTAAGGCTTGGAAAAGCTTAGAGTGAAATTCATTAATTTGGTTGGAAGACTTTCAATGAGACTTTAGAAACTATTATCTATTAACATAAGCTGGCTCTTAGTTGCAAAATCATAGAATATATTGGATCATTACTTGATAGTTCCTTGTATCTATGCTTGTGGTCATTGATCATTTTACTTGTTTTCTAGATTAGTTTATATTTTCGCATTAGTTATAATTTTCTCAAAAAAACCAAAATATTATCAAGTGTTTGGCTTAGCGTAGAAAGTGATAATTCCTTACTTGCTTAAATCGCCTAGGATATTGTTCTCTGTGGGATCGACTCCGACCCATAGTTGGGTAAATTATATTGCATACAACTGTGTACACTTTCTCTTTGAGGAGTGAATTTGGACAATCGCAAATTTATTCCTTTTCTTAAAAAATAAAAATAAAAAAACCCCAAATCTTTCTCTTCTCTCTTCTCTCTCCACCCTCCCATCTCCCTCTTCCACCCACCACCACCAAAATCATGTTACAATCAACCTACTTCATTGTGTCAAAGCTCAACATGTTGTTAGAGCCATTGAATGCAATTTTAAGAGAATTTAGAGGTGGATGCGGGTTTAGGATCTGGTCGGGTCATGGATAGGGAGGTTATAATGGATGGAATAGAAGAAGGAGGAAGAATATAAATTGGGAATTTTGGGTTGTCCCTTTCATAATTATTGGTGTAAGATTGTGATTGATTTTGTGGAAGAAATTAGAAATTGATGTGTTTTGGGAGGTTTTAGATTTAACTCTTTTCGAATTTTCAATTAACGTTATGGATTGGGTACAGAGTTTTTTTGTTGTGCTGTATTGATAGATTTATTGTTGAAAGACGCTTATGCAGAGATGGGTTAGGATTTTGCCACCATCAAAATTGCAAGAAGAAGATGAACAAGGGTGAGGGCTCGGATTTTTTTTTAATGAGGGTGAACGAACAGTTCTTCTTCGTTCTTTTTTTTAATCAATTATGATTTTGAGAAGCAAATAAACCAGTAGTATTAGTCAAGCAACATATATTTGATTTTATGAAATAAACGCAAGGAAAAACAAACAATTCTTTTTTTTTTCTTTCATTTTTGACAATTAGCAACGGTTGACTGATTTTTTCTTCAATCATCCTAAAAAGTTGCTTGAGGGAGAAGAGAAAAATAAACGGGGGAGTTGGGAGAGGGTGGGGGAAGAAAATAAAGAGACGTTTTTTTTTTTTTTTACAAAAAAATTCTTTTAGTTTTTATTTTATTTTATCTAATTATTTCTTAGTCCAAATCTTCATCACGCTCGTTGTACGCGTGAAATACAGCACTGGACAAAAAGAATAGATGCAGAAAAGAAAAAGAAAAGGGGGGGGGGGGGGGGGGAAGAAATTTGGAGATAAAATCATGGGATAGAGCTCAAAATTGGTTCAACGATGGTGGTTTAATATTTGGAGAAGAAGGTGGGTTTTAAAAGGCAAAAATTGACTGTTAATGCCTTTTTACAAGGCTTCACTCGCCTAAAGTGAGTGTATCACATGCCCAACTGAGTCAAATGCCACATAGGATGAGAGGTGTTTAAAATGCTCAATTTTGACGGATAGAGGGGTTCAATTGGCAAACATGTAAGTACAAACACTGGGATGTCAAAAAGTGTTAAGTACGGGGGTCTCCCAGACTATTCCGCCTTTGTTTTATTGCACTAAAGTTACTAAATAATTTCTTATAACAATACAAGGCCACTCAACTTTAGTTAAGTATCACAAAAATTACTAAACTTTCATTTTGTATTAAAAATTCACAACTTTGTCCAATTATTATCATAAAAAGTCACTAGGTGGAAATAAATGAGACATCAAACAAAGGGCATATTATTATTTTTATAATAACTTCAATATAATAATATAAATTGAATGATCATCCATAAAATTGCCTCAAATTATAAATGGTACAATTTCTTATTATATATTATACAGGAAGGGTTGACAGCTCTGATCCTTGATTTACAAAATGGGTGAAAGGCCAACCTTAGTATTTTGCATTGTTAATTTGTTATTAGTGGAGACCACCTAATCAAGAGAATGGAAAAGGTACATTTTCCATGTTTCTTTCCCCTTTAAGTTAAGACTCACAGTTTGGTGTTCGTTATCAGATACTTAAAGTTGTTTTCTGCTGATGTTTCTGGTCAATTGTTTAAAATCATGATATTAAGTAAATCAAATTATAAATAAGTAAACATATGAAAAAGGATTCAACATATAATGGAGTAAATAATTTATATGGTTTCATTAAAGTTACTTTTTATTTTGATCAATAAAATCACACAATTTAGACTAGTTTTTCTACAAAGTCATTATAACTAAGAAATCAAATAAATAATTATATAAACTCTTCTCAAATTTGACTTCGTAAAAGAATAATTTTATAAACTTCCCTCGAGATTTTATTATATTTTGCTTATCGGAGAAGAGCCGTAGTCAGGACTCCAGCTTCACTTCTGTGCATACCAAATATATTAGTTAGATTATAAAACCTAATTAAAAATTGTTATACTATTTTTTCACTTTTTCTCAATTTACATCTAGAAGGAGTAGTTTTTCTAATTTTACTCGTTTTGATTAGACTCTGTCAACTTTAGGAAGGCTATAATAAATAAATGAGGTACTAGTAAAAAATACACTTGAAGATCGCTTTTTCGCGAGCTTTACACCTCAGCTATGAGTTGTTTTCCATTTCCGAACTATCACTATCTGTGTATTAAAAAACACACCTACTTGACAGTTCAGGTAGGAAAAACAAACAACTCATAATTAGGCATAATCAGCTTCGATATGTGTTTTAATACATAGATCGTGATAGTTCATAGAGGAAAATAGAACAACTGATAGTTAAGGTGTTAAACTCGTGAAAAAATGATACTGAAGGTGTGTTTTTGACCAGTAACTCAAAATAAATTGCTAAAGAGACCCTAAATTATACAGTACCATACAGTAAAACCAAATAATAAAATTTTTATTAAACCACAACAGAAATGATACAGTACATCCAAACATTATATTCTGTGGTAGAAATGTTGTTTATCTCAAAAAGAAATATTTTATTTGAAATTACAATTGTAGGACAATTAATCCCACTCCATAAATACCCATCAATTGGCCATGATTCCTAATTCAATTCTAACGTTATAATAGTCATTTACTTGTCCATTTGACTATTTGGATTAATGACTTTAAACACTCAATTGAATAGCCATTAAAATCTTATACATAACGTTACCCTCTGTGCAATTGATTATCTATATATAATGTCCTTGACTTCATTTTGAAGTAGCAGTAACAAATAAGATAATATCTTCAATCATTTTCATATCATGTTCGTATAACCACACAGTATATTTCTTTGACTTCTTTTTGTGTGACAAAGATATTTAAAGACAAAATATTCCTACCACATTATAGTGTATTAGATTTTCTTCTTTAATCTTTGTTAAATTCTGACTTTTAGTTTTGTACTAAGAGAGCTTGTTGAATTCTGGGGGATACACCCACATCGGGTGAAATATCCTTAAGGACAATGTCTTAATTGACATGCCTCAAGCTTTCAAGAATTTCCAGCAAGGTTCGTGATCAAGCATTTTCTAACAAGGTTCGCGATCAAGTATTTTCCGTAAGATTTCCAACATATTCATTAAAACATTATAATACAATGCGATATTGTACATTATGAAATCACGATTAACTAACATCCAAACAGAGTATAAGAGCCTGTTTGGATTGACTTATGACTTATAAGCCAAAAGTTTTTTTTTTCTAACTTATGACTTATTTTTATTATTTTAGATTAAAACAAATGCTTAAAAGTGCCCCATTTATTTTAGGATAATTAACCCAAATATCCCTAAAATACAAAATAATTACCCGCCCCATGCCCCTCCTAAACTAATTACTCGCTGTACCCCCTCGCCCAAAACTATTTACCCGACGTACCTCCTCGCCCAAAAGCCTTCGTCTATGACATCATCGCCGTATATTTATATGTCGTGTGGTATCACGGAGGACTAAGAAGTCCTTCTCTTAGTCCTCATGATACCATCTCAGTATATTTATATATCATGATGGTACCCATGTTGCTGGGGAGTGTCTCATTCAAGGATTGAAGCAGTCGTCCATGATACCATCACAATATATGTATATAAGATGATGATATTATAGAGGTTTTTTTTTTTTTTTAGAAAAGTGTGTCTTTTTGAATAAATTAACATGATCATTCATAATATCATCTTAATATAAATTTTAATGTAGTTTGGGCTCAGGCTCGACACGGGCCAAATAACACTAGTAGGGGTTGATTTCATAATTAGTAGTCACTCAATTTTTATTTGAGCCCAGGCCAAATAGCAGTAGCAGGGGTTGATTTCATAATTAGTAGTCGCTCAATTTTTATTTTATTGCACTAAAGTTACTAAACAATTTCTTATAACAATACAAGGCCACTCAACTTTAGTTATATATCACAAAAATTACTAAACTTTCATTTTGTATTAAAAATTCACAACTTTGTCCAATTATTATCGTAAAAAGTCACTAGGTGGAAATAAATGAGACATCAAACAAAGGGCATATTATTATTTTTATAATAACTTCAATATAATAAAATAAATTGAATGATCGTCCATAAAATTGCCTCAAATTATAAATGGTACAATTTCTTGTTATATATTATAGAGGAAGGGTTGACAGCTCTGATCCTTGATTTACAAATGGGTGAAAGGCCAACCTTATTATTTTGCATTGTTAATTTGTTATTGGTGGAGAACACCTAATCAAGAGAATGGAAAAAGTACATTTTCCATGTATCTTTCCCCTTTAAGTTAGACTCACAGTTTTATGTTTGTTATCAGATACTTAAAGTTGTTTTCTGCTGATGTTTCTGGTTAATTGTTTAGAATCATGATATATATATATATATATATATATATATATATATATATGTGATTGGTTAATGGCGGAGCTAAAATTTCATCAAGTAAATCAAATTATAAATAACTAAACATATGAAAAAGGATTCAACATATAATAGAGTAAATAATTTATATGGTTCAATTAAAGTTACTTTTTATTTTGTATCAATAAAGTCAAACAACTAAAAGCCTGTTTGGCCAAGCTTTTAAAATTTACTTATTTTAAAAAGTATTTTTTTTTAAAGTACTTTTCAAAAAAACACTTTTAGGGAAAAACAGTTTGTGTTTGACCAATTAATTAAAAAAGTACTTTTGAGCATTCATTAGTGTTTGACCAAGCTTTTAAAAAGTGCTTCTATTTGTATTTTTCTCAAAAGTACTTTTCAAAAAAGTGCTTTCGGGCAAAAACTGTTTTTTTTAGCTTCTGAAAAACTGCTTCTGCTACTCCCCAAAAGCACTTATTTTCTCCCAAAAGCTTGGTCAAACAACTCACTTTTTTTCAAATAAGCACTTATTGAAAAAATAAGTATTTTTGGGGAAAAAATAAGTTTGGCCAAATAGGCTATTAGACTAGCTTTTCTACAAAGTCATCATAACTAAAAAATCAAATAAATAATTATATAAACTCTTCTCAAAATTTGACTTCGTAAAGGAATAATTTTATAAACTTCCCTCGAGATTTTATTATATTATGCTTATCGGAGAAGAGCCGTAGTCAGGACTCCAGCTTCACTTCTGTACATACCAAATATATTAGTTAGATTATAAAACCTAATTACACTTTTTCGCAATTTACATCTAGAAGGAGTAGTTTTTTTTAATTTTACTCGTTTTGATTAGACTCTGTCAGTGTCAACTTGAGGAAGGCTTCAATAAATAAATGAGATAATAGTAAAAAATACACTTTGATCGCTTTTTTGCGAGCTTTACACCTTAACTATCAGTTACTTTCCCTTTCTGAACTATCACTATCTGTGCATTAAAAAACACATTTACCTGACAGTTCAGGTAGGAAAAACAAAAAACTCATAATTAGGCATAATCAGTTTTGATATGTGTTTTAATATATAGATCGTGATAGTTCAGAGAGGAAAATGAAACAACTGATAGTTAAGGGGTCAAACTCGTGAAAAATTGATATTGAAGGTGTGTTTTTTTACCATTAACTCTAAATAAATTGCTAAAAAAGACACTAAACATTATATTCATTAATACAAAATAATACAATACGATACTGTACATTATGAAATCATGATTAACTAACATCCAAACAGAGTGTAAGAGCTTATTTGGATTGACTTATAACTTATAAGCCAAAAGTCATAAATTAAGAATTCTAACTTTATGGCTTTTGACTTATTTTTATTATTTTAGATTAAAACAAATGCTTTAAAGTGACTCATTTATTTTAGGAAAATTAACTCAAATATCCCTAAAATACAAAATAATTACCCACCCCATGCCGCTCCTAAACTAATTACCCGCCGTACCCCCTCGCCCAAAACAATTTACCCGACGTACCCTCTCGCCCAAAAGCCTTCCTCCATGACATCATCGCTGTATATTTATATGACGTGGTGGTATCTCTTAGTCCTCATACAATCTCAGTATATTTATATACCACGATGGTACCCATGGTCCTGGGGAGTGTTTCATTCAAGGATTAAAACAGTCCTCCATGATACCATCACAATATATGTATATAAGATGATGCTATCATAGAGGGTTTTTTTTTTTTCCAGAAAAGTGTGTCTTTTTGAATAAATTTACATGATCATCTATAATACCATCTCAGTATATTTATATATCATGATGTATCTTGGAGGACTAAGAGAAGGACTGAAGCAGTCTTCTGTAATACCATCTCAGTATATTTATATACTATATTCGTATTATAATTTCGGGGCATCTCGAGTAAATTATTTTAATTTTTTCTAAGGATACGAAAGCAACGAAGGTATGAGCGAATTATTATTTTGATTTGAGCGAGCGCGTGTCGTTTCTCCTTTATTTTATCCTAAAAGCTACTTTAACTTAAAAGGTAATAAACCAATCCAAACAGGCTCTAAATGGCCGACCTGAGTATTTATTTTTTTCATCACAGGAAAACTGGGTTTCTTTTAGCTAGTGGGAAAAAAGCCTAGGATAATAAGGACAGACAAAACAGAAAAGCTGGCAAACAAAGAAACAAATGGAAGTTGTGTCCAAGTCAACGTACAGTGTTCAAATATTTGGCATTTTCTGATCTGTGCAATATAATCTTATACTAATTGAGCTTCACCACTCAAATCTTTAAATCTCTCTTAATTGTAATTCACACTGTTGTCCTATTTTACTCTGTTAAAGTTGCAATCTTTTACATTTTTGAAGCCCCATAGTCTTGATTTCTTGTAACTTATTGAGTACCAAGATTCAATCTTGTCAAAGTTGCATTGTTTTACTTTGTTGAGGTTCTTGATTTCTTGTAACTTGTTGAGGAATTGAAGTCCAAAATACTCAATCTTGTCAAAGTTGCAATCTTTTACTCATTTAAACCCCAATTTCTTGAGCAAATAAAGTCCCAAAATTCAATCTTTGCTCAGTTAAGCCTCAAATTTTTAATTCCAAAGTTCAATCTTGTCAAAGTTACAATCTTTTACTCTGTTAAAACCCCAAATTTTTGATTTCTTGTAACTTGTTTAGGAATTGAAGTCCAAAAAATTCAATCTTGTTGAATAAACGGTAGAAATGGGTGGTTGTTTTAGCAAGAAACATACCCAAGAAGGTGCTAATGTGTATGGAAGAAGAAGTGGTAATCAAGAATATCAAAAATCACCACAACCCCAGCCAGAAAGACCATATCAGCCACCGCCACAGCCTCAGCCCCAGCCAGAAAGACCATATCAGCCACCGCCACAGCCTCAGCCCCAGCCAGAAAGACCATATCAGCCACCGCCACAGCCTCAGCCCCAGCAACAGGCACGGCCTGTTACCGTGCAGCCCCAAGACCAAATGCAAGGAACCAATGTGAATAACATATTAGGAAAGCCTTTCGACGATATTAGAAGGATGTACACACTTGGGAAAGAGTTGGGTAGGGGTCAGTTTGGAGTGACTTACTATTGTACAGAGAATTCAACCGGGAAACCTTATGCTTGTAAGTCCATACTTAAGAGGAAACTTGTTAGTAAGAATGATAGGGAGGATATGAAGAGGGAAATTCAAATTATGCAGCATTTGAGCGGGCAGCCAAACATTGTGGAATTCAAGGGTGCTTATGAAGGTAGGCAATCGGTCCACCTCGTGATGGAACTTTGTGCTGGAGGAGAGTTGTTTGACAGGATTATAGCTCGGGGATATTACTCGGAGAAGGATGCTGCTGAGATTATTAGACAGATTGTAAATGTTGTTAACATTTGCCATTTTATGGGTGTTATGCATAGGGATCTTAAGCCAGAGAATTTCTTACTGACTAGTAAGGTTGAAAATGCTATGCTTAAGGCAACTGATTTTGGACTTTCTGTCTTCATTGAAGAAGGTCAGTTTTTTTTTTCCCGTCGAGATTTAGAATAAATTGTTGTGTTGTCAGTAAGTTAATATTATGTTAAGTTTTAAATGCTTACGTGAATTCTATTGCTTCGATGTGTCTGTCAATGCATGACGACAAGGACATTTTAGCGCTAAGACACTAACGGTAGATACTATTTGAGAAGAAGTTGATATTATGTTAAGTTTTAAATGCTTACATGACTTCTATTGCTTCGAGGTGTCTGTCAATGCATGAAGACAAGGACATTTTAGCGCTAAGACACTAACAGTAGATTCTATTTGAGAAGTCTTCAAAAAGAAGAGATTTGATTGGGGATTTGGGATAAAATCTAAAGATACATGAATCTTTGTTGAAGATGTATTTATTGTTAGCTGGAATAAGAATTGCATCAATCCTGCCAATCAAGCAAGCAATCAATGATTACCATTAGGGTGTGACAAAATTAGCCCAAGAAAACACGACCCGCACAACCCGTATTGACCCGCCCATTATTAGCTTAGCCTATTTTGACCCGTCCAATTCAGCCCATTTAAAATCTGAGCTGATATGTAGCCCAAATTGACACATGAGAAATCTTGTCAAATTTTTCTTTTTTTTTTTTTCTTTTTGATATGTTATATATAGTCATAATAAAGAAAAAAAAAGTATCTCCGAGGAAAACTACAAGTGTCAAACAAACATACTCCCGACATTTTATTTTATGTGTCTTAGTTTGACTAGGCACAAAGTTTAAAAAAACTAAGTAAGACTTTTGAATCTTGTGGTCTTAAACTAAAGATGTGTATACAACAACAATAACAACAACAGCCCAGTGAAATCCCACATCTTGGGGTCTGGGGAGGGTATAATTTACGCAGACCTTACTCCTACCAAACTAAAGATGTGTATAACGTATGAAAATGCCCTTGAATCTTGTGATATTGGAGTTAAAGAATTACTTTGACATTCTTTTTGAAGCAGACTAGAACGGAAAGTAAGACGCCTAAGCATACTTAAGTGTTAAAGTTGCAAGCTAGCTAATCATAAATAGTTTATAAATGATGGCGCAAACCATATTTGTTAATACATTTGTCCAAGATTCATAATTAATTTTAAAAATCGTCCAAGATTATGTGTAGCGTGACTGAAATTTATAGTTCCTCTGAGTTCCAGATAAACCGCGTAGGGATGATTTGTGTTAGAAATAGGAAAATCAGTCTATACAGACAAACGGGACCCATATCTGAGAATATCCTCCTTTATTGGTTAATTTTGGTGTAACCCGAGTTCCCCCTTTGTATAGATGATTGGATTCTTTTCTAGAGATCCATATTTTTGTATAACTTCTACTTTTTCATGTAGTGCTTGTATACAGGAGTTTTATTCCAAATCAATAGAATTTTTACTCTACCAAAAAAAGGGACTAGTATTTGAGTTTTCTACCCTTGAAGATATCCTTGGCTGAGTCAGGCACGAGTCATGACCCATGTATTTAAGAAAGAGAAAAAGGCGTCTGTCACTGATCCTGGGACGTATGATGAATAGGAATATATCTATTGATTAGAGCCAAGAACACAATGTAACCTCCCAAAATAGGGATTCATAAAAGCACTAGAGGAACAACAAAAGTTTGCATAAGATTTTAATTTATTTATTCTCCCCTCCTTTAGTCCAAGGGTGTGGCCTAGTGGTCAATGAGGTGGGAGAAGAACCATGAAGTTTCAGGTTCAAATCCCAACGAAGGCGAAAAAAAAACAAGACGTTTCTTCCTATTCGCGTAAACCTTGGTTGGCAGAGTCAGCCGGTACCTGCGCTGGTCGAAGATAGTAAGTACTTGTGGAATAGTTGAGGTTTACACAAGCTTGGCCCGGAGACCACTGTCAATTAAAAAAAAAAAAAAACTCTCCCCTCCTTTTTTTCTTATAACAGTGGCAGCTCGCGATTTTTGTTATTTCCCCATTAACTGGTATAGAAGAATATGGTGATACTTGAGCTAATTACTCACTTGTTCCTGCAACGACTTATGACTTAATATAACTTCTAGTCCGATTTAAAAAAAATACCGATTAAGACTTGATGGCTGGATTTAATACAAATTTTCTCCGAGGTAGCATGTTGTCGACCAAGCAAATTCCACTTGGATCTTTGTAGAGTAGCCTAAATCAGTGATTCAGTGGCATCCCAAAAGATAGTAAATGGCGCTTAAGTTTGAAGTTAGAAAATTACTTAAATTTGTAAAAACAAGCCTTAGTGGATCCCTCCCAACATACCCTAGAGGACATTCTTAGTTTATTTTTGCTTTTGTTTTTTGGTCTTGTTATTGTTCTCACCTTTTTTTTTTTGGGTGATAGGTATACTTAACAGCACATCCACTAGTCATGTGATCTGAGTTCCCTTTTTTTTTTTTTTTTTTGGGATTCTCTGTGCTATAGTTGATTTCACAAACTAGTTAAACTTGCATCCCATTCAATGTAACACATTTTTCTATGTGCTTTTATGTCATGTGCTGTCTTGTCACTAGTTCAGTATTACCGCATGGATCATTACCATGGTTAACTTCAAATATCTTTTGTTTCCTCCACTCTTCTATTTAGGATCTAAAATAGATGAACTTATGTTTTATTTATAAATGTCAGGGAAGGTGTACCGTGATATAGTTGGTAGTGCATATTATGTTGCTCCTGAAGTATTGCGGCGTAGTTATGGGAAGGAAGCAGATGTATGGAGTGCAGGTGTTATTTTATATATTCTACTCAGTGGTGTACCTCCATTTTGGGCTGGTAAGGATGGAAATAAAAGTTTAATAAGATTGTGTACTGTGTTTTATTTGCTGTAATTTGTTAACGCATCTTGCCAAATCTTTTTGCAGAAACTGAAAAGGGAATATTTAATGCCATACTAAAAGGAGAAATCGACTTTCAAAGTGATCCATGGCCATCTATATCAAATAGTGCCAAGGACCTTATTCGAAAAATGCTAACTCAGGAACCAAAGAAGAGAATTACTTCAGCGCAAGTTCTTGGTATTTCTGTCTTTTCCCTTCGTGTAATCAGAAGTTACAGCCGCGTGTCATGTCTTTTCATTATGCATATGCATATTTGGTTCTGGGTAATGGATTTCACTGCCGAGTTCTCATTTCTTCTGAAGAATTCGTTCTTCTGTTGGATCACTAGCAGCCCACATTCTTGTTTCTTTTCCGATTCTTTTTTCTTTCTGGGTATAGTTAAGGTTTCAGTATATGGATAAATCACATTGAGTTGTTCTCGTACTACAGAGCAAGCATGATGTGTCATTCTGGTTAATCCATTCCTCTCCTCTCTCTCCTTCTCTTCCTCTCGCTCGCTCACTCTCTCTTAACAATGGTATTCGGGCCAATTTGTACACACCTCGACTGTTCCACCAGATACCTGCATCACAATGCGCTTATAGAACCCAGTGCGTGCGCCAAACCACGTTAATTTACCATAGTTAAAAGAGACGAGTTAAGAATACATGTTAATTAATCATGGCTAAGTGATAAACCACATACAAAAGACACACGTCATGCATTTATTTCCTTGGTCTGTACACCATATATGGGTAAGTGTTTTCCTACTTGCATCCTTCTATCAATACAGGTACCAGGTAACTTCGCTCATTAAGATTTAGTCAGATGAGAAACCATGGTATTCATCAACCACTAACCACCCTCGCCCCCTCTTTTCAGTTTGCTTCCTAGGTTTCTTAGGTCTTTGCCTGCAAGCAAGTGGCCTCACTCACTGGCATGCACCTTGTGTTTAAATGCTCTATATGCTGGATTTAGGTTTTGTTTGCTTGTGTATTACTTAGCATTCATTGTGCTTGTTTCTACAGAACATCCATGGCTTCGACTTGGAGAAGCATCAGACAAGCCAATAGACAGTGCAGTACTGTCCAGAATGAAGCAGTTCAGAGCAATGAACAAGCTGAAAAAACTTGCATTGAAGGTAGAATCTAATATTGCAATCTAATTTTGGCACCACACGTGGTTAAGTATTTTCTCGAGACTGCTGTTACTCAGAATCTTTGACTATCATTACGAGTTCTTCAGTAGCAAAAGTGATACGGCATATGCCGTCCATACTGAATTATCTAGAGGATGTAGCATTTTCTAGGCACTTGATAGTGGAAGTAGAACTATACTCAAAAAAATACTTAATCTTTCTAAGGAAGGTGCTAAACAATGGATATGTTTGCTCAACTAGATGAGAAAATTTCTTAACATCACCTGATTTTTCCATCCACAAGGTGCCCTTTGTGGTTGAGTAAGATCTTACGGTGTGTTTGGTATGGAGGAACGTTTTTCAATTTTCCCATGCTTGGTTGGTCAAAATTTTTAGGAAAATAAGTTCTTTAAAACTGAGAAAAATGACTTCCCGCATGGGAGTAGGGAAAACAAGTTCTATAAGTGGCATTTCGAGCACTTTGTCTCCTCCCTACCCCCAACCCCACACCTTGACTACCCTGACCCCCACCCCCACCACTCCGACCCTCCACTATCCACCCCATCCCACTCCACCATCATAGTGTTTTCCTAGATTACATATAAATGCTCTTGAGACAATATTTTCTTGCTTACTTACCAAACACTAGAAATAAGTTAGAAAATCACTTATATTCCAGGAAAATATTGTCTATGAAAAGCATTTTCCTTCATACTAAACATACCCTTAATTGATGATCATTTTCCATTCACAAGATGCCTCATACCAGTATACGGATTTTCATCGAACGAAGGTCTACAAATTACAGTTTCTGAATTTGACTAACATGTACTCGGATTACTAACAAAGCAAAGCAAAGATATGGATATCAGCATTTTCTGTTCTGACAAGCTCTTGATATTCTGTTACGTTTTGTAATCTCCCCAGGTCATTGCGGAAAATTTATCTGAAGAAGAAATCAAGGGTTTGAAAGCTATGTTTGACAACATCGATACAGACAATAGTGGTACAATCACTTATGAAGAATTGAAGTCGGGATTGGCTCGACTTGGATCAAAGCTAACTGAGACTGAAGTCAAGCAACTCATGGAAGCTGTAAGTAATATGATGCCTCTGACTAGATTTAATTTTTCTTAATTTCATTTTCTAACCTGTAATACGGTTTGACATTTCAGGCTGATGTGGATGGAAATGGAACAATCGACTACATTGAGTTTATTACCGCAACAATGCATAGACATCGGCTTGAAAGGGATGAACATCTCTTTAAAGCTTTTCAGCATTTTGACAAGGACCATAGCGGGTAAGTCCATAAAAACTTCTAATTGAAGTTTTGACTACTAAATCTTGGTGTGTTCAGCAAATGCTCCACATGCCAATGCAGATCAATAAAATATAATTTTTTCCCAAAACCAAAAGAAAAACCTTATCTCTCTGCTCCAATTTATGTCTCACTCTTTCCTTTTTAGTCAGTCCAAAAAAGAATGACATCTGTTTAGATTTAGTAACAATTGACTTCCCTTCTTACCCTTATTGAGATGATTTATAGATTTCTATGGCTTGTTTTATACCGGTACTTTCAAAAGTCTTTCTTTTTCTCTTAAACTCCGTGCACAGTCAAACACCTTCACATAAATTGGGACGGAAAGAGTATTATTTTCCTTGTTGCTATTCGTATCTTATATCATCACATAAGGAAATATCCCTTTATTTGGTTTATCGATGGATTCATGGCATCAACAGGGAATCAATAACTTGATAGGGGCCGGAGATTTTGCAAGTGATTACCTTTGTTGTTAGACCATTAGGATATTGAGAGGAAAACCTCCAAAGCCATCTAATTACTTAATTTACTTGAGTTAAGGGTGGGATTGGCCATAGGTGGTTGGTAGATTTCATTTACTTGCACGATGTGTTGCTCGGACTCTTCAAAAATGCCGACGGGTGCGTGTTGGATCCTCCAAAAGTAGTGCATTTTTGGAGGATCTGATACGGGTGCGACAACATTTTAGAAGAGTCCGAACAACATAAGCTTAAAGGGCAGTGGCTTCTGATTGCTTTAACTTGGGAGTTAATACAGCAATACTTAACGCTTACCCCAGTATCAGATGTCCCCTCATAGTTTTTGCCATATGGTAGTTCCATCAAGAAACCTTCCTGATTATGAAGAACTAAGAGGAATCTTTAAATGAACAGTATTATGGTCTATAGAATCAAGAATTAAAGGTGATTTTGGGTCATCCTCGTTGCCCAAGGGCGTGGCCTAGTAGTCAATGAAGTGGGGGTAGAACCATGAGGTCTCTGGTTAAATTCCAGCTGAGACAAAAAACATTCAGGTGATTTTTTCACATTTGCCTATGCCTTGTTGGGCAGAGTTACCCGATACTTGTGCTGGTGAGAGGTGGTGAGAGGTAGCAGGTACCCAGTAGAATAGTCGAGGTCCGTGCAAGCTGGTGTGGACACCAGCGTGTGATTTTGGGACACTCTTGATTTAAAATTGAACCTTTGTAATGGCATAAGTAACATATTGATCTCTTGCTGGCTGTTTCTATGCTTTGGCTATTTTGGAAGATTTTTATGGTTTCTGAACCTTTTGGAAGCATCCAGTGGTCGTGTAAAATTTTAAGATTTCACACATTTTTCTTTTGCCGGGTAAGTAACATGTTCACTTTTATATGTTGTTAATGTTCTTCAGCTTCATCACGAGAGATGAATTGGAAAACGCTATGAAGGAATATGGTATGGGTGATGAGGCTACAATCAAGGAAATAATCACAGAGGTGGACACTGACAATGTAAGTGGTCTTATATGAAATGCTTGACATTGAAAACTCTAATGTGAAAAATAGTAGAAATAGGTCACCATAAAAAGTGGTCTTGAACTTTTGGCTACGCTTAACAAAATCTTTAAAAAATGACCTCTGTTACCCATCAGACATAAGTTCTAGTTGTAGTGGGTGCATAGGTTAGCTTTCCCTATGAGGCAGGAGATCAGGACATTTCAAGAAGTTACAAACAATGAAGATAGTGTGATGTGTTGGCTATTCGAGCAGAAGTTACAACTTTTACCTCTGATGCTAAATTTGTTGTCAATCGAGCAGGTTTACTGTCTCCAACTTACTGAAATGTCCCGAAGTCCTAACTCATAAGCAAAACTAATTTATGTCACAACGTATGACCAATGAGCAATAGAGGTCATATTTTAAAGGTTTTTTTTTTAAGCGAGGCCAAAATTCAAGACCATCCCATATGGAGGTCATTCTTGCAAATCACCCGATAATTTCATACCGATTCTTCCAATTGACCAGGATGGTAGGATCAATTATGAGGAGTTCTGTGCTATGATGAGAAGTGGAACCACACAACCACAACAAAGGCTTTTCTAGTGCATTGACGGAATTACTCATGCAACAAACACAAAATGTTCACCAGTCAGCACGATGGAGAGGCGTCTACCATGAGACAATCACTTTAGAAAAGGGAGATGAAGTATAGGTGATGTACTAGGTATTTCTTCAATCCTTTAACTTTCTTCAGGTAGCACTGGATTACAGAAGGCACTTTCGTGTAGGTTGAGTTCGCGCGGAGAATGTGTGTGTAGCTAGTTAATGGCATATTTTGAGTTTCCTTTGATGTAACCGGTCCCCTTGTAATTTTGTGTGGATCGCCGTTGTCATGTTGACCCTGTCTATAGATTACAAAATAAGACAGCCTGAAAATAGCTCTGTGCTTGAAAAGAAAGAGGTTTTTTGTTGACCTTATGCTACTGATGTGCTTAAGATGCCAATGACTGATGTCTATGGGAGGCATTGGATGCTTTTCATATTTAACTATGCTAACTAGCAAGTTATAATTTGAGGTTGGGTACTTGATGCACATAAGCTGACTCGGACACCACGTGTTATATGGGAAAAAGGCAGAAGTTAATACGACGAAGACATATGGAAGTTAATCGTACTGAGGGTGTCTTGATCTTCTGTTTTCATTGTTGACTTGATTTTTTCTTTAAATCTTAAAATTCTTTTTTTATAATTCTTACTTTTAGCCTTTTTGGCCAAAGCTTCCAAGTCCCAAATTTGTTCATTCTGAAAAGTGCTTTTTGTTATAAGTGCATTTGAAAAATGTACTTTTCAAGAGTAGCAATTTGTGTTTGGCAGTCAATTTGGAAAACTGTCAATATTAGAACGCCAGTTTGTGCTTGTCAAAGGTTTAAAAAGTGCTTTAGGAAAAAAGTATTTTTTCATCTTTTCAAATACGAGTTAGTTATTATTCGAAAACACTTTTTTTTTCCTTCTAAAAGCTTGGCCAAATTTCATTTTTCTGAAGTAAGCATTTTCTTTAAAAAGAATAAGCAGCTTCTCAAAAGCCTAGTCAAACAGGTTATAAAATTGTTCGAATGAACAAAATCCTAGGAAAATTGTAACATCAAGCAGTAGAAAAAATACATTTTTTTAATCATTACATAGAAGTTCGAAGATAAGAGTGAAAATTTAAAAGATATATATATATACACATATGTACCAGATCTGTCAAAATAAGAGTGGTAATAAAGGGTCCCTTGGCTCTTCTTACTAATGCTGGCCAATTAATGTAAGTATGTGCATGTACTCATTAAGTACCTTTAATTACTGAACAACTAGAGATACAATTTAAAATTGTGACCAAGGATTCCTTTGTTTTTCGTAAATGGAACACCCCTTGACAAATCATAGAGTTCAGTATAATAGAAGACAGATTCAAAATTTAAATTTGATGGGCTTGCTGTTTAAAATTTTTAATATCAAACTCACTATAATTTTAGAATTATACGTTTAAATCTAAAATTTGTTAAAGTTGTATGTAGTAGATTATCACACGCATAGACACATGCTCCGTATAAAAAATATTGAGTTCGAATAAATCCGTTACCAAGGAGCTTCATTGCTTTTAATGTACTTTGTGTTAGAATGAACACTCTCAAAACGCTTCACACCATTAAAATTATCAATCACCTTACATATAGCTTCTTTTTTCTTTTTAACTATCAATGTGAAACTTTATTCACACCCAACGGCCAACACTTTGCTCTCTTGCATTCAGTTTACATGGTTAATATGAAAAACCTTAGTTTTTTCTACTGAAAAAGGAAAGGTACATGGATCAGGCTTTATTATTTTGAAAGAATTAAGAAGGCTTAATACCCAGATGGACCCTTAAACTTGGCATGTTTTGTAAGATAGGCGTATAAACTTACAAGGAGACCAGATAGACACTTAAACTTACTCAAAGTGTATTTTTCAAGTTTTTCAGTTGTTTTGAAAACAAAAACTATATTTTTCAAACACTCACAATTTTCATGGCCAAACAAGCCCTAAATATATCACAAAATATTTTTTTTAAAATGCAAAAATAAGGCAAACGCATATACATGAGACTATAAATGTGCACTTAAACCAATAAATACTCGCTAATCGCAATTTTGCAGCTTTCAATTAACTCGGATTTTTTTTTTACACTTGAATAATTAAAAAACAATAACTTTAACCAATAAAAATCCTTAAAAAAAGAAATTTCAAATTAAGAAATTTCTAAGTTCAGTATTTCAAGTGTAAAAGAAATTTCAAATTAAGAAAACTGTAAAGCCGAGAATAAAATCCTTAAAAAAAATAAATTTCTTAATTTGAAATTTCTTTTTTTAAGGATTTTTATTGGTTAAAGTTATTGTTTTTTAATTATTCAAGTGTAAAAAAAAAACCGAGTTAATTGAAAGCTGCAAAATTGCGATTAGCGAGTATTTATTGGTTTAAGTGCACATTTATAGTCTCATGTATATGCGATTGTCTTATTTTTGCATTTTAAAAAAAATATATTTTGTGATATATTTAGGGCTTGTTTGGCCATGAAAATTGTGAGTGTTTGAAAAATATAGTTTTTGTTTTCAAAATAACTGGAAAACTTGAAAAATACACTTTGAGTAAGTTTAAGTGTCTATCTGGTCACCTTGTAAGTTTATATGCCTATCTTACAAAACATGCCAAGTTTAAGGGTCCATCTAGGTATTAAGCCAATTAAGAAGATGGAATCCAAGGTTAAAGTCTCATATTCTGCTGACATAAATTGCAATTGAAGAATGGAGACAAATCCTTTGAAATTGCCAGTGCACGTGAGGTTAATATTTTATGTTGTATTCCCATTAAGCATATTATATTCATGTGCACGTGTGCACTTTCTCCTTTTTTGCCTTGGAAACAGACTGTCATTGCTACATTGGCTCATACACCAAGACAAATAAAAATGTAATCTTTTATAATGTTGTTCGTTGGAGTTTACTTATGTGGAAGGATGAATAACAGTACTGTGAAGCTTGGTTGTCCAAATAAAATGATCAAAAAAGAAAGGATCCTAGGATTAAAAAACTTTACTGCTCTCTCCTACCCCAAATGTGAGTTTCGATATATTGGCTTTGTTCTAAATATTTGTCGTTTTAGAAGAAGTTATTTTTTATTTCTTTTTCAAATTTACCTTTAACGAATACAATTAGTGAATGTTAATTAAAAGAGTCGTTTAAGGAGAGATAAGGTTGTCTCCATATGACTTATAGATAGTAGGTTGAAGCCATAGAATCAGTACAGACAAGGTAAAACCCTTCCTTAGATCCTACATGATCACGGAATATTTAGTGCACTGAATTGCTTTTTTTTCTTTTTAAAAGGAGAGATAAAAGGTAACAGCCTACAGTTTACCCCCTTAAGCTGCGACCCTTCCTCAGACCCTGTGTGAACGCGACATACCTCATGCACCGAGCTACTTTTTTATTTAAGAAGAGATAAGGAACAATAGACAAATATATTTATGACTATGGCCAAAAGGAAGTAACATTTGTGTTGAGGGGTGGAGGCACAATGGTGCAAGGGGTTCAATTGAACACTCTTTGGTGAAATATTATACTACGTAAATAGGATAAAAATAATTTTATATATATATATATATATATATATATATATATATATATATATATATATATATATATATATATATATATATAATTTGTTAAATCATCTTGGCATATATATATATTTTTTTTGAATTTCTGGTTCCGCCGCTATTTGTTTTGTGTTAAGAGACTTGTAACATACTAATATAATAGTATAAATGGCGCCTAGGATGCTCCTAATGTTTCGATTATTGCGAAAACCAGCCTCACTTGCTCCCCTTAACAGCGAAGCTTTCCTTTTCATTTTTTTTAAATAAATTGCTTTCTTATAGTAATGTTTTAAAATTTTCACCATGAGAATTCATGTGCACTGACTAATACTATTATTATTTTATCTTGTACAGTAAGGAAAACTCAAGATAAAAGAACGAGTGACAATAATAAATAGTAAGAATATTGAGCTATGTTGCTCGGATTCTTACAATATACCATCAAGTGCATGTTAAAACCTTCACAAGTAGTGCATTTTTAAAGAATTCAACAGGACTGCAGCAACAGTTTTGAAAAGTCCGAGCAACATAAGTATTTGAGTGTTCTGTTTGTTGCACACAAGTTATTTTTATTACAATTCAATTCAGTACAACCAATAAATGCATGGTAAGTACTTTCATTTTTGGTAAAATTAGAACACAAGCTTATCAGTGACGACTCCCAGTCTCCTAACCTGTTCCCCTCCTCACGTCCTAATTCTAAATTTTTATTTATTTATATTTTTGGAATCCCATGAAAATAAACTTACAAAAAATGGAGGAGAGGTTGTCTTACACTCAATATGGCTGGATTATTCTCCAAACTCCACTTAGCGCTACCCTTCGAGATATAAAGAAGCAAACACACGAAGAAGCCAAGGGGATTTAACTTCTACCGTACAAACCTAAAAAGGTAATTTTGACCTTATATATGTAGTGTAATTTTTGGCTTATGATGAGTAATTTTTATTTGATGAGTCCACTGACCAGCATTAAAATAGTTAAACTAGCTGAGCTAGTTGTGACTGAGGCAAATTGAGTTGATCAAGTTCTTCAATAGTACTTCTTAAATTAGATAATAACCAGTTCCTGTTCATCTTTATCATTTGCATTAAAAGCCACAGCTTCTACCGAATCCATCTCAAAGTCAGACATACTTCTTCGGTTTTTTGCTCAACTGTAAAGTTTGAAACTTTTTTTTTTATTTGGATTTTAGGTGAAATATCACAACAGAAATGTCGAAAAACAGCAGGGTCAATGCTTCTGCATGTTGCATTGTTGAGCAAGAAGTGAAAGAAGAGAAAACTCTGAATGTCAGTATCGCTGAGATTTCTGCTGAATTGCAAAGGGAGAAACAGAAAAATTCAGAGCTCATGGAGAGAATATCAGCTCTTGAGTCTCAAATACAAGAAAAACAAAAAGACTTCAAGTTCTCAAATGCAAATGTATGATTGCTCAACTTAACTCTTATATATTAGCTATATCATTGTTACTGTGATTCTTACTTGGCTTTTGATCATCTGTTCATAGTGCTTCACTATCATTAAGTGTCCCACATTAGTTGAGGGAATGAGTTGTCGTGTCTCCTTTATGGTCTTGGAAAATTCTCATCTCACGAGCTCAATTTTAGATGTTGACTTAAGCACCCAAGATCTATTTTCTTGTCTGTGAAATTCCTTTTGGCCACATTGTTTTGCTCTTCTTGAAGAGTTAAAAGATACTATATGAAACTGGTTGCTGATTTCTATAGTTGATAGATGGTTGTTTTTGCTTATCCATACAGGTTGAACTTCAATAGTTAAGACCTCTGCAATAATTCCTTGAACAAAACTTCTCCTTAGGCTGTGAAATAATGGTTTATGGCTTTATGCCATCATATGTTTAGTGGGCTGAGGCTTGGGGGAGGGGTGATGGCGACGAAAACTCTATTAACAACTGTAGCAACGAAGGTACCAAGTAACTTGTTGGAAGTAATAAGCTGTGTTGCTCTGACTCTTCAAAAATGTCGATAGGTGTGTGTCAGATCCTCCAAAAAGCCTGATCCTCCAAAAGTAATGCATTTTTGGAGGATCCGACACGTATACGAACAATATTTTTGGAAAGTCCGAGCAACATATAGTGTAAAAAAAGTTCAACCATGAGTTTCCCTCGGAGTGTATGCAATAACATGATTCACTTTCAAAGTTTCTATTTCAGTAGCATTTGTTTGAGCATATTCAAAAAAGTTGGAGTTGAAAAGATTCTGATAACATAATTAATCACTTGCTACGGTTTCAGATTTCAGCACTAGTGCATTTATGTTATGTTGAGAAGCAGAAATTTTATCCTGTTATATTTATCTTTGTATACCTGCAACGTCATAGATTAAGCATATTAACAGTTTATTAGTGAAAATCTTCTTGTAAACTTTTATGAACATTCAAATACACCCATGCTTATTTTAACTATCTTTATGACAGGCTAGTTCTCAAAGTATAGGGGAAAGGCATTTCAGAAAGCCCAAGAGACAAAAAGTAGCACAATGTGTCGACAATAACGAGGACAGAACACAAAACATGGACTTCGAGGTGAAGGATCACACAGAAATCCTCCTAATGGAAGACATTCATACAGAACGTTGCCTAGTGAATTGGATGAGCATGGATGATACTAAGTTTCTGAATTTCGAAAGATCCAAAGACAGTGATTCAGCTGAAGACAATGATCCTGATGACAGCGAAGACGAAGATGACCAAGAATCTGATGACAATGGCACTTATACTGACATTATGCATATAAAAAACGTCAAGAACTTGAAAATTGAAAAGGAGATAGAAGATAGCGGTGAAGCAAAGAGTTCACCAACTGATATGGACGTTTACAAGAACGCAAGGGGACTCAGGAACTGTAATAATGAAGAATTTAATATGCTCAAAACCTACGAGGAACTTTCAGAAGCGCGTTCGATTGATCATGGAATAAGAAGACAGGGAAGTGCATTGTCACATAAAAAGTCCCTAAAGATGGCTTTTTGTCCAAAGGAAGTAAGCGAACTGCTAGGATCAAAAGAGCTTTCCCTGGAAAATGCTCAATCTCATACTATGAGAAAAATCTTAGTTTTTGCGCCTCTCGGTATAAGACATGGGAGTGAGGACATATATGAATTAGACTTCAACCATTTCAGCATTTTGCACAAGGGAGAACCATATATTGATGCAAAAAATCCAGGGGTATGCCACTAACTTCAATTATATGTCGCATTTCAGTTCCTCCGATTGTCTTTTTGGGATATTAAACTGCATGTGGAGATGTCTAGTTAGTTTCAATAAGGGATCCGTTACAGAAATAGCAGACTGGATTGACTGTTTACTTTTCCTAGCCGTATACATAGATTATACACTGACTATACACGGTTAAACACATATTATACATGTCATCCGCCGGCTATATTTTTAGTCTAAATTCTCCTTTCAAAGAAGCAAATGTTTATTGTAAGAACAGAAATCTGTCCATTGTACACTATTCATTAGCAGAAGAAAAGCTTAATTTCCTTGATGACCATGTTCATTCTTATAACAGACTGATAGAAATCTTTGAAACTTATAATCAAGTTATTTTACTAAACTTGGATGTCTAAAACTTTTGATGTATTACTTTCGTATACCTATAAGTGGTTCAAATTTCAATTGACTTGATATGTCCTACGTCAGGAACATGTATTATACGACAATCCTGGAGTTCGGAGGAAGATATTCTTTCCCAACAAACAGAACCGAGCCTTATGTCCTGTTAAAATACTCGAAGAGGAGAAGGCCATGCGTCCGGCTGATGCTAGCTGCCCGTCATGCTTATTCCTATGCATCAAGTATGGAGGAAGGACAAGAAATCTTCCTCAAAATGAGTAAGACTGCTTGACTAATTGTATCTTATACGCTTCGTTGCAATAGTGCATGACTTTATGTTTCATGTATTGAAAGTGTAAAGAATTTTTATGCTATTAGGTTGAGTTGAACTATATGTAACTCTCCATATCGAGCCTGATATGGAAATCTAAAAAGTAGAGTAATAAGCTGCAATAACTGTTAAATTGCACTGATAGTGTATACTGTCAGACCTCTCTATAACAACCATCCTTTATAACAATATTTCACTAGTAGCCATATTTTTTGTGGAACTGATATTTCATGTTATGTTATATTATATGTGCTCTATAGCAGCATTCCGCTAAGCAGCCAAAAATTATCGGGACAGAGCCGTTATAGAGAGGTTTGACTGTATAACTTAGACACCAGTGTACAATACAAAATTAGTGGCACAATCTCCTAGCTCTACCGGTCACTCATATCTTAGTTTTTAGTTGCCTATCTGTCAAAATTTAGAAGTATCTTGTCTAATGAACAAACATGAAATTGGTAAGGCACTTTTTCTCATAGTTGAGATTTTAGTAGTCTGTGAAACAAAGTCAGCAGAATTTTTCTTGCTTATAGTAACTTAAAGTTGATGCATTGTCATACCAGATACGTCAGGCAGCGGATGGGAAGAAACAAACTAAAATCTTTTGGTCCGGTTATATGTCGGATGGCAATGCTGGTCCATATTCGCAGCGGAAGCTTCTTCTTTAAGGCATTGGGAATTACACTTCTCTTCATGGCTGGCTTTCCAAATGATCTGGTTCAAAGGGAAACCAAATATAAGAACTTGAACCTCCTACAGAAGTATTACAGGTATTCTGTAACGAACCCTTATTGTATTGAGATGGATAGTTCGAATTACACGTACAATTGTAAGAGTTCATGTCCAAACTAGTAATCAAATCTTCCAAGGAAAGAAGTACATAAAAAAAGGAAGAAGGGAGGGAGGTTCCAGAATTAATCTAAGCAACAAAGAAAATAAAGAGACAACTTCATTGCTAACCCTAAGGCAACATTTCCTCTTCTATTATAGCCACATCACATGCATGATCCTTTCAACTGGGGCCCCAAACGTAATCTGTCAATTCCCCATTCATAACATATTCTGCATTGCATATGTCATATATTTTTCATCAAGTAGCCCTATAGTGAATCACGAAAAAAGGGTATATACTCCCTTCATTTCATCTTATATATATATATATATATATATATCTTAGTTGACTTGATACAGAGTTTAAGAATGTAAAAAAAAAAAAAACATTTGACCTCCTCCAGAAGTATTACAAGTATTCTACATTACATGTTTATCTTGTATATTTTCAAGTAGCCTACAACTTATCGCATAAAAATGGTATATACTCCCTCTGTTTCATTTTCATATATCTTAGTTTGACTTAATTGATACAAAGTTTAAAGAACCTTAAACTAAAGCCGTGTATAACATTCCAAAAATACCTTTTGAATCTTGTAGTCTTAAAAATGTCATGTTATTCCTATAAGAGACTGCCGTTATGGTAAAATGGGATTGTTGGAATTCAAAACATACTTAATATATAAAGATAACATTCTTTTTGAAACAAAGACACGTAAATCGAGGTGGAGGAATGGTTGATGAAGAAGTAATCTAAATAGCGTCTGCCCGACCACTTAAACTAAAAATAGCCAGCAGATGTATAATATATGTATAATCGTTGTATTATATGTGTATATCCATGTATTATCAGTGTATAATCTATGTATACTGGCTAGAAAAAGTAAACAGTGAATCTGGATGGCTATTTGTGTAATAATCCTGTAGTTCATCTGCAAAACTCCTCTCAATTTATTTCCATTACCTTGTTCGGAGATGTTCTGCTGGCAATATTTTTTTTATTTTTTGGGCTCGGGAGATTCTTCTTATGTTGTCGAATCATCTCTACATTTGCAGGACAGATGAGGATGCAGAAAGGGAGGAGTTATTTCTATCACATTATGAGACTGATGCTATAGTAAGATATGCAACTCATGGTCAATTTTCTCCAGAATTTGTGGTAATTCTGCTGCAAAGTAAAACTCAGTTACTAGTAATTACTCTTGCCTAAATGTTTCTTAAGGATACTACTTCCTCCGTTTTAATTTGAGTATCTGACTTTCCTTTTTAGTTTATTTAAAAAAGAATGACTCTTTCTATATTTCGTAACTTTCTCATTCCAACATTCTACTAAGACCACAAGGTTCAAAGAACATTTTGGCGCATTACGCACATTTTTAGTTTAAGACCATAAGATTCAAAAGTCTCCTTTATTTTCTTAAACTCTGTGTCTAGTCAAACTAAGAACTTAAATTGAAAAGGAGGGAGTATAAGTAGTGGCGGAGCTAGGATTTACATTAAGGGGGTTCAAAATATTAAGAAGCAGACACACAAAGACACCAAAGGGGTTCAACATCTACCATATATACATAAAAATAATTTTAACCATATATAAACAATGTAATTTTCCGTCGAAGGGGGTTCATCCGAAACCCCCTCGGCCCTACTTGGCTCTACCTCTGAGTATAAGTAGGCGAGATATTCATTGTTTGTGATTTTAAAGTTAATCATCTTGTGAAAACCTCCCTTAAGGGCTAAAAATGCATGTATTAGCGACGGACAAATTCTGTAGCTAAACAACAAAATCCGTCGCTAATCCTATTTAGCGATGGATTATCAAAAAATTCTGATAGCTATGAGCAATCTAGTGACATATTAGCGACGAAGTTCGTAGCTTGTAGAGTTTCGAGTTTAACTTTCACAGTTTAGACTAACACAATATTCATGTTCTTCCAGGATATTAGTCCCAATTCTGAGCAAGGGAAAAAAGCATTGACGAAAATGAAAATCAAGAGAGAAGCAATCTATAAGACCAAAACTTCAGAGAAAGTTACAACTATACATCCTGAACCTTCATGTTCTGCCCCATCTCCTGCACCGTTCGGATTAATGGGCTACGCCTCGTCTCCAAGTCCAGTGACGCAAGCACCAGTAGATATGACAAGGCCTGTAATGGCTAATACCGCATCCAATATTCTCTACCATAACCAATGTTCATATCCTGTTTTCCCAATGTATCCACCAAATTCTGTCATGCCTTTAGTATATTGGCCTCAACCTAATGCGTTTGCGCCATTTCCTCACCCTTCTTCCTATAGATATATTGCACCTGGAAGCTGCATTTCAGGACAACCATATTCTTACTACAGTCATCATCCTTTGATTCCAGAAACTTTAGGGACTGATGAGAAACAAAATGGAGGATCAGATGAGGCTAAAAGGGAGTCCAATAGCAGTTCAAGCAGTACAGATTCAAGAAAGAAGTAAAACAAACTTTAGTGCTAGGAAGTTAAAGCAATTCGTATTTCTTCTCTCTAGAAAAATCGAGGGGGTCCACTGGGATGTCCATAATTGTAGCATTTTCTTCATTTCAGATCAACATAAGACAAAGTAAGTGGACCTGACCTATTAAATCATGACCATATACACTATTTTAATATTCAAATTTGACAGAGATGAAATTTGAGCATGAGCAGTTGATCTTTCTGTGGAGCAGCATTTTTCTTCTTGATGAAAAGTTGTTCTGTGGCAGCAACTTGTAGTCATATCTGAAAAAGTTGGTCTTTAGGAGTGAAAACAGTTTGCATGATAATCATTTCATTCACATAACACCAAAACCATTAAAGTTGAAAGCTTTTGTCACTGTTAGCTTCTAGCCATCTCCACTAAATTTAGTCTTGATTGCATCAGCTGATGATGCCTTCTATAAGTGAAATTGCCCTAGACCAATGAACTTGTCTAATGACAACTTGAAACCAACAAGAGCACAATGCTGACTGACTTTCACTTTTGGAATGTGCGCAATCTTATACCAGTCTTCTCCTTGTCCTGGCTCGCAACGCTTCTCCAATATTGCACAACCCAAAATGTTCAAGGACTGAAGGTTCATTCTCTCCATACACTCTGGCAGTGAGGCAAGATTATCACACTGTAATATGTTCAGTTCCTTGAGAGACGTAAGTTCTCCTAACCACTCGGGCAATAAAATCAAACTTGGGAATCTACATACAGAAAGTGATTGCAGATTCTGGACATTTCGTAAATCCTCAGGCAATTGCCACAAAGCCTGAGGAATAGTGTCATCTCGAGATTGGAACATTGGCAGGCTGTCATCTCGCGATTGGAACATTGGCAGGCCATCAAGGTGAACACGATGAAGGGAATTCAGGTGTTTAATCTCGTGTGGAAAAGAAATCAACTTTGGACACCCAAAAATTTCCAGTTCCTCCAAGGAAGCTAGGTGCCGGAATCCTCTAGACAGATATCTCAATCTATCAGAGCAGTTGATTGACAATTTACGGACTGAGGTGAGGCCTTGCAATCCCTGCTCTGGTAGAGACTCTAGTTGGTTGCAGTAACCAATATGCAAGGACTTCAATGCAATGAGGCTTGCCAGGCTGTTCGGCAGTACTTCCAGCTTTGTGAAACCCCCTATCGACAATATTTCAAGGTTGGTGAGGTTTGTTAGCACCTCTTCAGGGAAAGAAGTTAGTTCCTTGTTGTAAGCAATTTCTAAGCAAGTAAGACTGCAAAGATTAGGGATAGAGGCTAGAGTCATGTTTGAGCATTTCCTATTTCTCAATTTTCTGAGTGATAGAAGACGCGGAAATGTCAGCAAAGGGCAATCTTCGATCCATATTTCATGAAGACTTGGAAAATGTTCTTCACCTTCTTCGATTGAAACTCCTTTTAAATTCGGGAGGTTGCACATCTCGAGTGATTCCAAGGATGGGAACTTTCTTAATCGGGATATTCCGCTTTCACGGTCACTGTCAATGTACTCCGCATGACTTCCCCTCAGTGAAAGAAATTTCAAACAAGGAAGCTGAGCTAGTGGAGAGAGATGCGAGCAGTATTTACAATCATGAAGATCAATGGTAATGATGGTTTCCAAAACTGAAGCCCTCATCCAACTTGCCAAGGATGTACTTCTGAAACCGGATACCTGTTAGGACCGAAGCAAGCAGATGTCATGCGAAAGCTAACAAAGAAAATCTCCAAAGACGATAAATCAGACAACAAAAGAGAAATATACAAAGAGACACACTAATTTAACGTGGTTCGGTCAATCGACCTACATCCAGAGGCAGAGATGAGCAATCCACTATATAAAAGAGTACAAAATATCGAGAGAAATATAACCTCACAAAATTCACTCAGAAAAAATAGGTTAACACAAGTGACAAAGTGACATATTGTGTCTCACAAGTTCTCCCCTAAACAAGACTCCCAAAGCCCTTAAGCTACATTGTGGATGCTGCCAAGTGAGAAGGAAGGGGCCTCAATTTATAGAAGTCCAAACCTTTTTCTCCAAGAAAAAGGATTAGTCAAATATGAAAAATTTATATTTCCTTTTAGGAAAAAGAAAACCCCATTATGTTAAGAAAATCAGGGAAAACACCTAACAATACCTTCAAATGCTGAAGGTTGGAATGAGGCACTAGCGCTTCGAGCACCTGCAGATCAACATCCTTTGATGACTCACACCCATTGGAATGGTTCCAGTACAGAGCTAAACTTTGGAGGTTTTTCTTTGAACTTAGAGCTTCTTTCGCCTCCATATGATTTTCAACCCTCTCAAGGTGTTCAATAACTAGTTCTCCCTGAAGATTCAAGTCTCGCAATTCACTAAGCTTGGAACAACTTTTCTTCCCCACAACAAACTTGTTTAAAGTCTTGAGGTGTGTCAATTGTCCTATATTAGGAGGCATGTGACTCAATGGACAGCCTCTTAGCCGAAGATGTCGAAGATTTCTCAGATATTTCAGATCTTTTGGTAAAACACGAAGTAAGCAACAATCTTCTACACTTAGCATCTGCAAGTTCTGAAGAGAACATATACTGTGAGGAAGACTCTCAATACATGTACTGAAAAGGTCCAAATACCTTAAATGTATTAGATTTCCGATTGCAGATGGCAATTCCTTTAACTGAACAGAGCAAAAAATCAACACCCTTAAAGAACCATACATTGTGATTGTTGAAGGGTTGTAAGGCATAGTACTTTTAGGAAAAGCAAGAAATGACTTATCTTCTGCATGTATTGTTGCATGGCGAATTCTGCTCACCGATATCTTTTCCCATCCTTCAAGTTTTGTTGGATGAATTCCATCATCCATTACAGATTGGGCCAGGTCATGAACAAGGTCGTGTATCTTAAACAACATCCTCCCATCTGAATTTTGTTGAACTTCTTGGAACAAAGATCTCCAGTATAATTCATTCCATACTTCATTACCCCTATCCTCAGGTTCCAAATTTCCCTCGGATGAGATAAATCCGTTTGCCATCCAGAAATAAATTAGCTCTTCTTTGTCAATTTTGGAGTCCTTCTCATATATAGCACAATAAGCAAAACAGTTTCTCAAATCTTGAGGAAGGTGAAAATAGCTCAACCTTAGAGCAGGCAAGATTGAACTTTCTTCTTGTGGCAAATTCCAAAAATCACTATCTCTGACAAACAACCATTCTTTTTCATCACTCTTATAGCGCAAAAGACTTCCTAGAGTTTTAGCAGCCAAAGGCAGCCCACAACATCTTCTTACAATCTCTTTTCCAATATCAACAAGTTTGGGGCTCTGTTTTCTATCTAGGCCAAATGCACGTTGCTTGAACAACAACCAACAGTCGTGCGCGGACAAGCAGGATAAACGATGTGGCTGTACTGTTCCCATAATTGAAGCAACCTTTTCTAGGCGAGTAGTGGTAATAACTGAAGTACCTCTAGATCCAATTGTTAGTAAGGCTTTTAATTTATCCCACTTCTCTTGATCTTCATTCCAAACATCATCCAAAATGAGTAAATATCTTTTCCCTCTCAACAAGGTTATGAGGTGACTTTGTAAAGAAGCTAACTCAGAAACATTTATATCTTTCCCAACTATGGCTTCGAGGATTGCTCTTATCACCCTCTTCTCATCAAAATTATATGACACACAAACCCAAATTTTCAAATCGAAATGTTCGTGTACCCACACATCATTGAAAATTAATTGAACAAGAGTCGTCTTTCCAAGACCCCCCATTCCAACTATAGGGAGAACCAAAAGCTCTCGAAAATCATCCACATGCTTCATTAAGATTTCAACAATCTTCCTTTTGTCATCGTCCCTTCCATAGACTTCTGCCGGAGTTAAAACAAAGCCAGTTTCACGTACTTCGTCTGTTGTGGATTGTTTCTTCGCGGTCGCAACTTTAGACAAATGGAATTTAATACGTTCCTCAGCAATTCCATCTAGTTTCCTGATGGCATCTTTAACCTTTTGCCCTATCTGACGACGAAACAAAATATTCTCAAAAGAAAAACCAGATGGCATGGAAATACATCCAATCCTTCGGGCATTTTCCTGCAATCTGATGGCTTTCGCTGCACATTCATCCAAGACATCATCAACTTCATAAGTAGCACTGTTTAGCTTCTGCAACCAGTTTCTTATTGCCTTTTCTTTCAGTTGTTCCTGATCAGCATCCTGGAGGACAGCCTTGATTGTCGATAGCAAGCTTGAAAGCTTTCTTAATTCTTCATCGACGCCATAGAGCAATCCAAGCTCCTTTTGGATAAAAGAGCTTAGATTTTGTAATAAAACTTCGATGAATGCTTCTGCCATGTTGCCTTGCAAATCAAACCAAGGAAAATTTTGAGTAGCGCAAGTATCAGTAGGAGAGCATTCAGAATTGCAATTAAACAGAGAATTAAGTCAAATTTTGTGTGTTTTACACCTGCTATAAGAGGAAATCGTTGAGGAATTTGCACATATCAGTAATCACAATATCCCATGATTCACTATATGCCAAGAATATTGTGGATACCATCTAATATACCAATCATCACAGTATACTATGATTCAACAAATATCATGAACATTGGTAATATTACACCAGTAATCACAGTATAACCATGATTCAACAATAATTATAGTATACAGTATACCAAGAATATTGTGAACACCGTTTTAACATACCATTTATTATGACATGTTGGGGAAGTGCAATGATCATAGCCCTCTGAATGCAATGACATCTAAGAGAGGGCTTGGGAACAAAGGACAACGTTATCTACAACAGAACTCAAAAGAATCTTCATTGAAATAAAGATTTCAGGTTGCATAGTCTTAGGTTGTTTTAAGAGGGCTTATATATTTTATAGGTTAAACATAATTCTAGCATCACATTGCCAAAAATTCTACTTCGGTGAAAATAAATACCAGCTTAATATACAATCAAAAAGCTAATTTAGTTAATCCGGCAATAAACTGATACAACCTACCCACTGTTTAGGGAGCACTGCTGTTTTTGCTCAGTTGCTTTCCCCCTTTTGCAGTAAGGACAAACAAGGAATAGCCATTTTGTTCTTGAACTCCATAGAACAGGTGGAATTTAGATATAAACTATGTTGCTCGGACTCTTCAAAAATACTGTCAGGTGTGCGCCGGATCCTCCAAAAGCTATGCATTTTTGGAGGATCCGACAGGATGCGGCAACACTTTTGGAGGGTCCAACCAACATAGGATATAAACAACCTTAAAAGGTGTTATGATTTTCCACCTTAGATAATAATTTTCAACCTTAGTTGGTTTGTATTAAGTAGGTAACACATTGTAACTGCACAAGCTAGGAAAAAATGACTTCCACTCATAAGTGAAGAAAGTCATGTATCCTTATTGTTGGAAAAAAATTTCCTGGAGAAAATATATTTTGAAATTCGAAGCAACCACTGTTAATGATTTCTTAATGAAAAATATTTCCTAGAAAATATTTTTCCTTTTACTTAACACACTTAGCTTCCTTTCTCTTCCTAACAAATTCTTCATTACTCAATAGAGCAAACCTAATTTTGATTTAGTTTTTTTTTTTAAAAAAAAATAGGTTCTCTTCCATTGTTTCCCTGAAAAAACAAGTTCAATTTTGACTGACAGCCTGCATGTTCCTCAACTAATCTACCACACAACCTACTATTACTCACAAGCAAAGTACTTGATGAGCTCACAACAGAGTACTTTAAGATAACAAACAACAACAACAACTGGGATCTGCGGAGGAGGATAGAGTGTACGCAGATCAGAGGTTGTTTCCAATACACCCTCGGCTAAAAAAATAAGCATATCAAACCAGGCCGAAAAAAGAAATAACGATAGTGAAGAAACCGTGACAAAATACGGTAGAAATCGTGACAAAACATTATGAAAAAAGAAACAGTAACTTTAAAAATATTAGCATAATTTAATCAGGAGAAAGAAATCAGAATTGAAAAAAAGTAAAGAACTAAATCACAAATAAACAAACCCCCTTTTAGTATCATATTAAATCTCTTAAACTCAAAATTAAAATTTCAATTTTCATGAATTATAAAGTAACTTTCTTGAACTTACCAGAGAATTACCTATTTATTATGCTTCAGATATAGTAAATATGTTTAGCTTCTTGAATTGAAACTCTTAAAAGTGAAGTAGGATTTTTAGTAAGTACTATATTGGAACAAAGAGACTCCTTTTTTTTCCCCTCCGCCTATAATAAATTATGATTTATTTGCTCAAAGGTCAAAACATAATAGTACTATTTTGGATTGATCTTGGATCTTCTGCCAAGTATTCTATGATATTTTTAGAGGATTTGAAAAACAGTTGATTTGGTCAACTTTCCAAAGTAGAGTAATAGCCTGTTCTGTTTGAAAAGTATTTTTTGACATTTGTAATTGAGAAAATTACAGTGAAATATCATTTCGCCTTCTAGTTTACAAAATAGGTATAAAATGTATAAGTAGTATATAGTTTATACTAAATATACATATATTATACATATCTATACATATAATATACATACCTATAACATATAATATACATGCTTATACACAACATATACAACTGAAGCGTCTAGGCAGTGTATACTTCAGCTATGCTTTGGTAAACTAGTTGGCCAAATGGTATATTTACATAAGTTTTTTATAGTAATTTGTGTTTGGCTAAATAATTTTAAAAAAAAATTGTTAATATTAAAATAATAATTTATGTTTGGCCAAGATTCCAAAAGTGAGAAAATTCACAAATAATCATTTTAAGAGCCTATGATTGAAAAATAACAGCATATTCAAAAGTCGTTGAAAAATACTAAATTTTTTAACATGGAAATAAAATCCTTTAATTGCCAACATTTTTTTTTAAAAAAAAGTACCAAGCAATTTAATCGACTATCATGTTTGTTACTCTATTTTTAAAGTTACTATATCAAACTTACAATGAATAATTACTTATCATTATAAATCAATTTCACCTAATGGTATGAAAGATTTTACTATTAGTAAATAGAATTTAAACTCGTGCTTACCAAGAAATTAGTTGAATCTTCCAACCAAAAGGATTTAAAAGTTCAATCATTAGTAAATGTCGCAATCAATGATCTATAACCTTTATTATAGAAATTACATGGTAGTAATTAAACGACCCCATTCTATAATAACCACTAATTAACAAGTTGAACATTTCCTAATGAAAGGGGAAAAGAAAGATTTGTGTAAGTGGTGGATGAGTGAGACTTGATGGGATCGGGAACATTTTCAATGAAGACAATGACCATATGCATTGAGTCCCCACTTATCTTCACAAGGCAAAGAGAAGAAGAAAAGTACATAAAGATGAAGAAAAAAAAAATCTCTCATATTGTGCCTCCTTTTCACTCAATCAATCAATCAGTTCCACAGCCAAGAAGTGTGGCGAGACAGATATTATCGATTTCTATCTTTAATCAGAAGTTTTGGGCGAGTGTCATGGATATGAAAAAAATCTTGATAGAAAACACTTCTTCCTTCAATAAATCTTATACGACGTAAATCAATATTCATCGAGATCTGTTGAGAATATAATTAAATAAATAAAAGTGTGCTCTTTCTAACAACTTAAGCTTTTAGATGAGATATCATACTCTTCAACATGATACCAGAGCAGTAAGAGGTCCTAGAATCGATTCTCACCGCCACCCATTATCAAAAAGAATTTCAACATTTTTGGCCAATGAAAAAAGAAAAAAATCAGGTCTGCACGTAAGAAGGCATGTTGAGAATATAATCTTAAATAAACAAAAGTGTGTTCTCTCTAACAGTTTAGCTTTTAGATGAGATAATCATACACTTCAACAAGATCCAATGCAATTACCGTGTACCGGGCGGAAAACAAAAAAAAATCAATCAATCAATTCAACTACATTGGTGAGAAAGAAAAGTGACCATGTTCCTCCACTTATTTGCACCTACAGTTTTACGATTATGTTAAAGTTGATGACAATTTCCTAGTCGTAGTGCTTTTCCTATCCAAGATGGCATATTGTATCACATTCATTAGCTTATTTGAATGTTGTCGTGAAGTTGGACATGTAATTAAATTTGTCCAAATCCCTTATTATCTTGTTTATGAATCTGCTAAGCTGTTGTCTGTTGAAAAAGCTGATGAAAGGAATTAATATGACTCATCTATGTATTACTTTAATTATATATATCAGTGTTAATTATTAAAACATGCCCGAGGCTTTATAGTTTATAAGGCTATGCGTATAACTAAAATAGATTATATATTTTAAGTGGTTAACTTATTTACGTAATGAACTTTTAATAACACGTGCAGAAGCTTTTTCAAAATTTAAACCGCCGAACATGTCGAGGAACATTCTATCGTTAGTTAGGTGTTCAATAGGAACATGGCATAATTCAAACGTCTAAATGCAATTCAAAACAAATATAAGATCTTGTCGAAATATTCTGCCTTAATCTAATATTCACCGCATGATGGGACATAAATAGGACCATGAGAGAGCACCTTATTTACATAAAAATTTTGTTTGGTAGGCCTCCATTTATGCTATGCAAATTAAAACCACCTTTTCGTTTTCCTTTGACATTATTGGCATAAATTAGAAATACATCTTATACCTATCTAGTTGCCCTTTTGTCAGAGAAGTAGGTCCTAAAAGAAAAGTAAATTCTGAAAGGATTATGAAATGATTTTTAAGTAGACTATAGATGTAGTCTGCGACCTACATTTTTGCCTTTCGTTATATATAACTGAATATAAATTATAATCGTGAGGGACATGAAACATTTGAGAAAAATGTAAATTGATGAGTCTACGAAGGCGTTTGGCCATGCATTTTCAAACCATAATTTCAAACTAGCTTTTGAACATGTGTTTTCACTCATGATTTAAAATTATGATTTTAACTTTTTAAATATAAAATTTAACTCATAAGTTTATATTGTGTTAAAAAAGACTCAAAAGTTGGTAGATATTTTTAAAAATTACCCTATCAATCATTTATCAATCTCATTAACTTCCACCAAATTTTATTATGTTTACCAACCTTTTAATTTGTATATTTCTACCAAAGTAGTGATGAAATATTCACGGAATATGAACATGATGATATAATTGCTAATGATATTGACCAACAACTGGCTCAAAGTAGCAATGTTGGTTCATCTTCTCAATCATCTAATCTAGAATTGCATGCTCGGCGTGAAGAGATTGTCCGTACCATGTAAGAGGATTATATTAAAGAGTAGTTACATTACTATTCATGTTAAATTTTCTTTTTTATTGAAATAAAATTTGATCAATTGATGTTGTATTTTTAGAAAAGTCTTCTAGTATTAATTTTGAGCCAGTTTTTATGAATTAACGTATTAATTTTGTTATGAACTATGACTTGCTCATTTGGTAAGATTGTATAAGAATTGAGAATGTTTTGATAGTTTTCACAACTGGTGAGGTTTTTATGTCTATAAGAGAAAATACTCCTTAAAACATTCAAATTGCATGTCCAAACATGATTTCAAACCATGTCCAAACGGGCCTACATTTAAGTACACGCAGTTGTGCTAAATTCTTTTAACGCAGAATACTTACACAGACTTAATGATTATTTTAAATCAAGAAATTTAATCGTCGTTAAACTTATATTAAGATAAAAATGTATATCACTTGACTATAATTAAGTGAACAAATTTACTTGATGTATGCGCTGAAAAGACTCCATCCCACAACCATTGACATGTGTATGCTCATTGCGTCTAGACATATACGTTCGATACATATACTTGCATTTAATGTTTATATGCAATTTAACAGCTAAACTTCAAGTCTTAAGAGCTATAAATAAGCTAACATATACTCTCTCCGTTCACTTTTACTTGTTCAATATTTCAAAAATAGATTTTCACTTTTACTTGTCACTTTTAGCATATCAAGACAAGACAATTTCTTTTTTCATGTTTTACCCATAGTATTAAATACTCACTTCAAATCATTTATGATCCAAAATTTTCCGAATTGAAACTACAAATCATCCCCTTTAGTTCCCTATCATTAATTATAGCTACCCCTCTCCATTACATTAAACTCTAATGGTGCTGGAGGAGTACTAGTTTCTTGCTTCTCAGATTCACTTGCTGCAGCTTCTTCATCCGTATCTTCATCGTTATTTGAACCTTTGTTCTGATTGGCCTTTAGTCTTTCAAACTCCCTCAACTTATACAAGTACCTCAACATGGCCTCAGCATAGTTGTCAAAATCAAGTGATCAAATCCAATAAAAATATGCACCAATTAATATGGGTACATTGGTAAATTATGCACTTCATTTATTATTTCTAATGAGGTGTGCATAGTCAAAAGTGAACGGAGGGAGTAGTATATTTTTAGTGGCGTACAAATTATGTATAATTATTTACTTGTATTCGATGTTTATACTAAATCTAATAATTGAATTTTAAGAGCTATAGATAAAGTGAAAACACATAATTTAGTGCCATAAAATACGTATAAAGTGAAAATACATAACTCGTGGACATATTATTTGGACATATTATTACAGTTCGTCTTGTATATGTGTTTGGACATGGGACTTCGGAAATTTTAAGATTCACTTCATGTTTCAACTTTCAAATTGATGTTTGCTTTGGACCATTTCCAAGCATTGTTGGCAGATTATATGTGTACATATTATTTCTTTTGCAAATATTATTTATATTTAATAAAACTATCAAACTATGCCCGTGCAATGCACAGGATCCAACATGATTAATTTGATTACTTAATTTAGTTAGTTTTTATGGTTTGTATATTTTGCAAAGTATGCTGCGATTCTCCTTAGTGAGTCTCCATATTTTTTTTTCTTTTCCTCTTATTTTCCCCCTTAATTTTTCAATTGTTGTTAAAATTTGTCTTATTTTGGTTATGTCCGCCTCTTTTTATATTTAGTAAGTTGACAATTCAAATATCCTACATGTCAAGTTAATAATCATAAGATTCAAAGGATATTTTATTATATTATACACATTTGTAACTTAGAACCACAAGATTCAAAAGTCTATCTTTATTTCTTAAACTCCGTGTCTGGTCAAACGTAGACACTAAAATTGAGACAGAGGGAGTATAGTATATGCCAAATGCAGGAAATTAAAGGACAACCGAGACATTGCAGACATGTGGGGACTTAAAAAGTAAACACACAAGAGGTAGAATTAATGTTCAACTTCTGAAATGTACAAATGTTAGTCTCCGCTTAGAGTACAATTTCAGTTGCTTTTCGTACAACTTCTTGTTGTTGTGTTCGTCCACTTGGGCGTTTGTTGTTAAAAATTAAAAAAAAAATTATCTTATTTTGATTATGTCCGTTTCTTTTTATATTTAGTAAGTTGACAATTCAAATATCCTACATGTCAAGTTTATAATCACAAGATTCAAAGAATTTTTTTATTATATTATACACATTTTTAATTTAGAACCACAAGATTTGAAAGTCTATCTTTATTTCTTAACTACATGTCTAGTCAAACGTAGACGCTTAAATTGAGACAGAGGGAGTATAAGCCAAATGAAAGGACAATTAAGACACTGCGGACCCGTGGAGACTTAAAAAGTAAACACACAAGAGGTAGAATTAATGTTCAACTTCTGAAATGTACAAATGTTAGTCTCTGCTTAGCGTACAATTTCAGTTGCTTTTTGTACAACTTATTGTTGTTGTGTTCATCCACCTTGGGTGTTTAATGTGGCCAAGTAATATAGGACAAAAGGAGTACTTCATTTATTAATTCTTAAAGAACGTGAAAAGTCAAGTAATGTGGCCAAGTAATATGAGACAGAGGGAGTACTTTATTTATTAATTCTTAAAAAACGTGAAAAATCAAAAGTGAACAAGTAAAAGTGCACAGGGGAAATAAATATGTGTCGGAGAATTAAAATTGAAGTGCATACATGTATACATGAGAAGAGAATAAATATTCAGCAAGAACGTGAAAAGTCAAAAGTGAACAAGTAAAAGTGCACAGAGGAAATAAATATGTGTCGGAGATTTAAAATTGAAGTGCATACGTGTAATAAATATTCAGTACTATGACATATATCCACGTGGAATTTATTAATTCTTAAAGAACGTGAAAAGTCAAAAGTGAACAAGTAAAGGTGCACAGAGGAAATAAATTTGTATAGGAGAATTAAAATTGAATTGCATAAGTCTATACATGAGAAGAGAATAAATATTCAGAAAGAACGTGAAAAGTCATAAGTGAACAAGTAAAAGTGCACGGATAAAATAAATGTGTCGGGGAATTAAAATTGAAGTGCATACGTCTATACGTGAGAAGGGAATGAATATTAAGTACTATGACATATGTCCACGTGGGATAAAAAAATAGTTGTGTAAAGTGTACAAGTTATATAACTTTGGGTACAAGCATTCATTGCGTGTACAATTTGTAAAACTTTTGGTACAAGTATTTGATGCGGTGTTAGTCCTCTTTAGCCACTTATATATAATAGAAAAATATAATATAAAATATATATAATATAGAATAGAATATAATAGAAATAGATGGGTACAACATGGAATGCTCTATGTACAATTTGTTAATGCTATGTTGGTCCTCCTTTGACACTTATATATAATAGAAATATAATAGAAAAATATATATTTTTAGTAATGTGGCCTAGTAATATGGGACGAAGGGAGTACTTCATTTTTATTAATTCTTAAAGAACATTAAATATCAAGTATAGTAATGTGGCCAAGTAATATGAGACGAAGGGAGTACTTCATTTATTAATTCTTAAAGAACGTGAAAAGTCAAGTAATGTGGTCAACTAATATGGGACGGAGGGAGTACTTCATTTATTAATTCTTAAATAACATGAAAAGTCAAAAGTGAACAAGTAAAAATGCACGGGGGAAATAAATATGTGTCAGAAAATTGAAATTGGAGTGCATACATGTGTACATGAGAAGAGAATAAATATTCAGCAAGAACGTGAAAAGTCAAAAGTGAACAAGTAAAAGTACACGGAGAAAATAAATTTGTGTACGACAATTAAAATTGAACTGCATACGTCTAAGTAAAAGTGCACGAAGAAAATAAATGTGTCGGAGAATTAAAATTTAAGTGCATACGTCTATACATGAGAAGAGAATAAATATTAAGTATTATGACATATGTCTACGCAGAATATAAAAATAGTTGGATTAAGTGTACAAGTTATATAGCTTAGGATACAAACATTCATTGCGTGTACAAATTGTGAAGCTCATCGTACAACTACTGGAAGCTGTGTTCGTACCCCCCATGGCACTTATATATATTGTAAAAGTTCGATGAGATAATACTCCCTCTTTTTCTAAATAAATGGTGTTTTAGGTTTTTCATTTTGTTTCAAAATAAGTGGTGCTTTAGGAGTTCAAGAAAAAATTGATCTTATTCTTTCAAAATTATCGTTACTTACATAATCAAGAATCATTAAATAATCTTTCTTTTCTAGACATATAATTAGGGGTAAGTTAGTAAAAATACTCTTAATTTTCTAGGAGTAAACACTTTCTTAAAGAGTTTGCATAACTAAAAAAATTACTTATTATGAAACATGGAGTATCAATAATCCGGAATCTCATGACACTTGTTATTGTCTTTCCAGAGTCAATATTTGAGCAAAAACTGAAAACAAGCAGCACTTAAAGTTGAGAAACATTTAACCCAAAAAAAAAAAAAAATTGAGAAACAAAGAGATTAGCAATGACTAAAAAGAGATGAAAGAAAGTTCCAAGTCACAGTGTCACACTTTAAAGGCCATGAGAAAAAAAAGTTAATGGCCAAAAATACGCTTCAACTATAATTTTTTTTGCTAGTTTTACGCCAATTATCAGTTGTTCATTTTTATTATCTGAATTATTATTATATATGTATTAAAACACACCTCAAAGTTAATTAGGCCAATTATCAGTTACTTTTCCCTACATAAACTATTAACTAAAGTGTGCTTTAATACATAGATGTTAATAGTTCAAGTAGAAAAAGAGAACAACTGATTGTTGAAATATGAAATTTGTGAAAAAATAATAGTTCATGTGTGTTTTTACCATTATATCCAAAAAAAAAAAAAGACCACAATTTATAGGACTAGATTCCGAATTTGAACTTTATTAGTTTGGATTTAGAATTTCAGCACATTCCATGGGACTTTTAAGCTTGAAATCCGTTATTTATATTTATTCACTAGCTATTTTACACAATATTAACGTTTGAGTTAAAACTATTAAATCGGACAAATCCAAAATTTATTCACTAGACTGATCCACCCTGCACAAATCCCTATGCATCAGCTGACTAGGTGTTTAGCATATTCCAAAAATGGTTTTTTTTTTTGGTGTTTATCTTTTTTTCACTGTCACTGACCATTTTCCCCTGGTTTTTTGTGCAAAAATTAGTTGTTTCATGAGTTGGACAAGGATAACCTAAATCAGTGAAAGTTTCCCAAAATCCAATAGTTTCTCTCCATTTTTCCGAATCTAATTTCTGTACCTGACCCCATAGTGCACCTAAGTACATTTTAAATGTTTTAAACCACCCCCCGCCCACCTCGCCTCAACACATAAGATTTTTACGTGAAGCATCACACGTTCACACAAGATTTTAGAGAAAGCCGTAATTAAAAAGAAATGTTAATTTTTGTCTTATATTATAAAAATAAATTGACAAGAAGAAAAAAATTATACATAAATTCTTTTATATTTTCCACTAAAATATAAGTTACTAATGATAAAATTAAAAGACTTGAACATTACTAGGCCTCAAGTAAAAGGGCCAAAATGACAAAAAAAAAAAAAAAACACTTAATGTTACTCATATAAAAAGTTTACTCCTTATTTTTTGCCAGATAGAAAAATCCTACTTCAATTTTTTTTTTCTATATAATACTAAAGTTTTCACTGAAATAGACAAATTTATCGTCTTGTGAGATTTCCATGGGCCCCTTAATTTACAACCTATATTAAACTGTGGGCGCTTTTGGATTTTCATGTACTAAAATATTCCAAATATTCCTTCCAGAATTTAAGTTATAAACCTTTTTTTTTGGAAGAGAAATGTGATTGAGAACACATAGTGGAAACCGAAAACTTTCTTGAAAAACCTCATTTTCTTTTTTAGTTTCCAGTTTATTATCTCACTGTTTTGCCTTTTTTCCTTCTAATATAGCACTTGAAAATCTGTGTACCTTGTTTGGCATTTTGCAAAAGCCATAGTAAAATAGTTTCTGGGGTTTTTGTGGAAGTTGCTATTCAATTCTGATTTCCCCTTTTTAGCTAAAAAGTTGGGAGTTATTTGGCCAAAAGCAAAGAAGGTTCTTGATCTTTGATGATTTCCTAGAAAACCAACTTTTTTCATCAGAAAGAGAACTAGGCCTTTACCTACAAATATTTGGGAAATTTGCTAGCTTGTTCTTGGTATTCAAAGAGGGACTAAAGTTATATACATCGTCAGTGAAAAGATTTTTTATATTATCGGAGCAGTTCAACTTATTATATCAGGTTGGTTACTAGCATTTTTATAAAGTTATGACTCCATGTTCAATATAATGATCTATCTATTTTCTAAATGACTTGATTGTTATTTTGCTCGGGCTGTTTTAAATGACGCTGTACTTGTGTTGGATCCTCAAAAAATTGAATATTTTTGGAGTAATTCGACACGCGCGTCGTGGCATTATATGAGATGTTGATTTCTTGTATGAGTCATCAGTTTTATGTATAGTTGGTGTGATAATATTTACACCATTAGAATATGTTATTTGAATTCTTCAAAAATATTGTCGCAATTGTATATGGTCCTAGAAATAGAAATGCACTATTTCTGAAGAGCCCGATACACACTCGACAACATTTTAAAAGTCCGAGCAATATAACTTGATTGTGTAAATATTTTTACACCAGCAATGCATAGCACTTAAGACACATTCAAGAAATCAACCTTTTTTCATACTCAATTCCTGAAACTTTTTCAAAACTATTTTGATTTATTGCACTTGAGCTGAGGGTTTTTCGGAAACAACCTCTCTACCTTCACGAGGTAGGAATAAGGTCTGTGTATACTCTACCCTCTCTAGACCCCACTCGTGAGATTACACTGGTTATGTTGTTATTGTAATTCTTGAAATATTGGGAGATTTAACTCATGATGAAAGTGTCTTTTTCTTTTAAATTTCTCCTAGTGGCAACATCATGACAGTTTTATTATGTTGGCTACAGAACAATACAAAACAGGGGGGAAAATATGGATGGAGATTTTCAAGAAGAAGATATATGGAGTCATCATGTTATGAAGAGGAAATTATCCACTGCTCCAAAGGTGATTCCAAGAGCTAAAAGTGCAATTAGCAACCATGAATCCAAAGTGCCACAACAATCATCAGCTCCTGTTAAAATCCCTGATTGGTCCAAAATTTATAACAAGAAATCAAGTAGTAATAATGGAAGTGTTGATGAAGATTGTGGTGATTTTGGTGATGGAATGGTACCACCACATGAATATATAGCTAGGAGGGTTGCTAGAAGTCAAATTGCTCCTTCTTCTATGTGTGAAGGTGTTGGGAGAACACTTAAGGGAAGAGATCTTAGTAAAGTGAGGAATGCTATTTTAACCAAGACTGGTTTCTTGGAATAAAATCATCATCAACATCAAAATCATTATAGTAAATTTTAGTAGCATTCAACCAACAACAATATGAGGCAAGCCATCTTCATCAGGTGTCATTGTCATTTTTAGTAACGCCAGGGTTGTCTTCGTATAACCTATAGCATATATGTTCGAGCCGTCGCATTAGTCACTAGTGATTGCATCAGAGTAAGTTGTGTACATAGTACTCCCTTGCCCTTGTGGTTAAGCCCTTCGGCGGATCCATATCAACGTGGGATGCTTTGTGTACCTAACTGCCCCTTTTTATGATATTTCTTATTAGCAAGGCAAGAGGTTGCCCTTGATTGAGCTAAGTGAATTTCGAATACTTAATAATTTAACATCCAATGATTCTTATTTTGGTTCTCTTCTCCTTTTTCTTATTTTCCCAATTTTAATTTGTATATGCCTTAGTAGGCACAAAGATTCTTGAAGAATAGTTATTATGGAAGGGTTGATGATATTGTAGAAGATGAAGATTGTGGTCATGATTATGGTGATGGAATGGTACCACCATATGAATATACAGCTAGGAGGTTTACTAGAAGTCAAATTTCTCCTTTTTCTGTGTAAGGTGTTGGGAGGACACTTAAGGGAAGACTGTTTTTGGAATAAAATACCATCACCGTTACAGTAGATTTTAGTTGAATTCATCCAACAATAACATGAGGCAATCCATCTTCATCATGTGTCATTGTCATTTTTAGCAATATGATCTTCTATATTAGCGAAATTCGGGATAAAATTATCTTCATCTGACTTATAGGTTATAGGTTCAAGCCATGAAATATGCTTGCGTCAGGCAGACTGCATATATCACACCCATTACATGCAGGCCTTCCTCGAATCATGTGTCAATGCGGGATACTTTATGTACATAGTTGTTCTTTTTATTATTTTTCTTATTAGCAAGTTTAGAGGTTAGTGCCCACGTTAGAATAGACAGTCTACATCATATGTCCATGGGGTGCAGCTTATTCCTTGGACTCCGTGTGAATGAGAAATACTCTACATCATATGTCCATGGGGTGCAGCCTATTCCTTGGACTCCGTGTGAATGAGAAATACTTTGTGTCGCTAGGCTATCTTTTTTATGATTTTTCTTATTAGCAGAGCAAGATGTCACCTCACTAGTCGGGCAAGTGGATTTCGAATATTAAATAGTTAAACTACTATAGCATTTTTTCCTTCTTTATTTTGGTTAACTTCTCCTTTTTCTTATTTTCTCGATTTTAATTTGTATATGCCATCGTGGCAGAGGCAATTTTGGGTCTTGAATTTTATCAGGAGACCGGAGGAAGTTTCTTGTTATGTATGTATGGAAAAAAGGCCTTTTACAGTATATATTTCTGTTTGTTGCTTTAGTATGTAGGCCGTAGGGAGTACATATTAAGGATGAGAACGCTTCGCAGGCACTTAGCCATGAAAATCAAATATTTTTCACTTTATTTGGAATTCTGAAGTTGGAGTTGAAGATGGAATTGTGTTTGATTATAGTTTTTGCAAAAAATATGTGGTTGTTTGAATGGACTTAAAAGTGAAAATATGATTTTAGGTGTTTTTCACATTTTACATGTAAATTCAAGTTGTATTTGGAATTTTTATGGCCAAATGCTGATTTTCAAATACAGTGATTTTTTTTTGGAAAAAAGTGAAAATTTGAATTACTCTTACATAAAATGCTAAATGGGTAACACATCATTTTTTTTTTTGCCAAAGAAGGGTTGTGGTGAGATGGATAGGATTCCTCCACCTTTAATCAGAGGTTTCAGATTTGAGCCTTGAGTATGAAGAAAATTAGCTCCCCACCCCCACCCTTCTTAAATGGGTCTTATGTTGTGCAAATCTGAATTAGTTTGGGTTGCATACAATTATCAGACAACGGATGGTAAACCAAAAAAAAAAAAAAACACCTTTTATGACACTACTCTACATGTTTTTGATTGACCGAAAAAATGATTCTAAAAAACAGTGTGAAGACCACTTTATCCGTTTCAATTCATGTGGTAGCATTTGACATGAAATTCAAGTGAGAGAAAAAATTTCTAAAATCTTTGATCTAAAAGAAATCATAATCGTTCATGTGGTTATAAATTACTCACTCCATCTCAATTTAAGGGCCTTACTTTCAATTTTTGCATTTCCCAAAAAATGTTTCTTTTCTATATATAGCAAGTTTTCCAATTTCGACGTTATACATGGCAAGCTTCAGAACACAAGATTTAAAGGACTACACACATTTTTTTAAGAACACAAGATTCAAAAATCTCATTTTATTTCTTAAACTCCGTGCCAATCAAACTAAGATGCTTGAATTGACACGGAAATGAGAAGTTTAAAGTTAGATTATTTCTAAATATAAAAAGTCTCATTTTTTAAATACCTTTTTTTTTAAAAAAAAAGTTGAGTAATTCTTTATTCAGTATTATTTGCCTTTAAATTCAACTCTTCTTTTTCTCCTTTTTTTTTTTAATTGACTTAGGAATTCATTAAAATAGATTCTTTCCTTGGACTTTTTAATGAAGGAATGCTAAATCAAATAGGTTAGGTCCAATAAATACGCAAACTAAACGACGCCGTTTCACCATTTAACATACTTAACGACAGTGTTTAAGGTATCACCGAACCCAACCCAAAACACATGAATAAGGAATAATAGCATGTTTGGTCTTTCAATTATTGATAAGTTCTAATTTTGATCCTTATGATTCTTGACTAAGCATATTTAGCCTTTAATTAATTGAATTGTATTCTTTTGAGCCCTTTACTTATAAATATTCATAATTATTTGTCGTTCTATTACTTAATTACCCATAACACGTCAAATTTGAATTGTTACTCCATATTTGACGGTAATATAGTTCTAAAATTAGTTCAAACATAACAACAACAACAACGATAACATACCAGTATAATCTTACAAGCAGGGTCTGAAGATGATCGTAAGATGTACGCAGATCTTACCCCTATCTTTGTGGGGTAGAGAGGTTATTTTCGATCGACCCTCGATTCGAAATAAAAGACAAAGATATGAAGCATGGTATCAAAAAAAATATGATACCAAAATAACAAGATAAAAAGCAAATGAGCCAATAGACAACAATACACATTGAAAATGGGAAACTACGTATATTAATTAAAAAGCTTGTTTTGTCCCTTTACATACAAGTATCATAGGGACCAAAATCATAATATTTTGATAATCGAGGGACCAAAAAATGCAACTCCATTATCCCTATAAATAATCACATTAAAATTCGTAGTTGAGAGAGTTTCCTTGTGAATTCAAACAAATTCATTCCTTTTCGTGTACGTATCAAAAACCCTAATTTTTTTTCTCTGTTGAATAAAGTTCATAATTATCGGTTCTTGACTTTGATGTGAAAAAAAAAAAAAAACTTTGTTTTCTTACTTTTTTGGGTAATTTGGAAGGTACCCTTTTGCTTGAATTGCTGTTTTTCTTATGATTTTCTACACGTTAATACAACTTACATGTGTGTATATATATATATATATAGATGTTTGTGTGTGTTTTTATTTTTTAGGTGAGTGAAATTTTGCTTTTTTTTTTTTTATGTGATCGTGATGTTTTTTAGATGTCTGAAATTTGCAGAAAGAGATCAAAGTTGGAGTTTTGCAATGGCTAAGAGTTCTTTCAAGCTTGAACACCCTTTAGGTATGTTTTTATATCCCCCGTTTATTTATATCTCCAGTTAATATATATATAATAGCCGTGGTGTTCGGATTAGGGTAAAAGGTCAGTAGGTAGTTGAGCGTTGTCATGCTCATCTTTCCATACTTGTAGTCATAGTTTCTTGTCCTTTGATTTCTGTTATTATCTGGTGTTTTCTGTCCTTCGATTACGCTATGATTTGGTGACAATTGTGCTGTTATTCCTCTGTTCAGACTGATTTTTGTTATTATCTGTTGTTTCTTTACTTTTGTTATTTCTTCTTTGTCCGGACTGCTTTTGTTTACTTTTCCTTGAGCCAAGGGTCTATCGGAAACAGCCTTCCTACCTCCCAAGGTGGGTGGGGGAGGTTTGCGTACTCTCTACGCTCTCCAGACTCTACTTGTGGAATTACACTGGGTCTGTTGTTGTGGTGTTGGGGCCAGCTTGAGAAATTCCACGGGCACTTGCTACCTGCCACAGGGTAACTCAATCCATCAAGGCTTGGACAAATGGGATGACATCACCCAGTGTTTATGTCTCCGCCAGGAATTGAACCTAAGAACTTATAGTTCTCAGACCACTTTGTTGACCACTAGGCCATACCTTTTGTGCCTAGGCCACACCCGGATGCTTACATTGTATCTATTTGAATATTTTAGATGCCATTTTTTAGGGCAAAGTCAATTAACTAAAGGTAAATATTTGGAAAGGCAACGACCAGATGTCAATGAAGTTATGAGCTGTGTCCTATATGTTCTGTTCTAAGTCTTCCTGAATCTAGGAATATATCAAGTGCATGAATTTTGAAACAGTTCTATAGGCATGAAATTAGCGTCTGTTGTTCTTTTCTGCCTTTGCATTATGGACGTCGAGATGCTTCTAGTATTTCGTCTTGTGACGTTTTCTATCTAAATCTGTGCTTGCGACAATATCTGTTTGTTGAATATCTCAACTTTATTCCATTGATAGTGCATTACTAGTATGCTGGACTGCTTCTCTGTTGTTTTACATGTGTATATCTGCACCGAAGCGGAAAACACATAGTGGTGCTTTATATAGGGGATACCAACAAATTAGGATTAAGGCTTATGTAACCGTTGTTGGTACATTTACAGAAAATGTGGTTTTTGCTCAAGTCTTTTTAGTTCGGTTGGAGAGTTGTTTATCAGTGTGGGATTTAAAGAACTTCTTGTTTCAGAGAACATCTAATTTGTCTTAACAAACCAAATAGAGCGGAGTGAATATAGATAATCTTTTAGTTAAAACCAATTATTTTGGGATTTTGTCATAATTGTTCCTTTGTAGTATTTACCCTCATACTTCATGTCTTTAAATTTCTTCTTAGTTTCATTAAATTTCTACAGTTTCATTAGTTGAGATATGTGTGGCATTTAGAAAATCTCTAATTAGCCTTAGAAGTCAATATTTGTACAATGTGATGCTTTTTCTTTCCATATAGCTTCTAGAGATCAGATCTGTTACCTGTTCTTATGATGTTTTTTTTTTTATTCCGAGCATATCCTTACTTAATTGAGTTGACAACTTTACAGTGCCTCTCTTCCTAAAAAAGCCTGTGAATGAGACAAAAGGGATGATTTTATTGTGTAATTGTGCTGATGTTTTCAATTTTTTGTTCTTCTTTAAAAGAGAGGAGGCAGGCAGAATCTTCTCGCATCAGGGAGAAGTATCCTAAAAGAATTCCGGTATGAAATCTGTTGTTAAAGGTCTTGCTCTTCATTGATATTTCCCTGTTCTTATCCCTCATTGCTCTGTTTCCTACCCAGGTGATTGTTGAGAGAGCAGAAAAGAGTGATATCTCAGACATTGATAAGAAGAAGTAAGTTTTGCTTCTGCGCTTTTCCATGATGATGGTTGTTAAGAATCAAGTGAAACAATATTTATGTTCCAAGTCCATCTATGTGTATCATTCTGTTTCGGACCGAAGGTTTATTATTAATAATAATTACTTAAATCTGGCTCATCGGGTTGTCATAGTTCATTCAAGATTAGGAGTTCTTGACTGAGTTAGTTAGGGGGATATATCTTGTGAATGCTGCTTGTAATAACAAAATTTGGCAGATTTTGTGTCCAGGAATTGATTAGAAAATATGTGTATATGAAATTTTAATGTAGTTTGTCATGGTCGATTTAAGATTATGAGTTATCATTATGATGGTGGATTTGCTGTTGTGCTGGACACAAGTTTGGGAGACATATCTTGTGAATGTTGCAGTTTTCTGCGTTTATCGGCATGCATTTTTTGTAGTACCAATTTAACAGGGTTTGTTGCCACGAAGGTTGTTGTTATAAATCATTTGCTTCTCTGTTAAACTCAACTTTCAAGTATGATCTCTAAAGTACTTTCTAGTGTTCATGGTCCCGATGTGAGGTTTCCGTTCCCTAGATACTATATTTTCCTGCCTTTATATCGTAATGCTTCAGTGTCATCTTATTTGCGCAATAAGCTTCAACATGTTGACAGAATTAGTCTCATATGACATGATTGCATCGACTATTGTTCCTACATATAAGTAGATCCAATAGGATTATAGCTGCTTTAGTATTATTTATTTATTTATTTATCTTACATTGAAACGTAGGTACCTCGTCCCAGCTGATTTGACTGTTGGCCAATTTGTTTATGTGGTTCGAAAGAGGATCAATCTCAGTGCCGAGAAGGCCATATTTGTCTTTGTCAAAAACATTCTTCCTCCAACTGGTAAGTAATTATTAGCATGTTTGGCCAAGCTACCAAAATTTGCTTATTTTGGAAAGTGTAGCCGTTAGTGTTTGGCTAATCAATTTTCAAAGTACTTTTACTAATATTATACCAGTAATTTATGCTTGGCCAAAGTTACCAGATGTTTCAGGGGAAAATCTACTTTTTAGCTACTAAAAACAACTTTGCAAACACCTCAACTCTCTAAAATAAGCAACCCGTCCAGAAGCTTTGACCAAACAAGCTATACGTGTCACTATGGTCTCAATACTTGTCTGAGACGTTTGTCCTGATATATCTTCTTCCCCCGTTGCAGCTGCTCTGATGTCTTCAATTTACGAGGAAAACAAGGATGAAGATGGATTCCTTTACATGACATACAGCGGCGAAAATACATTTGGGTTCCTCGAGCTTGGGAATTAATATTTGAAAAGTTTACTATCTGAACTGTAAAGCTGCTATTTCTTTGATTAGTTCATGGATGTTTTAACTGGCTCCTGACTTTTGTTTTTGTTGATGGAAATACCCATAAAATGTACAGATGACAAGTCTTTTTTACTTTTATCCAATATCTCTTTTATCTTCAGTGGGATAGTTGTATGACTTCATGCTCTTTGATTTTATGAATCACTCCAAGAAGAACTCCTCACTACATACCCTCACAAATTCTTATTAATTGGCTTGTGAAAATGACTTGGATTGCGTTTACTCTAAGTTTATTTTGCAACTCCATTTCTTTATTTGGGTTGAATCTATAGTTCATGTATCAAAAATTGCCTTGCACCTCCTCTGGTTTTGGATCTCTAGCTTTGATATAGGAATTAGATTTAATAGTTGCATAAACATTGGCCAATATCTTCTGTTTTAAGTACCAATGATATGTTGGGGAAAAATAGATTTTGGGGCAGTCAGATAACACCGACTTTTTAAAGAGATCTCTGTCGTTGAGGAATCTAAGCTTCTTCAAGATGTTACAAAGCCAACGGAATTTAAGTTTTAGCAATAAATTTGAATTTTCCACAAGAATGACAATGTGAATCTTTTGAGAAGAGAAGTAATCAGTGTTAGACAAATATGTTGTACTTAGGAGGCAAAAGACAGGTATTTAATATTTATAATACCTTTTGGGTATATGTTAAGATAGTTTTCTTAACGAACAGACATGACCTTAAAAGACATCATTTAACTAAACTAAAAGTCAAACTTGCCTTCTCTTCTGTCTCAACTCTTAGAGCCTGTTTGGATGAGCTTTTTTTTGGCTTATAAGCTGTTTTCAATTTATAAGCCGCTTAAAAAAAGCCCATCCAAACGGTCTAACTTATTTTTTTGATTTATTTTAAGCACAATATAACTTATAAGCTAAACACTCAAAAAAACTGAAAACAGCTTATAAGCTGTTTTCAGCAACTTATAAGCTAAGTCAAACGGGCTCTTAATCATATCTACACTAACATGGTACTCACATATACGTTTTCCTTTAAGAAGTACGGTATGAGAAATGCTTAGATGGCTTACAAACTAAAGGTATAGACGGAGAGTTTCTATATAATAGATGTGTGTTACAGTTCTCGTTTTGTCCTCCTTTATTCTTCCCCTTCCCTAATCTTCCAATATAATAAAATTTCTTTTATTAAAAAGAAAAACAGAAAAGGACTAAGCAAATTGATAAATTTCACACAGAAGACTATTAAAGACAAGATCTTCAACTAGAGGAATTCTTTTGGCATTTGTTCTTGACTCATTTGATGCCCATCAGCCCTTGGAAGTGCTATTCTCCTTCACCTTTTGTGCTCCAGCTAATGAGTGCTTTGGCCAGGGCCGGATCCAGCTTATCGGGTGCCGGTTTACAAGAATCCAATAACTTTTGCTCAAATCTTACATATATATTAAAATATTCACTAAATATTTATAAATATTTGAATGTGAACTCAGCTATTATCGTATATTAACTTAAAATTGTTGTAGGAACCCATAAACTTTAAATCTTGAATCTGCCTCTGAAAGTTGGCTTTCAAGTTCTTCTGATGATGAATCGGTAAGGTGAAACTCCACCTTTCCCCTAGAATCCACTCCGAGCCGGAGGAGTGACTAGTCAAACGTCTTTAGTAGCCGAGATATTGAGTGAACATTTTCTTCTTACTCTCGTTCTATTAGTATATAGTTGACTCCTAATAAACAAGTGCCATCAAAGCGTTTGTAGTCCAACGGTTAGGATAATTGCCTTCCAAGCAATAGACCCGGGTTCGACTCCCGGCAGACGCAGTTCCCCCCTTTTTTTAATACTCAAAACTCAAAAACAATCATCTAGTAGTATTATTTTTGGACTGAACTAATTTTTCAAAACCAGGGGAGATTATAAATTACCATTACTACTGTGTTGTGGGATGATTCGAACTCAAGGAGTAAAGTGCATAGTTTGTGTCCGCTTTAAATTTTTGCATGTGTACCTCTTTCGGGACAACTTTAGACATTCGGTGTCTGAATTTAGTGTTAACAAAGTAACTTTGGATAGAAATGACCAAAGTGCAGCAAAAATAACTTTAATCCAATCATTTTAAGCTGAACTTCCGTAAAATATGATTAAACTTTAGTTATATGTAACTCAGACACTGTGTTGAAGTTTGGTTTTGTCGAACCTAACTTCAGGTACCACATATTTTAAATGATGGTCTCAAAACAAGCTCCCTATGAAATTTCTACAAACTCAAGTATCTGGTCCTTCTGAAGTTCGTTGGGCACTATTATTCTATGTTCTTATTTTGGGACTTTTACAAAAGTATACGAAATAAAACTCATATTTATAAATAACTATTCATATATATTAAATTTAAATGAATACCCTTAGTCCCTGCAACCAGTGATGGCGAAACAAAAAGAATCTTAATAAGATTGTAATTTAATAGGCGTTTGAACATAAAAAATGTGGATATTGAAAGAAAGAAAATAGGAGTAGTATTTAAAAAGAAGTTAAAAAGTGTATTTGAAAATCCAGTTATGTTTAAACATACATTTAACTTGAAAATTCTTTGAAATTTTGGAGCGGAAGAAAGTTAACTTGAAAAACTGGTCAAAGCAACTTTTTCAAACTTAAACTCATCTTCAAAAGAATTTGAAGACACCAGTCCAATATAGAACTGAATGTTGTTCTATTCTTTTTTCTAACAAAAAGTAAAATAAATTTTATGGACGCGTACACTTTATATATATATTTACAAAAAGTTATTTTTTGACCTCTATATGTCATATAATTTTTTATATATATAGCATAATCTTACGACTAAGGATGTTCCACTGATCATTCTTCAGTCTATATAGCTCCACCAGTACTATGTACCTGCAGCTTTTTCAGCATTTCTTAAGAAAGTATGCCATCATGGTCTTTATCGAGGTTGTTGAAGCGCTCCGCGATGAATTTGCTGAATACTTCTTCTTCTTCGACGAAGCTAAGGATTGTGGCACTGTCCAAAACCTCTACACTCATATTTTTGTGGAGTTAATTTATAGGTTGAAACACAATGAATATAATGAGTAGTTTGTTTTCTTGTGCTGATATGGAGAAGACTCATGCTTCATGATTCTATTTACGAAAAAGGCTAAAATATGCCATCGAACTATTGAAAATGACTCATTTAAGCTACTCATCAACAGTTTGACTCATTTATGCCATCGAACTATCGGAAATGACTCATTTATACCACTCATCAATAGTTTAGCTCATTTATGTCATCACCTGTTACCAAAATGACTCAGCCATGCCATTTTTCATTGACGCCGGTTTTATAATACCAGTTATGACACGTGATCTCTAATTAGAGGGATGATGATTATGATGATTTTATTCATAGAGATTCTAAAGCTTATGAAACGATGTTATGATGAGACTAATGATCCTACTGCATGATTTTCTTGATATTACACATTGTTGATAGTCTCGCCTCATAATACTAGTTCCTTCAAGGTGAGACATAGTGATGATGAACGTTCCATAATAAAATCGGAGGTCACCGACCTTACGTCACTCCAATATGATTATAGCTTTGATTGGTCTCACATGCATGCTTATTTTTATGTATGATTATACCGGGCCTAGTTGGCCCGGCAAACACCACTACGCTAGGCGTAAGTGGGCGGCTTATGGATGATAATAGTACACCGGGCCTAATTGGCCGGGCTATCACCACTAGTGGGCGGCGTGAGATGACTATCCCGGAGGCGGGCTAGTGATGATATATGACTCAGACAGCTTACTTATATACATATATGTTATGATGTAGTTTTAAAAGTAAAAGTTGGCATGCATGGGTTCCGCCTTAAGAGGCAGTCACATGTGCAGGTTATTTCTTTATCTCATGTCCCTTATCTCTTTATTATGTCATCATTCATGCCTTGCATACTCAGTACATTATTCGTACTGACGTCCTTTCTTTTGTGGACGCTGCGTTCATGCCCGCAGGTAGACAGGGAGGCGGTCCAGATCCATAGGAGCATTATCAATAGATACACGGGAGCACTCCACTTCTCTGGAGTTGCCGTTTATTGGTATATTCTTTTTGAAGAAGAGGGGTCCCACAGGTCCAATGTGGATATAACTTAAAGGTGGTTAGGGAGTTAGTTAGGCAGTTAACAAGTAGTTAGGATGACAGCTATAATTAGTTAGTGGAATATGTTCTCAACCAAATCAGTGTAGTTAGTATATAGAGTTAGAAATATCTTGTATTAAATAGAACACTTCTCTCAATTTTGAGAATGAGTTGAATGAATAAAATGTGTTCTCTTCTTCTCAATTTTCTCTAGAACTGTTTCTTCTTCCTATTTTTGTTCTTAACCAGTTCATGGCTGAGCTTTTAACATGGTATCAGAGCTTTGTGTGTAGATCCTAAAGCTCGGCTAACTCAAATTTCTCAAATTAATTCTAATTTGGTTCCTCAAATTATCAAATTGTTCAAATTCGAAATTTACTGTTCTTGAGCCATCAAACTTACGATTCAGCTATATCTGTGTGTGTATTCAAGTTTGGAAGTGAAGTTACAGGTGATTAAGGTGAAATAATCATTCAGTTCATCCTGTAGAGGTTGTCGCAAAATCTAGGTCATCAAAATTGAACCAGATTCAACATGACAAATCCAGCAAGGACTGAATCATCTCTCAATGGTGAACAAACTGCTACGGAGACAGTAAATGCAACTCACGCAAATGGAAATTCACAACGAATCGATGAAGTTCACCATAATCATCCTCTCTACATTCATCCGTCAGATACACAAGGTTCAGTACTCATTTCAGTACAGCTTCAAGGTACAGAAAACTATTCTCTATGGAGTAAATCATGGATGCTTGTTCTGCGTGGTAAAAACAAATTAGGATTTGTGTTAGGTACATGTATGAAAGAAAACTATGAGTCAAATTTGCATAATTTGTGGGATAGATGTAATGCTATAGTTCTAGCTTGGATTATGAATACAGTGTCAAAAGATCTAATCAGCACTGTGATTCACTCTTTTAGTGCTCACAAACTTTGGGAAGATTTTAGGGAAATATTGGATAAAGTAAATGCTTCTCGAGCCTTTTACCTACACAAGGAGATTACTACCTTAACTCAGGGAACATCATCTGTATCTGTGTATTTTTCAAGGCTTATAGAACTCTGGGATGAGTTTCAAGCCTTAATTCCACCACCTTCATGTCCTTGCCCTGAGTCAAAACAATAGAAAGAGCACTTTCGCTTACAAAGACTGTGGCAGTTCCTAATGGGATTGAATGAATCCTATGATCATGCTAAGAGTCAAGTGTTGATGACTGTACCTTTGCCAAATGTAAACCAGGCATATGCAATGATAGTTAATGTTGAAAGCCAAAGGAGAAACAGTATTAGCAACTCTGCTGTTCATTCTGAGAAACATGAGTCAATTGCTCTTATGAGTAACAGGAACCAGGCTCATATGACCAATAACCAGAGAATTTCTGGTGGTGTGAATACTGAAGGTTATAACAGATCTCAGAATGGGCAAACTAGTGGTGGTTACAGGCCTAGAAATAACTTTGGAAACCAAAACTACCAAAATAATCAAAGTTATCACAATAAGCCCCCACTCATTTGTGATTTTTGCAACTTTAAAGGACAATGCAAGGGACACATGCTACAAACTGCATGGTTATCCATCTGATTCTAAGTACAAGAAGAAAGGAGCTACTGTTCATTCTTATGCCAACAATGTGGCAAGTACAGGCCAATCATCATCATCTGCTATGCAGGATAGAGCTGGTTCTTCCACACAAATCTTGGCACCATTCTTTACTCAGGATCAGTATAATCAAATCCTACAGATGCTGAACAAGGACACAGAAGTGGACTCTAATGCACACTCAACTCACTCTGCCTCAGTTAGAGCAGCAGGTAATATTGTTGTCTGCTTGTCTAAATCTGTAAACAGTACATGGATTGTGGATACTGGGGCTTCAAACCATATGGTACACAATCTAAATTTACTAAGTACTTGGGAAAAACTATCAGATATGCATAAAAATAAAGTCAACTTACCAAATGGTGGCCAAGTTTCTATCACTCATACAGGAGTTACCTCTATTTTTAAGGATAAATCCATAAAAGATGTTCTATATATCCCAGACTTCAAATTCAACCTCCTATCTGTGTCCAAAATAACCAAAGAGTTGCAATCTTGTGGCATTCCTTCTAGATTTTTGCATTTTCCAGGCACTCTCAAATGGGAAGGTGATAGGGATTGGTAAGGAAGATCAAGGTTTATACATTCTAAAGGCTGATTTTGATGCTGATCATGTCAAGGTTGCTACTCCACCTGTTACCTCTTCTGTGCTTAATAGTACTTGTAGACATAATAAGATAAAAAATAGTTTTAGTGCTGTGGAAACTAAATGTCCTACTGATAACATTTTGACTTGTAACTCTGTTGAAGCTAAGTCCTGCAGTGACTTGTCTATATGGAATAGGAGACTAGGACATGCTCCTCTGTCTGTTCTTAAGAAGATTGATAGTTTGAAGTGTACCTTCTCAAAAAATCATATATGCATTGTGTGTCCTATTGCCAAGCAGACCAGACTGCCCTTTCCTATTAGCACTTCTTCATCCTCTCATGCATTTGATCTTATACATGCTGATGTTTGGGGTCCCTATAGGGTGCCATCTCATGATGGTAAAAGATATTTAATGACACTAGTAGATGACTACTCTAGGTATACTTGGATTTTCCTAATGCATACCAAAGTTGATTCTATTGTAGTGTTGAGAAATTTTGTGTCATTTGTGAAGAATCAGTTTAATTGTGGTATTAAATGCCTCAGGTCTAACAATGGCACTGAGTTCTTCAATGACCAAGTTACTAGATTGTTCACAGATTTAGGTATAATCCATCAAGGTTCCTGTGTCTACACTCCTCAACAAAATGGAGTTGCTGAGATGAAGCACAGATATATTCTTGATATGGCTAGGGCCATCAGATTTCAAACCTATGTACCCTTAAAATTTTGGAGTAAATGTGTTGAAACTGTAGTGTACCTTCTTAACAGACTGCCTACTGTGCTATTAAATGGTATGTCACCATTTGAAAGGTTATTTCACAGAGTTCCTTCCTATATTATTTCACAGAGTTCCTTCCTTGCACCACCTCAGAGTTTTTGGGAGTCTTTGTTTTGCTACAAATGTCAAAAAATCTGACAAATTCTGTGCCAGGGCTATACCGGCTGTCTACTTAGGCTATTCTTCTATTCAAAAGGGGTATGTCTTATATGATCTCATCTCCAAAGTGTTCTTTGTCAGCAGAGATGATGTCTTTCAAGAGCATGTTTTTCCTTTCAAAGGTATTCCCTCTGATTCTAACTTGTCTCCTTTGTTTCCAGTCTTTACTCTACCTACTGAGCCTTATTCATCTATGCCATCTCCACCTCTCACCTCACCATCTTCCCCATCATCTTCTCATCCATCAAACACACTCTTATCTGATGAGCCTTCTGCTCCTCCTATGCCTGATCACACTGATCCTATACCTGCTCCTTCAGGAAGTCCATCTAGTACTCCATCTATTCCTTTGCCTTCTCCTAATATTACTCCTTCAGTTACACTCAGAAAATCATCTAGACCATCTAAACCTCCTATCTGGATGGCTGATTACATAGGTCATCCCTCTTCTTCTGCCTCTTGTGCTTATCCTCTATCTCATTTTGTCTCTTATGAACATTTGACTCCTGCATATAGATGTTCCCTCTCTGCCTACTCTGCTGTACTAGAACCAAAATCCTATGCTGAGGCTTGTTCCCAACCCCAATGGGTTGATGCCATGAAGGCTGAGATAGCTGCCCTACAGGAAAATCATACTTGGTCTCTAGTTGAGTTGCCTGCTGACAAGGTCCCTATGGGTGCAAGTGGGTATATAGAGTCAAGTACAAATCCTCTGGTGAAGTAGAAAGTTTTAAAGCCAGGCTTGTGGCAAAAGGTTATTCTCAACAAGAAGGCCTAGATTATAAGGAGACTTTCAGCCCTGTTGCTAAAATGGTAACTGTCCGATCAGTGGTTGCTTTGGCTGCTGCATCTTACTGGTACATATTTCAGATGGATGTACACAATGCTTTTTTGCAAGGAGATCTGATGGAGGATGTCTACATGAGGGTGCCAGATGGCTTTTCAAGCCAGGGGGAGTGAAGTAGAATGGTATGCAAACTTCATAAGTCTTTATATGGCCTAAAACAAGCACCTAGGCAATGGAATCTTAAGCTTACACAAGCACTGGTGGATTTGGGATTTAAACAATCTCATTATTGTTGACACCCAATTTTGTCCCACCTTTCCTTCAAAATACCTATTTTTCACTTCTAATATTTTGACAACTTTAAAAAATAATTATTTGCATTTTTACTATAATTAGCTTTTATTAATACCGGCATTTCATTATCCTGTCATTATCTTTTACTACCGTCATTACTACCGTTATTATTATTATTACTATTATTATTATTATTATTATTATTATTATTATTATTATTATTTTGTTACTATTTTTATTATTACTAGTATTATCAAAATTATCATTTCAGCATTTTTTACCGTCTTACGCACACGCATCGCATTTATCTTCGCATAATTAGATAACAACATTTACTTACTGTTGAATTTCAAATATTATTGCACTGCTATTATGACGGCATATAATTTATTATCCGAGTATTAGTAATTGCACATTTTATATTAAGTAATTTAAATTGGTCTTTTATTTTAATGTAGTAGCCCAATCAACTCATAAACATTTTTTGACCAGCCCATATTTTGATCCCAATTTTTTAGACCAGTCCATGTTTTAATTCACTAGTCCATCCTTTAATACCCAGTCTAAAAATTGACCCAGTCCACAAATGGACCGGGTCCGATCCATTTTTCCCTTCATTTTCCTTTACCTCTCCGCCGCGCACACCCTTCCCCCTCTTCTCTTCCTTTCTCCCTTCCTCCTTTCCTGCGAAAAAACCCTAGCCGCTGTCCCCCACTTCCCTTTGTCCCCCGCTCTTCTCTCTCTCCCGCTCCTCCTTCTCTCTTTCTTCAACACAAAACAAAACCCTATAAAAGGGTGGCGGGTTGAATCGTTTGGGGGAGGTTTTTTGGAATCAGAGAAAACCCCTAAGAATCAAAGCTTTCGAATCGCAAAAAATCTCCCTAAAAAGGAAGTTCTTGAATCACCGAAATACCCTAAGAAATCAAGTCCTTCCAGCCGTTTCAAATCCCCTGGAAAACTACTAAGTTTTCATCTGTTTTAATATTTCTTTGATATTCATTCGAAATAGAAAGTTATTCTGGTTCTATTTCGTTTCTTGTAACTGTTTCGAGTTCGAGTAAATTCGAGATCGGAGATTGAAGTGTTCGAGGGTATATCGGAGATCCCGCATCTAGTTCGCTGCACCCAAGAAAGGTCGGTAATCCTCCTTCCTCTTTCGCTTTAGTTCTGTTCTATGTAAATTTATGTAGTCAGATTAGTCTAATTTAGTTGGTTCTAATCTGGTATGTTTAGATTGCTGGTTTGTGATCCCTTAGTATAATTTTGTTCCTCGTCAGAGTTTATTTTCATTTTTTTAAGTGCTGTGCCTTTTTGATTTCTCATAAAATTAGCTTAGCTTGTTTTTGTGTTGTTGAAGTTGGATAAGTAATGGTCTTCCCTATTTCAATTCTAGCGCTTTTCCCTTTTCTTCATGTTTTGTATAGTTCTGTGATTGTGGATCTGTTAGCTTAGTTCTGAGTCGTTGGGTCGTGTTTACATCTCAGTTTTCTTTACTTAAGTTCCTGGGATTCAGTTGCTTAAAGCTTTAGTTTACGAGTATAAAATTTGGCCATGTTAGCTTAACTAGTTTAAATGAATATTTTCTTCATGGACTAAGTGTTAGTGATATTCCCACACATTCATCGTTGGGTTGAGCTTTGACTATTTGAACCTTATTTGTAGAATATGTGTTTTCTGACTTCATAATTGTAATGAAGTTTACCTTTCATTTAGGATTTAGCCATCTGGATTTTTACAAACTAATATATTTCCTTGATTTGAACAATGCTTCCTTCTTTCATTCTTCGAGCCTATCTTCCTCTTCAAATCAATATAAGACTATAAATGCTTTAAATAGCTTATCTCCTTTAAGGTTATTTGACAAAATATGAGTCGAAAAGTCCTTGTTTGAAATAGGGAAATGATGTTTTTTTAGTTCAAAGGTTCAAGAGTACTCAAATATGTTTGTCTATCTCCTACCCCCCTTTTAGGTAATATGGATGTTGTCTTGTTTCTCCTATTTTGTGTGAGTAGTTTTAGTTCGGGACTGCTGAATGGCTGGCATATCATGCAGATTCATTTTTTAGTTACCTCCAATTCCTAAAATTCAGTTTGTTTAATTTTCGATCCTTAGTTAGGAGTGCAAACCTCAGCTAAATGCTATCCTAAACTTGAATGATCAAGCACAAAGTGTTATGCGCCCTACATTCACTTTCCTGTCTATTTCGTCACTTTCATTTGTATGGAGTATGTGTCAAAATCAGTTTTTTCTTTCTCTTTCTCTTTTATGAACTTGTGTAGCAATAGGTTTTAAAGTCAGTTGAACCAATTAATGAACAAGAATATAGCGAGCTATAAATCTGTTTTGGTCGCAGTAATGAATGTTTGTTAGTTTCCTCTTTTTATTTTTACTTTTATGAATGTTAATATGTCAAGTTGTGTTTGGTTGCTTTTAAAATCCCGGAAACTTGGATCGTTGGTCACTAATCTTTATTTCCCCTTCTTTACATGTACACGTTGGAGCAAATGGAGTCTTAATTCAGGACTCTCTCACAATGTAGTCTCGAAATGAGACTCGACGCTATTGCTATACCCATGCATGGATTCGATGCGTCCCATACTCTTTAATCACAACACTCGACGAGAAACAAGTGAAATCTCTAATCGCTTGAGGCTGTCTATGACATCCTTATCGTTTTTCTCTTCTCCTCTTTCCTCATCATTCATTTTATTTCACCCTTTGTTTTTTTGTGATTGCTAATTTATCTGTATGTTGGATTTGTCTATGGTTTGAAAGAATGTGTGTCACTTATGATTCACGTAGGATTAGAATGGGTAGATTTTATCATTTAGAATTACCGCTCTGAACATTTAGTACTTATTTTCACCATATAGGGTGCATCATTCATATAATAATATTTTTGAATTTCGTTAGTTATAAGTTGATCTTTTTTTTCTCAAAGGTATTTTTCTTACATCTTTAGCATTAATTAATTAACCTAAGTTTGGCTGGATAATCGTAGTTAACGGATTCTAAAGGATGCCTAACCCCTTCCCTTTAGGATAATATAGAACCCTTACTCAGAATCACATTGGTTAAGCAGACTATTAACAGAGGTTTAGTTTTAACTTTGCCTTAGTTAACAAGTAGGTGCCCTAATTCACCTTAAAATCAATTAGGTGGCGACTCCATAAAATAAAGCAATTTAGGAATCACCAATATGTTGTACTCCTCTTCAACCCGGTTAAAATGGGGTATAACAGCTTGGCGACTCTGCTGGGGAATTCTAGGTTCTAACCATAACAAACTTAGGTTAATAATTATTTTTGGTTGTTTTCTTTATGCTTGCTTTTATCGTTGCCTTGTTTGTTTCTTTTATGTTCTTTTAAGTATTTGCTTTATTATATGAAATTTTCTATGTAGTAATATGTTACTGCTTTCCTTAAATTGGCATTCCGTTCATATTTCCTCCACTTTTGGAAAACTCACACTATCACACGTACACGCGAGGTGTGTTTTGCGCACCCGCAAATTTTCTTCGTAGAATCCAAATTTTAGGAGAGTTGGCGTATGCGCGGGGTGCCCGAGTAACGGGGACCGCGTAGCCTTCTCACTCGAGTAGTCCGCTCGGGAACCTTGTGTCTAGTAAGATAAATCTTAGAAAACTTAAGATAGAGCTTTGCCACCAATTTTATTTAGTCATGCATGCATAAGCCTTAGGTGGGTCGGTCCTTGGTAGCGACTCCACAATTAGGAAACCTACCAAATTGTCGACGGGTTTCATAACCCAACGACCAACAAGCATATTGTGTGTAACGCGATAATGATAGAAGGATCCAAGCTTAATCATGACATGTCGAGTTTGGGAATGTAAGTTTCAAAGAATCAAGTTTGATGTTCTTAGGAAAGTCCGAGATTCTGTTTCGAATTTGTATTTGAACTGTGATTGAAGGTTTGAATGAGTTTTGTTCATCTAGAAATCATAAGTTGTTACCTTTGCTGTTTGACATTACAGTATATGCTCAAATGTTTGTTACAAGTTCCTGGGATTCAGTTGCTTAAAGCTTTAGTTTACGAGTATAAAATTTGGCCATGTTAGCTTAACTAGTTTAAATGAATATTTTCTTCATGGACTAAGTGTTAGTGATATTCCCACACATTCATCGTTGGGTTGAGCTTTGACTATTTGAACCTTATTTGTAGAATATGTGTTTTCTGACTTCATAATTGTAATGAAGTTTACCTTTCATTTAGGATTTAGCCATCTGGATTTTTACAAACTAATATATTTCCTTGATTTGAACAATGCTTCCTTCTTTCATTCTTCGAGCCTATCTTCCTCTTCAAATCAATATAAGACTATAAATGCTTTAAATAGCTTATCTCCTTTAAGGTTATTTGACAAAATATGAGTCGAAAAGTCCTTGTTTGAAATAGGGAAATGATGTTTTTTTAGTTCAAAGGTTCAAGAGTACTCAAATATGTTTGTCTATCTCCTACCCCCCTTTTAGGTAATATGGATGTTGTCTTGTTTCTCCTATTTTGTGTGAGTAGTTTTAGTTCGGGACTGCTGAATGGCTGGCATATCATGCAGATTCATTTTTTAGTTACCTCCAATTCCTAAAATTCAGTTTGTTTAATTTTCGATCCTTAGTTAGGAGTGCAAACCTCAGCTAAATGCTATCCTAAACTTGAATGATCAAGCACAAAGTGTTATGCGCCCTACATTCACTTTCCTGTCTATTTCGTCACTTTCATTTGTATGGAGTATGTGTCAAAATCAGTTTTTTCTTTCTCTTTCTCTTTTATGAACTTGTGTAGCAATAGGTTTTAAAGTCAGTTGAACCAATTAATGAACAAGAATATAGCGAGCTATAAATCTGTTTTGGTCGCAGTAATGAATGTTTGTTAGTTTCCTCTTTTTATTTTTACTTTTATGAATGTTAATATGTCAAGTTGTGTTTGGTTGCTTTTAAAATCCCGGAAACTTGGATCGTTGGTCACTAATCTTTATTTCCCCTTCTTTACATGTACACGTTGGAGCAAATGGAGTCTTAATTCAGGACTCTCTCACAATGTAGTCTCGAAATGAGACTCGATGCTATTGCTATACCCATGCATGGATTCGATGCGTCCCATACTCTTTAATCACAACACTCGACGAGAAACAAGTGAAATCTCTAATCGCTTGAGGCTGTCTATGACATCCTTATCGTTTTTCTCTTCTCCTCTTTCCTCATCATTCATTTTATTTCGCCCTTTGTTTTTTTGTGATTGCTAATTTATCTGTATGTTGGATTTGTCTATGGGTTGAAAGAATGTGTGTCACTTATGATTCACGTAGGATTAGAATGGGTAGATTTTATCATTTAGAATTACCGCTCTGAACATTTAGTACTTATTTTCACCATATAGGGTGCATCATTCATATAATAATATTTTTGAATTTCGTTAGTTATAAGTTGATCTTTTTTTTCTCAAAGGTATTTTTCTTACATCTTTAGCATTAATTAATTAACCTAAGTTTGGCTGGATAATCGTAGTTAACGGATTCTAAAGGATGCCTAACCCCTTCCCTTTAGGATAATATAGAACCCTTACTCAGAATCACATTGGTTAAGCAGACTATTAACAGAGGTTTAGTTTTAACTTTGCCTTAGTTAACAAGTAGGTGCCCTAATTCACCTTAAAATCAATTAGGTGGCGACTCCATAAAATAAAGCAATTTAGGAATCACCAATATGTTGTACTCCGCTTCAACCCGGTTAAAATGGGGTATAACAGCTTGGCGACTCTGCTGGGGAATTCTAGGTTCTAACCATAACAAACTTAGGTTAATAATTATTTTTGGTTGTTTTCTTTATGCTTGCTTTTATCGTTGCCTTGTTTGTTTCTTTTATGTTCTTTTAAGTATTTGCTTTATTATATGAAATTTTCTATGTAGTAATATGTTACTGCTTTCCTTAAATTGGCATTCCGTTCATATTTCCTCCACTTTTGGAAAACTCACACTATCACACGTACACGCGAGGTGTGTTTTGCGCACCCGCAAATTTTCTTCGTAGAATCCAAATTTTAGGAGAGTTGGCGTATGCGCGGGGTGCCCGAGTAACGGGGACCGCGTAGCCTTCTCACTCGAGTAGTCCGCTCGGGAACCTTGTGTCTAGTAAGATAAATCTTAGAAAACTTAAGATAGAGCTTTGCCACCAATTTTATTTAGTCATGCATGCATAAGCCTTAGGTGGGTCGATCCTTGGTAGCGACTCCACAATTAGGAAACCTACCAAATTGTCGACGGGTTTCATAACCCAACGACCAACAAGCATATTGTGTGTAACGCGATAATGATAGAAGGATCCAAGCTTAATCATGACATGTCGAGTTTGGGAATGTAAGTTTGAAAGAATCAAGTTTGATGTTCTTAGGAAAGTCCGAGATTCTGTTTCGAATTTGTATTTGAACTGTGATTGAAGGTTTGAATGAGTTTTGTTCATCTAGAAATCATAAGTTGTTACCTTTGCTGTTTGACATTACAGTATATGCTCAAATGTTTGTTACAATGCCTCCCTCTTTGATTTCAAGTATCATGGCTGAAAAATTATTTATGATGTTAGTTAAAAGGAACAATCAACTTCTACTTCATTGTATTGGCCTCTATCATTTGCAATAAGAGGTGTTAGTCTTTTAATCTCTTCTTCCTCTATATAGTTGTTTGCTTTGTGTATTGCATTATAGTCTGGTTGTTTGTTTTAAAAATAAATAAATATGATTTTTGATCTCGTCTGGTCATACCTCCTTCAGCTTTGAAAACTTGTCTAAGCCATGCCTTGCTTACTCTCCACTGGCCAAACGTAAACAACATAATAAGTCTTATCTCCTGTGTTAAACTGCTCAAGAGATGTAAAAAGGATAAGGCGACTAGGGGGTGGAAGGTTTCCCACTTCTAAATAATAATTGTTTGAGTGATTTCCTTTGAAGGTAGATTAAGAGATGTCGTTTGTTTGAAGTGTTGGAGTGATTGTGTGAAGATGTTTGACTCCCCGTCATTAATATTAACCCATGTTTTAATGTTACAAAAAAAAAAAAAAAAGTGGTTGCCCTATTTGATACCAGTGCTGCTCTAGGGGTAAAATTGTCGCTGTGTTCTTGAGCGTTGAAATCACGCTTGCTATATTTTGAATTCTGGGAAAAAAGATGCGTTTTTTTTGTGACTCGAGTTATTGCTTTGTTTTACAAAAGATACCCTGCTGGTGCTGCTGAGTTTCAAGAAACGTAAGCTACATTGACAATGTCTGTATGATTGGTATGTTAGGAAACAATGTCCTAGAATCTGCATATAACACTGTAAAGTAGCCTGAAGCTTGTCTTTTCTCTAATACTTTGAATCATGCCTTGTCTGACCCTCTGAAATTGCCCTTTGCCTGAATTGTGCCAAAATGACTCAAGTATCATCATGTCTTCTTTAAAATTACAAGTCTGCACTCAATATGCATAAACTTCGACTGCTATGTGCACCTTCATAATCTCTAATTGAAACCAGTGAAAATGTCATTTGCATGGATTAAGTTGGATCGAACTGCTGCCTGTCAGTATGCATGATTCTTCCATCTTTTTCCTATTATCCAAGGAATCTGTTAAGTATCACTGATTACTGTAAAGTAGTAAATAAGCACCCTTGTCATGACAAATGGAATTGACGTGAAACTCTCTGCTTTCTTCTCTTGTCTTTCGAGCTTGATGAGGTAGTTTGATGTTAATGGTCAGTCTTTAGGTTTACTTTATTTTTTTGAAAAGTGTTGAGGTTGTTTTGACTCTCTGATAATTATTTCCAGTGATTGGCTACTTAGTATTCTTTAAGCCGATAGAGAATTCTTGATACTCATTCTTCACCCCTTTCTTCTTTGCATGACCGGGGAGTCCACAAACCTCCTTGAATTTGCTAAGTTTGATTTCTTACTTGATGTGTTTGTTGCCATAATTCGTTGACTAAGTTGTTATATATTGTGAGGACAGTTGCCATGTTCAGCTACTACACTTACCTCTCTGTTGTTGTTGCCTTTTGAACAAAAGTTGCATTTGAGTTGTTAAACTGAAGTTGGAGCTGCTATGTTGCACTAAAGTCTGCTACACTTTAGCTACTATATTCTGATAATGTCATCTTTCTCCTTATGAAAGTAAAAGATACTACTCTAGTTGCATTTTGGCCATTCCGTTGATTTGTTTTAGCCACGAGTTACTATATTGCTAATTCCTTTGAACCTAAATTGCTGCTATATTTTGTGGAAATAAGACACCACATTTTGGAAATTCAAACCTCAGTTCTGTAGTGATATATCGCCAGCATTTTTGAGCCAACTTGTGGCTACATAGTTATACAAGACTGTTGTGTTTGGCTGTTGTACTGTTTTGCTCGCTTTCTTGCCAAGGTTGGGTTGTTAATTGTGCTACTGAGTAGCTGGCATATTTTGAAACTTGAAGTGTGGCCTGGCTGCTTAAACTACTACTGCTATTCGTTTTTGCTAGAGTTGAAGCATATTTGCTGCACTATCGAGCCGAATTTTCGGCTAAACTTTGAGGTCACTTTGTTGTCACCTTCGAGGGGAACTGCTGCTAGCTATCATTGCTACTCTGTTGCACTTGTTTCACTCCCTGCAGTTGTGATTTGAGGACGACGACTGCTGCGTTTTTCAATGCTTTTAAAGTATTGTGATCTGGGGCTCTATGTACGCAACAGCGGATGTCATGAGGATTCGGAGACTCGAGACGACAACAAGCCTCAGTTCGTTGTCACGGAGTTGTTTCATTTGGTGAGAATGGTTGCTGTGTGGTTGCTGCATTTTATGAGGCGAAACAGATGCCATAATTGATGTCCCAATGCTACAGTTAAGACGAAACAACTGCTGCATATCAAGATGGTTAGGTAGTTGTTTATGAATCGATTTTTCTGGTAAACATTTTGAGAGAATGTGCTAAACTTTAAGCCGTTGTTTGCTGCTATATTCCGACTCATCTCTGCGGTATTTCGGGTCAACTTGTGGCCTCATATTGATGGAAATAGTGGTTGTCCTCTCAAAGTTTTAATGCTATCTTTGGTGCCATTTGGGACTGCCTACAGTTTCTTTTATTACTGCATTTTGCTGTTATCTAGTAGCTGCTGTCTGTGGTTGCCTATTGCTGAAAACGAACAAATAACTACACTTGACGAGGTATACAATTGATGGTTTCTTTTTTTTTTTTTTTTTTTTTTTTTGTTTTTGCTGCGTTCCTGCTACTGTTATACGTTGGCAGATAGCTGATGCGCCAAGCCTATTATTATAACATTTAAAGGTAGAACTTGTTGTATCGTAGTGTCCAGTTGCGACAATTCAATAGGAGATGAACAAAATCAGTTCTCGCCCTTGAGTTCATGTTGTGTTTTGATGACTGAATTACCGCCTATTTAAAAAAGGGAACATATGCTTATTTGAAGAAATAGCTGCTGCTATATGTTTCAGGTTGCACTTGATTAAAAAACACCCTAATTCGAACATGATGCCACACTTGGGCCTTTTATTCCCAAACTCAAGTGTCTTAATTAAATGGCATGGATCCTTCTATCATATTCTCGAATATGTGGCGTTAGGCCTACCTCTGGCATAAAGAGGCCCCTGCATATTAGGGCGTGCTATTAATACCGGTGTTAAAACTTTGTAAGTCGTTTGCCTGCTTGCCTACTTGTTAAGTGATTTACTGGAATTTATTTGTAATATGCTCGCACTTGAATTTATTTGCGATTATTTGATGCTAAGAGAATTATTTGAATTTATTTTCTACTTGTTTAGTTTTAATTCTAAAGAGGTTGCCTAGCATTGAATATTGTGTTGGCTGGGAATCTGCGTTAAGGACAAAATACAATGGCAAAAAGATTTGAATCATTCAACATCGGTGTGGGATTGGTGCAAGCGCAAAATGAGGATAACGAGAAGAATGTGGTACCAAGAAGCGTGTTGGTCAATTTGGGAAATACCTTCAGCCTTCTTCCTAACACAAGTTCAACTTCCAGCTCAACCCAAAACATTTCCTTCACTATTTCTCCTCACCCAGCTCCTACATATATACCACCAAGATTCTCTATTGAACCAGAAACTTTGCAAGTCACGTGGATGCCTAATGTTCAAAAGCCTGCATTCGGAGCACCCTTCACAGAAAACCAGCAGAATCAGCTAGCGACATGCCCATACAAGAGATTGAGAAATGAAACAAATGCAATTAATTGGGATGACTCGGATAGAGAGCTTCACAATTTAAGGATAATTGTCGAAGAAGAGATGCGGGCAAGAAATGTCCAAAGTTTAAGATATGAAAGCTTGTGCATGCTTCCAAATGTTGAGTTGCCGCCAGGATTCAAAGTGCCAAAATTCAACACCTTCCATGGCAGAGGAAATCCTATTACGCACTTGAAGGACTATTGTAGCAGATTAATGGGAATTGGACACGATGAAGCCATACGAATGAAATTGTTCATTCAGAGCCTATCAGGGTTAGCATTAGATTGGTACACAGAACAAGACTTTCGCAAATGGTACACATGGGAGGACATGGCCCGCGACTTTGTAGAACATTTCAAATTTAACATCGGGTTAGTATGAACCTTTATGATATGCTTGAGATAGAAAGAATGCCACATGAGTCTTTCCAGGAATATGCCATCCGATGGAGATTGGAAGCTTCAAAGATACGCCCTCCATTGCCCGAGAATGAGTTGATTTCAACTTTCATCCACATGCAAAAGGGCATATATTATGAAAAGTTGTTATGTGCGCGGTTACGTGACTTTTCTGATCTAATTCAAATTGGAAAGCAAGTAGAAGCGGGCATTCGAGCAGGAAGAATTGTTGACACTTCATCAGTACAAGCAACTTTTCAAGTTGAGACATTCAACAACTTGCAAGGCAAAAAGAGAGAAACCGACTCAGCTGTCAGGTCTACATATCAGCCGCAATCACGACAGAACTATCAAGTTTCACGTGATCATATATCTCTTCATCAACGAGGCTTTCAATATCAACCCGATCAAGCACAGTCTAGCTTACGACAGTCAGAGCACGTAAAATTCCGCATTTTTTACTCCTCTTGAAGAGTCATTAACCAACATATTTGCGAGAGTGAAAGCTAAGGGACTCCTGAAGCCAAAGAAAGGATGGATCCCTAAAAGCCTACCGCCAGATTTCGATTGGTCCAAGAGTTGTGCTTACCACTCTAATATTCCAGGTCATGACACAGAAAATTGCCCGACACTTAAGCATAAGATCCAGAACATGATCGAAAAGGATAAGATAAGTGTGCAACAAAATAAATTGTGCGACAACGATGGCCCTCCAGTTGCAAATGCAATTATTGTTACCGGCGATCCATCAAAATTAGCACCGAGACATTTGAAAAGGAAGCGTGGAACTAAGTAAGATGATTGAAAGGATCTACTGTCACTAGCATTCTCCACCCACTTGCCTCATGATCAACTTTCCTTCTTGTAATTTTTGCTAAAGCTTTGTATTATGAACTACGTTCGACCTGATTCCTGTTGGTAGCGGGATACGTAGGCGCCTATGGTGGGTTCGGTCTTAATATAGTGAAAATTTCATTTTCCTACGAAGCAACACTGGGGCAGCTTTGCAAATGGCCTATCATTATTCAACAAAAGCATGAATCGAAGTCTCGAGCAATATATTAGCGTCACCAGATTGTTGCAATGCCATCACCACGAGAAATGCAGATTCAACGCCAAAGCTTTGGTGTTCAATGCAAGGCAACCATGTTATTTTACACTAACGAATTTTCTTTGAGTAACGCAGGGGCATATTTTAGCTATTTCTGAAGGATATCGCACAGTATCAAGACGGCCATTACAAGATTCGGATAAAGCAAAGGGCAAAGCCAACTTAATATTAATTAAATTTGAAACTCACAAATTTCTTTGAGTGCAGGAACTTTTGGCAGGGTAGAAGGTCCCCAAGTCTTCAGCATTGCATCATGAATATTTGTTGCTGTAAATTACGCATTGCGTCAAAACTCGTCTCACCGCATATAAATCAAGCATCGCAAAAGCTCTTCGCTCCGCACTAATTTTTAGTAATCATAAATCAAGCACTGCATTTAGGCTTGTTCGCCTTTAATTGCACATTTTAGGCTAGTCCCCCTTTAATAGGACAGTTTAGGCTAGTCCGCTTTTAATAGGACATTTTAGGCTGAGCACCGCCTTTTATATGTTGCGTGGGCTGTGCACCGCCCCTTTGAAATTTTAGCATAAGACCGAGCACCGCCTTCTATCTCAATTTTATTCTGCTTTGTAATTTGAACTACGCTTGACCTGATTCCCTTAGTGGGATCCATAGGCAGCCTATGTCAGGCTCGGTCTCGTCATTCGCAAAAGCAACATCCTCCTATACCAGAAACTGGGACAAATTTTAAGGGCATCACCGCAAAAGCTCAATATCCTCCTATACCAGAAACTGGGACAGTTTTAAGGGGCATCATCGCAAAACGACACCCTCTTATGCGAGTAACTGGAATAATTTTTAAGGGCATCATCGCAAGCGACATCGAGAAACATGAAAGAGAATATGGCCAACAGAGTCATCAGGCAAAAAGAAGACTTGGGAGAAAGGACGCTCGCTTTGTTTCACGGTTCCCAAGTTGCAGAAGCCAAAATATATAATGTTCCCAGCCTTGCAAGGATTGCACGTCGAACGGTGTGATCTTTCTTATAACAATTATGCCTCTCGAGTATCAATAATTTGCGAGATTCGCAACAAAGTAATGCTTGAGTCTTGCAAATGATTTTTCAAACGTGTCGATGCACAAACATTTCCTATTGCTTTCAAATGCCTTCCATAAATGCTTTCAAATACAATGCGCATGCACTATTGCTTTAAATGCCCCGCACTGCACTACTGTTTTCAAAATGCCCTGCACTGCAAAAGCAACCGCACCTGCATTACATTATTACTTTCAAATGCCCTGCAAAGGCACATCATCATTGTTCGCAAAAGCACCGCATTTAGGCCCGTCCGCCTTTAATAGGACATTTAGGCTCGTCTGCCTTTAATAGGACTTTAGGCTCGTCCGCCTTTAATAGGACACTTTAGGCTTGTTCGCCTTTAATTGAACATTTTAGGTTAGTCCGCCTTTAATAGGACAGTTTAGGCTAGTCCGCCTTTAATAGGACATTTTGGGCTGTTCACCGCCCTTTTAAATTTCTTCATAAGGCTGTGCACCGCCTTTCATATGATGTATGGGCTGCGCACCGCCCTTCGTATCGCTTTCATATATTGCCTGGGCCATGCACCGCCCTTTTAAATTTCTGCATAAGGCCATGCACCGCCTTTCATATGATGCATGGGCTGCGCACCGCCCTTCGCATCGCTTTCATATATTGCCTGGGCCATGCACCGCCCTTTTAAATTTCTGCGTAAGGCTATGCACCGCCTTTCATACGATGCATGGGCTGCGCGCCGCCCTTCGCATCGCTTTCATATATTGCCTGGGCCATGCACCGCCCTTTTAAATTTCTGCATAAGGCTGCGCACCGCCTTTCATATGATGCATGGGCTGCGCACCGCCCTTCGCATCGCTTTCATATATTGCCTGGGCCATGCACCGCCCTTTTAAATTTCTGCATAAGGCCATGCACCGCCTTTCATACAATGCATGGGCTGCGCGCCGCCCTTCGCATCACTTTCATATATTGCCTGGGCCATGCACCGCCCTTTTAAATTTCTGCATAAGGCTGTGCACCGCCTTTCATCTGATGCATGGGCTATGCACCGCCCTTTGCATCGCTCTCATATATTACTTGGGCCATGCACCGCCCTTTAAAATTTTCGCATAAGGCTGCGCACCGCCTTTCATATGATGCAGGGGCCGCGCACCGCCCTTTGCATCGCTTTCATATATTACTTGGGCCATGCACCGCCCTTTAAAATTTTCTGCATAAGGCCATGCACCGCCTTTCATATGATGCATGGGCTGCGCACCGCCCTTTGCATCGCTTTCATATATTGCTTGGGCCATGCAACGCCCATTTTAATTTCTGCATAAGGCTGAGCACCGCCTTTCATATGTTACATGGGCCATGCACCGCCTTTTGTAATTCGCACCGCCCTTTGAAAATTTCCGCATAAGGCATCGCACCCCACCTGCCTCGCTTATTTATTTTCAAATGCCTCTGCATATGCTCGCAGCCGCATTGCACCGCACTTGCATCGCTTTACTTCAATATTTATTTTTACTGACTATTTTTGTCTAGTTTAAAGTTTCGCAGGAGCTTTAGAGCAACGTGGAACTTTTTCTTCGGCAGCGAACTGGGGCAATACGTCGGGAAGGATAAGCAAACTTCCGACAAGGGTCAATGATCTACCTCGAACACTCGGCTCCAATTCCAAATATCCCGCTCGCGTTCCAACACACTCCATTTTCAGGGTTCTATCACAATACCCAGTGTCATCATAACTCGACACTGGGACAATATTTTTGCGAAGATTCGCATCAAATCGTGAGTTGCCAGTCATAAGTGTCGTAGTCTCCCCAGAACTACACACGGCCTGATTCTCGTGCAGCCCGAGATATGTAGGCGATTCAGAGACCGGAGTTCGGCCGTAATTTTTTCTTTACCCTTAGCCTCCAAAATCCCTTAGTCGGGACAAAATAGGCTACTCAGTCAACGTCTTTGCCCGAAAATTCTTTTCATCATTACCGGGCAAAGAGGGACAAGTTGTTGACACCCAATTTTGTCCCACCTTTCCTCCAAAATACCTATTTTTCACTTCTAATATTTTGGCAACTTTAAAAAATAATTATTTGCATTTTTACTATAATTAGCTTTTATTAATACCGGCATTTCATTATCCTGTCATTATCTTTTACTACCGTCATTACTACCGTTATTATTATTATTACTATTATTATTATTATTATTTTGTTACTATTTTTATTATTACTAGTATTATCAAAATTATCATTTCAGCATTTTTTACCGTCTTACGCACACGCATCGCATTTATCTTCGCATAATTAGATAACAGCATTTACTTACTGTTGAATTTCAAATATTATTGCACTGCTATTATGACGGCATATAATTTATTATCCGAGTATTAGTAATTGCACATTTTATATTAAGTAATTTAAATTGGTCTTTTATTTTAATGTAGTAGCCCAATCAACTCATAAACATTTTTTGACCAGCCCATATTTTGATCCTAATTTTTTAGACCAGTCCATGTTTTAATTCACTAGTCCATCCTTTAATACCCAGTCTAAAAATTGACCCAGTCCACAAATGGACCGGGTCTGATCCATTTTTCCCTTCATTTTCCTTTACCTCTCCGCCGCGCACACCCTTCCCCCTCTTCTCTTCCTTTCTCCCTTCCTCCTTTCCTGCGAAAAAACCCTAGCCGCTGTCCCCCACTTCCCTTTGTCCCCCGCTCTTCTCTCTCTCCCGCTCCTCCTTCTCTCTTTCTTCAACACAAAACAAAACCCTATAAAAGGGTGGCGGGTTGAATCGTTTGGGGGAGGTTTTTTGGAATCAGAGAAAACCCCTAAGAATCAAAGCTTTCGAATCGCAAAAAATCTCCCTAAAAAGGAAGTTCTTGAATCACCGAAATACCCTAAGAAATCAAGTCCTTCCAGCCGTTTCAAATCCCCTGGAAAACTACTAAGTTTTCATCTGTTTTAATATTTCTTTGATATTCATTCGAAATAGAAAGTTATTCTAGTTCTATTTCGTTTCTTGTAACTGTTTCGAGTTCGAGTAAATTCGAGATCGGAGTTTGAAGTGTTCGAGGGTATATCGGAGATCCCGCATCTAGTTCGCTGCACCCAAGAAAGGTCGTTAATCCTCCTTCCTCTTTCGCTTTAGTTCTGTTCTATGTAAATTTATGTAGTCAGATTAGTCTAGTTTAGTTGGTTCTAATCTGGTATGTTTAGATTGCTGGTTTGTGATCCCTTAGTATAATTTTGTTCCTCGTCAGAGTTTATTTTCATTTTTTTAAGTGTTGTGCCTTTTTGATTTCTCATAAAATTAGCTTGTTTTTGTGTTGTTGAAGTTGGATAAGTAATGGTCTTCCCTATTTCAATTCTAGCGCTTTTCCCTTTTCTTCATGTTTTGTATAGTTCTGTGATTGTGGATCTGTTAGCTTAGTTCTGAGTCGTTGGGTCGTGTTTACATCTCAATTTTCTTTACTTAAGTTCCTGGGATTCAGTTGCTTAAAGCTTTAGTTTACGAGTATAAAATTTGGCCATGTTAGCTTAACTAGTTTAAATGAATATTTTCTTCATGGACTAAGTGTTAGTGATATTCCCACACATTCATCGTTGGGTTGAGCTTTGACTATTTGAACCTTATTTGTAGAATATGTGTTTTCTGACTTCATAATTGTAATGAAGTTTACCTTTCATTTAGGATTTAGCCATCTGGATTTTTACAAACTAATATATTTCCTTGATTTGAACAATGCTTCCTTCTTTCATTCTTCGAGCCTATCTTCCTCTTCAAATCAATATAAGACTATAAATGCTTTAAATAGCTTATCTCCTTTAAGGTTATTTGACAAAATATGAGTCGAAAAGTCCTTGTTTGAAATAGGGAAATGATGTTTTTTTAGTTCAAAGGTTCAAGAGTACTCAAATATGTTTGTCTATCTCCTACCCCCCTTTTAGGTAATATGGATGTTGTCTTGTTTCTCCTATTTTGTGTGAGTAGTTTTAGTTCGGGACTGCTGAATGGCTGGCATATCATGCAGATTCATTTTTTAGTTACCTCCAATTCCTAAAATTCAGTTTGTTTAATTTTCGATCCTTAGTTAGGAGTGCAAACCTCAGCTAAATGCTATCCTAAACTTGAATGATCAAGCACAAAGTGTTATGCGCCCTACATTCACTTTCCTGTCTATTTCGTCACTTTCATTTGTATGGAGTATGTGTCAAAATCAGTTTTTTCTTTCTCTTTCTCTTTTATGAACTTGTGTAGCAATAGGTTTTAAAGTCAGTTGAACCAATTAATGAACAAGAATATAGCGAGCTATAAATCTGTTTTGGTCGCAGTAATGAATGTTTGTTAGTTTCCTCTTTTTATTTTTACTTTTATGAATGTTAATATGTCAAGTTGTGTTTGGTTGCTTTTAAAATCCCGGAAACTTGGATCGTTGGTCACTAATCTTTATTTCCCCTTCTTTACATGTACACGTTGGAGCAAATGGAGTCTTAATTCAGGACTCTCTCACAATGTAGTCTCGAAATGAGACTCGATGCTATTGCTATACCCATGCATGGATTCGATGCGTCCCATACTCTTTAATCACAACACTCGACGAGAAACAAGTGAAATCTCTAATCGCTTGAGGCTGTCTATGACATCCTTATCGTTTTTCTCTTCTCCTCTTTCCTCATCATTCATTTTATTTCGCCCTTTGTTTTTTTGTGATTGCTAATTTATCTGTATGTTGGATTTGTCTATGGGTTGAAAGAATGTGTGTCACTTATGATTCACGTAGGATTAGAATGGGTAGATTTTATCATTTAGAATTACCGCTCTGAACATTTAGTACTTATTTTCACCATATAGGGTGCATCATTCATATAATAATATTTTTGAATTTCGTTAGTTATAAGTTGATCTTTTTTTTCTCAAAGGTATTTTTCTTACATCTTTAGCATTAATTAATTAACCTAAGTTTGGCTGGATAATCGTAGTTAACGGATTCTAAAGGATGCCTAACCCCTTCCCTTTAGGATAATATAGAACCCTTACTCAGAATCACATTGGTTAAGCAGACTATTAACAGAGGTTTAGTTTTAACTTTGCCTTAGTTAACAAGTAGGTGCCCTAATTCACCTTAAAATCAATTAGGTGGCGACTCCATAAAATAAAGCAATTTAGGAATCACCAATATGTTGTACTCCGCTTCAACCCGGTTAAAATGGGGTATAACAGCTTGGCGACTCTGCTGGGGAATTCTAGGTTCTAACCATAACAAACTTAGGTTAATAATTATTTTTGGTTGTTTTCTTTATGCTTGCTTTTATCGTTGCCTTGTTTGTTTCTTTTATGTTCTTTTAAGTATTTGCTTTATTATATGAAATTTTCTATGTAGTAATATGTTACTGCTTTCCTTAAATTGGCATTCCGTTCATATTTCCTCCACTTTTGGAAAACTCACACTATCACACGTACACGCGAGGTGTGTTTTGCGCACCCGCAAATTTTCTTCGTAGAATCCAAATTTTAGGAGAGTTGGCGTATGCGCGGGGTGCCCGAGTAACGGGGACCGCGTAGCCTTCTCACTCGAGTAGTCCGCTCGGGAACCTTGTGTCTAGTAAGATAAATCTTAGAAAACTTAAGATAGAGCTTTGCCACCAATTTTATTTAGTCATGCATGCATAAGCCTTAGGTGGGTCGATCCTTGGTAGCGACTCCACAATTAGGAAACCTACCAAATTGTCGACGGGTTTCATAACCCAACGACCAACAAGCATATTGTGTGTAACGCGATAATGATAGAAGGATCCAAGCTTAATCATGACATGTCGAGTTTGGGAATGTAAGTTTGAAAGAATCAAGTTTGATGTTCTTAGGAAAGTCCGAGATTCTGTTTCGAATTTGTATTTGAACTGTGATTGAAGGTTTGAATGAGTTTTGTTCATCTAGAAATCATAAGTTGTTACCTTTGCTGTTTGACATTACAGTATATGCTCAAATGTTTGTTACAATGCCTCCCTCTTTGATTTCAAGTATCATGGCTGAAAAATTATTTATGATGTTAGTTAAAAGGAACAATCAACTTCTACTTCATTGTATTGGCCTCTATCATTTGCAATAAGAGGTGTTAGTCTTTTAATCTCTTCTTCCTCTATATAGTTGTTTGCTTTGTGTATTGCATTATAGTCTGGTTGTTTGTTTTAAAAATAAATAAATATGATTTTTGATCTCGTCTGGTCATACCTCCTTCAGCTTTGAAAACTTGTCTAAGCCATGCCTTGCTTACTCTCCACTGGCCAAACGTAAACAACATAATAAGTCTTATCTCCTGTGTTAAACTGCTCAAGAGATGTAAAAAGGATAAGGCGACTAGGGGGTGGAAGGTTTCCCACTTCTAAATAATAATTGTTTGAGTGATTTCCTTTGAAGGTAGATTAAGAGATGTCGTTTGTTTGAAGTGTTGGAGTGATTGTGTGAAGATGTTTGACTCCCCGTCATTAATATTAACCCATGTTTTAATGTTACAAAAAAAAAAAAAAAAGTGGTTGCCCTATTTGATACCAGTGCTGCTCTAGGGGTAAAATTGTCGCTGTGTTCTTGAGCGTTGAAATCACGCTTGCTATATTTTGAATTCTGGGAAAAAAGATGCGTTTTTTTTGTGACTCGAGTTATTGCTTTGTTTTACAAAAGATACCCTGCTGGTGCTGCTGAGTTTCAAGAAACGTAAGCTACATTGACAATGTCTGTATGATTGGTATGTTAGGAAACAATGTCCTAGAATCTGCATATAACACTGTAAAGTAGCCTGAAGCTTGTCTTTTCTCTAATACTTTGAATCATGCCTTGTCTGACCCTCTGAAATTGCCCTTTGCCTGAATTGTGCCAAAATGACTCAAGTATCATCATGTCTTCTTTAAAATTACAAGTCTGCACTCAATATGCATAAACTTCGACTGCTATGTGCACCTTCATAATCTCTAATTGAAACCAGTGAAAATGTCATTTGCATGGATTAAGTTGGATCGAACTGCTGCCTGTCAGTATGCATGATTCTTCCATCTTTTTCCTATTATCCAAGGAATCTGTTAAGTATCACTGATTACTGTAAAGTAGTAAATAAGCACCCTTGTCATGACAAATGGAATTGACGTGAAACTCTCTGCTTTCTTCTCTTGTCTTTCGAGCTTGATGAGGTAGTTTGATGTTAATGGTCAGTCTTTAGGTTTACTTTATTTTTTTGAAAAGTGTTGAGGTTGTTTTGACTCTCTGATAATTATTTCCAGTGATTGGCTACTTAGTATTCTTTAAGCCGATAGAGAATTCTTGATACTCATTCTTCACCCCTTTCTTCTTTGCATGACCGGGGAGTCCACAAACCTCCTTGAATTTGCTAAGTTTGATTTCTTACTTGATGTGTTTGTTGCCATAATTCGTTGACTAAGTTGTTATATATTGTGAGGACAGTTGCCATGTTCAGCTACTACACTTACCTCTCTGTTGTTGTTGCCTTTTGAACAAAAGTTGCATTTGAGTTGTTAAACTGAAGTTGGAGCTGCTATGTTGCACTAAAGTCTGCTACACTTTAGCTACTATATTCTGATAATGTCATCTTTCTCCTTATGAAAGTAAAAGATACTACTCTAGTTGCATTTTGGCCATTCCGTTGATTTGTTTTAGCCACGAGTTACTATATTGCTAATTCCTTTGAACCTAAATTGCTGCTATATTTTGTGGAAATAAGACACCACATTTTGGAAATTCAAACCTCAGTTCTGTAGTGATATATCGCCAGCATTTTTGAGCCAACTTGTGGCTACATAGTTATACAAGACTGTTGTGTTTGGCTGTTGTACTGTTTTGCTCGCTTTCTTGCCAAGGTTGGGTTGTTAATTGTGCTACTGAGTAGCTGGCATATTTTGAAACTTGAAGTGTGGCCTGGCTGCTTAAACTACTACTGCTATTCGTTTTTGCTAGAGTTGAAGCATATTTGCTGCACTATCGAGCCGAATTTTCGGCTAAACTTTGAGGTCACTTTGTTGTCACCTTCGAGGGGAACTGCTGCTAGCTATCATTGCTACTCTGTTGCACTTGTTTCACTCCCTGCAGTTGTGATTTGAGGACGACGACTGCTGCGTTTTTCAATGCTTTTAAAGTATTGTGATCTGGGGCTCTATGTACGCAACAGCGGATGTCATGAGGATTCGGAGACTCGAGACGACAACAAGCCTCAGTTCGTTGTCACGGAGTTGTTTCATTTGGTGAGAATGGTTGCTGTGTGGTTGCTGCATTTTATGAGGCGAAACAGATGCCATAATTGATGTCCCAATGCTACAGTTAAGACGAAACAACTGCTGCATATCAAGATGGTTAGGTAGTTGTTTATGAATCGATTTTTCTGGTAAACATTTTGAGAGAATGTGCTAAACTTTAAGCCGTTGTTTGCTGCTATATTCCGACTCATCTCTGCGGTATTTCGGGTCAACTTGTGGCCTCATATTGATGGAAATAGTGGTTGTCCTCTCAAAGTTTTAATGCTATCTTTGGTGCCATTTGGGACTGCCTACAGTTTCTTTTATTACTGCATTTTGCTGTTATCTAGTAGCTGCTGTCTGTGGTTGCCTATTGCTGAAAACGAACAAATAACTACACTTGACGAGGTATACAATTGATGGTTTCTTTTTTTTTTTTTTTTTTTTTTTTGTTTTTGCTGCGTTCCTGCTACTGTTATACGTTGGCAGATAGCTGATGCGCCAAGCCTATTATTATAACATTTAAAGGTAGAACTTGTTGTATCGTAGTGTCCAGTTGCGACAATTCAATAGGAGATGAACAAAATCAGTTCTCGCCCTTGAGTTCATGTTGTGTTTTGATGACTGAATTACCGCCTATTTAAAAAAGGGAACATATGCTTATTTGAAGAAATAGCTGCTGCTATATGTTTCAGGTTGCACTTGATTAAAAAACACCCTAATTCGAACATGATGCCACACTTGGGCCTTTTATTCCCAAACTCAAGTGTCTTAATTAAATGGCATGGATCCTTCTATCATATTCTCGAATATGTGGCGTTAGGCCTACCTCTGGCATAAAGAGGCCCCTGCATATTAGGGCGTGCTATTAATACCGGTGTTAAAACTTTGTAAGTCGTTTGCCTGCTTGCCTACTTGTTAAGTGATTTACTGGAATTTATTTGTAATATGCTCGCACTTGAATTTATTTGCGATTATTTGATGCTAAGAGAATTATTTGAATTTATTTTCTACTTGTTTAGTTTTAATTCTAAAGAGGTTGCCTAGCATTGAATATTGTGTTGGCTGGGAATCTGCGTTAAGGACAAAATACAATGGCAAAAAGATTTGAATCATTCAACATCGGTGTGGGATTGGTGCAAGCGCAAAATGAGGATAACGAGAAGAATGTGGTACCAAGAAGCGTGTTGGTCAATTTGGGAAATACCTTCAGCCTTCTTCCTAACACAAGTTCAACTTCCAGCTCAACCCAAAACATTTCCTTCACTATTTCTCCTCACCCAGCTCCTACATATATACCACCAAGATTCTCTATTGAACCAGAAACTTTGCAAGTCACGTGGATGCCTAATGTTCAAAAGCCTGCATTCGGAGCACCCTTCACAGAAAACCAGCAGAATCAGCTAGCGACATGCCCATACAAGAGATTGAGAAATGAAACAAATGCAATTAATTGGGATGACTCGGATAGAGAGCTTCACAATTTAAGGATAATTGTCGAAGAAGAGATGCGGGCAAGAAATGTCCAAAGTTTAAGATATGAAAGCTTGTGCATGCTTCCAAATGTTGAGTTGCCGCCAGGATTCAAAGTGCCAAAATTCAACACCTTCCATGGCAGAGGAAATCCTATTACGCACTTGAAGGACTATTGTAGCAGATTAATGGGAATTGGACACGATGAAGCCATACGAATGAAATTGTTCATTCAGAGCCTATCAGGGTTAGCATTAGATTGGTACACAGAACAAGACTTTCGCAAATGGTACACATGGGAGGACATGGCCCGCGACTTTGTAGAACATTTCAAATTTAACATCGGGTTAGTATGAACCTTTATGATATGCTTGAGATAGAAAGAATGCCACATGAGTCTTTCCAGGAATATGCCATCCGATGGAGATTGGAAGCTTCAAAGATACGCCCTCCATTGCCCGAGAATGAGTTGATTTCAACTTTCATCCACATGCAAAAGGGCATATATTATGAAAAGTTGTTATGTGCGCGGTTACGTGACTTTTCTGATCTAATTCAAATTGGAAAGCAAGTAGAAGCGGGCATTCGAGCAGGAAGAATTGTTGACACTTCATCAGTACAAGCAACTTTTCAAGTTGAGACATTCAACAACTTGCAAGGCAAAAAGAGAGAAACCGACTCAGCTGTCAGGTCTACATATCAGCCGCAATCACGACAGAACTATCAAGTTTCACGTGATCATATATCTCTTCATCAACGAGGCTTTCAATATCAACCCGATCAAGCACAGTCTAGCTTACGACAGTCAGAGCACGTAAAATTCCGCATTTTTTACTCCTCTTGAAGAGTCATTAACCAACATATTTGCGAGAGTGAAAGCTAAGGGACTCCTGAAGCCAAAGAAAGGATGGATCCCTAAAAGCCTACCGCCAGATTTCGATTGGTCCAAGAGTTGTGCTTACCACTCTAATATTCCAGGTCATGACACAGAAAATTGCCCGACACTTAAGCATAAGATCCAGAACATGATCGAAAAGGATAAGATAAGTGTGCAACAAAATAAATTGTGCGACAACGATGGCCCTCCAGTTGCAAATGCAATTATTGTTACCGGCGATCCATCAAAATTAGCACCGAGACATTTGAAAAGGAAGCGTGGAACTAAGTAAGATGATTGAAAGGATCTACTGTCACTAGCATTCTCCACCCACTTGCCTCATGATCAACTTTCCTTCTTGTAATTTTTGCTAAAGCTTTGTATTATGAACTACGTTCGACCTGATTCCTGTTGGTAGCGGGATACGTAGGCGCCTATGGTGGGTTCGGTCTTAATATAGTGAAAATTTCATTTTCCTACGAAGCAACACTGGGGCAGCTTTGCAAATGGCCTATCATTATTCAACAAAAGCATGAATCGAAGTCTCGAGCAATATATTAGCGTCACCAGATTGTTGCAATGCCATCACCACGAGAAATGCAGATTCAACGCCAAAGCTTTGGTGTTCAATGCAAGGCAACCATGTTATTTTACACTAACGAATTTTCTTTGAGTAACGCAGGGGCATATTTTAGCTATTTCTGAAGGATATCGCACAGTATCAAGACGGCCATTACAAGATTCGGATAAAGCAAAGGGCAAAGCCAACTTAATATTAATTAAATTTGAAACTCACAAATTTCTTTGAGTGCAGGAACTTTTGGCAGGGTAGAAGGTCCCCAAGTCTTCAGCATTGCATCATGAATATTTGTTGCTGTAAATTACGCATTGCGTCAAAACTCGTCTCACCGCATATAAATCAAGCATCGCAAAAGCTCTTCGCTCCGCACTAATTTTTAGTAATCATAAATCAAGCACTGCATTTAGGCTCGTCCACCTTTAATTGGACATTTTAGGCTTGTTCGCCTTTAATTGCACATTTTAGGCTAGTCCCCCTTTAATAGGACAGTTTAGGCTAGTCCGCTTTTAATAGGACATTTTAGGCTGAGCACCGCCTTTTATATGTTGCGTGGGCTGTGCACCGCCCCTTTGAAATTTTAGCATAAGACCGAGCACCGCCTTCTATCTCAATTTTATTCTGCTTTGTAATTTGAACTACGCTTGACCTGATTCCCTTAGTGGGATCCATAGGCAGCCTATGTCAGGCTCGGTCTCGTCATTCGCAAAAGCAACATCCTCCTATACCAGAAACTGGGACAAATTTTAAGGGCATCACCGCAAAAGCTCAATATCCTCCTATACCAGAAACTGGGACAGTTTTAAGGGGCATCATCGCAAAACGACACCCTCTTATGCGAGTAACTGGAATAATTTTTAAGGGCATCATCGCAAGCGACATCGAGAAACATGAAAGAGAATATGGCCAACAGAGTCATCAGGCAAAAAGAAGACTTGGGAGAAAGGACGCTCGCTTTGTTTCACGGTTCCCAAGTTGCAGAAGCCAAAATATATAATGTTCCCAGCCTTGCAAGGATTGCACGTCGAACGGTGTGATCTTTCTTATAACAATTATGCCTCTCGAGTATCAATAATTTGCGAGATTCGCAACAAAGTAATGCTTGAGTCTTGCAAATGATTTTTCAAACGTGTCGATGCACAAACATTTCCTATTGCTTTCAAATGCCTTCCATAAATGCTTTCAAATACAATGCGCATGCACTATTGCTTTAAATGCCCCGCACTGCACTACTGTTTTCAAAATGCCCTGCACTGCAAAAGCAACCGCACCTGCATTACATTATTACTTTCAAATGCCCTGCAAAGGCACATCATCATTGTTCGCAAAAGCACCGCATTTAGGCCCGTCCGCCTTTAATAGGACATTTAGGCTCGTCTGCCTTTAATAGGACTTTAGGCTCGTCCGCCTTTAATAGGACACTTTAGGCTTGTTCGCCTTTAATTGAACATTTTAGGTTAGTCCGCCTTTAATAGGACAGTTTAGGCTAGTCCGCCTTTAATAGGACATTTTGGGCTGTTCACCGCCCTTTTAAATTTCTTCATAAGGCTGTGCACCGCCTTTCATATGATGTATGGGCTGCGCACCGCCCTTCGTATCGCTTTCATATATTGCCTGGGCCATGCACCGCCCTTTTAAATTTCTGCATAAGGCCATGCACCGCCTTTCATATGATGCATGGGCTGCGCACCGCCCTTCGCATCGCTTTCATATATTGCCTGGGCCATGCACCGCCCTTTTAAATTTCTGCGTAAGGCTATGCACCGCCTTTCATACGATGCATGGGCTGCGCGCCGCCCTTCGCATCGCTTTCATATATTGCCTGGGCCATGCACCGCCCTTTTAAATTTCTGCATAAGGCTGCGCACCGCCTTTCATATGATGCATGGGCTGCGCACCGCCCTTCGCATCGCTTTCATATATTGCCTGGGCCATGCACCGCCCTTTTAAATTTCTGCATAAGGCCATGCACCGCCTTTCATACAATGCATGGGCTGCGCGCCGCCCTTCGCATCACTTTCATATATTGCCTGGGCCATGCACCGCCCTTTTAAATTTCTGCATAAGGCTGTGCACCGCCTTTCATCTGATGCATGGGCTATGCACCGCCCTTTGCATCGCTCTCATATATTACTTGGGCCATGCACCGCCCTTTAAAATTTTCGCATAAGGCTGCGCACCGCCTTTCATATGATGCAGGGGCCGCGCACCGCCCTTTGCATCGCTTTCATATATTACTTGGGCCATGCACCGCCCTTTAAAATTTTCTGCATAAGGCCATGCACCGCCTTTCATATGATGCATGGGCTGCGCACCGCCCTTTGCATCGCTTTCATATATTGCTTGGGCCATGCAACGCCCATTTTAATTTCTGCATAAGGCTGAGCACCGCCTTTCATATGTTACATGGGCCATGCACCGCCTTTTGTAATTCGCACCGCCCTTTGAAAATTTCCGCATAAGGCATCGCACCCCACCTGCCTCGCTTATTTATTTTCAAATGCCTCTGCATATGCTCGCAGCCGCATTGCACCGCACTTGCATCGCTTTACTTCAATATTTATTTTTACTGACTATTTTTGTCTAGTTTAAAGTTTCGCAGGAGCTTTAGAGCAACGTGGAACTTTTTCTTCGGCAGCGAACTGGGGCAATACGTCGGGAAGGATAAGCAAACTTCCGACAAGGGTCAATGATCTACCTCGAACACTCGGCTCCAATTCCAAATATCCCGCTCGCGTTCCAACACACTCCATTTTCAGGGTTCTATCACAATACCCAGTGTCATCATAACTCGACACTGGGACAATATTTTTGCGAAGATTCGCATCAAATCGTGAGTTGCCAGTCATAGGTGTCGTAGTCTCCCCAGAACTACACACGGCCTGATTCTCGTGCAGCCCGAGATATGTAGGCGATTCAGAGACCGGAGTTCGGCCGTAATTTTTTCTTTACCCTTAGCCTCCAAAATCCCTTAGTCGGGACAAAATAGGCTACTCAGTCAACGTCTTTGCCCGAAAATTCTTTTCATCATTACCGGGCAAAGAGGGACAAGTTGTTGACACCCAATTTTGTCCCACCTTTCCTCCAAAATACCTATTTTTCACTTCTAATATTTTGGCAACTTTAAAAAATAATTATTTGCATTTTTACTATAATTAGCTTTTATTAATACCGGCATTTCATTATCCTGTCATTATCTTTTACTACCGTCATTACTACCGTTATTATTATTATTACTATTATTATTATTATTATTTTGTTACTATTTTTATTATTACTAGTATTATCAAAATTATCATTTCAGCATTTTTTACCGTCTTACGCACACGCATCGCATTTATCTTCGCATAATTAGATAACAGCATTTACTTACTGTTGAATTTCAAATATTATTGCACTGCTATTATGACGGCATATAATTTATTATCCGAGTATTAGTAATTGCACATTTTATATTAAGTAATTTAAATTGGTCTTTTATTTTAATGTAGTAGCCCAATCAACTCATAAACATTTTTTGACCAGCCCATATTTTGATCCTAATTTTTTAGACCAGTCCATGTTTTAATTCACTAGTCCATCCTTTAATACCCAGTCTAAAAATTGACCCAGTCCACAAATGGACCGGGTCTGATCCATTTTTCCCTTCATTTTCCTTTACCTCTCCGCCGCGCACACCCTTCCCCCTCTTCTCTTCCTTTCTCCCTTCCTCCTTTCCTGCGAAAAAACCCTAGCCGCTGTCCCCCACTTCCCTTTGTCCCCCGCTCTTCTCTCTCTCCCGCTCCTCCTTCTCTCTTTCTTCAACACAAAACAAAACCCTATAAAAGGGTGGCGGGTTGAATCGTTTGGGGGAGGTTTTTTGGAATCAGAGAAAACCCCTAAGAATCAAAGCTTTCGAATCGCAAAAAATCTCCCTAAAAAGGAAGTTCTTGAATCACCGAAATACCCTAAGAAATCAAGTCCTTCCAGCCGTTTCAAATCCCCTGGAAAACTACTAAGTTTTCATCTGTTTTAATATTTCTTTGATATTCATTCGAAATAGAAAGTTATTCTAGTTCTATTTCGTTTCTTGTAACTGTTTCGAGTTCGAGTAAATTCGAGATCGGAGTTTGAAGTGTTCGAGGGTATATCGGAGATCCCGCATCTAGTTCGCTGCACCCAAGAAAGGTCGTTAATCCTCCTTCCTCTTTCGCTTTAGTTCTGTTCTATGTAAATTTATGTAGTCAGATTAGTCTAGTTTAGTTGGTTCTAATCTGGTATGTTTAGATTGCTGGTTTGTGATCCCTTAGTATAATTTTGTTCCTCGTCAGAGTTTATTTTCATTTTTTTAAGTGTTGTGCCTTTTTGATTTCTCATAAAATTAGCTTGTTTTTGTGTTGTTGAAGTTGGATAAGTAATGGTCTTCCCTATTTCAATTCTAGCGCTTTTCCCTTTTCTTCATGTTTTGTATAGTTCTGTGATTGTGGATCTGTTAGCTTAGTTCTGAGTCGTTGGGTCGTGTTTACATCTCAATTTTCTTTACTTAAGTTCCTGGGATTCAGTTGCTTAAAGCTTTAGTTTACGAGTATAAAATTTGGCCATGTTAGCTTAACTAGTTTAAATGAATATTTTCTTCATGGACTAAGTGTTAGTGATATTCCCACACATTCATCGTTGGGTTGAGCTTTGACTATTTGAACCTTATTTGTAGAATATGTGTTTTCTGACTTCATAATTGTAATGAAGTTTACCTTTCATTTAGGATTTAGCCATCTGGATTTTTACAAACTAATATATTTCCTTGATTTGAACAATGCTTCCTTCTTTCATTCTTCGAGCCTATCTTCCTCTTCAAATCAATATAAGACTATAAATGCTTTAAATAGCTTATCTCCTTTAAGGTTATTTGACAAAATATGAGTCGAAAAGTCCTTGTTTGAAATAGGGAAATGATGTTTTTTTAGTTCAAAGGTTCAAGAGTACTCAAATATGTTTGTCTATCTCCTACCCCCCTTTTAGGTAATATAGATGTTGTCTTGTTTCTCCTATTTTGTGTGAGTAGTTTTAGTTCGGGACTGCTGAATGGCTGGCATATCATGTAGATTCATTTTTTAGTTACCTCCAATTCCTAAAATTCAGTTTGTTTAATTTTCGATCCTTAGTTAGGAGTGCAAACCTCAGCTAAATGCTATCCTAAACTTGAATGATCAAGCACAAAGTGTTATGCGCCCTACATTCACTTTCCTGTCTATTTCGTCACTTTCATTTGTATGGAGTATGTGTCAAAATCAGTTTTTTCTTTCTCTTTCTCTTTTATGAACTTGTGTAGCAATAGGTTTTAAAGTCAGTTGAACCAATTAATGAACAAGAATATAGCGAGCTATAAATCTGTTTTGGTCGCAGTAATGAATGTTTGTTAGTTTCCTCTTTTTATTTTTACTTTTATGAATGTTAATATGTCAAGTTGTGTTTGGTTGCTTTTAAAATCCCGGAAACTTGGATCGTTGGTCACTAATCTTTATTTCCCCTTCTTTACATGTACACGTTGGAGCAAATGGAGTCTTAATTCAGGACTCTCTCACAATGTAGTCTCGAAATGAGACTCGACGCTATTGCTATACCCATGCATGGATTCGATGCGTCCCATACTCTTTAATCACAACACTCGGCGAGAAACAAGTGAAATCTCTAATCGCTTGAGGCTGTCTATGACATCCTTATTGTTTTTCTCTTCTCCTCTTTCCTCATCATTCATTTTATTTCGCCCTTTGTTTTTTTTGTGATTGCTAATTTATCTGTATGTTGGATTTGTCTATTGTTTGAAAGAATGTGTGTCACTTATGATTCACGTAGGATTAGAATGGGTAGATTTTATCATTTAGAATTACCGCTCTGAACATTTAGTACTTATTTTCACCATATAGGGTGCATCATTCATATAATAATATTTTTGAATTTCGTTAGTTATAAGTTGATCTTTTTTTTCTCAAAGCTATTTTTCTTAAATCTTTAGCATTAATTAATTAACCTAAGTTTGGCCGGATAATCGTAGTTAACAGATTCTAAAGGATGCCTAACCCCTTCCCTTTAGGATAATATAGAACCCTTACTCAGAATCACATTGGTTAAGCAGACTATTAACAGAGGTTTAGTTTTAACTTTGCCTTAGTTAACAAGTAGGTGCCCTAATTCACCTTAAAATCAATTAGGTGGCGACTCCATAAAATAAAGCAATTTAGGAATCACCAATATGTTGTACTCCGCTTCAACCCGGTTAAAATGGGGTATAACAATTATGACTATTCCTTATTTACTCAAAAAATTGGCACTGAGATCTTGCTAGTATTAGTGTATGTTGATGATCTACTGGTAACTGGTAGTAGCCTATCTTTGATCAAGAAGGTCAGGTTGGATCTTCAAACCAAGTTCAAAATGAAAGACTTCGGTGAATTGAAATATTTTCTTGGCATAGAATTTTCTAGATCAGAGAAGGGAATCCACATGTGTCAAAGGAAATACTCCTTAGAACTAGTATTTGAGTTGGGACTATCAGGAAGTAAACCAGCCATTACTCCCTTAGAGTTCAACCACAAGCTTACATCTATGGAATATGACTCTATCATCAGTGAAAATGCATCAGAAAATGATCAGCAACAGCCAACCACTTCTGTAAATGACAGGCAGCTTGAAGACAAAGGGTGCTATCAAAGAATTGTTGGAAGGTTGTTATATCTGACCATGACCAGGCCAGACCTTGCATTTGTTGTACAGATCCTAAGTCAATATATGCATGATCCAAAATAATCTCATTTAGAAGCTGCCTTAAGAGTAGTTAAATACATAAAGGGCACACCTGGCCTTGGGTTGTTTATGCCATCTTCAGGAGGAAACACACTAACAGCATATTGTGACTCAGACTAGGAATCTTGTGTAGAATCAAGGAAGTCAGTAACAGGCTATGCTGTAAAATTTGGTGATGCCTTAGTCTCATGGAAGTCAAAAAACCAAGAGACTGTGTCTAGAAGTTCTCCTGAGGCTGAGTTCAGAAGCATGGCCTCAACTGTTGCTGAAATCACTTGGTTAACTGGATTGTTTTTCAGAGTTAGGAATAACTGTTGCAACACCAGTTCAGTTGTTTTGTGACAGCAAAGCTGCCATACAAATAACAGCTCATCCCATCTTTCATGAAAGGACTAAACATATAGATATTGACTGTCATTTTGTAAGGGAGAAAATCCAAGCAGGACTCATTACAACACATCACATTGGCACAAAAGAGCAACTTGCAGACCTGTTGACAAAGGGACTCTGCAGACCCCTACATGACTACTTAGTTACCAAGCTAGGAATGTGGATATAACTTAAAGGTGGATAGGGAGTTAGTTAGGCAGTTAACAAGTAGTTAGGATGACAGCTGTAATTAGTTAGTGGAATCTGTTCTCAACCAAATTAGTGTAGTTAGTACATAGAGTTAGAAATATCTTGTATTAAATAGAACACTTCTCTCAATTTTGAGAATGAGTTGAATGAATAAAATGTGTTCTCTTCTTCTCCATTTTCTCTAGAACTGTTTCTTCTTCCTATTTTTGTTCTTAACCAGTTCATGGCTGAGCTTTTAACACTTTTGTGTTTATATTTGGGTATGGCGGGGTCCTGTCCCGTCCTCATGACTTTCAGTACTCTAGTAGAGGCTCGTAGACATATGTGGGTAGTAGATACCTTATGATCTATTTAGTGCATGACTTGTATATCATTTTAGAGTCTCGTAGGCTTATACATTGTGCATAAATGTATGTTTTGAGGAGTAGTTGAAGGTCATTTGATGGTAAGCTTTGTTTGGGAATTACGTTGACCTAAGTCAAATATGATGATGAGTATGATGAGTGGTGCTCGGTAGGCTAGCTCCAGGTACCCGTCATGACCCTCTAATTGGGTCGTGACACCATCCCTCCCGCAGCATGATTTGGAAAGTCAAAGTCATCCTCACTGGATATATCCCGACATTTTTCAAGCCCACACAACTTTGATTCAGCTCTATAGAAAATTCAAACTCTGGATGTTACTGGACCTTCAATTCCCTAGGGAAAGGGAAAAGTGAGGGGTAGGGGTAGGGGTGGATGTGGTATGGACTAGGGTAGGCTCTTTTTTTTTTTTTGGATATGCATTTTTTTTTGGTTAGCAATGGCAGACACCGCCAAACATTACTAATCAAACTGACTTCATGTTGGCCTTTTTTTTTTGAGATGTTGTCCATTTCTTTTCGTATTGACTTCTGGGCACAACTGTTCCATAAAAGAGCAAGTTTTAATGCAAAGTTCAATTGTCAAATCTTATTTGTGCAATTTATTAATCTGCAAGAAAAATAAGATGCAACAACAGTGGCAACAAGAACTAGCTCAAATACAACAAGAGATACAACAACAATTTCAACACCAGCTAGCATAAACGCAGCTAGCTCAAAGGTTGCTTTATACATGATTAAATTATGCTACATAAGAGGATTTTATTGAATTTGTAATGCCACAAATTATTTCAATTGGATCATGTTGTTTGCTTGGTACAATTTCTGAGAGTGATTTTTTTTATGTGGCTAATTTAGGGGAACCTAGGGTAGTTCTTGGACTTAGGGTGTTTTGAAAGGAAGAGGGTAGAGAGGGGATTGTCCGAGTTGGAGCTCCAGGTCAGCCAAAATAATAATTTTTAACTTGGTTAAATTGAGCTGAGCTTCTCTTAGTGAGGAGGGGCAAGTGTGGTTGAATTTTTAGACGACGAGGGTAATTTTGATACCAAAAGATAGCAGTGGGAAAATATACCCTATTTCGGGTAATTCAAAGAAATTTTGGGCAGTTTTTCGTTTATTAAATCTCATTAACAACCCAAAAAAGTAAATTGTAAAACAAGAATTGAACATCGAATTAATAGGAATTGATTTTGTTGTAAGATAGAATTAGGTTGATCATGAAATTGAGTAGGCGGAATCTTTGTAAGGACTTAATTAGTTGGGCTTTTATATAGGAGTTATAGTTGATAACATGAAATGCATGATCATGAACTTAAGATCTTCCTAACTCCAACATAATTACAATTCTCAACACCTATATAATTTCAACATCCCAAACCAAAATTCTCACACTCCAAAAAATCATTAATTTTGTCTTAATTCAACTCCTGAAAATGGCAACAAAGATTATTTTCCTCCTCCTAGTTGCTAGTGCAATACATTTTGTATCCACAAATGCAAGGAGCCTTAAAATTGAGGCAAAATCAGTTGATGAACAAATCAATTCATATTATCCACCCCCTCGACCACCTGGTTTAAGATTTGGTCATGATGGAAGTTTTGGTTCTTTTGGAAATAGCAATGCTAATGATGAAAGTGTGCTAATTGGAAGTGGCAAAGTTGAAGTAAGTGATGGAGCACTTGGGCGTAATTAATTTGAACTCTTACAATATTGTCTGGCAATATGTACCAGATTCTATACAATTATATGGTATATAGTGATCTAAAACTGAAATAAGGAGGATATGTGTATGAATGGAATGACTCCTAAGTGTATGTGTGTTACGATTTTCGTGTTAAACATAAATTAAAGAAACATTTCTATGCATTCCTCATATTGTCTCAATCATTATCAGAAAATCGCTGATCTCCTATGAATTTCATCGGAAATTGGCTCGGTAGTAACTATGGTTGAAAATAAACAGTTGGGCTAGTGACAACCATTTAGTTGATTATAAGTAAAATGCATTTATTCCCCTAATTAAAGCCATATACACACGGCATGTTATGCATAATTGTCATGCGTGGAGTTTAACATTGATCCCTACCTTGTATAATATAATAGCAAAAGCTGGCGAAATACATAAATACTCCCTTTCGCTAACGTTCAATTGAACACCTTAATTTTTCAAGTGTCCAAATACAACAAAAGTAATTCTTGAATTTAACTTAATAAGTTCATTTGCATGTACTTCCATTCAAACAAGGTGTGCTCACACTCGATCATAGGTACAGCCAAACATGTTGCGCAGCTATTGAGGTATATATTATTAACCATGCATTTAGACATGGTACATTCTAACAATTGTGATGGTTAAAAGTCTCAGTGAAAGATTGTTGGGATATATACTATTAATCATGTGTTTGGATATAATATTTATTATACAACAATTATTTATTCAATTATTAATAAAGAGTTAAATAGATCATGTACTAGTATGTGTGTCCTTTACTTATATAGTAAATGACTTAGTGTATAGAGTTTAGCTTATACACGGAAGATTAAATCATCGGTTCTTATAAGTATAAAGTTTATGTTCACAATCTAAGATGCAAATTGGAAAGCTATCGGTATGAATGTGACACAAATTAAATATAATTATCTTCATTATGGGAACAGTATAGTTCTGACTTCTTGTGCTAGTACATTTTGTATGTATTGAACGGACTCAGTATAGATAAGTGTTTTTGCACTGAATATATAAAATAACTTCTCTAGTTCATTAAATGTACTTATACTCTTAGGGGTCGTTTGGTTTGAACACAAGTTATGATGGGATTAGTTATCCTGATATTATTTCTTATTGATTGTTTGATTTGTTGTATTAAAAGTAACATGCATTGCATAACTTTTAAGAAAAAGTTGTTTGTTTACAAAAATACCCTTCACCTTATGTAGTAGAAAAAGGATTTTGAGAACCTCAAGGCTATTTTAGTCAATTTCACTGTTTTATCCTGGGATAAGTTGTCCCAGGATTACTATTCCATCCTCTGATGGGTATAAGTTATCCCAGCACTATTTTAATCCTGAGATAACTTATCCCACGATTAGTAACCAAACAAAGAATAAGGCGATACTAAATTTTTATCCCATCACTATTTTTGCTTATCCATCATACCAAATCATCCCTTAATCTTGATATAATTATTACAATAAATGTGATTTGTTCATTATCTTGATTTATCAAAAGGTACGACTCTCTTGTGAGTCAAAGTATCTGATAGGTTGGATAGTAACAAATAACACTTGAGAAATAATAATTAGTTGATAGAATCTACGTCTCGACTTTGAGATTGATATTAACCCTTTATGAGTGCTTATAAGTTTTCATGTGAAAACCCTGCAGGTGAATTTTTGTATCCGTCATATGAAATAAGTTAAGCAGAAGTATAAATGATTTAATTAGTCAATGAATTAAATTGTCAGTAATTTAGTTTAATTGATTGGTATTTGTAATCTTAACATGGGGAGTTAAATAAAATTTAATGAAAGACTTCGAAATTAAACTAAGGAGTGCAATAACAGTTTTTAGTGGAATAATCTGTAATTTATTGTGGTAGGACTAATTCATTCATATTTCGAATTAATGCCGCAATTGGAAGCCTCGTTATTTATTATGTGGTCCCTGCTATGACTAATTAATTAATGGACTCGAAAAATAAGTTTCTTGGAGGAAAAGTAGTCTACACGTTTTGGACTAGGGTTTACACCCTAAAACGTGATTAGAAATAGAATACTTTTCAGTCCTAAGAGGTATAACTTTTTTCTAAGCCGTAATACTTGCCAACACGAATATTCTCTGTCCAAAGTTTAGTTAGGTTACATAGCAGAAGACTGCAGATCGTGGAACTGAAGGAAGATTGCGTGGAGGCTTGAAGGTTCGATTTGCGGTCGCGGACACGCTTCAAGAGATAAATATTAATTTTATGTTTGATTAAAATCAGTGATTATGTGTTGTCTATATTACATGCAATGATGCAATTAAGTTCGATCATGGTTATTTGCTTCCGCTGTTTATGCCTGTATTCCATCAATTGACATCGAAAGCCTGCTTGCATCTATATAGATAACCTAAACAAGATATGTATATGTGGTATTATATATATGATTCATGATATATAGTTTATCACGAGAAAAATCATAAGAAACGTGAAGTTGTTGTGAACTGTTTTTGGCTGCTGTTGTACAGAAACTATTTTAGTGTTTTATGGAACTAGTCTCTATAAACGTGCAGTTGCACGTTATTCCAAACGATCTCAATCATAGTAGAAAATATTAGATAATATTAGATAATATTATTTGTAATTATATATATATATTTATTTTATGAGTTACAATAATATTACTATAGCATAGGATTGTATCTACTTAATACTTCTTTGAAATTGATGTTTTCGATATTTATTTTTCTCCTTCTTTTTCCCTATATCAAAAACATGTTACGATTAAGATAATCTAATATTAGAGATTAAGTGACTATAAAATTCTTTATTGTCATTTGCAGATACAAAAAGTGCTGAAAATTGTTACTATACACAATTACATTATAAAAATAATAAGTTTTAAGAATAAAAAATATAAGTTGATCACAAAAGTCAGATATAATAATATTTTCTATTAAAAACAAATAGGATCATTAGAAGAAAAACACATGAACATAGAGGCTAATCCATACTTTTCCTCATTGTTTTTTACTACTTGTTTCAGCAGTAGCAATTCTGATAACATATATGTTGTGTCTATTAATTAGAATCTGTTATAAATATTATTTATTTATTATTGTGGATGTCTATCTCTAGGAGAAAAGCTAGGATTTGTGACTTTGGGACCAAACTACTTTTCCCCTTATAAATAGAAAGGTTCTCTTTATTGTATATACATCCCTCAAAAGAAATAAGAACTCTCTTCTCTCTTTCTGTACAAATATTCTTGCTTTAGTTTATTGTTTTATAACATGTTATCAGCATGAGTTTCTAATCTTTGTTAAAGTTTAGTCCATATTAAGACTATTGTCTTTTCAGAGTTTGATGGTGCCACCACTGAAAATCACGGTATTTTTCTACCTATACGTTCATAGTAATGTAATTGTGTATAAGTTGTTTGATTATTTGTGATGGCTGTAAGGATGAGTCCTCTTTATGGAAGAGAACGCTTCACAGTATATATAATCAGGTATGTACCATCCTTCATAAGGTTAATTTGTATCTTTGGTAAGTTATATATATTATGTGCCAAACATTCATCCAGATGTTGGCTTCCTTATCAGTAAATATAACGTTTTATTCTATGTATGTTCCAAAGTATATTTTAAAAGATACACTCACACGCCAGGTGAGTTTGCATAGACTACACAATTTTTCTTAGTTATGACGATCTATTTATGCCGGCTATAATCACTAGAAGTGATAATATATTTTCACAGGTTCATTATGATTATTGTGAAAGACATGTTAAAAGAGAAATTTTGTACATTATATATATGCTTCGATTTGTTTCTGATGTAGCAACATCTTAAAAGAGGTTTTAAGCTATCACGGTTTGATATGCTTAAGGCACGTTCACATGATTGTGTTTCATTCCTGAAGAATGAGAACTTTTGATTAATATTACAAATACAGATCCATTCCCTGAAGTAAATGTGACAATATTTAGTAAAAGCTAATAAATACGGACGTGCACTTATTATGGAGATATCACGATTCACCTTCAAAAGAGGTAGAACAATTGAGAAGAAATATTTTAAATACTCTATACTTTACTCCCGAAATAGTAAACACTGAAATTTACTCCCGAAGTAGCAAATTCAGAAATCTGCTCCCGAAGTAGCAAATTCAGAAATCTGCTCCCGAAGTAGCAAATTTTGATAACTATTGTTTATCTCATGACACCAGCAGTGTTTAACTAAAATTTCTTTTATGATACAAACGGTATTTTAGCAATATTGGTAGTACAAAATTAATCAAGGCTCTAGAAGAGCTAACTATACCTAGAAGATCATGACACCAATAGCGTCCAAATAATATTTGATTATGGAGAATAAATTAAAGGCTCCTGAAGAGCTTATGTACTATTATGTTATTCTTTCGAGGTTGTATTATATGAAGTTGTTATGATCGAAATACGAGTTTACTAAAGTAAATGACTATCATATTGTAGCTATTAATGATGGGATGATCAAATATCTTCAAAATCATGGTGGGTAATAAATATCTATGTGAAAGGTTATACGCCTTATTCTCCAAAGTGTAATACAATATAAGCATGATGAAATCACATGTCACGATAACCAGAAGTTTATTGGTACAAAAGTAATTCATGTCATAATAAACCAAAAGTTTACTAAAACAGATAGCAAATGGCATGGTAAACCTGAAGTTTACTAGTATAGATAATTTTATCAGTTGGCATGAGCAATTTGGTCATCCCGAATCAAATATGATGTGCAAATTGAGTATTTGACATATATTGAAGAACTAGAAGATTTTTCAAGAATTTATGTGTTGCTTGTTCTCATGATAAGTTGATTATAATGGCTAATGTTGGGATTGAATTACCTAAATTCTGAAAAAATATAAAAGTTGAATATGAGCATGTTCACCTGTTATATGATGTCTTAAATAGATGCATCAATAAGACGGTCACATGTGCTTTTATTGCCAACCTGTAGTTTGATGCAAAGTTACTTGCCCAAAATAATTGAGTTGAGAGCACAATTTTCAGATTATGTAATCAAGATAATTCATCTTCTTAATGCTGGTTTATATCCAAGCTGGTTTGGCATTGAATGCCTCCGATAAATAGCTAAACCATTGCTTATGAGAACAAAGCTTCATCTGTTGATCTGAAATATGATATATTGCATACAACAACACTTATAAGCTTCAGACCAATAAATTATGATAAATTCTCCCCTCACAATTGGTTCAGGGTTAGGAACCAGATATTTCCATCTAACAGTTTTTTATGTGTGGTATATGATTAATTAATCTACCATCATGCACAAAAATGGATTCGCCTAGAGAAGATGGGATATGTGTTAGTTTTTCTAACATAAAGAGGGGGGGGGGGGGGGGGGGGGGGGGATAAGCAACTGAGGAATATGTTATGAATTATCATTAGTATGATCCTCATTCAAAAGATAATTCAACTCAAACGCTAGAAGCATTTGCTGACCCAAAGTTAATTTCTAATTTCAGCTGCAAAATGCTCCTATTAAATTCATGTCCCTAAAGGACAGAGTCTACAACATGCATGAAGTGTGGTAGACTAATCGGTTCCAAACGCAATAATCATTGAAAAGAAAGAGGAGCAAATGATCAATGATCATTATAAGGAGGCAATATGCTCTTGAAGAGCCTACGACATAACACTTCATGAGACCTCATGAGAAGTTAGGTACCTAAAAAAAATGGAAGTGATGAGATCTCAATCAGTTATGTCTGCAAACCGATACAAGATAATATATCGTCGACGATATCTTTGGTACATTATAGCGCAATATTGTAAAAGATTGTGAGGATCTAAATTCTACGTCTGTTAAAGCATGCTAACTAGAAATTATTATCAAGTGAAATGATGAATCTTGGTAAGCGTAAAGCTTATTGGACCTACTGTCCAGACAATAGAAGATGCCACATCATTTAAATAGAAATAGATGTTGTCACAGCCTATATGAATTACTTGACAAAATTATATGAAAATTCCTGAAGAATTTTAAATGCCTGAAGCATATACAAATTTTAGAAATTTGTTCATAATTCTTATATGAATTAAGTTAAGCAAGGTGAATGCGATTTTATCACCTTATTGAATATTTATTGACTAAGGGAACAAATGACTCTATTTATCCTTACGTCTTTGTGAAAATCAAAATCTGTCATATTGTTGGTGCAAGCGGATTACTTAAATATTATTGAAACTCTTGAAGAGTTCTCAAAAGTAGTTTATCTGTCGAAAGAAGTTGAAAGAGAAACTTGCAAAATTCTTTGGTCCTGAAGTGCCATATCTTTATGCAATTGATGCATTTACATATTTTGTTATGACTCTGAGGGATTACAGTCATACGATGTTGTTTTACATGATAGTCAAATCATATAAAGATAACATCTATTTATAAAGCAAGTCAAGAACGCACTTGGAGTGATTTCAACAATATTATATGCCAATGCAACTCTATCAAAAGACTGAAGATGCAGCAACATGCATAGCCCAACTAAAGAGTGGATTCATAAAAGGACAAGACGTATTTCACCAAAAGTTGTTCTTCACACACGAGATGGGTTCAAGTGATAATGTGGTTGATTTGTTCACCAAGTCTGTACCAACTGCAACTTTCGAGAAGATGGTGCACAAGATTCTAATGCGAAGATTCAAGTTTTGGATTGATGTTCTCTGATGTGGCGTGATTTTACGCCACAATCGATGCTTTTTAACTATAAGTTTTACTTGTTTTTAAGCAAGTCTATGCCATTTTACGTAGTTTTTGTCATGTTTCAGGTAATACGAGGTCCCTAAAGCCTAAGTGTGGAAAACAAGCAAAAAAGTTGCAAAACTGGAAATAACTGGAAGTTCTGGAAAATACCGTGGAAAAATACTCTACGCGATCGCGCAGAGTACCCACGCGATCGCGCCCACGCGGGAATTGCACTCCACGCGTTCGCTCTGTAATGTAACGTGACCGCGCCCACGCGCGTTGTTAATGACACGCGATCGCGCAGGCTCGACACGCGATCGCGATTAAGGGAGCAGGGGAGCTAACGTCATCCACGCGATCGCGCAGGAACATGGCGCGATCGCGTTGAAGGATTTTCGGAAATTTCGACCAGAACTCGGATTTTGACGATTTCTTCCATTCCAGTTCATATAAATAGAAAATTAGGGCAAAAACATTAATATCTTTGGCAACTCCCACAAGTTGGAGGCTAGGGTTTCTACAAAAATGTTCTCTCTTCTTTTTAATCCTTGTTGATGGAAATCTCTTGGTGACAATTAAGATTGATACTCTTGTTGTGCTTATTTATTCATTTGCATTGTTCTTAATCAAGTAAGTTTTTGCTATTTTAATTATTCTTGTTCTTGAATGTTTTCATTGGATTAGCTAGCCTTTGAACTCGCCCATTTACTTTGTTTGAAACTCGGAAGAGGAAGAACGGAGTTGGGATAGAATAATTAACATGAATTTGGGGCGTTAACCCTCATCTAATGGAAGTTGACCTAGGAATAGGCAATACCACTTGTAGCCATATTCGGGTGTTCTTAATGCTCCTAATTGCTTGAGGGATCTTCAATTGGGTAGTCTAGTTAATCTTCGGAAGAAGTTAATTTAGAGTCATTATCCGAGGCTAAATAACATAAACTTGCTATTATTTACAATTCGTGAAATAGATTGGATCGTTACTTGAGAAGTAGTTTCCCTCCTTCCATTCTTGTTGCCATTGATCAATTTACTTGCTTTCTAGATTAGAAATTATATTTCCGTATTTTATCAAAACCTTATAAAAAACCACCATTGATGCGTTCGGGCATAGCTATTGTTAGTGATAATTCCTAATCTGCTTAAATCACCTACATATTGTTCTCTGTGGGATTCGACCCCGACTCATAGTTGGGTAAATTATATTTGCATACGACCGTGCCCATTCTAATTAATAGGGTGGATTTGGACGTTATCATTCTCATCAGGGGGAGTTAATACGTGTTGTACTCTTTTTCCCTTAGCCAAGGTTTTGTCCCAATTGGGTTTTCCTGGTAAGGTTTTTAACGAGGCAGCCAAAATGGGTATTATTAGAAGTGTGTACTCTTTTTCCTTCACTAAATTTTTTCCCACTGGGTTTTTTCTAGTAAGGTTTTAACGAGGCACACCATCTATCAAATAGACATCCAAGGGGGAGTGTTATAAATATTATTTATTTATTATTGTGGATGTCTATCTCTAAGAGAAAAACTAAGGTTTGTGACTTTGGGACTAAGCTACTTTTCCCTTATAAATAGAAAGGTTCTCTTCATTGTATCCCTCAAAAGAAATAAGAACTCTCTTCTCTCTTTCTCTACAAATATTCTTGCTTTAGTTTATTGTTTTATAACAGAATCCTTGTTTACATGCACTTTGTAAGTCTTTATTACTATTTTAGTTGATTTCAAAGTGTAAATTAAGGGCATAAAAGTCGTTCATATAAGAAAAATATTTTGGTCAACCAACATTTATATTCTTAATATATCAAATTTAATAGTCACTACAAGAAAGTATAGAAATCGCAACAAATTTTTTTATATTTGGCAACAACTTAGTTTTATTGTTGGCAAATGATTTTTTTGTTGCCAAAGAATTTAATTTTATTGCCATAGTATTGATTATTGTTGCAAAAAACACTTTTAGCAATAAAAAAAAATGTTGCACGTTGTTGCAATAACAATCATTGGGAAAAGTTCATATAACAAAATATTTATTTTGATTGCCAAAAGTATTTTTTACAACAATAATCAGTGTATAACAAAAAAAAAAAAAATGTTGCCAAATATTTTTTTTCTTGTAGTGAGTGATTGGTGGCTACTCTTGTCTCTTAGCAGCAAAGCAAGTTTCTGTTCGTTGGGTTCTTTTTCTTATTAATAAATAAGATGTAGTCCTATTCAAATAGAGAATCCTATAATCAACAATTCCATTTAAGCAAGGTGTGCTCACACTCGATCATGGGGCCACAACATGTTGCGCAACAACATGAATTTTCTCAAACAAAACCTACGTATACTGCAATGGAAATACAACCCATACTTACATATTACAAAATTTTTAAAAATCATATCCAAGGACCTGTGTGTAACCAAAACCAAGATGCCAACTAGTAACAACTTACAAACAGCTATTACTGTACTAAAACCAAATCCAACTTGAATCATTCAACTCCAATCATAAAATTTGGAGCACTCGAATTTAAACCATTTCATTACAAATCATAATGGACAACAAGGGAAAAGCATATTCTTAATCTCCCCAAAGATGAATTTACCCAATCACTAATTCAAAAATCGCACATTCTTTTTATAAATCATGGGTTTCTCCGCTAATAAAAATTTAAACACATGGTCCAAATGGCTGTCATCTACAAGTCAAAATTCAATGTGTTGAGGTTCAATGAATGGTGCAAAAAATATTTAGGTGATCAAGTTACTTTTAGATAATTATAGATAAATTTCTTAATCAATTGATAACTACAATCAAACCTCTATATAATTGCTATTCGTTATAATAATATTTCACTATAACGGCCTGATTTTTTCCTGAACCGATTTTTCATGTTATATTTTACTTCTCTATAACAACATTCTACCTGTAACAACAATGATATTCATTATAGCGGTACACTCTTTGTAAAATTACCTCTCGATAACAACCATACTCAAATATTGCCTGATAACATTTTGTAAAAAATATATTATGTGTAACAATAAAATATTAAAATATTTATGGTAATCATCATTAATGTCATGCACATAGAAAATTTCAAGAGACATCGGATGTAGAAGGTGACAACGAAAGTGTTGATGAAGAGCCTTAACCTACTGCTACTTGGAGTGAGATAGAACAGTCAACTGTTGAGCTCTTTTTGCCGAAAGCTTGGACAAAATTCTTTGTCAATTGAAGCGTTATATTATTAATAAGAGAATGAAATTTACGAAACAACCTAGCTACAATTGTAGAAGTCTTACGTCAACCTTGAAATATTTAAATTCTCATTAATTTTAAATGCATGTGTTCCTTAGATTTTATTTCTTTATCGGTATGGTACAACTAGTTATGGATTTATTTAGTAATTTATTAGTCTTTCTAGTTTTTAATTAATGAGGTATAAAAATCAATTGAAATTTTAAAATTAACAAGTATATTTTTTTCGTTTATAACCTAAAAAGTATAGAATAAATAGTTGTGTTGCGTATTTTTGCTTATAACAGCTAAATGAGATCTAAACATCAAATGACAGGATACATATATAACAACACCTCACTATAACAACCATGGAATTCCCGAACAGACACTGCCACTATAGAGAGGTTTGACTGTAACTTACTATCGCAGGATAAAATTTATAATTATAAGAAAAATTACACTATCACTTTATATTACTCCCTTTCTTCCAACTTATGTGACACAATTCAGATTTCAAGAGTCAAACTTTTCAATTTGATCGTAAATTTGAACATGAGATCTTTAATTTTTTTTAAAATAAAATTTCAATATTAGGAGACTATGTAAAAAGTACTACAAATCAAAAAATAACTAACAATACAAAGTATTTATAAGGCATATCAAAAAATTGCAGTAAAAAAACTCTTTTGACTCTCAAAATCGGAAAGATATCTAATAAATTCAGATGAAGAGAAATCCAAATTGAAATTACATGGTCCAAATAGGTCCCACATACTATAACAAACTATTCTTCCCTCTAAATATTTAGCTGAAACCAAACCGTGGAAAACTGAAACTCAACAAATGAGATCAATTTTTTCTTCTTTCTCACAGTTGATTTAACTGAAGAAGAACAGCAAAAAAAAAAAAAAAAAAAAAAAAAAAAGAGAAAAAGATGGGGTCAATTGCGAAAAATGTGTTGCAAAAATACTTGGTACAACTTCAACAACACCCTTTAAGAACAAAGGTAATTCTTATTATTTTTTTTTCTTTCACTTTCTACATTTTTTTTTAATAATCGTTCTTTCTATGCTTAATTTTGTCTGATTTGTGAAGTGGGTTTGAATATTTCGAGCTGTTAGTTCAATTTATGACGTGGGTAATTTAAGAAAATTCCGCAAATAGCTATAGTTTAGAGCGCAATTACGAAACGTAGCTACAGTTTATGTATTTACGAAACATATCTATGGTTGCTATATCAAGCGGAAGAGCTATATTAGGCAGGTATCAATTGTATCAGCTGTATCAGGCGGGTATAAGTTGTATCCGGGGGCGGACCCACCCTATTAGGAGGGGCTCACGTGTCCCCCTAACCTTGGGAATACCCTGTACATATATGGTGTATATTCCTTAAAGAGTGTATATGTATTTAAAAAGACCCCTAAGAGATATCCATTGTTTTGGTGCATTTGGTTGTTGTGCCCCTTAGGTCCTTATATGACACCTAGGCTCGAGTCTCGCTTGCAGCACCTTTATTTCTATTTTTTGTTGAGTTTGTTTTGTTTCTGTTCTAAACATATTTTCGTTTCTTCCAATTTTGAAGTTTATACTTTATACTACTACTTTACTAATAACTTAGCATAATTATTAAGTTTTCAAAGAGTTACATGCCAACCTGTCACATAATAAGTGACATATTTATATCAAGACATAAATTGACTAGTTTTTTTCAATTCTATCCTTAAACAAAAATTGACAAGTTAAAGTATCAGCTAAATGATGATTAGAAAAGTCACATGGTAACTTGGTATTGTTGGATTCTCAATATCAAAAGGTTTACTACTTGTGCATGCTCTAATCAAGAGGAAAAAGTAATTTATTTTTATTATATAGGGGTAATTTGGTAAATTTTACATTGCATTATTGATTTCTTAATATGAGTGTTGTTTGCTAAGGTGACACTTATTATGGGACGGATGGAGTAATAAATTACATATTATAAACCCATAATCTCGAAAGTGTAATGGATTTAGCGGGAAGAACCTAAAGATTGAGCCATCAAATTAAATTTCTGGATCCACCTCTATTTAGGGGTGTACATAGACCGGGTTGTTCGGCTTCTTCAAATATCAAATCACACCAATTGTGTCGGGTTTTTTAATCTATAAGCCAAACCAAATCAACAAAAGTCGGGTTTTTCAACCTCGGATTTTTTTGGATTTCTTTTGTCATCTGCTCCGATTTCTGCTATTATCTGTTATTTCCTATGCTCTGATTATCATGTGTTATCTGTGTCGCTTGCATTATTTCATTTCCATATCGCTTTAAATCTCTTATCCGAATCTCTTAACCTTATCTGACTTCTTTTTATGCTTTTATTGAGCCGGGGGTCTTTCGGAAACAGCCGTCCTACCTTGATAGGAGTCAGGTCTGCGTACACTCTACCCTCCCCAGACCCCACGATGTGGGATTTCACTGGGTTGTTGTTGTTGTTGTTGTTGTTGTTGTATTTATATTAAGGCAGTGGTCATTGGTGCCTCCTCTACGTCAAAATTCTGACTCCGCCTCTGGCTATATCAACACTACTATATTAGCTAAAGTCACGAAAGAGCTGTATCTGCATACTGTTACGCATGTGTTGCGTTTTTGCTACAAAACCCAAAATATAGCTATGTTCCTAATTTTTAAAATGACAGACATATATCATAAATATAGATTGCTACATATGCGTAATTTTCACTTAATCTTTCCCCCGAGCATATTACGTACATCCAAATTGAAATTACATGGTCCAAATGGGTTCCACATACTATAACACAATATTCTTCCCACTAGATATTTAGCTGAAACCAAACCGTGGAACACTGAAATTCAACAAAAAAGTTCAATTTTTTCTTCTTTCTCACAGTTAGTGAACTGAAAGAAGAACAGCAAAAAAAAAAAGGGGGTCAATTGCAAAAAAGGGGTTGCAAAAATACTTGATACAACTTCAGCAACACCCTTTAAGAACAAAGGTCTCATCTTTTTTCTCACTTTCTGCAATTTTTTTGACTAATCTTTCTTTGTATGGTTAATTTTATCTGATTTGTGAAGTGGGTTTTGATTATTTCAAGATGTTAGTTCAATTTATGATGTTGGTGATTTTTTATGTGTCGAGAAGTTGCCATTTAACAACTGAGATTTAAGCTTCCCCACTCCCTCCTTTTCAATGAATGTGACAGGCGTTTGACTGGACACTAAATTTAGAAAAGTAACAAAGATTTTTTTGAAATTTGTGATCTAGAATAAGTTATGAATATTTCTGTGGCTAAAAAAAATAAGCAGCATTTTAAAGTTAAATCGTTACTCTCTCCGGATAAAAAAAAATGTTCACTTAGTCTTTTTTTTGTTTTTGGGTCAAAAAAAGTGTCCACTTATCAAATCAATAAAGAATTAACCTTATGCTTCCATATTTACCCCTATTAATAGTCTGTTTGGCCAAGCTTATAAAAACAACTTATTTTAAAAAATACTTTTTTTCAAAAGTACTTTTCGAAAAAGTATTTTTGGCTAAAAGCAGTTTGTGTTTGGCCAATTAATTTAAAAAGTACTTTTGAGAAGCAATTAGTGTTTGACCAAGCTTTTAAAAAGTGCTTCTAAGTGTATTTTTCTCAAAAGTACTTTTCAAAAAAGTACTTTTGGGCAAAAACTATTTTTTTAGCTTCTGAAAAACTGCTTCTGCTACTCCCCAAAAGCACTTATTTTCTCCCAAAAGCTTGGCCAAACACTTTACTTTTTTTAAAATAAGTACTTATTGAAAAAATAAGTACTTTTAGGGGAAAAATAAGCTTGGCCAAACAGGCTATAAGTGTTATATGATCAAATTTCAATGTCTATTTAATTAGGGGTAGTTTAGTCAAATAACCTATTTTTGTCTAGGAGTTAGTGTTTTCTTAAGGGGCGTGCAAATGACTAAGTGGACTCTTTTTTGATCCGGAGGGAGTACTATACTAAAAATAAGAATAAGGTTAATAAGACTTTTGGTCCCTTAATTATTGATAAATTCTAAGTTTAATTATTGATATTTGACTAAGCACATTCTAATTGAAATGTGCACTTTTAATCCTTTTGCATGTAAATATTCAAAATTAACCATGATTACCAACTGTTTGAACCACTTAATTATCCATGTGTTATGTTTAGCTGGTACTATTATTCCATGTTTGACAAATATATAATTGTAAAAATATTTCAAATATAATGTATTGTAAAGGACCAAAACACAAATTCAATTAATTGGAGGTTAAATGTGCTTTGTTGAAAATCACAAGGACTAAAATTAGAATTTATTAATAATTGAGGGACCAAAAGTGCTATTATCCATATAAAATATGTCTTTTTAGGACATACCAAAAAGAAAAGAGTATCACATAAATTGGGACGAAGATAGTATTATTTTTTTAAAAGTTTAGTGAGTGTTGGTTTTAACTCTACTTATATAAGTTTTGCTAAGTTTTGCAAATCATACTCGATTTCAGGTTCGGGTAAAGGAGTTGTTAGGTGGTAACCTGAGACTAGCTTAAATATAGTATGACTACATGGCACCCAATAGTGTGGCCGAGCAGTCAATAGAAGTTGGAATTGTTCATGGTAAATGACAGTTCATATCATAGCGGAGACACAAGAAATAGGTGATTTCGTTCTATTGGTCTAAATCTTGGTGGACAGAGTTGCCTAATATGTGTACTAATGAGGAAGTGGCAAGTACCCGATGGATTAGTTGAAGTGTGCATAAATTGGTCTGGATGCCACCTTTAAAAAAACTAAATAGTTTAACTATGATGAATTCGGATGCCTTATATTGGCGTTAGGCGTAATGAATATGAGGTTCATCATATCACCGGCTATGTGTGTGTGTTGGGGGGGGGGGGAGGGGGGGGGTGTTAATTTACCTGAATCGAACAGAACGAATATAGAAGTTTCACTAGTTGACTTTAACTAGTTGGGGATTGAGACGTAGTTGATCCAAGTTGATGTAGGTGTGTTGTGTTTAAAGGTTTTAGCTTGATTGGTACAATGATTTTATTTTTGTAGTTTCTAAATTTTGCAATTTATACTTGCAGGCGATAACAGCTGCAGTTTTGTCAGCGGTCAGTGATATAGTGTCTCAGAAGATTACTGGCATTAAGAGGCTTCAAATTAGACGCCTTCTTCTGAAAGTGGTACCATTTTCATAGCTTCCTTTTTAACATGCCTGTTTGCATATTTTCCCCCCCTTTCCTTTTTGTGTGTGTGTTGTGGAAATCTGAAAGCTTTGTCACATGTGTTCAACTTTTATTAACTTCATTGTGGGAGAAACTCTGTCTATGAGACGTATAAAAAATGTCGAAAGCCTACACATGTCCTACACATGTATGGTTTTCTACAAAAGACACCCAGTCAATATATGCTGATAGGATTGTCATCAATGTTCATCTCATAATTTACTCACATTTTCTGAAGACTGTTCTGAAATTAATTCACAAAAGAGAAAACTTCTAGTATATTTCGGCAGAATTTGATCGTAAAAGCTTGATGACTTCTTTTGCCACACTTAATGTTGATGGTCTCATGAACCCTTTTTCCGGTTTTGGAGAGTTTGATTTAAGTATATTGATGTTGAATATTGAAAAATAAGAATCTTATAACTTTTGCAAAAGTATTTTTTGTTGAAATGATTTGAGTATGAGCTGCAAAGGCTTACTACAGTTGTAATGCTATGACAAGACTTCTCAAATGACACTTATTATCAGAATTATGTATGCTTTGAATATATTCCTTTGCTTAACATATATAAGTTGCTATCTGGAATTGCTATTGACTGCTAAAATAACTACATGTCTCCTCCTCTCCTATTTATCCTTTAGTAGTAGTATTCAGTTATCGCGTAGTTTCTTATTCCTTGATGTGTATTACCATCTATTGCCACTATTATTTTGTATCTTGTTATTTAGCTTTTTCTTTTCTGACATTACTGTGCCAGGTACTTTTTTTGAGCCGAGGGTCTACCGGAAACAGCCTCTCTACCTCACATAGGTAGGGGTAAGGTCTGTGTACATCCTACCCTCTCCAGACCCCACACTTGTGGGATCACATTGGGTTTGTTGTTGTTGTTGCTAACATAACTACATGCAGCTTTTTGGCTTTGCCTATCTTGGACCGTTCGGGCATTTTTTTCACATATTGCTGGACAAACTTTTCAAGGGGAAGAAAGACACAACAACTGTTGCAAAAAAGGTAAACAGAAACCCTTCTTCTTTGGGTAATTTACAATAAGTATCTGGAAATGAAGTTCCGCATTCATCTTGTACTTACTAGCTCCCATCGACATCCTTTTATGTCCCATCCTTTCTTTTTTCCTGTTAATAGATAATTTTCATTCTTGATCAATGATAAAACTCTGCTATATATTTTACTCCCACCGTCCAAATTTATGTGACACTCTTTCCTTTTTAGTCAGTCCAAAAAAAATGACACCGTTTTGTATTTAGTAAAAATTTAACTTTAAAATACCCATTTTACTCTTAGATGATTTATAGCAATGAGCCTCTTTGGATGAGCTTAAAATAAGCAGCTTCCAGCTTATAAGCCAAAAAAAAAAAAGTTGGGGTAGACTAACTTATTTTTTTTGGCTTATAAGTTGTATAGCTAAATCAAACGGGCCCAATTATTTTTAGGCTTATTTTATGCACAAAATGACTTTAAGCTGACCATCCAAACACTCAAAAAAGTTGAAACCAGCTTATAAGCAACTTATAAGCCAATCCAAACGGGCTCCATATAAATATCTTTAGCTTATTTTAGACCATAAGTTTTAAAAGTCTTTCTTTATTTCTTAAACCCGTGCCTAGTCAAACCACCTTCACATAATAAGGGAAGAAGGGTGTAACATTTTGGTCAAACAGTATTTCCAGTTGGAGAAAACAGAAGAAGAGCAATGACCAGATTAGTTGTTCATTTTGATTATTTCAATTTGTATTTTAATTGTTTCAGGTGGTTCTGGAACAAGTGACATCTTCGCCTTGGAATAACTTGCTTTTCATGATTTACTATGGATTAGTTATCGAAAGTGAGTCTTATCCCAAGCTACAACTGTATTTCATGTTAGCAACTTTAACTGTTTCACAGATTAGATGATGCTTCTGCCACTAAGTACACGAATAGATAGATTGAGTTTACGACAATTAGAACCTAAATTACTGACTCAGACTGCATGAATCAGAATCTCAAATTTTGTCAAGGTCATTAAGTAATTAAATTGGAATTTTGTTTCTTGAGAAGTCAAATGCACTCTGAAGCACTACAGCTTTTTATATGTTACGAAAAATTAAGGCTGCAAGAAATAATTGTTGCATTCACAAATCACAATGAAGAAAACAGGAAACAAAAGATTAAAGCTTTAGCAGAATCCCAGTTAAATAAAATTTTGTAAATTTCATGTTTAATTCCAACAAAAATCTTTCAGTTATCAGGAAAAAATCAATATAACTAAATTGTTGTTTCAAGATCTATATATACATACAGAAACACTTTTCGATCTTGCTGATTTTACATGTCCAAATCTTTCTCACTGTATAAATTCTTTAAGGTGTGCACTCTTTGATCAAAGTACCAAGCTGTTTGAAACTGTTTTTATTTCTCTGAAGTTCATTTATATTTTCTTTATTCTAGGAAATACCCTGAAAATAAATTCTTGTTCAAAAGAAGTAATAGTTTGCTTGGCTTTAATATGGACATTTTCTAACTAATTGAGTATATATGCTTTTTAGTAATGTTGAAAGAGGGAGAGGAGGGGAAGTTAAAAAGGAGGGAGTTATTAGTTGTTTGGTTTTCCCTCTAATTGTATTAACTATTGGAAATAGATGATCAATACTTCATCCAAGAGAAGTAAACAAAATGATTTCTTCCTATCTACCTAAGTCTTGGTGGGCAAATTGACACGGTACATGTGCTGGTGGAAGGTAGCAGGTATCCGGTGGAACAGTCGAGGCGGTGGACACTACTGTCATTAGAAAAAAAAGTGTAATCATACGTACACAGAACAAAGCATTGGGCTGATGGAATCTTTATTATGTACAGGTAGACCTTGGATCCAGGTGAAGTCTAATATTAAGAGGGAATATCCAAAAGTGCAGTATACGTCTTGGACGGTTTGTCAAATTCCCCTTCTTTTTCAAAACCAAAGTTTGTTATTCTAATCCTATAGTGAATTATAACTGTATCAATCATTCAAAACTACACAGTTTTGGCCCGTTGTGGGTTGGATTAATCACCAGTACATGCCACTGCAGTTCCGAGTGATCTTTCACAGCATTGTGGCATGTGGCTGGTATGCTACATTTATCTACTTGTTAATGGTTCTGATCATATGTTCAAATTCATTCCCACCTCAATGATTTTGTGAAATCATTGATATTTCCTTTCCGTTTTCAATTTGTAGGGGAATTTTCTTGAATCTACGTGCAAGATCGATGGCATTAAAGAAAGCTTGAAAGTCTCAAAGTTGCAAATTGGACATGGCAAAATGTTCATGCGTAGTTCAAAGATAATAAGGCATTTGCTTCTTTAAGCTCCGCCTAACCTATACGAGACATTGCTCGTTTTCTCTGTTCTTAGTCTGTTGTATTTTTATCTTTCTTTCTTTGGGTTTTTATTTTCTTGAATACATTAGGACATCTTTTAACTAAAAGGTTGGTGGTCATAGAGCACCATTTTAGTTGATGATTGGCGTTTTATTAATTACCACTCGTATTGATAGGAGATTGCAGGTACCCAATGACGTGCTATGGTCTCCTGGATAAGAGAATCACTCAATTTGATCTTCTTAAACCGTTATTTGTAAAATTATCCACTATTCGATAATTGTACTAATGAAAGATTGTAGGTACTCTATTACGCAATGATGTGCTAGAGTCTCTTGGACAAAGGAATCACAGTGTCATTTGTTTTATTGTGACTCCCCAAATGAGATGGTGAGAACAAATGGGTTGTCATAATTGGTGGGTCCATCCCCTTATTTTGAGGAAGAAAACACCTCCCTTATTTTAGGGAAGAAAACACTTCCCTTGTTTTGAGGAAGAAAACATCTTCCTTGTCTTTGGAAAATTGTCAAGTGCTTGCTTGAGTCACTAATGACATCAATAGGTTCATCTCATACCTATAAATAGGGAAACTTTCTCATTTGCTAGACACACCAAAAATTGAAGAAGACAACACATCTCATAGAGAGAAAAATCTAAGAGAAATACTCTTAGTGAAAGGCTTAAGTAAGAGAAGTCTTTGAGAGATTTTTTAGTAAAAATTCTTGAGTGTAATTGGGATTGGGGTTGTGAGGTTGAGTGTTGTAAACACTTGTAATATTTCTTCTTTAATAAGATCTGCAGCAGCAACGTGGACGTAGCTCTCACATTGAGGGTGAACCACTATAAATCTGTGTGTGTTATTTATTCTTTGCTTACATCATGACGTAAGTAGGTTCTGTCTAAGGAGGTTGGTATTTAAGTGGTCCAGCTGTGACCCTCCAATCTTTCCTGGGAACCTGCTTACAAAGGTCGGATTGGGATTCAAATCCTAACAACTGGTATCAGAGCAACAGGTTGTGTTGTGATTTAGAAACGATGGGAGGCGAAGATGGTACGACGCACGGCATCGGTAAATTCGATGGTACAGATTTTGCGTTCTGGAGAATGCAAATTGAAGATTATTTATATGGCAGAAAGCTTCATGAACCTCTGAGTCTGAAACCAGAGGAGATGAAACAAGCAGATTGGGATCTCCTCGACAGACAAGTTCTGGGAGTCATTCGGCTAACGCTGTCGAAGAACGTTGCTCACAACGTGGCAAAGGAGAAGACCACTGTAGATATGATGAAGGTATTGTCTGTTATGTATGAGAAACCTTCGGTAAATAATAAGGTATTTCTCATGAAGAAACTATTTCATCTAAAGATGATGGAAAATGCTCATGTTGCTGCACACATAAATGAATTCAATACCATTGTAAATCAATTGTCATCGGTAAAAATTGATTTCGATGATGAAGTACAAGCTCTAATTTTATTGGCATCCCTACCAAATATCTGGGAGCCAATGAGAGCAGCGGTTAGTAATTCTGTCGGCAGTGACAAACTAAAGTTCAACGATGTTAGGGATCGTATCCTTGCTGAGGAGGTGCGCAGGAAAGATTCTGGAGAGGCATCGACGAGTTCTGCTTTTAATGTTGAAAACAGAAGCAGAAATTATGACAGAAACTACAACCGAAATAGGGGCAGATCGAAGTCAAGGAATGGCAGGGGTCAATCCAGACCAGGACGAACACTTAGAGTGTTGGAACTGTGGAAAACCAGGTCACTTCAAGAAGAACTGCAGGGCGCCAAAGAAGGAGGACAACAAGGGGGCTGGAATCAACGCTGCTACGGAAGACATTGGCGATGCGTTGTTGCTATCGGTTGACAGCCCGATAGACTCTTGGGTGCTTGACTCAGGAGCGTCCTTTCATACCACCCCACATCATGATATAATGACAAACTACGTGGCTGGGAATCTCGGCAAAGGTTATTTAGTCGATGGAGAGCCGCTAGACGTTGTTGGCACGGGAGACATTAATTTGAAGATGTCAAATGGATCCTCGTGGAAGATTACAAAAGTTAGACATGTTCCAAAGCTGATGCGAAACCTGATCTCAGTAGGTCAGCTTGATGATGAGGGATATGATCTCAACTTTGGTAATGGGTCTTGGAAGATGGCGAAAGGTGCTATGGTAGTTGGCCGAGGAAAGAAGATTGGCACTCTCTACATGACGACTAGCTGTCGTGATACTGTTGCTGTGGTTGACAACACAAAGAAGACAGATTTGTGGCATTGTCAGCTGGGACATATCAGCTAGAAGGGGATGAATTTGTTGGTGACAAATGGCTTAATTCCGGAGCTGAAGACGGTGGACCTTCATACGTATGAGAGCTGCATTCTCGGAAAACAAAAACGAGTAAGCTTCTCAAATGCAGGCAGGGAGTTGAAGGTCGAAAAGCTGGAATTGGTGCACACAGACGTGTGGGGACCTACCACTGTCCCCTCTCTTGGAGGATCACACTACTACGTGACCTTTATTGATGATTCAACCAGGAAGGTGTGGGTTTACTTTATGAAAAATAAATCCCATGTGTTTAGTGTATTCAAAAGATGAAAAGCCATGGTTGAGAATGAAACAAACCTCAAGTTGAAGTGTTTGAGGTCCGAAAACAGCGGAGAATACACTAATGGTGATTTCAAACGGTACTGTGCCGATAATGGGATCAAGATGATAAAGACTATTCCTGGAACACCGCAACAAAATGGAATAGCCGAAAGAATGAACTGAACGTTGAACGAGCGTGCTCGGAGTATGAGAATACACTCTGGACTGCCCAAGACATTCTGGGCAGATGCAGTCAATACCGCGGCCTTCTTAATTAACCGAGGACCGTCAGTTCACTTGGATTTCAGAATTCCAGAAGAAGTCTGGAGTGGCAAAAAGGTAAATCATTCATTTCTGAAGGTGTTCGGCTGCTTATCATATGTTCATAATAATGATACGGCTAGAAGAAAGCTTGGTCCAAAATCAAAGAAGTGTTACTTTATTGGCTATGGTGACACCGAGCTTGGTTACCGATTTTGGGATGAACAAAATCGGAAGATCATCCGAAGCAGGAATGTTGTCTTCAACGAAGAGGTACTGTACAAAGACAAGTTGCAAAAAAATTCAGAATGTCAGGACAAGGAATTGGAAATAGTCGATTTGAGGGACTTCCCGACACCTGAGCCGCAGCCAGGTACAACCGAGGCAGAGGAACAAACAATTCAAGAAGGTGCTGATGAAAGTGCCGATTCTGAAACAAATAAGCAGACGCCAATCACAGAACTACGTAGATCATCCAGGATCAGGTATCCGATTCATAGGTACTCTCCATCCCTCAACTACATTCTACTCACTGATAGAGGGGAGCCGGAATGTTATGAAGAAGCAATGCAAGTCGATGAATCGACCAAGTGGGAGCTGGTAATGAAAGATGAGATGGATTCACTATCAGCAAATCATACATGGGAATTAGCCGAGTTGCCAAAGGATAAGAGAGCATTGCAAAACAAATGGGTTTATTGGATAAAGGAAGAACCCAATGGAAGCAAGTGTTATAAAGCAAGGCTGGTTGCAAAGGGATTTCAACAGAAAGAAGGCATCGACTATACGGAGATCTTCTCTCCCGTAGTCAAGATGGTGACTATCAGAACTATTCTTGGACTGGTAGCAAAGGAAAATCCACATCTGCAACAGATGAACGTGAAAACTGCATTTCTTCACGGTGATCTAGACGAGGAAATCTACATGCGACAGCCGGAGGGATTCAAAGTCAAAGGAAAGGAGAATCTGGTGTGCAAACTTCAAAATAGTCTGTACGGACTAAAACAGGCTCCAAGACAGTGGTATTTAAAGTTTGACAGCTTTATGAAGAAAGCTGATTTTTCAAGGTGCGAGGCAGATCACTGTTTTTACTTCAAGAAATTTGAAGACTCGTACATGATACTGGTACTCTATGTCGACGACATGCTAATCGTAGGAGAAAACCTACAGGAGGTTGATCGGTTGAAAAAAGGGTTATCGGAAGAGTTTGCAATGAAGGATTTGGGAGTTGCAAAGCAAATCCTTGGGATGAGAATCGATCGAAGCAAGGAGGGCATCAAACTCTCACAAGAAGAATATGTGAGGAAAGTTATCAAAAGGTTCAACATGCATGATGCCAAGCCAGTCAGCACTCCCTTGGCTGGACACTTTCGGTTGTCAAAGGATCAGTCGCCGACAACCGAGGATGAGAAGAAGCAGATGAACAAGATACCTTATGCATCTGCAATCGGTAGTCTTATGTATGCAATGATATGTACAAGGCCAAACATTGCACATGCAGTCGGAGTTGTCAGCCGATTTATGAGCAATCCGGGAAAGCAACATTGGGAGGCTGTGAAGTGGATATTCAGATATCTGAAAGGCAGCTCGAGTTCAGCTCTGTATTTTTGAAAATCAAAAACAGGATTGCAAGGGTATGTTGATGCTGACAACGGTGGAGATGTTGATAGCAGAAAGAGCACATCCGGGTATGTTTACACCTTCGGAGGTACTGCAATCTCTTGGGTTTCCAAGTTGCAAAAGATAGTAGCTCTCTCTAGTTGTGAGGCTGAGTACGTTGCTGTGACGGAGGCCACAAAGGAAATGATGTGGCTACTATCTTTTCTGCGGGAATTGGATCAGGACCACGAGGGAAGTGTGCTATATTGTGATAGCCAAAGCCATTCATTTGGCAAAGAACCCGGTCTACCATGCTCGAACGAAGCATATACAACTCCGGTACCATTTCATTAGATCAACTTTGGAAGATGGAGCGCTAGTGCTTGAGAAGATCGCAGGGAGTCAGAATCCAGCAGACATGCTGACAAAGGCAGTGACGATAGACAAACTGAAGCTATGCTCAGCTTCAGTTGGCCTGCACGAAGTATGAAACTAGGAAAGAGCTGCTGCATTGATCTAAGTGTGAAGACAAATTAAAATTAGTCTTCAAGTGGGAGATTTGTTGGGTCCATCCCCTTATTTTGAGGAAGAAAACACCTCCCTTATTTTAGGGAAGAAAACACTTCCCTTGTTTTGAGGAAGAAAACATCTTCCTTGTCTTTGGAAAATTGTCAAGTGCTTGCTTGAGTCACTAATGACATCAATAGGTTCATCTCATACCTATAAATAGGGAAGCTTTCTCATTTGCTAGACACACCAAAAATTGAAGAAGACAACACATCCCATAGAGAGAAAAATCTAAGAGAAATACTCTTAGTGAAAGGCTTAAGTAAGAGAAGTCTTTGAGAGAATTTTTAGTAAAAATTCTTGAGTGTAATTGGCATTGGGGTTGTGAGGTTGAGTGTTGTAAACACTTGTAATATTTCTTCTTTAATAAAATCTGCAGCAGCAACGTGGACGTAGCTCTCACATTGAGGGTGAACCACTATAAATCTGTGTGTGTTATTTATTCTTTGCTTACATCACGGTGTAAGTAGGTTCTGTCTAAGGAGGTTGGTATTTAAGTGGTCCAGCTGTGACCCTCCAATCTTTCCTGGGAACCTGCTTACAAAGGTCGGATTTGGGATTCAAATCCTAACAATAATCACATGTCAATCCTTATTTATTTAGCCACCCTATCAAGGTCTTCTTGACTATATTCCTTAGGCATCCACCAATGACGCTGCACCACAAGAAAACTCTGAATTGCCAACCGATTTTACTAACAATTCAAATCTGTTAGTAAATTAGCAACAAATTACTAACAAATTTGTAACAGAATTGTTTTTCAGAATTTAGCAACGGATTCCTAATGGATTACCAACCAAAATTTTACTAACTAAATAATTTAGTTGGTAAATATAGCGGGAAAAAATGGCGCCAAATTTAGCAACTCCCTACTAACGGATTGCCAACCGAAATATTACCAACAAACATCTTTCATTGGTAATATTACCAACCGAGTATATTTCGGTTGGTAAATATGATAGAAAAAATGGAGTATAGTTTATTAACAGATTACCAACGAATTACCAACCAACCATTTACCAACGATAGGGTTTTGTTGCTAATTTACCAACCAATTAGAAATGCATTAATAAATTACTAAGGGATTGTTATTTGTTGGTAAACTTGCCAACAAATGTTCAATCGGTTGGAAATATTTACCAACAAATCAAGATTGTGGTTTGTAAATTACTAACATATTCGAATTAGTTGGTAATATAACAACCGATTATTAATCCATTAGTAAAATTTGCGAACAGATCCATCTTTAGTTGGTAATATTACATACAATTGAATATTCAGTTAGTAATTGCTACCAACTGAGATCAAATTCGTTGCTAAATTACTAAATTACCAACTGATATTGGAACAGTTGGCAAATTTACCAACCGAGAGGTTAAATTGGTTGGTAAATCACCAACTGATGCTGAAACGGTTAGTAAATTTCTATGTAAAATCAATTGATATTTTTCGATGAATTTAACTTTTAATGGTAAACTTAATGATGGATTCTAAATCAATTGATATTTTTCAAGGAATTTAGCATTTAGTGGTAAAATTTCTATGTTGCCATGATTCTTTCTTAATTCTATTTTGAAAAATAAAATAATACATATGAAAGACTAATCAAATTTTTTTCCAGGCCGGTGCACAAAACATCTCGCGTTAGTAGGGTTCGAGGATGGTCCGCACCCCAAGGGGTATGTAACACTAATCAATTCTTTTTATTATTATTCACAATATGCCAATATTGGCACTAAAGATACGTAAATTTTGAAACTTGTTGTTCAAACAACTATTCAGATATAGGATTCCTATATCTCCTCATAAGGCTTGTTTGAAAGCCTGTTATCGGACTTCATTAATCGTCATTTGTTGTTCAAACTGAATCATTTTTTTTTTTTGCGATTTTCTAATTGTTTCAAAGTCTTATAAATTGATCAATCAATCAAACTCAATATTTTTCTCTATTTATCTCATAGTATTCATTCTCTCAAAATTGCTCGACTTGTGTATCTCCTTTCGGTAACCGAGAACGACTTTTTCACGTTGTTCAATAACACCCCCACCCCCACCCCCACCCCCTCCCCCCCCACACAGAGTTCTGATGAATTTTGATTGGTATTCAAGATCCTCTATTTTCGATTATCTAATAAACCACTTAATAAAAGTTGGAATGACTACATTTTAGGGGTTTTTTTTAGGCATAGCTAAACTTTTGCTAATTACATTTCGTAGCTACAGTAGATTGTATTCACGCGCTATAGTAGATTGTATTCAAAATCTGGCTGAGTCAGATTTCGCTGTATTCAAGTTAGATTTTGCTGTATTGAAGTCAGATTTCAATGTATTCAACTAAGCTGTATTCAAGTCAGATGTATTCAACTAAGTTGTATTCAAGTCAAATGTATTCAACTCAACTGTATTCATTTGTAGCTACTTTTACACTGCATTCACTTTATTATATTTAAAATCGATTGTATACAAAAAAATATCCTTCAAAATACACCTCCAAACACTGAATACATAAAAACATAGATACACCAAAAATTAACAAATTCACCTTAAAAAAATGAATAACATCTAAAAATTTAACAAAAAAAACTCAAAAAAAATGAATACAATCGCCGAATTCGTGAATACAATAACACCAACCACTAGTTCTGGCCAGATCTGCCGAAAATTTCACAACAACAACAACAGCCCTTATGCGCTGCCGTGGTTGTCGGAAGACGATTTTCGGCCAGATCTACTGGAAATTTCATAACAACAATAGCCCTTATGTGCTGCCGTGGTTGGCGGACGGAGTCGGATACAGTGGAAGCTATAGATCTGGAGCTCCGTCATTGCTCCGGCGTGTTTGTGGTGTTATTGCATGATTATCACATACGACTTTTTCGACTCCTTTTGGTCGTAATAAACCAGATATTACAAAGAACCAGGGACAAGGAAATAAAGGCAAAAACAGAGTAGATGTTTTTCTAAAATCGATGAACAAATAGTGATTCGCATTTCAAACTAGTCGTCAATATTTGTAATCTAACTAGAAAGAAAAAAAAAACAGAGCATTGCGATGAAGAACAAACAAATAGCGAGCGTGCAGTAGTGGTGTGTTGTCGTTGGTTTGTGGCCAGAGCTCGTTCGCCGGAGCTCCGATGGCAGAAAGCAGAAGCAGTCAAGATAAAAAAAATTATAAATAATAAAAATAATGTATTCTACTTTAAATATATATGTCGCTATTAATTGTATTTAATATATTACTCTTAGCTATATGATGTAATTAATCTAAACTATAGCTACTAAATATAATTACCTACTAGTGTTTACCACACCATGTAGATTTCCCATAAAAGTGTATTGTGTTTCCATTCCCTTTCAAAATTCCATAATCCGTTCCCGAGCGAAAAATGACTCGTTTGATTTAATTGGTTCTCACACTCAATTACTTAACATAAATTTGCATATCTTTTCTATGAATGTAATGAGCCTATCTTCTTTTCCTTATTCATATTCCAAAAAGATACCTAAACTAATGTAAGACCAAACTATTCAGAGAACTCTTCTGATAAAATAAAAATATCTAATTGTCAGCAAAGTTGTTCCTTTTTCTTTTTTTTTTTCAAATCCAAAAAGCTTTGCATACTTAGATAGGTCAACGATTCAACACCAGATAAAGAGGTAAAATTATCATTTTTACTATTTACAATAAGCAGTCAAACTATTTTATCAATATGATATCGTATATCAATAAAATATTTATGTTGAATTCGCGATTGGATTCGATTGGAGCGACGCAACCAAAGGCTAGAGGAGAGGCAAGACGAAGAGGAAGAGATTGAACTTTTAATAGCAAGTGAAGGGGACCAATTTGAAGACATGGAAGATATCCCAATGGATGAATATAATATAGACGAAATTAGCAAAATGGTGCTTACAATGTAATTTTATTCTTGTACTACTTAGTTGCAACTCATGTATTATTTGTAAGTTATAAAGAATTACAACTTGCAAATAAATGTTATCCATTAATGAATAAAAATTATGGCTCATTGAGCTTTCTTCTATTTACTTGTGTTCATATTCTTACTAATATTGAGTTAAGAAAATACCTACAATATACTTAGAATATACTTATAATATACATCTACTTAAATTATAAAATAGAAAGTTATAACTATATTTATAAATACACAATCTTGAATTTTATAATACTCATAAGTTATTAGTAAATATAAAATTTAACTAATACATATAAGTTAAACACATATACCTACAATATACTTAGAACATACTTAAGCTATAAAATAGAAAGTTATATACTTAGAAAAAAAAAAAAACAATCTTGGATTTTATAATACTCATAAGTTGTTAGCAAATATATAAACTTAAGTAATACATATAACTTAAACATATGTATATTATACTTATATAAACATATATGTATGTATGTGTGTGTATATATATACACACACTTATAGTCTCATATACAGAACATATATAAATATACTTAAGTTAAAAATATACAATCTTGAGTTTCTTATACTTATAACCTATGGATATATATAAAACTTATATATACATATACCAACTAATAAACTATAGTGTTAATTTATGTGTAAAATACGTAATTAAGCAAAAAAATAAAAATAAAAATAAAATCATTTTTGGGCTAACCGGTTACCGGTTTGGTAGAAGGGTACCGGAACCGGGTCGGTTAGAGCCAAACCGACTGGCTAACCAGTACTGGTTAACCGGTAACCGTCAAGCGCGAACGGTTTGGAAATTGGTAACCGGTTGGTTTGCTAACCAGAATCGAAACTGGTCCCGGGTCAACCGGTTGACTAGCTTACAACATCCAATGATTATAAATCCTAGTACTAATATTAATTCCATCGCATATCCGAACTCTAAAAATTTTGTTCGGACTTAATTTGTATTTTTTAGTTCAAGCAAATAATTTAGTGCAGTTAAAAATTTATCATTTTCTACAAATGATTAAGTGCAATTAAATTTTAACTATTTTCATAATAATTAATAACCAAGAATACATGTATAAGTCATCTGATTAGTTACTTATACTAGTAATATAATATAAGAATAAAAAAAAAATGCAAAATACTCCAAATCAAAAAACGGAAGAAGTCCTATAAATTGGGAAGTGTCCAAAGAGAAAAAGAAGAAAAAGTTAAAACTATGCCGCCAAAACCATAGACCTCAATTTCATAGGCTCCGCGCCATTATTCAGTTTCAACCCACTTTCAAACTTACTGTCTAAAAATTGTGTTGTATCTGGTTCTTTAAAGTGACATTATATTGAGCCCGCAATTAGAAGTAATTTAGATCGAAAGCTACAGTACATCTTAGATTATGCAAGTCATCTATTTGGGAGAGCTGGAAGCCTAACTGGGAGACTGAGGCTTTTAAGGCCAAATCTACACAATGTTCAAGAGATTGACTAAGTGAGAAATGTAGCCAAGGATTTGGCCATACATGAGGCTCTTGCACTCACCGGTGTATGCAAGACTGGTATATCCATTTTTATTTAGTCCAGTTATAATATTTTCAAAGCCATTTCTTATGTATTAATTGTCGTAGATGCGATTTTAATTTTAGGCTAAAGAACTAGGATGACCACCTTGTCCACACGAGCTTTTGAAGAAAAGGCGAATGATGAGTTTGTGGGCGACAAGTCTAAGAGCACATATATAAGTGACTTCAAGCATTTTCAATTATCTTAGATTTGTGTTAAATCGCTCATCATGTTTACCCCAAACATTAAGTACATCGTTATAATATTATACATGACACACTCATCCTCGTTGTTTGGAAAAGTGAACATGTTTGGACCACAAGTAACTGATCATTAATCAAAATGGATTTTAGTTATTGCTTATACTTCTCTACTTGTACTAGTTTACTAGACTATCAAAACACAGTTGTACGATGTATGCGAGCTTCCTATCAAAATGCAACAATACGATCAAAGTGTTAGATACATGACATTAGAGCGATGCAATCTATCTATTAGTAGTTTCAATCTGACATGTTAGACTAACACTACAAAATAAATCGATGTTAATTACAATGATTTGGTTATTAACTTATTACTTTATTAGTTATCCACTAGTACTAGTATTTTTACTGGACCATTAAGACGCAGTTGTATGGTGTATGTAGTTTTCCCGTCAAAACACTGCAATATGATGGAAATGTTAGATACATGACATTAGTAGAGATCTAATTATCTATTAGCACATACAATTTAACATGCTAGACTAACACTTTAAGTTAGTATTAGATACTTATGTTATCCTATTCTACAGAAGTAGACTTGCTTGAAATTTAACATATCTCGTTGTGTAGAAGATATGGTTCCTTTTGGTTATGCTTGAGGCAGAACAGTAATGCCTAATGTTGTAAATACAACACCTGCTCATGTAATATTGTTCGTTCACCAAAAAAATTGATATAAGATAAGCTGTGTTCTTAGATATAAGAGAAGTTGACTTAAGAAAACGCATAATTCAAATACCTTTGTTGTGACAATTTGTTGTGAACCTTAGTAGTACCTTTTATAGTTCAGCCAGGGGAAGAATCTAGTGGGCAATATTCTGTCAACTTTTTTTTTAATATTTGTAAACGAATCAGCTAGTATTTTCTTGAGTTTTAAGTTTGATTTTAAAGGTACAAAGCTGAAATTAAAGAGAACTATGATGTATGTGGTCTTCTTAGACAGATGACAACAAAGACTCAAGTAAGTATTACTTGTATTCATACGCTTGGGAAAAACTGTATAAAGGGAATGCTTTACCACTTAATCATTTCTTATTTTTTTTTTTTTTACAAAATGTGAAATCAGAAGATGACACCTTAAGACTTTAAAGTTATTTATCTCCATGAACAATTAGAACAGAATGCTTGTAAAGTAGATATTATATGACTTCTAGCTCTTTGCTCGGTTTTTAAAAGAGTTGCAGTGTCCTAGATAGGAGAATTGTTTAACATAATTTTTCTTGGTTAATTCCTATAAGCACTTCATATGTGGTATTATATTGCTTTTGAAACAAAAGTTGAAATTTAAAGCCGTCTTTGAGATTTCTTTAGTAGGCTCTACAAGCTTGCAATGACTTCCCTAAAGTTTAATACAACCTCTGTTCGATTACTATTGGTGTGTACTAAAGGAATTTCCTTGCTTATTTTCTGTGATGTTGAACTCCTTATAGTAGACATCGTTTCAAATAGTATCACGTAGCTTTTGCCTATAAGCATATTTTGATAAGAACTTGAAGGGCTATAGTTGGGTTATTTCTGAAATGGAATTTGCATAAATGGAGATTAGGAACACCTCCACATAAATGTTATTTAGATATTTTGCTGGTTCGCTCACATTTCATTGCTGGTTCTTTTAGGACTCATGTCAGACAAGTGTTTGAGGTTAAAATTTTCACTTGTGACTTTAATGTGCCAACGCCTCTGCTATACGTAGTAGTTATATCTTTTTATGTGAGGAACGACTGTGCTTTTTCCAAGGAGCAGCAGTCTTTGATTGATCTGCCCTAGAGAAACTGCAAGTTTATCTTCATCTCTTCTGTGGAAATCATGATATTTTATATCTGCTTGGACTGATGTTTTAGCTGGTTTACTTTTTAATTTGCTTGTATCAGATGGCAAACGTCTTTCCAATTATATATATCCTCTGTGAAATGTTGATGTTCTATATCCAATTATACACATAGGCTGCCTTTTTTATTTTAGTTATGGACACACACAAAAACACTATATGTCAGTTTTGTTGCTTCTCTTACTGTTTCTTGATGATTGCTTAGCGCTATACCGTAGTGTTTAATCATATCTGCATGTCAGCCTGCAGATTAATTCACCGAGCCTCCAACAATTGAGTTTTCACAAATTTACTTGGATGAAGTGGGTGAGTTAAGAAGGCATGTACTTATGACCTTGTTTCTTTGGCAGCTTTCCAAGGAAATGTTGGTGCATCATCCTCTTCGACTTCTTGACTTCAAGATCGTGATTTTGCCGTTCGGGTGAAGGAATGCGTTGTATACCGTTTACAAGAGATTAAGGATGAGATGAAGCATGACATGAGAGAAGATGAGACAAGAAATGAGAGAAGAAATAAGACAAGAAATGAGACACGAAATGCAGCGATAGGTGCACAAGCAAGTAGATAAGATTCTACAAGCCTGTATGTCAGTTCTCATTGCTAGCCTACCTATAATGTCCACTTGTATACTACATCAGTTTAGACACGCGTCATCAATTAAATAAGGATACGGGTTATATTTAAATAGTTTTAACTCTTTATCTTAGACTATTGCATTGTTATTCAAATTATGGTTTATAAAAGGACTACTAATATTGTTGGATTTATTTTGGTGCTCTTTTAGATTTTTAAATGCTATAAATTAATAAAAATATTTAAAATAAAATTTTTACTATCGAATTATTATTCAGTTAGTAATATTGCTAACACATTGTCAATCAATTACTAACCAAATATTGAATTCGAATGATACATTACCAACAAACTAACAATCAGTTAGTAAATTTCCAAACGATTAATAACGGAAGATTTCTGTTACTAACATTACTAACCAATTACTATCATAATTTAGAAAAATACATAACCATACTTGCTAACGTATTCAAAAGTTGTTGGTAAATTACCAACGAATTACCAATATACCATTTCCGTAACAAAACTTGCTAACCGATTACCAACGTATTTTGAAAAATTTACCATCGGACTTGCCAACCAAATTATTATCCATTAGTGTAGTTGCTAACGGAATACCAACAACACTTCATCTTCGTTACTATAGTTACCAGCAAATTACCAACGGAACTGAATAATGAAGAACCAAATTTACTAACTCTTTTTCTATTTGTTAGTAAAGGTACTAACGATATACCAACCAACTATTGGTTAGTGAATTTACCATCGGAAATTTTAAGGCCAAGTTTCAAAAGTTACCAACAACTTCTTCAGGTGTTTACCAACCGATTTTTAGTTCGTAATTTTACCAACAATTTAAAATTGGTTGGAAAAATTTACCATCGAGCCTTTTAGCAATGGATCAATACCAGTTGGCATTCGGTTGGTAACTCAATTTGCCAACCGATTTGATCAATTTACCAACTAAATTTTTTGTTGGTAATTGGGGTTTCTTTTGTAGTGCTGCTTGGAAAAGGGTGACTCCGCAATTGAAAGTAATCCTAGTGAATTTAATTTTTTGTGAACTTTTATAGTGTAAAAACTACTTTTTTCGTTCCATAATAAGTGTCACCTTAGCAAAAAATGGGCATAATAAGAAATTAATAATGCAATGTGAAGTTTACTAAATTACCCCTATATAATAAAAATAAATTATTTTTTCCTCTTGATTAGAGCATACACAAGTTGTAATTCTTTTGACACTAGGAATCCAACAATACCAAGTTACTATGTGGCTTATCCAATCATCATTTAGATGTTACTTTAACTTGTCAGTTTTTGTCTAAGGGTAGAGTAGGAAAAAATTAGTCAATTTATGTCTTGGTTTCCTAGGATAACACTTATTATGAGATAAAAAAAATTTGAGTAAGGTGACACTTATTACGAGACAGAGGGAATAATTGCATAATTAAGTTACTTATAAATTAATTACAGGTAAATCTTTAATAATATTAATTGATACCTTGGTAAAAATAATAAATAACTTGTTATGAGAGATTAAATTAGTTAAAAATAAAAAATTATTTATACTGTCAGCATCTATAACTTAAATCATATCTATAAATCATTGCTACTGCAGTTTCGAGTCATTATATGCTACATTTACCTCATTGACACAGTTTCTTCTATGGATTTTTATTTTGTTGAATATCTGGAAATATTTTAACTAAAAGTTTGGTTGTCACATATCATCATTCTAGTTGATGATTGACATTATTTTAACTAGAAAGCTTATATAGTGCTATATAGCTTTCTCTGGTGTTGTTCAAAGGGATATATCCTGATATAGAATTTTGAAAAAATATTACAAGCACATGCACATATCAATTTGTTTCCGTATTATGAGGATTGATATAAAAACATTTACTACTTTTTAATAGGATGATCACTCAAAAATGGTAAATGTAAGATGGTTCTTGCTTTCTCACTTCCTCAAATGATAATACCTTTCATGTATTTATCCTGTAAGTTTTGTCCCATATATGAATTTGTACATTCTTCGTATATATAATCATGAACAATGGTAATGTCTATCCAGGAACAACAGTAAAATTTGAAACTTTGAACAGCTGAATAAGAATATAATATACTTTCTTTCCTTAAAACTTCGAGTATATGCTTCATGTATCCTGCTGTTTCGGCCTTCTGTTTTGATAATGGCAGTCTTCATGATCCGGCATTTTAAAGCTTTTGATAAATTAGAGTAGTGACTTCAAATTAGAAAGTGATTAATCTTAAAGCTAGCTCTGGGTTCACAAATCTCTTCTCTTGAAATTTAACAGGCTTTGCTTTTCTGTTCTGATGTAAAGCAAGAGTGACCATGACAGTTTCCATGGTGGACTATTAAGTTCATATTAAACATTGTAGCCATGGCAATGAGATCAGTTATCAAAATTGAGCTATGTGGATGTGTTAGATGTCCGAGATGAATCCCATTAGTGAACATCAATATGTTCATTCACTGTTGAGTGACAATAGACAAATTTCAGCAGGTTGATGGATTTTTGTCACGATCCAACCGGAGGGCCAAGACGGGCACCCGGTGCTAACCCACCCAGGCACCTCTTAACATACTTTCACCTTTACCTCTAGGTGAGCCACATAGCTAAATCATACTTTCTATCCATTATTCATATTAATTACATTGAACAACAATACATGTTTATATATATATCACCATTTATGGCAATGCCCGTAGTAATGTACATAAGCCGACGGGGCTAACAAAATGATATCCAAAATATAGGCCGACAAAGCCAAACACATCTAACCATATACACATATCTACGAGCCTCTAAGGAGAGTATGGCATATCATATAGGCGGGACAGGACCCCGCTATGCCCATAAATATGTACACAAAAGAATAAATACCAAAAGCTGTAACTCCAAATGAAATGGAGCTCCGCTATGTAGTCCCTGAGTAATAAGGCTATGGATCAAGTTTGTCTCCCTGGCCACCTGCGGGCATGACGCAGCGTCCACAAACAAAAGGACGTCAGTACGAAGAATGTAATGAGTGTGTAAAGCATGATCAACATCATTATGAAAGCATAATAGACAACGTAAGAAATAGCATAGGATGAGAGATAGTAGAATCATCGTCATAAACACTTACTTGCTTTTCTTAGGGACTTTCCATTTCTAATGCGTAATTGTGTACATACATCCATATCCGTATCCGTATTCATATCCGTACTCATTTACATTTCGTATCCATAATCATATTCATATACATATCATTTACATATTCATGTTCATACACATATTCATATTCATATACATATCATTTACATATTCATGTTCATACACATATTCATATTCATATACATATACATATCATTTACATAGCATACCCGACCACAAAGGTTCGGTGTTTCGCGTACCCGACCATGGCTAGGCTCGGTGATTATACATACCTGGCCCTACCAAGGCTCAGGGTTACACATACCTGGCCCTACCAAGGCTCAGGGTTATCCGTACCCAACTGCAGTGGTGCGCGCGCAATATATATATATATATATATATATATTCTACCCATATATATATTTTCTACCCGGTCATATAAGCTCGCGGTTTCATAATAGCCATACATAGGCACGTATACATAACAGCTCATAAGCATCTTTAGCATCATTACTATCGTCGTTCATTACATCTATCCTTAAAGGATTACTCGTCATATGAGGAATTTAGTACAATCGTAACATATCGAGAATCATGAGTATCATCGTCATCATTGACATCATCATTTTCATTATATTTTTCCTTAGAGGATCAACTATCATATAAAAGAGACAATAGAATCGTGAACGTATCGAGAATCGTAAGCTTTGGAAACCTTAGAGATAGAGTCATTTGGAAGACATCATGAAACTCATGAAAGGATACATATAGCAAGGGAACCATGCCTTAATGAAAAAAGGGTTAGCCTTACATACCTCTTCGACTTCTTAACTATTTAGCATTCACCATTGTAGCTTGAATAATCTACATTTAGAAGGATCCATACCATGGTTAAGCCTTAATGACACGCTTCAATTCAAACTAGAATAATTCATGTTCTAATGAAAATTGGGCAGCCTTTCTCCTATTTCGCCAACTTCCACTGTATCACAAAACAACTCCCAAACAACCACAATAATATCCACAATATTATAATCAAGTATTCACATTCGATCTAGCCTTCAAAATTCATCCTTGTGTTCAACTTATGCTTAGCATCTTCATACCCATTTTAGCACATTTTCAGATAATGCTTCTTCATCACCATTATTACTTTCCATAGCAATATTATACCCATATTATACTAAGAATAATAACTCAAGTTAGCTTACTACTTAAAAACCTCATAGAAACTACATTTAGAACTCATCTTCCATTTTTTTGTTCTACCCAAGTTGTTCAACAAATAAACATTCTTGATAATATGCAATAAGTATGAAAACTAACCTTTTATCTCATAAGAATGAGCTTTGGAGCAAGCTATCAACTTATATGAAAACCCTAGCTTCAATATCCAAAGAATTCTTGGAGTTTATTAACCTTAGCAAGACCTCTAGCACATGGGTATCTTAATTCTTGCTTATTGAAATACCGTATACTCGTGCTCTTCGTTAGTCTATTCACTACGCATCAACGGAATTTTTTTTGAGGTGTAACAATTTTTAAGTTAAAGCTGATGGTTGGCAACAGTGTAGCTGTGTAAAACAATTGAAGCTTTAATCATATTGTATTTTGATTATCTATTTGCACATGAAATTGATTTTTGGGTTGAGAGAGCACATTCTGGGGCCTGTATGTGATTATTTTATAGTCCTTGTTCTTCTTCATCTCTGACATTTTTGGACTAATCATTGTGGGAGGATTTTTTTTTAATTACATGGGGGGAAGGGGAAGGGGAATTGGGGAGGGGATTACAACGTGGGGATTAGGTACACTCTTCAGCAAATTTAGTGAGGCTTATATACATCAAATGTTCACAAAAGTCACTTGCTAATTTTCCCACGATTGTTGGCACTTAGTATTCCATGATACCAAATAATTAGTACGAGTTTGCCTCAATGTTTTTATATTTACAGGTAAAGCAATGTATCATTTCCTTTATTTACTGCCTTCATGTGCTTGCTGCTGTTAATTAGCCGTATTCAGTAGCCTATATAGAAGGTAAGGTACAAGTTCAAGTGAAGCAGCATTATTGACATGGAGCTTAAATATGTATGTGAAAAAGTTTCCAAAATTCTAATAATACTACATTTTCAAACAGAATCGAAGACTCCCAAGCATTAGATCCCGTTTTACAACTTTCTTTTTATGATTGTATTCTTAAACTCTGTGAATACTTTCAGGACTTGACATAAGAATTCCCCTGCCGGAGGGGCTCTAGAACATATAGGAATCCCCGACTTGAACAGAGAAGTTCCCGGAGAGTAGCCTCGATCTACATCAATCTTTGACTGTTCAATTCACTCAGTTATGCCACTGCCATATTATGTTCAGGTTTGCTCATTTAAAGTTGGATATTTTGATGTTGTGGTTCATTATTTTACTCTTAAGGCCTAAATCTTTGGTGGCTAGAGTGACAACTGTTAGGATCTGTTGCCTGGACCTTTGGGACTGTACAACAATTCAAATAGTTACATCATGAACTCTAGCTATGCCATTGTGAAAGCTGTGAAAGTACAAGGTGAAGAATGAATGAAGTAAAATATGTTCTTGTAAAGCTGCTTTAGATCGACCTTCAAACGGATCTACTAGTTCCACAATCTTGAGCTTAGCCAGCTGACCAAAAAAGAAATGGTGATATGTTTTTAATAGTATTGTCAAGAAAATGAATTTATTTACCTTTTTTTTTGGTAACTAAATGTATTAATCACCAAGAGATATTTACAAAGCCATAACTAACTTAACACAGTATAGCTATCTCAAGCGAAAAACTCAAAAACTAGCAACAGTACCTATACATTCAAAACAAAAATTGTTGTAGTTTAATTCTAATTCCTACTGGAGCTCTGACATTACTAACATATGCTATCTCCTTAGCTAATATTATCCATTGCTTAGCTTTGTCTTCAAATGTCCTTTGGCTTCGCTCAATCCAAACTTCATGAACAAACTTTGTATACACTAGTATGAGAATTTGTGCTTCTTGAGTTTTACCTCTGGTATTTGTAATGATCCAGTCCATGTGTTGATCCCATGTATTGGCAGAATACTAAGGTCTTTGCAGCCAGATCAGTAGCCTTTGCCATAGGTTTTGAGTGAACTAACAGTGAATGTATAAATGATCTCTGGTTTCAGTATGCCCTTGATATGGTTTGCAGTTGTGGTCAACATCTATCCCCCATGTAGTGAGTCTATCTGTAGTCATCAGTCTATTTTGTATCTGAAGCCATAGAGTAAATATAGCCTTTGGCCTTGCTCCATTGGCAAACATTAAGCTTTTCCATGAAACTCTAGGCCTATCTCCTAAGAGCACCAAGTAGATATCTCTGATGTTCACTGGTTGTTGATTCCATAATTGTTGTTGCAGTTCAAATACTCCTCTAACTTCAATAATTTGTTTAACCATCCAAGATGCCTGTTTTGGACAAGGAACATCAAGCAAATCTTGGTCCTTGATGTAAAAGCTATGGATCTACCTGATCCACAGATTATCAGTCTTGTGAGCCAAATCCCAACATGTTTTTGCAATTGCAGCTTAGTTCCAAAGCTGAATATTGATCAAATTAACTTCCCCCACTAATTTAGGGGAGCACATTTTCTCCTAGGCTACTAGGGCCCTTTTTGTAATGGTGTTTGTTCCAGACCAAATAAAACTTCTGCAATATCCATCAATTACTTTTAGAATAGCTGCAGGTATAACAAATAGCTGTGCCCAGTGTGATTGAACTCCAAATAGCACTGATTGAACCAACTGTGTCCTCCTTGCGTATGACAGCTTCTTAGCTGTCCAAGATGATATTCTTGCAACTATCTTGTTAATCAAAGGGGTCATTGCAGCACAAATAATTTCTATGTGGATAAAAGTATGCCTAAATATTTAAAAGGCAGTTCACCTAGCCCAAAAACAATTTGCTGAAGGAGAGTATTTTGCACTGTAGGAGTAATGCCCCCAAAATAAAAGCAGCTTTTCCCCACATTTGCATATAGCCCTGAAGCTTGTGAGAATATTTGAAAGCAGTTGTACATGGCACTGATAGATCCAGTATCCCCTCTAGCAAATAATAAAAGATCATCTGCAAAACATAAGTGGGTGATACCTAGCCTGGCACATTTAAGGTGGAACTTGAAATCTTTATTCTCTTTAAGAGTGTGTAGGCATCTACTGAGGTACTCCATGGCAATAGCAAAGAGGTAAGGGGATATTGGGTCCCCTTGCCTAAGGCCCTTAGCAGTATCAAAAGTCTCAGTTGGTTCTCCATTTAACAAGATTGAATAATGAACTGTATGAATACACTCCATAAGCCATTGAATGAACTTAGGTGGGAAACATAATGCTTCTAATACTTTCTCTAGAAATATCCATTCTACAGAGTCATATGCTCTCTGTAGGTCAATCTTTACCATGCACCTAGGGGAAATATGTTTTTTAGAGTAAGCCCTTACCAGTTCATTAGCAAGAATTATATTATCTGCTATCTTCCTTCCAGGTATGAATCAAACTGTGAATCACTAATAATGGAAGCAATAGAGAGTTGAATTCTGGCAGATAATACCTTAGCAATTAATTTGTACAAGACTGAGCAGCAGGCTATGGGCCTGTATTCTTTGATAGTGGTTGGGGAAGCAGTTTTTGGCACTAATGTAATGACAGTGCAGTTGATAGGTTTGTACATTTTTCCAGTATGGAAGAAATCCTTGACAGCTTCTACTACATCATGTTTGATAGTGGGCCATGCTGCCTTAAAGAACTGGGCATTATACCCATCTAATCCTGGTGCCTTGTCATCCCCATACTCTTCAGTGCTTCATATATTTCTGGTTCTATCACCTCCTTACACATTTCTATTCTTTGGGCCTGTTATACCCTATTTTAACCGGGATCAAAATAGTTTATAACTTCCGGTAATTCCGGGATTAATTAAAGTTAAGAGTCGCCACCTAATTATTTATGGTGAATTAGGACACCTAAGGTTGATTAAAGTAATTATCTAAAGTCAACTCTATTCTAAAGTCTACGAAACCAAATGATTCTAGGTACGGGTTCAACTAACCTAGAGGGAAGGTACTAGGTATCCTCTAAGTTCCATTAATAATGGTTAACCGACCGGACTTAGGTAAATTAATTAGGCCAGGTATAGATGTAAGAAAAGGTCTAAAGTTTAGGTGTTGAGAGGGACGTGACTAATTAATATATATTCAAAAGAAAGGGAATATTTGTTCTGAGTTCGGCTACGTTATTCCGTTTGTTTAATTCTAATATTCTTCCATAGCTCATTCTCCCTTCTCTGTTTCGTAGTGTTCCATAAGAAATAGCTTGTAAAGGTGAGCATACTAATTAGAACTTGATTTATGAAATGAACCTAAAGTATTTGATATATTTGGTAAAGTCTCTCTTTTTGTATTTAAAGGCAAATGTCAAAAGCTATCTAGAAAAGTGTCTAAACCCATTTATTGAACGTGTTGAACTCCTTGAAATAATTGTATCTAAAAATTTGGGCTTAGAGTGTGGTATCTAGAACTCGCTAAATTTATCTAATATTAACAAACAAAGTATTAATCATAAAGCACAAATTAGATGCACACAAAGAAAATATAAAATAAAAGAGTAAGATGATTTAAGCGGGCTCAGCCCATTTTCGCACTGCCGCTGCCCACTGACTGCTATTGGGCTTCTACCTAGCGGAACTTTTATAGATTTTGCTGCGGATTGGCTGATGGGCTGACTCGATAGAGAAATTACGTTGGGCTTTGCCCAACACCGAATGCGGGAGATGACGAGTCCCTTTGACTCGTATGCGAGATGATCATGCATAGAAAGGAAAGGAAAAGAATTAGTACATAATCAATGGATAAGACTAGACATGTATAATGTAAATTCAAAGAAGGGATGAATCGGTGAAATGAGACAGATCAGTGACATGTATAGCATGAATTCAAAGAAATACCCAGTCCAAAACAAAGCTTCAGCTGTAACTAATGTTTTTGAAAAATAGATGAAATGGACAGTAAGGTCCAAGTTTCAGGCAAGCAGCCAAATGAAAGGCCCAATAATGTATAATGATTACTCGTGGAACATTTACAGCAGCAAAATCAATCTAAAGGTAGTGTTTTCAATCTCGAAATGCAATGGCAATTCAACTCAGACTAAGGCTAAAATTTAACTCAAAGAATGCAATGGTTCATGGCCCAAACGAGGCAGCAAAATGGTTAAGTGCAGCAATAGTTTCCTAGTTGCTTTTAATTCATTTTTCGAGGCATTGTATATGCAAATACAACCAACTATTTACAAAATGCTCAAATTGAAAAACTGATTTACTTGATCTTGAATGATAGTGAAGGTGAATTAAATACCAAACGGCACATGGTTTACAAGTAGGAGAATAAAGCAGGAATCACTGTAAATGGACTATCATCAGTCTTCACATATATATATCCTAAATAACACAAAACTTTATCTAACACAAACTTCAACTAAACGAATTACACATGAATACTTCAGCACAAAATAATAATGGGAAGCTGATTTAGCCAGATAACCTGAATAAATTCTTCAATCAAAGTCACTCAAACTTCACTAGCTAAAGAAAAAGCAACAACAATCGGCTAGAAACAAAAGACATAATCTACACAAAGATTTTTGCTTTTATCAAATATCCATGACAATATAACGGACCAAGTTTTGATTCACACTTTTGTTCGAACGGGTAGAGTGTAAAGTTGGGTTAGTCAATAGCAACACAACAAATATAGTCCAAGATATACACTAGTATGTTGCCTTTATATACCGTGTATATATGTTTTATACTAAATCAGCGAACTGAACTATTCAAATCCTATGGCGAAATGAACTAACTTACATGTTAAACTGAACCAACCAAGAAAATCATATATTGAACATGCATGAAATCAAACAAGACATACTCCTCCAAAATTCCGATATACATTACACAAACAGATCGTAGCACCCAAAGAGGTGAATTTCCTACAGCCTAACAATGTGTACAGAAAAATAAAAATAAAAAGCAAGGTCGAGTATTACCTCTTGTGGGTACAGTGAACGGGGCGTCGAGGTCTCGAATCTGCTCTCTCGTATTGACAGGTTCGAAGCCCGAGTTGAAAATTAAAATGACTTTGGCATAATTAAAGTTGTTTTGCCGAACAGCGACGAAAGTTGATCTAACTATGAAAAACTTAACTTTCTACACAAATCTTATAACAGAAAGTATTTTCTGATTTGAAAAAGTTCAAGACCAGATTTATTTGCAAACGAAATAAACTCTCAGACTTTAGAAAATACCCGCGTCTTCCCAAATCCCCCCTTTCGATGTTCTGTTCCTCCTTTTTTTTTTTTTTTAAGATATAGTGACTAAAAAGTATGAATATTTAGAAGGGTTAAGGCAGCTGTCCCGCCGAACTCCTCTTGCTCCATCAAAACGTGAGTATTTATAGAGTGATTTCTAGGGTTTTTCGGTTCTGGATTGGGCGGGATTTTGAAATCAAAATTCGAAATTGAGTCAAAGGTCCGTTAGAACTTGAACGTTGAGAGCAGATTTTTAGATGGTCTTCCCAATCTTCACGTGGCTGAGATAAGTAAAGCAAGATAGATGACAAAACCATGGCATGAAAATGGAGGGGCCATTTCTGTCCATGGTTAAAGGAAGTAAAAATCTTTTCTTGATATGGAAAGAGGAAGAAGAAGACAAGAGGAAGGCGTGGCTTGTTTTTTTTTTTTCCAGATTAGGTTTGGAGATAAAATGTGTATGTTGGTTGGGCTTGGGCTTGGGGGGAAAACGTGGGTTGGGTCTTGAATTAACAAATGGGTTGTGGATTGGACTCGATGGAATGGGCTGAAAATGTGGGTTGGGTAATAAAATGTGGTTGTTTATTTGGGTAGGGAAATAATATTGTATTTGTATTTTGGGCCATTAATTTGGCTGAAAATTGTTGATCCTTCCTCCTCTATTTAATCATTTCTGGGTTTCTAATTTAATAACTATTACAATATATATTATGTAAAACAATTAATAATTAATATGTAGGAAAAATAAGGATTTAACAAAGTGTTGTCTTGTAATTAATTTAACGAGTCCAAACCTGAAAATGAAACGATGACGAATCATTTAAAATTTGTGATAACGTAATACTCGTAATGTTGAAAATAAAAGTAGCGATATTAATAGTAGTAGCAATAAGAAATAAAATAATGAAAATAAAGTATTTAGCTCGTCAATAAATTTAGAAGCCCGAATGAATAAAATTAAATAAAGGAGGGACAAAATTGGGTGTCAACAGGGCCTGAGAAAGAACTGGTCCTCCTCTCATAATCAAATTGTTTACTGCTGGAAGGGTGTGCAGTAGTCCCCGTGAGACTCTTGTAGAACTGGATGACTTCTTGTTTTATATCAGATGGATCTGTTAGTCTAGTACCATTTAATGAGGCGAGTTGCAGGAGCTGTTTTCTATTAGTTTTATCCTTCATCATGGCTGCAAAATATTTGTTATTACTGTCTCCCAATTTGATCCACTATGCTCTTGACTTTTGCCTCAATATGCTTTCTTCAATCAGGTTCCATTTCTCTATATCTTCAATACATTGTCTCTCCTTCAGTAGTAAGGCATCAGTACAGTTCCCTAGTAATTGTGCTTGAGTTTGAGCCAATTATATTCTTGGCTGAGTGATTTTTTAATCAATATGCATAAATTCTTCTTTATTCAGCTTCTTGTGATCACCTTTTAGCAGGTTAAGTTTGCACCATACTTTAGCCATTTTCCTTCCGTGGGTTTGTTTGCACCAATTATAGTCAAGAATGGTTTTGATCTGTAGTGATCACTCCATATATTGAAGTATCTGAAAGAGGTTTTGCCTGCCCACTGGATTTCTTCAATAGTTAGTAGCATGGGAGCATGGTCGGACATATTAGGAAGTCCATAGTGATTGATTACATACCCCTATCTCATCATCCATTCCATGTTACCAAATAGTCTATCAATTCTGCTGCATATTCTGTCACTACCTAGTTGTTTGTTAGTCCAAGTGTAAAAGTTCTCTTTCCAGGGCAGCTCAGTGAGTTGCAAGTTTTGGACATATTCTGAGAAGTCCTGAATCTCTGCTGCAGTTACAGGTGCTCCAAAAACTCTATCATTGGGGTGAAGAACTGCATTAAAATCTCCACCAAGTATACATGGTTGTGTAACCCCTTGCCCAATTTCTTCCAGCTTTTCCCATAATATTTTTCTACTCTCGATAGAGTTGTACCCATAGATCACAATAAGTAGACAGGTCATATTCCCACTATGATTGCTAACTTGACAGTGAATAAGTTGAGCAGTGGTGCAAAGTTAGATTACATTGTACTGATTTGGGTCCCAAGTAACCCATATTCTACCATTAACAGCTTCTTGATAGTTACATAATACGTCCCAACCAGGTAACATATTGCTAGTGATTCTTTTGTGCTTATATTCTTTCACCCTAGTTTCCACTATTCCTGCAAGCTTAATCTGATTAGCTTTGATATAATGTTTGCGTTCCTTCTGCTTGTGACATTTATTGATACCTCTCACATTCCAGAGAATCTAAATCATTTATACAGTTAAGGGACCTCCCCTGCTAGGAGGGAGTTGGTGTTTACCACTATTGTCATCCTGTCGCTTTGTGATAACGTCCAAATCCACCCTATTAATTAGAATGGGCACGGTCGTATGCAAATATATTTACCCAACTATGAGTCGGGGTCGAATCCCACAGAGAACAATATGTAGGCGATTAGGAAAAGTAGGAATTTTCACCAACTACACTAAAGCCAAACGATAGATAATGTTTTGGTTTTGTTTGAGAGAATTATAACTAATGCAAAAATGTAAACTAACCTAGAAAGCAAGTAAAATGATCAATGGCCACAAGCATGGATACAAGGGAGACTACGCTCAAGTAACGATCCAATGTATTTCATGATTTACAAACAATGGTGAATTTATATTACTTAGCCTCGGATAATGACTCTAAATTAGCTTCTTCCGAAGACTAACTAGACTACCTAATTGAATATCCCTAAAGCAATTAGGAGCATTAAGAACACCCGAATATGGCTACAAGTGGTGTCGCCTATTCCTAGGTCGATTTCCATTAGATGAGGGTTAACGCCCCAAATTCTTGTTAATTAATCTTTCCCAATCCCGAGTTTGCCTCTTCCAAGTTTAAACCGAAATAAATGGGCAAGTCTTAGGGTTAGCTACTCCCTTAAGAATCATTCAACATGAGATTAATTAAAGAAACAATAACTCACTTCATTAGGGATAAAATCATTCAACACATAAGCAAAACAAGAGATTCAATCCAAACTTAAACAATATATACTTCCATAAACAAGGTTCAAGTATTGAAATGAAATACTACACATATAAATATTCAATACAAACAAGAAATTGAAGAAAGGATTAAGAATATCTCATTAAAGTGCTTCCAATCTTCTCCTCCAATGTGTTGGTGTGAAACCCTAGCCTCCAAGGACTTGTGTTGAGCCAAAGATACTGATGTTTTGCCCTCATTTTCTATTTATAGGAACTGGAATGGAAGAAATCATCAAATCCCAGGTTCTGGTTGAAAATTGCCGAAACTCCTTCATCGCGATCGCGCCATGTGTATGCGCGATCGCGTGGATGACGTCAGCTTCCGCTGCTCCCTTAATCGCGATCGCGTGTATATCCTGCGCGACCGCGTGGAATTAACAACGCGCGTAGGCGCGATTGCGTTACATTCCAGCGCGATCGCGTGGAGTACAATTCCCGCGTGGGCGCGATCGCGTGGGTACTCTGCGCGATCGCGTAGAGTATTGTTCCACGGCTCTTTTCCAGAACTTCCAGTTAATTCCAGTTTTGCAACTTTTTTGCTTGTTTTCCACACTTAGGCTCTAGGGACCTCGTACTACCTGAAACATGACAAAAACTACGTAAAATGACATAGACTTGCTTAAAAACAAGTAAAACTTATAGTTAAAAAACATCGATTGTGGTGTAAAATCACGCCACATCAACACCCCCAACTTAAAGTATTTGCTTGTCCTCAAGCAAGCCATACAAAACCATGACTCAATCTAACACCTAGATATTATAGAATAACAATGTCTACATTGGTTTTGACTCTGAACTACCGGCATGCATGTTTTCCTTTAAACGACCACCCCCAACTCTCTACTTTAAAACAATATGCATAACTCAAGAACACTATGACTAACAATGAAGCTTCAATGAATGACATTACATTATCGAACATATTATGGTGCACACAAACGCTACTTTAGGTGGTCACTTTATTTTGTTCAATTCTCATCCTTATGCCCTCACATAGACCAAAGAATGTCCCAACACACATATATACGACAAGAATGGGACGAAGACGAAAGAGAAGAGAAAAACACTCACACAAATATTTACGGGTTCGGTTCAAAGCAAGTTAGCTTATTTCCTAGATTAGCCAAAATACACCAATTGTTCCCCGGCAACGGCGCCATTTTTGATAACGTCCAAATCCACCCTATTAATTAGAATGGGCACGGTCGTATGCAAATATATTTACCCAACTATGAGTCGGGGTCGAATCCCACAGAGAACAATATGTAGGCGATTAGGAAAAGTAGGAATTTTCACCAACTACGCTAAAGCCAAACGATAGATAATGTTTTGGTTTTGTTTGAGAGAATTATAACTAATGCAAAAATGTAAACTAACCTAGAAAGCAAGTAAAATGATCAATGGCCACAAGCATGGATACAAGGGAGACTACGCTCAAGTAACGATCCAATGTATTTCATGATTTACAAACAATGGTGAATTTATATTACTTAGCCTCGGATAATGACTCTAAATTAGCTTCTTCCGAAGACTAACTAGACTACCTAATTGAATATCCCTAAAGCAATTAGGAGCATTAAGAACACCCGAATATGGCTACAAGTGGTGTCGCCTATTCCTAGGTCGATTTCCATTAGATGAGGGTTAACGCCCCAAATTCTTGTTAATTAATCTTTCTCAATCCCGAGTTTGCCTCTTCCAAGTTTAAACCGAAATAAATGGGCAAGTCTTAAGGTTAGCTACTCCCTTAAGAATCATTCAACATGAGATTAATTAAAGAAACAATAACTCACTTCATTAGGGATAAAATCATTCAACACATAAGCAAAACAAGAGATTCAATCCAAACTTAAACAATATATACTTCCATAAACAAGGTTCAAGTATTAAAATGAAATACTACACACATAAATATTCAATACCAAACAACAAATTGAAGAAAGGATTAAGAATATCTCATTAAAGTGCTTCCAATCTTCTCCTCCAATGTGTTGGTGTGAAAACCTAGCCTCCAAGGACTTGTGTTGAGCCAAAGATACTGATGTTTTGCCCTCATTTTCTATTTATAGGAACTGGAATGGAAGAAATCGTCAAATCCCAGGTTCTGGTTGAAAATTGCCGAAACTCCTTCATCGCGATCGCGCCATGTGTATGCGCGATCGCGTGGATGACGTCAGCTTCCGCTGCTCCCTTAATCGCGATCGCGTGTATATCCTGCGCGACCGCGTGGAATTAACAACGCGCGTAGGCGCGATCGCGTTACATTCCAGCGCGATCGCGTGGAGTACAATTCCCGCGTGGGCGCGATCGCGTGGGTACTCTGCGCGATCGCGTAGAGTATTGTTCCACGGCTCTTTTCCAGAACTTCCAGTTTTGTAACTTTTTTGCTTGTTTTCCACACTTAGGCTCTAGGGACCTCGTATTACCTGAAACATGACAAAAACTACGTAAAATGACATAGACTTGCTTAAAAACAAGTAAAACTTATAGTTAAAAAGCATCGATTGTGGTGTAAAATCACGCCAGCTTACTTTGCTTTCCCTTTCTTACCTGACACTGATAACACAAGGAAATTTTCAAGATTTAGAGCTGGACTGTCTTGTTGATAATTGCTCCCACGCTCAAATTGTTGTTGATCATTGGTTATGTCAAGGGTTTGTGCTTGGAAAGTTACCACAACTTCTTCGACAGTATCACTTGCTTCATTAGTGATTAATGCACCCTAAGAAGTAGATACATTAGAGTTCTGTGGAGGCAGTGCCATTGTAAGTGGTTCAGTCAAGGAGTGTAATGGCACTTGAGTAATAGATTCAGCAGGAGCTTGATTATTGGAAACCCCAACCTGTGAAGGCTCAACTTGTATTGAACCTTTGTATTGCCAATGTTGTATCACTTTCTTTGGTTCTTGCCTCCTTCTATGGGGTTGTCTTGGTTCTCTTAAGACCGGGGGAAGTTGTGCAGGCTGTGGAGGGCATATGTGCCCAACCACTGAACATATAGGGCAAAAATGTGGTCTCCAATCATATAGAACAAGTTGAACAAACTCCTCACCATTTGAGTCCTGCACTTTGATTGTATCTGGTAATTAGTGATATTGACCTCTATCAACATTCGGGCAAAGGATATTCTAGTTTGAGTAGCTATGCACTCAGCATCATAGATAGGAACACCTACTACACTAGCAACTCTACTCAATGACTCTGGGCTCCAATAGGACATAGGTAATTTTGGGAATTTAACCCACAGTGGGATTTCAGTTGGGAATTCTTTACTAAAATCGAAATCAGGTGACCAGGTCTTCAATATGATGGGCTTATTATTGAGAGTATAAGGACCAGAATACATCACCTCATTCCTATCTTCAATGGACTGAAATCGGATAACATAGTGACCTTCTTCATGGTAGTATACCGCTGGTTGAGCAGCCATGTTCCAAAATTGGTTGATGTATCGCTTCATTACATTGTATCCAGGTGTTTCCCCCACAAAATAAGCAATTAGTGAGGATTTCCACTTTAGGGTTTCTCTATCTACCTCCTCCTTCACTAATTTCACTATTGGCTCTCCGTTAATAATCTCCAGTGGTATATAATTCAGTGCCAGACCATGGGACGCCGCTCTATTTTTTGCAAATAATGTAGTCCAAGGAGCACGAACCATGGGTTTAACCCTAGGGTCAACGGTAGCCCTAGCTTGTTCAATATTAGAAGCTATAACATTCACCGTATTAGCAACAACAGAGGACTCAGATCTAGCAGCTGGTACAACTGTGGGTGTCACATTAGGGCTTTTTGTTGCTTCAACTTCTACTGCACTAGCTATCTCTTTACTTTTTCGAGCTGCATCTGAGTTAGGTGAATCAGAGATTTGTTCCGCTAGTGGGATGGTGCTCATATCATTCCCCTTCGCAACCCCACTCTGCTCCGAAGAGGTGTTCGCCATAGTACCGCCGCCTATGTTACCCTTTTTTCTGTTCCCTTTGTTCTTATCACCATGTTCGATTTTTGCACTCACCGAGCTTCCAAACACAGTGATGGGTTCCTTTCGAGGTCGACCAGGGCCTTTCCCTCATCCTTTCGCCATGGCAGCCACCAATGGTGTACGTTTAACTAACGTGCGCCGAGAGCCAAGACAGAGAGAGAGAGAGAGAGAGAGCGCCAAGCAGTTTCTGATCCACCTATTTACCTTTTGTTCTTTGCTGGTGGAAATTTTTTAATACAGAGTGACAATCGACTGTAATGGTATTTGTGTTCTGTATTTGATTGGATTAGTCCAATTTTATTAGGTTGGGTGGTTTTTTTTTTTTTCGATAAGTGGAATGTGTACGCCAGTGTAAACGCCAACAATATCAGCATATAAGTTTATGCAATTTTAGCTCTATGATTTTCCCTGTGCAACTATTCTGTTTGTTTAAATTTTTTATTTTTCGTTCATATCGTTCACCATCAAATGACGGCAAATCATTTATATCATTTTAGTTCACCATCAAATGACGGCAAATCATTTACCACTTTAATATGTAAAATGTTGGCCCCATGCATTGCACGGGCCATGCCTCCTCTAGTATTAAACTAAAGGACAGTCTTTTTAAGTGAAAATTTTCAAATCTGTCACTCACAGATTTTCAACTTTCAAATTTTTTTCACCTTTAACTTCACACACTTTTTTTAAAAAAAATATTATTATTATTATTATTATTATTATTATTATTATTATTATTATTATTATTATTATTATTATTATTATTATTATTATTATTATTATTATCAATAATGCCCTATTTGAAAATGAGTCAATGGTATACAACTACTAGTCTACCACTGCTGCTGCTCCCCGATTTCAGAAATAGGCCAATTTTGGAAATACATGAATATATTATTAAGATTTTAAATTCCTAAACTCCCAAAAATGTTGGCAATTGATTATTTCGAAAACTTGAACATCGAAAGTCATCGTTCGTTAGACAAGGCCCACGTGCTGTGCATTTATGGTATTCTGGTAGTCAATAGCAGTGTTATATCCCGTGTTTTCACACGTTTGGAAAGACTTGAATTATATTGGATTTTTGAGATATAAGGTCAAATTTGATATTTTGTTGAACATAGGAGTTATGCATGAAAGAATAGAATCATGGAAGTGTGGGACAAGGCTAAGGGCAATTTTAGAATTTTGGAAATTAGTGTCGGGAATTACAAAATATGATTCACAAGCTATTGGGCTCAAAAATTGAATTGAAATTGAGGCCCAAAATTAGGGACATGGCCGGCCAACATGGCCTTGGCCCAAGTCCAATTAATTAGTCATGTGCATGGTCATGTGACAAATTAATATAAGATGCCTAAGTCTTCATTATATGCATTAGAACATTCAAGAAAGCTAAGCAAGAAAGAAGCAAAAATAAGAGCAAAAACAAACAGGGTTTCGGGTTTGGCTAAGAAAATTAGACATCAAAAATATTGCTTCAAAAATTTATTTCTTGTTGATTTCCTACTAAGTCAAGGTTCCTTTGTAACTTGGTATAGTTGTTTTGGAGTGGGGAGCATTAGAATCACCAAAGTGATCATATCTCCAAGTGAAGAAGACTTGAAGAAAAGGTAAGAATTTCTACCTTTTTATTGTGTTATGAAGTTTTGATTGTGTTGTAGTATATATAAATGTGTTGATTGTATGGAAAAATGGAAGTTTGCAAAGTGGGTTTGGAATAAGGCTTGTAGCCGTGGGTGTGTGTGGTGTTGTGTGGTGTTGTGTGGTGATAATGTGTTGAATTTATGTTACATTCTAGTTGTGATTGTGATGAAATGCATATGGGAATTGAAAGTTGGATGAATTTAGTTGATATGGAAAAATAAACATATGGCCGTAGGGTGTGCTTGATTTGGGATAGAAATGAATTAAGTTGTTTAGTGTGTTAGAGTGTTGTTGTGATGTTTGTAATGTAAATGAAGTTAGAATGATATAAGTTTGTATTGAATTGGAATGTAGAAACTTATGTCGTTTCAGTATGATTTTCCGACATTAAGGAAATAAAGTTGTTTGGTTGTTAATTGTGATGATCATTGATGAATTTGGAAGTTGGAAACATGTTATGAAGTTGTATGCCAAAGATTTGGTGTTTTGCATAAGTTATGACTTTGACGGAAAGTTGTATATCATGTATATCGAGTGTATAACTTGAGGAAAACGATATGAAATGTTTCTAGAACTATATGGTGATGATTTTGATTGTTGATGAATGTGAAATTATTGATATTAGTGAAAGTTTGGGTTAGAATGAAGGTTATGTCAACTTGTGAGAAAAATGACTAGTTGAAGGATATTTGTGTTTTTAATGTTCATTGTTGATATTGATGTTGTCGTTTGGGTTGTTGTTGATGATTTATAGCCGAGTTGAATTCTCGGGGTGCCATATGTATAGGGGAAGTGCTGCCGAAATTTCGGTAGCCAAATATGCATTAAGTTGAAACTTTGGTATTCATAGCTTACAATTGGTAAACTTGACCAATTGCAGTTTTTCGACGAAACGGGAAGTGAGTTTGGAAAGGCGTAAGGAGCGTGAAAGGTATGTAAAGCAACCTCAATTCTTCCCTTGGCATGCCCTTAGTGTGTTAGGGTCGGATCCGGGCCTCGAAGGACCTCTTGGCCCTCGGAATCCGCAAGAGAAAATCTCAGTTTTTCCTTCAGTGGAATTGAACCACTTTAGTATGCTTTTCCGGAAAATTATGCAACTTTGCTCCAAATTACTTGGAAAGTCATAGAATGTTTGTAGAACCTTTTTAAGTGATACTATAAGCTTAGAGGGCACAGTTTGAGCCCGTCGCCTTATTTGTCCCGAGGCGGGCCCACTATTCCCGGTTTTGCCCTTAATGTGCTAAAGCTTCCTTTTTAAGCGATTTTTGAAAGAAATGTTTTGAATACCCTACTAATCGCATAACGAATATTGTTTTAAATATTCTATTAAATCTTATAAATTATCTTGACACTCGGAATGACTTCAGGGAGGTTATATTTCTGTAATTTATTATGATACCTGAAATGCATCTATTATGATTCCGTCCGACTTCATTGGATTTGTTTATCTTTGATATGCCTCTTCGAGTCTTTGAAAATAATTATGGTATTTTTAAATTGCATTAGTCTCTCACTACTCCATTCGTGGATGCCCCAATGTTTCCCACACTGAGCCCGGGCCAGGATATGTTGTCAAGCGTGATTCTCTGCATTGTTCGCCGCGTCCCGATGTGAGGGGGCAGGTATACGCGTACATGGGTCTGTGGAGTATGATGTGCCATGTCCGCCTATTCTAATCTGATCTGTTATGGCCATTTTGATATGACATTTTATGATACGGGGCCACGCCCCTTTTTCTGATTCCTCTGTATAGTGGCACTAGCGTCGGGAGGGTGGCCACGTTCTGTCTGCCGAGTTCCGCGGCAGGGACCGGATATGATATGACATATGTTTCTGTACACATTCTGTCTGTTTTGGAAATATGCATTTGACACTCTGGATTTTGTACTCATTTTCTGTAACCATTATGATTTGACTTCTGTGATTCCGCTTTACATATTCAGTACATATTTCGTACTGACCCCCTTTCTTCGGGGGTTGCGTTTTCATGCCGCGCAGGTACAGACGACAGGTTCGCTGATCCACACGTTTAGGATCCCATTTCTGCTATTTTGGGGCGCTCTCTTCTTCAGAGCCCATCTTTTGGTACATTCTGTCACTGCTATCTGGATATGTACATTGTTCTGGGTATGACGGGGCCCTGTCCCGTCTTATGATTATGTTATGTTCTGTAGAGGTCTGTGGATATATCTGTGTGGGTTCTGTACATATGTTTGGGATACTTTGTTCTATGATGGCCTTATCGGCCTATGTGTGCCAAGTTTGTTTTTTTATGCTAAATTCTGTAGCGTCCACTAATATTATTATTACATTATTTTGTTGATATGCTAATTTGGGTATCGGGTACGTATAGGTGCCCAGCTAGGGCACTGATCGCGGCCCACGGGGTTGGGTCGTGACAAAAGTGGTATCAGAGCGGTTCGTCCTCGGAATGTCCACAGACCGTGTCTAGTAGAGTCTTGATTATCGGTGTGTTGTGCACCACACCTATAAACAGGAGGCTACAGGGCATTTAGGATACTACCCTTCTTTCTGTCTTAGATCGTGCGATAGAGCTGTGTTATCAGGATGACCCCTCCCTAACGAGTGGCTATATTTGCAGATATGCCTCCAAAAAAGGCAACAGCGGCCCAAAAGGCCAAGTCAGCAGCCTTGGGAGAGACTAGCCGGGTCCAGAGGATTACCAGGGCCCAGACACATATTGCTCCAGAGACTTTGCCCCAGACAGAGGGTTCTTCTACACCGCCACTCGTGGAGGAGATTGGGGCGGCCGCAGCCGCAGATCGGGGGGCGGCTCCACCGCCAGCTCCCACAGTTCCAGTACCTGAGCCTCCAGCTCCACGGCCAGGCACTGAAGATCAGTCTATGAGGGAGGCAGTCTAGTTGCTGACTAGACTTGTGGCAGGGCAGGTTCAGGGGCATGGACTGGGAGGTGACCGGGCAGTCAGACGTGATAGTTCGAGAGCCCGTGAGTTTTTGACTTGTAGTCCTCCAGAATTCTTCGGGACAAAGCCCGAGGAGATCCTGAGGAGTTTATCAGGAAGATGCGACTCACTCTAGATTTGATTAATGCTTCCGAGACAGAGTGAGTCGCGTTAGCTTCGTACCGGTTATATGATGTGGCGGCAAACTGGTACGAGTCATGGGGGCTATCCAGAGGGGACGGCGCTCCCCCAGCAGTTTAGGGCGATTTTTCTCAGGCATTTCTTGGACATTTTCTGCCCCCAGAGTTGCGACGAGCCAGATCTGATAGATTCTTATTATTGAGGCAGAAGGGCCGCAGTGTACGGGACTATAGTTTGGAGTTTGATTCCTTGGCCCGATATGCACCTACTGTGGTGGCTACTATGGCGGACCGGATGCACAGATATATTATGGGGCTGGATCGGTATTTTGTTGATAGCTGCTTAGTATTGGCTGCTCAGCCCGGTATGGACATTGCCCGTATTCAGGCCCACGCCCAGGGCATGGAGTATCGGGGCAGAGGAGGACATCAGCTTGACAGGGGCCAGGATCGGAGACAGCCCAAGAGGGCCAGGTCATCTGGAGATTTTCGGGGCAGACAACCCCAACAGCCGCAGCAGCCTAGCAGATTTTCATCTCAGCCGGCGCAGAGCGCGCCTCCCCAGCCTACAGGTCGCAGGTTCGATAGCCCAGGGTATTCAGGAGCGGGCCACACCTCCAGGGCTTCAGGTTCGCGGACAGATAGGGGTTCTGGTCAGATGAGGCCACCCAGGGTTCAGTGTTCTCTTTGTGGCAGATATCATCCGGGAGAGTGCTACAGGGCCACCGGTGCATGCTTTTCTTGTGGTCGTCAGGGCCATTCTGTGAGAGATTGCCCGTATAAGGGTAGTTCGGGTGGTGCAGCGCAGCCTACCAGATCAGCCGTGTAACACCTCGTGCATTCGGGTTAAGATTTGTCTTATAAGATGGGGGTATAATGAACCCAATTTTAGTAGTGTATAAATGGTGTTTGAAACCCAATCAAGACATGAGAAGAGTCTTTGGGCAAAACAAAGTTGAAAACCACTCTACGGGGCATGTTTGCAAGTGAGTTTATAGATGGTCTTACTTCCAACGACCATAACCCCATTATTAATTTGGAATTTGGGAAACCTTCCTTGCCGAAAGTTGTAGCCCTTTGAAATAGCTTTCCAACGGTATATTATGGGCCTCAAACGAACATCTGTGCAAAGAGTTATGCCCATTATACGACAGACTGTCCGAGCAGAAGAATTTTGACGGACCATTTGACGGTCCGTAAAACATTTTGACGGTCCGTAAAACATTTATACGGTCCGTCAAATGGTCACAGAGAATGATATTTCGTTGGTCAGTTTTACGGTTCAATTTTACGGTCCGTAAAACAATTATACGGTCCGTAAAATTGACTCAGACCACCGTAAAATGAGCACAGAATGTCCAAATCACTGGAATGGTTTTACGGTAAGTTATACGGTCCGTAAAACCATTATACGGGTGGTAAAACACACCGTAAAATGAGCACAGAATGTCCAAATCACTGGAATGGTTTTACGGTGAGTTATACGGTCCGTAAAACCATTATACGGAACGTAAAAATGGGCGTAGAATTGCCCGATGGGTCAGATTTTAAGATGTTAATAAGAGACCCAAACCCATTTTTTTTCATTCCCATTTCTCCTACACGACTCAAGGGTTCTCTAGAGACATCCAAACACTTCATATGCAAGAATCCAAGTGAAACAAAAGATCCACTTCATCAATCCACCAAAACTAAGTGTGAGAAACACATCAAATCCATTCAAGTCAAGAAATTCCATGGAAGGTGGAACTAGGGTTTTGTTCAAGTGAAGCATTTCAACTCAAGGATTATTCCTACAATAACTAAGGTAAGTTTTATGATGTTTCCTGATGATTAAAGTGTTGATGAATTCTTGGGAGAATAATAATTGGGTTGTTGAAGAGAATTATATGAACTATGCTAGGATTGTTGGATTGTTGATGTGGGATTGTTGGATTCATATGTGTGATGAAGAATGATGTTAATTACACCTAATTGAGATTGTAGATTTGGCTAGAAGTAAAAGAATGGGGATTTGGTGAAGAAAACACCATTAATGAGGGTCATAGAGCTTCATGCCCACTAAGTGTTTGATAAAATGCTTAGATGAACAAAACATGGATATTGTTGCTAATATAGAATCCCTATGACTTGTATTGCTATAGATTGAAGTTGAAGGGATTGAAGAACATTGTGATACGCTCAAAAGCGGGAAGTTAAGGTATGTAGAACTTCCATCCACATGTGGGAATCTCTACGTTCTTCCCCATGATCCGTTTCGTAAAAATCTATGAAGTTCAAATCCTAGGGCATTAAATCCAACATATTGGTAGCCCGTAATTATGTATGTATGTACACGAATTTCGTATCTATGTTCGTTATTGTATTCCTAATCTTCCATTATTGATATTAGGAATCCCAGCTTAATCCATGAATCATGAATTCCTCCTCATGTGTTCTCATTACGTTCATATGAAACTTTATGATTTTATCTAGCAAGTTACAAGCATGTTTTCAAGTCAATTATATATATGATTTCGAAATATTCTTATTACTCATGAATCAAGAACATGTTTGCAAGATTATGACAAGTTATCTTATGAAACTATTTTACAAGATTATTTCATGAAACCATGTTTACAAGTTATTTCGTGAAATCATGATTACAAGACAAGTACAAGTTAATTCACGAAACCATGTTACAAGTTATTTCGTGGAATCATGATTACAAGTTAATTCACGAAAATCATGGGCTTCTTAGCCAATTATATTATGTTCATGTTTTTGGGAGTTGCACGAATTACCGAGAAGGCTCAGATAGCCTGAAACTATGTAGCCACCATAGGACAAGGATCGCTCCGCCCAGTTAGGACGATACCTTAATTTCACACTGAATGGTTCCATCAGGTACGTTATTACCTTATACCCTGGCAAGGTATAGGGGCTCTGCTGGTCCGGCGAGGTACCAGACTCCACGTATCCACGTGGTGATATCATGTTGTCGGTTTATGAAATGCTCTCCCCACTTATCATGTTTTACTCATGTTATATATATATATATATATACTCATGCTCATGCTCATGCTCATGTTTATGTCCAAGTTTTCAGTTTCAGTTCTTATCATGTTATTCCATGTCCCATGTTGTTTCTTCCGGTTGCTTTACATACCAGTACATTCAATGTGCTGACGTCCCCTTTTTATTGCCCGGGGGCCTGCATTTCACGATGCAGGTATTGATATACAGGACGACACATCTGCTCAGTAGGACAACATTCGTATCAGCTTATTGGTGAGCCCCATCTCATTCGGGGTTTAGTTAACTTTTGTTTTATGATTAATTATGCATCTAAAGGTATGCTGGGGGCCTTGTCCCAGTAAGTATGTTTTTCAAGTCAGACTCATGATAGAGGTTTCATAGACTAGACAAGTCAGTTATATCATGTCAGACATTTGGAGTCGTATAGCCATTTTGGCTCACTCATGTTTAAACAAGTATTTTATTAAGTATTATGACTTAACATGTTTTATAAAGGCTCATCATGCATTCACGTTATATTCCGCATATGTTATGTATCATGATGATTCAGCAAGCCATGTGGTTCGCTCGGTCACATGCAGTCAGGCACCGAGTGCCGTGTTACGTCCAGGCCATGGTTCGGGGCGTGACAAGCCGCTGGGTCTTCATCTTCGTCAGTGGCTATGCGCCCTACGGGGCAGGGTTTTCCAGCACCGGCGGGTCGCGGCAGAGACCGTGGTGGAGCTTCTGGTATTAGCGGTCCTTCGAACCGCATTTATGCTTTGGCCAGCCGCCAGGATCAGGAGGCATCTCCTAATGTCGTTACAGGTACTTTATTGGTCTTCTCTCGGTCTGTGTATGCACTAATTGATCCAGGTTCGACTTTATCATATATTTCACCACTTGTTGCCGGTAAAATTGGTATTATGTCTGAACCTATAGAGCCATTTGAGGTAGCCACACCGATAGGGGACTTTATTGTAGCGAAACAGGTTTATAAAGACTGTTCTGTGATTGTATGTAGCCGAGATACTAAGGCAGATCTGGTAGAGTTAGATATGACTGAATTTGATGTTATTATGGGTATGGATTGGCTAGCTTCCTGTTACGCTAATGTTGACTGCCAGAATAAGGTGGTTCGCTTCCAGTTTCCCGTGGAGCCAGTTATAGAATGGGCTGGTAATACAACATCGCCGAAGGGTAAGTTTATTTCGTACCTTAAGGCGAAGAAAATGATCAGAAAGGGTTATATCTATCATCTGGTACGGGTGTAAGACTTGGGAGCAGAGATGCCGACACTTCAGTCAGTCCCCATGGTTAATGAGTTTCCAGATGTTTTCCCCGACGAGCTTCCAGGTCTTCCTCCAGAGCGGGAGATAGACTTCTCTATTGACTTACTCCCAGACACTCAGCCTATCTCTATTCCTCCGTACAGAATGGCGCCTGCAGAATTAAAGGAGTTGAAGGAGCAGCTGAAAGATTTGTTGGATAAGGGTTTCATCAGACCCAGTACTTCGCCTTGGGGAGCCCCGGTATTATTTGTGCGTAAGAAAGACGGGTCGCTGCGTATGTGTATTGATTATCGGCAGCTGAATAAGGTAACTATAAAGAATAAATATCGCCTCCCCAGGATTGATGATTTGTTTGATCAGCTGCAGGGCGCTAAGTGTTTTTCAAAGATAGATCTTCGATCCGGTTACCACCAGGTGCGAGTACGAGAGGCCGATATCCCTAAGACAGCTTTCCGGACCCGATATGGGCATTATGAGTTTAGGGTTATGTCTTTTGGGCTTACTAATGCCCCCGCAGTATTCATGGATTTGATGAACCGGGTATTCAGGCCATTCTTGGATATGTTTGTAATTGTATTCATTGATGATATCCTGGTTTATTCTCGGTTTGAGGCAGAGCACGCAGATCATCTGAGATTGGTATTAGGGGTACTCCGGCATCAGAAATTATATGCCAAATTTTCTAAGTGTGAATTCTGGTTGTCTTCAGTGGCTTTCTTGGGGCATATTATTGCAGCTGATGGTGTCCGGGTGGACACACAGAAGATTGAGGCCGTGAAGAATTGGCCCAGACCTACGACGCCCACAGAGGTATGCAGTTTCCTGGGGTTAGCAGGTTATTACAGGAGGTTTGTGGAGAAGTTTGCTTCAATTTCAGCGCCTTTGACAAGGCTGACTCAGAAGGGAGCTAAGTTCCAGTGGTCTGACGCTTGTGAACGGAGCTTCCAGTTGCTGAAGGAGAAGCTGACTACAGCCCCAGTTCTGACTCTTCCAGAGGGACCGGACGGGTATGTTATTTATTGTGACGCTTCTGGTATGGGGTTAGGCTGTGTATTGATGCAGCACGGCAGAGTTATAGCGTATGCTTCCCGGCAGCTCAAAAAGCATGAGAAGAATTATCCTACCCACGATCTGGAGCTCGCAGCGGTGATTCATGCTCTGAAGATATGGAGACACTATTTATATGGCGTTCATGTGGATATCTATACTGATCATAAGAGTCTCCAGTATATTTTCAGACAGAGAGAGCTTAATTTGCGGCAGCAGAGGTGGCTGGAGCTTCTGAAAGATTATGACGTGGATATTTTGTATCATCCGGGTAAGGCTAACGTTGTTGCAGATGCGCTCAGTCGGAAGTCTATGGGCAGTTTGGCCGATCTACAGCCAGACAGGAGAGAGATAGCCCGTGATATTCAGCAGTTGGCTAGTCTTGGTGTTCGCCTGGCCGATTCTGGAGATACCCAGATTTCTGTTTGAGGGGTTTCTGAGTCATCCATCAGGAACGATATTAAAAGGCGTCAATACGAAGATCCTGTCTTAGCTCGGTACAGAGACACAGCCTATGATAAGGAGAGGACTCCGTTCGAGTTTTCACCGGACGACACTTTGTTATACAGAGGCAGGTTGTGTGTACCTGATATTGCAGGCCTTCGGCAGCAGGTTATGAGCGAGGCACATTATGCTCTCTATTCGGTCCATCCTGGGTCTACGAAGATGTACCATGATCTTCGATGCTTATACTGGTGGGACGGTATGAAGCGGGATGTTGCAGAGTTCGTCGCCCAGTGCCCTAATTGTCAGCAGGTCAAGATTGAGCATCAGAAGCCGGGTGAACTGTTGCAGGAGATGGAAATCCCGACTTGGAAGTGGGAGGTTATTAATATGGATTTCATTACAGGTTTGCCTCGCACTCCACGGAAGTATGATTCCATCTGGGTCGTTGTGGATAGGCTGACAAAATCAGCCCATTTCCTTCCCGTCAGGACTACTTATTCCGCCGAGGATTATGCCAGGCTCTATATTAGAGAGATTGTGAAGCTTCACGGAGTTCCTCTATCTATTATTTCTGACAGAGGCGCCCAGTTTACGGCGCATTTCTGGAGGTCTTTTCAGGAGGGTCTAGGGACTCAGGTGAGTCTGAGCACAACTTTTCATCCTCAGAGCGACGGACAGGCCAAGCGCACTATACAGACGCTGGAGGATATGTTGCGGGCCTGCGTTATTGATTTCAGAGGCAGCTGGGATGATCACTTGCCGTTGATTGAGTTTGCATATAATAACAGTTACCATTCCAGCATCCAGATGGCTCCATACGAGGCTTTATATGGCAGGAAATGCAGGTCGCCGATCGGCTGGTTTGATATTGGCGAGACAGAGTTGATTGGCCCAGATATGGTCCAGCAGGCCGTGGACAAGGTGAAACTTATTCGAGAGCGACTGTTAGCAGCCCAGAGTCGACAGAAGTCATACGCGGATAAACGGCGTCGACCGTTGGAGTTTCAGGTAGGCGATTGGGTATTTCTGAAGGTATCGCCTATGAAAGGCGTGATGCGGTTCGGCAGAAAGGGTAAGCTCAGTCCGCGTTATATTGGGCCTTATCAGATTGTTCGGAAGGTTGGAAATGTCGCCTATGAGTTAGATTTTCCATCTGATTTGGAAGCGGTACATCCGGTATTCCATGTCTCTATGCTCCGCAAATGCATTGGTGACCCTTCCAGAATATTCCCTGCGGATGATATTCAGGTGTCGGGGCAACTATCGTACGAGGAGCAGCCCGTATCTATTTTGGATCGTCAGGTAAGGAGGCTCCGGAAAAAAGATGTAGCCTCTGTTAAGGTACTGTGGCGGAACGGTAATAGGGAGGAAATGACGTGGGAGGCCGAAGGGGAAATGAAGAAGAAATATCCTCAATTGTTCCCTATGTCCACAGGTAACCTTAAATCCCTGCTTAATTTCATTTCAATACCAATCGTATGACCTATGTGTTGTCTATAATCAGAAACTCCCCCAAAGTATTTTCCAACCCTATAAGATTAATTTTACATTCGAGGACGAATGTTCTAAACGGGGGAGGATGTTATATCCCGTGTTTTCACACGTTTGGAAAGACTTGAATTATATTGGATTTTTGAGATATAAGGTCAAATTTGATATTTTGTTGAACATAGGAGTTATGCATGAAAGAACAGAATCATGGAAGTGTGGGACAAGGCTAAGGGCAATTTTGGAATTTTGGAAATTAGTGTCGGGAATTACAAAATATGATTCACAAGCTATTAGGCTCAAAAATTGAATTGAAATTGAGGCCCAAAATTAGGGACATGGCGTTGACCCAAGTCCAATTAATTAGTCATGTGCATGGTCATGTGACAAATTAATATAAGATGCCTAAGTCTTCATTATATGCATTAGAACATTCAAGAAAGCTAAGCAAGAAAGAAGCAAAAATAAGAGCAAAAACAAAGAGGGTTTCGGGTTTGGCTAAGAAAATTAGCCATCAAAAATATTGCTTCAAAAATTTATTTCTTGTTGATTTCCTACTAAGTCAAGGTTCCTTTGTAACTTGGTATAGTTGTTTTGGAGTGGGGAGCATTAGAATCACCAAAGTGATCATATCTCCAAGTGAAGAAGACTTGAAGAAAAGGTAAGAATTTCTACCTTTTTATTGTGTTATGAAGTTTTGATTGTGTTGTAGTATATATAAATGTGTTGATTGTATGGAAAAATGGAAGTTTGCAAAGTGGGTTTGGAATAAGGCTTGTAGCCGTGGGTGTGTGTGGTGTTGTGTGGTGATAATGTGTTGAATTTATGTTACATTCTAGTTGTGATTGTGATGAAATGCATATGGGAATTGAAAGTTGAATGAATTTAGTTGATATGGAAAAATAAACATATGGTCGTAGGGTGTGCTTGATTTGGGATAGAAATGAATTAAGTTGTTTAGTGTGTTAGAGTGTTGTTGTGATGTTTGTAATGTAAATGAAGTTAGAATGATATAAGTTTGTATTGAATTGGAATGTAGAAACTTATGTCGTTTCAGTATGATTTTTCGACATTAAGGAAATAAAGTTGTTTGGTTGTTAATTGTGATGATCATTGATGAATTTGGAAGTTGGAAACATGTTATGAAGTTGTATGCCAAAGATTTGGTGTTTTGCATAAGTTATGACTTTGACGGAAAATTGTATATCATGTATATCGAGTGTATAACTTGAGGAAAACGATATGAAATGTTTCTAGAACTATATGGTGATGATTTTGATTGTTGATGAATGTGAAATTATTGATATTAGTGAAAGTTTGGGTTAGAATGAAGGTTATGTCAACTTGTGAGAAAAATGACTAGTTGAAGGATATTTGTGTTTTTAATGTTCATTGTTGATATTGATGTTGTCGTTTGGGTTGTTGTTGATGATTTATAGCCGAGTTGAATTCTCGGGGTGCCATATGTATAGGGGAAGTGCTGCCGAAATTTCGGTAGCCAAATATGCATTAAGTTGAAACTTTGGTATTCATAGCTTACAATTGGTAAACTTGACCAATTGCAGTTTTTCGACGAAACGGGAAGTGAGTTTGGAAAGGCGTAAGGAGCGTGAAAGGTATGTAAAGCAACCTCAATTCTTCCCTTGGCATGCCCTTAGTGTGTTAGGGTCGGATCCGGGCCTCGAAGGACCTCTTGGCCCTCGGAATCCGCAAGAGAAAATCTCAGTTTTTCCTTCAGTGGAATTGAACCACTTTAGTATGCTTTTCCGGAAAATTATGCAACTTTGCTCCAAATTACTTGGAAAGTCATAGAATGTTTGTAGAACCTTTTTAAGTGATACTATAAGCTTAGAGGGCACAGTTTGAGCCCGTCGCCTTATTTGTCCCGAGGCGGGCCCACTATTCCCGGTTTTGCCCTTAATGTGCTAAAGCTTCCTTTTTAAGCGATTTTTGAAAGAAATGTTTTGAATACCCTACTAATCGCATAACGAATATTGTTTTAAATATTCTATTAAATCTTATAAATTATCTTGACACTCAGAATGACTTCAGGGAGGTTATATTTCTGTAATTTATTATGATACCTGAAATGCATCTATTATGATTCCGTCCGACTTCATTGGATTTGATTATCTTTGATATGCCTCTTCGAGTCTTTGAAAACAATTATGGTATTTTTAAATTGCATTAGTCTCTCACTACTCCATTCGTGGATGCCCCAATGTTTCCCACACTGAGCCCGGGCCAGGATATGTTGTCAAGCGTGATTCTCTGCATTGTTCGCCGCGTCCCGATGTGAGGGGGCAGGTATACGCGTACATGGGTCTGTAGAGTATGATGTGCCATGTCCGCCTATTCTAATCTGATCTGTTATGGCCATTTTGATATGACATTTTATGATACGGGGCCACGCCCCTTTTTCTGATTCCTCTGTATAGTGGCACCAGCGTCGGGAGGGTGGCCACGTTCTGTCTGCCGAGTTCCGCGGCAGGGACCGGATATGATATGACATATGTTTCTGTACACATTCTGTCTGTTTTGGAAATATGCATTTGACACTCTGGATTTTGTACTCATTTTCTGTAACCATTATGATTTGACTTCTGTGATTCCGCTTTACATATTCAGTACATATTTCGTACTGACCCCCTTTCTTCGGGGGTTGCGTTTTCATGCCGCGCAGGTACAGACGACAGGTTCGCTGATCCACACGTTTAGGATCCCATTTCTGCTATTTTGGGGCGCTCTCTTCTTCAGAGCCCATCTTTTGGTACAGTCTGTCACTGCTATCTGGATATGTACATTGTTCTGGGTATGACGGGGCCCTGTCCCGTCTTATGATTATGTTATGTTCTGTAGAGGTCTGTGGATATATCTGTGTGGGTTCTGTACATATGTTTGGGATACTTTGTTCTATGATGGCCTTATCGGCCTATGTGTGCCAAGTCTGTTTTTTATGCTAAATTCTGTAGCGTTCACTAATATTATTATTATATTATTTTGTTGATATGCTAATTTGGGTATCGGGTACGTATAGGTGCCCAGCTAGGGCACCGGTCGCGACCCACGGGGTTGGGTCGTGACAAGCAGCCAAAGCAAAAGATTGATATATAATGAGAGTTCGCCTTCTTGTGCCAACATAAACTATATGCACGCACAGGGACGGACCCACATGGTTTCAAGTGGATTCAATTGAACCCACTTCGTCAGGAAATTTACTATTTATAGAAGGAAAAATATTACTAAATCTCGTATATAAAAGCGATTGAATCCACTTAATACAAGCTTTGGGTCTGGAGCAATGGTCAAGTGGGTTCATTCCATAGTGACAATGCGGGATCGATTCTCTTTTATAACATTGCACAGGCTGTTTTTTGTTGTTTTTGGGTCAGAGTCAACTGTTAGCTAGTAAAATTTATTACTTTTATATTGTCTTTCTTTATTCTAAAATCTATTTTAGTTCAAACAAAATTAAACTTTTTATAAATTGAATTTTGGTATTCTGTTTCATAGTTTTTTGCTACAACATGCAACTATATTTGTTGAAACTATATATAGTTTGTAGTTTATTTTAATTTAGTTAATTTTTATATTATTTTTGTTTTGTTTAAAATATTTTAATATTGTCTTTCATTCGTAAATAACACTGATAATTATCAATGATTTTGTTAATTACATAGAGCTATTAATTTTTAAATTCTTGTTGAAGTAAAGTTTTTAAATTAGGTAGATCTGTTTAATAATAAATGTAAATATTTTTTGTGATTCTTTTCAAAAAATATTTCTCAACTTTGTTAAATAAAAAAGAGTGGAGTTTAAAATAACTTTATTTTTATGTCACATTACTAACAAAAAAGAACAAATAAAAGACCAGCTGGCAAATCTAGTGTGTTATGCTTGACGTTGCTTACTTTATTAGTTATCACCATCGATCCTTATTCAGTAATTGAACCCGCTTGTATAAAATTCTGGGTCCGCCACTGCACGCACAATTGTCAAATTAAGTATAATACTCCCTCTGGTTCAAAACAAGTGTCCACCTAACTGTTTTATTTTGATTCAAAATAACTGTCTATTTACAAAATCAAGAAGAACTTATCTTTATCTTTCTAAATTTGTCCTTATTTACTCAAGACAATAAATAAGCAAAATTCTTATTGATTAAGTAATGTAGTCAAAATATTTTTTTTTCTTTCTAAAAGTTAATGTTTTTTTAACGGAGGAGAAAACAACGAAGTGGACACTATTTTGAACCCGAGGGAGTACTAGTATTGATGTTCTTACACCTACCCACCTGCTCTTAGTTTTGACCAACAATAATGTTTCATAGGGTATGTTTGTGTCGTGGGAAATATTTTTCATAAAATATTTTTTAATTCAATTTTTTATTTTGATTGGTTAAAATGATATTTTTTTTCTAAAAAAACCAAATTTCAATAAAATCATGAAAACGACGTTTTTACGTGCATAGGGAAAACAAGTTTTATAAAAGGTATTCCATGTTAATTGTCTTCACCCGACCCCAACATTCCGTCCATCATATATGTTGCCCCCCTCCCCCCCCCCCACCCCATCCTTAACCCCGTCCCCTCTCCCTACACCTGCCCATACCTCTTTGCCCTAGCCCCGCATCACCCCGACCCCCTTCTCCCTCTAACCCCAAGTCACCCCCAACTCCTCATCCTCTTCCACCCCACTCACCCCACCCAGGGGCGGATCTACGTGTTCGGGAAAAAATTATAGTGTATATATACGGTAAATTTTCTGTGTTATATTAACTTTTGAACACCCTCGGCAAAAAATTACAGTATATATATATATATTTTTTTTTTCCGAACACCCTGAATGAAAATCCTGAATCCGCCATTGACTACACCCCATCTTCATGTTGTTTGTCTAAATTATATTTTCTGTCTTTTTACTAAACATAAAATAAATAAGAAAATAATTTACTTTTCAAAAAAGTATTTCTTAAGAAACATTTTCTTTTCAAAAAAGTATTTCTTAAGAAACATTTTCTTTTCGTACAAAATACGCCCATATTGAGTTGTCGTTTGAGGAAATTCAATATACATAATGTACTATTATTTGCTAGAATAAATCTTAACAAAATCAATGTCGTTGGGCGTTCTCACGTGGTCGTTATCAAACTAAATTCATAATCTAGCGTGTTATTTGTCATCATTTTGTAGCTATATATTTGTCACGTAGTGTAGTGTAATTATTTAATCGCTTACACTTGCTTAACACTCTTTCTGTCCCAAATTGTGTGACACCTTTCGTATTTGAGACAAACAAATAATTTTTTATTATAATTTTTTTATATATCTTTTGAATATTTTGAATTGTCAATTATTATATCTTATAGTACTTTTTATATAGTTTCCAACTATGTAGATTTTATTTCGAAAATTAAAATATTCTATACCTGAATTCACAGGCAAAATTAAATTGTTTGATTTTCATAATTCGAACTGTGACACATAAATTGTAACCGAAGGAGTTCACTCAATTTGGTCAATATAGTCAGTCTCTTAAGTTTTTGCTACACCTTAAAATAGACACTAAGAGCATGTTATAAAAACAGTGTGTAATAATTAATTTGTCATAGTGTAATTGATAATTTGTCAAAAGTTCAACAATTCCCTTCTAATAGTCAACCTTAGTTCCACCATCAACTATCGCTATACATAAACCTCATTTCCTCACCCTCTTTTCTCATCATCACAAACAAATTACAAGTCAAAAAACTTCACAACAAATTTAAAAAATCACTATAACTAGAGTCAATTTCATTTTAAGAATTCTTAATTTTCACCATCCATTCTAAAACAATGGCAACCCTTCAATCTTCGAGTTTCTTGAATTCATGCACCATTTTTTCCTCATCATCATGTTGCAAAATGCAAGAACATCAAGACTTTATAAGTGGTTGTTACATGAAACAAATTGAGCAACAACAACTTACTAGCCCTTCAACTAAAAATTACACGAACAGTAAAAGCCCTGATACGGTAATTATCACGAAGTTAGACACGATCAAAGAGGCTATCGCGGATCGCAGTGGAGATGCACAAGAATATTGGTGAACAAAGGAGCCAGTGGAACACTATGCTTTTGAATTCAATTAATAGTATAACATTAGTAGCTGCTACAATTACTGCAATTGTAGCTACTAGTACTAGTCCATTTTTGGGACTAAATTTGTGTTCCACTTTAATGTACTTGGCTGCCACTGGATTATTAGTGATCATGAATCAATTACAACCGTCCCAACTCGCTGAAGAACAACGAAACGCTGCAAGATTGTTCCAAAATCTCCTACACCAAATCGACACAACTTTATCAATCGGTCACCCTGTGACTACTATTGATGTCAATATAGCTATGGAAAAGGTTTTGGCTCTTGACAAAGCCTATCCACTTCCACTTCTCGGTACAATGCTCGATAAATTCCCTTCTAAAATCGAGCCTGCTGTATGGTGGCCTCAACAACGACGAAGTAATTCCAAAAGGGTCAGTGAAAATCGCGACGATTGGAATGGTTGGAACGAGAAATTGGAGGAGGAAATGAGACACGTAACGAAAATCTTGAAGGAAAAAGACCAAGAAGAGTATATTAGGCTAGGGAAAAAGGCCTTAAAATTGAACAAGATTTTAGCTATTTCAGGTCCTTTACTAACAGGATTAGCAGCCATTGGTTCTGCTTTTGTGGGATGTTCTTATTTCTCTTCTTGGGCAGCCGTGATTGGCGTGGGGCCTGGGGCGTTAGCGAGCGTCGTTAACACAATTCAACATGGTGGACAAGTTGGAATGGTATTTGAGATGTATAGGAGCAATGCAGGTTTCTTCAAGTACATGAAAGAATCAATTGAATCAAATTTGATGGAAAAAGATGTTGAGAGAAGGGAAAATGGTGAAGTGTTAGTTTGAAATGAAATTAGCTTTGATGTTAGGAAGGAGTTTGTCTGAATTAAGGGATCTTTCTCATTCTTATTCTTCATGTAAAAAAGAGCAGTTAGATGAATTTGCAAGCAAGCTTTTTTAGTAGTACTTGTGATTTTTTATCTTGTAACTTGTTGACAAAATCAAATGTACATATTGTTATGTTTATACATGTTGATCGACTAACTATATGTTTGTTCAATTAACTGTGTAAAGAGTTTAAGTGCATATGACTTGCGTTTATTAGATCCTAAAATATATTGATACCAGTGTTTTAGAAGGGAGGGCGTGACGGGAGGCGTTTTATCATAAACGATATATAAGCCCCCTAGTGTGTTTTTAGTACATTGGAACCCGAAGCGCATTTTTGATGCCTCGGAGATTAGACCTAAACGAACCGCCGGAAGGTTGAAACTTACGCCCCAAGGTGCATTTTTAGTGCAACTTTCCCAAAAAAATGAGTCGTTCAGTTGTTTCAATTTGCTTTCATTTTTTAGCAGGCCTGATCTGAGAAATACAATTAGAGAATTCTACGAAAATATATAAATACACTGTATTTACACTCAAAACGGAGAATACACTCAAATACGGCCAGATCTAAGAAATACACTTAGAAAATCTGGAATACAATAATACACTGATTTACACTTAAAATGGAGGATAATTCAAATCCGGATTGCCTTTGAACCTGTTGGATATTGGGTCGTGGGTCACCCATGTGGACTGACCCGACCCATCTAGAGGAGATAAAGATGAGGGAAGTTAATAGGGCAGTTATTTTCCTCTAAATCATAAAATTGTTGCTTATTAATATAGAAAATAGGCTTGGGAACTGTTTACAAGAAGTTCACATTAACTTCTCTGTAGAAAAACTTCCACTTTACAGAAATTCTCTTCTTCTTATTCAATGGAGATATTGATATCTAAGATTCTCCCATCAAACACAAAAACACACGAAGACAAAAGATACCTAGTTTGTGGATTAAGCTTCGTTTCCTAGTGAATTGAAGTTCGACTTGGGGTAACTTTTTCGGTGGTGAGTTCAATGATTCTTCTGCTGCGTTGTTAATAGGTAGGCGATTGTTCTCGCCCTACAATCTATTCTTATATTGGTATCAGAGCCTAGGGCTTGATCCGCTCCTAGTCTGCGTAATTCTTTCTTAAATAATATGGATGAAAGAAAATAGTCATTATCCAAAGACTAGCAGTGTCGTTGCAATTTTGTTTTGCTTCTGTAGCCCCGTGAAAAGAGATAGCAATTGCTATCTCATGAAAAGCCAATCATGCATCTGACTTGGCTTTGCAGGACACATATTTTTCTTAATTAAAAGGTATCTGTGAAGTTTCAGTATGTCTCTGGACTTTGGATAATAATCAGTTTTCACATGTCTTTAATGGTGACGATTTGCATGGTAAAATGTTATTATCACCATTGCGGCTATTTCTGTTTACAGTTTGCTAAGGAAAATTACAAATTCACTTAGAGTTGCTTGTTTTTTTTCCATGTTGGTCACGTCTGCTCTAAAGAACTGGTGACCCTAGAGTTTAACAGAAAAGTGCTTTGGTGATTCTTGCTATTTTTTAAAAGTAATTCACTGTAAAAAAGGACTTGTAGTCCTATACTACAGAGAGATTTTCTCTGGGGCAAACTTCATTACAAGTATTGTTGATATGTCTTCAACTATGTAGAATTACCAAGCAATTTTTTTTTAAATATACAAAATTGCAAAGTTCCGAAAGTTGTAAAATTGAAATATTAGTGAGCAGACATGGCTTTGTAGTCACTATTATTGGAGACAATGCAATATGAGTTTCTATCAAGTTGTTATTTAAATAAATGCATATTACAGTTACACAGATTGAAGATAGCATCTGTTGTGTAGCATTCTTTACGAATGTATCCCATTTCATGGATTTAGTTATTAATATATATATATATATATATATATATATATATATATATTCAACTCATTATTCCTTGGAGTGAATGGATTTAGCCAAGTCTGTCTTTTTTTTTTTTTTTTTTTTTTTTTTTTTTTTTTTTTTTTTTTTTTTATACTTTAGTGGTCCTGAAAGGGTCTATAATTTATTTCAATAAATAAGAATATGACCTTTTACTAATTTCTCTTCTATGAGTTAATGTGACATAGCTATGTCACATAACCATCCTAGTCGTATCCTTGTTCTCGTTTCAAAAATAACTGGAGGGGAACAAGCTCGAAATTCTCCAAGTGGGAGTGAGATTGAGAGCCAAGACCATTATTAGTATTGGTGGTTATGATTTTGAGATCATAAGGTCTAATGTTTCAACGACGATATAAAGGATCTTGAGGGAAGAGAAAGACTGTCATAGGGAAGGGAGAAGAAAATATGAGAAATTTCTAAGTTGAAAATGGATTTTCTGCAACTATACTACCGTGTCTTTGCCTATTAGGGGTGGATTAGCAGAATTGATAACTCATTATTTATGGGTTGAATACTGAGTCATTTTGTCCAGATTCACTCCTAGAGTACTGGGGCGAAGAGTAGATACCATTCATCATGAGTATGGTCCGAATTAGTCCTTTTGGGTATGTACTCTAGCGCTTGAGGTCAAGTGGGAGAAAAGGAAGGAAAAAAAAGACAAAGAAGCTAAGCTTAAAAAGTCTTTGATTATAAAGACATGTCCTACGCCTCATTTTTATTAGCCTTCTCCTATAGTCAAGCTAGCTAAGACTTTGGCTGAAAGAATCGTATTTTGTTTTCCTTCTAACTATGTGTTTGTTTCTTCAGTTATATATTTTGCTCATTGATATGCATAATAGAATATGTAAGAGGATGAGACTTAAAGAATCTGTGTGATTCTAGTCATAAATGTAATTTGATACATACTAAGAATGAAAATCATTTTGGTTAATCATTTGGATAGTAGATGATAATTGGAAATTAAATGACCTTTCAATTCTACACTAAATGTGAAGTCATTCTGAGAATTGATCTGCTTGAGTATGTATATCACATGCATAATTGATGAGTCCTACTTGCATGATTGTCTCTCATAAAAGACAATGGCTTAAAAAAAATATAATTGCTGATCTGAATAAGGGCGATAAGTCGAACGACGAAAATCATGATACATTGAGCAGTAAGATATGATTTGTATTGGAAAAGCAAGATGTTTTATAGAGTATAAACCTCGTGATGTATCACCTAGAGGAGGGTAACACTGCCTAATATAGGAGAGATTTTGATACTTACATGTGGAATTATTGTAAGTTCAGTTGTTGTTAAATCATACATGCTTGAAATGTCTGGTTGTAGGCATACAATGGAGAGTGTTAGAATCCCGCACTAATTGTGTATGAATTATAGTCTCTTCATACGGTGTTAGAACAATTTTTACCTTATTATGTGATGCAGTAGTAAAAAGATTTTTTTGTTTGACAGCGATTTTTTTCTTATGACTTTTAAATATTCTAATTAATTGTTAATTCTTGTAACTTATAAAACTTTTTAATATATAGTTTCTAAATATATATAAATTTTTTTTAATGATTCTATGTTCAAATTTACATAGAAAATTAAATAATTTGAATTTCATACTTAGAATCGTCTCACATAAATAAAATAGAACAAAAGGAGTAGTTCTAAAAGTTGAGTAAGTCCAAATTTTATTTTCTAAATCAGTCTTCAATATTGCAAACTAAGAGGTATAGATTAAGATTTGTTGAAGCGGCTAATTAAGGAATTGTGAAAAACTGATCTGTCAGCTCCCAAATAGTGGTTGATGTGTAGCGACTCACTTAAGTAGGTCGTTGTCACTTGTGAGAAAATGAATTATAAGATTAAAGAGTTTATTCTAGGGAGAAATTTAGCCATTTACTATTCGGTCATTTAGTTTACAAAATATATAAACAATATATAGGTGTATAGTTTATACTACTAAATACACAACACTATACATACCTATACATATTATATACATACTTATACACTACCTATACAGCCAGAGTGTATATACTTTGGCCATATTTGATAAACTAGATGGCCGACGGGCATATTTATGTTGTTTCCCTTTATTCTTTGTGCTTTGTAATATTGTTTTGTGTTTAGTATGTGAAATATATTTTCTTGGTTTCTCACTCGATCTTTTTGTATTTGTATTTGGGGTGATTAAATTTGGATTCATATCGTAAAGTCTCATACGGGGTAAAACACTCTCTACCAAAAACGACAATTATATGAGGGCTCAAGCCAGAGACCTCTAATTATAAATTAGGGAATACTTATTAATCCACCAGATCCATTGGTGATTAGTGTGTGATATCACTTTGATTACATATACATCTTAGGTGAATGTCTTTATCATGATCAACTTAATGTCTTTATCATGATCAACTTAAATGTAGCTTCTCGACCTGTGAAATTCACTTCTTAAGCTAGAAAACGAAAGGTAAAAACTAGAGGTTAAAATGACATTTTATATTTTCAACTAGATAAAGTGCATAGCCTTCGATATTGTTTTAGGATTCAAATTTTATATGCTGAAGGCCGGGTGGAAAAGACATTATACATTCAAATCACTTATAAGGTGATTACATGTAAATTTTAATGTCAAACATTAAATGATATATCTGGTAAATATAGAAAGAACCTGTTATTTACAGATTATACTATACCTGATAATGTTTAAACATTTGCACTAACAATGTATATAAATTAAATCCTAATTGTAACATCCATTTGAAATTAACTCTTTTTTAAAAAAATTCACTAATGAATATGAACCATCTAGGAGTATGATGGAATGGTAAAAGTGCCTTCACCCTTAATAAGTGGCATAGACACGTATTTACAAAAGGAGATTCAAATAAAAAAACTACAATGTCATAGTTGGGGTTCTTACTTGTGACTTACAACAACTTTTTAATCCCCTTTAATTTATCACTACACTAGAACTTTTGCTTAAATTAAGTGTCACGCCCCGAACTTGGGCCTGGATGTAACACGGCACCCGGTGCCTGACTGCATGTGACCGAGCGAACCAACTGGCTAGCTGAATCAACATGTGATATCAAAACATAATTGAATGCGGAAAACAACGAAACACATGCCGATATACTAAAGGTCTGACTGGAATCATAATGCGGAAATACTTAGACAATCTGAAATATCTGAACGTAGCCAACATGGCTAAACCAAAACAACTGAACAACTGCCAACAAGGCTAACATAATAAATATCTGACTGTCTGGACTGTGTCTATGAAGCCTCTAATGAATACAAAAAGTTATCTGTCTAGAAAGCTGTAAGAACTGCATGACTGATATCGCCCCGAAGGAAACTGGGGCTCACCAAAGTAGCTGAGACGAACACTCCTAAGTAGCTGGATCGTCAACATGTATGTCGTTGCCTGCATAGCGAGATGCAGGCCCCGAAGCAATAAAAGGGACATCAGCACATTTGAATTGTACTGGCATGTAAAGCAACTGAAGCAATAAAATACTGGAACTGAAACTGAAACTGAAACTGAACTAAACAAGAAAGCAAGAAGCTAAAGTACTCCCTGTTCTAGATGAAGAATCACCTGTAAAACTGTAAATAAAACTGTGGCCTAGGGCCTAAATAATGTGCACAAAAACTGTGGCCTCAGGCCCAAGCAATACGTATGCATAAACTATGGCCTAGGGCCCCAAAATACAGATACAGGTGCTCAACATTAACAATTTACAAGACTGAGACTAGCTATAGCTGATAGCATGATAACTGTTTCTGATTATGGGACTCATGCAAATAACTCGTTATACACTGACTGAGACTCATGTGATAACAATGCATAAGTCTATAAAGATTACGTGCTGAGTTCATGATGTTCAAAGTGACAACCATGAACGAATTCTGTAACTGCAACCCCAGAAGATAACAGTTCTATATCATATCAAGAAGCTAGGGCTAAACTATATTCTGAGTCAAATTACTAACAAGTATGAAGAATGAGGCGTAGGGAGAATCATGAATATTCCCTAACGTAGATAGTTAGCCTCACATACCTGTAATCGCTCCAATCCAACGAACTAAACTGCTTTTCTGACGTAGAACACTAACCCTCTAGCTTTGAATCACTTGGGAAGGATTTACCTTGGAAATCCTATGTTTTGGTTGAAGAATCATGTTACTAATCATGAATAATTGTTGGAATTACGTAGGAATCGTTAGAGCGATCTTACCTTGACGTGGGAGAATGAGGAGAGGAGGAAAACGGCTGCTTAGGGCTTTAGAACGAAGTTGCAATGTCTAATAACTGAAATTTCGTGTTAAGTGTTGAATTTATAGCATGAGTCATTTTGGACCTCCTGGCTCGCCGAGCGCGGTCTATGGCTTGCCCCTGCCTCGCTTTGGGCCTCGCTCGGCGAGCTCCCTTGTCCATTTTACACTTAGATAATTTTCTTGACTTTGTCCCACTTTTGGCCCCCTACCTCACTGAGCGTGGTCCAAGGCGAGCCCTTGCCTCGCTTTGGGCCTCACTCGGCGAGCTCCCCTGTCAATTTTACACCAAGTCAACATCATTTGGTAAAATGGGAATAACTCCTAGAACAGAGCTCTGTTCGGGTTCACAATATACCGTTGGAAATCTATTTCAAAGGGCTACAACTTTCATGTTTTAAGTTTTCTCAAATTCCCAAAGGATATTCAAAAAACTGGGCTGCAAGGCAGACATGTTGAAAACTTAGCTGATTCTATCGAATCTGAGCACCCCTCTATTAGTCATTTTGAGACGATCATATCTCCTTGATCTGGACTCCGATTGGCCTGATCCTTATATGTCTGGAAAGGTATTTCCATGTACTACAACTTTAAGTGAGGAACCTTTTCCAAATTCCCAACGAATCAGAGTGTTATGATTGCCCGAAATAGGCCCCTCAGCCACTTTCGCAAAACGTTCAAATTTCCTCTGAAACTCTAACAATACGAGTCTAACCTTTGTTTTAAGATACGAGGTGTTACATTAAGGGATTTAACAATTTATATATAATAAAAAAATCTACTTTACCCTATTTACACAATAAAGTTATTTAATGAAACAAATTTAATTGAATACCTTCCCTCTTACTATCTTCGCCCCTATCTTAAGCAGATATCTCCGATTTGAGCCTTAGGATCAAAGTCCTCTTTTGTAGGACCACTAACACCCCCATAGTAAGCTTTCTCTCTGGATTAGTCGAACCAACGAGTTTAAGATACCAGATGGTTAAAAGAAGGATCATCAGGGGCGAAGATAAAAGAAGGATCACCAGGGGCGGAGTTAGAGTGTAGCTTACGAGTTTGGCCAAACTCAATAACTTTGGTAAAAATCATGTTTTGGCTTAAGAAACTCATTGAATATGTAAAGGTTATTAATTTAGAATCATGTAATTTACAAGAACTAGATTCTCGAACTCATAAGCTTCAAATCATGGATTTGCCTCTAGCTACTACTGTTGGGCTAAATCAGCTCAAATATACTCTTAACATGGCGTGATATTGTCTGCTTTTGGGTCACGCCCGCACGATTTTTTCTAAAAGGTCTCACACCATTAAGAGTATATTTGGGCTAATTTAGCCCAACAACGGTTGTGCATTTTCTTCCCCTTGAGGGTTTCCCACTTAAAATTGTATGTTCTTCTTTTTCGTTATCATTGCTTTCTTTATTATTGTCTCATAACAACTGGTATCAGAGCCAGGATCAACGGGACAAGTATGACAAAGCTAGATGATGGGTTAGGGCTTAGTTTGATTGACATAATACTCTAATGATGTGGGCGGCACATAGTGAATCTCGAAAATTGACTTGTGGATCGTGGTAGTGGGCCACATGGAACTTAGTTTGAGGGGGAGATTGTTGGGTGTGCGAACAAAGTTCCACATCGATAGCTGAAAAGATTGGCAGCCAACATATAAGGTGTGAAATCTCTTAATGGTACGAGACCTTTTAAGGAAAATAGTGCGGACTTGGCTCAAAATGGACAATATCACACCATGTTAAGAGTATCTGCAGGTTGGTTGAGCCGAACAACTACTCCCTCCATTCCACTTTATGTGACAAAGTTCAAAGTATGAGCGTCAAAGCACTTAATTTTACAAAATATAAATTCTTCAAAATTTTGATTATATTTATATTTTAAAAACTACCTGCATATAAAATATACTTTTAAGTCAAGGAAATGTGTGGGCCAAAATAAAACTCTTTGACTCTCCAACTTGTACAATTGATGAATTGCTAGAGGAAGTATTGAATATAAAATCTCAGCCACTTAGCATTTGTGGGTGTTGGTACGTAGTACAGAGGTAGAACGGCAAATGGCTGCCACAGAGTGGGAAACACTATTTTTGTATGGTAAATTCATGGATAATGTTAATCATATGATATAGTGGGCGACTCAAAAAGATATGTCGCAAAGTTTTTTTGGCTTTACGTTATTTTAACATTATGGTCCAATTTAATAATTACTATAGCAAACATCAGGTTATTAGGTTTGAATTAGGTACAGGTCATAATCATTTGTAATACAGGGGCCCTCAATTGGTTTTGTACTTGTCTTTTGAATATTATTAGGACAAAATCCAATACATTGTATAGGAAAAGGGTTTAAATTTGCTCCTCATGTTTGCGGTTTGATTTAAATATATCATTCGTTAATCTATCGGCTTATAAATATCCTCGCTGTCAAAAATCGGTTCATTTATGCATGTGGCAGTACAATTTCCACTGTGTAAGAGATGGTCTGATATATCTGAATCTTTTACATTAATTGTTCAAGGTATATTTTTAAAAATTTAATTGTTCAAGGGCATGCTTTAAAATATTGCACGATTGAAGACATTCTCCACACTAAGGGCCGGGGTCATTTGATTTCTGGTTAGAGTTATTCATGTATTAAAACTAGTATAGCTGATATGATGTTTGATAGCTTTTTAGTTTTTTTTTTTTTTTTTTTTTTTTAAAATAAAACTCAACACATCAAGTACAATGTTTGGTTATACTTTGTAATATCACATCAATATATGTATTAATTTACACAAAGTATAAAAGATGAAATAATTAAATCCTGCATAATTAATTAATCCATTATTAATACATGCATAACTCGAACCAATAGCCAAAGATAATGTACAAAACCTATTGAATCAGCCAAATTGCACTATATAAATAATTTAATTAGGAAACTGCAGCAATGAATAAGATTATAATGGAAACGTCATGTATATTGTTCAAGAAAACGAGGATAAGCAGGATATGCTTATCATACATGGATTCAGTTATCAGAGATGAATATACTAGTTGCAGAGTCTCACCACTTACGTTGATGTTATTAATGTTACAATTAGATTGCAAATTAATTTAAACAAATTATATCTGCGGCCTATCTATACATCATTTTTATAATCACTCATCATTTTATTCTCAAAATCTTTGCGAGCCAAGTTTCTTCGAGGATCAAAAGACTTATTCTCAGTTCCCTTAAATTTGAAAGCATGTTAAACTAGAAAGGATTTTTTTCTAAGCATGTTAAACTAGAAAGGATTTTTTTCTTTCATGTGAACGACCGTAAATTGTATTGAAAGTCTTTCGTGTTATACAACAAATTGAGAAAGATCAATCTTCTATGTGCCGTACTTTTTTTGTGCCTCAAAAAAGATGGGTCCTCCTTATGATGCTACGGACGTCTGTCCGAAGTGCAAGGGGTTAAACTCATATACAACTAGGATAGGATTGTACACGCTGGACCTTTCAAGTCTCATATTTTGACGGAGTTTACCGTACCTCCATCCCGTATGTTACGTTAAGCGGCTAATAATATTTCGTTACGTTCGACCACTGTTATGCTAGAATAAGAGGTTCCACACAAGCTCCCGTTATGCGCCTTTGTGGCAAGACCGCTAGGGGAGCTACTCCAGATATGGATGTAGTGAAGTATTAAATCAAACACATATCATTGAATTTGTTCACTAGTCGAATAGTGTAATGACATGTTTATGAAGCACGAACTACATCGAAATAGCGACAGTCTAAGATCGTATCTGTTACAAACGATAGTTCCTATACTTTTTTGAGAAGAAATCTGCACAAGAATCTTCACAGGAACTTACGAAATTTTAGAGGAGGAGAAGAAATTTTCTGTGAACTTTTGAGAAGGAGAAAAGCATTAAGGAGTTCTGCCAAAGAAATTCCTTTTACATAACATAAAGATATAACGGCTAGGAAGAGTCCTACCGTTGTATCCCTTCCTAATTTTATTTGATCAATATCTAACAAATTATATATTTATATATTAACTTATTAATATGACATGAATTGGGTTGATCCATAGGGGTGACCCGATCCAATTTCCTTCATATAGGATTAAATCTGCAGGGGTCATGCAAATAAATAGACATCCTCCCTTCTTTTTTCGATTAATGAGATTATTTAAAAATTAGAAGACGCTTTCCTATCTACGGTCCCTCGGAGCTACGCCTATTTACATCTCCTTGAGTAACTTAAAATTTAAGTTTAGTTCTCGAAAATTTTACATTGTCATGACGAAGTTGCACACATTCATGTAAATGTTACACAAAAGTGTAACAATCTCTGGACTTCTACTAGAAAATCTAGTTCGTAGCCTTATTTCTTGTTCATTATTTTATATGTCATTTAGTTAATGTACACACAATTGTTTGTTACTAAATTTGTTTATCATCCCACTATTCGGGGCTGACAGGCTAGATCTATTACTTGACCCTTTGGTATCACCTAGGGTCGTAGATTATATACTTTCACCATAACTTGATGAAAGAAAATGAATCTTTTTTTTTTTTTGGTTAAGAAAATGAATCAATAAACTGAACAAAGTTGCGTAATTTCTTATGCTTTTAATGGGTTGACTAGAAAAAAAGTCACAAAGCGAAAAAGCTTCTTGTGGAATACGTCAATAATCTCACTTGCATTTGATCCATACATAAAAAATTACATTGTTTGATTGGAGAAATTAATTAATTCATCTCCCAAAAGTTACTCAAGATGCATAATTAGTAGTTGCTCAATTGGAGAATAAATTATGCAGTTAGGGAAATAAAGTAAGATTACCATTACGCATAAAGATTAATATCTTTTCTTTGCCTTTTATCATCACAAATTAAAGTGCGATCTTGTTTGTTCTTTAACATGGGTGTCTAGCAGATTCCCAATGAGCTACAAGTGTAGATTAGCTAGGGCAGTACTACTGCTACTACTACGTGAAGATTGATTAATAATAAGGTCAGATAATTAAGATACAGGCGGCTATCGATAAAACAATTAAGTACCTAATCATATACTAATAGTATAATGAAATTAGTCTTTGGCACCTCATTCTCATGTCCTAAGCTACTTATCTCAGCAAGACATGCAGTTGTAAATTTATCAATATTATTTTCCTTCCATTGATCGTTGTGGGTAAGAATTTGAACATTCAATTCAAAACCTTAAGACAATGGGTGAAGTGGTCCTAGACATAATAAACCCCTTTAATTTGATACTCTTACACAACCGACGAGTGCTTATTTTTTTTAAAAGATTTTTTTTTATTACATAGAGGGTAGGAGAAGGGGAAATGGGGGAGGGGATTACAACGTAGGGATTCAAACTCTCACCAACAAAGTGAAAGTTCAGGTACCAACTGAGCTACTAGATCCCTACAACCAACGAGCGATAAGTATAATCTCTAACAAGTTTTTCTTATTATTTCATCCGAAAGTTTTTAAAAGTTGGTCACACTTTAATATGGTATCAGTGGTACTTGACAGAAATCGTGAAAATTCGTGGGGACCATGAAAATGCTTTGCTTTAATTACAATTGGACTTCCCTTACTAATACTAGTTCTGAGTTGGTTGTTCAACACCCTGAAAAGGTAACAACCAACCCTTGGTCTTGAGTAGTTTTGGTTAGAATGATGATTTCAGACTTTGAATAGGTTTATATAATCATTTGAATTTTCCAAAATAGTCGGGGTTGAAAATTGAGGTTTCGAGAGTGTTTCGACACTTGCTGAACCATATAAATGTTGTCGATTTTTTGCTAGTGTTTGGTATCGTGATCGCTAGACCAAACACCACAATTGTGAAGTGAAACTGATTAGTTAACTGGTTAAGGAGAAATTATACTATGTGACTATGACTGAGACCACTAACTGCGAACGCGTGAGTTAACTTGACGAGCTACCACGAAGAAGGAAACGGAGAGTTGACCTCCGATCAAACACACTCCTCTATTGTGAGGAAGATTCCGCGACTGTAAGGGTCAACTTAGATTGTGCAATGTAATTGTGAGGAGATGTTCTACCTCGCGAAGAAGTGTATATATTCAAACAGTGATGAAATTAGATCTTCGTTTTGCCATTTTGGAAAAAAGAGAAGCTTCATAGTGTTATCAAATGTAGTGATTTCAACTTAAATCATTAAATTAAGTAATGATTCTCTAACATCCTATGATAATTATACTTCAATTTGGAGAACTATTAGCCATAAAATCATGTGACTGGGAATTTTTTACCTTGTTCCTAAAATAGAAAACTAGATATTTGACCTAGTAAATGCAAACAAGATTGAAACTTGATTGCGTTGACTGAGGAATGATAATTTGACTTTCTAAAATTATGAAAATGGACCGCTTAGCTTAATTTGATGTATTATTCAACATTCTGTATAAATTGAGGCTATTGGAGGTCGTACGGTTAGAGAGATAAATTGAGGCTATTGGAGGCCGTAAGGTTAGAGAGTTGGACAATGCTAGGTTGAAGAACAAATTGTGAGTGAGACCTAAACTTCTTGCTTTCTTTTTCAAAAGCATGACCTAAACTTGCATTATCGCGTTCAAATACCTAGTATATTATGGGGCGAGCGCGTTCTAGGTCATTCATACTACTTTGAGCTACTTACCAGGTGTTATACTCTTATCTGACTATGTAATAACTCTGTTGAGACTTAATGTATGGTTTGAAACTATTTTTCTACATGCTGAGCATGACATTCTAGAATTGCATTGTTAAATCATGTTGAGAATTTTTGACAATGTTACATGCTTTGATTGAACTAGTTTGCCATGGCTGAAGATTAACACACAGAATTGAAGAAGAAGTTTAAGAACTCATGAAGATAAAAATAGAGAAGTTGAGAAGCAGAAGAAATTGTTTAGAGAGAAAATTTATTCATTCATTTGGAATCAATAATCTGTGTATATTATGATATATCACAGTATATATACAAGTATTAAAGCTCCTAATAATGTAGAGATTAACTAACAAGCCATTAGGATCCTAACTAACTCTATAACTAATCAGTTCAAGAAGTTAGTTACTGAACTTCTTGATTTTACAGTTTGGTCCTTCTTGTTCTAACTACTTACACTTTGATACTTCTACACTCCCCCTAAAGCTAGGTACTGGATGCTTCAAAGATATTTAACAGTCCTAGCTTGGATCAAAGAAACTCATGTTGAACTCCTGTAAGTCCTTTTGTCAACATATCTGCAGGTTGTTCATGAGTTGGTATATATTTTGTTGTCACCATTCCTTGTAGAATCTTTTCTCTAATAAAGTGACAGTCTATCTCAATATGTTTAGTTCTTTCATGATAGACTGGATTGGCTGCAATATGAATTACAGCTTTGCTGCCACTTAGAATCTCAACTGGATTACTTATTTGAATTCCAAGCTCTTTTGCAAAACCAAAGTAGCCAAACTAATTATGATACAGTTGCTGCAATGCTTTTGTACTCAGCTTCAGCACTGCTTCTAGACACTGTTGTTTGCTTCTTTGACTTCCAAGTTATTAATGAATGTCCTAGCATGATGAGATAACCAGTAACAAACTTTCTTGATATAGGACATGATGCCCAATTTGCATCATAATATGCAGTCATAGTTTGATCACTTTTGCTAGAGAATAGTACACCTTGACCAGTTTGCTTCTTCAAATACTTTCCAATCCTTACTGCAACTTCCATGTGAGATTATTTAGGACATTGTAGAAATTGACTTATTGTTTGTACACTATAGGCTATATCTAATCTGGTCATAGTGAGCTACAGTAATTTGCCTATTAATTTCTGAAAAGATTCTTGATCAGCAAGTGGATCTTCTTGACAGATAGTTGAGTCTTCTTCACTAAGTGACTGTTTCAGATGATCATCATACTGTTTAGTAGGCAACTTTATGCTAGTGTCAATAGGTGTTGAAGAAGGCTTTGCTGCTGATACTCCAATTTCAGTGATGAGTTCCAATGCATACTTTCTTTGATGCATTAGAATTCCTTCGTTTGATCTAGCAAATTCAATTCCCAGAATATATTTCAATTCACCTAAGTCCTTTATTTTGAAAGTTGTCTATAGTGTTTCTTTAGTATCCTTGATTAACTTCAAACTACTTCCCGTTCTAAGCATATCATCCACATATACAAGTACTATAGTGATGCCTTCTTCTGACTTCTTGGTAAAGAGTGAGTGATCATATTGAATTTGCTGAAATTTTACATTTATCAGTGCTTCTGTCAGTTTGGCATTCCATTGCCTAGGAGCTTGTTTTAGGCCATACAAGGATTTGATGAGCCTACACACTTTCTTCTCCCCCTGGCTCTTGAATCCTTGTGGCAGTTCCATGTAAATTTCATGAAATAGGTCATCTTGTAGAAATGCATTGAACACATCCATTTGATGAATGTGCTAGTTTTTCATAGCTGAGAGTGCAAGCACAGTCCTAACAATCTTCATCTTTACAACGGGACTGAATGTTTCATGATAATCAATACCTTCCTTTTGACTGTACCCTTTAGCTACAAGTCTTGCCTTGAACCTCTCAATATCTCCATTTGCCTTATACTTAATTTTGTACATCCATTTACACCCTATAGGAGTTTTATCCTTTGGTAAGTTGAAAATTTTCCAAGTCTTGTTATTCTGCAAAGCTTCTATCTCAGTCTACATGGCCTCCACCTATCTTGGATCTTTGACAGCTTCTTTGTAACTTGAAGGCTCTGTTTCACTTGAGACTGAAGCTATGTATGCTTGATACTTAGCAGAAATCCTATCATAACATATATATTTGCTGATAGCATAAGGAATATCCTGATGAATATAATGTTCAGATTTACAAAATATTTCATCCATACAGGAGGTTTTTTACCTCTCTCAGACCTTCTTTCAGGTTGATTTATAGTGGTGATAGGTTGTATTTGTCTTTTTGTTGGTTGTGGAAGAAGATGTTGTGTGACTTGTCTGTTTTTTGTTGGTTGTGGTGTGTCATTTGAATTGGTGGAAGTAGTTTCAGGTAATATAGTTTGTTCAGTATGGTCATTTTCAAAGCTAGGATTTGAGGTTTGCTCAATATTGTGTATTTGAGAGGTATAGTCTGATGTCTGATCAGTCATGAAATACTGAGAGTTTCCTTCTGAGAAAATAGATTCAGCACTTGTATTCTTTTGAGACATGAAAGGAAAAGTATCTGTCACGACATGACTAGGGGCCATGACGGGTACCCGGGGCTAACAACGGAGCACCACCCATTCCTTACTTATCATACTTATCATACTTACCATACGATTCTTCATTACTCTTGTGCTCATAATCATAGGAAAACCATTTTTCATTTGATACATAATTACCTTTACATACATAAGTCCTTCGGCTATCAAAATAATATACATACAATAGTAACATCATGAGACCATGCTACCCACACAAGCGTATCTACGAGCCTCTACTAGAGTACTAGACATATGAACGGGACATGACTCCATCGTGCCCAAAACATATATGTACACAAAATAGTAAATCAATGGCACCTCCGGACTAATGGAGTGCTCTCAAAAGTCTGCTTATCGGCTTCTATAAATCTGGGTCGCCTCCCTGTCTACCTGTGGGCATGAACACAGCGTCCAAAGAAAACGGACGTCAGTACGAATATTGTATTGAGTATGTAAGGCATGAATGAAATGAACATAATAGAGAAATCATAAGATATAAGATGAAGATATAACCTGCGTAACTCTTAAGGGTGGATACCTTTCATGCCTATATCGTATGTAATCATAGTACATGTATCATCATAGCGCATACATCATCGTATCACATATATATACATACCATAGTACCGAATCTGCTCATACACATTAAACATTATTCGTATTCAGCCACGTGGTGGCTCGACAATATCCATATTCGGCCACGTAGTGGCTCGACAATATCACATACATGTATTTCGTACCCGGCCATAACAAGGCTCGGTATATCTCATCATCACCATTTCCATCACATACATCTCATAAGCTTATCATAACTTTTCATAGAGCATACATTTGAATTTAAAGACAATCCATGAAAATCGTATCATATTCGTAGCATGAACTCGTATAAATATCGTATGATAGAATTTATAATTTCTAGACTTAGGCTCATCATTACCATCAACGCATCTATGGCATATCTCTTACCTTTATCTCATATGAAATCCTCTATGAACATAGACTGGTGATTTTTTGGAACATTGGTCATAGGTTATGCATTAGAGCGTATAGACAATCTATAACAATATCGGAGTGACATAAGGTCGAGAACCCCCGATAACATTATGGAGTGATCATATACATCATATCTCACCTTGAAGGAACTAATATTTTAAGGTGAGTGTACACCATGAACAATATCAAGGGGTCGTAACTTCATAGACATCATATCTTGCTTTAGAATCTCTAGGCTTAAACTTACCATCATTATTTTCGTATTCATGACATATTTCTCATCTTTATCTCATAAGAAGCTCTTTATCAAGGTTGACTCATGGTTCCCGAAATGTAAGAAAGTCATGGAGAGGTAGGGAAATAATATCATAGGAATCATATAGGTAGGAATATCGTATCATGAGCTTTAAGACTTTTAGACTTAGATTCATCATCGGTATTGTCATGCTCGTAACGTATCTCTTTTCTTTATCTTGTATGAAGCTCTTTTTAATCGTAGACTCATAATTTCCGATACGTAGGAAAATCATGAAAAGGTAAGAGGATTCATACCATGGGAATCATGCCTTAGAAATAAAGGACTAGACTTACATACCTCTTTCGTTTAACAATTTCCATCGCTTGATTGTTCTCCTTCAATGCTCACGTTTCTACCTTCAAAAGAATTCACATTCACATTAGCTAATCGATTATATTAACGTACTTACTAAAGCTAGAGAAAATTGGGCAACATTTCCTTCATTTATACAACCTTCCCCATATTGTATATCAACTCCCAAACATTTATAATAACATTCACGATATCATAACCAACAATCTTCATTCGTTTACATTACCCTCATTTCACAATTCCACTTCAATTCATCCATATTCATGGTCATAGTATACTAGTACGTTTTCTCACATATAATGCTTATCTCATGTCCTTAATCATTCATAGCATAATCATAATCACAACACATCAAGAATCATAACTCAATTCAAGCTATTACTCAAAATGACATTATTCCCACATTCATGACCCATTTTCTATATTCTTCTACAATCCAAGTGTTTCAACTTTTCAATACCTTAAACAACATGTAAATACCATAAAACCTACCTTAGATGGTGTAGGAATGAACCTTGAGTGCAAACACTTCACTTGAGCAAAACCCTAGTTTCACCTTCACTTGGATTCCTTGTCTTGGATGAACTTTAATGAGTTTCTCACACTTGATTCACTTGGTTTGATGAAATTGATCACTAATATCTCTTGGATTCTTGTGAGAGAAGTATTCTAGAGAGTTCTAGAGAGAAGGGGAGTGAAGGGTAAAATGAAATGAAATGAACTTGGATCCCTTATTAATACACAAAATCTGACCCGAGCAGTTTCTACGGACCAACATACGGTCTGTATAAATTATACTGACCATATGTCTGGCTGTAGATTTAGTCCAGAGAGGGATGCTAATCTGGGTTGATTATACGGTTGAACATACGGCCCGTATGTTTTATACGACCAGTATGTTTGGCCGTATAATGCCCATTTTTTCGAAGTTCGTTCTCGTCGACTCGTTTGATCTCCAATCCTTATGGAACCTCCTTAGCACTTGTTTGTCACCTCATTAACAATCCAAGGGAAGTTATAACTCTTTTTCACAGCATCATTAAATCATCATTAACTCGTTACTCATAAATCTTTCCAAAACACAATATATGCTTTGCCTTCCTTAACATCTTCCGTCTCCCACCTCACATGTCGTTGAAATCTCATTTGAATCATCAAATGTTATTTCTTAATCATCAAAACATCGAATATGTCGTACCCTTCGTCAGTGTATTCACTGTGCATGAACGAAAAAATTTTCGAGGTGTAACATTCTTCCCCCCTTGGGAACATTCGTCTTCGAATGTTAAGCTATCCGGGATTCTACGAAAATTTCGCCATATTTTCCTTCAACTAACCCGGAGTATCATGACCACACTATACTTGCTTACCTCTTACTCCTCTTTTTAAGTACCCACTTGGTTTCATTGGCGACGCATAAATACTTGCAAGTTACATAATCGTTCTTGCATGATTCGTGTACATACACACCTATACATATACATGTATCCATATTCGTATACTTATTCATAATCGTACTCATTTACATATCGTATCCATAGTCATATTCATATACATATCATTTACATAACATATCCGACCACGAAGGTTCGGTGTTTCGCGTACTCGACCATAGCTACGCTCGGTGATTATATATACCTAAACTTTTTTGTCTATCTGTAGTAAATTATCTCATCATGCTCTCTTCCTTCCTTTATTTTCCCCTTGATTATCATATCTTATGTTTTACTATAGAAACCCTTAGGTCCCTTGCTTAATTGTCTCTTATAAATCGCAATATCATTAATTACGACTTTACCGTTAGTGTCATTGCCTCTATTCTAGTATAACATCGTGATACTTCACAATACCTCTTGAGTTATTCACCCTCAATGTCCCGTGGTTCAAGGTATCCATGAATGATTTCCCGTACAGTCTTAGATGCTTGCTCAATTCGTGTTCGTTCATTTACTAGTTATTAGACTCATTTCTACGTAACTCTCACTCTTTGTTTTAGAGTCTATATCTGTCACATCTTAGGGTCCATCGTTTCAATCTCCACACTTGTATTCTCTTTACTCGCTTCTCCCCTTTTAAGGGTTTTACTTGTACCATTCTCAAATCCGTTGCGTCACCTTAAAATCTTGGATTCATATATCCCTTACTATACTACATCTTATTCGTACCGTTTCTCTTAATTTATAGCTACGATAATTCATGTGTGAAGTCTTAACACACTCTATATTGCTATCATTCCTGTCATTACAAAACCTCTATGCTGTATTTTCCTAGCAAGATCTTATAAGCTTTCTCATCTACTTCCCCATGGCCCGCTTATTGGTTTCACACCTGCACTCATTCTTTACTTATATAGAACATGTCACATCTTTAGTCGTTTCCTCGCTATACTTTGTATTACAATTCTTGTTACGTTCTCATTATACCCTGATCATAATCAACTCTATAGAGTGACACTTCTTGATCTCATTCGCAATCCCGCTTATGAAATAGAATAAACCTCATGAAGTAAGCATACTTAACCCGTTACTCTTTCTGATCAACCCTATTACACTTACCACATAAGTTATCTTATCAAGGTATCTTCATTCGTTATACCCCTTTGTACTTCACACCCCTGTCTCAATCATGTGGTTACTCTATTTTGCCAATAAACTTGTCGTATTTTACTCGTGCTTATCCATCCAATCAATACTCCAGTATCGCACTCTATTGGGGTTACCCGTTCTCTTCTATGTCACATTTAGTACTACCAAGCATTTCTCTTTGCCGTATCAATGTCGATCTTATAATTTCCATTACTATCAATTCAATAGTATTTAACTCATCTCTTGTAATTGTTAACAATACTCCTAACTTAATCTCGTCCTACCATTACTTTGTGCACAACATCTTTTTCTGTTAGGACATATTACAAGCTTACATCTTATCTCCTTTAGATTCTAGGAAAATTTCGGCGGACTTTCCTCTATATTTCTTACAATCCCAAAACCTGCACGCATCAAATAACAACAATGCCTCACAGGGCCAATATATATATACGACATATCTTAGCCACACAGGGCTCCCACTTTCAAGTAAAAGCACAAAGATGTCGAAACTTACCTCATATATCACGCTTCGAGATGTACCTGATCCTTTAGCGATATGCCCTGTTATCCCTTCCTATTTACTTTCGCTTTCATCCTTCAGCTTTACATTTCAATCATATCTCAACATTCTTACTTTACTCGACACACGGCTTTCGTTTCGTCGCTTACCTTTGTTCTGATTCATTCGATTTGCTTAGTTCACAACTTATAACTGAACTTATCATCAAGAGACACATTTAATCAATTCCTCTATCATATGAACACTGACTTACCTCTATGACAACCAATCCATTATCATATAAATACATATTCCGATAATGTATCCTCAACGAAGAGGCTTACCTCCGTAACTCCCAATGTCATCAATCACTTTCTTCGGTCAATACCGTTCTTCTGCTGCAATCAGGGGTTAGTATAAGGAATCTCATTTCCTATGGCTTAGCTCTATCGCACAATCTTAGAGATGAAAGAAGAGTAACTATCCTAAGTGCCCTGTAGCCTCCTGTTTATAGATGTGGCGCGCAACACACCATAAATAGGACTCTACTAGACACGGCTCGTAGACACTTCCTAGGACTGAACTGCTCTGATACCGCTTTTGTCACAACCCGAATAGGGGCCATGACGGGCACCCGGGGCTAAACACTGAGCACCACCCATTCCATTACTTATCATACTTACCATACGATTCTTCATTACTCTTGTGCTCATAATCATAGGAAAACCATTTTTCATTTGGTACATAATTACCTTTACATACATAAGCCCTTCGGCTATCAAAATAATATACATACAATAGTAACATCATGAGACCATACTACCCACACATACGTATCTACGAGCCTCTACTAGAGTACTAGACATATGGACGGGACAGGGCCCCGTCGTGCCCAAAACATATATGTACACAAAATAGTAAATCAATGGCACCTCCGGACTAATGGAGTGCTCTCAAAAGTCTGCTTATCGACTTCTATAAATCTGGGTCGCATCCCTGTCTACCTGTGGGCATGAACACAGTGTCCAAAGAAAACGGACGTCAGTACGAATATTGTACTGAGTATGTAAGGCATGAATGAAATGAACATAATAGAGAAATCATAAGATATAAGATGAAGATATAACCTGCGTAACTCTTAAGGGTGGATACCTTTCATGCCTATATCGTATGTAATCATAGTACAAGTATCATCATAGCGCATACATCATCGTATCACATATATATACATACCATAGTACCGAATTTGTTCATACACATTAAACATTATTCGTATTCGGCTACGTAGTGGCTCGACAATATTCGTATTTGGCCACGTAGTTGCTCGATAATATCCGTATTTGGCCATGTAGTAGCTCAACAATATCCGTATTCGGCCACGTAGTGGCTAGACAATATCCGTATTTGGCCACGTAGTGGCTCGGCAATATCACATACATGTCTTCCGTACCCGACCATAACAAGGCTCGGTATATCTCATCATCATTGCCATCACATACATCTCATAAGCTTATCATAACTTTTCATAGAGCATACATTTGAATTTAAAGACAATCCATGAAAATCGTATCATATTCGTAGCATGAACCTCGTATAAATATCGTATGATAGACTTTATAATCTCTAGACTTAGGCTCATCATTACCATCATCGCATCTATGGCATATCTCTTACCTTTATCTCATATGAAATCCTCTATAAACATAGACTCGTGATTTTTCGAAACATTGGTCATAGGACATGCATTACAGCGTATAGACAATCTATAACAATATCGGGGTGACATAAGGTCGAGAACCTCCGATAACATTATGGAGTGATCATATACATCATATCTCACCTTGAAGGAACTAATATTTTAAGGTGAGTGTACACCATGAACAATATCAAGGGGTCGTAACTTCATAGACATCATATCTTGCTTTAGAATCTCTAGGCTTAAACTTACCATCATTATTTTCGTATTCATGACATATTTCTCATCTTTATCTCATAAGAAGCTCTTTATCAAGGTTGACTCATGGTTCCCGAAATGTAAGAAAGTCATGGAGAGGTAGGGAAATCATATCATAGGAATCATATAGGGATCATTAGCTTCGTAGGAATATCGTATCATGAGCTTTAGGAGTTTTAGACTTAGATTCATCATCAGTATTGTCATGCTCGTAACGTATCTCTTTTCTTTATCTTCTATGAAGCTCTTATTAATCGTAGACTCATAATTTCCGATACGTAGGAAAATCATGGAAAGGTAGGAGGATTCATACCATGGGAATCATGCCTTAGAAAGAAAGGACTAGCCTTACATACCTCTTTCGTTTAACAATTTCCATCGCTTGATTGTTCTCCTTCAATGCTCACGTTTCTACCTTCAAGAGAATTCGCATTCACATTAGCTAATCGATTATATGAACGTGCTTAGTAATGCTATAGAAAATTGGGAAGCATTTCCTTCATTTATACAACCTTCCCCATATTTATATCAACTCCCAAACATTTATAATAACATTCACGATATCATAACCAACAATCTTCATTCGTCTACATTACCCTCATTTCACAATTCCACTTCAATTCATCCATATTCATTGTCTTAGTATACTAGTATGTTTTCTCACATATAATGCTTATATCATGTCCTTAATATCATTCATATCACAATCATAATCACAACACATCAAGAATCATAACTCAATTCAAGCTATTACTCAAAATGACATTATTCCCACATTCATGACTCATTTTCTATATTCTTCTACAATCCAAGTGTTTCAACTTTTCAATACCTTAAACAACATGTAAATACCATAAAACGTACCTTATATGGTGTAGGAATGAATCTTGAGTGCAAACACTTCACTTGAGCAAAACCCTAGTTTCATCTTCACTTGGATTCCTTGTCTTGGATGAACTTTAATGAGTTTCTTACACTGGATTCACTTGGTTTGATGAAATTGATCACTAATATCTCTTGGATTCTTGTGGGATAAGTATTCTAGAGAGTTCTAGAGAGAAGGGGAGTGAAGGGGAAAATGAAATGAAATGAACTTGGATCCCTTATTAATACACAAAATCTGACCCGACAAGTTTCTACGGACCAACATACGGTCCGTATAAATTATATTGACCGTATGTCTGGCCGTAGATTTGGTCCAGAGAGGGATGCTAATCTGGGTTGATTATACGGTTGAACATACGGCCCGTATGTTTTATACGACCAGTATGTTTGGCCGTATAGTGCCCAGTTTTTCGAAGTTTGTTCTCGTCGACTCATTTGTTCTCCAATCCTTATGGAACCTCCTTAGCACTTGTTTATCACCTCATTAACAATCCAAAGGACGTTATATCTCTTTTCCGAAGCAGAATATCCCATATGCACAGACATTTTTTATCTAGTTTTCAATTTATCATGCTCATTTACTACTTTAGCATAGCAAAGACAACCAATAACTCTTAAATGAGCAAGCAGTGACTTTCTCTTATACAATACTTCAAAAGGAGTTTGCAGTTTAATTACAATGTTAGGCATTCCATTAATCAAGTAGACTGCAGTTTGCACACAAAGACCCCAAAACTTTATTGGTATATGACCTTGAAATCTAAGTGCCCTAGTTACCTCTAGAATGTGTCTATGTCTTCTTTTAGCAACACCATTCCGTTGAGGTGTATAAGCACAACTAGTTTGATGCATAATTCCCATGGATTTGAACAATTTGTCACAAAGTGAGTTTACAAACTCAATTCCATTATCTGATCTAAAAGTTTTAACTATTTTGTCAAACTGAGTTTTTACATATACTAGAAACTGCCGAATAGCCACACATATATTAAATTTGAGCTTAAATAGGAAAATCCAAGTCATTCTAGAGAAATCATCGACAAGAGTTAAGAAGTACTTGTTTCCATCATATGTAGCAGTCTTGTATGGACCCCAAACATCCATATGAATCAATTCAAAACATGCAGAAGTCTTTATACTACTATTAGGAAAAGATTGTGTAGTCATTTTTGCACAAGGGCAAACAGTACATTCTTGAATAGTTTGAGAAATTTTATCTAATGAAACATTTAGCATTTTATTCAGAACTCTAGAAGACACATGGACAAATCTTCTATGCCACAACTTCACATTAGCAGTAGACTCTAAATCCTCAGCTTTGTCAATTGCTGTAGTTAATGCTACTCTTCTGTTGTATCTAAATGCCTAATTGACCAATATGAATAATCCATTTTCCTCTTTACCAATCTTCTTCACCTGTCCATTCCAAAGATCCTGAAATAGACAGAAGCCAGGAAAGAAATTGACTGAGCAGCCTAAACACCTAGTTACTTTTGAAACTGACATTAGATTAAACTTAAACTGAGGTCTGTGAAATACATTACTTACTGTACTTCTATCTAATATATTAATTGAACCAGTATGAGTAACTGAAGTTGTGTCTCCATTTGGTAAGTACACTTCTTTTGATTTGTTAGGTTGAGTAATAAACTGTTTATTTAACAGATTCAAGTCTGACACCATATGGTTAGTTGCACCTGTGTCAATTATCCATTCTTCCCAACTTTTAGAGGCTAATAAAGCAATACTTAAAAAACATAAAGGATTCTTACCTGATGCTGATGCAGCAGAGAAAGTTGCATCAGTGTTGAGTTTCATAGCTCTAAACCATATTGAGAATTTCTCAATCCCAGTCAGTTGAAAAGGTAAAATCTGAATTCCACTTACATCTTGTGGATTCAAGAATAAGGGGTGATTATAATCAATTCCAGCCCCCCGAACTGGTTCAATCTATCGAATCCAGTATTTGTGAGGGCCCATAAATTAGGTCTAGTAGATTCCTAGTATCCACAAGAGCCTATATGGTTTTGATCTAGTGGATTACTTGGTATCCACAAGGGTCAATGGTTAGGACTAATAGGTCTAGTGGTCCTAACCCATGAGGACCCATGGTTGATTATCTGATGTGGTTTGACTTGTACCTATTTGCTACTTGTCTTAGCTGCTTTATTATTTTGTATCAGATATGTACATACTCTATTATTGTTTCATGCATTATTTTGAAAGACTTACTCTGAAGGGTAAGACAACGAGCGGATCAATGAACTCACTGGGTACGTATAAACTCACCAAATTCATTCCCTACTCTCTGCAAATTCATCTAGCTACTGGTGTTGTGGGTTTTGTTGATCTTGTTCAAGACGTGTGAAGATTTCAATAGAGGATCCATCCGCAGTTGGTTCGTGGATCAGCTTCTATCACATGATGTGCAGTTTCTTTTCTTTTCACATTATGTGTTTCATACTGCGTATTTGGTCTAATCTTAGATGCTCCTTGACAAATGCATTTTGGGTTTGGGTTATCTTGTCAGATATTGTATTTATTTTTATAATTTTTTTTGTTGTTGTTTTGAGACTTTTCTTCATCTAGAATCATGGGACTATTTGAGACAACTATGATATTTTTCATTGGGTTATCGTTGATCGTTCACAGTAACTTGTTGGATTTTTGGATTGTGATGGACAGGGGCGGAGCCAGTAAGCCCCTTCGGTGAAAAATTACACCGTATATCCAAGCTGAATTTTTTTTTATGTATATTTAGTAGATATTGAACCCCCTTGACTTTTTCATTTTTTCTATTTCATTATATTTTTGAACCCCCTTATTTAAAATCCTGGTGACAGAAGGCCCCTAAGGGAACTGTTCCCGATCATTCTCCCGGACAACATGCGGCAACTTGCCCTCTCCACGGAAAGCTCGAGACAACAAACATGTTTAGGATTGAAACCCCCTCGCCCAACCGACTTCCCTTCATCATACTGTTCCACCGACAAGAGACCCTTCTCCTTGGAGATTTGATGTTGTTTTGAGTACGAATGCGTACGATGTGTTGCACATATTTACATATATTTTGATAATAATTTATTTACATTTTTACCGCCCTTTGATCGTAATTCATGTCGAATATGACCTAACTTAACTTGGTTATTGAATGTTATTTTTTATTGGTACATTCAATTGGAGAACTACATATTATAATCGATTCTTATTTTTATTTTTTTTAAGTTCTTAATAAGCTTTTTAGGTATGTTTATAACCTAGAACCATGTAATGCAAAGCTAGCAGGAACATGCAACGTCTTAGGTGTCTTCAAAATCAAACAATTATGCTTTGGTTGAATTCATGCATGTATATATAATACTTGTTTAATTTTGTTTTGCCATGACGTCTATGCCATATCTTTCTTCTAGTACACCACCTTTTAAATTTGAGTATCAATTTAAAAATATTTTCTGCCTAATTCAATTTGGGTTGTTAAAAAGGATATCGTTGTGGCTGAGAAGCATAAGCAATATTTTGACACAATTAAAGAAGACCACAAAAATGGGGGTTAAAGCTAAGACATTAAACTATGTAACAACACTCTTTCTGAGTTTATAGTACTTACGTTTTAATTCTTCTATTAATGCTAAAAATTAGTCCAAGTATGAGGTTGAAAACCTTTTTGTATGAGGAAGTGAATAAATTTACTCAAGTTAAAAAAACAAATTATGGAATAAAGTCATTTTATTTTGTTTTGCATCAATATAGTCACTCGATGCAACTTGTGTGTTATATTTTAGAAAAAATACTATTGCCGGATAATGAATTACAGACTCCGCTGAAAATCTTTACTGACATTTGAAATTCTAATTCATATTCCACGTGAAACCCAACTAGTAGCACAAAATTTACTGAAAACATTAACTAAGGATCATTTTCTATCTCATCAAAATTAGAAAGTGCTTTACCAATAGAGAAGCTACTAATCGAAGAATCGCAACTTAAAACACAGTGTTGTATTTGAAAACGTAACTGTGTTAATCAGAAAATCACAACTGAAAACACAGTGTTGTATTTGAAAACGTAATTAAGTTTTTCCCTTTCTCTATTTAACAATGATATAAAAAGATAGAAACAATACGTACGGGTGGACAATCAATTTACTGAAAAAGTAATTAAGTGTTCAATCTTCTTACATCATTATCAAATAGAGAAAGAGAGAAAACCTAATTCGTTTTCAAATACAACATTGTGTTTTGAGTTATTTTCTGATTAGTAGTTTCCCCGGTGGACAAGCACTTTCTAGTTTTGACTAATTGGGTCCTACATGAAATATAAATTAGAATTTAAAATGGCAATAAGGTTTTTTAACAAATTTAATTCATAATCAGGTAATAATAATTTTTTAACATATAACACACAAGCTAAATGATTTTACTGATACAAAACAAGTAAAATTAGTTTGCTTTAATTTCCTTAACCTGAGTGACCATGCATTTGAGAAATTTACTCCTGAGTAAGTATTGAGAAATTTACTCCTGAGCAAGTATAAAGGACTGAAGTTAAAAGATCTTTTTTCTTTACCTTCTTTTGAGGTTCGTTTTGCTTTTCTTTATTTTTTCCCTTTTGTTTGTGGGACGTAGGTGTGGGGTTATAATTATTTTATTTGAGTGACTTAATTTTATTTAGTATGATGATGATATATTTTTTTAATCAAAATTTTGGGCTTTTATTAATTAGCCAGTGAAAAGTAAAACAAAATCCTCTGTTCAAAACAAAGACAAAAAAAGTATGATGATGAGTTTAAATTAAAAAAAAAAAAAAGTGGGAATCTATATAGTTGATCCCAATTTGTTTCTCAATGAGGTGTAATTGTTGTTGCTAGACCACCAAAGGATGTGGTGCATTGGATGAGGTGCTCCTCTCTTAATCAGAGATCTCGGGTTCGAGCCCTAGATATGAAAAAATCATTGGTAGGGTGCGCTTCCCCGAATAGGTCATACGCGGCGCGAATCCGAATTTAGTAGGGCTTCAATGCGGATACCGGGCACGGAATGAGAAACCAAAAAAAAAAATAGTTGTTGTTACTATACTGATTTAATAGGGAGTATTATATTGTCGATGCACAAGAACCTAACAATTATATTTTGTTAGGATTATTATTTTCGTCATTTTATTTTATGTGTTTTAGTTTGATTAGACATGAAATTTAAGAATATAAAAATTGTTATTGAATCTTATGATATTAAACTAAAAATATGTATAACATATGAAAAATATGCTTTGAATCTTGTAGTCTTAATTTTACATTATTCTATAAGGATGTGTCCCTGAGATAAAATAAAGGTATTGAAATAAAAAACTTACTAAATATTAAAATCTAAGTGGTCGTTTGGTTTGAGGTATAAAATGGGTTATGCCAGTACTAATTTTTATACCACGTTTGGTATAAGGTATAGATTTATCCCGGGATTATTTTATACCTTGTACCAAACGTGGTATAAAAATTAGTGCTGGAATAACTCAACTTATACCTTCTTAACCCACTTATACTGGGATTATTTTATACCATCTTTCAGATGGTATAAAATAATACCAACTGATGAGATAAATTAGTCCCGGGATTGTAATCCCGGGACTATTTTGACTAGCAACCAAACGACCACTGAGAGAAATAAGAGAAATAATAAAGAAAAAGTTGTTATCATAAAACCTTCATAAACAAAGAAAGAAAGAAATTAAGAGAGGAAAGAGAAGTTATGACATGGAATATAAAATAAAATAAAATAAAAACTTTGGGCATAAAGTTACGGCGGAGCCCCGATTAGAAGGTAAAGCAACAATTTGTTCCAGTATATCAACTATGAATATAGTGCAAACATGAGGCACACCACCCAATTCAGCCTTTTTAACTACCTATACCTAGTTATTCGTTCAAGAAATAGGATCAACTATTTATCATCTCTAATAATGAAACATACTCCACGCCTAGTTAGGATTACATTGTTGCTGTAAGAAATTATCCACACTGAATATTACATCAAACTAATAAATACATAACATATGTCTCTCAACTTTTATATATGCACCTTAATTATCATTAACCATAACACACACAAAAACACATTTAATCACCTATAAAATTGTTTGTTTGATGAAGAATTAAGTGTAATGATGTAAAAATTATTTGTTTGATGAAGCACACGCTGTAAGAGTTAGCGGTTATACAACTGCCGATAATGGTCATTGAGAACCGTGGTTGCGGTTAGTGATGGTTATTATTGGTGGAGGTGGTTGCAGGCAATGTTGATTGCATAGTGTTGGTAGATGGTGGTGGCTGGCGCGAAAGTGGTTTTTTATTGGTTGTTGACGATGAAGGCTGGTGGCGCAGCTAATTGGTGGTTATGAATGGCAGTGGATGTAGTTACAGCTGACGATGTAGGTGAAGGTAGAAGTGGTTAATCGGTCGTGGAGGTGGTTGGTGATGGTATGTTGTGGTTAGGTGGTGGTCATTGGTGATGGCAATTGGTGATCGGTATACGTGGTTGTGGAGGTGATTAGCTTTGGTGGTTGGCATGCACTGTGATGGTTGGCAGTGGTAATATACTTATGCATTGGAAGTTGATGATGGTAGTTGTGTGGCCGTAACTAATAAATTAATTAGAAAAAGTTGCTTTCACATAAATCATTAAAAGAGTAACGTTTTACTGTTTTTCATACTCCATCTAAGATGTGAATGATTCATACCTATTAAGCGCAAATAAGTGATTATAAAGAAAACAATAAATATACTTAAAGGACCAAAATATTAATGGTTCAGATTCAGAGCTCTATTTAGAAGCAATGGAGCTTTAACCACGGAGTATTTAACAAAGTTTGTTACAATTGTAATAGAGTAGTTTTATGCATCAACTATGTAAAAAGAAATTACACAATTTTTGTCACTTAAAAGGAAACTACAGTAATTCTCAATAAAATCTATAATAGATAGTCTTAAAGAAGAGGAAGCAATCTTCTATGATAAGTCAAAGTACACTGATAATGTAAGAAACATTTTACACTATTATATAGTATATATAATTACATCTTTATAATAAAAAAATGCATGGTACAGCTAGTGACCTAACAAAGGATGTTTACTTTATATCCCACGAATGATCATGACTGATCCCACACTACATCTTGCTTTACTAATTTTACTAATCTTGGATTATATGAGTGTGAACTTTTAATCTTCAAGTCACCTATATATACCCCTAAATACCATAAATGTAGACCATATTCTCCTACATTCAATTTGTATTTTTATAAAACCATTTCAATGGGGGAAGAAGCTTTTGAGTCGACAATCAAGGTCACAATAAGTGATGAGAAAATTCACTCTAAAGATGTTGCCAAGAAATCAATATCTTCTACTTCCCTATTGACTAAACTTCATGCAGGCTATTTCAGAATTACCCTCTCTCTAGGTGGTCAAGCTTTGTTATGGAAAATTCTAACTGAACATTTGGTCAAATCACAAACATTTAAACACAAATATCACTCACTGCCTTCAACTACTTTCCTTCTACTATGGTGGATTTCAATTTGTACCCTTATTATCCTCTCTTTTCTCTACATTTTAAGGTGCATTTTTCACTTCCAATTAGTGAAATCAGAGTTCTTGCACCCTGTTGGTGTCAATTATCTCTTTGCACCATGGATTTCTTGGCTTCTATTACTCCAATCAGTGCCATTCACAATCCCAAATCTCGATTTTTGCCAATTCTTATGGTGGATTTTCGTTGTCCCGGTTGTGATTCTTGATGTGAAAATTTATGGACAATGGTTCACTACTGAGAGGAAGTTCTTGTCAATGGTTGCAAATCCAACAAGTCAACTTTCTGTTTTGGGAAATTTGGTTGGTGCTTGGATAGCTAGCCAAATGGAGTGGAAGGAAAGTGCAATTTGCATATATACACTTGGATTAGCACACTATTTAGTTGTGTTTATCACGCTTTATCAGCGATTATCGGGTAGTAATCACCTTCCTGCCATGCTTAGACCTTCATTTTTCTTGTTTGTGGCTGCACCTAGCATGGCTAGCTTAGCATGGGCTTCTATTTCTGGGGATTTTGATATGCCATGCAGAATGCTCTTTTTTCTTTCACTATTTCTCTTCATCTCTTTGGTAAGTCTATTTATCTTCTTGCTTCTTCTTCTTTTTTTCTTTTTAATTAGCTTCAATATATATATATATATATATATATATATATATATATATATATATATATATATATATATATATTATAATTAGGGACATATCTAGTAGTCTTAATCCCACTATATATACATATCTAGTAGTCTTAATCCCATTATATATAGTCTTGTACATACTACTTTCCTCTGTCTCAATGTAGCGATCACTTTCCTTTTTAGCATGCCTCGGGGAAAAGGATATTATTTTATATTTACAAATAGTTTTACCTATATTGAGATGATTTATAGTCATACAAATATTTATGGCTTGTTTTAGACTACTAATTTCAAAAGTCTTTCTTTCTTAAACTTCGTGTCCAATCAAAGTGCATCACATAAATTGAGTCGTGGGGAGTAATACTTACTCCTTTGTTCCTTTTTACTTGTGTAATATATAATGACTTGTCACTCCTCTTAAAAAGTTATTTAGTAATGGTTTGTTTGACTACCATATTATTTATGCCCGGAAATATAAATTTGACTACCAGTACCTTTTGAAGTTAATTAATGATACGGATAATATTGAAGGAAAATAATAAATCTCTCTTGATTTGTTAAAATGGAAAAGTAAAATAATAGTATAAGAGACTAGTAAAAGAAACAAATGGAGTAATACTCCATTCCAGTTTATTTGAATCGATTTGATTAGGCACGGAGGCTAAGAAAAAAATAAAGACTTTTGAATCTCGTGATCTTAAAAGTATCATAAATTTGTGTGGCTATAAAGTTTTTAAAACTCCCGATGCTAAACATGCCTTAATAGTTGTGCGACTAAACAAGCTTTTCAGTAAGTGTAAAACAAACAGTTTATTATAGTGATTTATTCTTTTTATTATTAATTTCAAAAGCCTTCTTGTGATGTAGTCATTTTTTCACTTCTTTTAAAAATATCTTGTGTACTCCACTGCTCACGCTTATCTATCTAATAAGTTGTTGTGATATAGGTTTGTAGGCCAGCAATATTCAAGAAATCAATGAGGAAATTCAATGTTGCATGGTGGGCTTATTCATTTCCCCTCACATTCCTAGCCTTGGCCTCTGCACAATATGCACATCAAGTGAAAGGCCATGTTGCTTCTGGGCTAATGCTTCTTCTCTCTGCCCTCTCTGTTCTTGTTTTTGTTGGCTTGACTGTGTCCACAGCACTCAATCTTGACATGCTTTTGCATGATCATGATAGATATTTAAACTTCACTAAGAGCACTAACTAGTATATGTGTTGCTCAGATTCTTCAAAAATGTTAATGGGCAGGTGTCGGATCCTCCAAAGTAGTGTATTTTTGAAGGATTTGAGACGGATGCGGCGACTTTTTTTGAAAGTTCAAGCAGTAGCTTACTACTCTATTTCAAGAAATGATTATGAGAAAGCCTAGTGCAAATATTACTAAGATTCCTCATTTGGTTTATATATTTTTCTTTTGTTACTCCCTCTCTGTTTTATTTTTATATGTCTTAGTTTGACTAGATACAGAATTTAAGAAAATAAAGAAGACTTTTGAATCTTGTAATTTAAACTAAATTCGTATAAGTATTAAAATATCCTTTTAATCTCATGGTCTTAAACATGCTATGTATAGAATTGAAAAAAATACTAAAAATATAGAAAGTGATATTCTTTTTTAAACACACTAAAAAAAAGTACACATAAATTAAAACATGTATTTTATTCTAGAGTTGGTGGACTTTGAAAACATTGAATTGCAAGAGATTGGTGTTCTAGGGTCTTTGCTTGATATTTTTAGGCTAATTTGGACAAGTTTTACAACCAAAAAGAACTATTCAATCTGTTGCGAGATGTTTAAGATGTAAATAAAGACTTTTCGTATTTGTGTTGCAATAAATTTTTTAAAATTTATGACGCCATAATATTGTGTGGTTGTAAAAATCTATCATTAAGTGTAAAACAAAAAGTGTAACATTAAGTACTTACAAGCATAGAAGCGTGTCAATTTTTTCGGAACAAAGTAATAGTAAGACATAAACTATAACAGATTGAGTAAAAAATAGTGAGCTAATTGTACAAATTTTCTACCCAGTCAATATATGAAATGCACAATCAGAAAGGAAATTGTGAGACATAATTAAGTAAATAAAAGTGTTTTTTTATGACAATTTAAGCTTTTAAATAAAATGAATCACATGTAGAATATCAAAGCAATCGGAGGTCTTTAATTCGGGTCTGGCTAACACTACTACTAGTAACTATATCTGCGCATCGCGCGGTTATATAATAAAACTTGTCTTACTTAGATTATGTGTAACAAATATGTATTTTATATGCATTTTTTTTAATGAAACTTTTACTTGGAAGAATACTAAAATTGATGTTGCAATAAACCTAAATTAATTCTTCTCTGAAAAGAATAGAGCCTCTAAAAATGAAGATAGTATTTACAAATTTTTTCGTAATTTCAATGTTAACATTTTCTCTTTTTGGTTCTTTACTAAATGATTTTGGTGGGGACAGAGTTTGTAAAACAAAAAAAATAAAAAAAATCTTGCATCAACATTAAAACTGTGTATGTTCTTAGAAGGTGCAAGAATAAAAATATAAGAAAGTGAAAATTATCCACATCACAAATTCTCTAACCATTTTAAAAATCTCTAAATGATTGGATATTCAAATGTCTATAAAACTTAATGAGTTTATTGTACGTGTATCTGAAATAACAAATCAAAGCGAAAATAATTATTTATTTGTTTCTCCTAATTAAAACTTACTAAAAATTTTCAAGAATGGTATATACTCCTCAATAAGTTATATGATTTTCCACAAATAACTCTAGAGTTACAACAATCAACAATGTTAAATATATTTTAAAAAATAAAAGGGCATGAAGAGAATATGTATATTTCTTTCTTTTTCTTCACGCAATAAATGTTTCGAAATATATAAAACCAATAACATACATAAAAATTATAAATACTATACTTATCAAAAGAAGAAAGAACTACAAATATATAATGGTAGTTTGGTAAAAGACAAAAAATGACAAAGGTGATTCTAAGTTAACTGCAAATGTTATATATTCATACTTTGTAGGCAAAAATCATTCTTGAAGTATGCGATGAGATAGTTCTTTCATAATAAATTAAAGATTTCGAATTTGAACCTTAAAAAAAATGAATAAATCCCTAAAAGAAGCTAAATGGAAAAATATAACACCATAAAAAGTATTTAGAAAAAAGCTTCAAGCCAAAAAACTCTTAAAATAAGCCATCCCAAACACCCTTTTATTAAGATGACCATAAATTTTTTGGCAGTTTGCCCTATGCACTTTGCAATTGATGAGGAAGACAGAAAGAGCGGAATAGTGAATTTGTACCTTTGCAACTTACAATTTCACCTGCCTCAATAGGGTTTTAATCTCATTGAAGATCCTCCCTTCTTTCATTATTTCTGCCTAATATATATATATATATATATATATATATATGCAATACTTCAAGGAAATACAATTAAAAAGAAACTAATGAACCGCGTCCCCGAAAATGATTTTCTTGTCTTTTTCGACAGTTCTCAAATCAGTCTAGTATAATGTATACCTAACAAAGGAGAATATGAAAATAAATGAACTATATAAAGGATACACTGATAGGAAGTTGAAAAGAGCCAACCCATCGATATAAACAACTACGCATTACAATATTATCAACATATACTAAACAATTATAGGAGAAAAGGAAAAAAGAAAGATACGATAATCCATAGAATAACGTAAAGAACATGAAGAGGTATAAAAAGATATTGAAATACATTTTCGGGACCTTATCAAGCTGGAAAAAATACTTACAAACAAACATTGTAATCGGATTCAAATCACAATCAATGACGATAAACAAAAACAGAAAAGCAAAAACACATTTTAGTTGATATCAAATTAACCTGTCATGGTTAGTAAAGCGAGTTAATTCAATGTATAATATGCTAGAACTTATTTGAGAATCAACTCCAAAATCGATATCATATATATTATTTTATTGAAAAATATACATATGAGGATTATGACATAGAAAACGAACCTGAACATGATTACTGATGTGAATTGTGGTTGTTGCATCCTTTCACTCATTTATGTGAAGATAGAAATGAGAGAGGCCAATTTTACAAAGTTAATTTTTTAAAAAATTAGCCAAAGTATAAGCAATAATTTTGTTATTCTCCAGACCATTTGAACATATTACATGAATAAATTATTTAACAACCATTATTAGACATCAAAAGAAAAACAAAAACCTCCTAGAAAATACACAAAATCTCAAGATTGTGCACGTTAAAATTCAAACAACAATGAACTGAAAATTACCTCTGCAGAAAGAAAAGAGAGGGACATTCTTAGTTTTGTTGATTGTGAACTGAAAATTACCTCAACGTTTTATGTAATTTTATTTTAGTGCATAATTGATCAGTAATTGCAAAATTAATAGTAGCAGTGACTATCACTAATTGCAAAAGTAAGAGCAGTGACTTTTGGACTTTGTAAACTGAAAAAAAAAAAGTAATTAATAGAATGTAATTAATTAAGAAATGAATTTCCTATTTTTAATATATCATATAAATAGGAAAAATGTTAAAAAAAATAAGAAAAAAAATAAATATAAATGATGGTCATAAGAAGGTGTCACATCACTTTATTTATGTCTAACTTTATAATAAATATAGATATAGATTTCTATATACTTCCACTTGTCCACAAATGTTAACTCTCAATTGTACAACACTTCTTTAAAAAGGAAAAAGTCGTACAACGTCCGTAAAGTATGCTTCCTAGTATAGTGCAAGTATTATGTGGCAATCAGTAGCTTCTAGTTCTTCCCCTTCTTCTTCTAGATAAAACTTTTGAGTATGGTGTCAAATGCATGGGCTAAACTAAATTTGAAAGGATTAAAATATCTGAGTTAATAAAGAATGCGTCATTAATTTATTTAAAGATTACTTAAGTTGACATTAATTGGATCATGGTCTAAATAATTGTTCATAGTCTTACCCTCAATTCTTACTAAATTTTAATTTCTTTATTTGCTTTTTTATAATTTACTTTTTTGTTTTGTACGGCTGGATATAACATATCAAATAAAAAAATATTAGAAACTTTTTGACAAGGTTTTCAATTAATTAATTTGGACTATATATTTAGTCAAATCAATCTAATTTTTAGATGAGCTTAATTAGGTGAATAAAATGGTCCAAACTTAGACGGATTAAGCAAGCATATTGTTTTGAGAAAATTAAACATTTTGATTGCTCGCCAAAAATAATTAGAATTGCAAGTCACATAAAAAAATTATACACTAGTTATGTTTAAAAATATGATATATAGATCAATATACAACAATATACATATACATATATATATATATATATATATATATATATATATATATATATATATATATATATATATATATATATTCGACTATATTAATTTAAGATTCCTATTCATTATGGGCTAAATCTCCCCAACTTTTGAGCATGAAAAGACACTAATCCACCATGGACTCCACCATGCCAAGTGTAAAAGAAAAGTGTTTTTTTTCTTTTCATAATGTATGATCCACCATGGGCTCAAAAATAACCTTTTCTTTTTCACTTTAGTAAAACCTTACGACCAAACTTCTGTATACAGTATATCATATAGTTAATGGAATACAGGCATAAACAGAGGAAGCAAATAGCCAGGATCAACTTGCATGTAATATAGACAACACATAATCAAGATATTAATCAAATATAAAATTGATATTTATCTCTTGAAGCGTAAATGCAACCTCGAATCTAGCCTTCAAGCACGAGGAAAAACCATCCATGAGTTCATCCTCCAGTTCCACGGTCTTCTACTGTGTAACCCGAATAATATCAGAATCTATGAAATTCGTGTGGGTGAATTTCTATGGAAAAAGTGTTGAAACTTGTAAAACCCTTGGCCTCCTTATGGAATGAGACCCCTATTTTATAATTACAGGTTTTAGGGTTTTCACCCTTTTTCAAAGCCTGATGGGTCTTTATTTTCCACCAAGAAATAATATTTCATTTAATTCTTTATTATTCGGGCACAGCAGGGACCACAGAATTTAATTAACGAGGCTTCCTATTATGGAATTAATTCGAAATAACTGAATTAATCCTACCATAATAAATTACGAATTATTCCACTAAAAAATCGTAACTGCACTCCTCAGTTCAATTTCCAAATCTTTCATTAAATCTTATTTAACTCCCCATGTTAAGATTACATATACCAATCAATTAAATTAAATTATTGACAATATAATTCATTGACTAATTGAATCCTTTATATTTCCGCTCAACTTATATCATGTAACGGATACAAAATCGACCTACAGGGTTTTCACATGAGACTTATAAGCATGCATAAAGGGGTATCATCAATCTCAAAGTCGAGACATGGATTCTATCAACTAATTATTATTTCACAAATGTATTTTGTCATTATCCAATTTACCAGGAATACATAGATTTGCAATTGAGTCGTACCTTTTAATAAATCAAAATAATGAACAAATCACATTGAACATAATAATTATATCAAGATTAAGAGTATAAGTACATTTAATGAACTAGAGAATTTGTTTTATATATTCAGTACAAAAACACTTATCTCTACTTGGTCCGTTCAATAAATACAAAATGTACTAGCACAAGAAGACGGAACTATACCATTCCCATAATGAAGATAAATTATATTAATCTTGTGCTACAATCATACCGATGGCTTTGTCCAAATTCCATCTTAGATTGTGAATATAAACTTTATACTTATAAGAACCGATGATTTAATCTTTCGTGTATAACCTAAACTTTATACACTAAATCATCTATTATATAAGTAAAGGACACACATAGTAGTACATGATCATTATTAAAAATTGAATAAATAATTGTTCTATAATAAATACTATATCCAAACACATGATTAATAGTATATATATCCCAACAATAGTCTGAGCAATCTTTATCTTGGTTGGTTCATTTTATTTACTAGAACTAGAACTTCATTTTGAAATGAGACAATGGTCAAAAATATACATGAATCATCGCTTTTTCGTGAGTTTCAAACTCCAACTATCAGTTGTTTCATTTTCCTACATGAATTATCACCATCTATATATTCACACCTCAACTATCAGCTGTTCTCTTTTCCTATCTGAAAACTAACCCTGTCAGGTAGGAAAAGGGAACAGCTGATAGTTGAGGTGTGTTTTAATACATAGATAGTGATAGTTCGGGTAGAAAAAGGGAACATCTACTTGTAAAAAGTGATAGTTCATATGTGTTTTTGACAATTAACTATTTTGTAATCAATAACATTGGGCATCTGTTCTTATCAGTTTAATATCTGATATATGGGTCATCGGCTCACACGATATTAACTCAATTTTTTAAGGGGGAGAGTCCATTAAGGTAGCTTGCTACTTGGGCTCTCACATGTCGCCCATGCGTAGCACTATTGCACGGGCCTTGCGCACTTCACCTTTATACCAAAAATAAAAAATAAAAAATAACTTTGGGCATCGTTCGATGGACTGCAGCGCGCAATAGTCGCTTTGAGGACCCGTACTTAAAGAATAATCAAAGTTCATAATTTAAAAAAAAAAAATTAACCGTTTTAAAATCAATTTCAAATTCGGTCAAAATGTTTAGACATGCATGTCTATAGTTAGTGTAGACACGTGATTTTTGACCCTCCCTGGGGCGTCTCACCTTCTAGTATCTAAATTTTCCTTTAAATATGATCTGGACATTTTATTTGGTTTTATTTTATTTAGTAGGTCTTATTTGAATATTCGAAAATCACAAAAATAGAGTCACAGTTTAGGATATATGTTTAGTTTCATTTTTTTTTAATTTTTAATTTTTAGTTTTTAATAGTACAAAAAGAAAGAAAATGTCCGAAAATATGTTATCTATTTTTAGTTTAATTTCCAAGTCAAAAGTTTTAATAAATAAATATAGAATAAGTACATATTTTAATCTTGCTATTTTCAATTTAGTAGTAGTATATTTTATATTCTCACTTGTTAATTATATGTCATTTTCACCACTCAATTTTGATATCGCATCTACACACACATATCACATGCACCCTTTTATGTATTTTTTCTTAAAATAACAACAAAACAATAAAAAACCAAAAATGCCTTTTTCCATTTAAAAGAAAAAAGAGAAGAAGAGAAAACCCATCTGCACCCACTTTTCAAGGTCCATTATCAAAGTCTTTTTCATGTACCTATGCACAATATATATATAAGGGATTTCTACATGGTGTAGATAACATTAGGCCTTATTTATATCTAGTAGCTATACTTTAAATTAATTACGTTCCATAACTAAAAGGTGTATATCAATTACTGTACATAACTAAAACATTTAAACACGGTTAAAATTAAAAACCAACCGCAACATAAGGCTTGTATTCATATTTTTCCCCTGATCAACCCATTTTCTCTCTCATTGTCTTTCAATCTCTTCCGATTTTTTCTCCATTATATCTATACACGATCCTCCACCGATTCCATTACCTAAATTCTTGCTGCGCATTTCTAGGTAAGTTATTTAGAAGTTTTTTAGAAGTTTTTGTGTTTATTTTGTTAAATATATTCTTCCAATTTTTTGATTTTACGCCATTGTTAGGGCTTCTACTGCATTTTGCTTTGATTTTTTGGTGTAATGGTGGACAAAAGCACTCCATGCAGAGTTACTAGAGGCATACCCAATTATCTGCACCATTATGATGATGGTCCATCTTTTAATTTGTGTATCACTCAAAATGATGAAGAAATTGCAGGCTATGTTGCTAGAATGGATGCTGAGAGTAGTATTAAGAGGCGCCATGACCCGGTAAGTGTGGAAACAATGGGAGTTGAAGGTTCAAAATCTACCAAACGAAAAGATGTCGTTGATTCATCGATATCTGAAGCATCCCTACCAAGTATTGAAAAGCGGAGAAAAGTTATCGATGGTTCTTCAGTTAGTAAGGGAAAAAAATGTTGTTGAAGATGTTCCTTCAAAAGCAGGGGAGGTACTGTATTTAGTTCATATTTATGAATACAATGTTTATTTGTTATTAGTTTTTAATTTTGATGCACTTTGTGATTGCGCATTTTAGTGTTGAATACAATATATATTGTGTATATATTCTATATTTAATCTGTATATCAGTCTACTTGTGAATTCGTTTTTGTAGAATTGAATACAATTTTTCATTTGTCTTGGCAAGTATTGAATACAATTTGTAGAATTGAATACATTGTAGAATTGAATACTATGTATACACAAAATGCAATGTATACATAACTATTGTTCAGTAGATACATTATTTCTTTGGATACAATTTGATGCACTTTGTGATTGCACATTTTAGTGTTGAATACAATATATATTGTGTATATATTCTATATTTAATCTGTATATCAGTCTACTTGTGAATACATTTTTGTAGAATTGAATACAATTTGTCATTTATCTTGGTAAGTACTGAATACAATTTGTAGAATTGAATACATTGTAGAATTGAATACTATGTATACACAAAATGCAATGTATACATAACTACTATCCAGTAGATACATTGTTTCTTTGGATACAATTAGAATGAATTTGTATTTTGTTCACTGTAGTATAGTTAAATAGATACATTATTTTTCTTTCTGGATACAATTAGAATAATTTTTTTGTTGCCTGTAGTGTATTTAAATTTGTCATTGCTGCATACTGAGTTTTTGACTGTTGTTGAACTGAATAATGCAAAGTTTTTTCTGAAAGATCCTCCTACTCATTCGGTGCACATGAGTTGTTACACCAATGTTGAAGTATTTAAAGATCTCAAGGACAAACTAACTGATAAGCAGTATAAAATATTTGGGGAAACTTGCTTTGGTGTATTCACCCGAATGCAACACTGTGATTTCAAGCACAAATGTTGAGGTGCTGCATGGTGAGAGAACTTATTGGAAGTACTCCTGATGCTTTTTTGATGGATATAAATGGTAATGAATTGCGGTTTTCTATTAGAGAATTTGCAATAATAACTGGTTTGAAGTGTGTTGGTGATGAAGATGCTTTTAAAGTTAACCGCAAGGATAAAACAGGATTTTGGAGACATATTTTGGTGGTTCTAAGAAAATGCCCTCAAAGGCAGATTTGATTGAATGCTTCACAGATAAAAATTGGAGCCTCAATGATGCTGATGCCATTAAGATTGATGTCCTCTATTTCATTCATAGATATATCTTGTCCAATGAGAAGAATGCAGTAAAAATACCAAGGCTACACTTTGATTTGGTAGAGTCTGGAAGATACGTGGATTACCCATGGGGTAAGAAAGCATTCAATGAGTTGATTAAAAGTATGACTCACAAGATGACTTCTGAGAAAAAGTTTTATAGGCTCCATGGAATGTCACTTGCTATGCAAGTTTGGCTTTATGAGTGTTGTTCATTTGGTGACACCACTCTTACAGTCAAGACGGGCAACAACATTCCCAGAATGCTGAATTGGACGACCATTGAAAGTCAACCAAGCTTTAAGGAACTGATGGACGGCATGTTTAAAGAAGATAACACCCCGGTAAAATGTTGTACTCAACATTGTTATATAAGTTCCCTTCATGTATTTAAATTTTTACTGTTTCTTTATTTTATATTTTGACAAATGTATTATATTTTCTTGTTATAATCATAAATATGGAACTACTGTTTTTGACTTTTATTTTTGATACATTGCAGTCAAAGACACAGTGTATCAACTTTATACTTCATTGTAGTCTATGTTGTATTTTTTTGATGTATTCATAAATCTGCAATACAATTCTTGGATACAATGTCATTTTGACTATAGTATATACTTGATACACTGTTTCTGATATTATTTTGATACAATTGACTTGGAGCAATAATCAAACCGGTCAACAATGCAGTCAAAGACACAGTGTATCAACTTTATATTTCACTATAGTCTACGTTGCTTTTCTTGTTGTATTCATAAATCTGCAGTACAATTCTTGTATACACTGGCATTTTGACTGTAGCATATAATTCATACACTGTATACTTGACATTCTTGTATACTTGACAAATTTTTAAAAACTACTTATATTTTGTATTTTGATACAAGTTCTGACAGTATTAAAATGGTGATTAGGAAATGCGTAGTCCTGACGGTCGATGAGCTTGCTTGTCTTCAATTGCCTCCACTTGTCAATGGTGTACCAGAAAGTACCACTGCCCCCGTCCTTGATGATGATGATTTTGCTTCTACAACACCCCATAACGACACACATCAAAAGGGAGTTGTTCAATCAAAATCTCCACCGTCTAAGAAACGTAGGCAGATGTCTGTTGGGACTTCGTCATCAAAGAAAGCAGATCTGCAACCTGAAACAATTCCAATTTCCAACATTTCTCCCCGTAGGAAAACGCCTATTGTACAAACAAGAAAGTCGGCTTCTCCAATTGGGAATGAACAAGTGCATGTAAATACCCCATCTGTCCAGTTCCCGACATCTACCAAACAAGACGAGGTGTGTCTCATGATGCAAGAAATTGATGAATTTAAAAAGTCAGTGAGTGTAATTTATAGCTTTTAGTTGAAGGATGAGTTCAAGGAGTTAATGTGTCTCTCCTATATTTGATTTTCTTTAATATTTTTAGGTAAAGGATGAGTTCAATGATTTGCACAAATTGATCAATGACAACTTGACAACGATTCTTCAAGCTATTGAAGCAATTAAAGGGAATAAGGATTCTGAAAAGGTAAAATAAAAACAATTTGAATATTTTCAACTGAAATAATCTTTACATATATGATCTTTTTTTCTTTAAGGGTGCTGCCAGAGAATCTACATTTCAGCAACATGATAATGGAATACACAATAAATCACCGATACAAAATAGGAGTTATACGACTCATTTTCCAACAGAGGTATCTGATGAGTTGCCTGTATCAGTCTATTGCTGTATCCAAAATACTTGACTGTATCTTTTTCTATATTAAAAATACTTGACTATATCCAAAATACTTGACTGTATCCAAACATGTATGCATGTTTTCAATTATATTTAGACTTTCATTTTTATGATACAGTTAAGTGATTGTATTCATATTTTAACAGATTGTATTCATAAACATAACATTGTATTCATATTTAAACTTATCTTTATACTTTCATTTTTATGATACAGTTAAGTGATTGTATTCATATTTAACAGACTGTATTCATAAATATAACACCTTATATTTTACTGAAACAGCCTCCCTACCTAAGGTGGGGGTAAGGTCTGCGTACACTCTACCCTCCCCAGACCCCACGTTGTGGGATTCACATGGTATGTTGTTGTTATTGTTGTTGTATTTTACTGAAACAGTTTAAACGACTGTATTCATATCTCAGTCCAGTATACAAATACTTGAAAGTCTTATATACACATATGAGCAGGATGTGTAATGCATGCTCATTACTAAATTTATTGATTTTTTTCCTTTCCATTTTAGGGCCTAGTGGGAGATGTTGGTGTAAACGAGGTTAATTCTACTAGTGATACATTAAGGGATTCAACACAGGAAATTCAGGGACCAAGTGACATTTTGGGAGATTATGTCGAACCAGAGGTACTACATTTAATAGTTTATTCAACTCTTCGTTGAAATTTTGTTATATGATAAATACATTTCAGATTATGATTAAAGTTTGTCATCTCTTTGTTTATAGCCGTTTGGATCACAAATCCCTATCAAGACAGCTGATGTTATCGTTGTTACTCCTGCTGCCATACCTATCAACGAAGGAAGCAACATGTTAGTTCATGATAATATTGTGCAAGGTGTATCTTCTTCTTCATTTTGTGCCGGTACAGATCATTCTAATCAAGTGACGCCGCACAATGTCGTTGTTGAGTTTGAGGGTATTCATGTTGGTAAGGAACAGGAACATGTGCCTCAGTATGAGCTGACGGATGAATTCCTTCCAACACAGAATACTATAACAAAAATTGTCATGACTTTGCGTAAAGAGAGGCGTCCTGGCCCTTTGCAAATGTCTCCTTACATGACAAATTTTGGGTCAGCTTCAGGTAAGCATTATGACGTATTTTTTTATTTTTTACATTGTATTCCACTCTGCTTGTAGTTAATGTGATTAAAGATTGTATTCAACTCTGTTCGTATTCAAACAGGTAGTTCAGTTAAGTTGACAGAGATATTTGACAAAAAACACCCATTTGATAATAATTGCATCATAGGGCGACATGATGCCAAGCTGTTCGGTGAATTCTCAAAATGGGTAAAAGAGGGGCTGCTTGTGTGGCATGATAGCAGGTAAGTTGATCTATCATATGTACTTGCTGTATAGACATAGTTTCAATAATGTTTTGATATATATTTTGTGTGTATTTTATAGAAAGAACAAAGAGGACCACTACAAAAAGGGTAAAGCAAAACTGCCAACATCCATGGACTGTGGTATTAAGAAAATCAGCGACAAAAATTGGTTCTATCTTTTATCAATGGAGGGTCAGATGTGGAATGACGAGGTGTGATTTACCTTCTTTTTTCACATACATTATATTGCTTTGTGATTTAAATATTAAATGTTTTTGTTCGTTTTCATTGCAGCATCTTGATGTCATGTTTTACTACTTCCGGAAAAAAGCCAAATATGATACAAATAGCACATACAAGTTTACCACTGTAGACTGTGTTTTCAATACCAAAATTGATGTTATTCACAAAGGCTATCTTGACCCGGATGGTGCTATAAGTGTTGGGAAACAAGAAGATGTTTTATGTGAATACGTTAAAGGCCACCGGTTGCATTGCATTGTCCCGTGGCATTTGGTTGACTATGTATTCATCCCAGTCAACATTAAAGAAAAAAACCATTGGCTTTTGGCAGTCCTTTCATTCCTTGACAGACGTCTATATATGTATGATTCGTACCGAGCGGCTGGTCATGATGCAACTGTTAGATCTCAAATAGACAAACTCGCCAATCTATTGCCCTTGTATTTACTTTTAACAGACTTCTACCAGTCCAAGCAGGGAGTTGATTGGAATTATCACCCTGCGTATAAAGACAAAGCACCGGCTGACAAATTTGACGTCATGTTTGTTGACAATTTGCCACAACAGAGGCCTGGAAGCATGTATGTCAATTTTTGGATTTTTAAAACTGACATATATGAGGATAATACATCATTTAAATATAGTTTTTGTTTCTTTGTTTCTTTGTTTCGTGCAAGGATTGTGGAATGTATGTTGCTGCATATGCGGAGTATTTGAGTTAGGGAGAAGGTATTCCACATGGAGACCTTGATGCAGAATTACTTCGTACGAGATATGGTGCTCTTTTGTGGGATTACACTAAAAGGAAGATGGAAGCAAATGCCGAAAGCAATAATGAGGCACCTCCGAAGCTAGTTAGACCAAAGATAGATTTTGATCAAGTTGAAAAAATCATAGTTAATTAGTTTGTAGTGGTGTGGTTCAAAATCAGATTATGATGTTTTTAGGGAAAATATTATCTTTCTGTTTTTGTAAGGAGTTTTGCTGTCAAAATGGCAGTTGTTAGTATGAATTCACAATATATAGTTTATTTTTTTGATGAATACAATTAAGTGTTCTTACATTGTTGAGTTAATCATTATGGGATGCCATTATTTTACATTTGTCGATTTAATCATTGGCCATTTGTTGTATGTAGAGATGTTAAAATAATATATTCAAAGATAATACAGAGCTGTATTTAGAATTGTTACAGATGGAATTAGTTTCTGACTTGTAAAACAGATATATCTGTTGAATACCTAATATACAGTTATAAAATTTAATGAATACAAAACAGTTTTTTTACATTGTTGAGTTATTCACTTATGGGATGCCATCATTTACAGTTTTGTCAACATTTGGCCATTGTTGTATCCAGATATTTGAATGTATACAGAATTAACTTTCTTCAACATGAATACGCAGCTGTATTCAGAAATATAACACTAATTTATACATAATTAAAACATAACTGTATATCAGCCAGCAATGCATACAGTTAATCTCTATCTGTTATTACTTGTCTCTAAATTCTAAATTTGATGAACTGAACATGATGCAATTGGTTTCTGATTTTGGAAACAGACACATACATAGAATACAAAGTATACCGGTCACGTATACATCCACTATAATACAGCGAAAATATTGCAAGTTATTCATAGAGAATTCCTTTATTTTCAATCATCCAATATCAACAAAAAGGAACAGAATCATTCATCAAAAACCAGCTAATTAAAACAACAAATGTCATGACGCTTTAAAGTCGACGTGGTTCAATACAGAAACCAGAAAAACTGAACAAATTACTAAGCAAACAACAACTACTTTCTTTTAGGCTCATTCCTGCAAGAGCGCCTATTGTGTCCTGCATGTCCACATCTACTGCACGAGTTTGTACGTGTATTTGAAAACCATTCAGATAAAGACTTATCACACTTCTTTTTTGGCCTTCTAGGCGGTCTCTTGTACCTCGGTGGCAACACTACTTCTTCTGAATGTATACAGGCACATTCCACTCACTCTGATCCGGTAACGGATAAATTGGGACATCATAAGCCTTCATCACATTTTCTAGTTTGTACAAGTTTGAGCAATAGCTGTTGACAGTGGGATTTTTCATCTTAAGAACAGCCCAAGCATGGGGGCAGGGAATCTCATCGACTTGGAACATTTTGCAACTACAAGTTTTCTTTTCAATACACACAATGAAACTCCTCCCTTCATCAATCACGGTGTGTAAGTATTCTGTTGATGGAATTACCTATGCAACAATATACAAACAGATTCACATCAAGTTTTTATTACAAACATAATACGCCATATCAATATATAATTTTTTTGTAAGAAATATACTTATGTATAAGAATCGTAAAGATGAAATATAAGCTATGAAAAAAATACGTATACAGATGCACGAAAACAAACCTTCATGCGAGTAGATTTATTCTCATTAACGGTCAGCAATTCTTGAAATTTATTCCCAAGCGTCGTGAATGTATACGAACCATTTTGTCGGTTTGTGAAATTCCATCGTCCATACATCAACCTAACTTCCTCCAGAAAATCATATATTGGTAATTCTCTAGTAGATACGAGTGCTGCATTAATGGACTCAGCAATATTTGATGTTAATGTCCATGCTCGGTTAATTGGACAATAAAGCCTAGCCCACTTTGCCCTTCCCACTGAATCCAATTACTCCTTCACCCGAATGTCCTCTTTCTCAACTTTTCCCATTAGCATATCAAAGTCATTCTGTGTGTATGCTTTTGCCATTTTATAGTATACACCACTCAACACTTCATGACTCTTCCTACAGTTATTATATACATTTTTCCAAAGATGCCATATGCATGCTAAATGCGGAATAGTAGGATAAATTCTAGCAACAGCCTTGATGATGCTTTCATGTCTATCAGATACAATACACATGTTATCCCTTACCCCATATGCTTCCTTGAACCGTTGAAAGAACCATGACCAAGACTTATCATTCTCAGAATCGATCACGCCATATGCCAGAGGCAGTATATTACCTACAAATTCAATTGAGAAAAGCAAAAGGTTACTGATTTTTACTCCACTGTATTCATTGTATGCAAAAAACAGTACATTTGTATACGAATTACCTGCACCATCCAAAGTGCTCGCTGAAACAAAGGTGCCATTGTATTCTTGTTTTAGGTGGCTCCCATCTACAACCACTATTAGTCGACAATAGTCGAACCCTTTTATAAAGGCATACAATGCTACAAACAGATATAAGAACTCATTTTCAGGCGATTTTTGCATTCTTATATGAGAACCTGGATACGTTTTATCCAAGATGTATACATATCCAGGTAACTTCTTGTAAGAATCTACTGGTTGTCCCCTCAACTCGATCATAGCCTTTTATTTAGCACGATAAGCCTTCATGTAATTCACATCCACACCAATTTTATTTTTCACATCATCTACTATATCCTTTGGCGTATACTTTCTCTTGTGATTTGTTAACTTTGGTTTAATAATGCCTGGTATAAAACCACTACTTGCTTGAATACAAGAACACACTTTATCCTTCAATGGACATGTATATTTTTCCACAAACTCTCTAACTTTGAACATTGCAGATTTGTTAATGCTTGAAGCTTTCATTTTCCACTCACATTGTTCCGATATACATACAATGGTATAGCTGCAAATCCGCAATTGTATACTTATACATTCAGTTGCCGACACATATCAAATCATTAGGCAAAAAATTGAATACAATTTCATATACCAATTTAAACTAGATAGTCAGATATATGTAAGAAATATCAACAGTTAAATACACATCACTTAACGAAAAATATACAATTTTATTGTTATATACAAATACATAATAAACAGTTTAACAAGCATACCTTATAGAATTTGATCTCTCTGTACGGAACTGAAACCTATTGTCAATTGCATATTTTTTCATCACAGCCTTCAAAGTATCCTTGTCATTGTATACCTGATTTACCATGATCTCCTTGTGATTATGATTTGAAATGATCAAATCATTATACACAACTATTTGTTGACCAGAAGTTGACGTTGCCACTTCTGTCGCATCATCTGTATTCATAACTTGTAATTGACGATTGTATTCTAATTGCGTTAAATCACCTTCAACTACACTTTCACTAGACACATTGAATTCAATCAACTTATCAGTTGTGGTAATACACAAAGGATAACTCCCAAACTGCCTACTATCTTTCTTCAATTCAACATACACCCTGACACTCATGTCATTGTGTATTTCAAGCGGCATAGAATCACCTTTGATCATGTATTTGATATTAATTGTTTTGTTACTTGTATTTATTCCTACCTGTTTCGCTATTACATCAACTACATTCTCATACGATGCATAATCTTTGAAAACTATTGCATCGATTGTGTAATTCACAAAACGATTCTCATCGTTCCAAATCCCGGAATGTCGAATTACTGCCGGTATGGTAGACATTTTTTTTTTTGAATTCAGTAGTGCTAATGATTATCAACAACTTCAATGTAAAACTACTCGTTGTATCATGAACATCAACTGAACTATTATTTACCTTCGAAATTCAAAATAAGTCCAGCAATTTCTGTATAGAACAACTCTAAAAAAAACCTGTAGAAACTCATACGAACAACAACAGATTCGATTGCAACAATCTAAATTAAAATCGCAATTGATTTTTGAGATTGTATTCTGAACGCATTCTATATGTTTGAGTTGAATTTACTGTTAGGAGGTTAAGCTCTGTTTTTTCCGTTTTTGAATATTATTTTTTGAATTTGAATTGGAGTAATTGTAATCGAAAAGAATCGTGTGATATTTTGGAAGCCAGGTCATTGAGAGTGATTCTAGGAAGATTTTACTTAGTTTGCCTTGTTTAGGAGATTTCATCCCACAATTTTAGCAAAATTTAATGACTGTATTCATGAATACAGTGACACTTAATAACGAATACAACATGAAACGAGCGCTTACTTTAGCTATATGTTTTCCACGAAAAGTAAATAGCTAAACTGTAGCTATGCGGAAAAAAAAACCCCCCAAATAGTAGTCATTTATGAAATTTTCCCTATATATAGAGATTATGACCTAAACCTAGACTAGGGACTGACCCACACATGTTTTTTTACATATTTTTTATATACATCAGCCGCATCTAGTAGCCGCAATAAACATTCACAATCACCCACCACACACTAATCAACCATAGACTACAAATCAGCGGTAATAACACCCATACCAGTGACGAGCCTTCTCCCTTGTTTTTACCCATGTAAACACTGAAAAAGATTCAACCTTCACCCCAAAACAGCCATGTAAACCACTGTTGTTGAGACGTATTGGAGTTGAGAGGACGTATTGGAGATTCGTTATTAATATTGAAGAAGTTTCTACTCCTTAAAGCTGTGTAACTCAAAAGTTTGGAAGGATTTTCAGTTCACTTGTTTTGACCACGTCTTTGAAGGTCCATCCCTTTTTAGTTATTTTACGTTAATCGATGCCTTTGTTTCAAATCCGTAAGCCTGTTGTGTTTTGTTTAATTTTGGAAATCATTAAACAGGGTTTAAGTATGTCTAAAATTGTATTTGTGTTTAAGATTTTATTATGTAGGAATTCTGAGCTTTCATATCCAGCAATCATCCTTTTATTAACATTGGGGGAGTTTTATACCTTAAGGATATGATTTTGATTTTCTCTGTTACGTGTCAATGTATTTTTTGTGCTTATGTGGTCTTATTTAGAGATTAAGTGAAAGTGATGATATGGTTGTTTATATGCTTTAATATAATAGGGACTTATTTCCTTTAAATTAGTAATGACAAGTGCATCGATGCTATGTAGCGGAAACGAATTTTTGTCTAAAAATGGTATTTAGGAGGTCACTGCTTTCATTGTTAAAAATGTGGTTAACTTTAGCATGCTTATTTTGTATAGGAAGTTTATTTGTTTTAAATTTTAACTTGTACACATTCTAGAATAGCTTATATACTCATGTTGGTTTTGGTAGATTATAATACTTTATATTATGCTTGCAGTTTGTTATTGGACAGATTGGTTTTAAGTTAAGTTTTTGAATGATTAATTAGTCAATTAGGGGGGTTATCGTGATCTAATCGCTTCTTTTCAATATGGAATTGGGGTTTGAAAACAAATGTTGGGCCATGATCAAGGCTTAATTAATCAAATACTAGTGTGAGATGAGCAAGACGAGACGCAAGTTATTTCAAATCTCGTTGTCAAGTACAAAAGAAAAGAGTGGTAAAATCAATTGTGAGGGAGCGAGATGGGTTGCGAATTTATTCAAAACCCGTTGTCAAAGAGTAAACAATGACTAAAAAAATAATAACCAAATAATTTTTGAAGTCTCGGATTTTAGAGACAAATAATTGCCTTTAACGCTAGACGAGCTTTAGGCACGTTTCAAGACATTTGTTTCGATTAAGAATGCGGTTACACATCTTATTTCGAGATTTTTTTTTAATAACTCAAGGATGCGGTTACGCACCTGGCCAAACTCATTTTAATAATTAATTTTGTTTCGAGTAAGAATGCAGTTATGCATCTTATTTTGAGACGCTTAAAAGATTCTGAATGCGATTATGCATCCGAGTTAAGACAAAAAAAAAAGTTCAACAATAAAAGTACGAGCAAATCAAGGCTCAGATACATAATATATCCAAAATTGATTTAAGCTAAGTATAAGTCGATAAAGTGACCGTGCTAGAACCACGGGACTCGGGGAATGCCTGACACCTTCTCCCCGGTCAATAGAATTCCTTATCCGGTCTTCTGTTTTCGCGGACCATAATAAAAGAGTCATATCCTTTTGATTAGGGATTCATAAGGTGACTTGGAACACCAAAACTCAATTCCAAGTGACGACTCTATTAATAAAATAATCCCTATTCAAAACCGTCACTTCAATTGGAAAAACCCAAAAAAGGGGTGTGACAGTTAGCATATCATTTCGTGTACACTTCTGATTATTTTTTCTTTATCTGATTTGGGATGTGATTTGGTATGCCGAAAAATATGAGTTATTTTTTATTAAAAATGTTCAGTATGAGTTATTTTTTAATTAAAAATGTTCTCTATAAAGATATGCAATATGCAAAACATTAATCTAAATGAATCGGAGATTTTTTATTGTTATACATGGGAATATCACATGAAGTGAATTCCCAAATTAAAAAAGATTACAATATAATGGGGAAATATCCAAAAGACTTTTAAGCTAGCTCGTAATCTAATCACTGCATAGAGCAATGATTATTACTAGAACGAACAAACAACTAATGTAACTTACTAATGTCACGATAAACAAATTAAATTAATCTTTGGAATGGAATATTAATTAGCATAGCTACACATTCCATAAGCACATGAACTTCCTTTTTGGCACTTGTTGTTGCAACCCCCACAGTGCCTCTTATTAAACAAAGTATTGACACATTGCCCTTTACAACAATTTTCATTATACCTGCATTTATTCCCACAAAATCCACAATTTTGTTTGTCCATAAACACATTTACACACTTCTTCTTGCAACAAAATGGGCCTGGGCTACTCTTGGCCCAACATATCATGGGGTTCTTGTTGCATGTCATGCGTGTAAATATTTCTTTGAACTTCAACTTGTGATCATCATAAGATGGTATTTGTGGTTGAAAATTGCCAATTCTGGGAAAAGATAATGTTGGATTATTGTAATGAGGGTCGTTGAATGAAAATGATGTTGTAAGAGTTATGTCTAATGCCATTATTATGGCTAAAATTAAAAGGATTTTCATGCTCTTCATGGCTTTTTGTGAAAGGACAAGAAAATGAAATGAAAGTGATAAAGGGATGAAAAATGTAGAAAGAAGCAAAGAGTATATATAGAGAGAAATTAAGTTGCATTTGGAGGTGACTTTTTCGTTTTGCTAGTGGATTGGTCCTTATTCACAGCTTAGACTTAAATTCAAATAGTTAACCTAAAATTAGGTGCTTCAATACATAAGGTTAATTACGAGTTATTTTAGAGAAGCTTCCTCTTCAGCCTTATATTCCCTCCATTTTAATTTATATGACATAACTAGTAAAATTATATGACATAACTAGTAAAAATTCCATTAAATTTATGAAATAATTTATTTTCTATACGTTATTCAATATTAAACCATTGTTTTAAAAGGCAGTGTCAGGACTCGCCCTGGGGCTCGCCTCGGGGCAGGGCAGTGGCAAAACGCCCTGGGGCTAACGTGCGGGGCTTAGTTCCTATGAGGCTTATGCCCTAAGCGCCCAACCGTACGCCATAAACACGCCTAACGCCCAACGCCCAGGGCTCGCCTAACAGTTCTTACACAAATTATATTTTAAATTCCTTAATTAAAATTATTCACCCTCAAAATTGTTTAACAAAATAATGATACTTAATAGTTTTTCATCTATAGAAATAAAATATTGGGTGTAACTCATATAACAAGTCGTAGTATTGGATATTTACTATTTGAGAACGTCGTGAGGGTGAATATCACTTTTTGTAAAAAAAAAAAAACACATAGCGGAATTGTACATTTTCACTTGTCATTGGTCATAAGTCCTATGTATCAAAATTATCATATAATTTTATTTTTCGTTCATGAAGAAGTTATGTTTTAATTGTAATATTGATAAATTTTATTGATTATTTGTTTATAGGGAGATAAAATGAATAGTATGATAATAATAGTGTTTTAAGAAACTGTGTTTTTTTCCGTGTTTGAAAGTTAAAATGTTATAATTGTTTTGCATTTCATAATAACTTTTATTTCATTGTATTGTTTATACTTGTAAAATTATGTTATATATAATTATAAGTTATAAGTGGTGTATAATGGGCTTTGATCATTTTTTTGTGAGGAGGCGGGCGCTCTCTCTCTCTCTCTCTCTCTCTCTCTCTCACACACACACACACACACACACACACATATATATATATATATATATATATATATATATATATATATATATATATATATATATATATATATATATATATATATATATATTTCATTTATTTACAATTTTCTTTTATTTTTTTATGTAATTTTACCTATTTAAAAATATTTATTGTAATTATATTATTTTAAGAAATACTAAAAATTAAATACCCATGGGGCTTATGCCCCGTGCCTCGAGGCTTACGCTTCGTCGAGGCGTATGTAAAACCCCCCGCATTACGTCCCCGCCTTTTAAAACACTGTATAAACATAATCAAAAAGTACAATTTGATATTCTTATTGAATTCAAATATAGAAGTATTAATAGAATTAAAAAATATACCAAATATTCCTTCAAGGAAGTTGATTTTTAGACCTTTAGTTGTCAATTTACTATCAACCTCTTATTCTGCTGTAAAAAGTAAAATTACGGAAATATGTTTTCTACTAATTTCTATTTTAAAAGGAAATAGACATTTAAATCCTAAACTCTCCTTTATTTTCCTGAGCTACACATTAATACAACTCTTCATTGTCTTCCTCTATTTCAACAACAAAAATTATAGGGAAGGGAAAGAGGCCAAACAATGAGGAAAAAAGAAAATACTTTTCCGATAAAAAAATATGCTAATTAATAAACATTTATTCATGATTTCACCAACTCTTCATAATACATTCTTTTAGCACTCTATATCAGATCCTTTGACATAACGAATTATTGAGAAACATTCCATTACATATGGAATTAACTCATTTAAATAAGCATATGCGAACTTGAAAAAGAAGGAAATTTAATGTTAAAACTAATTAACAGCAAATTGGGGCATGGGGGTGTAAAACTGAGATGTAAAATGTATTAAATATTAATATTACCAACATGAGATGTCGTACATACTAAATAATTATACGTGAAGGGGAAGAGAAAAAATAACGCATAGAACTATAGAAGTATGCTATAATAAACAAAAACAAAAAGAAAGCATATCTTCTATTGCGCTAAAATGTTGCACAGTAAATGCAACTGATTATAGGATCAGTTTACTGTCTTCTGCCGGAGCTTGTCTTGTGCTAGACGATTAGACTCATCGTATACAGTTCTATTTTGGAAATTTTAAAAGATCATCGAGAGGACTTGAAAAGTTCGGCAAATTAATAACAAAAGAAATGACCAAGTAGTAATCTCACCACTCAAAGATGAAAAATAAAATATGAATGTATAAAAGGATATTTGATTCCAAAGTTTGATGTAAGTTTAGAACTGAAAAATTCCTGCTAAACTTAGGTTTTTGGGACATCTTAATAATATATATCCAATTTTTTCATGAAAAACTAAATTATTTGATCAGTTGACATCATATGTGACCCGAGTGGGAGAAACAAATTCAACCTTTTGAATTAACTGCATGCAAATATTATATAGTCCTTCAACACCCTATGGTTTGTAGTTGTCAAATAATCTACTAGGCATCGACGTTTGACGCTCTTCAACTTCTGTCTTTTGTAATAAGTAATTTCAGAAAAGGGAAAAATAGACAAAATGGGAGGATGATTTAATCACAAACAAAATTGAAATACTGGAAACTATAAAAATTAATGCATGAGAAACGATGGAGAAGCAAATAGATGGAAGTCTGTAATTAGTCTCTCGTCTTTCCACTAGTCAAATCTCAATTTTCCTGCGCTAATCAATGTTGCAAAATTCTCAGGCTTCCGCAAATTCAAGAAAGTATAAAAGCACTTTCTTTTCCTTGATTCTGAATCCCATAAATATTGAAAAATTGAAGAGGGGAAACAAAATACTGGAAAGCACACCATAGGATATTTAAAATAACGCAAAGCCATGGTCATGAACGGAAGGAAGAATACTGTTAAATAGCAAAGCATAAATTGCCAAAGGAAATAGCAGCGTAAAGGCAAATGAGAATATCAGAAGTAATGGACAATTTAAATGATGAATATGAAGTTACCAAGTAATGTCATTGAATGGAGAGAGGGACGTGGGAATAGGAATTGAAGGGAATTAATTCGGTAACTACTCTAGAGAGAGAAGTAAAATTTTAGCAGTACTATATTAAGAAGACACAACGTTTGAAAACTTGGGCGCAATTATTCCGAACAGGTGTATGCAATTCATTTTTTGCTAATTAATTAATACAATTAAAATACAGAAATAAGGCAAAAATTTGAGAATAAAGATAAATAGAGATTCTGGCCTAGGAGAGTGTCACGTCACCTGGCTCAAGTCCTGCAATTATATAGATATATATATTTGGTCAAACACGGAGCTTAAAAAAACAAAACTATTAAATTTTATGCTTTTAAACATGACATATTATTTGTATGTGAGTACAATAACTTGTTATTAATAATGGAAAATTCAAGTTAAATCATTTCCAATTAAAAAGGTGTCATTTTATTGAAAAGGACTAAGAAGAAAATAGTACCATCTTTTTTTTAATGGACGAAGTATCAATTATTCCCTCCATTTTATTTATATACTAAAACTATCCGTGAACTTACGGTCTTAAGTAGGACATGATGTTGCTATATATGAGCTATTATGACTATAAAAGCATGTCATTTAAGGTAAAGCAAGAAGTTTAAGGAATTTTCAAAACAAAAAAATGCCATTCTTAATTGAGTTGAAGGATGAAGAAACAAGTCATCAGGGAGAGAAATTGCATTCGAAACTAACTCGTTAATGGAGATATAACCTATACTTGCATCTTTTTAGAATGTTTTAAAAATCTCATTTTCAAACTCAACCTAATACCTACTTTTTTCTTTGCGGTAGTACCATATAGCATATCTTTTTTTTTTTTTTTTTGTGGTTATTATTGAAAATTAAAATGAGATTTTTCTTTTTCCATTAAGTAGTGTCACACGTATATTATGTAAATAAGCTATTAACATGATTATATTTACATGACAACATCTATTACGGAGAAATTTCAATAATGTACAATCTAGCATACAAAATTACATTTGCGTAGTCATATTTTTAAATTACACCTGCGTAGCCACTTTTTCTCTTTATATAATATTATACAACAATATACAACTTTATATGCATGGAGCAAACAATGTAACAACCTTGTATAAAAGTGTAAAATAATGTATAAGAGGTATTTATACACACTTTTACACTGGTATACAAGATTATACAAATTTATACAAGAGGTGTAAAACACTTTTACTACACTAGTATACAATATTATACAAACTTATACAAGAAGTGTTTATACATAATACATAAGAGGGGTTTCTACATAATGCATAGAGGTGTTTATACACACTTCTACACTATATAAAAGTGTAGTGTTACAGTTGAGAAACAAAGTTTAAATCCTTTTTAAAAAAAAAAAAAATTGCATAAGGAAGGATAAAAAATCCTAACCTTCACGAGACAAATCAGACTTGATATTTGCTGAAGACAATGCGGACTCAGAGTGAAACGGAAAGACGAATCGATCCTCTGATCGCAGAAGATTCGCTGCAACATTTCCCACAAATGACAGCATCATCAAAGCTCCTAGCAAGGTTGATGGGGCGTGAATGGATGAAGTAGAAAGCGGCTAACGTGGGTAATTATTGAAACATGGGCTATACCGGGTAATTAACTTTTCCAAATCCCTATCATAAATGGAAGCCTGCTTACATTTTTCCGAGAGCAGACGATTTTACATTGTCCGTAGTATAGTGTGTGATGATTTATTTTTTTTCATCGACCAAGCACGTGCATTGTTATTTTTAATTGAGTGGTGGTGAGACTAGAATCCATGACTTTTGTCTGCTCTGATATCATATTGAAGTATATAATCATCTCATATAAAAACTTATATATAACCATCTTATAAAAACTTAAGTTGTTCAAGAGTGCACATTTTTATTTTTCTTAAATATGTGTTCAATAGTTCGCTCTTTCTTATTTAGCCGTATTAGGGACTTTTAGTTTTCCATGATTGTTGCGATATAACTAAAATTGTGTCTCCTCCAAATTATGACAAAGTGAATACAAGGGGAAACACTTTAAAGGTTTAAGCAGCATAATAGAATAGAGGAAAAAATTAATACTGTGAAATATAACTGTTGATCCTATTCAACTCTGTGTTTTACATTATGTGAAATTTTCAAAGAACATGAATATGGGTTTAAAACATAATAACAAAATAAAACATTGAGAAATCGATTTACAACCAATATATAAATTTCTAAGTTAACATATGTACCATTGTACTTTCCAAAACAGTGTTAATTACTTAAGACTTTTCATTTTAGGTATGACGTGTTTAATTTGGACATAGAAAAATAGGTGCAGAAGCACTGAAGGTCTATCGTACTCCTACGCCTTTGACTTGCAATGTAATTAATTAGTGCAGTAGTTGACCAGTTGCCTATATGTTTTGCTTTTTAAAATTTTTATTATACGGGAAGAGAAACAGTAATGGAGAATTATAAGCTCAGGAATCAAACTCCCACCAGTAAAGTTTAAATAACTGACCAATTGAATTACTAAGTAGGCGCTTGGTCATGAAAATCAAGTATTTTCACTTTATTTGGAATTTTGAAATTGGAGTTGAAGATAGAGTTGTGTTTGGTTATAGTTTTTGCAAAAAATATTTGGTTGTTTGAATGTACTGAAAGTGAAAAAAAGTGAAACGGAAAAAGCTCAAATATGCCATCCAACTATCGAAAATGACTCATTTATGCCACTCGTCAATAGTTTGGTTCATTTATGCCATCAAACTATAGGAAATGACTCATTTTTGCCATCGACCTATAGGAAATGACTCATTTATGTCACTCATCAATAGTTTGACTCATTTATGCCGTCGTCCGTTACCAAAATGACTCATCCATGCATTTTTCATTAACGCCGGTTTTATAATACCAAATATGACACGTGACCTCCAATTAGAGGTCTATGTCGTTTAATTAAACCAGCCTAATTTTAAATACCAAATTAATAAAAAATCCGATCCGTACACCTTACCCACCCACAACCATAATCTAGTTAAAGGCCACGTGTCATATATGGTATTGTAAAACCAGCTTCAATGAAATATGGCATGAATGAGTCATTTTGGTAAAGGGCGATGACATAAATGAGTCAAACTATTGAAGAGTAGCATATTCCTCTAGTTTGATGGCATAAATGAGTCATTTCCTATAGTTCGATGGCATAAATGAGCCAAACTATTGACGAGTGACATATATGAGCCATTTTTTATAGTTGGATGACATATTTGAGCCTTTTCCGAAAGTGAAAACAAGGTTTTGGGTGTTTTCAAAATTCCAAATACGATTTAAAATTCCAAATACGACTCCAAATCGTATTTGAATTTTTTATGACCAAACGCTGATTTTCAAATAAAGTGAAAAAAAAATCTGAAAAAAAGTGAAAAATTCTCTTGCCCAAACGGGTCCTAAGATTCTCCATTGCCTATATGTTTTGTTTTCGAGTCGATAGAAAATTTTCATCAAGAAAAAAGCAAATCTACCCACCAACCATTTGACTGCCTCCATTGGTATTACAATTTTTAAATTCGTTCATGTACTACTACTCAAAATTGTTTGATTTTTTCCGTAGTTGCCATTTTGGTACTTTAATTTAATTACCTTTCAGTTTTGGTTAAATATAAAAAATTTCCTTTTGACCAAAAAAATATGATTACCTTTAGCAAATCGTCTTGTATTTTACTTGTCATTAATATAGTTCCAACATAAATTGAGTGAACTTCACGTGTCCAAATTCTTCTAAAAAGATGTTCAAGTTTACCCCTCAATTTCTTACTATGGTTTAAAATTATCCTCTAGTAGGAGTTTTTAGGGGTGTCAATGTTACGGTTCAGGCGGTTATTTCAAAAAATTTATACCATACCGATTTTTTCGTTATGTTGTTTTGTATCGATACAGTTTCCCTTCGATATCGGTACTGTTTCGTTATGTTGTTTTGTATCCCATCATTTTGGTTTCCCTTCAATATCGGTATGGTTTGGTTAATTTTTTGTATTAAAAAAACGTTATGTAAAAGTCACAAATAGAAGTTAGAACATGACCATGCACACATCTATAGGATTGTGACAAAAACTCTCTAGATATTTTATCGTTTAAAAGGTGATGAATCAGGAAACCATGAAACCCGAACATATTTAGTCTGCCCAAAAAATATATCATATTTTATTATTTAGAGATAATTTAACTTTAAATTTCTCATTTTATCTCTAATGAGATTATTTTTAGTCTGCCCATAAAATATATCATATTTTATTATTTAGAGATAATTTAATTTTAAATTTCTCATTTTAGCTCTAATGAGACGATTTATAGCCACATAAATGTCCAAGGCTTCTCTTAGATAAGAAATATCAGAAGTTTTTTTCTTTCTTAAACTCCGTGCTCAATCAAATACTGCCACGTCATTTCTTATATCTTATGGCAGGTTCATGATGGAGTTATAAATATTTTTGGATGGGGAGTCCTCTTACCTATAGGGGTAATAATTGCAAGATATTACAAAAGACTCCCATCAAAATGTGACGAATGGTACTCTCTTCATGTTCGTTCAAAAGTAGCAGGGTTCATTTTGGGCACAATTGGATGGTGTATTGGCATGTCAATCATAAATTTAACCAAAGAGCATAACATGAGCACCCATGGCATTATTGGCACCATAATCTTCAGTTTAACCACTGTCCAAGTAAGACATAAAAGCTCTTTGATTTTCTTTCTTACAGAGGCGAATCCAGAATATAAAGCTAGCTAGTTGATGCACCTCTTCATATTTGCATACATATAATTCTTAGAAAAGAATTCCAGTTTTCAACAAATACGCATATACAGGTTGAGTTTAAGATATAGTGGAGGCAGACACACCCATTGCTTATATTGTTTATATATATGTTGAACAGCTTCTACTTCTATTAATCTTTGTATATACATATAATCTTAAGAACAATTTCAAGAATCTATATACATATATATAGTTTGAGTTTAAGATAGTGGAATGACATTCGCCTTTCCCGGATGATATAATATTGTGACATCATAGGTGATCCTTAAGCTGCTCCAGCTATCCATGTCATCTCAAATTCAGGTTTTTTTTACTTAAAGATGTACTGTAAGTTGTGGTCGGTGTGACAATTGACACCCTCTTTGCTAAAAAATTACATTGTGTAGATTAAAAAAAAATCTTTAATATATTGTATACATACTATTTGTTGACTCCCCTTAGCTTTTCGTACATTTACCTTTTTATATTTTAACTCTCCTTAGTAAAAATTCTAACTTTGCCCTTGTACAAATGCTCCTCTTGCTCATATGTTGATCTGCCTTTGCTTTTCCTAAGATTCATTTTGTTATTAACACAACAAATTAACGATCAATCATTTTTAGGTTTTGGCAATGTGTTTGCAACCGGCTGAAGAAAATGTATACAGGAAATATTGGGTGATATACCATAATTGTTTTGGTTATGCATTGATAATCCTAACCATTGTAAATATATTCCAAGGAATTGAGAAGGAAGAAGCAAGCAATAGATGGAAATGGTCTTATGCTGTACTTGTGGGTGTTATGGGATTGACTGCTTTTTTTCTGGAACTTATTCCATGTTTTAATTTGATTAAGTACATATTATCTTCGAATGGTATTGAGTAGCACAAAATTAGTTTGTTATTTATGTATCTGCTGCAAGAATCCTCTTAATATATTTATATCCTTCAAAAGAAAATATAATGTGATATGCAGACAGAGTCAAAGCTTGCATGAGGAGTACGAGTTCGACATAATCCAATAGTTTTGGTCCAAATCTTGTATATTTATTGAGAAACTTAGCGAATATGTACATATAATAAATTCAAAACTAATAAACTTTAAATCTATTACGATAAATTTTAAATCCTGAATTTGATTTTGGGTATAGATGCATATATTTGAATCTATCAACACACTGGCTACTTGATTTCCAATTTAGTAATAATTTATAAACCCAAATACGAAGCACATTAGCTGAAAGAGTTGGTAAAAAAAATATTTACATAATCATGTTATTTGAAAGGTAATTTTAGGTAATTCACTAATGAACATTAATTGATGGTCGGTATATATATATATATATATACATAAATCCAGTAATTTTTGTCCAAATCTTGTATATTTGTTGAGAAACTTAGCGAATATGTACATATAATAAATTCAAAATTAATAAACTTTAAATCCATTACGATAAATTTTAAATCCTGAATTTGATTTTGGGTATAGATGCATACATTTGAATCTATCAACACACTGGCTACTTGATTTCCAATTTAGTAATAATTTATAAACCCAAATACGAAGCACATTAGCTGAAAGAGTTGGTAAAAAAAAATATTTGCATAATCATGTTATTTGAAAGGTAATTTTAGGTAATTCACTAATGAACATTAATTGATGGTAAGTAGTTAGCTATAACAAATGGTAAGTAACCAAAAACAAAACAGCTATCATCGCTCTCTGTCTGTATATATACATACATACATATATATATATATATATGTATGTATATACATACACACTCTAGATATTGAACCCCGTGCCAACACGGGCCCAATATATTCTCTATGCAATTCTAAGAAATTTTCAATATATTTTACGGCATTTCTTGAAAGTCACGTGCGAAAACTTAGAAGTTTTGGGAGCACGGGTTCAATAAATTGTGTTACAGTATATTTTCTTTGTTTCAGATTATTATATGAAATGCTTTGAAAATATATATATTTATGTGGTAGTAAATCATCTAATTAAGCATACACTGACTAACACATAAATATTATTAACATTGGTAAAAATATTATTAAGAACAACAATAATATTAATGATTAATGCAAATTCATGCATTCCAGCACCACATCTTTATCAGCTGAAAATAAAGATGTATTGTAATTGAAAAGTCTAGTGGGGCCCTATTTTATGGAACTGAAATGGTTTTATGTTTGTAAGTGCAGAGCGTGAATTGTAAAATTCAAGTGGGACCCAACGTTTTACCAAGGAAAGTGAAACAACCAAATTAACTGAGCGCGTGGACAGAAAATTCAGGTGGAGCCAACCTTTTAGGACAGAATACGAAAAGATCAAATTAGCCTTATTTGGAAGCACACGTCGACCAGGAGCTGTGTGCTTCTAGAGTCTTCTATATAGCAGTAACAATATAACTTAAATCCTAAAAGAAAGCCTCTAATCTCTCAACAATCTTTCAAACAAAAATGGTTAAAAATTCATGTAAATTACACTAAAAATGCAAATACAGAAGCCAAAACAAGTTCATTTAGGTAGGATAGTGGGCTTTATGCGTCAGTCTGCAAAAGAAATTGGGCCTCCATTCGTTGAGGTCCATAGGAAAAGTTCATAAATAGTCATTTGAGAAAAGAACGTCGCTGCCCCCTAAAAATAAAATAATTACACGCCCATACCCTTCTTACTTTCATGCCCCTAAAACTATTTACCCGAAATGCCTTCAAAATTATAATACCAACATAATATATAAATATACTGAGATGGTATCATGTTCATTTATTCAAAAGACATTTTTCTTAAAGAAACCTCTATGATACCATCATCTTATATACATATTATGTGATGGTATGGTGGAGGGCTGCTTCAGTCCTTCAGTGAGACACTCCTCAGTCCTCCGTGATATCGTCTTGGTACGTAAATATACTGAGATGGTATCATTGAGGATTGCTTCAGTCCTTCTCTTCGTCCTCCATGATACCATCATAATATATAAATATACGGTGATGGTATATCATGGAGGAAGAGTTTTGGGCGGGGATACTCGGGTAAATATTTTGCATTTTGGAGACATTTTGTGTTGTTTTCTCTAGTCCTTTTTTACTTTATCTAGTTCTCTGTAGCAAAGAAAGAAATAAAAAATCTACTTAAAAGTAAAAGATTTTGAAGTTTGACCACTTCTGAAGACGGACAGTTCTTTTAGAATCGCAAAACTCACCAAAAAAAAAAAATGTCATCATACATTCAAGGTATTGATAACATTACTATGAGTTTTCACATAAACTTTTTTCACCATCGTGTTTAAATAGTTGTACCACTTATAGTATGAGACTGGTAATAACTTCATGTCAAAGAAAAGTTAAGCACCCACGAACTCAAAATTCTGAAGCCGTCACTGGCTCTGGATATAAATAGAGTTAAATTTGCCGGTCATGCAAATTCATAGGCTTCTTCCCTTCTCTTTTGGATGAATAGAATGGCTTAGAAGACGCTTACCTACCCATGGTTGCTATGCCTATTACATCTCCTTGACTAATTATCTTAAAATTTACGTTAAGTTCTTGAAAGAATTTCATTATCATGACTGCATACATTCATGTAAATGTTACACAAAATTAAAGTGTAACAATCTCTGTTTCTTCTAAATCCAGTTCATACATAGCCTTATTCCTAGTTCATTATTCTCCATCATTTAGTTAATGTACACTTAATTATTATTTTTACTAAAGTTGTTTATCATCCCACAATTCTGGGCTAACAGAATCGCTAAATCTATTATTTGACCCTTTGGTATCACCTAGGGTCATAGATTAATTTATACTTTCACCATAACTTGATGAAAGAAATTTGAATCTTTTTTTTTTTGTTAAGAAAATGAATAAACAAAATGAACAAAGCTGCGTAATTTCCTATGCTTTTAATGAGTGGACTTTAAAAAAGTCCACAAAGCGAAAAAGCTTTTTTGTGGAATACGTCAAAAATCACTTGCATTTGATCCATACATAAAAAATTACATTGTTTGATTGGAGAAATCAGCAGTGAATCAGCGGTTTCCCAACTGCATCCTAACAGGAAGCTGGCCGAAAGATCTGTGAGAACATTGAAAAATTCCAGCCTGCTATGATAATCACTCAGGTCAGCTGGCACTCCCCTGCCCAAGGAATTTTGAAGGTGAATGTTGATGGCAGTTATTTCAAAAGCAAAAACAAAGCTGGTATAGGTGGTATTATAAGGGATAGCAATGGTGATTTTGTATAGCCTTTTCCAAACCAGTGGACTGCTACAGCAGCAACTACTCGGAAGTAAAAGCTGTTGAATTTGCAGTTAACTGGTGTAAAGTTAACGACTTCAACAACATTATCATAGAAATGGATTCTAAAATCATCAGTGATATGCTCATAAAAAAGACCACTGCTAACAAGAGATTGAAAAACATCATTCAAAGAGTTACAAGAGAAAATGAAGCAGTGGAATTCATTCACTGTTATAGAGAAGCTAATACCAATGCTGATTACTTGGCAAAACTCGCATCAACTAGTGGAAATGAAACCTTGTATACCTCCTTTCAACAACTCCCAAAGGAAGTTAAAGGTTTAATTCAACTAGACAAATGGAGGTTCCCCTCAATGAGAAGGAGATATGAATAAATGTAATTTCTTTGTAAGTTGAGAGTATTTTTGCTAGAGAAGGATAGTGTATAGGCTTAATCCTTCCTTTCTTTTTGGAACATAACATGTACTTGACTTTGGTTAGAGGTTTTGGTCCATGTTCCCCTCTAACGTGTAATTTTTTTGTGATCAATTGACATGGTAGGGGTCTAGCCTAACCCTTCACACCATTGGGATCATAACCATGGTGATGGCTTAAATTAAAAAAAAAAAATCAATTCATCTCTCAAAAGTGACTCAAGATGCATAATTAGTGGTTGCTCAATTGGAGAGTAAATTATGCAATTATGTAAATAGTTTAACCTAAAGTAAGATTAACAATTCGCATATAGATTAATATCTTTTCTTTGCCTTTTACCATCACAAATTAAAGTGTGATCTTGTTTGGTCTTTAACATGGGTGTCTAGCAGATTCCCAATGTGCTACAAGTGTAGATTAGCTAGGGCAGTACTACGTGAAGATTGATTAATAATAAGGTCTGATAATTAAGTTATGTGCGGCTATTGATAAAATAATTAAGTACCTAATCATATACTAATAGTATAATGAAATTAGTCTTTTGCACCTCATTCTCATGTCCTAAGCTGCTTAACGCAGCAAGACATGCAGTTGTGAATTTATTAATATTATTTTCCTTCCATTGATAGTTGTTTGAAAGTGTGGGAAAGGGTGGTGGAGATGAGGGTGAGGAGAGGTGTGTCTATTTCAGAGAACCAGTTCGGATTCATGTCGGGACGCTCAACTACAGAAGCCATTCATCTTGTGAGAAGGTTGGTGGAGCAGTAGTATAGGGAGAGAAAGAAGGACTTACACATGGTATTCATCGACCTAGAAAAGGCTTATGACAAAGTTCCAAGACAGATCCTATGGAAATGCTTGGAGGCTAAAAGTGTATCTGTGGCGTACATTGGGGTGATCAAGGACATGTATGATGGAGCCAAAACCAGGGTAAGGACAGTAGGAGGAGACTCAGAGCATTTTCCAGTTGTGATGGGGTTGCATCAAGGATCAGCTCTTAGTCCGTTTTTATTTGCCTTGGTGATGGATGAATTGACACGGCAAATTCAAGGTGAGGTGCCATGGTGTATGTTGTTCACGGACGACATAGTCCTGATCGACGAGACTCGTAGCGGAGTTAACGCTAAGCTGGAGAGTTGGAGACATACTCTGGAGTCTAAAGGGTTTAAGCTGAGTAGGACCAAGACAGAGTACTTGGAGTGTAAGTTCAGTGAAGCACCTCAGGAGGCTGGCTTGGAAGTGAGACTTGGTACCCAGACCGTCCAGAAGAAAAGTAATTTCAAGTACCTTGGGTATATTCTGCAAAGCTGCGGGGAGATTGACGATGATGTCACACATCGTATTGGGGCAGGATGGATGAAATAGAGGCTTGCTTCCGGAGTGCTATGTGACAAGAAGGTGCCACCAAAACTTAAGGGCAAGTTCTACAAAGTGGTGGTTAGACCGACTATGTTGTATGGAGCGGAGTGTTGGCCGGTTAAGATCTCTCACGTTCAAAAGATGAAAGTTTCCGAGATGAGAATGTTAAGATGGATGTGTGGCCACACCAGGAGTGACAGGATTAGGAATGAGCATATTCGGGATAAGGTGGGGGTGGCCTCGGTGGAAGATAAGATGCGAGAAGCGAGATTAAGATGGTTTGGGCATGTGAAGAGGAGAGACACAGATGTCCCAGTGCGGAGGTATGAGAGGTTGGCCATGGATGGTTTCAGACGAGGTAGGGGTAGACCGAAGAAGTATTGGGGAGAGGTAATTAGACACGACATGGCGCAACTACAGCTTACCGAGGACATGACCTTAGATAGGAGGGTTTGGAGGACCCAAATTAGGGTAGAAGGCTAGTAGATAGTCCCGTTTTCCATTCTTATTAGTAGTCGCATTATCGTAATAGAATTTCTTCTGCTCAGATTTCTGCTATTATCTGTTATTTCCTGTGCTTTGATTATCCTGTGTTATCTGTGTCGCTTGCATTATTTCATTTCATATCGCTTTGATTCTCTTAACCTTATCTGACTCCTTTTTATGCTTTTATTGAGCCGAAGGTCTTTCGGAAACAGCCGTCCTACCTTGGTAGGAGTAAGGTCTGCGTACACTCTACCCTCCCCAGACCCTACGATGTGGGATTTCACTGGGTTGTTGTTGTTGTTGTTGTTGATAGTTGTGGGCAAGAATCTGAACATCCAATTCAAAATCTAAAGACAATGGGTGAAGTTGTCCTAGACATAATCAACCCTTCAATTTGAGACTCTTGCACAACCGTCGAGCGACAAGTATAATCTCTAACAAGTTTTTTTTACTATTTCATCTGAAAGTTTAGACTTTTAAATAAGATGGTCACACTTTAATATGGTATCATGTGGTACTTGACAGAAATCACATTGCGTGAAAACTCATTGGGACCATAAAAATGCATTGTTTTAATTACCTTACCAATACTAGTTCTGAGTTGGTTGTTCAACGCCCTGAAAAGGTAACAACCAACCCTTGATTTTGAGTATTTATGGTTAGAATGATGATTTCGGACTTTGAATAGGTTTATATAATCATTTGGATTTCCAAAATAGTCGGGGTTGAAAATCGAGGTTTCAAGGGTGTCTCGACACTTGCCGAACCATATGGATGTTATAGATTTTTTGCTAGTGTTTGGTATCGTAATCGCTAGACCAAACACCGTGATTGTGAAGTGATGAAACTGGCAGGTTGATTGGTTACGGAGAAATTATTCTATGTGACTGTGAACGTGTGAGTTAACTTGACGAGCTACCGCAAAGAAGGAAATAGAGAGTTGATTTCTGATCAAACACCTCTATTGTGAGGGAGATGTCGCGACCACGAGGGTCAACTTAGATTGTACGGCACAATTGTGAGGAGATGTTCTACCTAGCAAATAAGTGATGGAATTGGTATATATATGTTCAAACAGTATGAAATTAGATCGTAATTTTTGCCATTTTGGAAAAAAGAAAAGCTTAAGAGTGTTATCAAATGTAGTGATTTCACCTTAAATCATTAAATTAAGTAACGATGCTCTAACATCCTATGACAATTATACTTCAGTTTGGAGAATTTTAGCCATAAAATCATGTGATGTTTTGGGGATTTTTTACCTTGGTCCTAAAATAGAAAACTCGAAATTTGACCTAGTAAATGCAGCCAAGATTGAAACTTGATCGCGTTGACTGAGGAATGATAATTTGACTTTTCGAAAATTATGAAAATGGGCAGCTTAGCCTAACTTGATGCATTATTCGATATTTTGTATAAATTGAGGCTATTGGAGGCCGTATAGTTAGAGAGTTGGACAGTGCTAGGTTGAAGATCAAACTATGAGTGAGACTTTGACTTCTTGCTTTCTTTTTCAAAAATATGACCAAAACTTGCATTATCGCCTTCAAATACCTACTATTTTATGAGGCGAGCTCGTGCTAGGTCATTCATGCTACTTTGAGCTACTTACCAGGTGTCATATATACTCTTCTATGACTATGTAATAACTCTATTGAGACTTAATGTATGGTTTGAAACTATTTTTCTACATGCTGAGCATGACATTCAAGAACTGCATTGTTAAATCATGTTAGAAATTTTTGGCAATGCTACATGCTTTGATTGACATGACACTATCTAATAATGTGATCTCTTGCACTATTCATTATATATGTCAGTTAATTGAGTTGATATTAATATCTAACTGGTTCAACAAGAAAGATGACATTTGCCAACAAAAATATTTTTGTTGCCATAGATAGACTACTATTGCAAAAAGCATTTTTGACAACAACATTTTTTTTTGTTGTATAAACTTTTCCCAACGACTGTTATTGCGACGATGTGCAACGACATTTTTGTTGTTGCCAAATATACTTTTTGCAACAACAGTCAATACTATGACAACCAAATTAAATTGTTTGGCAATAAAAAAAATTATTTTTTAAAGATTCATCATATATGCCAATAAGACTAAGTTGTTGCCAAATATTGAATTTTGTCAACTATATTATTTTTATTGCCAAAAGAGTTGTTGCCAGTATATCTATCAAATCTAGTATTTGTTGAGGGTGCATAAATTAGGTCTAGTAGATTCCTAGTATCCACAAGGGCCCATATGGTTTTGATCTAGTGGATTACTTGGTATCCACAAGGGTAATCGGTCTAGTGGTCATAACCCATGAGGACCCATGGTTGGTTATCTGATGTGGTTTGATTTGTACCTATTTGCTATTTATCTTACCTGCTTTATTATTTTGTAGCAGATCTGTATATACTTTGTTATTGTTTTTTTTTTTATGCATTATTTTGAAAGACTTTCTCTGAAGGGTATAACAGGGAGCGGATCGATGAACTCACTAAGTATAAACTCACCAAATTCAATCACTAATATGTGCAAATTCATCTTGCTACTATTGTTGTTGGGTCTTGTTGATCTTGTTCAAGGCGTGTGAAGCTTTCAGTAGAGGAGCCATCCGCAGTTGGTTCGCGGTGCAGCTTCTATTTCATCATGTTCAGTTTCTTTTATTTTCACATTATGTGTTTCACTACTGAAAAATTTCTATTTTCCCATTGAAAAATGTTTAGTGCCTATTTTCCACTGAATGTTAGTGGGAAAAATCTAAACAATAGGGTTTTCATACGGAAAAATTAGGAAGTTGGGTTGATATTGTTAAAAAGGATATCATTGTGGCTGATTCGATAGGAATGAGGTGAAAAAAATCATGTTTTATAGCACAAATTTCTCACTAAATATCGGTGTGAAAAACCTCTGTTTCTAGTAATGTTTCATATGTATTTGATCTATCTTAGATGCTCCTTGACATATGTATTTTGGGTTTGTGCTATATTGTTCTATATTGTTTCATACTTCTCTTCATTATATTGTTCCACCGACAAAAGACTCTTCTCCTTGGAGACTTGATGTTGTTTTGAGTACGAATGGGTACGATGATGTTGCACATATTTACGTATATTTTGATATTAATTTATTTACATTTTTACCGCCCTTTGATTGTAATTCATGTCGAATGTGACCAACTTAGCTTGGCTATTGATTGTTATTTTTTATTAGTACATTCAACTGGAAAACTATTATAACCGATTCTTATTATTTTTTTCTTCTATTTTTTAAGTTCTTAATAACCTTTTTAGGTATGTATATAAACTATAACCATGTAATGCAAAGCTAGCAGGAACATGCAACGTCTTAGGAGTCTTCAAAATCAAACAATTTTGCTTTGGTTGAATTCATGCATGTATAAATATATATACTTGTTTAATTTTGTTTTGCCATGACGTCTATGTCATATCTTTCTTGCAGTACACCTTTTAAATTTGAGTATCAATTTAAAAATATTTGCTACCTAATTCAAGTTGGGTTGATATTGTTAAAAAGGATATCGTTGTGGCTGAGAAGCATAAGCAATATTTTGACATATTTAAAGAAGACCACACAAGTGGGGGCTAAAGCTGAGGCACTAAACTATGTAATTACTAATAACATCATGTCAACACTCTTTCCGAGTTTATAGTATTTACGTTTTAATTCTTCTATCAATGCTAAAAATTAGGGTAAGTATGAGGTTAGACACCTTTTTGTATGAGGAAGTGAATAAATTTCTTAAATATTCACTCAAGCTAAAGGAATTATGAAAAAAATTCATTTTGTTTTGTTTTGTATTCACTTGATGCAACTTCTGTTTTATATTTTAGAAAATTACTATTGGCGGATTATGAATTAGATTACGCCGAAAATCTTTACTGACATTTTAGATTCTAATTCATATTCTATGTGGAACTCAACTAGTAGCGTAGTAATAAAATTTACTGAAAACATTAATTTAGGATCATTTTCTATCTCATCAAAACTAGAAAGTGTTTGTCCAGTGGCAGAGACACATGTATTCGCCGAAAAATTGCACTTTGTAAATACGTAAAAAGAAATTGTTTATGTATATATACTATGTGTTGAACCCCTTAATTTCGTCGTATATTTTTTTTTTTTTATGTTTTGACACCCTTAGTATAACTCCTAGTTTCGCCACTGTGTTTGTCCACCGGGAAAACTACTAATCAAAGAATCACAACTCAAAACAGAACATTCTATTTTAAAATGTAACTAAGTTAATCAAAACATCACAACTCAAAATAGAGTATTGTTGTATTTGAAAACATAATTTATAAGTTATTCCTCTTTCTCTATTTAACAATGATGTAAAAAGATAGAAGTTGTACTTAGGGTGGACATGTACTCATTGAAAAAGTAATTAAGTGTTCAATCTTCTTACATCATTATAAATAGAGAAAGAGAAAAAACTTAATTACGTTTTCAAATACAATATTGTGTTTAGAGTTGTAATTTTCTGATAAGTAGCTTCCCCAGTGGATAAGCACTTTCTAGTTTTGATGAGAGACCGAAAATAATCATAAGTAAATGTTTTAGTAAATTTTATTATTAGACTACTAGCTGGTCCTACATGAATTATAAATTAGAATTTAAAATGTCAATAAGGATAAATTTAATTCATTATGCGATAATAGTGATTTTCTAAGATATAACACACAAGTTGAGTGATTTTATTGATACGAGATAAAATAAAATGACTTTGCTCAATAATTTTATTAACCTGTGTGACCACTTGAGAAATTTACTCCTGAGGAAGTGTGAAGTACATACGTTAATTTTTTTTTTTTTTCAAAAAACCTTCTTTTGTGGTTCGTTTTGCTTTTCTTTTATCTTTTTTTCCTTGTGTTTGGGTAGGGGTGGGTGGGCGGAGCTAGGTGTGGGGTTATAATTGTTTTATTTGAGTCACTAAATTTAATTTAGTATGATGATATTGGTGGATAGAAAATGAGTTTAAATGAAAAAGTGGGAATCTATATAGCAAATTTGTTTGAGAATGCGGTGTAATTGTTATTGTGTTGCATTGAATTTAATAGGGAGTATTATATTGACGACATACAAGAACCTAAAGTGATATTTTGTTAGGATTATTATTTCCTTCATTACATTTTATGTGTTTTAGTTCGATACACAAAATTTAAGAATATAAAGAAGAATTTTGAATCTTATAATAGTAAATTAAAAATGTGTATGACAAATGAAAAATATCCTTTAAATCATGTAATCTTAAGCATTTTACAGATTCTATAAGGAAGTGTCACTGAGACAAAATATAAGAATTGAAATTAAAAACTTACTAAATATTAAAATTTAATATCTTTTCAAAATATATTTTGAAAAATAATAAATCACATAAATTTTAACGGATGAAATGACAAAGAAAGAAAGAAAAAAAGAAAGAAAGAAAGAAAGGAGAAGAAGCACAGAATATAAAATAAAACAAAATAAAAACTTTGGGAATAAAGTTATGGCGAAGCACCGATTGGAAGGTAAAGCAACAATTTATTTCAATATACCAACTATATGAGCATAGTGCTAACATGAGGCACACCACCCAATTCAGCCTTTATAACTACCTAGTTATTCGTGCAATAAATAGGATCAAATATTTATTATCTCTAAGAATGAAACATTAATTACTCCAAGCCTAGTTAGGATTACGTTGTTGCTCTAAAAACTTATACACACTGAATAAAGCTAATAAATGCGTAACATATGTCTCTCAACTCTCTTATATGCATTTTAATTATTATTTACTATGGGTAACATGAACACACACAAAAACACATTTAATCACGTCTAAAATTGTTTATTTGATGAAGCATGAAGTGTAGTGATATAAAATTTATTTGTTTGACGAAGCACACGCTCTAAAAGTTAACGGTTATATCAGCTGACGATAATGGTTATCGAGAATTGTGGCTATGAAGTTGTGGCTATGAAGTTGCGGCTAGTGATAGTTATTATTGGTAGAGGTGGTTGTGGTTGAAGGAGTGTTGATTGTATAGTGGTGGTAGATAGTGGTGGTTGACATGATAGTGGTTTTTATTGGTTGTTGAAGGTGAAGGCCGGTGGTGTAGCTAATGTGTGGTTAAAATATGGCAGTGGAGGTGGACTGGTGGTTGGTGGTGGTGATAGTTTGCGATGTAGGTGAAGGCAGAATTAGTTAATCCATCGTGGAGGTGATTAGTGATGATATGTTGTGATTGATGGTGGTGATTAGTGATTATAATTGGTGGTCCGTACTGGTGGTTGCGTGATAAAAATTGATCGTGGAGATGATTAGTTGTGGTGGTCGATATATACGATGATGGTCGGCAATAGTGATTATGTATTGGAAGTTGATGATGCTAGTTGTGTGTCTATAACAAACAAAGTAATAGTATAAAGTCGTCTTCACATGAATCTTTAAATGAGTAATGTCTTGATGTTTTAAAACTCCGTATGAGTTGTAAATGATGCTGACCTATTAAGAGCAAATAAGTGATTTTAAGGAAAACAATAAATGCACTTAATGGACAAAAATAATAATGATTGAGATTCATACCTCTATTTAAGAGCAATGAAGCTTGAACTGATGGAATATCTAAGTAAGTTTTTCACGATTATAATAAAAGCATACGTTCTATGCATTAACAATGTAAAAACAAATTACATAATTTTGTCATTTAAAAGATAGCAATAGGTATACTCCATAAAATATCTAATTGATAGCCTTGATAAAGGGGAAGCAATCTTCTATGATAAGTCAAAGTACACTAATAATGTAAAAATATTTTTACATTGTTAGTATATATAATTAATTGATTATAATAAAATGCATGGTACAGCTAAGTGACCTAACAAAGGATGTTTACTTCATATCCCACGAATGATCATGACGGGTCCCACAGTACATCTTGCTTTACTAATTTTACTAATCTTGTATTATATGAGTGTGAACTTTTAATCTTCAAGTCACCTATATATACCCCTAAATACCACAAATGTAGACCATATTCTCCTACATTCAATTTGTATTTTTACAAAACCATTTCAATGGGGGAAGAAGCTTTTGAGTCGACAATCAAGGTCACAATAAGTGATGAGAAAATTCACTCTAAAGATGTTGCCAAGAAATCAATGTCTTCTACTTCCCTATTGTCTAAACTTCATGCAGGCTATTTCAGAATTACCCTCTCTCTAGGTGGTCAAGCGTTGTTATGGAAAATTCTAACTGAACATTTGGTCAAATCACAAACCTTTAAACACAAATATCACTCACTCCCTTCAACTACTTTCCTTCTACTATGGTGGATTTCACTTTGTACCCTTATGATCCTCTCTTTTCTCTACATTTTAAGGTGCATTTTTCACTTCCAATTAGTGAAATCAGAGTTCTTGCACCCTGTTGGTGTCAATTATCTCTTTGCACCATGGATTTCTTGGCTTCTATTGCTCCAATCAGTGCCATTCACAATCCCAAATCTTTATTCTTGCCAAGTTTTATGGTGGATATTCGTAGTCCCCGTGGTGATTCTCGATGTGAAAATTTATGGACAATGGTTCACTACTGAGAGGAAGTTCTTGTCAATGGTTGCAAATCCAACAAGTCAACTTTCTGTTTTGGGAAATTTGGTTGGTGCTTGGATAGCTAGCCAAATGGAGTGGAAGGAAAGTGCAATTTGCATATTTACACTTGGATTAGCACACTATTTAGTTGTGTTTATCACGCTTTATCAGCGATTATCGGGTAGTAATCACCTTCCTGCCATGCTTAGACCTTCATTTTTCTTGTTTGTGGCTGCACCTAGCATGGCTAGCTTAGCATGGGCTTCTATTTCTGGGGATTTTGATATGCCATGCAGAATGCTCTTTTTTCTTTCACTATTTCTCTTCATCTCTTTGGTAAGTCTATTTATCTTCTTGCTTCTTCTTCTTTTTTTCTTTTTAATTAGCTTCAATATATATATATATATGCATGCATGCATTTTATATTATAATTAGGGACATATCTAGTAGTCTTAATCCCATTATATATAGTCTTGTACATACTACCTTCCTCTGTCTCAATGTAGCAATCACTTTCCTTTTTAGTATGCCTCAGGGAAAATGATATTATTTTATAGTTACAAATAGTTTTACTTATATTGAGATAATTTATAGCTATACAAATATTTATGGCTTGTTTTAGACGATTAGTTTCAAAAGTCTTTCTTTCTTAAACTTCGTGTTCAATCAAAGTGCATCGTATAAATTGAGCCGTGGGAAGTAATAATTACTCCCTTCATTTCTTTTTACTTGTGTTATATATATATATTGACTTGTCACTCCCCTTAAAAAATTATTTATTAATTGTTTGTTTGACTACCATATTATTTATGCACAGGAGCCTGGAAATATAAATTTGACTACCAATACCTTTTGAAGATATTTAATAATAAGGATAATATTGAAGGTAAATAATAAATCTCTCTTGATTTGTTAAAATAGAAAAGTAAAATAATAGTATAAGAGACTAGTAAAAAGAAACAGATGGAGTAATACTACATTCCAGTTTATTTGAATCGATTTGATTAGGCACGGAGTCTAAGAAAAAAATAAAGACTTTTGAACCTCGTGGTCTTAAAAGTATCATAAATTTGTGTGACTATAAAGTTTTTAAAACTCCCGATGCTAAACATGCCTTAACATTTATGTGACTAAACAAGCTTTTCAGTAAGTGTAAAACAGATAGTTTATTATAGTGATTTATTCTTTTTACTATTAATTTCAAAAGCCTTCTTGTGATGGAGAATTGTGATTTAGTCATTTGTTCACTTTTTAAAAAAAAAATGTTGCGTACTCCACTGGTCACGCTTGTCTATCTAATAAGTTGTTGTGATATAGGTTTGTAGACCAGCAATATTCAAGAAATCAATGAGGAAATTCAATGTTGCATGGTGGGCTTATTCATTTCCCCTCACATTCCTAGCCTTAGCCTCTGCACAATATGCACATCAAGTGAAAGGCCATGTTGCTTCTGGGCTAATGCTTCTTCTCTCTGCCCTCTCTGTTCTTGTTTTTGTTGGTTTGACTGTGTCCACAGCCCTCAATCTTGACATGCTGTTGCATGATCATGATAGATATTTAAACTTCACTAGGAGCACTAACTAGTGTATGTGTTGCTCAGATTCTTCAAAAATGTTGATGGGCACGTGTTGGATCCTCCAAAGTAGTGTGTTTTTGAAGGATTTGAGACGGATGCGACGACATTTTTAGAGAGTTCGAGCAGTAGATTACTACTCTATTTCAAGAAATGATTATGAGAAAGCCTAGTGCTAATATTACTATGATTCCTCATTTGGTTTATATATTTTTCTTTTGTTACTCCCTCTCTGTTTTATTTTTATATATCTTAGTTTGACTAGATACAGAATTTAAGAAAATAAAGAAGACTTTTGAATCTTGTAATTTAAACTAAATTCGTATAAGTATTAAAATATCCTTTTAATCTCATGGTCTTAAATATGCTATGTATGGAATTGAAAAGTTACAAAATATAGAAAGTGATATTCTTTTTTAAACACACTAAAAAAAAAGTAAGACACATAAATTAAAACATGTACTATTTTGTTCTAGAGTTGGTGGACTTTGAAAACATTGAATTGCATGAGACTGGTGTTCTAGGGTCTTTGCTTGATATTGTTAGGCTAATTTGGACAAGTTTTACAACCAAAACGAACTATTCAATCCGTTGCAATTTATGTGATATAATTTGAATCGGCAAGAAGTTTAAGATGAAAATAAAGACTTTTAGTATTTGTGTTGCAATAAAATTTTTAAAATTTATGACGCCATAATATTGTGTGGTTGTAAAAATCTATCATTAAGTGTAAAACAAAAAGTGTAACATTAGGTACTTCCAAGCATAGAAGCGTGTCAATTATTTCGGAACAAAGTAATAGTAAGACATGACCTATAACAGAGTGAGTAAAAAATAGTAAGCTAATTGGTCAAATTTTCTACCCAGTCAAAATATGAAATGCGCAATCAGAAAGGAAATTATGAGACATAATTAAGTAAATAAAAATATTTTTTTTTTATAACAATTTAAATTTTTAAATAAAATGAATCACACATATTAGTAGAATATCAAAGCAATCAGAGGTCTTTAATTCGGATCTCGCTAACACTACTATTTCTATATACTTCCACTTGTCCACAAATGTTAACTCTCAATTGGACAACACTTCTTAAAAAAGGAAAAAGTCGTACAACGTCCGTAAAGTATGCTTCCTAATATAGTGCAAGTATTATGTGGCAATCAGTAGCTTCTAGTTCTTCCCCTTCTTCTAGATAAAACTAGATATGATATGCCGTGCAAGCACGGGCCCAACATAAGGATTTGAAATGAAAATTTTAGTTCAAATCCAAGCATATGTTGTCGTTCTTACCACCGTAGCTGCCAGTGGTACACCACACCCATAGGCTTGGCCGAACTGAGCCGCCCAGGCCACCAGTGACAAACAGGCAGATTTTCAGACTGAGTTCTGGGAAACATCGTCGTAACAATGATTGTCACAGCATAAAAGATGTTCAGTTGAACAGGAGCTCCAGTACCTAAGGAATTAAACCTACAAAAGATGTACATAATCTTAGACTTTAATCAATTGAGTCCTTCTCAGCTAATTAATCATCGAGCACTTTTTATGTTTCTCAAATTAATAGTGGTATGAGCAACAACTGCATTACAGTCATCACCGGTACCAACTTCCTATTGATGTGGCCATTATCCCTACCTGAACTTAATTTCTAAATGTAATATATCCAATCTATTTCGTATGCATAAACTGTTGAACTTACCAAGAACTAAATGAGATGTAACAGGGAATTCGCAAAGAAGTTGTTGCTTCATCGTAGTAGCTCTAGATTTCTGTCCCGTACCATCAAAATAGTCTTATAAGAGGAGCGCGTTGCTCATGTTAAACTGAAGCATCTAAATATTTTGTGAAAATGCATTGCGTGCACATTCTGTTGTAGATAATACGGTGTCAAGCTATAGCAAGTTTGCCTTTGTTAGGAACTGCTTTGACTATGAAATTAATTATGTGTTTGCTTTGTGCGTGTCATATATGCACATCCATCTCTTAGTTACCGAAAAAGGATAAATAAACTCTATTGCAGGATATTACGAAAAATCAAAAAAGGAATCACATAAGCTAACCAGGAAAAGAGAAGTGTAGGTAGACATAATACACACAATGTCTTTTCCAGCTATAGTTGAGACTTTGGAAGCATACATATAAGAACATTTAAAGTGCCCCAGTCACAGTGTCGAGCACAAGTATTTGAAATATAATCGGGGGCACGATCAATATAAGCACTGCATTGTTGATCCTTGAAAACCGGACTCTTATAGCACATCTCATCGCATTGTTCCAAACCTGCACATATGTTTTCATTTCTATTCTAACTTAATTGAATAGAGAAGCATCAAGGTTTCAAGTTCAACAAAAGACAAAACGTCTCAACGATATGCTTTTCGTTCAATTACAAAGGAATGCAACTTTATGGACATGCTGGAAATATGTATGACTTGAATTAGCGCTTGTTCACCAACTAATTGTCCTATTTTAGAGGATAACATTACTGTCATTTCAAAAATTTATATTAACTGGTGCAAAATTTTCTATCAAAGAGTTCATTTTTCGACATGCGTGCAAGAGAGTTTCTCATAACGATTGAGCGTAAGCAAGGTAAAAATTACGAACACATTCAACTGAAATATTCACCGAGCTGTTTTAGAAACAGGCGGAGTTCATGAAAATAGAATCCTGGAACTTACATTCCTACCATGTACCGCCATCAGCATCACATTGCCTTCTTGCAGAAAATTCTCCCTACAAAAATTTACACACCATAAAATTCGAGTTATGAGTTAAGCTAAATGAGTTCCAAGAAATAAACTACTAAAAGGAGGAATATGCAAACTACAACATTGAAAAGAAGAATTTACAAAAGGAAGTTCATATATATTAACCAAAAAAGTTCATCTTATGCACCTAAGTAATTCTCACTAACTCTCCAGCTCAGCCTATGTTAACGTTCTTGTAGGAAAGGGATGATCTATCAAAAGGAGAAACAGAAAGAATCACAAGTATTACCCTGGTAAAATTTCAACCTCTTTTTTAAGTACATTATCCCCATTGAGTACAGTGCTGCAAACGTTTGATAAGCTTGAATTAAATGTATCTTCTGCAAACTCATATAACACTTTTGATTAATTACTTTGGTAGAATTTCGTGTTTGAAAAGAAATGAAATGCATCAACTGCAATTATTTAGACCTCCAGATACAAAACTAACCCCAATTCCGCGACAAAAACAAAGAACTCAGGAAAAACCAAAAAATTAAACTATGCAATTACCTTGCAAAGCTGGAGTCTTAGAGTATGTCGAAGATAAAGAAAAGAAAAGAAAAGAAGAGAGAGTAGCAAATATGAAGGTACACACAAAAGTTAAAGGAGGAACATACCTGAAACTGTAGCACCCATGTAGAAGATGGTACACAACGGATTTTGTCTCAAAGAATTTGATAGAAAATGGATAATTTTTTAAAAACTTGAAAAGGGATGAAGGAATGGATGTTTGTAGACTGATGATGTGTGTGCCTACTGTAAACCCACTTGGAGTGGATGAGCGTAGATTTAACACGTAATAGCATCTAAACGAAAATGTCCAAATTCTCATTAAGCACCCACGTCGATCCCGCCGTCTAAGTGACTCTTCTGTCATAGTCTTACCCTCAATTCTTACCAAATTTTAATTTTTTTATTTGCCTTTTTATAATTTACTTTTTTATTTTGTATGACTGGATACAACATATCAAATAAAAAAATATTAGAAACTTTTTGACAAGGTTTTCGATTAATTAATTTGGACTATACATTTAGTCAAATCAACTTAATTTTTAGATTAACTTAATTAGGTGTATCAAAAATGTCCAAACTTAGACGGATTAAGCGAGCATATTGTTTTGGGAAAATTACATATTTTGATTGCTCGCCAAAAATAATTTGAATTGCAAGTCTCATATAAATTTTCTACATTATTTATGTTTAAAAATATGATATATAGATTAATATACAACAATATATAAATATATATATATATATATCGGCTATATTAATGTAAAATTCCTTTTTTTTATGGGCTAAATCCCCCAACTTTTGAGCATGAAAAGACACTAATCCACCATGGACTCCACCATGTCAAGTGTAAAAAAAAAAAGTTTTATTTTTTATTTTTTCATAATGTATGATCCGCCATGGGCTCAAAAATAACCTTCTTTTTCACTTTACCAGGACCTGCGAACAAACTTCTGTATACACTATATCATACAGTCTGAGCAATCTTTATCTTGGTTGATTCACTTTAGTTACTAGAACTAGAACTTCATTTTGAAAGGAGATAATGGTCAAAAATACACATGAATCATCACTTTTTCGTGAGTTTCAAACTCCAGCTATCAGTTGCTTCATTTTTCTACATTAACTATCACCATTTATATATTGAAACACACCTCAACTATCAGTTGTTCTCTTTTCCTACTTGAAAACTAACCCTGTCAGGTAGGAAAAACGAACATCTGATAGTTGAGGTGTGTTTTAATACATAGATAGTGATAGTTCAGGTAGGAAAAGGGAACATCTAATTGCAAAAAGTGAAAGTTGAGGTGTGTTTTTGACAATTAAATATTTTGTAATCAATAACTTTGGGCATCGTTCGATGGACTGCAGCGCACAATAGCCTCTTTGAGGACCCGTACTTAAAGAATAATGAAAGTTTGTATTTTTTTAAAAAACATTTAACCGTTTTAAAATCAATCTCAAATTCGGTCAAAATTTTTAGACTTACATGTCTATAGTTAGCATTAGAGCTGCATATCGGTCGGTTCAGTTCGGGTTTGAAAGTTATCGGTTCAACTTATCAGTTATCGGTTTGTAGAATTGTTAAACCGTTAAAGAACCGTTAAGATATCGATTAATGGGTTATCGGTTAATCAGTTGTTGTTTCTTATCAGCTAATGGGTTAATGGGTTATCGGTTAAGATTTCACACAAAAAAATTTCAAAAACTTCGGCTACTATTGTAGTCAACAGCATAAAGTTTGGCCTGGTATCAAAAGAGGAAAATAAAGATAAATTTCTAAATCAACTAGTCGAAAAAAGATAAGCTCATTAATCATCAACCATGTACACCATCACTGGAATTATCTAGTGTACATGGAACTGTAGTATTAAAAAAAGGACAATTTCCAGAAGACTATAGTACAAAAAGAATAGAATCAAAATTTACAATCCATTGAAAAAAAAAAAAAGTAGCACTTTCATGGGAAAACAAAAAATAATCTCACATCAATACCATTGACATGTCATGATGATATGAGGAAATAATAAAAATGGTTATGAAATGGAAATCAAGTGAACCCTAAATCTAGTCAAGTGACTTAATATATGGAAGGGTAGAAGTGTAATTAAATAAATAGTTATCAGGCTATCGATTCACCCGTTAACAAAAATGGTCAAACCGTGACCCGACCCAATAATTAAGCCAATAACCACAAGGCACCACCCGATACCCGAAATAGTAATCCATTAACCCAATAATCGATTCGGGTTATTGGTTTAACTGTTAATTTGCACAGCCTAGTTAGCATATCATTTCGTGTACACTTCTGATTATTTTTTCTTTATCTGATTTGGGATGTGATTTGGTATGCCGAAAAATATGAGTTATTTTTTAATTAAAAATGTTCTCTATAAAGATATGCAATATGCAAAACATTAATCTAAATGAATCGGAGATTTTTATTGTTATACATGGGAATATCACATGAAGTGAATGCCCAAATTTAAAAAGATTACAATATAATGGGGAAATATCCAAAAGACTTTTAAGCTAGCTCGTAATCTAATCACTGCATAGAGCAATGATTATTACTAGAACGAACAAACAACTAATGTAACTTATTAATGTCACGATAAACAAATTAAATTAATCTTTGGAATGGAATATTAATTAATTAGCATAGCTACACATTCCATAAGCACATGAACTTCCTTTTTGGCACTTGTTGTTGCAACCCCCACAGTGCCTCTTATTAAACAAAGTATTGACACATTGCCCTTTACAACAATTTTCATTATACCTGCATTTATTCCCACAAAATCCACAATTTTGTTTGTCCATAAACACATTTACACACTTCTTCTTGCAACAAAATGGGCCTGGGCTACTCTTGGCCCAACATATCATAGGGTTCTTGTTGCATGTCATGCGTGTAAATATTTCTTTGAACTTCAACTTGTGATCATCATAAGATGGTATTTGTGGTTGAAAATTGCCAATTCTTGGAAAAGATAATGTTGGATTATTGTAATGAGGGTCGTTGAATGAAAATGATGTTGTAAGAGTTATGGATAATGCCATTATTATGGCTAAAATTAAAAGGATTTTCATGCTCTTCATGGCTATTTGTGAAAGGACAAGAAAATGAAATGAAAGTGATAAAGGGATGAATAATGTAGAAAGAAGCAAAGAGTATATATAGAGAGAAATTAAGTTGCATTTGGAGGTGGCTTTTTCGTTTTGTTAGTGGATTGGTCCTTATTCACAGCACCTAAAATTAGGTGCTTCAATACATAAGGTTAATTACGTGTTATTTTAGAGAAACTTCCTCCAGCCTTATATTCCCTCCGTTTTAATTTATATGATATAATTTGATCAAACACGAAGCTTAAAAAAACAAAACTATTAAATTTTATGCTTTTAAACATGACATATTATTTGTATGTGATTACAAGAACTCGTTATTAATAATTAAAAATTCAAGTTAAATCATTTCTAATTAAAAAAGTGTCATTTTATTGAAACGGACTAAGAAGAAAATAGTATCATCTTTTTTTTTAATGGAGGAAGTATCAATTATTCCCTCCATTTTTTATATACTAAAACTATCCGTTGAACTTGCGGTCTTAAGTATGACATGATGTTGCTATATATGAGTTATTATGACTATAAAAGCATGTCATTTAAGGTAAAACGAGAAGTTTAAGGATTTTTCAAAACAATAAAATGCTATTCTTAATTGAGTCGAAGGATGAAGAAACAAGTCATTAGGGAGAGAAAATGCATTGGAAACTAACTCATTAATGGAGAAATAACCTATGCTTGCATCTTTTTAGAATGTTTAAAAAATCTTATTTTCAAACTCAACCTAATACCCCCTTTTTTCTTTACGGTAGTACCATATAGCATATCACCTTTTTTTTTTTTTTTTTTTTGTGGTTATTGAAAATTAAAATGAGATTTTCTTTTCCATTTTTAAGTAGTGTCACACGTATACTATGTAAATAAGCTATTAACGTGATTTTATTTACATGACAATAATCCCTATTATAAATGAAAGCCTGCATTCAGTTTTTCGAGAGCAGACGATTTTGCATTGTCCGTAGTGTAGTGTGATGATTGTTTTTCATGGATCAAGCACGTGCATTATTATTTTTAATTGGATGGTGGCGAGGCTCGAATCCATGACTTTTATCTGCTCTAATATCATGTTGAAGTATATAACCATCTCATATAATTAAAATTGTGTCTCCTCCAAATTATGACAAAGTGAATACAGGGGGAAACACTTTAAAGGTTTAAGCAGGATGATAGAATAGAGGCAAAAATTAATACTGTGAAATATAACTGTGGATCCTATTCAACTCTGTGTTTTACATTATGTGAAATTTTCAAAGAACATGAATGTGGGTTTAAAACATAATAACAAAATAAAACATTTTAGAAATGGATTTACAACCAATATATAAATTTCTAAGTTAACATATGTACTGTCCAAAACAGTGTTAATTACTTAAGACTTTTCATTTTAGGTATGACGTGTTTAGTTTGGACTTTATAAAAATAGGTGCAGAAGCACTGAAGGTCTATCGTACTTCTACGCCTTTGACTTGCAATATAATTAGCACAGTAGTTGACCAGCTGCCTACATGTTTTGCTTTTTTAAATTTTTATTATAGGGGTAAAGAAACGGTAAATAGAGAATTATAAGCTGAGAAATCGAACTCCGATCAATATAGTGAAAGTTCAAATAATTAACCAATTGAATTACTGAGTAGGCGTTTGGCGATGAAAACCGAGTATTTTCACCTTATTTGGAATTTTGAAGTTGGAGCTGAAGATGGAGTTGTGTTTGGTTATAGTTTTTGCAAAACATATTTGGTTGTTTGAATGTACTGAAAGTGAAAATAGGATTTTAGGTGTTTTCAAAATTCCAGATACGATTTCAAATTGTATTTGGAATTTTTATGACCAAACGCTGATTTTCAAATAAAGTGAAAAAAATTCTGAAAAAAAGTGAAAAATTCTCATGGCCAAACGGGTCCTAAGATTCTCCATTTGTTATATGCAAAATTAGTTGGAGGGGTAGATTAGTCATTTCTTTTGGCGGTTAAAAGTAGTTAGCAGTTACAAGGGTCTGTTAGTTAGTTAGAAGTGGAGGAAAAATTAGTTGAGAGGATATTCCATAGTTTGAGTATTAATACTTGATTGTATCATTGTTGAGATTCACTGATTGAAATAATAACTACATTTCAAGTCTATACTCTCTCTCTCTCTACGAATTCATACTTGCAATCTTGTTCAACAGTCTTTCTACCATAGATTCTTTAGAGTTTATATAGCAAATCTCTTTCCAATCCAGTGGACACTGATAAGCTGTAACAAGTTGGTATCAGAGCGATCGAATCCTTGGAATTCTGTGATAATGGGCGACGTTGGTAGACAAAGTGAAATCAGACGAGAAATCGAGCAATCGATGGGGGAATTTCAGCAAGTATTTGGTGAACAATTGAGGATTATGAATGATAAACATGAACAAACCATGGAGGAATTCAGACAGATGTTTGCAACTATGAAACAGACTCGCAAGAATAATAATCGAGAGGAATCAAGCTCGTCTGATTCAGGAGGATCTGGGGAATGGCGTTATAGGGGCCATACTAGATATTCACGCATTGAATTTCCTAAATTCAATGGTGATGACTTAAGAGGATGGGTGTACAGATGTGAGTAGTTCTTCGAGTATGAAGAAGCAACAGATGAATCAAAAGTCAAGGTAGCTGCAGTGCATTTGGAGGGAAAGGCTCTACAATGGCATCAAATGTATATGAAGACTAGGTTTTCAAAGGATTTTCCAGATTGGGAAGATTATGTGAGAGCCCTGCGGCAAAGATTTGGAACGTCAACTTACTTTGATCCTATGTCTGAATTGATGTTATTACGACAAACAGGTACTGTGCAAAGCTTTCTTGATCAATTTGATGCACTGTTGAATGAGGTAGACCTCACTGAGGAACAATCCATGAGTTGTTTGTTAGCTGGATTGAAACCATACATAGTTGTTCGAGTGAAATTATTAGGTGCTAGGACCTTGATGAAAGCATATGGTCAAGCCAAGCTCATTGAAAAAGAGCTACACTTACTAGAGACTACCAACACCAACCTGATAGCCAATTTTCTTAGTACCAAATCCAACTACCCCAGAAACAACTACCATCACAAAAACAATTATCTTCATATATTACCCAATCCAAATTCTGCTGCAAGTCAACCTTATAAATCTAACACAACCAAAAATTTGCCTGCCAAACCATTCTCTAAACCAACTAGAATTTTGAGTAGTACTGAGATGGATGAGAAGAGATCTAAGGGCTTATGCTATTGGTGTGAGTAAAAATATGTGCCAGGCCATAACTGTAGAAAAGGGAAAGAATTATACATGTTTGAAGTAGAAGAGGGAGATGATCATAATGAGGAATTATATCATAAGGTGGAGGAGAAAATAAGAACTGAGGAAGAAGGAAGTATAGCACAAGTTTCAGTTCATGCTTTGTCAGGAGTGCATGATTACAGAACAATGAGGGTAAGGGGATATTTTAAGGGAAAAATGATATACATCCTAATTGACACATGAAGCACTCATAATTTTCTTGATTATGAAGCAGCTAAGAGGTTAGGTTGCCCCTTGAAAACTGTTCCTGCTATTCCTGTAGCTGTAGCTAATGGTAGTAAGGTTATGAGTTCACACATATCTGGTGGATTCAGCTGGAAGATGCAATAAGTATAATTTTCCTCATGATATGTTAATATTAGCATTATAAGGATATGATGTAGTACTAGGAATACAGTGGTTAATTACTCTAGGAGACATCAAGTGGAACTTCCAGCAACTTAAAATGGAATTCATGGTGGGAAAACAGAAGGTTTCTTTTAGAGGAAGTCAACTAACGGAGACTCAACTAGTTGACAACAAGCAAATTCATAAGTTAATGCGGAAACCTGCTCAATTGGCTATGATGGCCATTACAATGGTCACAATCAAGCATGGTGAGGCACATGAGTTTAATTCACAAGAGGTGAGTATTCCTAGACTCGTACAGCATGTCATGGACAGATATTCCTTTATATTTGAAACTCTCACATCCTTGCCACCCCATAGAGTGCATGATCACAAGATAATATTGAAAGAAGGGGTGTCCCCTGTTAATGTGAGACCTTACAGATATCCAACTATACAGAAGGATGAAATTGAGAAGCAAGTGCATGAAATGTTAGATTCTAGTGTTATAAGACCAAGTGCAGTCCTTATTAGTGATGGTAAAAAAGAAGGATGGCTCTTGAAGGATGTGTATTGATTATAGAGAATTGAACAAACATACTGTAAAGGACAAATTCCCCATACCAGTGATTGAGGAACTACTAGATGAATTGGGAGGAGCTCAGTTTTTTACCAAATTGCATTTAAGATCTGGTTACCACCAGATCAGGATGTTGGATAGTGATATAGAGAAGACAGCTTTCAGATCTCACCATGGCCATTATGAATTTGTTGTCATGCCATTTGGCCTAACAAATGCACCCTCAACCTTTCAAAGTATGATGAATTGTGTTTTCCAACCTCACCTTAGGAAATTTATATTGGTTTTTTTTTATGACATACTGGTTACAACCCATCATTGAGCAGTCACTTAGAACATTTAGAAGTGACTTTCAAGATACTATAGCATCACAGTTTATTTGTCAAGCTCAGCAAATGCACTTTTGCTTAGAAGGAGGTGGAATATTTGGGACACATAATATCTAGAGGAGGAGTAGTTGCTGATCCCAAAAAAGTGTAAGCTATGCAAGAGTGGCCCTTACCAAGAACAATTAAAGCACTTAGGGGTTTCTTGGGTCTCTCAGGGTATTACAGAAAGTTCATAAAGGGGCATGGTATTGTTGCTAGACTTATTACTGATTTGCTAAAAAAAGATGCATTCAAATGGTCACTAGAAGCTGAGCAGAGTTTTCAGCAAATGAAGACCATTCTAATCTCTCCTCCTGTGCTGGTACTTCCTGATTTCACTATAAAGTTTCTTATTGAGGCTGATGCATGTTTTGTAGGTATGGGTGCTGTTCTTATGCAAAATGGCCACCCTCTGGCTTTCATGAGCAAGGCTTTAGGTCCTAAGCACTCATCTCTATCTGTTTATGAGAAAGAGATGCTTGCCATTGTATTAGCTGTTCAGAAATGGAGGCCTTATCTCATAGGCAGGCACTTCACTATTAGAACTGATCATCAAAGTTTGAAATACTTGTTGGAGCAAAGAATTACTACTCCTGCCTAGCAGAAATGGCTCACTAAGCTTATGGGGTATGATTACACCATAGCTTATAAGAAGGGCAGTGAAAATATATAGCTGCAGATGCTTTATCTAGAAGGAGTGATTATCACCAATATTTGTTGGCTATTTCTGTGGTCACTGATCAATTATTGCAGCAGGTGAAAGACTCTTATCAAAATGATGCTGGTGTCTTACAATTGTTGCAGAAACTGGCTGCAAATGCTTCTTACAGACCTCATTACACATTGAAAGATGGCTTGATCTATTAGAAGGGGAAGCTGATAGTGGGAAATCAGCCTACTTTGAAGCAGGAACTCTTGCATACTTATCATAACAGTGCATTAGGAGGACATTCAGGCATGGAAGCAACACTTCAGAGATTGAAACTGGTTTTTCATTAGAAGGGCATGAAATAGGAGATGTTCAACCATGTAAGAGAATGTGTTACTTGCTAGCAGAACAAATCTGAACATGTAGCTTCTCCTGGGTTGTTGCAACCTCTTCCAATCCCTGATAGAATCTGGCAAGACGTCAGCCTTGACTTCATAGAAGGATTGCCCAAATCTCAGTCTAAATCAGTGATCTTAGTTGTGGTGGATTGACTGAGTAAGTATGCTCACTTTATTGGTTTGTCCCATCCTTATTCAGCTATAGATGTTTCTAAGTTGGTTATGGATCATGTGTATAAGTTGCATGGGTTGCCTCAAACCATTGTAAGTGATAAGGACACTATTTTCCTGAGCAAATTTTGGCAAGAATTGTTCAGTATTCAAGGGGTTGCACTACACCATTCCTCAGCTTACCACCCACAAAGTGATGGTCAAACTGAAGTTGTAAATAATTGTGTGGAAGGGTATCTTAGGTGCATGTGTGGAGACAGGCCTAAGGAATGTTTTTACTGGTTGCCTCTAGCCGAATGGTGGTGCAACACCAATTTTCACTTTTCTATTAAGTTGACTCCTTATGAGGTGGTGTATGGTCAGCCCCCTCCCCGTCCCTCTCTTCACATCCCTTATTTCCCTCAGAACTCGATGATTGAAACTGTAGACAGGAGTTTACAAGCTAGAGGGGGAGCAATCAGACTTTTAAAACAAAATCTGGTACTAGCTCAACATAGGATGAAGGAACAAGCTGATAAGAAGAGATCTAAAAGAGTGTTTGCAATGGGTGATTTGGTGTATGTCAAGCTTCAGCCATATAGACAGGTGTCTCTCAGAGGTCATGCTTATCAGAAGCTTGGTCCTAAATACTTTAGCCCCTTTCCTGTGCTCAGGAGGGCTGGTCAAGTTGCATATCTCTTGAAGTTGCCCCCTCAGGCCAGAATTCATCATACTTTTCATGTCTCTCAGCTGAAACTGAAGCTTGGTTCTAATCCTGTTGTTCCTCATTTACCGGTTTCTTTTTCCTCTCATGGCCATGTTATGCTAGAACCTGAATCCATTGAGGACAGGAGAGTGGTGACCCAGCACAATATACCAGTGACACAAGTTTTGGTGAAGTGGTTAAATTGTGCTCCTGAAGATAGCACTTGGATGGATTTGTTTTCCCTTCAACAGTAGTTTCCTTCTTTCAATCCTTGAGGACAAGGATTTGCTTGAGAGGGGGGTAGTTGTTATATGCCAAATTAGTTGGAGGGGTAGATTAGTTAGCAGTTACAAGGGTATGTTAGTTAGTTAGAAGTGGAGGGAAAATTAGTTGAGAGGATATTCCATAGTTTGAGTATTAATACTTTATTATATCATTGTTGAGATTCATTGATTGAAATAATAACTACATTTCCAGTCTATATTCTCTCTCTACAAATTCATACTTGCAAACTTTAAGAGTCTTTCTACCATAGATTCTTTAGAGTTTGCATAGCAAATCTCTATTCAATCGAGTGGACACTGATAAGCTGTAACACCATTGCCTATATGTTTTGTTTTGGACTTGATAAAAAATTTTCATCAAGAAAAAGCAAATCTATCCGCCAATCATTTGACTGCCTCCATTTGAATTACAATGTTTAAATTTGTTCATGTACTGCCACTCAAAATTGTTTGATTTTTTCCGTAGTTTCCATTTTGGTACATTAATATGATTATCTTTCAGTTTTGGTTAAATATAAAAAATTTCCTTTTGACCAAAAAAATATGATTATCTTATCAAATCGTCTTGTATTTAACTTGTCATTAATATAGTTCCAACATGAATTGAGTGAACTTCACGTGTTCAAATTTTTCTAAAAAAATGTTCAAGTTTACCCCTCAATTTCTTACTATGGTTTAAAATTATCTTCTGGCATGAGTTTTTAGGAGTGTCAATGTTATAGTTCGGGCGGTTATTTCAAAAAATTTATACCTTACCGATTTTCCGTTATGTTGTTTTGTATAATAAAAACTAGACTTTTTGAAACCGTCCCATCATTTCGGTTTTGTTTCGATATCGGTACGGTTCGGTTAATTTTTGGTATTAAAAACACGTTATGTAAAAGTCACAAATAGAAATTAGAATGCGATACCATGCATACTTCTATAGGACTTTGACCAAAAAAACAAAAACCTCTCTAGACATTTTATTGTTTAAAAGTTGATGAATCAGGAAACCATGAAATTCGACAAGAATATTAGAGATCCATCCCACTATTTTATAGTAGTGTAAAACACTATTAAATAAAGACAAAAAATTTAGATCACATGAGCGAGAAGTAATCAATTAAGATGAGGCGCAAGAACTGAGACTTCTAAAATTAGGTATCTAATAAAAGAAATTCAAATCATACAAGAAGAAAGATATTTAATATCTTGTAGCTTGCTACTCAAGATCATTGGAATATCTTGTAATAACTTAGTGGTCACTATTCGAGGTGCTAGAACTAATTTAATTTTAATAGAAATAGCACAATAGATTACGGAATTGGGACTGTGGGTGTTAATAACCTGTTACCGAGTCATTTCCATTACCTTAGGCCCAAGGCAAAACTTTAATGTTTCATTATTTTTAAATTTAAATTATATATTTTACACATATAAATTTATTCGGTATAGTTTAGTATATTTTCGATTTATTTTTATAAAATAAAAAACCTATCCAATTATTTGATACGATTAGAAATTTATATAAAAATCATTAATTTATAAAAATAAACCTAATTGATTTGGTACGATTCGATTCGACTGGTTAAATCGGTTTTCCCAAAATCATTGACGCCCTTGGGAGTTTCATTAAGGGTCAGGGATAATAAAACCAGGCTAATGAAGGATAAAGTAGCTTAGTTATTTTGAAATTACAAGTACAAATGTGGGGTAGACAGCTCTTAAAAGTGGGGTAGAAAAGGACAGAAAAGATGCTGAAGATTAGAATAAAATCTGGTCAAAAGTTTTTTGACAGATTTAACTCTACTGTCACAAGTAAAGCATATATTCTGACAAAAAAAAAAAAAAAAAAAGTCATCCAGTTGTGAAACAAATTCCAAAGACCATAATTTTAATGCGCATTATTAAACTAAAATCACGAAAATATGAAGATACTAAGGAGCCATTTGGACATGATTTCATCTCGTGATGAGATGAAATCATGTTTGGACATTCAGTTTGAATTTCTTAAGTTACAATTTTTTTTCATAAACATAAAATTCTCACAAGTTGTGAAAACCATCAAAATTTTCCCAATTCTTATACAACCTTACTAAATGAGCAAATCATAGTTCATAATAAAATTAATACACTACTAGAAGACCTTTCTAAAAAATAAAACATCAATTGATCAAACTTTAGTTCAATAAAAAGGAAAATTTAACATGATTAGTAATGTAACTACTCATTAATATAATCCTCCCACATGGTAAACATGATTGATAAATATATTTTACCAACTTGCAGATTAATATTTAATACAAATGGTTGGTAAACATAATTGGTAAATATATCTACCAAATTTATGGGTTTTTTTTTTTACAAAATATAAACGTATGGGTCAAATTTACATTTATATTTTTTGAAATCATGATTTCAAATCCCAAATCATGCATTTTTGGATTGTTTGGGATTTCATATCATGAGATGAAATCAGAGATGAAATCGCATGTTCAACGCTGATTTCATCTCATGAGATGAAATCGCATGTCCAAACGCCTACTAAGTTAATTAGATTTGTGGAAGTTATAAACAGAAATTCTTGTTGTCATGTCCTCGACTTCACTTTTTTTTTTTTTTTTTTTTTTTTTTTTTTACAATTCCATCGATACAATAATACTAAAGTCACTAAATTATGTGTTAGTTGCTTAAAAAATACAAATCATCGAAAAATCAAATCATTGGCATCGAAAAATGACAGGTTATTGCTACATCATAATTAATTCAAGAAAGAAAGATATATGTTGATATTTAGAAAAAATTTAATTTTAAAACTTCTCATTTTATCCTAATTAATAAGAAGATTTATAGTCACACAAATGTTTATGAATTGTTTTAATCACAACTTTCAGAAGTCTTTCTTTCTTTCCTAAATTTTGTGCTGATCAAACAGTGTCAAATAAAATACGACGAAGAAAGTACCAATTTCCACAATTTTAACGTGCATTATTATATATTTAAACGAAAATCATAAAGTATGAAGATACCAAAAATTAGATGTGTCTAAGGTATAAATAGAAGTTGTTGTTTTCATGTCCTGGACCCTACTTTTTGTACAATTCCATCTGCAATAATAATTAGCATGACTTCCATAATTGGTGCCACAATTCTTTGTATGATTTTTTTGTTAGACTTAACAAATGCCAATTCTAATTCTTCTTCACGCAAAGAGGATTTGTATGTTGCCAATATGAGAAGAAAGGCTATTATTGTTCAAGAAGAACTCCAGTCACACCATAGGCATCACAAATCTCATAATACAGGAGTGACTACAGATTTCAAGTCATGGAATTTTAGACGTGCACATGAGCGCCATCATCGCCGCCTTCGAGTTGTAAGAACCATTTTTTTCTTTTTTCTTTTACCCCATTTTTCCATTATAAAGAAATATGTGGGGTCCAGTCCCCTATCCCATATTTTAAGAAAGGAAGATTTTTCTTCCTTTGACAAATTATACATTGGCAACAATTGTGGACTTGGCTAACAAGCCAATTTCTTTGTTCACATTTTCATGATGTAAGCGCTTACCTCATCATAATCGTGATGTAAGCGCTTACCTCACCATAGGAAATTCATTCCTATAAATAGGCAGCTTATGGTTCATTTGTAACACACCAAAATCTCAGACAATACATCTGAGTGAGAGCAAAAGTGAGGTATTCCATAGACTGTAAGAAAATAGTCTGTGAAGAAAAATAGAGTGTGAGTGATATTGTAGTGAGGTGAGAAAATCAAAAGAGTGTTATTTCTTTTGAGGGTGTAGTGGTCTTAGGAGTATTTGTACTCGTTACTACACAGTGTAAAATTCCTCTATAGTGATATCAGCTGCTCCTCTTGGCCGTGGTTTTTCCCTTATTCAGAAGGGTTTCCACATAAAATCTTGGTGTCATTATTGCTGCATTTTATTCTTGCTGATTTAACCATAAGTTAGTGTTCCGCGTTTATCACTAATACCGTGAATATTATTTTTGCGGGTCTATTTTATTCCCATCAAGTGGTATCAGAGCCAAGGTTCTGTCTGAGTATGCTCTGTGGTTGCAGCACAGTCTGAACTTCCACATCAGAAAAGAATTACTTTGGTCTTCGAATAAAATAAGATTTGTATTTGTGATAAACGATGGAAGCCAACACTAGTAGAATGGTTACTTTGAGTGGCGTAAATTATGCCATTTGGAAGGGCAAAATGGAAGATTTGCTCTATGTCAAGAATTTTCATCAACCTATCTTTGGAAATAAAAAGCCTGATAATAAATCAGATGAAGAGTGGAATTTGTTGCATCGGCAGGTTTGCGGCTTTATTAGACAGTGGGTTGACGATAATGTGTTGAACCATATTTCTGGAGAGACACATGCTCGGACCCTATGGGAGCATCTTGAAAGTTTGTATGCTCGAAAAACTGGTAATAACAAGATGTTTCTGATAAAGCAAATGTTGGGTTTAAAATACCACGATGGTTCCGCAATGACAGATCATCTGAATATTTTTCAGGGGATCATGAACCAGTTATCTGCTATGGGTATTAATTTTGATGAAGAAATTCAAGGCTTATTTCTACTTGGTTCCCTACCAGATTCTTGGGAAATTATTAGAACTTCATTATCAAATTCTGCTCCGGATGGTGTGATCTCTATGGATCTTGCCAAGAGCAGTCTTTTAAATGAAGAGATGAGAAGAAAATCTCAAGGTTCCTCCTCATCAGATGTCTTGGTGACTGACACTAGGGGGAGAGGCAAGAATCGTGGTTCTCAAAATAGAGAACATCATAGAAGCAAATCCAGAAGCAGACTTAAAGATATTGACTGCTATCATTGCGGGAAAAAAGGGCACACAAAGAAGTTCTGCCGGATTTTGAAAAAAGAGAATAGAGAAAAGGAGGAAAAGAAAGAAGATGGCAATCGTGTTGCCGCTGTCACTACAGAAGATCTTGTTACTGTCCTTGATACGGATCTGATAAATATTGCTTGTGATGAGTCAAGCTGGGTTGTGGACAGTGGTGCCGCATCTCATGTGACATCAAGGAAGGAATTTTTCTCATCCTATACTCCGGGTGACTTTGGAACTTTGAGTATGGGTAATGAGACTGTATCCAGGGTGGCTGGTGTTGGAACGATTTGTTTGAAAACTAGTATTGGAACTAAACTAGTTTTAAACAATGTAAAGCATGCACCTGATGTTCGTTTGCACTTGATCTCTGTTGGTGTTTTGGATGATGAGGGATATGTCAGTACCAATGGTGCTGGAAAGTGGAAGCTTACTAAAGGTTCCATAATTGTGGCTCGTGGCGAAAAGCGTCGTGGTCTATACTGGACTACGGCCTCTACCTGTGTTGATATGGTGAATGCAGTTGAGAGCAATAGCTCTTCAACGTTATGGCATAAGAGGCTTAGCCACATTAGCGAGAAAGGACTAAATGTTCTGGCCAAAAAGAAATTATTGTCAAATTTCGAAAGTGCTAAATTAGAAAAGTGTGAGCACTGCTTGGCTGGAAAACAAAATAGAGTTTCTTTCAAGTCTCATCCTCCTTCAAGAAAGACAGAGTTGCTTGAGTTGGTGCATTCAGATTTATGTGGTCCAATGAAGACAAGGACTTTGGGTGGTGCACTTTATTTTGCTACCTTTATTGATGATTGCTCAAGGAAACTTTGGGTCTACGTCTTAAAGACTAAAGACCAAGTGTTGGGTGTCTTTAAGCAGTTTCAGGCCTCAGTTGAAAGAGAAACTGGAAAGAAGCTGAAGTGTATTCGTACTGATAACGGTGGTGAATATTGTGGACCGTTTGACGAATACTGCAAGCAACAGGGTATCAGACACCAGAAGACTCCTCCTAAGACTCCTCAGCTTAATGGTTTAGCAGAGAGGATGAACAGGACCTTGATGGAAAGAGTCAGATGTTTGCTTTCTGAAGCAAAGTTGTCGAATTCCTTTTGGGGTGAGGCATTGTTGACCGCCGCACATGTTATTAATCTATCCCCTGCGGTTGCTTTGCAAAGTGATGTTCCAAACAGAGTCTGGTATGGCAAGGATGTTTCCTATGACCACTTGAAAGTGTTTGGTTGTAAAGCTTTTGTACATGTGCCTAAAGATGAAAGGTCGAAATTAACTGCCAAGACAAGGCAGTGCATCTTCATTGGTTATGGCCTTGATGAGTTTGGTTACAGGCTATATGATCCAATTGAGAAGAAGGTTGTGAGAAGCCGTGATGTTATCTTCATGGAGGATCAAACCATTGAAGATATTAACAAAGCGGAGAAGATAAAATCTTCAAGTTCTGAAGGTTTAGTTAATCTTGATCAAGTTCCTCATACAAATGCTGATGAAGTTGGTGGGCTCGATGACGATGGTGATGCCCAGAATCATGTTCCAGATCAGCATGTTGATGATGATAACGATGCTGCTATTGATGAAGTAGATGCTCCTACTCATGAAGTCGTGGATGAGTCAGATATTCCACTTAGAAGGTCTACTAGACAGCATGTTCCTTCTTCCCGTTATTCACCTAATGAGTATGTATTACTCACTGATGGGGGAGAACCTGAATGTTATGAGGAGGCCATGGAAGATGAGCACAAGGATCAATGGATTGAAGCCATGCAAGATGAGATGAAATCTCTGCGTGAGAACCATACTTATGAGTTGGTGAACTTGCCTAAGGGCATGAGAGCTTTGAAGAACAAGTGGGTGTTCAAAGTTAAAGCCGAAGAACACAGCTTGAAGCCCAAATACAAAGCTAGATTGGTTGTTAAGGGATTTGGTCAAAGGAAAGGTATTGACTTTGACGAAATATTTTCTCCTGTCGTGAAAATGTCCTCCATTCGGACAGTTCTTGGTTTGACTGCTAGTCTTGATTTGGAGATTGAGCAGATGGATGTGAAGACTGCTTTTCTTCACGGTGACTTAGAAGAGGAGATTTATATGGAACAACCTGAAGGCTTCAAGGAAAAAGGTAAAGAAAATCTTGTATGCAAACTCAAGAAGAGTCTCTATGGATTGAAGCAAGCTCCCAGACAGTGGTACAAGAAGTTTGAGTCTGTTATGGGGGAGCAAGGCTACAAGAAGACTTCTTCAGATCACTGTGTGTTTGTACAAAGATTTTCTGATGGTGACTTTATCATCCTTCTGCTATATGTGGATGATATGTTGATTGTAGGCAAAAATGCTTCCAGGATTGACGAGTTGAAGAAACAGTTGAGTAAGTCTTTTGCAATGAAAGACTTGGGTCATGCTAAGCAGATTTTGGGCATGAGAATTACTCGTTCGAGATATGAAAAGAAGCTTTATTTGTCGCAGAAAAAGTACATAGAACGTGTACTAGAGCGCTTCAATATGAAGAGTGCTAAGTGGGTTAGCACACCTCTTCCTGGTCATCTGAAATTGAGCAAAAAGATGTGTCCTACAACAACAGAGGAAAAACAGAGAATGGCCAAGATTCCTTATTCCTCTGCCGTCGGAAGTTTAATGTATGCAATGGTATGCACTCGACCAGATATTGCTCATGCAGTCGGTGTTGTTAGCAGATTTCTCGAAAATCCAGGGAAAGAGCATTGGGAAGCTGTGAAGTGGATACTCAGGTATCTAAGAGGAAGATCAGATGAATGCTTGTGTTTTGGAGGATCAAATCCAATTTTGAAGGGCTATACAGATTCTGATATGGCAGGTGACCTTGATAACAGAAAATCCACTACTGGATATTTGTTTACTTTTTCAGGGGGAGCTATATCATGGCAGTCAAAGTTGCAGAAGTGTGTTGCACTATCTACAACGGAAGCGGAGTATATTGCGGCTACTGAAGCTGGCAAAGAGATGATATGGCTCAAGAGATTCCTTCAAGAACTTGGATTGCAGCAAATGGAGTATGTTGTCTATTGTGACAGTCAGAGTGCAATAGACTTGAGCAAGAACTCCATGTACCATGCGAGAACAAAACACATCGATGTCAGATATCATTGGATTCGTGAGCAATTGGAAAGCGAATTGTTCCAAGTCAAGAAGATTCACACGAATGAAAATCCTGCAGATATGCTGACCAAGGCGGTACCGAGAGACAAGTTTGAATCGTGCAAAGAACTTGTCGGCATGCACTCAAATTAGAAGCCAGTGTACCCTCCTTCAGGTGAATGGGACTGGAGGGGGAGATTTGTGGGGTCCAGTCCCCTATCCCATATTTTAAGAAAGGAAGATTTTTCTTCCTTTGACAAATTATACATTGGCAACAATTGTGGACTTGGCTAACAAGCCAATTTCTTTGTTCACATTTTCATGATGTAAGCGCTTACCTCATCATAATCGTGATGTAAGCGCTTACCTCACCATAGGAAATTCATTCCTATAAATAGGCAGCTTATGGTTCATTTGTAACACACCAAAATCTCAGACAATACATCTGAGTGAGAGCAAAAGTGAGGTATTCCATAGACTGTAAGAAAATAGTCTGTGAAGAAAAATAGAGTGTGAGTGATATTGTAGTGAGGTGAGAAAATCAAAAGAGTGTTATTTCTTTTGAGGGTGTAGTGGTCTTAGGAGTATTTGTACTCGTTACTACACAGTGTAAAATTCCTCTATAGTGATATCAGCTGCTCCTCTTGGCCGTGGTTTTTCCCTTATTCAGAAGGGTTTCCACATAAAATCTTGGTGTCATTATTGCTGCATTTTATTCTTGCTGATTTAACCATAAGTTAGTGTTCCGCGTTTATCACTAATACCGTGAATATTATTTTTGCGGGTCTATTTTATTCCCATCAAAATACTTCTTCACAAATGAATTCAAGATTTTAAGTGGGTGGATTCAATTGGTATAATTTTAGCACTAAACCAATTGCCATTCTAAAATTATACAATTCTTTTCCTTAGTTATGCTGCCTTTGGGTGGCTGGGAGATATATAGAACCTTAAAATGATAGTCTTGTGCACAAAACATCCTGCGTTAGCAAGATCTAGGGAAGGACCGCATCCCAGGAGGTGTGGTGCAGACAGTCTACCCTACTGCAAGCATTAGTGACTGCTTTACCGGTCGAATCCCTGGCCTATGGATCACATGGAAACAACTTCACCGTTGTTCTAAGGCTACCTCCACAAAATCTCAGAGAGAATTGGGCATTCCCAAGCCAATACAAAATTGAAGTGAATGCTTATAATTGCGTTGTGTGAAGTACAATTGTGCTTCAATCATGTGATGGGGAGGACTCCTCTCTAAAACATGCGATCACAGGTATAAAACAAAAAATACATTACGAATTCAAAATATAATACTGATAGTAAAATTTTGGTGATTTTTTTTTAGACAACCTTTCATTTTCTTTCGGAAAGTTCCATTTCTTGTAGTTTAATTAGCTAAAACGTCTTTTATGTCACCATAAATCTCATTTCTTATATTTCACCGCAGGTTCATGGGGTTGTAAACATTTTTGGATGGGGAATCCTCTTGCCTATAGGGGTAATAATTGCAAGATATTACAAAAGACCCCCTTTGAAATGTGATGAATGGTACCCTCTTCATGTTCGTTCTAAAGTAGCAGGGTTCATTTTGGGCTCAGTTGGATGGGGTATTGGCATTTCAATCAGAAATTCAGCCAAAGAACACACCATGATGAGCACCCATGGAATTCTTGGCACTATAATCTTCACTTTCACTACAATCCAAGTAAGACCTAAATTTTCTTGAATTATATGTGTGACTATCTCATCTAAAAGTTTAAACTGTTAGAGAGAACACACTTTATTTAGTTAATTATAGTCTCAACACGGCCCCTCACGTGCGGGCCTGATTCGTTTTTCATGGGCTAAGCACGTGAAAATTTCTTTTGATAGTGGCCGGGTGGCTTCAATCCCAGAACTTCTGCCTGTTCTAATACCATGTTGAAGTGTGTGGACGTCTCATCTAAAAGCTTTAAGCTGTTAGAAAGAACACACTTTATTTAGTTAATTATATTCTCAACAAATTCGTTCCAAAAAGGTGGAGGCGGATCCAAGACATAAAACTAGTTCATGCATGGATTTGGTTTAATATATATTTTTTTTGCTTAAAATATTAGGTGTCATGTTATGAAAAGTAGTCGGATATATCATTTTCCGACTTGAGTGACCATTTGAGCGAAATAGTCAAAGGTCAGTGACTTTTCTAATGCAAAAGAACGAAAAGTGATTCTATTCACCTATTCTTAATAGTTCAGTGACCTAAGAAATGAACGTACTCTATTGTTTAAAAAATAAAGAAAGACTTTTAAAATTTATGTTCTTAAATATGTCATAATATTTATGTGGTTATAAGACTTTTGAAGCTTGTAGTTTCATAGTTCAAACATGTCATAATATTTGCGTGGCTCTAAAAGCTTCTCATTAAGGAAATAAAGAAATGTGTCATTATTTGGCATAGACTGATAAAGATAGCATAAGTTTTGAGTTTAAGATAATATGGCATGACATTCGCTTTTCCCGAATGATACACGATCATCATGGTCCTTAAGCAACTCTAGCCTATGTCGTTGTCTCAAATTCAGGTCTTTTTACTTAAAAATGTACTAAAAACTTTGTGATAAATGTGGATGCACATGCATCCATTGCTCCTATAATTGATCCCCGTCTGCTTTCACAATTGATTTAGTTGTTGATTAACACAACTAATTGATGATCAATCATTTTTAGGTTTTGGCGATATGTTTGCTGCCGGATGAAGAAAATGTATACAGGAAATATTGGGTGATATACCATAATTGTTTTGGTTATGCATTGATAATCCTAACCATTGTAAATATATTCCAAGGAATTGAGAAGGAAGCACCAAGCAATAGATGGAAATGGTCTTATGCTGTACTTGTGGGTGTTATGGGATTGACTGCTCTTTTTCTTGAACTTATTCCATGTTTTACTTTGATTAAATACAAATTATCTTCCAATGGTATTGAGTAGCACCATATTAGTTTGTTATTTATGTATCTGCCGCAATAATCCTCTTAATATATAGTCATATCTTTAAAAAAAAACTCAATATAATGCGATATGCAAGTTATATGCAGACAGAGTTAGAGCTAGCATGAGAAGTGCAAGTTCGACATAATCCAGTAATTTTGGTCCAAATTTGTATATTTATTGAGAAATTTATCGAATATGTACATATAATAAATTGAAAACTAATAAACTTCAAATCCAGAATTATAAATTTTAAATCCTCAATTTGACTTTGGGTATAGATGCATATATTTGAGTCTATCAGCACACATGCTACTTGATTTCCAATTTAGTAATAATTTATAAACCCAAATACGAAGCATATTAGCCGAAAGAGTTGCTAAAAAAAAATGTTTACACAATCATGTTATATTTGAAAGGTAATTTCAGGTAAATTCACCAATGAACATTCATTGATGGTAAGTAGCTAGCTATAACATATGGTAAGTAGCCTACAACAAAACAGGTCTCATCGTCGTGTGTATACATAAATAACTTAAATCCTAAAAGAAAACCTCTAATCTCTCAACGATCTTTCAATAAAAAATGGTTATATTTATGTAAATTACACTAAAGATGCAAATACAGAAGCCCAAAAAAAGTTCATTTAGGTAGAATAGTGGGCTTTTAGCGTCAGCCTGCAAAAGTTATTGGGACTCTATTCGGTGAGGTCCGTAGAAAAAGTTCAAAAATAGTCAACTTTACGATTATTATTTGAAAATAATCACAAATTTAAAATTAATCAAATTTTAAAAATTATTTCATGTGAAAATAATATTTAAATAAAAATATCATCGATCCAGAAAAACTGTAGTTTTTTTTTTCAGTCTTTTTTGCTTCTTTTGGACCTGCCATTGAGTTTTTGTAACGTAAACAATGTCTGAAGCTAAAAGAATATACTCCTGAGAGTTTGAAGCTAAAAGAAAAAATCTGCAAACAATGTCTAGAAACATTAGCATCAGAAATCTTGTTAACTATGATCGTTTTTCACATCAGTTATGCTTCATACACAATGTATACTTAAGAGTAACTTATTGTTATAGATCAAGTTCACCTGATGACATAAAAAATTTATATACCTTCAGTGCATAACCTCCTACGAAAATGTTGATTGTTGCCTCTCATCTGACTTGTGGCTTTGATCAAATAAACTTAAAGGGATCTTGTATATTATATTTTTAAATTTTTTACCTGTAAAAATGATTTTTCTCGAAATTTGAAATAAAACTAAAAAAAATGTATATTGGACCATGAAACCAAGTAACCCCAAAAAAACCTCAAGTCAAAATTTTATGATGGCCCTTTTCTGTATCAAATTGATATTGGCAATTGCTGACCTTTGCTATTTTATCTTTACGTAAATGCTTGTTACCAAATTACTGTCGTACCTCTCCAATAATGGGTTGCTTAATATAAGCCGCCTTATTAACTTGCAAACATATCATTCTTTGTAAGCCTTCACCTAATCACGAACTCTATATAATAATTGTTTAAACGATCAAAATGTATTTTTGTAAGTCCCCAAATTGCTTCTTTCTCTCCCGGTCTCAATTTATGTGACACTCTATCTTGTTTAATCAATCGAAAAAAGAATGATAATTTTCTCTATTAGTAACAATTCAACTTTAAATTTACCTTTTTACCCGTAATGAAATGATTTTTAGCCACACAAATTTCTTTTACTCGTTTTAGACCACAAGTTTCAGTCTTTTTTTATTTCTTAAACTTCGTGCTCAGTCAAACACCCGACGGAGTGAGTAATTTATAGCAACCATATATAGTTCTATTGCGGTTAGGTCGTAAGTGATGTCATGTTAATCTTGTCTGGAAAAAGCACATCAAGTAGTAATTCTGCTAGTTCCATTCTTTTTTATATTTATCTGTTAGTTTATATGATTATTAACTGATAGAGGCATGTTACCAGCAAAGTCAACTACAAAAATAATCTTTTAATTAACACTAAAAGTACTGGAAATGACAGTCCTCAATGAGCTGTTCTTAACGACGGCTATAGGATCATATTTTAATACCCGTATCACCAATTATATCGTTGAGGGATCGCGTGGTTTATGAGCAAGTTATAATACTGAAATTATAATATGGTAAATAAATTATAACAAGATTATTTAGTGTATATATACTAAGATGTTTAGACTTTACAGGGGTGTTTTAGGCGAAATAAATTTAGATAAATTTTTGTTCCCAATTTTTAGTTTGGTCTTCTTAAAGGATTTTGAGAAGTGTATTGTTGTCATTTGATTAATTATTTTATCCCAAGATTGTTATTTTTTATTTTATTTTCTACTCGATGTTTGATACCCGCTTTGAGGCATTAATTCAGATTAACACAATATAAGATTTAAAGAAAAATACACTTAATTTCTATCAAGATAGGCTAAGGGTGTCAAGTGGGCCGGGCCAGCCCGAACCCGGCCCGGTAAACCCTGCCCACCACCGGCCCGGCCCAAGCCCACTAATAGGTGTAAGGGGCTGGGCTAGGTGGGTTTTATTAGGGGGCTGGGCCAGACAAGGTGGACAGCCCACCAGCCCGGCCCACCATCAGCCCGGGTGATGGCTCACCGGGGCACCGGCCCGGCCCACTTCAAATTAAAAAAAAAAAAGATAAGTATTACATTTATTACTAATAATAAGTATTTTAAAAACATTGTATCCCAATAAAATAGTTGTAGCTATAATTGTGGGATTCTTAAAATTTTGGAATCAAATATATGAAATATTTATTAATTATTCAAACCATAGTTAGAATCTTATTTTAGTTAATTAAAACTTAACCATTAATTTTAAGATATAATGTCGCTTGGAGATCCATCGGTACAAACATCTCCAATGTATGGAGATGTCGATTATGAAAATTTTGAGCCAATTCCTCCTAATGTTAATATGGAAGAATTGAATAAAATGGTGGAAAATATGTAGATTTAAATTTGAAGAGTTGTCAAATTGAATTTTCTTTTTCTAGTTTAAGTTTACGAAATCAAAGAAAAGTAGTTGTAAGTTTGTAAGCTTTAAAGTTTAAATTCGACTTTGCAATTATCGATTAATAAAACTAAAGGTTCACTGAGCCTTTGAATTTCTTTTCAAATTTGTGTTATAATTTTATTTATAATTTTATTTACAAGAATAATAATCTGTACGCAGTCAAAATAGAACTATAAATGTAATTGTGTAAAACTAATCCTACACAAGTAGCAACTCCAAGATAAATTTCTGCAAGGAGGTACAAACATTGATCAGTGCCCAAAAGCAACAAAACATTATAATAGGCTGACAAAATCAGTGAAATGACAAGCCTCTGAAATTGCTGATGCGTGAAATAAATCAAATACCCCTTTTAAGTTACTATCTTGCTGTTGGCTTACACAAGTTCAAAAATATTTCAATAGGTTATACAGTATACTATATAATAATATAAACTATTAGTTATATATATAATAATATATTAATATAATCTTATTAGTTTCAAATATTTTATATATAATAATAATTAAATATTTTTTAGCATATTGAAATGTCTCCACCGATGATGGAGACGTGACAATCTGCACATGACATTAGGACTTAGGATCAGATGGGATAATTAAATTAAGAACTTTGGTTTAGTATCAAAACTCATGTGCATTGTTCCCATTTAGATGAGTAGGAAATTTAGAGAAAGAGGAGAGTAGGGAATAGTGAGATAATATGGAGAAGAATGAATGGTATTTATAGTTTGAAAATAGGGCCAAAGTATAATTTAAGGAACTTGAAGGTTAAAATAAAGTTGACAACAACTAGATTTTAAAGTATTAAACTTAATAAATTTTAGCATTAGAATTTTTTTTTAAAATAATTAAAATCCGGCTCGGCCCACTAACTAAAACCCGGCCCGGCCCACTAACTAAAACTTGGCCCGGCCCACTAACTAAAACCCAGCCCGGCCCACTAACGGGCCCGGTTAGCCCGACGTGTAGCCCCTATCCGAGGTGGGCTGGGCCGGACACCCTTTCCCTCTCCAAGCCCGGCCCCCAGCCCGGCACACTTAACTTACGGCCCGGCCCGGCCCCTTGTGGCCCACATTTAAATGGCCCGGCCCGGCCCACTTGACACCCTTGAGATAGGCTCAAACTGCAACTTCTCATTAAGGATAGAGAGATCCTATCTATTGCACCATAACTTTTTGTCTCAGAAATGTTATCTCAGATTGAATATGTTATAAAATTTATACGGAAATTGTGATATAAGTAATCGTGAGATTACTTGTGCCACACACAATAAATAATCTCATATTTGATAACGGAAAAATTGTATTTAATAGCAAAAGACCCCTCAAGGAACGTCCTCAACACCTCCTCTTAAACATTAATAAACACACAATTTGATGAGTTGGTTCATTGAGGCAATAGAAAAATATTTTTTAGAATTCAATTAGGACTATAATTCCACTTGAAGCATAAGAAAATGAGAGAAGCCACGTTCTTACATCTCTTCACGACTGTTTCAAATCATCTCAATTATGTAATGAAAATGTTTTTTTATTAAAAGTCTTCTTAGTTCTGCTAAGTATAAAAGGAGAGGATCCTCTTCGCATTTGCTTCAAATTAACCACACACTGTTGAGCTTAATTAGCCACGATATGGCAATTACTAATTCACAATTTGCAAATTGTTTCTTGATTTCACTTATTTTTCTTATTGCATTTGCTTCAAACCATGCAAATGGACAAGAACTCAAAGTAGGGTTTTATCACAAAACATGCCCTAATGTTGAGTGGATAGTGAAGGAAGTTGTTGATGATGTTATATCAAGAGTTCCTAGTCTTGCTGCTCCTTTGTTGAGAATGCACTATCATGATTGTTTTGTTAGGGTATGTATGCAAAATAAATTATTTTATTACTACCATTTTATTAGTGTGTTTTGAGTTTTGTATGAACTCTTTTTAAATATTGCGCAAAAAGGTTGTGGTGGTGTGGCAAGTGGGTTTTAATCCTTAAGGAGAATTCTCACTTTCGAACTCTAGAAATATAATCGCTTTTGATGGAAGCGTTTTACCTCTAAAATGGGATCCGACTAAAATCCTGACTAGACGGGTCCAAAACGGGTATTGAGTGAAAAAATTAAGAAAAGAAAATAATTTTTTTTATAAAAATATTTTCCACGCAGAAGTCATTTTTTTTGGTGTTTCGGTTATCAAAAAATGTTTTCCTTTCTCCACCAATATAAGAAAAATGACTTCCCACATAGCCATGCACACTGGTGCATGGAAGTCATTTTCCTTATATAGTATATTGTCTTCTGAATTTTATATTTCTTGTTTTAACTAGCACTTTAGACATTATTATTGATCTTCAGTACTCAATACTTCTCCAGACCTCACTTGTGAGATTACACTAGGTATGTTGTTGTTGTTATTGTTGTTTTACTCAGTAATTCTATTGAAACACGCTTAGATATGTTTTTTTATTATCATTCTTTACTATATAGTCGTTTCAAAAAGTATTTTTCACTCATTAACTAAACATGGAAAACTAACTTTAGGAAAACTGAAAGTGTTAAAATATTTCATATCGCGGTTAATTAATATTTTTCCACGTATAGAATTTTTAGTGAAAAATTGACTTTCGTCGGACCAAATACACATCAGTCTAACTATAGATCTTTACTTATGTATTCCTCTATATTTTGGCAGGGTTGTGATGCATCACTTCTGTTGGATTCCCCAACAAAACAAGCTGAGAAGGATTCAATCCCAAATTTAAGCCTTAGAGGATTTCAAATTATTGATAGAGTGAAGACTGCTCTTGAAAAATCTTGCCCTGGAATAGTTTCTTGTGCTGATATTGTTGCTCTAGTAGCTAGAGATGTCACTGCTGCGGTAAATATTACAATCTACATGTTAAATTTTATATACCGCCGGTGTAAATATTTTTTACGTTATCAAGTCATTCAAAATATATTATATTTAAGCGTCTTTGAAATGTGGGATTTGAAATCTTAAAAAGAAAATATGTTATTTGCTATACCAGCTAAAGATAACTTGGATGGTGTAAAAATTGATTATTAATATGAACGTTACATAGGTAAAAACTTATCCACACCCGGTGTTTATACCAAGCTAATAGATAGATGACATGTTTTTGTATATAGTCTTTTAGCATCTAACTATGGTTAGTTAACATGCATCCTCACCTTATTAATGTATACAAGCACGATTAGTATAAAATAATGTTTACATTATCACGTCATTTAAAAGATATTTATAGGTGTATTTCTTCGAAATATGAAATTGATAATCTTAAAATATACGACAAGTTACTGCTACAACATTTAAAAGTGATTTCGTGCTGTAAAAATTCATTCTACTAAGGTATGTATTGAAGTACTTAAAATCCTTAAATTTACCGCCTATTGTGGCTGGGTAACAAGAAATTACATTTTGCCACTTTATATGTCTTGTCACTTGAGTTTAACTTTAATTTTATACATTTGACAAAATAAAAATATTTTATAATATCAGGTCATTTAAAAAGTAATGGGTATACATAGCTATTCATTACAAATGGCGTTAGTAATCTAAAAAAAAATACATAGTATATAATTTTACGTAACTGTTAATAACAAAAGGCATTAGTAATCTGAAAAATAAGAAAGTAACATTCTCATTAATGTACTGATGGTGTTAAACTTCTTTTATACTATCAGTGATTATCAATTAAATCTATATCACGCATGAGCTTACATGTGCAATTAATGTGATATGACAATGTCTGGAGAGGATAAAATTAGCCTTTAATTCCCTATTCTCATTACTATATAGCACATGATCAGTCTCTTATTACTGAACTATTTTTGTAATTTTTAAATCTCAGATGAAGGGACCACTCTGGGAAGTTGAAACAGGGAGAAGAGATGGAAGGGTGTCAAACATAACAGAAGCCTTATTTAATTTGCCTCCTCCTTTTGCAAACATAACAGTTTTGAAACAAGATTTCTTGCAGAGGGGATTAAGTGTCAAAGACCTAGTTGTATTATCAGGTAATTGATTTATTCTTCTAGAAATTATTATCAAGGAATTTTTACATTACCGGGTCAGACAAAAGAATTTCTACAATTGAGCCTTCTTGAAACGTGGAATGGTAATCTTGAAAATAAATAAGATACATTACCTACTATAACATGTAAAGATGACTTCAGAAAAAAAAATTCTTACACTAACAGTAGTATGCCCACTGGCCACTTTTTGGCCCTGTAATTCAGAATATCACTGTTGTGGAGTTTCAAATTCCACAAATGAAACTCATTGAGATTAAAGTGGTTATTTTTCAATCGCAGAGGCTGAAAGATGGCTATTTGTGAAACTTAAACTCACACTTATTTAAAAATTGTTAGGCTAGCCACTTTTAGACGAGATTTTGAAAAGATAACCAATTATGTTTGAGAAATAGCCATTGTGATGCTAAAACACACCGTCATGGATTCCAAAAATTGACTATTTTTCAATGACGTTTGAATCTCTAACTATTTTCCAATTACATGTCCAAAAATTACTATTTTTGAATTTTACTCCATTCTTCTAGCTTAATTAGTACTATGGCATGCATGTAAACTACTAGCTAATATTCGAATTTTGTGCTTCTTTCTTTGCATTTTCTTTTTTCTTATAGGTTCTCACACAATTGGAATATCACATTGCTCATCATTCAACAACCGTCTATACAACTTCACTGGAAAAGGAGATGCAGATCCCTCTTTGGACCCAAACTACATAAAAAGATTGAAACTCAAATGTTCACCAAATGATCAAAATACCATAGTGGAAATGGACCCTGGAAGTGTTAGGACATTTGATAATTCTTATTACTCACTTGTGGCTAAAAGAAGGGGACTATTTACTTCTGATTCTGCTTTACTTAATGATGATGAAACTAAAGATTATCTCAAAAAACAAGCAATTAATCCATATGGTTCTACATTTTTTAAGGACTTTGGTGAGTCTATGGTGAAAATGGGAAGGATTCAAGTGCTCACTGGAAATCAAGGTGAAATTAGAAAAGTTTGCACAAGGGTCAACTAGCTAGAAAAGTATAGTTTATATTTATTTTTGAAGTGATTATGGCACGTCTAGTGGTCAACCATATAATTTGTTTTTCTTTTGAGTTTTTAAATAATGTGTTTGTCATTAAGAATTGATGCAAGTTTGTGGTGTTTTATTTTTATTTTTTATGGAGAGATTGGTAAGTTGTCCAATTCGAAAGTCTTTGTAACAAGCGTGAGAAACGGTGGAAAGTTTGATATTTAGTTACTTTTGTCATACTTCATTTATGGATTTAATTTTCTCCTTGCATTTCTAGCCTTCTCCCTACCGGTGGTGAAGCTTTCGATTGTGAAGGAGTATATAATTTGTTGAATTCCCTTAATATAAAGAAAACTTTTAATATAATATTTTTAAAGGTTCCTTATTAGAATTGTTGGCTCTGGGCCTACACCTTGTCCCAATGCCCTGTAGTAATAGATAAAGGATTATTCAAAAAAAAAAAAAAACAACCTGTACTTTACTTTCATGACTACTAAGTATTTTCTCCGTCCCAATTTATATGAGGATTGACCTATTTTGAAAGTTGAACAATTCTTTTTTTTTTTTTAACTCAATTTCAAACATAAATTATTCGAGTATAATAAAATTTACATATTTGAAAACTACATAAAAAATATTATAAGTTGTATAATTAATAATTTACAATATATGGAAAGAGTTGGAGAAAATCATAGTCAAAGAAAGAGTTGTTTAACTCCCTAAATAGGTCAACCCTCATTTAAATTGGGATACTAGTACTTATATTTAACTAGGCTAAACGGAAAAACAAAGTGGCTGTAGTTTAGTGGTGAGAATTCCACGTTGTGGCCGTGGAGACCTGGGCTCGAATCCCAGCAGCCACACTACTTTTTTTGTTTTTCTCTTCCGAGGTTATTAATTTTTTTCTTTTACATTCTTTTCATAATAATCAGAATATTACTCAAATATTTAAATTTGAGACAAAATCACTATGTCTTTGAACAATTAACATTAATTTAAGTTTTTGCATTTCCATAATGGTAGGTCGTTAAGTTGAAAGAACAAATATCCAGATATCATACCTTGCAAAGATTCAATTTTATTTTACTAAGATCCAAGCAGCCACTAACTTTTCATTCAGATTTAATTGAATTGAACTGAAAACTAAAATTTGCATGTTCCTATAAAGTCGGGGGGGAATTGGTACCAAGTTTTAGTCTTTTAGACATACTACTATGAATTATTCACAAAATCCTATAAGAACAGGGACCAAAATTTAAGTTGATCCTATATTAATATGGTGCACCTGAAATAATGAAATACACACATCTAAATAGGATTATAGGAATATAATTCATTGTAATCTCATTCAATCGCCTAATATCTCCATATTACACATAGAATTTTAGGACAGTACATATTTTTTTTTACACCATCAGGTTAAATGACCTGAAACAGCACGTGTTCGTTCATAGAAAACGATGAACTTAAACTACATTGTTGTATCCATCTATCTTGGTTGCAGTTTTGTAATGGATACTTCATTCATAGACAATGGCATTGACTTGCTCGTAGATTAATCCGACTCGAGCCCTTTTGGTAGCATCTTTGTTCGACTACGAAAAAAGAATGCAGGTTGTTGAGGCGTCGGCATAGTAACAGAGTAACTACTAAGCATGAGCACCCCAGATGTCGTTGTAAGTCTTTCATTCACATCTTCTTGAACACATAACAATCCAATATGTATACATTGTATCACTTCATTTCTCGAGTATGACTCTCCAAATATTGGATCCATTATGTTCAATGGTGTGGCATCTCTCCATTGCTTCCAAGCCTACAAGATTTATCCATGAATCATTCAAAAGTTAGCATAAAAAAGAACTTATATAGTTGCACTTATAAAAAGGAAAATGCCCAAATATACCCCTGACATTTCCGATTTGTCTTATATATTCCCTCATGTTACCTTTCGATTCATAGGAGGCCACACCTTAACATTTTTGTCTCAAATATGCCCCTTTCACTAACGATATGCTATTGTGAAAATTGACCTGATACGGTGAAGGCCATCTAGATGTATATTTGGATCTTTTTCAATTGTTCAGGTGTATATTTGAACCTTGTCAACTGTTCAAAAGTACGCTCCAAATTATTGCAGACGTTCTTAGGAGTAAACTTGAATCATTTGTTTGTCGACGTGGTCCACCGTGGCAAAATGTCAGAGCCAAGCTGGATAGCCACTAGAGTGAAGGGCTAATCTAGGACTAAATTAACAATGTGGGGCTTTCTTGGGTGGAAAGGTAGATAGAGGACAAATGCACGAAAAATTTAATACTTCAGGAATAAATTTGAATCTTTTCCCTTTATAATGTACGACAAACTGAATACCTTACATAGCTAAGAAGGTCTTCACGGGTGGAATGGTAGATATAATATTTATGAATGTAATCTTACATAGCTAAGAAGGTCTTCAGCACCGTTTGATTGAAAACATTAGATTTAACAGAGTATTGTCCGTGCATAGCATACTCTGGTGACATATAACTGCTATAAACAACCAAACAAGCAGGAAGGTTAGTGAGAAAAAACGTATTCTTAAGAGAAAAAGGTCTTTACAGCTTTCATATTCTATGTAGGAAGTGTGCATATATTGAATGATTCGTTGGCAAACACGAGATAATAGTATATATCAACATAGTTTTAAAACTTACTATGTCCCAACAATCCTGTTTGTTATTACTTCACTTTGATCAATCCCAGATATTCTTGCCATTTCAAAATCTGATATTTTGGGGTTCATTTCTACATCTAAGAGTATATTGCTTGCTTTGAGATCACGGTGTATAATTCTGAGGCGAGAGTCCTCGTGAAGGTAAAGTAGTCCACGTGCAATCCCTCCAATAATCTTGTAATGTCTCGACCAATCTCGTAACTGCTGCTTTTCAGGATCTAGAAGTTTGTATAAAACATGGTTTTATTTAGGCAAAAAGGATGTGAAATCCAACTTTGTAAATATGGGAATTAAGAAAATATGCAATGATAACATGAACCGCCTCTTAATAAAAATCCCTCTATGCAAACTGTAATATGTAAGTTGCTGAAGCTAGTTTTTCAGTAGATTAAGAAAATGCATGCATCTTTGTATAGGACCAAGAAACAGAAGCAGTCATGTAACTAAGCTCCCGCTATGTGCGTGGTCCAAGCAGGGACAAAGCTATCCTCATCCAAGAAGATAGGTCAGAAACAATTCTTTAATGTTTAATACTATATGTTGAATCCCCTTGACATTGTGTATATATACTTGTTTATAGTATAACCCCCCTTTAGGGAAAATTGTGGCTCGGCCATTAGTCTAAGGAAGGGCTGGACCACATTGGGTCTATTGTAGGCAGCCTTACCTTGCATTCTGCAATTGCTATTTCCACATAGGCAATTATAGAAACAAGAAGAATATATAAAAATGAATGTTATCAGATTGGAACAAACCAAATAAGAAATAGTTGAGGCTTTTGTTGGGGACAAATTCATAGACAAGTATCTTTTCCTCTCCTCCAAAGCAGTATCCCAGTAGTCTCACTAAATTTCTGTGTTGAAGCTTCGCGATCGATACGATCGATACGATCGATCTCATTCTTAAATTCTTCTATTCCTTGCCCTGAGCTTCTTGATGGCCTCTTCACGGCTATCTCTTGTCCATTAGGAAGTTTACCCTGAGAGTGTAATAAAATATCAATATAAGTCAAGAACACACTGGAAGATGGACTGAGTTCTTGGATGTGCTTGGTACGACCGAAGTCGTTTTCCATGGAAAATGTTTCCTGAAAAAACATAAAATATTTTCCTTGAAAATGTTTCCGATCCCTGATGAGTGAGAAATATTTTTGAGAGTGTTTTAATTAATTTTTTGAGTCCTAAAGACTAATAATAACGTCTAAGTGTTAGTAGGAAAAGAAGATGAAACTATAAGTTGAATATAGTAGTTGTAAGAAAAATAACACCTGCCAATTAAGTGAGGGAACTCATTTTCCCCATTTTCACCTGATAACCAAATACTAAAAAATGACTTTCTCGTAAAAAACGCTTTCTTGAAAAACAACTTTAGCATATCAAACACACCCCTTGTGTCTAAAAAACTGACTTCACCTTGTAGACAACACCAAATTCGCCTTCATCAATTCTGTTGTCAGTTGAGAAGTTAGTCGTGGAAGCTCGAATAGTGTTCAATTGATATTACAAGACTCAACAGTTGAAATTTCATCTGCATTTAGACAATAAAGAAACTCCGAAAGTTTCAGCAGATGCTACGTTAATACTTTTGGTGACAATAACTTGGAAATAATTAAATGAAAAATGCTTCCTCCTGTTGTTCTAGTTATGACACTTTACCTGTTATCTCTTCTATAACATTGAGTTCTCGCGAAGCTCTACTTCTTAGCCAATAGAAATTGAAAAGAAGAGCAGAATTGAAACAACTATGGCAGCGATTACGCCAGATGCAAGTACCCCTTTTCCTGCATCAGTTAAACAAAATTTTATTCAAAACATTAAACTGAAATCGCGAATCTGTTTGTTTATACTGAATAGAGTGGAAGAAATATACGGTTCCAAACACAATCAAACAAATAAACAACTAGAAATGATGGATGTTGTCAAACATTTTATTTTGTTGCCATTTTATATGAAGAGCAACAATATATAGAATGAACACGATTATCAAGTTCAATTTCACACGTGGTCATCCAACTAAAGGTCATAATACTGAATTTGGTAACAGAAAGGTAGAACACATGATTACCCTTTAACTTGTCTCATTTTTCGGCTACACATCTTAAGTTTGCGCGATCCTATGACACCCCACCCAAACTTGTTCAAATGTATGGATCTTGTTGATTTGGGTCCTTTCCTGCGAAGTTCGTGTTTGGCCAGAATATGACGTTTTCAGGCAATAACATGCAAATTTTTGTCTTGCTTTTACTTCTGATGCTCCTCGTGTTGATCAAATTCACTCTCTGTGTCACATCAACAAATAAGTGGGTAACAGTTTCACTTTGAGCAAGTCTAGAAGGATTATAGGAGTCTCACAAACTTAAGATCGTGCATACTTGAAAAAGAGAAAGTTACACATTTGGGTGCTCACCAAAATTAATTACACCTACTAGCCATATATAAAAAAGCTATACACTAGTTATGTATAACATATGCACACTATATGTATATATACAATAAATATACATTTACCGACTATTATTTTGGTGAGCAGCTATGCAATGTAAAAATCCCTTAATAAAGTGCAAATTGAGTTCAATCAAGTGATTTAACCACTAAATTAGAGAACAACACGTGTAAAGAAATTACCACTATTGTTGTTTGTAGAACCGGGCGAAGAAGGTGGAGGAGAACCGCAAATTGGTAGTGCAGGTGGTGTCACGAATGCAGTAACGTTGTAAAAAGGGTACAACTCGTACCTAAGTGTACAACTTAGAAGCAGAACTCTACCACCTCTCGTGCCATCACTTAAGTTTCTGATAGCAGCTATCAGGCAATTTTCACAAGAAGAATTAGAGAGATCAGGTATGCATTGTGCGAATGTATAAGCTCTCTGGAAATGGAACGACGAAAAATTGGCTTCTTTAGTAGCAAATTTTTTCCCCGAACGATTGTTTTGATTTGCAACCACAGTTTCTAATCCAAACATCACATTTCCAAGCAGTGACAAGAGCTTGTTTGGTTTATTAAAACTCTGTGTAGTACACCAAGAATATCTTGTCGGCGTACCAAAGATAGGTCCATTTGAGTAATGTACTAGGCATTCGTCAACCCAAAAGACAATAATTTTTCCGTTTGGACAGTAATCTTCTGAGATTATTTCTTTAACAACTGTTGACACACAATTTTGACAGTCGTTAAGGGAAATGTCTCCCCTACATAAAAACATGCCATAAGCTATGTCGTACCCCGTGTGACCAGCTGTGGAGTTGTATAATCTGTTAGGCCTCGAAGCATTAGAGCAGGGGCGGCTCAATGGAATTTGTGGCCTAAAGTCAAATTTTAATACGAGGTCTAAAGTATATTGAATAAAACTAGCTTTTGCGTCCGTCACACGTGCATTTCGTGCGTCGCATGTGCATCCCATGCGCCTCACGTGCATCCCGATGCACGTATGCCAGCCACTAATTCAGGACCTTAATTAAGACTAGAATTTACTCACTTGGAATTATAATGCTGGACCTGGCTTGCCCATATCTTCTTGGATCAGTACTTGCTGTGCATGAAATAAGCTTCTTCAGCGCAGTGTCCAAACAAGTAGTCATGTAGATTATTGTTTTTGTTTGTTGCAATCATCTTGTCATTTATCCGTACCACTGTGTCAAAGTAAGCACTATGTGGGAGAGCCGCACTTGAAAAAAGTCCATATTTCCTGCACTCATAATTCCAGAACTCTCGGTCATCTTTGTTAGCTTTCAAGTTAAGCCATATAACTTTCAGATCTGTGTCAAACTTTTTGTCCTGTGCAACTATGCAAAACAAATATATAAAAAGTTATAATCATAATCATATACTCCACATTATAAAAAAAAAGTTATACTTTTTACTTTAAAATATTTAATTTTTTCAAAAATTAATCTATAAACCTATAATAGTGAAAAATGAGGCCCCAAAAATTTGGAGGCCTAAGGCCTTTGCTTTATTAACTTCACTCTAAAGCCAGCACTGCATTAGAGGACAAAGATGATAAAAGGGCTTTGAGATTAGAGCTATAAGTGCTGTTGGGAGTGTAAGAAGTTGTGTTTGAGCAAAAAAGAAAAAAGAAAATGCAGGATGAGAATAATGATCTTGGCCATTAATCAGGCTGATAAGAAAATTCTACAACATAACAAAATATTGAAGTACTTCAACATCATGGTGCGTTCTAATCTTTGTTTAGATTTCGAATAAAGTGACATCCTCATATTATTTTTATAATTTAACTTAGTCATGTGATAATATAGTACTGACAAAGTTGATAGTGTAAAGAAGACTTTGTTACAAGTCAAAAGATAGTCTTTAATATGAGAAGTAATAGCGGATAGCCCCATATGGTAAAGCTTCCAAAATTTGCATTTGTCGAAAAACAACTTTATAAGGTAGCAGTTTGTATTTGTTTAATCAATTTAAAAAATATTTTTTACAACATTAGAGCAGTAACTTATTCTCGGCCAAGGTTCTGAAAGTGCTTATGGGAAAAACTATTTTTTGCTGCGATAGAAACTCACTTACTTTTTTCATAAAAGTTTGGTCAAACCTGGGCTGATGGCGCTTCGTAACGACTTGCATGGAGTCCACACGGACAGAGACTAGGCTGCACATATATAGAATTTAGACCAGGATTAATTCTATTGAATCCATATCTTAAAAGCATTAAATTCTCGTGTTATAAAATAAAATTGTGTATTAAAATTAAAAAGCAACAAAAGGCACATAGAAAGAAAGAGAAAGCAATGAGTAGTACTTTTCTATTTTCTATTTTCTCTTTCTCGATGATTTTCATCTACACCACATATGTCTATTTATAAGCAAAAGTAAAACTTGGGCAAAAGAGTATGCTACAGTGATGGCCACATGGCATCCACATTTATTCATAACACTCTCCCTTGTATGTCCATGTAAACTAAACATTCTAGTGAAAGAAAAGTACTACACATAGTTATTTGTAATACGCATTGCTTGCTGCCTCATTAAAAATCATACCAGGAAAACCCAATGGAACAAAATCTTAGTTAAGGAAAAAAGAGTGCAACGCGTATTTACTCCCCTTGTTGGAAACATCACTTAATGTCTCGAAGACGATGCATTCAAATTTTTATAGTAGCTTCTCAAATGTTGAGGTTGGTAATGCCTTAGTGAATAGATATGCTAAGTTATCACTTGAGCGAACTTATTGAACATCTATTTCACCCTTCTTTTGAAGATCATGAGTAAAAAAGAATTTTGGTGAAATATGTTTTGTTCTGTCTCCTTTAATGTAACCTCCTCTTAGTTGAGCTATGCATGCAGCATTATCTTCGTATAATGTTGTTGGAATATTCCTCTCAAAAGGAAGGCCACATGTTTCCTGAATATGTTGAGTTATTGATCTCAACCAAACGCATTATCGACTTGCTTCATGAATGGCTATTATTTTTGCATGATTTGAAGAAGTAGCAACTATAGTTTGTTTTGTTGAACGCCATGATATAGTTGTACTTCCACATGTGAGTAAATAACCTGTCTGGAATCGACCTTTATGTGGATCGGACAAATATGCTGCATATGCATAACTTATTAGTTGTGACTTGGATTCATTTGAATAAAACAGTCCCATATCAATGGTCCCTCGGAGGTATTTAAATATATGCTTAATACAATTCCAGTGTCTTTTTGTTGGGGAAGAACTAAATCTTGCTAATAAGCTTACAGATAAAGCTATATCTGGTCGAGAATTATTGGCAAGATACATTAATGCCCCAATTGCACTCAGATTTGGTATTTCAACACCAACAAGTTCTTCATCATTTTCATAAGGTCGAAATAGATCTTTATTAATATCAAGTGATCTCACAACCATTGGGGCACTCAATGGATGCTTTATCCATGTAAAATCTCTTTAAAATATTTTCAGTATATGTTGATTGATGGACAAATATTCCATTTGTAAAATGCTCAATTTGTAGACCAAGACAAAATTTCGTTTTTCCAGGTCTTTCGTTTCAAATTCCTTTTTCAAACATTCTAATGCCTTTGGAAGCTCTTCAGGAGTTCTAATAATATTCAAGTCATCAACATATATAGTTATTATGACAAATTCTGATCCAGACCTTTTCATAAAGACACAAGGACAAATTGGGTCATTTTATGCCCTTCTTTGAATAGGTATTCGCTAAGGCGATTATACCACATGCGCTCTGATTGTTTTAATCCGTATAAAGATTTTTGAAGCTTTATTGAATAATTTTATTATTTGAGCAAGTAATCTCGCAAATGACAAATTGCGAGTTGATAACAAACACACATGTGACCATCTTGTAGATGCATCTATTAAAATCATATAATATTTAAATGGTCCACATGGTGGGTTAATGGGCCCGCATATATCACCTTGTATACGTTTTAGAAATGCAGGGGATTCAACCTCAACTTTAATTGTTGATGGTCTAGTAATTAATTTGCCTTGAGAACATGCAACACAAGAGAATTCCTTGAATTGAAGAATCTTTTGGTTCTTCAAAGAGTGCCCGTATGAATTCTTAATTATTTTGCGCATCATATTAGAACCGGGATGGCCCAACCAGTCATGTCAAATAATAAAATCATTTGAGTTAGTAAACTTCTGGTTTACTATGGCATGTGTTTCAACCATGCTAATACTTGTGTAATATAAGCCGGAAGAAAGAGCGGGTAATTTTTCGAGCACATATTTCTTACCCAACATCATTGTAGTAATATAAAGATATTCAATCTTTTCATCATTTGTAGTCTCAATATGATAGTCATTTTGGCGAATGCCTTTGAAACTCAGTAGGTTTCTTTGAGACTTACTACAATAGAATGCTTCGTTAACTGTCAAATTTGTTCCTCCAGATAATAATAAATTAGCTTTTCCGGAGCCTTCAATTAATCTTATACTTTTAGATATTGTATTAACATTGACTTCTTTCATCACCAAATAAGAGAAGTATTTCTTATCTCTTAAAATAGTGTGTGTTGTAGCACTATATATAAGACATATACCATCGTAGTTGATCTTGGGTCCAGCTGATGACTGGGGAATTTTCATATTCTCGTGAGAAATGGCGTTCAACTTGTTCCAAAGGAAAAATACAATTTATAGAGTCTCGTGCTGATAACGTGATATAAAATAAAATTGTGTACTAAAATTAAAAAGCAACAAAGGCACATTGAGAGAAAGAGAAAGCAAGAAAGCAATGAGCAGTAATTTTCTATTTTCTCTTTCGGGATGGTTTTCATCTACACCACATATGACTATTTATACGCAAAAGTAAAACTTGGGCAAAAGAGCATGCTACAGTGATGGCCACATGGCATTCACATATGCTATCCACATCTATTCATAACATCTTTTACTTTTCTCTATCTAGTCCATTTTCGGCTTTAATTTTCTTACGCAATTGCCCACCTTCACCTTGCTGACTTTTACCCTATAGAAGAAAGGGAATGAAAGAAAATTAAAAACAAAATACCTTTTTCGGTTAATCATCTCATATTCAAAATTTAATCATCAGAATAATTTTGATTCGTGATGTGTATGTTTTATTAAGAGGGAAGCATTTCTTATCAAGGATTATTTTAATCTCTAATTTGAATCTTAAATTTCTGATTGAGAATGGAGGAATCTCATGCAAGCTCCACATTCTTTTGTGGTCTTTTTGTTTTTATTTACGTAACTGCTGAAGTAAATTAAGTAGAGATGTTTCTGGTTTGTATGTACATATCATCCTTGGTAATAAAATACTTATTTAACCAAAAAGAAAATAAGTACAGTTCAATTTCTCATATTGACGGTGTAGATCTAATTAAACACTCATATACTAATAATTATAAATAATTTTTATGAAAATGGTAATTAATCTATCACTGGTAAACTACACTCAGAAAAAAATAGTTTATGTGACTTAAACCAGGTAAGTATAGGTGAAACTAGGGGGTGAGTGTGTGTGTGTGTGGGGGGGGGGGGGGGTTTGTTGAAAATCGTCAAGGTAAAAACATTAATATTTCAATTTGTTCATAGAAATCAAAATATGCAAATTACTAGCACAAAATTTATACTCGTAACTAACTAAAATCGAAGCTTTAATAAAATTTTCAAAATAACTTGTATCATTGCCTACTCAAGTTCTAGTAAACTTGTTCCCGTTTCTTTTTGTGTTTAATATCTCTTCAAAAATACTTACAGATAGGACCACTAGAATGCAGTATTAGCGATTGCATGAGATAACTTATCCGTATTTGGTGTTTATATCAAGCTAATAGATGTATGACACATGTTTGCACATAGACTTTTCACACCTAACGGTTAGTTAATACTTTTCACACCTAACCATTAGTTAATATGTATTCTCCACCTCATTAAATCACTTAACTATAGTAAAGGACATCAAATTATTGTTTTACATTTAATAATCAAACAAGAAAAATACTCTGACAACGCGTATTTCCTCTTTGATCAAATATTAGCCTCCTTTCTAAAATATGAAGTATAGACTTTATGGTGTCTTCCAACTGTCATTATCAATTTTATTGTATTATACTTCAGTTTTTCTTACTATTGATCTGAACAAACGAATCGGAACCAAAATGCCCCTAAAAAAATTACTTTGAACAAAAATATCCTAACAAAAAAAATGTTATAAAAATACTTTTAGCGCAGTAATTTACTGCGCTAAAGCAGTTCACGGAGACGGAGCTGTTAACTGCTTTAGCGCAGTATTTTACTGCGTTATAGAAGCTATTAAAAAAAATAATCTATAACGCAGTAAAATACTGCGTTATAGAAATAGTACCAAAAAAAAAAAAAATTGGCCGACTTTATTTTTTGCAACACTTAGTGTTTTTTTTCATTGACCAATGATTAGTCGTGTGTCAAGACTCCGAAACGTCAATATTTTATATAAAACCTGATATTTTTTTTTGCGTACAATAATGTAGGCTCAATACATCAAGGATACGTAAATGTTCGAATCGTCATTTTAGAGGTTGAAAAGGTGCCCGAAGTAAGTTTTATTTGTAAATTTTAGGTTTAAGTGTTCTATATACATAGACGTTCATTTTTGTTTGAAGACTTGTTGTCATTAGCTTAAGGTTTTTTTATTTTTAGGGTTTAGATTTATTGAAAATAAAGCCGTTGCCAAAAGGTTTTTAACTGCGCTAAAGAATTTTGTTTATATAGCGCAGTAAAATAGCGAGCACTAAAAAAAATTTTGGCAATTTTTTTTTTTTGTAATACTTAGTGTGTTTTTTCATACTTTGACCAACGATTAGTCGTGTGTCAAGACTCTGAAACGTCAATATTTTATATAGAACCTGATATTTTTTTCTGCGTACAATAATGTAAGCTCAATACATCAAGGATACGTATACGTTCGGATCGTCATTTTAGGGGTTGAAAAGGTGCTCGAAGTAAGTTTTGTTTGAAAAAACATAGTGTTTGACTGTAAGGTCATTTTAGTCAACTTTATATGTCGAGAAAATTAGTCAGCTTTATTTTCAAAAATTGAAACCGCAGGAGTGAAATTGACATTCACAGCTACATTACCCCGGGATTTTTACGTTGAAATCTATTGCGTATCATCATCTTATAAGTAAATAAAATTAAAAATTTCACGTCAATTTGGGGGAAAATTGAAATTGAATGGGATAAAAGGTGTTTTTTTTTTTTAAAATCGGCTCGGCCAAACCGCCTTGCGGCGTTTGTCCGCATAGATCTCGGAAAACTACGCAAGTTAAAAAAAAACGCGTAAATCGAACGTCCGAGCGCAAAGTTATGACCATCTAAAGTTTGACCACTTTACAACTAGCTTTTCTCCCTATATTTTTTAGAATTATATTTATATTCAAAATAAATTTATGTCTTGATTAAAAAATAACACGCTTAAATCAAAACCTTAAAAAATAAAACACTTAAACCTTAAACAAAACTTACTTCGGGTACCTTTTCAACCCCTAAAACGACGATCCGAACGTTTACGTATCCTTGATGTATTGAGCCTACATTATAGTACGCAGAAAAAAAATATCAGGTTCTATATAAAATATTGACGTTTCGGAGTCTTGACACACGACTAATCGTTGGTCAAAGTATGGAAAAAAACATTAAGCGCTGCAAAGAAAAGATTTATTAAAATAAGATGTTGTGATCTTTTTATGGAAAAAAACACTAAGTTCCTTAAGTGTGTTATTTTTTAATGCGTAACTTTCTTTCGAATATATTGCAAAAAAAAAAAAATCGCGTAAATCGGACGACCGAGGGCAAAAAATCACGTATATTCAAAATAAAGTTACGCTTTAAAAAATAACACACTTAAATCTAAACCCTAAAATAAAAACCTTTAAGCTAATGACAACAAGTCTTCAAACAAAAATGGACATCTATGTATATTGACCACTTAAACCTAAAGTTTACAAACAAAACTTATTTCGGGCACCTTTTCAAGTCCTAAAATGATGATCCGAACGTTTACGTATCCTTGATGTATTGAGCCTACATTATTGTTCGCAGAAAAAAAATCAGGTTCTATATAAAATATTGACGTTTCGGATTCTTGACACACGACTAATCATTAGTCAAAGTATGGAAAAAAACACTAAGTGTTGCAAAAAATAAAGTTGGCCATTTTTTGTTTTGTACTGTTTCTATAACGCAGTATTTTACTGCATTATAGATTTTTTTAACAGCTTCTATAACACATTAAAATACTGCGCTAAAGGTAGTTTTGTAACCTTTTTTTTTGTTGGGGTATTTTGTTTCAAAGTGATTTTTTTAGGGGCATTTTGGTTCCGGACTCAAATTTGCATGCCCCCCCCCCCCCCCAACACCCCCAACATCTTATAGTCAATATATAGAGAAATTTACGTAAAATATACTCTTCGACCATCTAATTTATCAAACATGGCAGAAGTATACGCTGCATATATACTTGTGTTAAGGAGCCGTTTGGACATGGTTTGAAATCATAGTTGAAACCATGGTTTCAAACCATGTTTGAACATGCAATTTGGACATCTTAAGTTGTATCTTCTCTTATAGACATAAAAACCCTATAAGTTGTGAAAACTATCAAAACATTCCCAACTCTTATACAATCTTACCAAATGAGCAAGTCATAGTTCATAACAAAATTAATACGCTACTAGAAGGCCTTTCTAAAATATACAACATCAATTGATCAAATTATAGTTCAATAAAAAAAAAATTAACATGAATAGTAATGAGGTTGGTAGATATAAATAAAGGTTGGTAGACATAAATAAAGATTGGTGGAAGTTAATAAGGTTGGTAAATGGTTGGGTGGGAGTAATTATTAAAAATATCCACCAACTTATGGGTCAAATTTTATATTTAAAATTTTTGAAACCATGGTTTGAAACCCCAAATCACGCCTTTTTGGATGATTTGGGGTTTGAAACCATGAGATGAAATGCATGTCCAAACGCTGGTTTCATCTCATGGTTTCAAACCATGGTTTCGAACCGCATATCCAAATTCCTACTAAATACACTTTTAATAGTATGAAATACATGGTAAACTGCAGTCAGATACATTCAAATGATAGTGTATTCACAAATCTCAAAAGTAATTCCAACTGTTTCGATTGAACTTTTAAACACCGGCTTGTAGATAATAAAAATTACATCTGTTTTTTCTTTACCAAAATGCATCTAAAAATTTGATATAAAAACAGTGATAATTTGGAGGTCAATTCAAAATTACAATCAGTACTAATTATACATCAATTGCTTCAACTGTGTCACAATCTATGGCTGGCCTAACTGGTTCTGGTGGCACCTCGTTATCGCTATACGCATTGTCATCTACCTTCCGTGCCGTGTAGTCCCATAGGAGTGCACCATATCTCATACGGAGCATCGTTGCATCAATTTCTGCTGGAACCCTTGACCCGAGCTCAAATACTCAGCAAATGCTGCCACGTAAACACCACAAACCCTGAAAAAAATAGAAGAAATATATGAATAATTCAAAAGGTATGAAAAAAAGAAAAGGAAATGTAATCAAGAAATATACATGCTCTGATCCCAGGATATTGCTGCGGCATATTCTCAACATACAATACATCAAGGCTATCAATCTGTCTCTTGTCCTTGTAAGTCGGGTGTTTTGTCAAATTGATGTCTTGTTAGTCTGACAGACATGTAGCAAGCTTGTGTATTTCACCCTTAACAACTGCGTTGTGGCATGCGGCTTGATATGAGTTGTAGACTTAAAGTCGTTAGTTGTCCGAGTAAAGTGATCAAACGTCCGATTTTTGAACAGTAAATAGAACAAATATACCTCTGTTGAATCTACATGACCTATATCAGTCTTCATTTGTATTCCAGCATCATGGTGTATGTAGTTGTCAGCTATCCGATATATGTCACTGTCGTGTACATGAACTGGAGCTTCACCGTCAGCACCCTAAAAAGGAGTGTATTTGTTAAATCCATGTATGCATATTGAAAACATTTGTATCTTGAGTTATTGACTGTAATTGTATTTTTGGTTCATGTATATACTTGTATTTTGGATATTTGTTTCATGAATTTGTATGTATGCATATGTATTTGAAGTATGTGTAGTTGATTCTCAGTTCATCACTGGTTCAGATACACAAATATATTCAAATACATATATAGATATGTATACATGTACTTGCCTTTCTTTCGCAAGTAGTAGAAAATGACATCAATGTGCTGAAATAATTAAATACATACAGTTAGAACAAAAAAAATACATAATGTACTTCAACAAATGTAAACGTAAGTCAGGGATTGCACCTTATCATTCCACAGTTGCCCATTCAGTGATAAAAGGTAGAACCAATTTTTATCATCGACAATTGTGATGCCAAAATTGTACTTACTTCCATGCTAAAAAACGGCCATCTTCTTTTTGTAAGAGTCTTCCTTGTTCTGTCTATAGAATGAAATTAAAAAAAAAATACATAGGATTATTTGTTATAGTATGTTTTTCACCCTGACAAGTAGTCTCTTACGAAGCCACACACGATATTTATCAAAAAGCTCTGTATCTAGGGGACCGACCGGTGATGGGATCTTACTCAAATGGATATTTTTTTTGTCAAAAATATGCACCCGGATAATACCTGAACTACTTCATGTATAATACATATTAAAAAATTAACGGTTTATTACACAATACAGTCAAAATACATTAAAATGTAGATAAATACACACCTGAAGCTGAGTCGAAATTCGTCGTGTAAGGGGAAATCTATTATTTACTAGCACGCTTGTTTCAAGCAACTAATAAATGCAAAATGATTCGTGTTTCCTCAATTTGGCTTGGAAGCAGCTCATCAGCCAAGTAAAACAGAGATATAGGTTGCACGTCCTCAACGACTTTTTGTGGCGTCTCTAAAACTGAATGATTCACGTGTTTCCCGACATTTGTTTCATGATCTGGTTTTCCAGTTCAACACTGGTTCAAATACACAAATTTATTCAAATACATTTATACATATGTTCAAATACATGATTCATCATTGGTTCAAACTCCCATATATTTAACAAAAATTGAACACCCAGAATAAAAATACATATAACTCAAACAAAAAACTAAGAATCAACTCCACATACATTCAAATACATGTATACATATGTTCAAATACCTGCTGTTGACACCTAATTTTGATCCTCCACATTTTAAATTAACTAGTTAAGCTTCTTGAATTCAAACAAAGTGAAATACATATTCATAAAAGTCAAAAAATATATTCTTCTTAACTAGATTTGATATTATTTTGCCATTTTGTTTGGCGAAATATCTTAATAGATATCATATATATGTTACATAAATTTTAAGTATTAATTATGTTAAAAAAATTAGTGTTTAATTGATATTTATTTCAAATTGTCCAAATATTATTTAGTCCACATTTGCAAAGATATATATATATATATATATATTCAAGTCAAGAAGCTTAATTAATTAATTGAATATATAATTTATCTACAATTTACATGAAAATGGTCATGTATTAAAGACAAGTAAAAGGATTCCCAGACAAGCCATATTCGCCAATTAGGCCCAAATAACTCAAAAAATTCCCAGCCCAACTACACCAATACACGGCCCATGTTTCTTTTTTCATTTACTCTCTTAGTTTTGTTCCCTGCGTTTAATATATGTAGTGTTGTTTTCTCTTCTTTCGTTTAAATCTCGAAATATTTAGTTAATGTTTAATTGCTTGATTTCAGCATGAGTTCATTTTATTCTAACTGCCCTTTGGTTCGTAAAGCACAATTTGTTTATATCTTCTCTCAGTGTCCTTTGTATGTTAAAACGAGTTTAATTTAAATGGATGAATGTGTTTCTAGTGTTTTTTGGGCTGCTAAGATTATATATAACGCTCATGTCTAGCATGTGGGGTCCAGTCCCCTATCTCATATTTTAAGGAAGGAAGATTTTCTTCCTTTGACAAAATATAGATGAAATCACATTGACAGCTATTTTTGAAATGGGATAATCGGCTATTGAATGTGTTCATAGTGAACACCTTGACTTGCTACATTCAAGTAATGTCACTGATGACATCAATAGGTCCATTTCATCCTTATAAATAGAAAAGCTTTCTATCATTTGTAATACACCAGAAAAGAGAGAAAAAAAATTATAGAGAGCAAGATATTCCATAGACTGTAAGAAAATAGTCTGTGAAGAAAAATAGAGTGTGAGCGATATTGTAGTGAGGTGGGAAAAAATCAAAAGAGTGTTTTTTATTTTTGAGTGTGTAGTGGTCTTTGGAGTATTTATACTCGTGACTACACAGTGTAAAATTCCTTACTATAGTGATATCAACTGCTCCTCTTGGCTGTGGTTTTTCCCTTATTCAGAAAGGTTTCCACGTAAAATCTTGGTGTCATTATTGCTGTATTTTATTCTTGCTGATTTAACCATAAGTTAGTGTTCCGCGTTTATCACTAATACCGTAAATATTATTTTTGCGGGTCTATTTTATTCCCAACAAGTGGTATCAGAGCCAAGGTTCTGTCCGAGTATGCTCTGTGGTTGCAGCACAGTCTAAACTTCCACATCAGAAAAGAATTACTTTGGTCTCCTAATAAATAGTATTTGTATTTGTGATAAACGATGGAAGCCAACACTAGTAGAATAGTTACTTTGAGTGGCGTAAATTATGCCATTTGGAAAGGCAAAATGGAAGATTTGCTCTATGTCAAGAATTTTCATCAACCTGTTTTTGCCACTAAAAGTCCTGATAATAAATCAGATGAAGAGTGGAATTTGTTGCATCGGCAGGTTTTGCGGCTTTATTAGACAGTGGGTTGACGATAATGTGTTGAACCATATTTTTGGGGAGACACATGCTCGGACCCTATGAGAGCATCTTGAAAGTTTATATGCTCGGAAAACTGGTAACAACAACATCTTTTTGATAAAGCAAATGCTGGGTTTAAAATACCACGATGGTTCTGTAATGACAGATCATCTGAATATTTTTCAGGGGATCATGAACCAGTTATCTGCTATGGGCATTAACTTTGATGAAGAAATTCAAGGCTTGTTTCCCTACCAGATTCTTGAGAAATTATTAGAACTTCATTATCAAATTCTGCTTCGGATGGTGTGATCTCTATGGATCTTGCCAAGAGCAGTCTTTTAAATGAAGAGATGAGAAGAAAATCTCAAGGTTCCTCCTCATGAGATGTCTTGGTGACTGACACTAGGGGGAGAGGCAGGAATCGTGGTTCTCAAAATAGAGAACATCATAGAAGCAAATCCAGAAGCAGACTTAAAGATATTGAGTGCTATCATTACGGGAAAAAAGGGCACACAAAGAAGTTCTGCCGAATTTTGAAAAAGGAGAATAGAGATAAGAAAGAAGATGGAAATCGTGTGGCCACCGTCACTACAGAAGATCTTGTTACTGTCCTTGATGCGGATTTGATAAATATTGCCTGCGATGAGTCATGCTGGATTGTGGACAGTGGTGTCGCATCTCATGCGACGTCAAGGAAGGAATTTTTCTCATCCTATACTCCGGGTGACTTTGGAACTTTGAGTATGGGTAATGAGACTGTATCTAGGGCGGCTGGTGTTGGAACGATTTGTCTGGAAACTAGTATTGGAACTAAACTAGTTTTAAACAATGTAAAGCATGCACCCGATATTCATTTGCACTTGATATCTGTTGGTGTTTTGGATGATGAGGGATATGTCAGTACCAATGGTGCTGGAAAGTGGAAGCTTGCTAAAGGTTCCATGATTGTGGCTCGTGGCGAAAAGCGTCGTGGTCTATACTGGACTACGGCCTCTACATGTGTTGATACGGTGAATGCAGTTGATAGCAATAGCTCTACAACATTATGGCATAAGAGGCTTAGCCACATTAACGAGAAAGGACTAAATGTTCTGGCCAAAAAGAAATTATTGTCAAATTTCGAAAGTGCTAAATTAGAAAAGTGTGAGCACTGCTTGGCTGGAAAACAAAATAGAGTTTCTTTCAAATCTCATCCTTCTTCAAGAAAGATAGAGTTGCTTGAATTGGTGCATTCAGATTTATGTGGTCCAATGAAAACAAGGACCTTGGGTGGTGCACTTTATTTTGTTACTTTTATTGATGATTGCTCAAGGAAACTTTGGGTCTACGTCCTAAAGACCAAAGACCAAGTGTTGGGTGTCTTTAAGCAGTTTCAGGCTTCAGTTGAAAGAGAAACAGGAAAGAAGCTGAAGTCTATTCGTACTGATAACGGTGGGGAATATTGTGGACCGTTTGACGAATACTGCAAGCAACAGGGTATTAGACACCAAAAGACTCCTCCTAAGACTCCTCAGCTTAATGTTTTACGTAACGCCTCGTATCTTAGAACTCATGTTAGACTCGTAACGTTAGAGTTATAGAGAAAAATTTGAAAGTTTGTACGTATTACGAAAGTGGTTGACCAGCCTACTTCGGGCACCCGTAAATCCTTGATTGGTTGATAATTTGAGAAAACGTAAAACATGACAGTTGTAGCCCTTTGGAATAGATTTCCAACGGTATCTTATGGAGCTCAAACGGAGCCCTGTGCTAAGAGTTATGCTTGTTTTACTATCACTGGTTAGAGCAAAATTTTCAGATTTTGGGTTACGTTTTTAGCCTTTTCCTACTCGAATTGGGACTTCTTATTTTATTATTGTATGAAGTAAAAACATCCCTAACACTATTCTAAACCCTAAGAGACTATTATTTTTCTCTCTACCTCCATCCCTAAAGAACCTAGACACTTCAATCTTGCAAGATACTCATTCTTGCAATCAAGAAAAATCAAGAAAACTTCAAGAATTTGGTTTGACAATCTAGTTTCCTAAGGTTTCCTCCAAGGTAACTATTTTAATCAAGAACCTTTGTATTCTACAATATTTATCATTTATAAATACTAGAATAAATCCATCCATCCCGTTACCCTATAAAAATCAAGAGTTGTAAAAAGTTGGAGAAAACTCTAGTATTTTTCTGTTGAGTTTCATTCCGACCAGCCATATTAATTTGGTGTTGCCCGATAAACTAACCGTTGGATCAAGCCCATATTTAAACTGCGTGTTCATAGCACATAATTCTAAACTATGAACGGTGAAGATTGGATTTGGAGGTCCGGAACAATACCCTTTGAGCCACGAACAGTAGCTACCAAAATCAGTGAAAATCCTCTCAAGGTTTCCAAATTCAAAGCTTTTGGAATTCTTCTTCAAAGATTCAGACTTTTCTTCAAGTTTTGGAGCAATTAAGGTATGTAGAGTTACTATCTACGTGTGGGAACATCATTGTTCTTCCCTACGCCTCATAATCCATAAATTATGATTCTCTACGAACAGAGGCGGACCCAGAATTTTGAGTTCGGGGGTGCTGGACTCAGTAATTTTGAGTTCGGGGGTGCTCTATTAACTATTTATATCTGTTTCCTTTATATTTTCTATACAATTATACACTCCGTGATTAAGTTTAATGGGTGCCGGAGCACCCAAACTTTACACATGGGTCCGCCCCTGTCTACGAAAACTAGGGGTTTCTATACCATGCTCATGACAACCCTAGGTCCATGTCCATGATTATATTATGTATGAATTGCTATTATTCTATCATTGTGTTCTTAATAACTTCATATGATTATTGAGAATCAGTCCGTAATCCATGAAAACCCATATCTTATATTCCATGGGTTCTTGCATGCATGTTTTTAATTAAGAATGATTATTTCATGAATATCCTACATGTTAACAAGTTTTCATGCAACTATATTATATAATTATTTTCATGCTATGATACAAGATACATACATGCTAAATACAAGTTATTTCATGAAACCATGTTTACAAGTTATTTCGTGAAATCATGATTACAAGTCAAGTACAAGTTAATTCACGAAAATCATGGGCTTCTTAGCCAATTATATCATGTTCATGTTTTTGGGAGTTGCACGAATTACCGAGAAGGCTCAGATAGCCTGAAACTACGTAGCCACCGTAGGACAAGGATCGCTCCGCCCAGTTAGGACGATACCTTAATTTTACACTGAATGGATCCATCAGGCACGTTACCACCTTATACCCTGGCAAGGTATGAGGGCTCTGCTGGTCCGGCGAGGTACCAGACTCCACGTACCCACGTGGTGATATCACATGTCGGTTTATGAAATGCTCTCCCTACTTATCATGTTTTGCTTATATCATATATATATATATATATGTACCCATGCCCATGCTCATGCTCATGTTCATGTCCAGGTTTTCAGTTTCAGTTCTTATCATGTTATTCCATATCCCATGTTATTTCTTTCAGTTGCTTTACATACCAGTACATTCAATGTGCTGACGTCCCCTTTCTATTGCCCGGGGGCCTGCATTTCACGATGCAGGTATTGATTGACAGGACAACAGATTTGCTCGTTAGGACATTGCTCGTATCAGCTTTTGGTGAGCCCCATCTCATTTGGGGTTGTGTCTTTACTTCTATTTATGTCAGTTATGCATTTAAGGTATGCCGAGGGCCTTGTCCCGGTGAACAGTTTAGCAGACATATTCGTGTCAGAGGTTTCATAGACTAGGCAGTTGTCATGTTCAGTTGAGTTGGCCTTAATGGCTACATTACCATAATTCTGCATTCATGATATAATAATAATAATAATAATAATAATAATAATAATAATAATAATAATAATAATAATAATAATAATAATATTTTTAGACTTATGATTATTGAACTCCATGTTTTCACAATTCATGCATGTTTACTTTATATTCCGCATCAATTCATGTCCCATGTAGACTCAGCAAGTCATGTGGTTCGCTCGGTCACATGCAGCATGGCACCGTGTGCCGTGTTACGCCCAGGCCATGGTTCGGGGCGTGACAAAGCTTGGTATCAGAGCCTAGGTTCAAGTGTCTTAGGGAGTCTATGAAACCGTGTCCAGTGGGGTCACTTTTATATGTGTGTGCGCGCCACACATATAAATAGTTGACCACCAAGACATCTAGGATTGTCTCACTTCTTTCAACTCTATAACGTGCAATAGAGCTATGTTATCAGAAATTAATTGAACTCGTGCATTGTTTCCCATTCTACCGAATACGCCTTATCTCAACGGATGAGGGAGATGTAAATTCTAATCATTATCGATATGTTGCTTTTAGATGGGGTCATCAGGAATTATTCTAACTCGTGCCATGAAGCTTAGAGCAGTAAGTAACATTCTCTTTCCATCGAATTCTAAACGTATCGAATGCATAAGCAGCGAGAAGGAAAATTCGAGACCCGAGACTTACCAAATAGTGCATGGTGTGTTTATCAGGTGATAATACCCTTTTAAAAATAAGTTTCGGCATGGCAGTACACATAGGTTGTATACCTTACAGAATAAGTTTATTTGGATTATCTAACCATAGAGCTACAGTATAAGGATGATAGTTCAGATTTAAGACCCTACAGAGTAACATGTTATGAAATTAGCTGCAGCAATCATAAATTGTCCACGGTAGTTTTAAGCAGGAAATAGCCTAAGAGCCAACCACCTGTAATACTAGAAAGTCTCGACTTTTTCAAGGGTATATATATATATATATTTGCCATATGAACTATGTATATGACTAAGAAGGGACTGAGTGCGATAAGAAAAACCACAAGCAGACGATATTAAATTTTTAGGGATAGTTTTAAATTATTTAAGCTTATCCAGATCATACCTAGAGAGTATGATGTTAGTGAGTTACTACAAGAAGCAGATATTGCTATGAGATAAAAGATATGACAATTCTCTCTTAGGTTATGTGATTAAATATTTATCCCCGATATGGATAGTGTAATATAATTTTGAACTTGTATAGGGAGTTTAGGATTAGTTGTTCCAATTTCTCATTTGAGAATTTGAGACAGATAAAATTTCCCTAGGTGTGATCCGTGCCTATAGTTCAGAAAGATAGTATACAACCCAGAATAGAGTCAGATAAGGAGGAAAAGTTAGAAATAACCTTATGCTTCACTTTAGTACTCAAAGAAGAATTAGATAATGTGATGCTAGAAAGTGGTTAACAGAAGCATAGTAAGTAAGTTTGAATAGATACAATGAATCAGAAATTTTCAGCAGAGTTAGTAGAAGTACGATTTGAGTACTTAGTCAAGTTAGCACTACTAAGTGGGTAAACTGTCTAAATACACCGAAGGCGTGTTAGAACCCAAAGAGTTTAAGTTAAATTCGAGGTTGACATCGGTGAAAGAAGAAAACCATCTAAGCAATAAGAGAGCAAGCTACAGAAGAAGAGCCTTTAAGGGTTATCAGAAAAGAGTTTTCCTCAAGACTGACAAAGCTAGTATGCCAGTTATGTATATTAGAAACCCGTTCATTTAAGCAATCCAGTTTTCCCAGTAAGTAAGACTTGCTTGAAGTAAGCCGAAGAATTGAGTCGTCAGTATGTTAGATGACATTAGCAGAACCACTAGATGACCACTTATCACTAACTCAAGGGATCACAGGCTTTAAACGTCAGCTTTTGAACTAAGGGGGAGATCGTGCGATAAGGTGCCGATATAAACTATGTGTTTTGTAAGTTGATAGGTGTTAAGGAGATTATGTCAGAGGGTCACAGTTTCATGTAGCCAAGATAAGGTGCGTAGAATGTAATCTTTGTCATGCTGTTGAGATCAAGTACTAGGTAATTATGTTATAAGATAAAGTTCTAGAGCGAATAACGGGTTTTAAGGGTATAACGGTTCCAATTCCAGAGTAATTCGTGTACTATGTGGTACTAATACCCAGACGTACTCTACTCGTGCCTTTCGTACCCATATTATGCCCATGTTAGAGATTGATACTCCGCGTTTAAGATACAAGAATTAAGACTTTATACGATAGTAAGTTATGCAAGGGAATGTCCTTTCATGCCTAGTACTTCAGGTTGTACTCATGTCCAAGGTTAAAGACTGCATTCATGTCTCACGTATCTATCATGCTTTTATACCCATGACCACGTTCTAGCTTCTAAGTGCTTTCCGATTATGATGTTGATTTTGATAATGATTGAGGAGAAGGTAACATAATAGTTTAAAGACTAAGAATCCTATGGAATGCCCACCTGGTCCTTGAACAAGGGAAAAATGCCTTAGGTAAATGATTTATTTCAACTCCAAAGATATGCTACCTACGTTCTCACGTACTCGTGCCCATGACCGACTTCTTTGAGGATCCACATATAGAAATAGCATAACAGTGAGGTTGGTAGGTAATGATAAGAGTAAGTCAAGATGGATGTCCTGCCCACGATTCTACGTAACTCATGCTTATGTTCCTCTGGCTACTGTTTTAAAGCAGCTCGTAGCTTGGCACCAAGGATGCCATTTTCTTTTCCGAAGTACCTATGCCCTGTTTAAGTTCAAGGTGACTTTCTACTTATGACTTAGGTGCTTGACGAACGAAGCATTCATGCCTATGATACTTTCCTTCATGAGTCTTATTTTATAATGAGGGTGTCGACTTACAGTAATAAGAGTAAACTATGTTTAACCATGTCCCATTCTGTAAGTATAGCTAAGTTCCAAAAGTGATATCTTATCCATCCTTATGTCTCTAAGTACTCAAGAGTGAAGCCTACAACTTATACTCCCTTTAAGCCACACTTATGTCTTATTCACACTTCAATATTCATGACTTAATGTCCAATTGTCAGGGTATGTAGCTTCGAAGTACTTATGTAAACGCCGTGTCTCTCATGCCCCATGCCATGCTACTCATGTATTCATGTCTTATGCCATATTAGTCATATTTCCATGTATACATGTTCCATGTTATGTTCTTCAGTCTGATGTACCCATGCCACTTCTATCTTCGAAGATGAAGTGTCTGATTCGTATGAATGATCCCTTTCTCTCACTCCTTAATGATCTGCTTACAATAATAAGCAAGGTAAGCCAAGATATTCATATCTATATTTTAGAGCGAACAAGGTAAGGTTCGAAGTAAGGTATGTTCCAAGTTCATAGTGAGATCCCTTCAGGTATTCTATGGTACTTATCTCAAAAGTATTCTACTCGGATTTGATGTATCATGTCATACCTATGCTAGAGCTTTATGAATACCTATGTTAGAATCATATTCCTATTATATGACTCAACTCTATCTTATTCGCACGGAGTTGCACTTACATTCAGAGCCTAAGTCGTACTCTTATCTCATATGTCTATCGTGGTAACACATGAACATCTATGATCAAGTCTCTAAGTGTTCAGATCCTATCTGCGCTCAGTATTCAACCCTCATGTTGTAATAATCATGTTTTCGACATTCAGATCTCATGTTGATGTCCATGTTTACACGTGTTTGTATATTATAAAAGTTTAGCACTTATGTTTACATGTCAGCCAGTCTTCATGTATTTATGTCCCATGTCATGCTTTTCATGCCCAGATAATCATGTAATGTTCGTGCCTATTTTCCAGTACTCATGTCATTCGTGCCTACGGATTCTATTCCAAACTCCATGTATAGTAATCATGTAATCATTCAACCAATATCCGTGTGTCAGACCAGCTCAGTATTCATGTTAGCCACATTCAAGATTCAGTAATTAAGATTATGCCACATCATACGTATTAAGATACCCTGTGAGGTTTATGTTGATACTTTAGTTAGCTGACAAGCATTTGAGAAATGTCATGAGAGTCCGAATTACGAAGGAAGTCCTGCCATAATTTTCGTAAATTCTAGAGTTAGTAGTAACTCTTAATCATTATTATGAATCAAGGACAATGGTTTCATGATTCAAGTTCATGTAGGTGCTACTCAGTTTCATGTTCCTATGTACATGTTTATATGTAATCACGTATTCAGTTCTCATGATCCATGACCATGTTTTCATGTAATTATGTCAAGCTCTTATGTTTCATGTCATTTTCATCACGTTCATGTATTCATGCCATGTCTAGTCCCATACCTAACCAAGACCCATCATTCGAGGACGAATAATCTCAAGGGGGAGATATTGTAACACCTCGTATCTTAAAACTCATGTTAGACTCGTAACGTTAGAGTTTTAGAGAAAAATTTGAAAGTTTGTACGTATTACGAAAGTGGTTGACCAGCCTACTTCGGACACCCGTAACTCCTTGATTGGTTGATAATTTGAGAAAACGTAAAACATTAAAGTTGTAGACCTTTGGAATATCTTTCCAACGGTATCTTATGGAGCTCAAACGGAGCCCTGTGCTAAGAGTTTTGCTTGTTTTAGTATCACTGGTTGGAGCAGAATTTTCAGATTTTGGGTTACGTTTTTAGCCTTTTCCTACTCGAATTGGGACTTCTTATTTTATTATTGTATGAAGTAAAAACGTCCCTAACACTATTCTAAACCCTAAGAGACTATTCTTTTTCTATCTACCGCCATCCCTAAAGAACCTAGACACTTCAATCTTGCAAGAAACTCATTCTTGCAATCAAGAAAAATCAAGAAACCTTCAAGAATTTGGTTTGGCAATCTAGTTTCCTAAGGTTTCCTCCAAGGTAACTATTTTAATCAAGAACCTTTGTATTCTACAATATTTATCATTTATAAAGACTAGAATAAATCCATCCATCCCGTTACCCTATAAAAATCAAGAGTTGTAAAAAGTTGGAGAAAACCCTAGTATTTTTCTGTTGAGTTTCATTCCGACCAGCCATATTAATTTGGTGTTTCCCGATAAAATAACCGTTGGATCAAGTCCATAGTTAAACTGAGCGTTCATAGCACATAAGTATAAACTATGAACGGTGGAGATTGGATTTGGAGGGCCGGATAAATACCCTTTGAGCCACGAATAGTAGCTACGAAAATCAGTGAAAATCCTCTCAAGGTTTCCAAATTCAAAGCTTTTGGAATTCTTCTTCAAAGATTCAGACTTTTCTTCACGTTTTGGAGAAATTAAGGTATGTGGAGTTACTATCTACGTGTGGGAACATCATTGTTCTTCCCCACGCCTCATAATCAATAAATTATGATTCTCTACGAAAACTAGGGGTTTCTATACCATGCACATGACAACCCTAGGTCCATGTCCATGATTATATTATGTATGAATTGCTATTATTCTATCATTGTTGTAACACCCCGTATCTTGGAACTAATTTTAGACTCATATCATTAGAGTTTTAGTGGAAAAACTGAAGATTTGAATGTTTTGCGAAAATGGTTGATTGGCCTACTTCGGGCAGAGATAACTCCTTGATTAGTTGGGAATTCGGGAAAGTACCCTTAATGAAAGTTGTAGTATGTAGAAATACCTTTCTAACGATTTAAGGACCAAGACAATCAGAGATCGGAGCAAGGAGATATGATCGTCTCAATATGGCTAATAGTAAGGCACTTAAAATTCGATAGAATCGGCTAAATTTTCGATACGTCTGTCTTCCAGTCCAATTTGGTGAAACGCCGTTGGGAATTTGTGGAAACTTAAAACATGAAAGTTGTAGCCCTTTGAAATAGATTTCCAACGGTATATTATGGAACCCAAACAGAGCTCTGTACAAGAAGTTATGTCCATTTTACCGAACGTTGTGCAGAACCGACACCCGTAGCTCTTTCAAGCGCGTGGGGGCGCGGGCTATGTCCCCGCATCGCGGGCCGGTCGCGCAAGTCTGAGTATTTAGCTGCAGACCATTGCGCGATGGTCCGGCATCGCGGACCAATCGCGAATCGGGTTAGATTCGGGTCAAAAAGTCGGGTTACGCGATTTTAGTTATATCTAAGGTTTGGGGTTTATTTCCCCAGCACCCCATTCCCGAAAAATTACCCTAAAGTCAATAAGAACAAGTCCCAAGCCTCAAGAACCATACAAGGTAAGTGTTATCATGATTCTAGGTTGAATTCAAGTCCCTAATATCTTTCTAACTTGAGTAAACCCTTCTAATCAATAGATTTGTGAGTGGAACATTATTGTTGGGCGTGGAAACCCTAGAACTTGAATTCAAGAGGATTGAACGTAAAAAAAGTAATGTTTCTAGACTCTAATCATTCATAATAGTGAATTGATGAGTTCTTGGGAGAATATTAAATGGGTTTAGTAAAGAGAATTATACGACCTATAGTAGGGTTTTGAATTGTTGACTTGAGATTGTTATAATGATATGGGTGATGGAGAATGATGTTAATTACATCTAATTGAGATTGTAGAATCACCTAATAGTAGTAGACTGGGAATTGGGTGAAGAAACACCATTAATGGAGATTGTGGAGCTTTATGCCCACTAAGAGTTTGATAAAATGCTTAGATGACCAAAGCATGAATATTATTGCTAATATAGAATCCCTTTGGCTTGTATTGATATAGATCAAAGTTGAATGGGGTGACGAACATTGTATTACGCTCAAAGGCTGGAATTAAGGTATGTGAGGCTAACTATCTACGTTAGGGAATGTTCATGATTCTCCCTACGCCTCATTCTTCATACTTGTCAGCAATTTGACTCAGAATATAGTTAGCCCTAGTTTCATGATATGATATAGAACTGTTATCTTCTAGGGTTGCAGTTACAAAATTCGTTCTTGGTTGTCACTTTGAACATCATGAACTGAGCACGTAATCTTTATGGACTTATGCATTATTATCACATGAGTCTCAGTCAGTGTATAACCAGTTATTTGCAAGAGTCCCATAATCAGAAACAGTTATCATGCTATCAGCTATAGCCAGTCTCAGTTTTGTAAATTGTTAATGCTGAACACCTGTATCTGTATTTTTGGGCCCTAGGCCACAGTTTATGCATACGTATTGCTTGGGCCTGAGGCCACAGGTTTTGTGCACATTATTTGGGCCCTAGGCCACAGTTATATTTACAGTTTTACAGGTGATTCTTCATCCAGAACAGGAAGTACTTCAGCTTCTTACTTTCCTGTTTAGTTCAGTTTCAGTTTTAGTTCCAGTATTTTATTGCTTCAGTTGCTTTACCTTCCAGTACAATTCAAATGTGCTGATGTCCCTTTTTATTGCTTGGGGGCCTGCATCTCGCGATGCAGGCAACAATATACAGGTTGATGACTCAGCTATTTAGGAGTGCACGTATCAGCTACTAGTGAGCCCCAAATTCCTTCGGGGCATTGTCAGCTATCCAGTTATTTCAGTTTATAGACAGCTCTATTATTCAGTACTCTTAGAGGCTTCATAGACACAGTTCAGAAAGTCAGATATTTATTATGTTTGCCTTGTTGGCAGTTGTTCAGTTGTTTTGGTTTAAGCCATGTTGGCTACGTTCAGATATTTCAGATTGTCTAAGTATTTTCGCATTATGATTTCAGTCAGACCTTTAGTATATCAGCATGTGTTTAGTTGTTTCCACATTCAGTTATGTTTTTGATATCACATGTTGATTCAGCCAGCCAGTTGGTTCGCTCGGTCACATGCAGTCAGGCACCGGGTGCCGTGTTACGTCCAGGCCCAGGTTCGGGGCGTGACAAAGCTTGGTATCAGAGCATTAGGTTCAAGTGTATTAGGGAGTCTATGAAGCCGTGTCCAGCGGAGTCTCTTTTGTATGTGTGAGGGCCCCACACATATAAACAGTTTACCACCAAGACATTCAGGATTGTCTCATTTCTTTCTACTCTAGATCGTGCCATGTCTTAGAGTAATAAGTAACCTTCTCTTCCAATCAAATTACATACGTTTCGAATTCGCAGGCGACGAACAGATAATTCAAGGTCCAAGTAAGGATCTTTACCCATAGGGGGTACAATTGTGCAGTACTTACTATTAACGAATGAGACTTCAAGTGCTATTGAAAGTGGAATATAATATAAGTTGCCCGAGAAGGGGTGTAGTAGAATGAATGGTAGGTTGAATGATAATGATGTTCTTGAGAAAGGAGAATGAGATACAATAGGGAGAGGATATCAGAGAAATTAGAAAAGGAGCTAAGTCTACAGGAAACATAAATCATGAAGGATCTCAAGGAGGTGGTGGCAGACAGTTTTCTACCGGAGGTCATCAGGACCCACTCCATCTGCAGCTAGTGCACTAGTCTTGAGGTCTAGATACGATCAAAAAGGTCAGTTTAGCTAGAAATAGATTTTAAGAGCACCAGCCTCTCAGTGACATACCCGTGTGAGCCACAAAAGTTTTCAGAATCTCATGTGTAACAGGTGTTATATGAGACACCAAAGGGGTGTACCGTTTGTGCCTTGATATGTGTTTCGGTGGCCCCCCTTAATTCTCAAGCCCAGTCAGGTTGTAATACAGCTAAGCCTGGTATTTTAGTTCTCAGTGAAGACTGCTTGGATGTTTCAACAGGTAGTCAGAACAAACAGGCATCCTCAGTTATCACCACAGATGAGATTTTCGTACAAACTATGTCTGTTAATAAAAGAGGTATGTATGAAATAAGAACCATGACCAGATGATATTAAATTTTCGGGAATGATTTTAGTTTGTTTAAGTTAGTCAGATCAGAGTTAGAGAGTACGATGGTTGTAAGTTACCATAAGAAGTAATTATTATTATGAGATAAGAAGATGTGATAGTTCTCGATTAAGTTATATGAGTAAGTGTTTATCCCTGATGTGTATAGTCTGATACGATTTTGAAGTGTATAGAAAGTTTGGGTTTAGTTGTTCCAATCTTTCGTATAAGATAGATGACAGTTTGTTAAGTGTGATCCATAGTTCAGAAAAGATAGTATATAACCATAGAATAGCATTAGATGATGAGGGAGAGTTAGAAATAACTTAGGTTATTCAGAGCAAAATAAGAAAATATGAAGCTAGCAGGTGATTAACAGAAAAATAGTAAGTAAGTTTTGAGTAGATACAATGCATTAGATATTTTAGCAGAACTAGTAGAAGTATGATTTGATTTCCTTAGTTAGATGAACATCTTAAGTGGGTGACAGTTCGGATACATCCGAATGTGTGTTAGAAACCAAGGGCTTAAGTTAAGTTCAGAGTAGAGTGATTAGTGGAAGAAGAAATCAGCTAAGCCGTAAGAGAGCAAACTACAGAAGAATAGCCTTTAAGAGTTGTCAAAGGGGGTTGTCCTAAGATTTACAGTGTGAGTAGAGTTAAGTCATTAAGATGGAGTATGCCAGTTATGAATACAGTAGCAACCCGTTCATGTAAGTAAATTTAGTTTTTCCCCATGAGAAATTGCTCAGATGTGAGTAAAAAAAAAAAAAAAAGTCATCAGTGTTGTAGAGTACAAAGGAATTACAGAAGATAAGGAATGTTAATTGGATCCCATCAAAAGAGAAGAATTGGTAAGTATAAGATGTTAGCCTTGATCTAAGGGGGAGATGCATAAATCGCCAGTAAGTCCAGTGCGATAATTGAAGACCCGAAGGGTTAGTATGAGATATGAAGAACCTTAGTTCGGTTAGGTTGGCATAATGAGATAGTATCCAAAGGGAATATGCCTCAACTTAGAGGAAACCCGAAATGAGTAGAATGATCATCGAACGAATCGTGTCAAGTTCAATTACCATCGATTAGGCGATCACAGAAAAGCTATAAAATCATGCCTAGTTATGTGTCACAATGGTAGTGCCATTGCATGAGACTCTAATCTTTAGGGTGCTAGTCATAGACTTAGCGCACAACAGTACTATGAGTATTTTAGGAAGTATCTCAGGAAAAACAAAAACAAGTATAGGAAGTACAACTCATGATTTAGGCAGACAAGAGAACTAAGGTGAAAGAAGTTCACCGCCTATCCAAGCTAGGAATTCGACTTTCGAACTCCGAAGCGGGTGGAGTTGTTGCCCAGAACATGGCTTATTCCTCCTTAGTCATCGAAGTTAGAGAGAAACAGTTTGGTGATTCCTACTTGCTACAGATGAAAGAGGGGATTCACGAACAGAAAGCCTTAGCTTTTGAACAAGGGGGAGATAATGGTACCATGAGATACCGAGGCAAATTATACATTCCAGATGTAGATGGGCTCAGAGAGCGGATTGTGTCACAGGATCACAATTCCAGAATGTGGCAGGGTTTGTAGCTAAGTGGCCCGATTTTTTTTGCAAGTGAAAGCCGAACACTAGAGGCCCTGCGACTTGTCTCAGAATATAAATATTCCTGTTTTGAGAATGGGAGATGATAATTATGGACTTTATAGCAGGTCTACCTCTTTCAGTTAGAAGGCACGACCCGATTTGGGTGATTATGGACAGACTTACGAAGTCAGCGCACTTCTTGCCAGTTAAGACCACAGATTGAACAGAAGATTATGCCAAGTCATATATTAATGAAATTGCCAGATTGTATGGGACCTTAGCGTCCATCATTTCAGATTTTGGTGCCCAGTTAACAGCAAACTTCTAGAGATCATTTCAGAAAGGATTGGGTGCGAGGGTTAACCTCAGCACAACTTTTCAATCGCAGACCGATGATCAGACAGATACACTATTCAGATATCATGTTATAATATTCATGTCAGCTTAGTACTCAGATATCAGTCCAGTACTCATGTATTCATGTCGGTCCAGTATTCAGTTAGTGTGCTAGTTCCGTATTCAGTCAATCCAGTATTCAGTCAGCTTAGTATTCAGTTAGTTTAGTAGACATTTAGTTCAGTATCTGAGCAATTCAATAATCATGTATTCATTCAGTTCAGTAACCATGTGTCCTTGATTTCAATGGTAATTGGGGTGACCACCTGCCTCTTATTGAGTTTACTTACAAAAATAATTACCATACTAGTATTGGGATGACACCGTTTGAAACCCTTTTGAGCGAAGGTGCAGATCACCGATTGGTTAGCTTAAAATTGGGGAAGCAGAGTTGTTAGGACCAGATTTGGTCTATCAGGCTATAGAGAAGGTCAAGTTGATTTAGAAGCGTTTGTAAACGGCTCAGAATTGCCAAAAGTTTTACACAAATGTGAGACAGAGAGATTTAGAGTTTGAAGTTAATGACTGGGTATTTCTTAAGCTCTCACCTAGGAAGAGTGGCATGAGATTTGGTAAGAAGGGGAAGCATAGTCCCGCCATATTGGACCATACAGAATCCAATGAAAGGTTGGTCAATTGGCTTATGAGCTTGAGTTTCCACATGACTTGATTATTATGCATCTAGTGTTTCAAGTGTCCATGTTGAGAAAGTGTGTGGGAGACCCGTCATTGATTGTCCCGATTGATAGCATAACAGTCAATGATAATTTGACTTATGAAAGAGTCCCAGTGAAAATCCTTAATCACCATGTTTGCAAGTTGAGGATTGAGGAGGTAGCCTCAGTGAAGGTTTTGTGGCGAAGTCAGAAAGTTGAAGAGGCTACATGGGAAACAGAAGAAGACATGAAGTCCATCTATCCCAATCTCTTTGAAGAATCAGCAGAAACCGGTGAAGGTATTATACCTTCCCCTCTCAGATCTTTCCTTCTACAGTTTCTACATTATCAGTATTCAGCCTGTTAGACAGTCAGCTTAGTAGTTGTTTAGTTCAATAAATAATTCAGTTCAGACCCTTTTCAGTTCAGTTTTCATGTGCTCATGACAGTTAGTGTGCACATGTCTCGACAGTCACTCTTTATCAGAATCCACCATTCGAGGATGAATGATCCCAAGGGGGATATAATGTAACACCCCGTATCTTGGAACTAAGTTTAGACTCATATCATTAGAGTTTTAGTGGAAAAACTGAAGATTTGAACGTTTTGCGAAAATGGTTGATAGGCCTACTTCGGGCAGAGCTAACTCCTTGATTAGTTGGGAATTCGGGAAAGTACCCTTAATGAAAGTTGTAGTATGTAGAAATACCTTACTAACGATATAAGGACCAAGACAATCAGAGATCGGATCAAGGAGATATGATCGTCTCAATATGGCTAATAGTAAGGCACTTAAAATTCGATAGAATCGGCTAAATTTTCGATACGTCTGTCTTCCAGTCCAATTTGGTGAAAATCCGTTGGGAATTTGTGGAAAATTAAAGCATGAAAGTTGTATCCCTTTGAAATAGATTTCCAACGGTATATTATGGAGCCCAAACAGAGCTCTGTACAAGAGGTTATGTCCATTTTACTGAATGCTGTGCAGAACCGACACCCGTAGCTCTTTCAGGCGCGTGGGGCCGCGTGCGATGTCCCCGCATCGCGGGCCGGTCGCGCAAGTCTGAGTATTTAGCTGCAGACCATTGAGCGATGGTCCGGCATCGCGGACCAATCGCGAATCGGGTCAGATTCGGGTCAAAAAGTCGGGTTACGCGTTTTTAGTTATATCTAAGGTTTGGGGTTTATTTCCCCAGCACCCCATTCCCGAAAAATTACCCTAAAGTCAATAAGAACAAGTCCCAAGCCTCAAGAACCATACAAGGTAAGTGTTATCATTATTCTAGGTTGAATTCAAGTCCCTAATATCTTTCTAACTTGAGTAAACCCTTCTAATCAATAGATTTGTGAGTGGAACATTATTGTTGGGCGTGGAAACCCTAGAACTTGAATTCAAGAGGATTGAACGTCAAAAAGGTAATGTTTCTAGACTCTAATCATTCATAATAGTGAATTGATGAGTTCTTGGGAGAATATTAAATGGGTTTAGTAAAGAGAATTATACGACCTATAGTAGGGTTTTGAATTGTTGACTTGAGATTGTTATAATGATATGGGTGATGGAGAATGATGTTAATTACATCTAATTAAGATTGTAGAATCACCTAGAAGTAATATACTGGGAGTTGGGTGAAGAAACACCATTAATGGAGATTGTGGAGCTTTATGCCCACTAAGAGTTTGATAAAATGCTTAGATGACCAAAGCATGAATATTATTGCTAATATAGAATCCCTTTGGCTTGTATTGATATAGATCAAAGTTGAAAGGGGTGACGAACATTGTATTACGCTCAAAGGCTGGAATTAAGGTATGTGAGGCTAACTATCTACGTTAGGGAATGTTCATGATTCTCCCTACGCCTCATTCTTCATACTTGTCAGCAATTTGACTCAGAATATAGTTAGCCCTAGTTTCATGATATGATATAGAACTGTTATCTTCTAGGGTTGCAGTTACAGAATTCGTTCATGGTTGTCACTTTGAACATCATGAACTGAGCACGTAATCTTTATGGACTTATGCATTATTATCACATGAGTCTCAGTCAGTGTATAGCCAGTTATTTGCAAGAGTCCCATAATCAGAAACAGTTATCATGCTATCAGCTATAGCCAGTCTCAGTTTTGTAAATTGTTAATGCTGAACACCTGTATCTGTATTTTTGGGCCCTAGGCCACAGTTTATGCATACGTATTGCTTGGGCCTGAGGCCAAAGTGTTTGTGCACATTATTTGGGCCCTAGGCCACAGTTATATTTACAGTTTACAGGTGATTCTTCATCCAGAACAGGGAGTACTTCAGCTTCTTGCTTTCCTGTTTAGTTCAGTTTCAGTTTTAGTTCCAGTTCCAGTATTTTATTGCTTCAGTTGCTTTACATACCAGTACAATTCAAATGTGCTGATGTCCCTTTTTATTGCTTGGGGGCCTGCATCTCGCGATGCAGGCAACAATATACAGGTTGATGACTCCGCTATTTAGGAGTGCACGTATCAGCTACTAGTGAGCCCCAAATTCCTTCGGGGCATTGTCAGCTATCCAGTTATTTCAGTTTATAGACAACTCTATTATTCAGTACTCTTAGAGGCTTCATAGACACAGTTCAGAAAGTCAGATATTTATTATATTTGCCTTGTTGGCAGTTGTTCAGTTGTTTTGGTTTAAGCCATGTTGGCTACGTTCAGATATTTCAGATTGTCTAAGTATTTTCGCATTATGATTTCAGTCAGACCTTTAGTATATCAGCATGTGTTTAGTTGTTTCCACATTCAGTTATGTTTTTGATATCACATGTTGATTCAGCCAGCCAGTTGGTTCGCTCGGTCACATGCAGTCAGGCACCGGGTGCCGTGTTACGTCCAGGCCCAGGTTCGGGGCGTGACAATTGTGTTCTTAATAACTCCATATGATTATTGAGAATCAGTCCGTAATCCATGAAAACTCATATCTTATATTCCATGGGTTCTTGCATGCATGTTTTTAACTAAGAATGATTATTTCATGAATATCCTACATGTCTACAAGTTTTCATGCAACTATATTATATAATTATTTTCATGCTATGATACAAGATACATACATGCTAAATACAAGTTATTTCATGAAACCATGTTTACAAGTTACTTCGTGAAATCATGATTACAAGTCAAGTACACGTTAATTCACGAAAATCATGGGCTTCTTAGCCAATTATATCATGTTCATGTTTTTGGGAGTTGCACGAATTACTGAGAAGGCTCAGATAGCCTGAAACTACGTAGCCACCGTAGGACAAGGATCGCTCCGCCCAGTTAGGACGATACCTTAATTTTACACTGAATGGATCCATCAGGCACGTTACCACCTTATACCCTGGCAAGGTATGAGGGCTCTGCTGGTCCGGCGAGGTACCAGACTCCACGTACCCACGTGGTGATATCACATGTCTGTTTATGAAATGCTCTCCCTACTTATCATGTTATATATATATATATATATATATATATGTACCCATGCCCATGCTCATGCTCATGTTCATGTCCAGGTTTTCAGTTTCAGTTCTTATCATGTTATTCCATATCCCATGTTATTTCTTTTAGTTGCTTTACATACCAGTACATTTATTGTGCTGACGTCCCCTTTCTATTGCCCGGGGGCCTGCATTTCACGATGCAGGTATTGATTGACAGGACAACAGATTTGCTCGTTAGGACATTGCTCGTATCAGCTTTTGGTGAGCCCCATCTCATTCGGGGTTGTGTCTTTACTTCTATTTATGTCAGTTATGCATTTAAGGTATGCCGAGGGCCTTGTCCCGGTGAACAGTTTAGCAGACAGATTCGTGTCAGAGGTTTCATAGACTAGTCAGTTGTCATGTTCAGTTGAGTTGGCCTTAATGGCTACATTACCATAATTCCGCATTCATGATATAATAATAATAATAATATTTTTAGACTTATGATTATTGAACTCCATGTTTTCACAATTCATGCATGTTTACTTTATATTCCGCATCAATTCATGTCCCATGTAGACTCAGCAAGTCATGTGGTTCGCTCGGTCACATGCAGCAAGGCATCGAGTGCCGTGTTACGCCCAGGTCATGGTTCGGGTCGTGACAGTTTAGCAGAGAGGATGAACAGGACCTTGATGGAAAGAGTCAGATGTTTGCTTTCTGAAGCAAAGTTGTCGAATTCCTTTTGGGGTGAGGCTTTGTTGACCGCCGCACATGTTATTAATCTATCCCCTGCAGTTGCTTTTCAAAGTGATGTTCCAAACAGAATTTGGTATGGCAAGGATGTTTCCTATGACCACTTGAAAGTGTTTGGTTGCAAAGCTTTTTGTACATTTGTCTAAAGCTGATAGGTCAAAATTAACTGCCAAGACAAGGCAGTGCATCTTCATTGGTTATGACCTTGATGAGTTTGGTTACAGGCTATATGATCGAATTGAGAAGAAGGTCGTGAGAAGCCGTGATGTTATCTTCAAGGAGGATCAAACCATTGAAGATATTAACAAAGCGGAGAAGATAAAATCTTCAAGTTCTGAAGGTTTAGTTAATCTTGATCAAGTCCCTCATACAAATGTTGATGAAGTTGGTGGGCTTGATGACGATGGTGATGCCCAGAATTATGTTCCAGATCAGCATGCTGATGATGATAACGATGCTGCTATTGATGAGGTAGATGCTCCTACTCATGAAGTCGTGGATGAGTCAGATATTCCACTTAGAAGGTCTACTAGACAGCATGTTCCTTCTTCCCGTTATTCACCTAATGAGTATGTATTACTCATTGATGGGGGAGAACCTGAATGTTATGAGGAGGCCATGGAAGATGAGCACAAGGATCAATGGATTGAAGCCATGCAAGATGAGATGAAATCTCTGCATGAGAACCATACTTATGAGTTGGTGAAATTGCTTAAGGGCATGAGAGCTTTGAAGAATAAGTGGGTGTTCAAAGTTAAAGCCGAAGAACACAGCTTGAAGCCCAGATACAAAGCTAGATTGGTTGTTAAGGGATTTGGTCAAAGGAAAGGTATTGACTTTGACGAAATATGTTCTCCTATCATGAAAATGTCCTCCATTCGGACAGTTCTTGGTTTGACTGCTAGTCTTGATTTGGAGATTGAGCAGATGGATGTGAAGACTTCTTTTCTTCACGGTGACTTAGAAGAGAAGATTTATATGGAACAACCTGAGGGCTTCAAGGCAAAAGGTAAAGAAAATCTTATATGCAAACTTAAGAAGAGTCTATATGGATTGAAGAAAGCTCCCAGACAGTGGTACAAGAAGTTTGAATCTGTTATGGGAGAGCAAGGCTATAAGAAGACTTCTTCAGATCACTGTGTGTTTGCACAAAAATTTTGTGATGATGACTTTATCATACTCCTGCTATATGTGGATGATATGTTGATCGTAGGCAAGAATGCTTCCAAGATTGATGAGTTGAAGAAACAGTTGAGTAAGTTTTTTGCAATGAAAGACTTGGGTCATGCTAAGCAGATTTTAGGCATGAGAATCACTCATTCAAGAGATGAAAGGAAGCTTTATTTGTCACAGAAAAAGTACATAGAACGTGTACTAGAGCGTTTCAATATGAAGAGTGCTAAGTGGGTTAGCACACGGTCATCTGAAATTGAGAAAAGAGATGTAACCTACAACAACGGAGGAAAAAAATAGAATGGCCAAGATTCCTCATTCCTCTGCCGTCAAAAGTTTGATGTATGCAATGGTATGCACTCGACCAGATATTGCTCATGCAGTCGGTATTGTTAGCAGATTTCTCGAAAATCCAGGGAAAGAGCATTGGGAAGCTGTGAAGTGGATACTCAGGTATCTAAGAGGAAGCTCAGATGAATGCTTGTGTTTTGGAGGATCAAATCCAATCTTGAAGGGCTATACAGATTCTGATATGGCAGGTGACCTCGATAACAGAAAATCCACTACTGGATATTTGTTTACTTTTTCAGGGGGAGCTGTATCATGGCAGTCGAAGTTGCAGAAGTGTGTCGCACTGTCTACAACTGAAGCGGAGTATATTGCGGCTACTGAAGCTGGCAAAGAGATGATATGGCTCAAGAGATTTCTTCAAGAACTTGGATTGCAGCAAATGAAGTATGTTTTCTATTGCGACAGTCAGAGTGCAATAGACCTGAGTAAGAATTCCATGTACCATGTGAGAACAAAACACATCGATGTCAGATATCATTGGATTCGTGAGCAATTAGAGAGCGAATTGGTCCAAGTCAAGAAGATTCACACGAATGAAAATCCTGCAGATATGCTGACCAAGGTGGTATCGAGAGACAAGTTCGAACTGTGCAAAGAACTTATCGTCATGCACTTAAACTAGAAGCTAGTGTACCCTCCATCAAGTGAATGGGATTGGAGGGGGAGATTTGTGGGGTCCAGTCCCCTATCGCATATTTTAAGGAAGGATGATTTTCTTCCTTTAACAAAATATAGATGAAATCACATTGGTAGCTATTTTTGAAATGGGATAATCGGCTATTGAATGTGTTCATAGTGAACACCTTGACTTGCTACATTCAAGTAATGTCACTGATGACATCAATAGGTCCATTTCATCCTTATAAATAGGGAAGCTTTCTATCATTTGTAATACACCAGAAAAGAGAGAAAAAAATTATAGAGAGCAAGGTATTCCATAGACTGTAAGAAAATAGTTTCTGAAGAAAACTAGAGTGTGAGGGATATTGTAGTGAGGTGGGAAAAATCAAAAGAGTGTTTTTTCTTGTTGAGTGTGTAGTGGTCTTTGGAGTATTTATACTCGTGACTACACAGTGTAAAATTCCTTACTATAGTGATATCAGCTGCTCCTCTTGGCTGTGGTTTTTCCCTTATTCAGAAGGATTTCCACGTAAATTCTTGGTGTCATTATTGCTGCATTTTATTCTTGCTGATTTAACCATAAGTTAGTGTTCCGCGTTTATCACTAATACTGTGAATATTATTTTTGCGGGTCTATTTTATTCCCAACACAGCATTATGGTGTCTTCCTTTATTAAATGGGTGTTTAGATTCAACTTAAATGAAAATTGATGTTCCAAGTAGTTGCGACTTGTAGTTTTAGTAAAACTTACTCAACTTGAAAGAACTAAGTTTGGTTTGAGTTCGTGATCTGTTTGGTGTTGGAATCCTTTAACTTCCTCTTGTCCGAGAGGATGATTGAATAGTCGAATGTTGTTTTCAACTCATGACTTTAAAATCTGAATTTTCTTTAAACTAAATTGATTTTCGAAGATATATGAGCCAATTCCTTTTCCCTCAACTTAAAAATTAACTTCTGTACAATTTTGTTTGTCAAGATATGATTTGAGTTAACACCAAGTTTTTTAATGAGAATTAGTGCGGAGTTACATTAAATATGGCTAGATGCATCCCGGTAACTTGCTGATAATTTAAAAGAATAGAAGCTTATAGCAGCCGCCTAAACACCTCCCATATGATTCATGTACCTTAAAGGGATTAAGGCACTGTTTTGTTTCAAGTTCACTGTTAAACTCGTTAAACTTTGGGATAAGGCACTAGTACCCCTCAACTACGACCGAAGTTGCTACGACACATCTTTCCTTTCTCTGGGTCTTATTGAAAGAGCGATGAGGTGACAAGGAGAGTGTGTTTCACTCTCTTTGGGAGAGTGAGAAGCATAAAAATGTGGAAAACTTATTTTTTTTCTTAAAAAATTGTATTTTCTTAAAATATTGAAAACTGAATTGTTTTTAAAAAATATGAAAAATCCTTTTTTTAGAAATCTATTTTTCCAAATTTAGTTTAAAAAATGGGTTTTCCACATTTTAAAAAATAATTAATTTTTCCAATTTTTTATAAAATTCAATTTTTTCACATTTTGACAAGAAAAACACTTTTTCTGTTTTTTTTTTAATAATCCAGATTTATTTGAAAAATAAAAGGCGTCCTAAGAAAATGAAATCATCAAAATCAAGATTTTTTAAGACATTTTAAAAAAATATTCAAGTTTTCCATATTTTAAAAAAAAATCCATGTTTTCAGTTTTGTTTTGTTTTAAAAAAAAAACAGGTTTTAAAAAAAATCAATTTTTCAGATCTTTTAAATATCCATTTTTCATTTTTTTTTTTGGGAAGAAAATTCAGTTTTTCATGTTTTTTTTTTTAAAAAAAACAATTGACACGTAAGTGAAAGAAAAAAAAAAAATATATATATATATATATACGTGGGGCAAGGAAAGTGTATGTCACTCTCTCATATGAGAGTGGACATCAGCGTTTGGTTGGGGGGGGGGGGGGGGGGGGAGTTATTTCGTTTTAAAAAAGTTTAGGGGGATAATGGGACCCAAGAAAAGGTAAGGTGTGTCGTAGCAACTTCGGCTATAGTTCAGGGGGGTAATGATGCCTTATCCCTTACCCTCTGTTTGGATGGTTGCTTCCCGTGGTTCATTAATGTACAGTATGGTATGGTACAATATAGTGTTGTATTGTATTGTACTGTATTAATGAACACAATGTTTGGATAGACTGTATCATTTGTTGTGGTTTAACAACATTTGTATTGTTTGGTTTGACTGTATGGTACTGTATAATAACTTATAAGTTTACTAAAATAATTTTAAATCTTAATTAGAAATTAATTTATATATATTAATAAAACTCAGGTAAAGAATAAAATAGAAACTTTAAAAAATAAGTAGGTAGTGGATGGGGGTGGTGGAGGGGTGGGTGGTGTGAGGTGGGTGGTGGTGGTATGAGAGTGGGGGTAGTGGGTGGTAGGGTGGGGTGAGTGATTGTGGGGGTGGGGTTGGGTAGTGGTGAGGGGTAGTGGGTGGGGGTGGTGTGGGATGAGGGTAGGGGTAAGTTGTTGTGGGGTGGGGTTGGGAGGTGGTGAGGGGTAGTGGTTGGTGGTTGGGGTGGCAGAGGAGTGGGGTAGTTGGGGATTGGGGTGGGTGGTAGGGCAGGGTGGGGTAAGGTGAGTGGCGGGGGAAGGGGTGGGGTGGGGTTAGGGGTGGTAGGGTGGGGTGGATGGTGGAGGGTGAGGTATAATGGAGAAATGAAATACGTAAATACGGAAAAACCACCAAATTCGTGGTTTTAAAAATTGGATCTGTTCATGGTTATATAACCATGGAATGAACCACGGTTTACAACACCATATCACATAATTTTAAAAATAATGAAAACAAACATGATTTCATAGAAAATCATACATTGATGAACCACGGGAAACCACCATCCAAACAGGGGGTTAAACTTTCAAAAAGCTCAGATGCAATTTCAATCTAAGTGATCATGCCTATACGAAACTCTGTTTGCCTATTTCTTAAGAGTAAAAACAGTCCATGTTTAATATTTTGGAAGTTTTCTCTTTGCGTTAAGAATGGTATAGGATAACTCAATGTTGTTTGTTAGGCTAAAAATGTCGAGTATTTAACTATTAGACGACCCTCTGGTTGTATAAGTTTATTTAGCAAGAGTAAGAGGTCACTATTTGTGTGTGATTTGTGACATAGTGTGACTATTTCTCGGGGTATCATTAGCTGATAAGACGAAGCTTTTCTTCCTGTCAAGGACTTCAAGTATGGTGCAAAGTGTGTGTTGAAATTGTCCTCTTAGTTGTCGAGTTTAAAAAATGATGAACAACTCAACGTGATGAGTATGAGTCAAGTTTTAGTTCGTTTGGCAGTGGCTTTAAGTCATTAAATTCCCAGAAGTCGACTTAAACTTTTGGTTTTGTAACTGAAAGAACTGATAATGCATTTTAGCCTCTATTTAGCCCCACTAGATCTCTGTTGTGGAAACATATTTTTAAGTGTTTAATTTTCAACTTAGCTGGGTGTCTTAATTACACGAGACGTATGTGTTTTGGTTAAATTGATATGTTTAAGTTTCACAAATGTCTGTTAAGTACTGATTTGTTAGTAATCATTTCTGTCTCGTTTCACATGCTAATCTTTCTTCCTTCTTTTCTTTTGTATGTAAATCAAACGAGTCCAATGGACTCCTTTCCACATTCTGAGACTCTTTTATTGTGTATCCTTTTTGGTATTGTTTGTTAGAACAAAGAAATAAAAGAGAGAGACTAACTTATACCAAGTACAAAGTATTCTTCTCTTTTGCTTTATCAAGTACAGAGTCCAGTGCCTCTATAAATTGTCAAAAACACTTAGATGACGACGTCCTCAGCCACCGTCGCCACCATCGTCGTCACCCTTGTAAACATCTTCATTTATGTGCAAGCCCTGGGTGGCTCGTCCACCACTCTTGCCATCGTCTACGACGATGATCCCACCATCTGCGGCATAGTCGCTAACCAAAAAAATCCAAAGTATCCAATGTTGGAGAGACGGCCAATCGATGGCCACACCTCTTTCACCAAACGTTTCCTTCGAATTCATCGCTGGTGGCCTCGACGGCTTCACTGCTGTCCTCTCCGGTGGATCTTCACTCCTCTTCTAGGACAGCAGTTTCGTCCCCAGACGGCTGTATTTCAGTTACTCAACCTTGTTAACAACCGCTACTATGGGTGAAGCTCAAATTTGCGCCATAACGAACGGTACCCATAATGTTACCTGCTGGAGAGGTCAACAACCGAATGGGTCATCACAATTCATATCAATCTCATCTGGTTCTAAATTTTCTTGCGGAGTTTTGGAAAGTTCATACAAGGTTGTCTGTTGGGGAAACAGTAATATCGCTTCAACTATCTAATCAGAATTCTGTATACGGTAAAAACCGGATATGCGTTGAACCGGGGAGACCCGGAACCGAGGGAAGAAGGGGACAAGAACGTGCATAAAGATTTTCGTTCTGAACCGGAGGAACGCCCGAGCCGGGGCAAGGTCGGGCATCATTTGGTCCAGTTTCCTTCATGGCCGAGTTGGTCGTTGCCGTTAGTCCGTTAGTTCGTGGCCGTTGGTCCGGGAGATCCGTTGGCGATGGCCACGCGTCGATAACGTCCTGCCATGCTCAACTGCCAATCGTACGGGTATCAGACCGTACGACCAACCTAACCCAACCTAATCCAACTCAGAGTTTTTTCATTATTATTTTATTGTTCATGTTGTATGAAGCCCATGGGGCACTACTATAAATAAGGGGCATTGTCCTTCTCTTGGGGGGTTGGCTCTTTAACATTAAGAACACTCTTTTGTAATAAAAAAATATACAAATCTCTCTCATTATCGTGTGCAATCCGAATTCATTGTCTTCATCTCTATTACATTTCTTCAATCAAGTAACATACATTTATCAGTAAACATTCAAGTCCATAGCAAACCACCAATTATTAGTTGCTTCTTCATAATACATTCATATATTTCTTCTCTCTATTAAAGGGATTCAAGGCATAACCACATATCCTATACCTCACCCACAAATTTAATTGATTATCCAAATTCGGGGTAAACAAATTCGGTGATGAAACGATGGTGAACTTATTTGCAGGCGGAAGGCACGCTTGTGGGGTGAACACTGATGGGTTCTTAATTTGCAAAGGTGATAACAACAACGGTCAATTGAATGTTCCTTCTAATTTGTTTGACGAGTATATTGGAATAGCTATGGGAATGAATCATACTTGTGGAATTCATAGAATGGATCATACAGTTGTTTGTTGGGGTGGAAATGGTGCATTTTCAAGTAATGTTATGGGAAGTATTGTTTTTGAATCAGTCGTAGCTGGATCAGATTTTACGTGTGGATTGACAACAACAAATTTTTCAGTGGTCTGTTGGGGAGCAGGTTGGACTAGTAATATGTATCCTCAAGGGGCTGCTCTTCCTTTACCAATAATTCTTCCAGGTCCATGTGGACAAAGTAATTGTCCTTGTGGTGCATATCCGCATTCTCAATATCTCTGTTTTGGCAATGGTGATATTTGTAAGCCTTGTCCTTTCTTCATTTTACCACCACCTAGGAAAAAAATTGTGGCTGGAGTATAAAGTAATGTTAAGAACTGGTTATGTGATCTTGGTATAAAATTAATATACTTTTTTGAGAGGTAGTGTTATTGGATTCTTGAAGTTAAGGGCAACTGGGCAAGTATACTTTGTTATCTATACTTTGGACTTAAAAAATGTTATGTGGAGAAAGTTAAATGTCATCTGGAATAAGTTAATGCCATATGGAATAAACTAAATGTCATGTCATTTTTTGTTGCCCAAATATTAGTTGAGTGACTTAAGATGTGATATAGGAAAAATTGGATGACCTTGTAGTAAGTTTGCGAGAGTCCTATGATCCTTCTAGACTATGCATTTCCTGGTAGACCAAAGGCAGTGGTATCGGTTGCTCTAAGTTGAATTATCACCAACTTATTTGCTGATGTGGCACAAAGAGTGCATCTAATCAAAATGAGGCGCTTGAGAAGTAAAAGCAAGACAAAAAGTTACATGTTATTGCTGGAAAACGCCATATTTTCTAGCCAAACAACATCTTTGCCTGAAAGACCCAAATCAGCAAGATCTATCCATTTGAACAAGTCTTGGTGTGTGTGTGTGTTGGGGGTGGGGTCGGGGGAGGGGGGTCATAGAACCCTGCAAACTTAAGATGTATAATTGAAAAAATGAGACAAGTTAAAGGGGGTAATCATTGTATTCTCCGTTTCTGTTACAAAATTTAATTTTATGACGATAATGACCTTTAGTTGGATGATCATATGTGAAATTAAACTTAATAACCGTGTTCATTCTATATATCTAGTGTTGCTCTTCATATAAAATGATAACAAAATAAAAATGTTTGCCTTCCATATAAACTTAAGCAAGAAGTGGGTATTGCTAAAGTAAATATTTGGGCTTAAATTCGTTTATAAAAATAAACCCATGAAAATTGTGAAAACCAACCCAAAAAGATTCATGAAAAAGGTGCGACAATACACGTAGCATTCTATCAAATACAATCTATTGTCCTGTACTATTTGAAGTTGTTTTTTTTTTTTTCGGAATCATAACTAAACAGAAGAAGCAGAAGGAAAGCGAGACGGTAGAGATTGATGCGTTTGAAGTAAGTAGTTGTGGTTTTGAAGGGGAAAACAGCATACCTGGCCGCTCTGAAGCAATGTCCTGCTCCTTGAAAGGGAATTTCAATGTAAGTACTCCCTCCGTCCCATAATAAGTGTCACCTTAGCCAAATTTTTTTGTTCCATAATAAGTGTCACCTTAGGAAACCAAGACATAAATTGACTAGTTTTTTCCAATTCTATCCTTAGACAATAAAGCAATATCTAAATGATGATTGGAAAAAACCACATAGTAACTTGGTATTGTTGGATTCTCAATGTCAAAAGGTTTACTTCTTGTGCATGCTCTAATCAAAAGGTAAAAGTAATTTATTTTTATTTTATAAGGGTATTTGGTAAACTTCACATTACATTATTGATTTCTTAATATACGTGTTTTTGGCTAAGGTGACAATTATTATGGGACGGAGGGAGTAGAAAATTTGGAAGCCGTGAAGAAGAGGGTTAATATTTCCTGGAGAATGATGTTGGCAAGTAACTTGTCTTCTTTTTGCACCATTAGGTCTTCCTTACCTATTATAACAGGTAACCTATCTTATTTTCAAGATTACAAAATCTCACGTTTAAAGAGGCTTACCCATAAATATGTTTAAAAATAGTTACTTCTATGTCTATGTAATTAAAAAATAACCACTATTATGCAGTTTTAAAATTCATTGTAGAACTCCACGACATTATCATGGAGTTTTATCTGGGGAATTTGAAACTCCATATAATGACTATATATGTTTCAATTCCAGGATCAAAAAGTGGCCGATGGGTGTTACTTCTACGTTATATACACCGTTAATTACACCATTTGATCATCTTTGTTTGTTGTTGTACGTACGTAAGCTATGTTATTTACAAAATTAGAAATATCACATATAAAGGAAGGAATGACCTGATAGTGTAAAAAAATTCTCATATTGATGGATGGTGTGTATAACTTAAACTTAATAAACAAGTAATCAATAATACCTGATAATACAAGAAGGTCCTTGACACTTAATCCCCTCTGCAAGAATCCTTGTTTCAAAGAGGTTATGTTTGCAAAAGGAGGCGGCAAATTAAAAGGAAAAAGAAAATAGAAGACAAATTTATAGTAATTCAAATCCAGAAAACACTAAGGGATTGGATTAAGTTTAGCTTATATATTGTCCCCTTAAGATTGGATGCCATGATATGAATCTCATGCCTTCATATAGCAATCTTGAGGAACTGGAAAAATATATAATAGCAAGTAGTATAAGATAATATTGAAATAATAATTATGAACTTGCAAGTAAATGACCAAATTATGCTTGCGGTCGAAATTTACCTTGCAATGAATAGTTGTGGTAGCCACAAGAAAGAAAGAACTTGCAAGAAATGGGAACTCATTTTCTTCTAGCTAGCATTTGAACATATGCAGTATTTGGTCTTTATAAATTACAGGGGACTGGGGACCATCGATGAGGAAGTTTTTCTTTAAGACAACCAATTATCACTTTTAATGGGACTTTAAGCTAAATAATTATCAGTCTATTAGTTTTATTTTCTTTTAAATATCTAATTATATAGTTATAGGCTACAATCAATACTCCCTACGACAAATAAATGCAATAAAACTCCTTTTCACGTGACTGTTCATTTCCTTTATAATTTTTTTACAATAAGGTCTTTTTGCCACACTATTTTGGCTATAATGACCCAAATGAGATAAATTCATATGACTATTGAGGTCAAATTTAATAATTTATGCTTACTTAATGTTATTTCTATCTTTTCTTCTCAAAGTTTATCTTAATTTAAAATTGTACAATAGAGATTATGATAGTTTTTACATAAGTGTGGCCAAATTTGGGTCAAATTGGTGTGGCAATTTAGCAACTCTCATTTTTTTTATTGTTTTCTTTAAAAGAAGAGAGAGGGAATTTAGGAAAAGTAATAAATTGCAGTAATAGTGAGGAGAGAAATAATCAAGGTATCTTTAATTATTGTTTTTTTTTTTTTACAGATTTTTAGACCCAAAAAGGGGGGGGGGGGGGGGTCAAAAATTTAAGAAAAAAATGATAAATTGTAATCCTTGTCAAAGAGAAGTGCCACATCACCTTTCTCATACCTAGCTTTATTATATATATATATAGGGGATTGGGGATCATCGATGAGGAAGTTTTTCTTTAAGACAATTAATTATCACTTTTAATGTGACTTTAAGACAAATAATTACCAGTGTATCAGTTTTATTTTCTTCAAAATATCTAGTTATAGGCTATAATGAATGCTCCTTAAGACAAATAAATGCAATAAACGCGGCTATTCATTTTACTTTATAATTTTTTATTGTCTTTCTTTAAAAGAAGAGAGAGGGACTTTAGGAAAAGTAATAAATTGTAGTAATAGTGAGGAGAGAAATAATTAAGGTATCTTAATTATTAATTTTTTTTTTGCAGATTTTTAGACAAAAAAAGGAAAAGATGTCATAAAGTTGAGAAAATAAATAAATTGTAATCCTTGCCGAAGAGAGGTGACACATCCTCATGAGCTCTCGACGCACGTTAGGTTAAACTGCGCCGGAAGTGTATAGCCATGGTGAAGGGACAAGGACAAGGTCGCGGACAAGGGCGAGGTCTTGGAAGGCCTCGTAAGGAACGGATTGCTGCATTTGGTAGCTCAGTTGGAGCTAGGTTATGCCCAGTTGTGGAGACTGGGGTTCAAACTCCGGTGCAAGTAGGGAAATCGAGTAATGGTTTGTAGATGTCTTCAACAGTGGCACAAGGGCATGCGGTGGGTCAAGGTATGACTATGCTGGTGGACATGGGAGCTAATCGTACCATGACTCAGTCATCGATGGAAAGTCAATCCACTACCGGAACAATAACTAGGGATTTGGGGAAACGATCGATGGAGCCGATTCCGGTGGAGTTGCCTATAATCCCTTCAGTTGTGACTCAACTAAAAGCTATTGTGGAGGAGCAAGTTGAAAACAGACCATGGATCAATTTATTCACCAAGAACAGAGCTGCTTCTAACGGTGTGAAATTGAATTATATTCCTCTTCAGATATTTGATGGTAAACCGGTTCGGATTGATAAAATGGCTTATGATAAAGAAGTTAAAAAATGGAGTAGTGAAATGATAACATATTTTATGGGGGAAACTCCTGGATATAATGTGATGAAGAAGTTTATTGCAATGATAACATATTTTATAGGGGAAACTCCTGGATATAATGTGATGAAGAAGTTTATAGCTCAGAACTGGTCTAAGGTTGCAGCTCCTGATTTATATTTGCATTATAAAGGTTATTATGTGATAAAATTCCATTCTCTAGATGATATGAATGAGGTTTTCTACTCAGGGCCCTATTCTATCAACAATAGACTTGTCATCCTCAAACCATGGACTAGTGACTTTGATTTTTCTAAGGAATACCCTATTGAGATACCACTGTGGGTCACTTTCCCTAAACTTCCTATGACATGTTGGGATATTGATTCCTTGAGTAGGGTAGCTAGTACAATTGGTGTACCTGTATACAGGGGCGGATCTATGTGGAGGGCTGGGGGTGCCACGCCACCCGGACACTTCGGTAGAAATTCGTATATGTATGTGCATATGTATACAAAATTCAATATATATTGATCTTGCCACCCATACTAACAAAGGAGGGAATGGTGCCACTGGTGAAGGGCATACCATACCACACAATTGACCTGAGTTCGAATCTCATCTAGCACATATTTTTTGGCTTGCTCTTTTGCTTGCTGCTAATTACACGCATCAGCTGTATCCTTTTTCATTTTTCATTTTTTATTTTTTTCTTCAATTCTTCTTTACTTGCTTTAATTAATTCTTGACCTTTTTTTCCTCCCTCTTTCTCAATTATTAATCTCTTGATATACACGTTGCGTGCATATCCCATATCAATGAGTACTAAATTTTAAAATATCACATAAATATTAAGTAATAAGGATAAATAATATTATGATAAAATTTAAAGGATATTGTGATCTTTCACCGATGTTTGCGCTAAGTGAAGATGATTGAGTTAAAGCTACAATTCTTGATTCTTTCTCAACTTTGTATCTGCAACAACACACAAAGACATTGGAGGATGAAGATATTGAAGTAACGATATTAGATGGTTTATACAGGTAAGGATTTTAACGTGGAAAATCTGTTTCTCTCTAAGTTTTAGAGAATAAGGCATCCTGTTCCTACAATTTTTTTAGACTGCTTAGATTTCTTTAATCTCAAAATATCTAGAAGAGAACACTATTAAATAAATCGAAAAAGATAAATAACCTGAACCGTAACCCAAAATCCAACAAACCGACCCGTTTATCCTATTTGGATGGTGTGGCACCCGGAACCTTCAAATCCTGGATCCGCCTCTGCCTGTATATGCTGATGAATGTACCATAAAACAGACCAGAATTTCCTATGCAAGGATGCTAATAGAGATCAATATCACACAACCCTTGCTAGAAGAGATTATGGTGCAGGATCTACAGGGGAACAATTCTTACAAGTGGTAGACTATGATTGGAGGCCTAAGTATTGTGAGAAGTGTCAACAAGTGGGACATAAGTGTCATGTTCCTACTACTCTACCTGTAAGAAGGGCAAGAGAGCCACCTAAAAAATAGGTGCAGGAATGACACTCTAAAGGTGTGGTGCAAGAGGTTGTAGGTCTGGGAGGGCAAGTAGCTGTTACAAATGACATTAGTGGGCCCTTCTGGAGAAAAATAGACAGTACCACAAGTACAAGCACCTCAAGTTTCTCAACAGAGTTAGGCACAACATGATGGGGTGGTTATGGTATCAAGAACTGATCAGCAAGTTACTACTCCAGTTCAGTAGATCCCAGTGTTGAATGCAAAGAATTTTCCAGCTTTATCAGTGACATCCGGGAAGAATAAGAAGGGTGCTCATCAAAAGAGTCAGGAGAGGGATAAAACTAATGTGTCTGTGCCCCTAGACAAAGGGGGGGGGGGGGGGGGGGGGGGCTTCACAAAGATAATGCATTGGTTATTTTGAAATATTAGAAGTGTAAATAAGAGGTAGAAACAAAAGGAGTTGAGAAATTATATAGTTACAAATAAAATAAAGCTGGCTGGTATCTTAGAGACTAGAATTAAGGAACATTGCTGCAAAAAGATTCACACAAATATTGCCAATAGATGAGAATTGCTCACAAACTACCAGGAAGCTTCAAATGGGAGGATATGGGTCACATAGGATGCTACTGTGTATGCTGTTCTGTGGCTAGCATAAAGGGATCATTCATTTGTATATTGACTGTTATATATGGGTATACTAATCTGGAACAAAGGAAAGTATTATGGAAGTCACTTCACATACTAGCTCAAGGCATCACTACACCTTGGTTATTGTGTGGTGATTTCAATGCTGTGCTGCATTTCATGATAGATTATTTGGTACTCCAGTCACTTATAATGAACTTAAAGATTTTGCGGAATATGTTAATGCTCTCCATCTCTCAGAATTAAAGTGGAAAGGTGACTACTATACCTGGACCAATAGACAACTAGGGGTGGATAAGGTGTGTAGTAGGATTGATAGGGCATAAGGAAATCATGAATGGATGATGACGTGGGGGCACATTTATACTGATTATACACTTTCACACATTTATGATCACTCCCCTATGATACTAGATGTGGAAGGGGTTCAGTGGAAACTTAAAATTCCTTTTAGATTCTTCAATATCTGGAGAGCATCCACAGTTTCAGGAATTGGTATCTAAAAATTGGAAAAGAAGTTATAAGGGTAATGCCATAAAGGTTGTTTGGGACAATGATGTGCTGTGAATTTCGGCATATTTTATGTCTTTTCACTAAAAGTGTTGCTTGTTTTTAAGTGTTTTGACATTGTTTCTTATGTTATTTTGATGTTTTGTAGGGTTGGTTGACTAAGGAATGAAAATGATGAGAATTGCTGGAAAACGGACAACTTGGAGCAAAAGGACGGTCCGTAACTCGAGTTACGGACCGTAACGTGATCCGTAACATGAGAGGAAGATCCAGATACATGCCGGCTCAAAAGGACGGTCCATAACTCGTGTTACGGGCCGTAACGTGTACCGTAATTTGAAGGGAATTTCCAGTAAGAAGCCCAAGTATTGTCAAATGTTACGCCCAGAAGGACGGTCTGTAACGCAGGTTACGGGGTGTAACGTCATGGCGTAATGCATTGGCCACTGAAGACTGACGCCACGATCCGCTGAAAGATACGGACCGTAACCTGTGTTACGGTCCATCGAAAGAAGTCGTAACGGTTGACCTAATATCAAGCTGACAAAGGACGGAACGAAGGACGAACCGTAACCCGTGTTACCGTCCGTAACGATGCCGCGAAGGGTGTTTTTGTCCAGAACTTTGGTGCGATTTTTGGCCCTATAAATACTTAAAGTTAGGTTTTTTAGCATTTATTCAGTTCCTTGAGAGCATTAACTTTAAGCCTTTGATATTTGTGAAGTTGTTAGGGCAGTTAAGGCATCAACTTCACCCTCATTCAACATTGTATTACTATTGTAAGTACATTATGTTATATTTTAAGCTTTCTTTGTTAAACAAAATGATGAGTAGCTAATTTTAGTTCTAAGGTTGTGGACCCCATGATGGGTATTATGTGAATAGGTTTCTACTATTGATATATGCATAATGGTTGTTGGTATTTATTCAATCTTTGTGTTTTAGCGTTGGGTAATGATTGCAAGCATTAGCCTAAGCCATTATACTAACTTTTCTTGGGAAAGAGAGTTAGCATTGATAAGATTGAATAACAATGACTCGGGGCGTTAACCCTCGTTTAATAGACTAATTTAGGAATAAGAATAAGTCTAATTGACATTATTGGTCGCTCTTCGATTTCAACTCTTTCGCATTTGGAAAAATCATAAAGAGGAAATACGACCTAACTGTTAGGAAACATTAGGAAGTCCTTAAGAGATCGAGTGCATACCTTTAGAACAACAATTAGAAGTATATCACATTGAAACCTGAAGCATAATATCTAATCAAAGCTGGGAACACAATCTTAGTCTCTCTCTCGTATTAATTACAATTCAAGTCAAAGTATTCGTTTACATTACACAACAAATATTTCAAACTATTCAGAATAGGATTAAAGCCTTTAAAGACTAGTATCACATACAATTAGTACCCTTTTCTCTCCATATTCCCTGTGGGATTCGACCCAATCTTGTTTGGGTTATTATATTTGACAACGTCCACTTTACGTCACTTATAGGTGTAATTTGAGAGTATCAGACAAGCTGCATCATATTAAGGCTGATCTTAAGGAACTGAAAATCAGGGAATTTAAAGGGATATCACACAGAATTGAGAGTACTAGACAAGAGCTAGTGACCATTCAAGAACAGATGAGGGTGCAGTATATTAATGCTTTACAAGAACTACAGAAAAATACTTTGGTTAAGCTGGAGAAATGGTCATTTCTAGAAGAAAATGCTTTGAAGCAGAAATCAAGAGCACAATGGGTTAAGCTTGGGGATACTAATTCCAAGTATTTCTCAGCGTTATCAAGGAAAGGATGCATAGGAAACAGATTTTGGAATTGCAAACAAGTGTAGGTATCACTATCACTGAGCTAGAGGACATTAAAGAGAAGATTATAGACTTATATAAGGGGTTGATTAGGGATTATAAGTCCAACCTACCTGCTGTTGATGTGCATGTTATGAGACAAGGGCCAGTTCTTACTCAGGAACAAAAGATTGAGCTCTGTAAAGCAGTAACTGGGGAAGAAATATATAAAGGACTGTGTGATATTGGGGAGGACAAAGCACCTGGAGTAGATGGGTACAATGCCTGTTTTTACAAGAAAGCTTGGGGGGCGATCAAAGAAGATATTATCCAAGCTGTGCAACAGTTTTTTCAATCTGGTAAATTGCTTAAATCCTTTAACTGTACTACTGTAACTCTGATTCCTAAGGTTACCAATCAAATAATTGTTAAGGAGTATATGCCTATTGCCTGTTGCACTGTGGTGTATAAGTTGACAACTAAGGTGTTAGGTGCTAGGATGCAGGATGTTATGGCTTCTGTCATAAGCCAAGCTCAATCAGGTTTTATACCAAGCAGGAAAATAGCTGATAACACCTTTCTTGCCAAAGAATTAGTCAAAGGTTATACTAGAAATCATATTTCCCCAAGATGTATGCTTAAAATAGATATCCAAAAAGCTTATGATTCTGTGGAATGGTCCTACTTAGAACAAGTAATGGTATGTCTTGGTTTTCCTCAATAGTTTATTGCTTGGCTCATAGAGTGTGTACACGCTGTTAATTATTCTATACTTGTCCATGGAGAACCAGCACCTCCTTTTGATGCAAAGAAAGGGCTGAGACAGGGAGATCCTAAATCTCCTTATTTGTTTGCTATTGCCATGGAATATCTAAGTAGATTGTTGGGTGGTCTTAGGAGTAATAAGGGGTTTAAATATCATCCTAAATGTAGTAAATTGGGAGTCACTTATATGTGCTTTGCTGATGACTTGCTCTTATTTGCAAGAGGGGATCTGTCTTATATTAAAGCCCTTTATCAATGTTTTATGGTCTTCTCTGGTACCTTTGGTCTACAGGAAAATATGAGCAAAAGCTGTGTTTATTTTGGTGGAGTTGCTTCTGTGGATAGGCAAAATAAATTACAACAGTTGGGTTTCAGTGAAGGAGAGCTGCCTTTTAAATATTTAGGTATTCCATTAACTACTGGGAAGCTATCATTAGTACAATGGATTCCTTTAATAGAGAAAATTGTTGCTAGAATTACCTCTTGGATTGTAAAAAAGCTATCATATGCAGGAAGGGTTCAACTAGTACAATCAGTATTATTTGGTGTACAGGCTTCCTGAGCTCAATTTTTTGTGATTTCCTCCAAGGTGCTTAAGCATATTGATGCTTATTGTAGATCATATGTGTGGTCTGGTGCTAATGCTATAACTAAGAAGGCCTTAGTTGTTTGGGACAGAGTTTCCCTTCCTAAAACAGGAGGTGGTTTGAAACTTATCGATATTTACTTACAGAACAAAGTTGTTTTAATAAAAACTTGTTGGGATTTGGCAAATAAACAAGATAAATTGTGGATTAGATGGATACATGCCTTTTATGTTAAGGGGAAAGAATTCTTCCATGCTTTAGTACAAAAACATGCTTTATGGATGGTGAGAAAGTTGTTTGAAATGAGAGATACATTGCAGCAGATCCAAATACAACCAGTAACCTCCCACAGTATTATCAAACAAATCTACTTGCAGCTCCTTGGTGACAGGCCAAAAATTCCTTGGAAGTGTCTGGTTTTCCATAACTCAACAAGACCAAAAGCTCAATTCACCATGTGGTTACAGATCCAGGGTCGGTTACTCACTGCAGATAGACTGAATAGCTGGGGAATAGATGTGGATTTGACTTATGTTCTGTGTGGAACTCAGCAGGAAAGCACAGATCATTTATATATCCAGCGTACCTTTTTCCTTGCAAGTATGGCACAAGATCATAACGTGGATAAGGCAGTCTCACTTTAAAGATACTAATTGGCAACAAAATATCAGTGGGTTATAACTTCAGCTAAAGGAAGAACACAAGCAACACAACTTTCAAACTGGCCTATACAGAAACTGTGTATGCTTTTTGGATTGAAAGAAACTAGCGGGCATTTGAGAAGAGGAGAAGAGAATGGCTGCAGATTGCGAGAGATATTGTTTATTTTAGTACTGTTAGAGCCCCGCTAGGTATTAGACGATATGTAGATCAACTTTTATTCTAAACTGTAATTAGTACCAACTAGCTTTGTTCATAGTTGTAGTTACTTATTTAGAAAATAGTCACTTGTGATGATTGGGCTATAGTTTTGTAATGTTCACTTTGGTGATTAATACAATCAGTTTAGTTACCAAAAAAAAGAGGTGACACATCACTTTCTCATTCCTAGCTTTATTATAGATTGATTGATCGATGATTGATGATTGATGCTTAGAAATCTCACATTTTAGATACTTATACAAATAATATGATAGTGTAATATGTACTAATTATTATAGAACATGAATAGGAAATGAGCAAAAAACGGCTGAATATGGAATAGGCATTAACACGTATTAACTGTCCGTTTAATTGGATAACATTAATAGTGTGGCCTTTCAAAATACTCCTATTTCTTCAAAATCATAAACTAAACAAATTTGAAAACAATGAAGAAAATGCCAAAAAAACAGAGGGAAAAAAATAAATATATTTATTGGCCTTAGAGAGTGCCACCTCACCGTTTTCATTCCCAGCTATTTTATATATATATATAAAAAAGATTTGATAATGTAAAAAATTTCTTAATTGTGTATATTTCTCTTTTTCTTTACCAATTGCATAGGAATTGTCAAAAACACTTAGATGACGATGACCTCAGCCACCGTTGATAAGTTGGTATTTTACCAATTTATCTCTTCTTTAATTTTAGATTTTTGCTATGTTTGATTGATAAAGTAGTGCATTTAACGTCGTTTACTTCTATTAAACCCATCTAATAGCTTGAGCTAGAGTTAGGAAAACTAACTTGAAATAAAATGGGTGTTCACATTTTTTACATTCTAAGGCTTGACAAAAGCTTAGCAATGACATTTATCAATTTGTTCGAGATACTTTTGATAAATCTACGTAGCCCATATTTAATTACATCTAGAACTCGCTCTTAGTTGTAAAATCATAAAATACATTGGATCGTTACTTGAGAGTAATTTTCCTTGTATCCGTGCTTGTGGCCATTGATCATTTTACATGCTTTCTTAGTTAGTCTTATTTTTGTTAGTTTTTAAATAAAAAAATCAAATATGAAAAAAGTGTTTGGCTTAGTGTAGTCGGTGATAAATGCTTTACTTTATTAATCGCCTTTATATTGTTCTTTGTGGATTCGATCCCGACTCATAGTTAGGTAAATTATATTGCGACGACCGTGTACACTTTCTCTTTGAGGAGTGGATTTGGACGTTATCAATTTTGGGGCCGTTGCCGGGGAACAATTTGGTGTATTTGAGTTAGTTTGGGATTTAAGCTTACTTGCTTTGGTCCAAACTTAAGAATATTTGTGTAGTTATTTTCTTTGACTTTGTTATTTTCTTAGTTTTTGTAAATGGCATCATATAATGAAAATTGGTCGGATGGTACTTGTTCATACTTTGATGATCCTTGTCCTTATTATGGAGGACCATACTCATGACAAAATTGTTTGAATTCTCTCGGGGGCGGATTGTACGCACAATCTCAAACCTATGAGTAGAGTATTTGTGATAGGTGTAGCGGTCAAAATGGTCATTGGGATAATTGTGCTTATTTGTTCTTCCCTTTCCCGAACCCCTACTATGACGATTCTACTTTTGATTTTGATAATGGTAGGGATATGGAAGTAGAAGAAGTTTCAAATGCTCAAAATGAGAAGATAATGCTCATGTTGGAGACCATTCTTGAAAATGTGGAAAAACAGAACTCAGCACTCGAGGAGTTGATGCAACCACTTAATGACTTGCGTCAAGCAATTAGTTGTAACGACAAAGCTATTCATGCCTTGGGGGATCAAATGAAATTTTGGTTGAGGCTCATAATGCTCACCAACTTGAAGATGTTGAAAGTAGTCAAGAAAGTGTCGAGAACATGAATTTCTCAATGGGTGGATTTTTACAAGCTTTGAACGACTTCCACCATGATGAAGAACGTGACAAAGTGAAAATTGTGAGCTAAGATTGACTTATGAATCAAGCTCAACAACTTGGAGTCTATGGTGATCACTGTGAAGGCATTTCATGGATGATGAAAGAAATTTTAAAAACTCATGTTGAGCAAAGTCAAGAAGTGGAGCGACTTGAAATTGCTATTCGGGAATTGGAGGCCGAATTGAATGTAAAAATTGAGGCATGTGATGCTCAATATCAAAGAGTTATGGATAGTAGTTTTGAGGTTGTTTCCAATGAAGAAGAGATCAAAATTGATTTTCAAGAGCCAATGGTGAATTGCCAACCAACCAACCCAAAAATAATGCAAGATGTCGAGATTGATAAAATGATACTAGAGTTGAATGGAAGAGTTCATAACATAATTTTTGAAGAAGTTTTAAAATATGTTATGAAATACACAGTTTCCAAAAAAGCTGAAAGCTCTAGGCACACGATAAGCTAGGTTTGTTGTTGTGTACCGGCGGCTAAGGCTAACGTCCCTTTTGCCCGGGGCCTACACTTCACGGTGCAGATATCGGTTTTTAGGAGCATACACCTGCGCAGTAGGATCACCTCAGTTATCAGCTTATTGGTGAGCCCCACTCCTCTCGGGGTTCAACATGGAGTCTGCATTAGTATTCAGTTTGTGGTGGTCCAGGGCCATGTCCTAGTAGTTAGTATTCAGACATGTTTTAGAGGTTTCATAGACAGATGTTAGTTCACAGAGTCATTTATGCTTTCATGTTTGCAGACTATTACGTTTTCATGATGTTGACACCCAATTTTGTCCCACCTTTCCTCCGAAATACCTATTTTTAGCTTCCAATATTTTGGCAACTTTAAAAAATAATTATTTGCATATTTTACTATAATTATTAGCTTTTATTAATACCGGCATTTCATTATCTTGTCATTATCTTTTACTACCATCACTACTACCATTATTATTATTACTATTATTATTATTATTATTATTATTATTATTATTATTATTATTATTGTTTGTTATTATTATTATTACCAGTATTATCATAATTTGCGTTTCAACATTTTTACCACCTTATGCATACGCATTGCATTTATTTCGCACAATTAAATGATAGCGTTTATTTGTTTTCAAAATATTATTGCACGGCTATTACAACGTCATATGATTTTATTACCTGAGCACTAATAATTACATATTTTATATAGCACACTTAGTATATAGTTAATTAAAATGGGTCTTTTATTCAAATTTAGAAGCCAAACTGTTTCTTTCACTCAACCCTGTTTTAATTCATTAGCCCATTATTCACCCTAGCCCACATTTTAATGTTAAACCCAGCCCATTATCTGAACAATCAACAGCCCATACCCGCTTAATTTACACCGACCCGACCCAATTCTCGTTCAAAACAAATGAAGAGTAGGGTTTCTACTCTTCAATCATCACCGCCGCTCCCTCCCCTCTTCCTCTCTCTTCTCTCCTTCTCTTCCACGCCCTTCCTCTCTCCCACGTTCGTTCTGCCCCTGTTCCCCACGCCTCTGCCACCCCCACTTCCCTTTGTCCCCCCAATCCCTTTCCTCTTCCCGCTCTTCTCTCTCTTCTTCAAAAAACGAAAACCCTAGCTCAAACCGAAAGGAATGCTATAAATAATCGTGGCTGGGTTCGTCTAAACAGGTTTTTTCCAATGGCCAAAATCCCCTAAGCAATATTAGTGCATCAGCTTTATTTCTGAATATCGAGTCAAAATCCAGTCATTTTTGTTTTCGTTTGCGTCGATTGTGCTTTAAATACCAGATCATATTTTGTCCCTCTTGCGTCCTTGGGTATTGGTTCGAATCTGAGCATCGCAAGCTTAGATTTGATAGTGTTCGAGTGTGAATCGGAGACCCCCGCACCCATTTCGCTGCACCTGAAGAAGGTCAGCAATTCCCCTGTTCTCTTTTATTTTTTTTGCATTTTTTTTTGTTTCTTTAGTTGCTATGTGTTAGCTTAGTTTTATCATTTTTGTGATTAAGAATATTTATATAATGAGTTAGTTCGCTAAATAATGTTCTTTCTGTGTTAGTCCAGTTTAATAGTTAAACCTATTTATATATTAGTTTTGGCTAGATTTACTTTGTTTGCTACATTAGTTTATCTGAGTTTAGTTTTAATCTGTCTTATGTGCTGTTATAGCAATGTCTGTCCTCAGTTAAGCATGGTTTAGGCGTTAATATAGCATGTTTTAGCTGAAAATGCCTTGGGTGTTATTTGGCCTAATATTCTTATGTTAACCATGTATTGTAGATAAATTTTCATTCTGGTTAGTTATGATCTATATACTGCTCAGTTAGAGTTGATTAGCTTAGTTTAATGGATAAGTCTGTTTGTATGTTGATATTAGTTCGGACCTAATCAGTCTTGTATGATGGTTTAATTATCGAGTTTGGCTCTGTTTACCTAATTACATATATTAGGTGTGATATCTTGGCTTTCGTTAATCCAAATGTGTGAGTTATGTTTTCCTGACTTAGTTCAAGCTTGTATCAAATGGTCTTACATGTGTTGATCTAACGTGTGTGGGTCTGTTTACGTGCCAGTTACAGATTCGATGAATAGTTTCTCTTCGTCGCTGCCTTGATTTTAGTTTGGTAAAGAAATCTGTCTATATACATTGGTTTGGTCTAGTTTTAATAACCCTATAGACTACCTTAATTTAGTTCTCTATGTCTTACCTAACTGTTTTATTTATTACGGGTTAGTAATTGTCAAGTTTAACTGCTGATTACATTTATGTGTGAAAAGTTTGTCGAATGATTGGTATGGAAGAAATCATGTAGTTCTCTCTGTTTGGCTTAGTGTCATTCCCAAACTGCCTCATAAGCAGGTGACCATGTTAATTCTCTGTGATGTTTTTTTTACAAGAAACTATTTTAGTTAGCTAGAGGATATTTCATATGCATGTTGGTCTGTCTTAAAAAGAAGGCAAAGGGGTGTTCCTATGGCCATACAAGATAAAGAATGGATATCTTTGTGAGGAATATGTGACCAGTACTTTCTTTCTATTATGAAATAATTTTAGTTTTTTGTGATTTGTATGAGGTCAAAAGACATCATGCATAATTCTAAGTGTTAATGACAGTAGCCAGTGGTGCTCATCTTTGGTATCATTTCCTTTCAAAAAATCAGTTGAGTCATGGTCTTAATCATAAACTGTTTCCTCTTATTTCTGGCAAGTTAAATGTGATCATTAGATATGTATTCATCTTGAAGCTTAGGAAGTGTTTGCCGCTGTTTGAGTTGTGTGAAGTTCCCATTTCGAGCATGTATGATAAATGTGCATAACAAAACTGCCCCTTTGAGTGATTTCCTTACTTGTATCTTCACTGCTTTTGATAGCTATCTTATTGGTTGAAAAACATGGTCTGAGAATTAGAATGCAGAAATCTCTGGTTTTTTTTTTTACACCCTCAAATAGGCTGATAAAGGATTCCAAGAGTGTCATATGGCAATACCTTCTTCAAGAACCCAGCTGCTGCTTGTAGGATTTAAAACAGAAGACAAAATAGCTCTAAATATTAAATTTCTTTAAACTTCTGTCTTAATTATTGCTGTCTTGACGAATTCACTATCATGGCTGGCTGTTTTGGTTGCCGGATTTTAAAAGGATGGAGCATACATTCGGCCGTAGAATAGCTGTTGTTTGGGCAGACTTCGCGATTGAAAGTTTGTTGCTTTTCGATAGGAATTGGTTATTGTTTTTTTTTTAAAGGGCTGGTCTCCATATGCCTCTTAGAATAGCTGGTTGTCATCGTCACTGCTCGATAGCACCAGTTGCTGCTGGTTTTGCTTTCCTATAGTCATGAGTAGTTGGTATGCTCTCATAAAATATGCCATGCTTTGTTACCTCGTTCTGCTGCAAATCTTTTTTTGTGACACAAGTGTTGCCTATTATTTATGCAGTATAAGTGTTGCGCCTTAATTCCTGTGGCATTTCGCTAAATCTCTAAACACATGTGTTAAGATGTTTTCGTTTATTGATTATGTGATATCTTTTTTTAGCTACTGCTTTCTTTATTAGAAATTCAAATTATCCTTTTTATAAATTCGTACTTACTAATCCTTTTTCTGTCATTTTTTTATTTTTTTTTTGCATGAACCTCGCATACGAGTCCGAGAGACTCATCTTCTTCCGCATTTGGTATTGGGCTAAAAGCCCAACGCAATTATCTCAAGTCAACAACAACAATCATCCGCGACCTATATAAAAAAAACAGAATGGTTTTGGGCCAAAGCCCAATAGGCAGCAACATCAGCAGTAGCAGTCCTTCAAAAATAGGCTGAGCCCCTTTAGTTTATTAGCTCTTCTATTTCATATTTTTGCATTTAATTTGTATTGCATGACTAACTCTTTATTATTATTTTTTTTTTGAATTAGATGAACCTTAATGAAATTAGTGGGGTTTAGTTTTAGTAATGGGTAGTTAATTTAAGGATAACCAACAGTTAGTATTATAAGTTTCATGTTTATGTTAAAATTATTTATAGCATCTGTGATATATTCTTCCTTTTAAAATAATAAATTTTCAAAATAGCATGACTATATATTTTGAGTTAACAGAATCATACTTTATTCTTATTATATTAGGCATTTTAAAACGCTACTGACACGCAAATAGGAACTAAGAATATTTTGTAAACATCTTTTAAGGTTTATCCAAATTATGCATATTTTTAGCTAAATGTAGTTAATAAAACATAATCTTGTTTATACTTCTAAAATGCAAAGTCAATCAATACCTCATCGTTTAGTTGTTTCAAATATTTATTAAAGCATTGCACAAACCCGCGTTTGCGTTTACTCATATGCAAATCATCTTTCGTAAGTTTTTTATTTTAAAATAGCATTATTATTTATAACCTTAGCAACATTTATAAATTTATTTTTTAAATGACATTTGAAATTTCCTTTTCATGCAAATTATCACATTTTCTGCAAATCACATTTTTATTTTTACGCAAATCATCATACTTTCCTATAAGTCTTATTAGCATTTTTTTTTAATTTCTTTAAACCTTAGCAATATTCATAAGTATCATTTTAAACAGCATTATTACATTTTTTTTCCTTTAGCAATATTTACAAGCTATTTTTGAATTTTAGATATTATATTTGCATCTTTAGCCTTAATTAATTAACCTAAGTTTGACCGGATAACCGTAGTTAACGGATTCTAAAGGATGCCTAACCCCTTCCCTTTAGGATAATATAGAACCCTTACCTAGAATCACACTGATTAAGCAGACTATTAACGGAGGTTTAGATAGTTTTACCTTAGTTAATAATTAGGTGTCCTAATTCACCTTAAATCAATTAGGTGGCGACTCCTTAAAATAAAGCAATTTAGGAATCTCCAATATGTTGTACTCCGCTTTAACCCGGTTAAAATGGGGTATGACACATGATTTTTCATGCTATGAGATAATTTCAAGACTTTATTCCGCAATTACATTTTCATGATTCATTTAAATTGCATCATATAGATTATATCGTTTTGATGCCCATGTTGACAAGCAAGCCATGAGGTTCGCTCGGACACATGTAAGCAAGGTCCAAGTGTCGTGTTACGCCCAGGCCATGGTTTGGGGCGTGACACTAGAATGTTGATAGAGATGGATATCACCCAGGTCTTACCAGATGTGTTGGTTATTGAGCAATAGGATGGGGAACTGAGGGAGCAAGAGATTGAATATGAGTGGCATCCTAAGTTGTGCCACGAGTGTCATGAATTGGGGCATCTAGCAGAGGAATGCAAAGCACAGGGTGATGAGACTGAGCAGATGCCTAAGAAAAAAAAAAGGCTAAGAGGAAAAGGAAGCAGGTCTGACTTGAATGGCAAGCAAAAACTACTGACCTGGCTGAGATACCTCCGCAAGGTGCTCGGGAACAAGCTGGGAAGCAAGTGACGCTGGGCTATTGTCACGACCCAAACTGATGGGCCGTAACAAGTGCCCGACCACTACTGGCCAAGCACTCCTATGCTTGCATTTACTGCTCACTGACTGTCCTGGGCCCATATACAATCTATAACTGTGCTATACTGTCTCCCGAACATTCAACATAAAAGACACCGTACCCGGAACTCACGGCCAACGCATACATATAAACATAAACACTGAGAATAACAGCGTGAGCCGATTTGGCCGCCGCATATATATACTGTACAACAAAATACACGCCGACGAGGCTGCATAATACCATGGCTACATATCACTGTCTACAGACCTTTATAGAATACAAATTGTAGAAATGACAGGACGGCCCTGCCGTACCCATATATGTACGCAACGGAATAGCATACCAAAAGGGGTGTAGCTCCGGATCAATGGAGCGTACTGACTGCTGCTGAGGGGAGGTCCTACTGTTGCGAATCATCTAACTGGCTACCTGGTCCTGCGGGCATGAACACAGCGTCCACAAGAAGGGACGTCAGTACGAATAATGTACTGAGTATGTAAGGCATGAATGATAACATGATAATATATACAGAACATGAACAACAACACAATAAGGCAATATGGAAGATATAAGAAAAAGGTATGAATGTAACTGCTTGCCTCTTAAGGCGGAATCATGCATGCTCACTTTTACCTTCATACATACATAAGCTGTCTGAATCAAATGACATCATTAGCCCGCGTCTGGGCCTCCCGCATCCGGGGTAATCATCTCATGCCGCCCACTAGTGGTGCTGCCCGTGCTATATAGACACGGTGTTATTATCATCATCCATAAGCCGCCCACTACGCCCAACGTAGTGGTACTGCCCGGCCGTATAGGCACGGTGTAATCATCCATAAGCCACCCACTATGCCAAGTGTAGTGGTGCTGCCCGACCGTATAGGCGCGGTGTAATCATCACAACATAAGCATGCATAGGAGCCCAATCAAAAGCTATGACTCCATCGGAGTGACGTAAAATCGGTAACCTCCGATTGTATTATGGAATAATCATGATCGTCGTGTCTCACCTTGAAGGGACTAGCATTATAAGGAGAGACTATCAATGAAGAATAACATCAAGGGAAAACATAGAGTAGGATCATAAATCTCATAGGGCATCAATTAATATACTTTGGAATCTTTAAAAATAGTCATCATCCATGAATAAAATTGAGAAATCAAGAAATAGCTCAACATTCTTATATCGTCATTGAAATCATAACTTGGAACCTTTAAACATGAAATCGTTCTCATCACAGTCATCATAGAAAAATATTCTCATCTTTGGCATCATTGTCATCATGATAAAAATATGTCCATCATTGTTGTCATAAGAGCTTACAAAATCACAAACCTCTAGGTTGGAAAAATACGGACATTTTGGAAAATATTTGCGGGTTATCGGGAAAGGAATCGTGCCTTAGAATCATAAACGTCTAACTTTTGAAAACAAAGAAGTTATGGAAACATATATGGAATTATAATCATAGGAATCATGCCTTTGAAAGAAAGGGAAGGGCCTTAACATACCTGTTCCACCTCCTATTAGCTACGCTTATTTGTCCAAGCTCGCAAGTCTACATTTAAGAGGATTTACACAATCGTTAGACTCATCGTTATACGCCTGTCTTAGTCGTTTAAATAAATCCTTTTATAATCTGCCGAAATTTCGGCAGCATCTCCCCTGTTTATATGCCTAGCCCGAAATTATAATTCAGCAACCAACAACAACAACGATGACAATAACATCATTTCCAACACCAATATGTACCATAAAACATCCCACATGATGTTTTCCAATTTCCACAACCAACCAACTCGCTATACAATTATTTAACGACTTTATCTCCGTAAATAAACTAAAATTAACATTAATAATAGGAGATTCATACCTTATTCTTGTTAAAACAGCGATATCTTCAATATCCACCTTGAATCCACCGCATAACAATACTAGAATCACATATATGCATTTATCCGAGCTTCGATTAATACTCTGTTGCTTGAAAATTGCTTACTTTTTGTTTCCCTCTCTCTCTCTCTCTCTCTTCAAAATCTGGAAATTTCTGGGCTAAATCTGGTGAAAAAAGAGGGTTATTACCCTTTTTATAAGGGTCAGATTTGGGTCAAATTCGGGTCGGGTTACTGTATCAGTACTGTAGCACGCATTTCTGCTCTGTCAGCTGAACCTGTAACATCCATAATTATCTACTCTGATGTCCTATCGATGAGCGGTTTGTTGCATTGGAAACTAGACTCGACGAACTTTATTTTAGGATTTTGTTTCACCTTAAACCACTTCATATGCTAAGAGATATTCGGCCCCCAAGTTGGACCAAAATTTTCACACAAAACATTACCCATCCTTTCTCCAAAGTCGTACTACTCCATTTCTTCCACTCATTTCCTTATAAAACCTTCCGGTATACCTTATGTACATCCTCCACTTATTAAATATACTTAATAATGTTTGCTCCTTATATTCCGAAGTGGTTTTACTTAACCCTAACTCAACGTACTTATGTTTCAAATTTTATAAGTGTTCTTCGAAGATACGGGGTGTAACATCCTTCCCCCTTTAGAAACATTCGTCCTCGAATGTTGCAGTATCGCCAACCCACGACACCATCTTTGATTCGTTAGAACAATTATATTTCCTTTAGGGTCCGATTAACATTTGGTTAAACTATGACTTGGGTCAGTCTCTTCTTATTCCTTCTTAACTCTTTTATTGCCTTGAGTCATCTCCTTTCACTTTTTTGTCCTTATGTACATGATCGGAAATTAACTAGCATCCCGCTCTTGTCTTTTCTCCATTATGGTAGTCTTGACTTGCCGTGCCATAACTATTCATCGTCCTGTAAGTACTCTTTCATTTTTTTCCTCACTCCTTGTTTCCTTGTTAGTGGGAAGCTACATTTCTCTCTCTACGGCGCCCTCTTTGCGTTTACTCCTTCAGTGCCAACTCGGGATATTTTTTTTGTACCCGTTGATCTTGGATATCTACGTAATGTTTCTTCGCCATTTATTATCCTTTACCGTACAGTTACACTTATGGCAATTCATAATCCGAGTTCAATTAATTTTCATAGCTCACAACCTCTTTGAGCTCCTGCCACAACTGTTCCTTTAATCTTCTTCCCTCAAATCTCGCAATACAACCCCAAAGCATAGGGCTACAACAATTCTTCTATTATGACTCTCTTGCAACGCAAGTATACTTATCTTCGATTTCCTTGTTGGCTTTCCGGTGTGGCCTTCTTACAATTATGGTTGGGCATAGCTTCACGTTGACGGCTCATATAATTCCATAGCATATGCTCTCATATTCAGTATAATTAGTGGTCCATGAACTATTTTCTAATATCCGATGAACTCTTTTATTTCCATTCATAGGAGCAGCGTTCTTTCTTTCCTTCAAAAATTTTCAAGCTACCAATCGTTGTTCCTTTTATTACAATTGTCATTGTCATCCCAAGTGTTCTTTGGGTTCGTCATCCTCTCTAACAACCTTTGTAAATTTATCTTGGAGACCTTTCTTGCTCTTTTCATTACCCTTTAGGGCATGTCACTGCATACTTAGGTACGACCCAATTTTTGCCCGATACGAGGGATTCAAATCATTGTCTAAAAATATCGTAGTTCATCTTGGCGTAAAGTGCTCTCTTGAGTTATCTTCCATACTTTCTCCCTATGTCTGCCTCATGGTACACTTAGAATTTCGGGCCCATGTCCGAATGCATTTTGAACGAGAAATAAAAAATGTCCAATGTGATAATGGGAAAGAATATGAAAATAATGATTTTTGGCGTCTTTATGAGTCGAATGGGATGTCTTTCCGTCTTTCTTGTCCTCATACGTCCTCACAAAATGGGAAGCCTGAAAGGAAAATTCGGTCTATCAATAATGTCGTGCGCACTCTTCTTGCCCACGCTTCTCTCCCGCCTTCCTTTTGGCATCATGCATTGCAAATGGAAACTTACCTACTTAATATTTTACCAAGCAAGTTATTGAACCATAAATCTCCCCTCCATGCTCTATATCATAAGGAACCGACGTACTCACACCTTTGGGTCTTTGGGTGTTTGTGCTACCCTCTTTTCCCGTCAACTACGATTCATAAGTTGCAGGCCTGGTCTACACCTTGTGTATTTTTGGGGTACCCATCGAACCATAGAGGCTACAAATGCTATGACTTATCGCCACATAAGATCATCCTTAGTCGTCATGTTGTTTTCGATAAGACTCGGTTTCCCTTTGCTAACTTGTCTACTCCTCCACCCCATACATACGCGTTTTTGGATGAACGGATCTCCTCTTATATTTTTCATCACCTCCAAAAATCGCGACCTCCCCCCCCCCCCCCCCCCCCACTGCCTCCCCGCCCGCTGCCCACTACTCTTCCGCTGCCTCCCGTCACCGCTGCTGGTCCCACGGTGAGGCAGCCCCAGCTGGACCGACTGCCAGCCCCAGCTAGCCCGCCTGCCAACCCCCGTACACTTGCTCCTGTCGAGCCGCCCATCCCCACTCCCCGTCCCACCATGGTCACCCGCAGCCAACGGGGTATTTTCAAGCCTAAACGTCTGTTTAATTTACATACCACGGTTACGAAATCTCCTCTACCTCGTAACCCATTGGCCGTTCTTCGTGACCCGAATTGGAAAATGGCTATGAATGATGAATTTGATGCTCTTGTTAGGAATAAGACGTGGGATTTGGTCCCCCGTCCACCTAATGTTAATGTTATTCGTTCTATGTGGATTTTTACTCATAAAGAAAAGTCTAATGGTGATTTTGAGAGGCATAAAGCCCGACTTGTAGGTGATGGCAAAACTCAGTAAGTTGGCATTGACTGTGGTGAGACGTTCAGTCCGGTGGTGAAATCGGCAACAATCTGCACTATTCTTAGTCTTTCGTTGTCAAAGCATTGGCCTATACATCAACTGGATGTGAATAATGCTTTTCTTCACGGTGAGCTCAAGGAAACTGTGTATATGCATCAGCCTATGGGTTTTCGGGATCGCACACATCCTGATTATGTTTGCCTATTGTGTAAGTCTCTCTATGGGCTTAAGCAGGGTCCACGTGCTTGGTATAGACGTTTTACAGATTTTGTGTTTTCCCTTGGCTTCTCTAATAGCAGGTCTGATAATTCGTTGTTCATCTACCATGCGGGGACTGAAATGGCATACATATTACTCTATGTTGATGATATTATACTCACTGCATTCTCAGACGCTCTCCGTCATTCCATCATGGATAGGCTTGGTTCCGAATTTGCTATGAAGGATTTAGGTCCTTTGAATTATTTTCTTGGCATTGCTGTGACCCGTCACAAGGGGGGATATTCCTCTCTCAACGTAAGTATGCTGAGGAAATCATTGATCACGCGGGTATGTCATCTTGCAAGCCCTCTCTCACTCCGGTTGACACAAAACCGAAGGTCAGTGCTACTTCGGGTGCTCCTTATGAAGATCCCACTCATTATCGTAGTCTCGCAGGTGCTCTTCAGTATCTCACTTTCACGAGGCCAGATATTTCATATGCTGTCCAACAGGTGTGCTTACATATGCATGACCCGCGGTTCGATCATGTGGTTGCTCTTAAGCGGATTGTGCGGTATGTTCAGGGCACTCTTGATCACGGGTTGCATCTCTACCCATCATCGATCACCGACCTTGTCTCCTACACCGATGCAGATTGGGGTGGATGTCCAGACACTCGTCGTTCTACGTCGGGGTATTGTGTATTTTTGGGTGACAACTTGATTTCTTGGTCGTCAAAGCGACAACCAACTCTTTCTCGGTCTAGCGCTGAAGCAGAGTATCGGGGTGTTGCTAATGTTGTCTCTGAGTCTTGCTGGATTCACAATCTTTTATTGGAACTACATTGTCCAGTTCGCAAAGCTACGTTGGTATATTATGACAATGTGAGTGCCATATATCTGTTTGGTAATCCGGCGCAACATCAACGCACCAAACATATTGAGATGGACATTCATTTTGTTTATGAGAAGGTTGCGCGGGGACAAGTTCGAGCCCTTCATGTCCCGTCCCGATATCAGATTGCAGATATTTTCACTAAAGGTCTTCCTCAGGTCCTTTTTGAAGATTTTCGTGACAGTCTCAGCGTTCGTAAACCTCCCGTTTCGACTGCGGGGGTGTGATAGATTATGTAAATATTTTGTAATCTCTTATTTAGGTTAGAATATTTTGTAATATTTTGGACTCTCCTATTTTGAGTAGGATATTTTTGTATATTAACCAATTCAAGGAATGAAAGGAAACTACGGAAAATATTCTTTCAGTATTTTACTGAAATGTTTAGTATGTGTGTGCATATTCCTCAATGGTAGAAGAGTGGAAGAAAAGTGATACTGTAATGTCAAATAAAAAACAAGAAATCGATCAAAGCTTTGAAAAAACACAAGCTGATAAAAAAGCTAAGCTTTGAAAAAACACAAGCTGATAAAAAGCTAGACGTCGTGAACTATATAAAATGATGCAAGCTGATAAGAAAGAGGTTTTCTTAGCGCGAGCACGAACAAACAAAGATGAATCGAGTAGGCGGTATCTTGCTACCAACTCAGTTATTATTGAATCAGCCAATGCATCATCATCTGGGGTCACTGATGTTTCAACTGAGCAGCTCAGTTCAATTGAGCAGCGCCCTATTTTCTCAGGAAATTCATCGCCTCTGTTCGAAACAAGTCAGAAAGTTACACTGACACTTTCTGGACAGTTGCAGCTATACATATATATATATGCCTTGATTAGCATTAGTATAATGCACTTATACTAATTGTATTTACATGACAGGATCAACATCACGTAGTAATGAGCATTATAATGAAGAATTAATAATGGCACAAGCTCCTACAAACTATGCTATGTTAAAATCTGTACCGAAATGTGGCTTCTATGGAGCAAAAAGATTTGAATACGAGACGCCTGCTTTTTGTCGTGGCAAAGGCACAGTTAAGCTAATTTCTCACCAGGTGCCAACAGAATTGAGAAATCTTTATCTAGGGAATACTGAAGAATCAAAACATTTTTGAACTTACATAAGAACATACAATAACATGTTCCCATTCACCTCTCTTGGAGTAACTTATGATAAAGAATTAGCGAAAAGGAAAAATGGTATCTATACATTTCGAGTTCAAGGGAAAGTGTATCATTTCATAAATGATTTGATACCAAGTGGTGAAAGGAGGAGAAAACTTCAGTTATATTACTTTGACAGGGAAAATGAGTTGAGGAATCGGATGGCATGTTCAAACAAATTGAATGAATATATTGTGAGGAGCTTGATGGAAATATTAAAAATTAATCCATATAAAATATTTTTAAAATCTTTAATAAATATTCCGCAACTGTCTGATTTCTACATTGCACCTAAGTGTGATGCTAGTCTAAATCAGCGAGTATATAATTTGCAACTACATCAGAAGTTGCAGGAATATGGGTTGAACAAGATACAAACAACTGTATTTCTACCCCCCATATCCGAATATATACTAAAAATGATAGGAATGAATTAGTAAAATACTATTACGGTTGTTATGACCCATTCCAATATCCATTGTTATTCCCTTACGGTCAAAATGGATGGCACTGTAGTATTAAAAAAATTAAATCTACGATTGGTTCTTCTACAACACAAATATATTGTGAACACGAGCAAATACCGAGTGTAGCAAGGATGACCTCAATTGATGGATTACTTAGTATAGAAGATGAAGTGATGCAAAAAGGTAAACGAAAAAGAGAAACTGTTTCTTGTCATGACTATTACTGCTCTTGTCATGAATATTACTACTACAAGCTTCAAATGAGAGATGATGAAGATATAATTTTGCATTCAGGGAGATTACTCCAGCATCACACAGATGAGTGGAAAAAAATTGAAACCCAAAGACTAGATTTCGCTTTTTTGAATCAAGACCTATTCAGAACAGATGTTAGGAGGACTTTTAGATATTTTGCGACGTGGCATAGAATAATTCCCCTTAGTTTCACATGAGGTCCAAGAGATATGCGTCGGCGATACATGGATGCTATGGCCTAGGTGCAACGTTTTGGGAAGCGTGATATATTTTTTATTATGACTTGTAAACCTTCTTGGCCTGAAATTAAAGAAAATCTACTATCAACCGATGAAGTGCAAAACAGACCAGATTTGGTTTGTCGAGTTTCCGAGCAAAATTAGAGGAATTAAAGAAAGATATACTAAGAACAGATATATTTGGTAAAGCAGTTTCATATATGTATAAAATAGAATTTCAAAAACGAGGTCTTCCTCATGCTCATTTTCTAATTATACTTGAAGAGAAATACAAACTGTTATCTCCTGAAGCATATGATTAATTTGTTTGTGCTGAGTTGCCAGATCCTACGACAAACCCCCATTTGTTCGAGCTTGTGAATCTACATATGATACATGGCCTGTCACGACCTAACCTCCCATGACTGACACCCATACTAACTCCTAACTTCAACTCCATTTTTATATTAACCAATTCAATCAGTTATTATCCATTTAAGCATAAGATGATCAAAATAAGTCATGCCATAAAATAATGAATTAAATGCAGAAGTCCCAACTATTACAAATCCCAAAATCCGAAAGTCACCATACAAGGACTCTAATCTAAAACATGTCTAAGGGATGTAATCTGTCTAAATAAATTACCAGCAATGTCCGGAATAGAAATAGACATCATAAAAGAAGATCTTCGGGCGGCCTGGCATGGATAGAAGCTCACCCTAAATCTGTCAGCAACGGCCTCAACGCTAGATATGAGGTCGGATAGTAGTCTCTGGATCACAATTTGCACTCAAAAGAATGCAGCAAGGTAGTATCAGTACAAACAATATGTACCGGTACATATCATAGGCCGACTAAGATTAGCATCATGCATATATCATAAAATCAATAAAATAGACAAGTCAGCCAACAAAACGAAATCAATAATCCAACAATAAGTCAACCAGGGATGTTACAAATCAAGTCACCCAAAGATATCAAGAATCAAATCAACAGAAACATCAAACGGAAACAAGTTTACCAACCATAACCATATACTCGTTGTACACACATGCTAACTGATGTCATTACTCAGTAGTCATGACCTGCAGGGGACCCATGGTGTTCATGTACCATTCGTTCCAGATACTCATCGGACCTGAGCCATAAATCCTCCGCTCCGAAAAGAACCTTGGACGCTGATCCACATCGTGTACCACTCGTTTCCGGAATGAATCTCGAACCACAAGCCTATAATGTAGGTAACATCCTCAATCCCGATCAAATGTGCCTTTTCATGTATATATACATTAGTATTTCCTGTCCTCTTGTTTTCAACACTTGAATCATCATTTGTATCACAATTTCACCGAGAAGATCATATTAACTTCTCGCCACAACAACATCAAACTGTAGGTTCAACACAATGAATTGTGGCACGAAACCTACACAATCACTCAATCAATTACATATAGGAGTTCAACTACACACACATATGTTTGAATACTAGACATGCTTTCTCTAATCGATTTCAAAACACATACAATCAACTAATCAAAGTCTAACTCAAGTAGACCGTAACCTACCTCAAACATAGAGCTGGAATAATGCCAATCACTCCGCTACAACTTTTCCCTTCCGTAAAGCCTCGGAATGCTCAAAGTCTAGAAATTAGAATGTGCAAATCAATTCAAGAATACCCTTCCCTTTAGCCCCATTCTCATAGGTGAACGATTTCTAGGTGTAAAATAACCTAACCATGGCCTTAGTAACCACCAACCATCAATTTATAAGGCTATTTAATCAAAACATCAATTACAAGCAGTTTCCATGGTCAATCTACCATTTTTATGACCTAAGTCTCAATTCACTTAGTTCATGACTCTAATGGTTCAATTCTTGATTAATAGGAGTTAACCCAAGCCATTAGATGATAAACAAATGATAACAATCATAACCCATCAATTATACAAGGTCTATTAGGTTCTAGGGTTACTATTACAAATTCACCGTTGGAGACCCAAAAAAGGGGTGATAATCATGAAGATGGTAACGTAATGGTGAAGGGGATGGTTGAGACTTACCTCTCAAGAATATTCTTGCCCTAGCTTGGAAATTCGCCCTAGGTGCTTGTGGGGAACTATTTTGGAGTTTTATGAATAAAGAACTCGGAACTAAGCGTTTAAAACCCGGAATTCTGCTCTCGTCGACCGCTGTGGCAGTCAACTCACCTCTGCAATGGTCTTGCTATAGCAGCCAAATGCCCGCTATAGTGGACCAAAAGAGAATTGACCTCCGCTATGGCGGGCTTGATATCGCTATAGCGGCATCGCTATAGCGGCATCGCTATAGTGGTTCTTTGCCCGCCATAGCGGACACTAGGACACCGACCGACGGCTTGCGGCTGGAAGCTGGCCGCTACAGTGGTCCCGCCATAGCGATACTAATTTAGCCGCAGCGGTACCGCTGGACCAGTAAGCTCGCTAATTTCACAGTTTTTCAACTCCACCATCTATTATTTCATCCAAGGCCTCACAAACACAAACAAATGTGCACATAGACAAAAAACACGATACGAATCCACCCATGGCCTCGGAATTCCCAACGGAGTTCTAATTTCCTACATCACCCCCCCCCCCCCTCGCCCGATGGACTCAACACAATCAACAGTAATCACAAACAAGTCAGGCTTTCAGTTCTTAGACTTACACAATCGAGTTTCTATTAGCTCGTTCTACCCTTGGGAAGGTTCTATTTGGTGGGGTGATCCTATATTTTCCATAATGACCGAGAGGGTCGTTACATGGCCCTTGTGGTCAATTAGATCTGACTTGTCCTTGTATAAAAAAAAAGGTTATTGTAAGTTCAACTATCTGAAAGAATACTCTGAACAAACAACTAAAGGCAAAAATTCTTACCCAATTTATAGAAGACGAAATACAGGAAAATATATAAAACTTGGAGGACATCTTCTTGATAATTCATGGGTTGTTCCTTACACTCCTTTTTTACTTTGTAAATTCAATTTTCATGTGAATGTGGAGATTTGTTCTGATATCAAGATAGTCAAATATATCTATAAGTATATATGCAAGGGACATGATAAAATTGCGTTTCATCTACATGATAATAACAAAAAATGTAGAAATAGTTGAAATAAAGGAATATCAATCCACTAGATGGGTATCGGCCCTGAATCCGCATGGCGTATATTTTCGATCAGTGAAATGAATCCCTTTGTATACCATCTTCAGCTACACCTCGATGGAGAACAACTTGTTTCCTTCAAAAGTACTAACAATATCACTAGAATTGTGAACAATCCTATGATTAATAAGACCATGTTAACTGAATTTTTTGAGATGAATAAGCTAAACAAAGATGCTATCAATTTAAATTTATTATATCGATAGTTTCCAGAATATTTTGTATGGTCAAGATCATAAAAAATGTGGGCACGTCGTCAACAAGGAAATGCGATTGATCGCGTTATGATGTGTCATACAACTGAAGGAGAAAGATCTTACCTTAGATTTCTCCTAATGAATGTAATAGGACCAAAATCATATCAGGATTTGCTAACTGTAAATGGAGAGCCTTGTAATACATTTAGAGAATCCGTAGAAAAAAGAGGATTATTACTTTGTGATAATAATTTAGTAGAATGCATGTCTGAGGCAGTGAGTTTCCAAATGCCATCCAGTTTCAGACACTTAATTTGCCGTATTATTGGTCTACTGTAATCCAAATAACCCCAGAGAGTTGTGGGAAAAATTTGAAAGCCCAATGTCCGAAGATTTCAAAAAATATCTAAATCTATCTTCAAGAGAACTCTGTTACAGAGTATTAAATCATATTACTGATATTCTTCGCTCAATGGGCCGTGATATCAACGAATATGAACTAATTATGGAAATAATCAAAGCATCTACAACAGCAAAAGAAGCTAAAGATGTTCATTTTGAAAGAAATATCACTATTAGTGAGGAATATTTATGGTTACACAACAAATTAAACAAGGAACAACGAAGAGCCTACAATATGATCCTCGATAGAGTATTTTCAGATAAATCAGGAGCCTTCTTCATAGATGGTCCTGGTGGAACTGGATAAAGTTTTTTTATACCGCATATTAGTAGCTGTTGTGAGACATAGAGGGTTTATTGCTTTGGCAACTGCAAGTTCTAGCGTTGCAGCATCACTTCTTCCTGGAGGTCGAACTACCCACTCCCGCTTTAAATTACCTATAGATATTGATGGAAATTTCAGGTGCAATATAAGTAAACAAAGTTCAATGGCATCTTTGATTCGTGATGCAAAACTAATAGTGTGGGATGAAATCTCAATGGCAAAAAAGAAAATGGTTGACGCTTTAGATTTGCTTCTAAAAGATTTAATGGAGACAAATATGCTCTTTGGTGGAAAAGTATTTGTATTCAGTGGTGATTTTAGACAAACTCTACATGTCGTCCGCAGTGGAAAAAGAGAAGATTTTATCCGTGAAAGCTTATTGTGCTCTGAAATTTGGAATTAACTTGAAAGATTGCAATTATCAAAGAATATGCGAGCGAAAACAGACCCGGCCTTTTGTGATTATTAAATGAGTATTGGTAATGGAAAAGAAAGGAGAAATAGCCAAGGAAAAATTGAAATTCCCCATTCTTTGATTATTCCTTTTACGACTAAAAAGGATTCTTTGAATCTTTTGTTTAGAGTTACTTATCCTGATTTATTTACATCTCATTCTAATGTTTCTTTTATTACTTCTCGTGCTATTCTAACTGTTGACACCCAATTTTGCCCCTCTTTTATTTAATTTACTCGGGTTTCTAAATTTTCTGACGAGCTAAATACTTTATTTTTCACAATATTTTATTGCCACTACTATTAATATCGCTACTTTTATTTTCAACAGTATGAGCATTACTTTATTACAGATTTTAAACAGTTAGTCATCGTTTCATTTTTTGGGTTTGAAACTCGTTAAATTAATTACAAGACAACACTTTGTTAAATCCTTATTTTCTACATATTAATTATTAATTGTCTTCACATAGTATGTATTGTACTAGTTACTAAATTAGAAACCCAAGAATAATTAAATAGAGGAGGAAGAATCAACAATTTTCACCTCATAAGCAATTGCTCGGAAGTATATCAATGTTGGACTCATTTTGAAGCTCGTATTTTAAAACAACGTATTATAATTTTTATTTCATCAAAATATTATTTTACAAGGGGTAAATTCTTGATAATAGCTATCTACCCCCAAAAGAAAAAAAAAAGAAAAAAAAAAAAGAAAGAAAGAAAACTTTGCACTCCTCTTTCATCATCTTGAGCCGCACTCTCTCTTCCTCTTTTTTCTACATTTTATTTTATTTTGCACCCTTTCCTATCTTTTTCACCTTTTTTTTTTCACATGCTCCACACATCTTCCCACATTTGATTTTTTTTTCTCTTTAATGGGTTCCACATGTTTGCTCTCTTTTTGACTACATCTCTTTCTTTTCATCATCATCTCTCACGCTCCATTCTACTCCTCCCTTCCCCCCGCTCCTTCGTCCCTCTCTCATACGCTCCTCTCTCTCATATTTTTCTATAAGAGGTGGATTTTGACTCAAATAAGGGGGACTTTTCAGGTTTTTTTTTAAAGGGATTTTCAGTGAACAGAATAAAAAAAAATCGATTTCTCCTTTCCGGAGAACTTTAGCCGGAAATTACTCAACATTTTCAGAGATCCAACTATATTCCAAGCTTGATTTTTCCTTTTTTCGGTGAACTTTAGCCGGAAATTACTCAACATTTTCAGAGATCCAACTATATTCCAAGCTTGATTTTTCCTTTTTCCGGTGAACTTTAGCCGCAACGAGTGTAGTCGATTCACAACTCTAGCTTCGAATTTGTTCGGGTGTAAAAGAGTAGATCGAGACTCAAATCCCTTGTTCACTGCACCCACAAAAGGTAAATCAGACCCGGCTCCGTTCATTGTTTTTTTATTTTTTGTTAAAATACCGCGTTTTAGAAATCATGTTTTAGGATGTTTGTATTATGGAATATTTTTATGTTTACTAGTTGTTTTCTGGTGTAAATTTTGAATAGCATGTCACAAAATATATATGTTGCATACTTCTATTTTTTTTTTCTTTCTTTCTTTTGTTCACTTCCTTCTTACCTTTTGAAATCTGGATGAATCCAGGCTTTGGTATGTTCATCAGCCGTACTATTGGCTGTCACAAAGCATGCTTTGTTTATGGTTTCTCTCAACATGTCCTTGTACATTTATATTGAATTTTGTTTAAATCCTTATGCTGTTAAGATTGTGTTCCATATGTCGGGTATGTTATCTTCCTTTATGATTTCATTTTTTTTACAAAGATAGGTGTTTAGGATCAAAATGACATTTGTTCTCAAGTGTTGTATACACCTAGCATTTTAATCCTTTTTCCTCTTCGGTTTTCCATTTGTTTGAATTTAGTACGAATTAGGAGTTTAATTCTATTTCGTATAAGTTTCAATCTGCTCAAAAATTAATGGGATCGGCTTCTTTTAGTTCTTCATCCTTTTAACAAAAAGCCATGTTTGATATCTGTTGCTACTTATCTTTGCTCAACGTTATGGTATTTTGGTTGATGCCTTATTTATGTGTAGTGTGTGGTGGCTGAATTGTGTATGCATAAGGTACATTTAAAATATACATTGAATATACTCAAATATACCTAGCATACATAATCCACTGGTCTGTTTTAAATCTACATTTCATATCTTTAAACCTTATCTATTGGTCACATACTAATCCTTTTTCTTTCGTTTTTATGCATGACTATCGCATATGAGTCCCTCGGATTCATCATCTTCCACATTCAGTGTTGGACTAAAGGCCCAACACAACTTCTCTCGAGTCAGCCCTCATACAGTAGCGGCTAATCTGCAGCAATATATGAAGAAATTTGTTGGGCCGAAGCCCAACAGTCAACAGACCACAGCAGTCCAAGAAAATGGGCTGAGCCCATTTACATTATATCTACTCCTCTATTTTTATTTTTGTGTGCATTTAATGTATGACTAACATTTTTGTTTGTTAATTTAGATAAACCTTAGTGACATTAAGGGTTTTAGTTTAGTAATGGGTAGTTAATTCCACAAATTGCATTCACTTCTATTTTTTAAACTATTTATAGTATCTATAACATTTATTCGAGTAATTGATTTTCAAATAATATGACTACATATTTTGGGTTAAAGGAATCATTTTTCATTCTTACTATCTCATAATTCCAAAACGTCACTAACATACAAAATAAGAATCCGATTAGACTTTATAAACATTTGCAAGATTTATTCAATTACACATTTTTTTAGTTGAATATGGTTAAGTAAGAATTAATAAAAAGAGAAAGAAATTCACTCCTTTTATTTTACATCCCATTTTACAAAAAAAAAAAAAACAAGTCTAGATTTTTATATCACACTACTCATGCAATATCATGTTTACTTAAAATTCGCGTTTGTTGAATCTCCTCTACAAGTATTATTTTAAACAATACTATTATACTTTCATTTAAAGCTTTAATAACATGTATAAGTCATATTTTTAAATGGCATCGGAAATACTTTTTTTATATAAATTTATTACCTTCTACAAATCCTGTTTTTCAAACAATAATCCTATATATCTATCTATAACTTTAGTCATATTTATAAAACTATTTTCTTTTTATAATACTATATTTACACTTAGCCTAATCAATTGCAAGTCCGGTCGGTTAACCATTGTTAATGGGTCTTAAAGGATGCCTAATACCTTCCCTTTAGACTAATTGAACCCTTACCTAGAATCTTAAGTTTCGCAGACCTTAAACAGAGTTAACTTTAAAATAACTTTAATAAATTTAGGTGTCCTAATTCACCATAAATAATTAGGTGGCGACTCCTTAAAACAAACACAAACAAAAAATAGGAATCCCCAATATGCCGTACTTCTAATTTAACCCGGGTTAAAAAGGGGTATGACAGCTTGGCGACTCTGCTGGGGAGTTTACGTAGGTTCTAACCATAACGGACTTAGTTTAAATAGGCTTTGTGTGCTTATTGGAAATTACTTTATTTGTTAACTGTTTTTACATGCTATTAATTGTTTGTTTGATATAAACTGTTTGTTCGATATAAACTGTTTATGTGTTACTGCTTTGATAAATTGTCATTCCGTTCATATTTATTCCACTTCTGGAAAATTCACACTATCACACGTACACGCGAGGTGTGTTTTGCGCACCCGCAAATTTCTTTCGTAGAATCCAAATTTTAGGAGAGTTGGCGTATGCGCGGGGTGCTCGAATAACGGGGACCGCGTAGCCTTCTCACTCGAGTTGTCCGCTCGGGAACCTTGAGTCTAGTAAACCCACTCCTAGTCAACCTAGGATAGAGCTAAACCAACACCCTTTATTAAGAACATACATTTCATGACCTAGGAGGTTTAATACCCTTGGTGTATTAAGCCCGTTAGATGACTTTGCCAAACGTCCAAGCGGGTTCACGACCCCAAGCGACCATAATCATACTTTATATGCATGTTTGAAGGATAATTGTGCCTAAATATTGACTATTTGCTCTAATTAATTAAACTTTAGGAGGGAGGGAATGACTAACGTTTCCATGACAGGTATGGATTTGCATTGGAGTACAATGAATGACGAAGATCAATGACATCACAAAACGGAGTTGGAATTTAGACATAGGAAATTGTATTCTTTTTTTTTTTTACTTAGATTAGGAAACACTTTATGTTGTATCCATTTGACATGTAATAATTATTACACTACTTTTGTACTTTATTTTGGGAAAATAGAATTTGTTTAATTAATCAAAGCAACGGGATGACGTATTATGGCACACTTTACCCTTCAAACAAACGTTAGGCCTACCTCTGGCATAAAGAGGTCACATGCATATTAGGATGCGTTTTTTTTTTTTTTTTTTGATATAATCGTTTACATTTGTTTGACAATTTGTTTGACTTTATTTGACGAATTATTTGCTACATGACTCTATGTTGTGAGATTGACATCATTTTGCATTTTTATGTTCTTATATCCCTAAAAAAAGTTGATTCGGGTCGACACCGAGACACCGACCATCCAGGATGCCGAACCAGGATAGACTTTGAAGAATTGGATTCTTACTCCACGAGTCTTGGTAGTTTGAACATGTAGAAAACTTTTGAAATAGCACAATTTTAAAATTGAGGTTTGAATCATGCTCAAGACTTTTGTTGCTTTGCCTCATCTTTTGAAAACTTAATCGCAAAATCTATGCATTTCTGATTTTCCTTAATCATCTATTATTATTTTCTACTTTATTTATCAAATCTGCCAACTCTATGATTGTGACATAAGATGAAACATACATCCCGAAAGAGTAATAAAGACATTTGAGGACAAGACAAGATTACACTCGGAAGAAATTGAAATAGCTGATAGGTGATGACATAAGCCTGAAAGCTAGCAATTCAAGAAGAAATCAAAGGACGACATTAGGTTAGACAGCCTAATTTGCAACCTTTCCTTTAACAATCGGTACGAACTACGCTGACCTGATTCCCGTGGCGGGATACGTAGGCAGCCCACATAGGGTTCGGTTGCATTATAACATAAATCCTTATGTAAGGAGAATTACACATGACTTGATTCCTTTGGCGGGATTCGTAGACTTTCAACATACGGGTTAGTCATATTTAGATAGAAAACCAACAAACCTTTTACCATTTACACAACAGAACTACGCTGACCTGATTCCCTTGGTGAGATACGTAGGCAATCCACATCGGATTCGGTCCCTTTATTAAATTCTCAAACCATATTTTATGAACCTTACGAACTACGTTCCGACCTGATTCCCTTGGAGGGATGCGTAGGCAACCTATACAAGGTTCGGTCACACCACAGCATAAATTTAACATACCCTTCTGAACCCAAAACTGGGGCATATTTTGAAAATATATATAGAAAAAAGAACGGTTGGACATCGACAAGATTGAGGCTATCAGATAGGAAGTATTATAGACCAATTACTTTAGAAGTGTCACAATCTGAAGTTGGCAGAAATATTTTACAACTTACATACATATATTTACACATATATATTTCCTTATATACATATACTTACATATATATCTTTCCTTATATATACACTTACATATACACTTTTTAAATGAAACACTTTCTTTCAATCATTTTCACTACTGTTCATCTACCGAGGTTTGAACGGAGGTCACAAGATCCAAACAAATAAGACGAATGGAGCAACCAACAACGTCAAGCTTCGAGTCGACACAAATCAACTTCCCCCTCCCAAACTAAGAATTTTTCTTTGAGTGCAGGAACTTAAAATCGCGAGATCAACAGTCAAGTCTATCAATCAGGGCCAAAAAGCATCATTTGGCTCATTATGGCCTCGCCTCAAAATCCATACGGCTTTACTTCCAACTTTATCTTTTAATTTATTTTATTTTTATCACAATAATTTTATGACTTTATATACCTGTTTTGTAGGTTGACGAGATTGAAGGCGAATTAAATCAGGATTACGTGTCCTGAATTTGGCCTGTCACGATACCATCAACATCATAAGCCAGACGGCTGAGTCATTGTTAAGTCTCTAAGACAGCTGGAGGCATCTCCGAAGACAGCTGGAGGCATCCTCGAAAACAACCGGAGACATGCTTGGGTTCGTCCACCCTAAAATTAGACATTTTAGGCTCGTCCGCCTTTAATAGGATATCATTTCTTTAAATGCCTCACACGGCATATACATCATGTCCTCGAAAACAACCGGAGACATGCTTGGGTTCGTCCACCCTAAAATAGGACATTTTAGGCTCGTCCGCCTTTAATAGGATATCATTTATTTAAATGCCTCACACGGCATATGCATCATGTCCTCGAAAACAACCGGAGACATGCTTGGGTTCGTCCACCCTAAAATAGGACATTTTAGGCTCGTCCGCCTTTAATAGGATATCATTTCTTTAAATGCCTCACACGGCATATGCATCATGTCCTCGAAAACAACCGGAGACATACTTGGGTTCGTCCACCCTAAAATAGGACATATCGGGTTCTTCCACCCTAAAATAGGATACTTGGGTTCGTCCACCCTAAAATAGGACATATCGGGTTCTTCCACCCTAAAAAAGGATACTTGGGTTCGTCCACCCTAAAATAGGATACATTGGGTTCGTCCGCCCTAAAATAGGACATATTGGGTTCTTCCACCCTAAAATAGGATATCGGGTTCTTCCACCCTAAAATAGGATACATTGGGTTCGTCCACCCTAAAATAGGACATATTGGGTTCTTCCACCCTAAAATAGGACGTATTGGGTTCTTCCACCCTAAAATAGGACATATCGGGTTCTTCCACCCTAAAATAGGATACTTGGGTTCGTCCACCCTAAAATAGGATGCATTGGGTTCGTCCACCCTAAAATAGGACATATTGGGTTCTTCCACCCTAAAATAGGATATCGGGTTCTTCCACCCTAAAATAGGATACTTGGGTTCGTCCACCCTAAAATAGGACATATTGGGTCATTCTACCCTAAAATAAGAATTCACATATTTATCTTGAATTTTACAGGATTGGCGTCGAGTCTCTGAAGACAACCTGGGGCATCATTCGGCTATACAGTCTCATATGCATAAGCCAGACGGCTACACTATGACATTACCCTCTACTTTATTATTTATTTTACCCATTTTTGACAACTTTATCCTGAACTTTACAGGAATTATCATCAAGTCCCCGAAAACAACCGGAGACGTAGCATCAAGTCCCCGAAAACAACCGGAGACGTAGCATCAAGTCCCCGAAAACAACCGGAGACGTAGCATCAAGTCCCCGAAAACAACCGGAGACGTAGCATCAAGTCCCCGAAAACAACCGGAGACGTAGCATCAAGTCCCCGAAAACAACCGGAGACGTAGCATCAAGTCCCCGAAGACAACCGGAGACACAACATCAAGTCCCCGAAGACAACCGGAGACGTATCATTAAGCCTACGAAAACAACCGGAGACATAGCATCAAGTCCCCGAAAACAACCGGAGACATCGCATGGCTACACGGCCTCACCTGCATAAGCCGAACGGCTATACACTTATTTTACTCCTTACTTCATTCCTTTATTTCATCATCTACTTTACCACTTTAATGAATTTACCTTAAAATTCGCAGATATCAGTTATCATCGAGTCCCGGAAGACAGCCGGAGACCTTATCACTATCATCTTCAAATGCAACTAGAGATATTATCACATCCTCAGCATACGCATCACGCATTCATTCAAGTCCCTGAAGACAACCAGAGAGAACATTGGCCACACGGCTTCATTTTTCATTCCCCCAATCATATTTACTATCATTTACACTCTTTATAGTTTTACATTTTTTTAACTTTATTACTAATTTTGACATGAATTTCAGTTTTGGCAGAAAATACAACCTGCAGGGACACAACACAACGTGGAACTTTATCTTACGCAGTGAACTGGGGCAAATTTGCTAAAGAGGAATACCAAACTCACAAGCAAAGGTCACGAATCTACTCTCGAACTCAATTCCGCCTATGTCCACAAGCACGTGATACCTAGGTTAAAATTCTCTTTCACATCCTCCGCTAAAACTCTACTAAATCTACTCTTTTCACAATCTCATATTCCTTTCTACACCCTAGTGTCTCCATAACTCAACACTGGGGCATCTTTGAAGAATTCACATCGTGCCTTGTAGAGTCCTACTTAAAGGTGTGTTGCGCGCCACATTTATAATTAGGAGGCTATAAGCATGCGTTCCATTCTTGAACGCTCTCGTCACTTGTCCACAACCCCGCAAGAGTATGAATCCACAAAACTTTCGAACTACACATGGCCTGATTCTCGTGCAGCCCGAGATATGTAGGCAACTCACAACTGAGATTCGGCCATAATTTTCCATAATTCCTTCGGTCCTCGTAATATTTTCCATCAATTTTCCTAAACCGTACTTTCTTACAAATTCATATTCGTTGGTCCAAAGAAAATTGGCTACTACGTCAACTTCTTCGCCCGAAGATTCTTACATCATCTCCGGTCGAAGAGGGGCATCTGTTGACACCCAATTTTGTCCCTCTTTTATTTAATTTACTCGGGTTTCTAAATTTTTTAACGAGCTAAATACTTTATTTTTCACAATATTTTATTGCCACTACTATTAATATCACTACTTTTATTTTCAACAGTATGAGCATTACTTTATTACAGATTTTAAACAGTTAGTCATCGTTTCATTTTTTGGGTTTGAAACTCGTTAAATTAATTACAAGACAACACTTTGTTAAATCCTTATTTTCTACATATTAATTATTAATTGTCTTCACATAGTATGTATTGTACTAGTTACTAAATTAGAAACCCAAGAATAATTAAATAGAGGAGGAAGAATCAACAATTTTCACCTCATAAGCAATTGCTCGGAAGTATATCAATGTTGGACTCATTTTGAAGCTCGTATTTTAAAACAACGTATTATAATTTTTATTTCATCAAAATATTATTTTACAAGGGGTAAATTCTTGATAATAGCTATCTACCCCCAAAAGAAAAAAAAAAGAAAAAAAAAAAAGAAAGAAAGAAAACTTTGCACTCCTCTTTCATCATCTTGAGCCGCACTCTCTCTTCCTCTTTTTTCTACATTTTATTTTATTTTGCACCCTTTCCTATCTTTTTCACCTTTTTTTTTCACATGCTCCACACATCTTCCCACATTTGATTTTTGTTTTTTTTCTCTTTAATGGGTTCCACATGTTTGCTCTCTTTTTGACTACATCTCTTTCTCTTCATCATCATCTCTCACGCTCCATTCTACTCCTCCCTTCCCCCCGCTCCTTCGTCCCTCTCTCATACGCTCCTCTCTCTCATATTTTTCTATAAGAGGTGGATTTTGACTCAAATAAGGGGGACTTTTCAGGTTTTTTTTTAAAGGGATTTTCAGTGAACAGAATAAAAAAAAAATCGATTTCTCCTTTCCGGAGAACTTTAGCCGGAAATTACTCAACATTTTCAGAGATCCAACTATATTCCAAGCTTGATTTTTCCTTTTTTCGGTGAACTTTAGCCGGAAATTACTCAACATTTTCAGAGATCCAACTATATTCCAAGCTTGATTTTTCCTTTTTCCGGTGAACTTTAGCCGCGACGAGTGTAGTCGATTCACAACTCTAGCTTCGAATTTGTTCGGGTGTAAAAGAGTAGATCGAGACTCAAATCCCTTGTTCACTGCACCCACAAAAGGTAAATCTGACCCGGCTCCGTTCATTGTTTTTTTATTTTTTGTTAAAATACCGCGTTTTAGAAATCATGTTTTAGGATGTTTGTATTATGGAATATTTTTATGTTTACTAGTTATTTTCTGGTGTAAATTTTGAATAGCATGTCACAAAATATATATGTTGCATACTTCTATTTTTTTTTCTTTCTTTCTTTTGTTCACTTCCTTCTTACCTTTTGAAATCTGGATGAATCCAGGCTTTGGTATGTTCATCAGCCGTACTATTGGCTGTCACAAAGCATGCTTTGTTTATGGTTTCTCTCAACATGTCCTTGTACATTTATATTGAATTTTGTTTAAATCCTTATGCTGTTAAGATTGTGTTCCATATGTCGGGTATGTTATCTTCCTTTATGATTTCATTTTTTTTACAAAGATAGGTGTTTAGGATCAAAATGACATTTGTTCTCAAGTGTTGTATATACCTAGCATTTTAATCCTTTTTCCTCTTCGGTTTTCCATTTGTTTGAATTTAGTACGAATTAGGAGTTTAATTCTATTTCGTATAAGTTTCAATCTGCTCAAAAATTAATGGGATCGGCTTCTTTTAGTTCTTCATCCTTTTAACAAAAAGCCATGTTTGATATCTGTTGCTACTTATCTTTGCTCAACATTATGGTATTTTGGTTGATGCCTTATTTATGTGTAGTGTGTGGTGGCTGAATTGTGTATGCATAAGGTACATTTAAAATATACATTGAATATACTCAAATATACCTAGCATACATAATCCACTGGTCTGTTTTAAATCTACATTTCATATCTTTAAACCTTATCTATTGGTCACATACTAATCCTTTTTCTTTCGTTTTTATGCATGACTATCGCATATGAGTCCCTCGGATTCATCATCTTCCACATTCAGTGTTGGGCTAAAGGCCCAACACAACTTCTCTCGAGTCAGGCCTCATACAGTAGCGGCTAATCTGCAGCAATATATGAAGAAATTTGTTGGGCCGAAGCCCAACAGTCAACAGACCACAACAGTCCAAGAAAATGGGCTGAGCCCATTTACATTGTATCTACTCCTCTATTTTTATTTTTGTGTGTGTCATACCCCTTTTTAACCCGGGCTAAAATAGAAGTACGACATATTGGAGATTCCTGTTTTTGTTTGTTTTATTTGTTTTAAGGAGTCGCCACCTAATTATTTATGGTGAATTAGGACACCCAAAGTTTAGGTAAGGGTTCAATTAGTCTAAAGGAAAGGTATTAGGCATCCTTTAAGACCCATTAACAATGGTTAACCGACCGGACTAAAATTTAATTAGGCTAAATGTAAATATAGTATTACAAAATATTTAAGAAAATATCTTAAAAGTATTACTAAAGTTTTAGATAGAAGTAAAATGTTATTTAAAGTAAAAAAAAAAAAAACTTGTAAAAAAAATAATAGTTGCATAAAGAGTTTAAAATAAACTAAAAGAAAACAGGACATGTGATATGTATTTGAAGGAAAAGTGAGTTATGCCGACTCACAAATTGAAAGAGTTATCGTAAGATTAATGTTGAATAATTTTTAAAGGTTTCATATAAAGATTAATAGTTTAATGTATATGTTGCACTAAGGTTGTTTCAACAAAATATGTATTTCAAGTGTTGGAAAAAAAAAATTAACATGGAAGAGTTGTCTGTTAAATTAGTTTGCCCTTTTATTCCTTAGATTAAGCTAATCGTTAGTGTGAAATTTGTGACCTTTTAAATTTCTAAATTTCTAAGATAGTAAGAGTAAATAGTGATTCCTTTAACCCAAAAATATGTAGGCATACTATTTGAAAACCAATTGCTCAAATAAATGTTATAGATACTATAAATAGTTTAGAAAATAGAAGTGAATGTAATTTATGGAATCAACTACCCATTACTAAACCAAAACCCTTAATATACTAGTATTTATCTAAGTTAATAAAATAAGATGAGATGTTAGTCATACAAAGCAAATAAAAATATACACAACAATAAAAAATAAGGAAAAGGGTAAAAGAGTAAATGGGTTTGGCCTATTTATGAGGGCCCAACTGAACTGTTCACGTTTATTGGGCTTAGGCCCAATAAATTCCTCTATATTGCTGATGTGGGCTGTCTTGTCTATTGGGCTTTGGCCCAGATTTTGTACTCTTATTGGGCTGCAGACAGGGGTTGTCACAGGAGGAGTTACGTTGGGCTTTTAGCCCAACGCCAAAATGCGGAAGGAGGCGAATCCCCTTGGACTCGTATGTGATGTTCATGCATTTAAAACGAACGAAAAGGATTAGTACATGATTAATGAATAAAACTAAACATACATAATTTAAACTCAAGAGAAGGACAGATTAACAACTCACATTAACTCCTATACTGCTATGTATAACTAGTATATTCCATGTATACATATTGATAGGGAACATAGAAGCAAGTTGTCAACTACTTAATAACCTTTAATTATCAGTGAACTGCTTATAGTTAAATATATTTAACGTTCTCTAAACTAAAAGTAAGGAAAGAGATTAAACAAATGTAGCAGCCCATAACAATTAAGCAACAACCCACAATAGTCGAAAGATATCTAGCCAAAGTAATGGCCCCGGAACCTGAAACCAGTAAGTCCTTTCTTTGGTATCAAAATGATATATAGCAGTAGTAATTTTGCCTTCAAAATGGTATATGGCAGTAGTAATTCATCCCAAACGAACAGCAAACCATCGGTGATATATTGTAATAAACAACGATAGCAACAGGCAGCCATCCATTGCAACAGCCATATTCTTTTATCTGGTGCGATATATATTTATTTTTTATTGGGCTGCATATGCATGTATAATCATGATGGCTGAAGTGTTAATATCAATAATCCAGTCAAAACAAGTTACAACCCAAATCTTTAAAAGAAGAATGCTGTTTTTGTTAATTCCCTTTAGTTCAATTGTTAATTCCCTTTAGTTCAATAAAGAGCAGGTTAATACGTGACGACTTTAAAGGGTACGTATGCTATTCCACCTAGAATTTCTCCTTTTGTCCTATATTTCAAATAATCAAACAAACTACAGGCAATTCAAACAGGCAGTATTTTAGTCCAAGTTAGGTGAAAACTGACTCCATTAAGCCTTAATAGTCCTTACCCTTTTATCCGAACAACACATGTGAAAAATCTGGACAGTTTGATCCTTTATTAATGCATCATGGATCACATAGAGAACTCAAATTAGTATACAGATGCTTGTTTGGCAAAATTATGATCAATTATCCAACAAATGTGCTTATAGAACTAATTTCCAGTATTACCAGACCACTTCATGACAGATAAGACAACATGCAAGTATTTTATGAGGAAGAAACATGTACAAGTGCAGGAGAAGGAAATGAGCTAAACCTGGCATACTGGGATTCTTAACTTCATTCTAGGTAAGACAAATGTAGTATATAACATTTTCCACGAGATCATTTGTAAATTTAGGAACCCAGAAACTGTTTTGATGGAACATAATGTATGCATATTTAACACTGCTGGAGGTGAAACACAGATCAAACGATAGGTTCAAATTCTCAAAATTTCTACACACAAATAATGCTAGTAGGCATATAATGCAAGCAAGCTTATCACAGACCTTAAGTAACGTGGTCAATCACTGCCGACATATGAATCGTGCTTAGACAATCATACGCATACAAAGACAATTAAACACTTTAAAACAAACATCATTTTGAAATCCCAGCTCTATTGACCAAAAACCGAATGTACATGTACTTAGATATGACTTTATGTTTCTAAATAGCGAACTCTCAATCACATACGGGTCATGTGAATCGTCAAACATGTCATTTAGATATCTAAATATTTTCAGCATTTGCAACTGAACAAGATATTAAGACTGGCACAGTATTCATCAAATCACTCATCTACATAATTAAGCCATCTCCAAATGGACAGTGCTTGTGAAGAAACAGATACAACATACTTTTTCACACATTTCTGAGCTTGTACACATACAAATCCACACACTTAACAGCTGTGTATGTTGTGTTTAGTTCATTGACATTACTGTATTAATCAAGCATGATGATAAATCCAATTGACTAAAAAAAGGGCAGGACTGCAACTCATGCATCAGTTTATTATAGGCTATAACTCAATCTTATTTAGACCATATAACAGGTATTCAAATACTAAGCCTAGTGTTCAAGCGACAGACAGACATATACTTGACTGGGGATGAACTAATGGACATATTAATCTCACACTCCATAAACTAAAGACATATTCAGATCCAAATAGCGGACTAATCGACTTAAAACAGAACTGGATTTGGTCAGATTAAGCACTCCCTTAACAGTAACAATGTCACTGCTGCTATTTTGTACTAGCATTAACAAATAGAAAACTCAAACTTGCAGATGGAAGACAATTACATGGACGATTCAGTGTCGGCCTGTTCTAATCATATACGTAATATACCTAAGCTATACACACCATCAGATGTATATCGGATGTATATCGAATGTATATCTTTTCTTATCGTGATAATCCACTGTATATCATATGTATATTCGACTTCATCTAGATTCTAAGTCTTGGAAATTTAGTCTGAACCTCCAAATCACAATATACATCCTTCAAATTCGTTTTAGCAATTAGTATTCTATCCTAAACAGCTCTCAAACATCAAATAAATAACATGACGATAAGCAAACTACATAACTGCCACAAAAAAAATAGAGCAGAATAGGCGAAGATTTCAACTAAAACAGAAAAAAAAACTAAAGACTAAAACAATAAGTGTGTCGAAGTTCACCTGTTTTGTGCGCAATGAACTGAGGCGTCGATGTCGTCGAATCTACTCGAACTCGAAAAACGATTAAAGTAATTAAGGCTTCGGGTTCGAAAGTAAAAAATAGAGTAATATGTGGCTATATCATTGATCAAAATTTATGTTTTGTAAGGGATTTTCTGGGTTCCAAATCCTCTTCTGATGTTCGGATCCTTTTTCTCTTCTCTGTGATTTTTCATCCTTTTATAGGGCTGTGATTAGGGTTTAAGAAAGAGGATAGGGGAGCGTATGAGAGAGGCATGGGGGACAGGCGTGGATATGGCAGGTGGAGATGGCAGGTGAGGGACAGGGGGTGTGGGGGTGTCAGGCGGAGTGGGGGTAACGTGGGGAGCAGAGGGAAGTGGGGTGTCAGAGGTGTAGGTGACGATGAAGGTGATGAGGGAAGGAGCGGCGGAAAAGGGGAGGGAGCGAAAAAGAGAGAGTGAGGGAAAGAGATGGAGGGAGGCGGCGGGCGTAGAGAAAGGGCGAGAAGAGAGAGAGATGAGGCGGAAGATGATAGGAAAGAAAGAGAAAGGGAGGAAGGGTTAGGGTAAAGAAAAAGAATAAATGGGCCGGGTAAAAATAGGATTGGGCTGGTCCGTTTGGGCTGGCCCATTAATTTAAATATGGGTTGAAAAAAATGTGGGTTGGGTATAAAATGTGGGTTGTTTATTTGGATAGGGAATAATATTGTATTGGTATTTTGGGCCATTAATTGGGCTGAAAATTGTTGATCCTTCCTCCGCTATTTAATTATTTTTGGGCTTCTAATTTAATAACTGGTAAAGATGATAAATAATTAATATGTAAAAAAAAATATTTTGCAAAGTGTTGTCTTATAATTAATTTAATGAGTCCAAACCCGAAAACGAGACGATGACTAACCGTTCAAAATTTGTGATAAAAGTAGTGATATTAATAGTAGTAGCAAATAAAATATTGTGAAAAATAAAGTATTTAGCTAGTCAGTAAATTTAGAAACCCGAGTAAATTAAATAAAAGAGGGACAAAATTGGGTGTCAACAGATGCCCCTCTTCGACCGGATATGATGTAAGAATCTTCGGGCGAAGAAGTTGACGTAGTAGCCAATTTTGTTTGGACCAACGAATATGAATTTATAAGAAAGTACGATTTAGGAAAATTGATGGAAAATATTATGAGGACAGAAGGAATTATGGTCGAACTTGTTGAGAGCATGTTATTTATGAATTTATAACCTTGTAGGATTGTAGATAGGTGACAAGAATGGAACATATGCTTATATCCTCCTAATTATAAATGTGGCGCGCAACACACCTTTAAGTAGGACTCTACTAGACATGATGTAAATTCTCCAAAAATGCCCCGGTGTTAACTTATGGAGACGCTGGGGATGTAGAAAGGAATATGAGATTGTGAAAAGAGTAGATTTAGTAGAGTTTTAGCGGAGGATGTGAAAGAGAAATTAACCTACGTATCACGTGTTTGTGGACATAGGCGGAATTGAGTTCGAGAGTAGATCCGTGACCTTTGCTTGTGAGTTTGGTATTCCTCTTCAGCAAATTTGCCCCAGTTCACTGCGTAAGATAAAGTTCCACGTTGTGTTGCGTCCCTGCAGGTTGTATTTTCTGCCAAAACTGAAATTCATGTCAAAATTAGTAACAAAGTTGAAATTATAAAGAGTGTAAAATGATAAGAAATATGAGTGTGGAAATAAAAATGAAGCCGTGTGGCCAATGTTGTCTCTGGTTGTCTTCAGGGACTTGAATGAATGTGTGATGCGTATGCTGAGGATGTGATAAGGTCTCTAGTTGCGGTTGAAGATGATAGTGATAGAGCCTCCGGCTGTCTTCCGGGACTCGATGATCTGCGAAATTTAAGGTAAACTCGTTAAAGTAGGTAAAGTAGATGATGAAATAAAGAAATGAAGTAAGGAGTAAAGTAAGTGTATAGCCGTTTGGCTTATGCAGGTGAGGCCGTGTAGCCATGCGATATCTCCGGTTGTCTTCGGGGACTTGATGCTATGTCTCCGGTTGTCTTCGGGGACTTGATGATGCATCTCCAGTTGTCTTCGGGGACTTGATGCTATGTCTCCGGTTGTCTTCGGGGACTTGATGTTGTGCCTCCGGTTGTCTTCGGGGACTTGATGTTGTGTCTCCGGTTGTCTTCGGGGACTTGATGCTGTGTCTCCGGTTATCTTCGGGGACTTGATGCTGTGTCTCCGGTTGTCTTCGGGGACTTGATGCTGTGTCTCCGGTTGTCTTCGGGGACTTGATGATATTCCTGTAAAGTTCAAGGTAAATCATTAGAGTTGATGATGTGTAGCCGTCTGGCTTATGCATATGGGGCAGTATAGCCGAGTGATGCCCGGTTGTCTTCGGGACTTGATGATCTGTCTCCGGTTGTCTTCAAAGATTTGATGATGCGTCTCCGGTTGTCTTCGGGGACTTGATGATACATCTCCGGTTGTCTTCAGAGATTTGATGACGTGTCTCCGGTTGTCTTCGGGGACTTGATGATACTTCTCCGATTGTCCTCAGAGATTTGATGATATGTCTCCGGTTGTCTTCGGGGACTTGACAATAATTCCTGCAAATTTCAGAATAAAATGGTTAAAGCTAGTGAAGTATATGATAAAGTAATTGGTAAAGTATGGAGCAAAGCGGTAGAATATTCGTTTGGCTTATGATGTTGATGGTATCGTGACAGGTTGAACTAATGACGTGCGATCCTGATTTAATTCGCCTCCAACTTCGTCAACCTACAAAATAGGTATATAAAGTCATAAAGTTATTGTGATAAAAATAAAAATTAAAGATAGAGTTAGAAATAAAGCCGTTTGGCTTTTTAGGCGAGGCCATATTGAGCCAGATGATGCTTTTCTGCCATGATTGATAGACTTGACTGTTGATCTCGCGGTCTTAAGTTCCTGCACTCAAAGAAAAATTCTTAGTTTGGGAGGGGGAAGTTGATTCGTGTTGACTCGAAGCTTGACGTGGTTGGCGCTCCATTCGTCTTGTTTGTTTGGATCTTGTGATCTCCGTTTAAGCCTCGGTAGATGAACAGTAGTGAAACAATTGCAAGAAAGTATTTTATTTGAAAGGTAGGTATGTAGGTATATGAATAAGGAAACGTGACTATATGTATATAAGTTGTTAAATATAAATATATATATATATATATATATATATATATATATATATATATATATATATATATATATATATATATGTAAATGTATGTATCCAAGGAAAGATATATATGTATGTAATGAAAGATATATGTGTAAATATATGTATGTAAGTTGTAAAATGTTCTGTCAACTTCGGACTGTGACATTTCTAAAGCAATTGGTTTATAATATTTCCTGTCGGGTAGCCTTAATCTTGTCAATGTCCCCGTTCTTTTGTCTATATTTTTTTTTCAAAAAAAATATGCCCCAGTTTTGGTTCTGAAGGGTGTACTAAATTTATATTGCGGTGTGACCGAACCTTATATGGGTTGCCTACGTATCTGCTGAGGAATCAGGTCAAAACGTAGTTCGTAAGGGTGAATGGTCTGAAGTTTTTTTTTTCTAATAAAGGGACCGAACCCGATGTGGATTGCCTACGTATCCCACCAAGGGAATCAGGTCGGCGTAGTTCTACTATATCTATGGTAAAGGGTTTGTTGGATTTTATCTAGGTGCGACGGATCTGTATGTTGATAGTCTATGAATTCCTCCGGGGGAATCAGGCCCTATGTGGTTTTCTTTGTGTAATGTTTTTTTAGATTTCTCTGTTATAGCGCAACCGAACCCTATGTTGGCTGCCTACGTATCCCACCACAGGAATCAGGTTGGAACGTAGTTCGTACGCATGCAAATGGGAAAAATTCTAACCTAGTATGACCGAGTCCCTATGTGGGTTGCCTACGTATCCACCGAGGAATCAGGTCAAGCGTAGTTCGCACGGATGCAAAAGGAGAGATGGCAAACTAGGTTGTCTAACCTAATGTTGTCCTTTGATTTCTTCTCGGATTGCTAGCTTTCAGGCTTATGTCATCACCTATCGGCTATTTTTTTTTTTTTTTAGTGGAATCTTGTCTTGTCCCCTAGTTTTGTTGTTACTCTCTCGGGATGTATGTTGTCTTATTCGCACATTTCATATCATAATCGTAGAGTTGGCAGATTTGATAATTATAGTAGAAAATAACAATAATAGATGATTAAGGAAAATTAGAAATGCATTCATAGTTTTCACGATTAAGCCTCCAAAAGATGAAGCAAAGCAAACAAAAGTTTTGAGCATGATTCAAGCGTTTAAAAATAAAAGTTCACCACATGTTCAGTCTACCAAGACTCCTGGCGAGTCAGGGACGGAGTACAAGTCTAGTTCCTCAGAGTCTCTCCTGGTTCTGCACCCTGGATGGTTGGTGTCTCAGTAGTTGTAGCAGCAATCTTCACTGGCACTTGTTTTCGGATCATTCCCACAGGCGCAACGAACGTTGATGACATGCCTCTCTCCATCTTTTCCAATTGGCGCAACGGCCTCCTTCCGATTCTTAACTTTTCGATAATTATCATGTTCACGTTGACGTTTTCGTGAGTAGGAAAAGGGATGGTGATCCCTATCGGGTCGAGCTCCAGTGAGCTGGATTGCCCCTTCCTTAATCAGGGCTTCAATTTTGTTTTTGAGGCCATAGCAATCCTCAGTGGCATACCCAGCAACTCCATAATGATATGCACAACGCTTGGAGCCATCGAACCATTTTGGAATAGGGTCGGGAATTTTCCCTTCAATAGGTTGTGCCATTCCTGCGGCTTTCAGTCTTTCGAACAATTGAGCCAAAGGTTCAGCGAACCGAGTGTAATTATGGGTGTTTTTTATGACAGGGTTTGGACGGGCTCTATGTGTGGTAAGTGGTCGATTTTGGTAAGTGGGAGCTCGAACAGGTGGGTTTTGATAGTGAGGTGCTCGAGGTTGGTGATAATTTGCTTGGGTGTTGTAGACAGGGTAAGGGAATAGTGGAACTTGGTAGGGTTCAACGTAATGATAAGGGTAGAAAGGCTGTTGTGGATGGTCAGAGTATGTAATGGCTTGGTTCGGTGGGTTTAGAAGAGTAATTGTAGGTGGTGGATTAGTGTTGGTGGGTAAATGAATGTAAGGAGTATGACCTAGTGATTGACTTGGTGGGTTGACGGGTGGTGGATCAGGAGCAGCATAGGTAGTGTAGGTTGGAGGTAAGTTGTTGTTGGTGGGTACAGTGTTTTGTGGAGGAAAATGTTCAGGGGTTGGAGATTCAAGTGATGGAAAATGAGGCGGGTTTGGTGCGACGTTCCTAGGTTCAGGAGGCGGACTTTGGAGTGTAACAGATGAGTTGGTCATGTTTCTAACCCGATTCAGTTCTCTGCGTAGATCCTCAATCTCTTGAGTTAGGCGGGCGATATGTTCATCCCGTTGGATAGTAGTGCTATGTTCAGAAGTCTCAGGGGGATCATTAGAAACCATGATGTTTTCCGGACCGGTTGAAATATATGCGGCTGGATCAGACGTAATATTTGCCTTTCCTTGAACAACCCAGCTGCGTTGAGGTAACGACGATGTCTTTGACCTTGTGATGTAAGGATGGTCGGCCATTGAGTGTCAACACGAATCAACTCTCCCTTTGGGAATAAGATAAAGGAACATAAAGTATAAATGGCGTTAGTCTCGTGAACATATCTAGGTAAAGTCATTATCAAGTAAAGTCAAGTAAGTCATGTAGCAAATAATTCATCAAATAAAGTCAAACAAGTTGTCAAACAAGTATATCAAACAATAACGCGTCCTAATATGCATGTGACCTCCTTGTGCCAGAGGTAGGCCTAACGTTTGTTTGAAGGGTACAGTGTGCCATAATACGTCATCCCGATGCTTTGATTAATTAAACAAATTCTATTTCCCAAAAAAAAAATAAAGTACAAAAGTTGTGTAATATTTATTACATGTAAAATGAATACAACATAAAGTGTTTCGTAATCTAAATAAAGTAAATAAAAATTTCTATGCCTAACTTCTAGCTCCATTTGTGATGCCCTTGATCTTCGCCATTTGTTGTACTCCGATGCAAATGCATACCTGGCATAGAAACGTTAGTCATTCCCTCCTTCCTAAAGTTTAATTAATTAGAGCAAATAGTCAGTATTTAGGCACAGTTATCCTTCAAATATGCATATAAAGTATGATTATTGTCACTTGGACGTTTGGGTAAAGTCATCTAATGGGTTTAATACACCAAGGGTATTAAACCTCCTAGGTCATGAAATGTATGCTCTTAATAAAGGGTGTTGGTTTAGCTCTATCTTAGGCTGACTAAGAGTGGGTTTACTAGACACAAGGTTCCCGAGCGGACTACTCGAGTGAGAAGGCTTACGCGGTCCCCGTTACTCGGGCACCCCGCGCATACGCCAACTCTCCTAAAATTTTGGATTCTATGAAAGAAATTTGCGAGTGCGCAAAACACACCTCGCGTGTACGTGTGATAGTGTGAATTTTCCAAAAGTGGAAGAAGTATGACCGGAATGACAGTTTATCAAAGCAGTAACACATAAACAGTTTATATCAAACAAACAGTTTATATCAAATAAACAATTAATAACATGTAAAAAATAGTTAACAAATAAATAAAGCAATTTCAAATAAGCAGACAAAGCCTATTTAAACTAAGTCCGTTATGGTTAGAACCTAAGTGATTCCCCAGCAGAGTCGCCAAGCTGTCATACCCCTTTTTAACCCGGGCTAAAATAGAAGTACGACATATTGGAAATTCCTGTTTTTGTTTGTTTTATTTGTTTTAAGGAGTCGCCACCTAATTATTTATGGTGAATTAGGACACCCAAAGTTTAGGTAAGGGTTCAATTAGTCTAAAGGAAAGGTATTAGGCATCCTTTAAGACCCGTTAACAATGGTTAACCGACCGGACTAAAATTTAATTAGGCTAAATGTAAATATAGTATTACAAAATATTTAAGAAAATATCTTAAAAGTATTACTAAAGTTTTAGATAGAAGTAAAATGTTATTTAAAGTAAAAAAAAAAAAACTTGTAAAAAAAATAATAGTTGCATAAAGAGTTTAAAATAAACTAAAAGAAAACAGGACATGTGATATGTATTTGAAGGAAAAGTGAGTTATGCCGACTCACAAATTGAAAGAGTTATCGTAAGATTAATGTTGAATAATTTTTAAAGGTTTCATATAAAGATTAATAGTTTAATGTATATGTTGCACTAAGGTTGTTTCAACAAAATATGTATTTCAAGTGTTGGAAAAAAAAAATTAACATGGAAGAGTTGTCTGTTAAATTAGTTTGCCCTTTTATTCCTTAGATTAAGCTAATCGTTAGTGTGAAATTTGTGACCTTTTAAATTTCTAAATTTCTAAGATAGTAAGAGTAAATAGTGATTTCTTTAACCCAAAAATATGTAGGCATACTATTTGAAAACCAATTACTCAAATAAATGTTATAGATACTATAAATAGTTTAGAAAATAGAAGTGAATGTAATTTATGGAATCAACTACCCATTACTAAACCAAAACCCTTAATATACTAGTATTTATCTAAGTTAATAAAATAAGATGAGATGTTAGTCATACAAAGCAAATAAAAATATACACAACAATAAAAAATAAGGAAAAGGGTAAAAGAGTAAATGGGTTTGGCCTATTTATGAGGGCCCAACTGAACTGTTCACGTTTATTGGGCTTAGGCCCAATAAATTCCTCTATATTGCTGATGTGGGCTGTCTTGTCTATTGGGCTTTGGCCCAGATTTTGTACTCTTATTGGGCTGCAGACAGGGGTTGTCACAGGAGGAGTTACGTTGGGCTTTTAGCCCAACGCCAAAATGCGGAAGGAGGCGAATCCCCTTGGACTCGTATGTGATGTTCATGCATTTAAAACGAACGAAAAGGATTAGTACATGATTAATGAATAAAACTAAACATACATAATTTAAACTCAAGAGAAGGACAGATTAACAACTCACATTAACTCCTATACTGCTATGTATAACTAGTATATTCCATGTATACATATTGATAGGGAACATAGAAGCAAGTTGTCAACTACTTAATAACCTTTAATTATCAGTGAACTGCTTATAGTTAAATATATTTAACGTTCTCTAAACTAAAAGTAAGGAAAGAGATTAAACAAATGTAGCAGCCCATAACAATTAAGCAACAACCCACAATAGTCGAAAGATATCTAGCCAAAGTAATGGCCCCGGAACCTGAAACCAGTAAGTCCTTTCTTTGGTATCAAAATGATATATAGCAGTAGTAATTTTGCCTTCAAAATGGTATATGGCAGTAGTAATTCATCCCAAACGAACAGCAAACCATCGGTGATATATTGTAATAAACAACGATAGCAACAGGCAGCCATCCATTGCAACAGCCATATTCTTTTATCTGGTGCGATATATATTCATTTTTTATTGGGCTGCATATGCATGTATAATCATGATGGCTGAAGTGTTAATATCAATAATCCAGTCAAAACAAGTTACAACCCAAATCTTTAAAAGAAGAATGCTGTTTTTGTTAATTCCCTTTAGTTCAATTGTTAATTCCCTTTAGTTCAATAAAGAGCAGGTTAATACGTGACGACTTTAAAGGGTACGTATGCTATTCCACCTAGAATTTCTCCTTTTGTCCTATATTTCAAATAATCAAACAAACTACAGGCAATTCAAACAGGCAGTATTTTAGTCCAAGTTAGGTGAAAACTGACTCCATTAAGCCTTAATAGTCCTTACCCTTTTATCCGAACAACACATGTGAAAAATCTGGACAGTTTGATCCTTTATTAATGCATCATGGATCACATAGAGAACTCAAATTAGTATACAGATGCTTGTTTGGCAAAATTATGATCAATTATCCAACAAATGTGCTTATAGAACTAATTTCCAGTATTACCAGACCACTTCATGACAGATAAGACAACATGCAAGTATTTTATGAGGAAGAAACATGTACAAGTGCAGGAGAAGGAAATGAGCTAAACCTGGCATACTGGGATTCTTAACTTCATTCTAGGTAAGACAAATGTAGTATATAACATTTTCCACGAGATCATTTGTAAATTTAGGAACCCAGAAACTGTTTTGATGGAACATAATGTATGCATATTTAACACTGCTGGAGGTGAAACACAGATCAAACGATAGGTTCAAATTCTCAAAATTTCTACACACAAATAATGCTAGTAGGCATATAATGCAAGCAAGCTTATCACAGACCTTAAGTAACGTGGTCAATCACTGCCGACATATGAATCGTGCTTAGACAATCATACGCATACAAAGACAATTAAACACTTTAAAACAAACATCATTTTGAAATCCCAGCTCTATTGACCAAAAACCGAATGTACATGTACTTAGATATGACTTTATGTTTCTAAATAGCGAACTCTCAATCACATACGGGTCATGTGAATCGTCAAACATGTCATTTAGATATCTAAATATTTTCAGCATTTGCAACTGAACAAGATATTAAGACTGGCACAGTATTCATCAAATCACTCATCTACATAATTAAGCCATCTCCAAATGGACAGTGCTTGTGAAGAAACAGATACAACATACTTTTTCACACATTTCTGAGCTTGTACACATACAAATCCACACACTTAACAGCTGTGTATGTTGTGTTTAGTTCATTGACATTACTGTATTAATCAAGCATGATGATAAATCCAATTGACTAAAAAAAGGGCAGGACTGCAACTCATGCATCAGTTTATTATAGGCTATATCTCAATCTTATTTAGACCATATAACAGGTATTCAAATACTAAGCCTAGTGTTCAAGCGACAGACAGACATATACTTGACTGGAGATGAACTAATGGACATATTAATCTCACACTCCATAAACTAAAGACATATTCAGATCCAAATAGCGGACTAATCGACTTAAAACAGTGTTGACACCCAATTTTGTCCCTCCTTTATTTCATTTTTTTTATTCACTCGGGCGTCTAAATTCATTGACGAGCTAAACACTTTATTTTTTACAATATTTTATTGCTACTACTATTAATATCGCTACTTTTATTTTTAACATTACAAGTATTACTTTACTACAAATTTTAGATGATTCGTCATCATTTCATTTTTTTTGGATTTGGAATCGTTAAATTAATTACAAGACAGCACTTTACAAAGTATTTATTTCTTCTACATATTAATTATTTATTGTCTTTACATAATATATATTATACCAGTTATTAAATTAGAAGCCCAAAAATAATTAAAATAGCAGAGGAAGGACCAACAATTTTCAGCCAAATTAATGGCCCAAAATACCAATACAATATCATTCCCCCACTCAAATAAACAACCCATATTTTAATACCCAACCCACATTTATGTCAGCCCATATTTGAATTAATAGACCGGCCCAAACGAATTATTGACCAGCCCATTACCCGACCCGGTCCAGCCCATCCTTTTCTCCTTTACCCTAATCCCTCTTCTCCTCTTTCTCCTTCTCACCCGCCTCCTTCGTCCTCTCTCTCTCTCTCTCACCCTAACTCCTTCTTTCTCCCATCACCGCCGCACTTCCACCTTTCCCTTCCACTGTCGCTTCGCCTCCCTCGCCTTCCTCTCATCGCCACCCCCCCACTTCCGTCGCACTCCTCTTCTCCTCTTTTCCCCCACCTGCTCTGACTTCATCCACTCCTCCACGTTTCCTTTCTGACCACCCACGTTCTCTCCACTCTCCTCTCTCCCATACTCCTTTTGCACACGTCTGACACACGCCCTTTCCTCTCTTGCCATCCCTGCACCTCCACTCACAGTTGTCCCCCATGCGTCTGTCGCCTTTGTTTCCCCACGCCGATCATCTCTCCCACGCTCCTCTCTTTTCTTAAACCAAACTAAGCCCTATAAATTCGGGGTGAATTGTTCTGTTAAAGGGGGGACAGATAGAAAAACGAAGGATCTAGAACCAAAAATTCCCTACAAAACCCAAGTTTAATCATCAAATATAGGAGATTCCAAGAAAGCAGCCAACGATTACTCTATCTGTTTGGTTGAAAACTTTAGTTTCTTTAATCGATTTTGAGGTTCGCTCCTGTTCGAGTCTATTCATAACGAGAGTGTAGATTCGACGACTTCTACGCCTCACTTCACTGCACCACAAACAGGTAAACTTTGATATAATTGTCACTCGTGATCTGTAATTTCTGTGTGTTTAGGATTTTAGTTTACTCTGCTGTCTGTTCAGTGGTTATGTTAATTTTGCTGTCGTCATGTTGTTTGTTTGATGTTTGGAGCTGTTAGGATAGAACATTAGTTGCTAAATGAACTTGGAAGATGTATGCTGTAATTTGGTTGCTAGACCGAATTTCCAGGATTCAGAATCTATTTTAAGTTGAATATACATAAGATATACAATGGGTTAACAAGATAAGAAGAAGATATACATTCGATATACAACAGATATACACACCCTGATATGTATATTTTAGGCATATTGCATATATGTTTAAAACAGTTCTGAACTATCCCTCTTTACTCTATTTGTTCTAAGTAGTGTGCCCGCGACGAGTGTAATCTGCTTAGATTTAAATGCGGTAAAGTGATTATACAACATGCCGATGTTGGTTGCTGAATTCTGTTTGGTCCTGTTATTTTTCATCATTTTTTAGTTGGTGGTTGTATTTGAGTAGCATACAAACTATGAACCATTCAGATTCCTCCTTTCCCTCGTTTTTTTTTTTATTTTGATGATTGCCCTCGATTAGACCACTATGAAATGTGCCTATTTGTTGTAATTTAAGTATTTGAATTGATTAAGGCTTTTCATGCTCATTAAATAAATTTGAAACTCTGTATGGCCTGCTTAATAAGATATGAATCTTAAGTCGTCTGATTCATTGGTTAGTTCTACAATAAGGATGCCAGAAAATGTGTTTAAGTTCAATATATGCACTGTTTAACCAGCTGAGGAGTAGGCAGTTTCAATTTCTTGTTATGTGCACATTACAGCCTGAACCTAACCTATAGACTAGTTAGTGTCTTTAGAAGTATTTAGTGTTTTAGCTCCACATCTGCAGCTTACTACTATGTCCAAAAAGAGATGTCACAGTCCTATCTTGTTCGATCGAATGCTGGCTGTTTTATGCTTGAAATTGTTCATGACTGTTGGTTAAAATATTTTTTGTCGCTCCCTCTTCAAAGTAATTGAGCTATAGTGTTGGATGATAACTTGTTTGTTTAGCTTACTGTAGTTTATTTAAGGGATCAAGGCAGTATTCATTTGAACTTATAATATTATAGGACAAAACCTTATAAAAACCCCTGCTTCTCTGTTCTAGGAGCTGTCTTTGGCAGGGTGCATGAGCATTCTCTCACCGTTTCATATTTTGTTCGAATTATAATTCTGGTTGGTTTGTTGATAGTCTAGTAACAGATTAGCATGACTGAGTTTCTTTTTTTTTGTAAACCCAGAAGGCTGTGTTCTACTTGATAGTCTGATGTCTCTATACCCCACTGTTTCCCCTTTGTTATTTGTAAGGTTTTATAGGAGGTTGGTTCAGGATTGAGATGAGAATCCTATTTGATGTATAGATCTTTGTTCGCTTAAACTACTTGTTCAATCCTCTTAGCATTTGAAACCTGTAAAAATCAGTATTTGTTTCCTGTTGAATGACCCTATCTGACTTCCTCCCTGTTTGGTTAGGACTGCTCTGTTGAGCTTAGATTTATGCTTTAAGAACCTATTGTATCCAGATATATGGCAGTTCTTGTATGCTATTGCATTAGTTGATTTATACATGGTTAGCTTGGGGCAAATGTTTCAAGTAAATGGGTAACAAGTCCACTAAAAGGCTTCTCTGTTTTCTGCTTGAACTTATATTGTCATCATGTTAGAGGGCCACCGTGCGCTTATTTAGTCTAAAGGATATGAATTGAGTTTGCCCTCGCTAGTTTCGTTTCCAGTTTCCTACCGCCTGAATATCATTCATCTCGCATATTACCTTTTATTTAGGGTCTAGTATGCCCACTGTTTGGATTGAATAAACAACGTTTGCCCTTTGTTCGAACCTGTGCACACTAAATGTTGATTTTTTTTAGAGAGTTGATTGCTGCCCTATTCTTCCTTTTATTTGCTTATGTGGTTGTCCATTGCAAGTGTATTGTGGGATGTTCTATATTGTATAGGACCCTTATATCTCAATTAATATTTTGATAGGAAGGCGGGGTTAAAACTCTCCAATATTTGCCTTCTACACATCCTTATGAATGTGTATGTATGAGATACACATTGATTATACAAAGCATACACATAACCTTCGATCTTTCTGCATATATATTTTACACATTATTCATTGATCGTATAATAACTCCTTTCTTTTCGTTTTGTGCATGACCGATCGCATACGAGTCCGAGAGATTCGTTCTTCCTCCACATTCGGTTTGGGCTAAGGTCCAACGTGAACTATTCTTCTCCGAAGCCCAACAGAGGCCTAGATCCAGAAAAAGAGATTGTTGGGCCGAAGCCCAACAGCTACGCCCACAGCAGCCTCAAAAAATGGGCTGGACCCATTTACTCTTTTACTCTCTTCCTTATTTTTTGTGTATTTTTATTTGCTTTTGTATAACTAACATTTACGCTTGTTAATTAAGATAAGCCTTAGTAACATTAAAAGTTTTAGTTTAGTAATGGGTAGTTAACTCCATAAATTATATTCACTTCTATTTTTAAAAACTATTTATAGTATCTATAACACTTATTTGAGTAATTGATTTTCAAAAAAGCATGACTACATCTTTTGGCTAACGGAATAATAATTTATACTTACTATCTTAGAAGTTTAAAACGTCACGAATTTTACATAACATTAGCTCATCCTAAATAAAAGGCAAACTAATTTAACGGATAACTCTTTTACTTTAGTTCATTTCAAACACTTGAAATACACATTTGCTGAAACATCAATATAAATCTTGCAATAACTCTACAAATATATTTTAATTTGTTAGTTAGCGTAATTCATATTCGGAATACATATGAAACATCACTCATCCCATTTCTTTTGGTTTATTTATAATTAAACTCTTATTAAATCACTATATTTTCTACAAGTATATTTTTAAATATTATTATTATACTATCGTTTAAAATTTCAACAACATTTATAGGTCGTATTTCAAAATAGCATTAAAAGTACTTTTTTTTACAAATTATTATTATTCTTACAAGTTCTATTTTAAATAGCATTCTTACATATTTATCTATAGCTTTAGCCATACTTACAAACCTACTTTCTTTTTCTATAATACTATATTTACACCTAGCCTAATTAAATTTTAGTCCGGTCGGTTAACCATTGTTAATGGGTCTTAAAGGGTGCCTAATACCTTCCCTTTAGACTAATTGAACCCTTACCTAGAATCTTAAGTTTCGCAGATTTTAAACAGAGCTAACTTTAAAAATAACTTTAAATAAATTTAGGTGTCCTAATTCACCATAAAATAATTAGGTGGCGACTCCTTAACAAACCAACAAAAACAGGAATCTCCAATATGTAGTACTTCTATTTAACCTCCGGTTAAAATGGGGTGTGACAAACAGAACTGGATTTGGTCAGATTAAGCACTCCCTTAACAGTAACAATGTCACTGCTGCTATTTTGTACTAGCATTAACAAACAGAAAACTCAAACTTGCAGATGGAAGACAATTACATGGACGATTCAGTGTCGGCCTGTTCTAATCATATACGCAATATACCTAAGTTATACACACCATCAGATGTATATCGGATGTATATCGAATGTATATCTTTTCTTATCGTGATAATCCACTGTATATCATATGTATATTCGACTTCATCTAGATTCTAAGTCTTGGAAATTTAGTCTGAACCTCCAAGTCACAATATACATCCTTCAAATTCATTTTAGCAATTAGTATTCTATCCTAAACAGCTCTCAAACATCAAATAAATAACATGACGATAAGCAAACTACATAACTGCCACCAAAAAAATAGAGCAGAATAGGCGAAGATTTCAACTAAAACAGAAAAAAAAAAACTAAAGACTAAAACAATAAGTGTGTCGAAGTTCACCTGTTTTGTGCACAATGAACTGAGGCGTCGATGTCGTCGAATCTACTCGAACTCGAAAAACGATTAAAGTAATTAAGGCTTCGGGTTCGAAAGTAAAAAATAGAGTAATATGTGGCTATATCATTGATCAAAATTGATGTTTTGTAAGGGATTTTCTGGGTTCCAAATCCTCTTCTGATGTTCGGATCCTTTTTCTCTTCTCTGTGATTTTTCATCCTTTTATAGGGCTGTGATTAGGGTTTAAGAAAGAGGATAGGGGAGCGTATGAGAGAGGCGTGGGGGACAGGCGTGGATATGGCAGATGGAGATGGCAGGTGAGGGACAGGGGGTGTGGGGGTGTCAGGCGGAGTGGGGGTAACGTGGGGAGCAGAGGGAAGTGGGGTGTCAGAGGTGTAGGTGACGATGAAGGTGATGAGGGAAGGAGCGGCGGAAAAGGGGAGGGAGCGAAAAAGAGAGAGTGAGGGAAAGAGATGGAGGGAGGCGGCGGGCGTAGAGAAAGGGCGAGAAGAGAGAGAGATGAGGCGGAAGATGAGAGGAAAGAAAGAGAAAGGGAGGAAGGGTTAGGGTAAGAAAAAGAATAAGTGGGCCGGGTAAAAATAGGATTGGGCTGATCTGTTTGGGCTGGCCCATTAATTTAAATATGGGTTGAAAAAAATGTGGGTTGGGTATAAAATGTGGGTTGTTTATTTGGATAGGGAATAATATTGTATTGGTATTTTGGGCCATTAATTGGGCTGAAAATTGTTGATCCTTCCTCCGCTATTTAATTATTTTTGGGCTTCTAATTTAATAACTGGTAAAGATGATAAATAATTAATATGTAAAAAAAAAATATTTTGCAAAGTGTTGTCTTGTAATTAATTTAATGAGTCCAAACCCGAAAACGAGACGATGACTAACCGTTCAAAATTTGTGATAAAAGTAGTGATATTAATAGTAGTAGCAAATAAAATATTGTGAAAAATAAAGTATTTAGCTCGTCAGTAAATTTAGAAACCCGAGTAAATTAAATAAAAGAGGGACAAAATTGGGTGTCAACAGTGTGCATTTAATGTATGACTAACATTTTTGTTTGTTAATTTAGATAAACCTTAGTGACATTAAGGGTTTTAGTTTAGTAATGGGTAGTTAATTCCACAAATTGCATTCACTTCTATTTTTTAAACTATTTATAGTATCTATAACATTTATTCGAGTAATTGATTTTCAAATAATATGACTACATATTTTGGGTTAAAGGAATCATTTTTCATTCTTACTATCTCATAATTCCAAAACGTCACTAACATACAAAATAAGAATCCGATTAGACTTTATAAACATTTGCAAGATTTATTCAATTACACATTTTTTTAGTTGAATATGGTTAAGTAAGAATTAATAAAAAGAGAAAGAAATTCACTCCTTTTATTTTACATCCCATTTTACAAAAAAAAAAAAAACAAGTCTAGATTTTTATATCACACTACTCATGCAATATCATCTTTACTTAAAATTCGCGTTTGTTGAATCTCCTCTACAAGTATTATTTTAAACAATACTATTATACTTTCATTTAAAGCTTTAATAACATGTATAAGTCATATTTTTTAAATGGCATCGGAAATACTTTTTTTTATATAAATTTATTACCTTCTACAAATCCTGTTTTTCAAACAATAATCCTATATATCTATCTATAACTTTAGTCATATTTATAAAACTATTTTCTTTTTATAATACTATATTTACACTTAGCCTAATCAATTGCAAGTCCGGTCGGTTAACCATTGTTAATGGGTCTTAAAGGGTGCCTAATACCTTCCCTTTAGACTAATTGAACCCTTACCTAGAATCTTAAGTTTCGCAGACCTTAAACAGAGTTAACTTTAAAATAACTTTAATAAATTTAGGTGTCCTAATTCACCATAAATAATTAGGTGGCGACTCCTTAAAACAAACACAAACAAAAAATAGGAATCCCCAATATGCCGTACTTCTAATTTAACCCGGGTTAAAAAGGGGTATGACACTAACAACAAAGAATGACTTTGTTAATGAAATAAATGATATGTTGATTACTCAATTATTTCCAACTGACGTGAAAGTCTATGTTGCTACTGATGAAAGTCTTGACCCGAAAGATCAAAGCGAATATGAGGATTTTATGCACACTTTAAATCTCCTGGATTACCTCCTTACAAGTTGTCTTTAAAAAGAAATTTTCCAATTATATTGCTAAGAAATCTGAATCCTTCTGAGGGTTTATGCAATGGAACCCGATTAACATGTGGCGACTTCAAAGCACATGTTATTAGCGCTATGATATCCAGTGGTGATATTAAAAATACCCATGTATTCATACCACAAATACCATTATTGACATCGCAAGATGAAAAATACCCCCTTTAATTTAAAAGAACGCAGTTTCCAGTACGGTTATGTTTCGCCATGACTATCAATAAAGCTCAAGGTCAAACATTAGATTTTGTTGGTATTTGCTTGCGAGAACCCATCTTCTCTCATGGTCAGTTGTACGTCGCTTTGTCAAGAGCCAAAAGTTCTAACTATGTCAAAGTATTAATAAGTCCATCTACAGCTGATGATGACAATGATTGCTCCACAAATGATGTAGTCTACGACGAAATTATTACGAAAGCTTTTTCCTGAGCTGATGTTATTGTTGCCGATGGTAGGTAACTTTTCCTTTGTATTTAGTTGCAAAATATCATCCCTAATTCTGAACTTAATTAGGAATTACTTCTGTTTTTGTTCGGATTATAGAAGCTTAACTGAACTCTAACTCATTCATATATGTTTTTAGATTGTCCATCATTGAATATTATCTTAAACAATTGGATTTTTGTGTATATTTTTTCTATTTAAATCATATGTATACACTAACATACTGTAATATGCAACAATTGCAGATCATCTATCTCAACATGACAGAAAGATTTAGCATCAACTCTATCACTCCAAAAACTGAAGAATGGACTTGTAAAGTCCAAGTGGTTGATAAGGGTCGCCCTAGGGACAACACACAGAAAATCAAAATGTACCAGCTCTTGATTCTTCAGGATGAAGAGGTACTTTTTAATCAATTAGGCCTACAACAACCGAATTAATCCACTGATAACAACTTACTAAAAACCTGTTGATCATTATAACTTCTGATGATTTATAAATGTGACTACTTCTAATCTCAAGATCTAGATTAAGGACGATTTAACTGCAAGAAAACGATGATACATATAATTGTGTAACCTAATTATATCTTATTTCCACACAGGAAACACAAGTCCAGGGCATTATATTAGGCGGCGATATACCACATTTTGCAGATCTGTTTAAGCCCTTCCACACCTACTTGGTATCAGTCGCAAGTGTTAAACCATCAAATTCTATGTATGCAAATCCGATTAGCGACTATACTTGGACGATTAAAAGTGGTACGATCGACGAGCCAATAAAAGAGGTCAATCCTCCTGAAAATCCACTGCCACCGCCAACACGGCTTACTCTTACGGCATTCGACGGCTTCAAACGTCAACTTAGCTTGAAGGATATGAATTTGGTGTGACAAAATTTAATGCTTTATACTTTTTTTTAAGCTTCTACAGTATAGTAAAGTAACTTTACTTATATATCAACTTCTTTATGACCGTCCTTTTATTGCAAGATATCCTTGCTGTTGTGGCTAGTGCGGGCTTACCGACAGCTGCTAACAATGGAGGCAGAATTCAAGAGTTTATCATTATTGATAACCAGTAAGTACACACTTCTTGCTATTTCCATTGTTCTCCTTATCCTTCTTCAAACCGCTATTTCTTTCTCTTCTTCTCCTTCTTTCTGCCCTCATCAACACCCCTTCCAGCTCCTCTTTTTACTGCTGCTAATGATGATTCCATTTTTCTTTCGACTACCAGATTATTCGGTGGTGTTCTTTAATTTTGCAAACCTTTTATAGCTTTTTTTCCTGTCTTTGCTCATATGTAATTCCTCAGCATTGCTTATTTAGTGAGGATTTAATCCAGAGAGTAAAGATTTCTCCCATTTTATATAGGAAAAATCCCACGAAATTTACAGTCTGGGAGAATTTTATTGATTACGAAGGGACCCAGATTGTGAGTAAGCTTAATGAATATCCTATCACTCTTGCCAGGAAAGTTGCAAAATCAAAATCGTCATCAGGTAAATACATGCATGATTTTGCATCCTTAGAAAATACACACAACCATGAAATTAGAACTAATCATTCTGGTACATGTAGGACTGACAAGCAGATTCAGCACAACAATTGAGATCAATCCTCCGTACCCACAGGTTGCTGCGCTCAGGACATGGTACCACAAATATCTTACTTATTGAATTACCCTTGACACTTGCGTTAACCTAACATGTGAATAACAAATTAAAAAGATGACATTCTCTGTCGGACACCAAAATTAATGTGTAATTCTCAAAATTACAAGAAACTCGCAACCTGCTCCGCATTTACTATAGTCCCGCCAGAGATTTTTTTTTTTTTTTTTTTTTTGAAAAAAAAAAGGATTTCGTTGTCTGTTTGTTTTTCACCTCTTTCCATGAGTCAATCTGAATAAAATCCAAATGATCAAATTGGAAAGACTAGGTTTTTGAAAAGGACCTGCTATATTGTTAGGTAATTGCATGAATCTCACGATCCTGATCAACTAATATACATAAATTGTCAAGCTTATTGTTCTTTGAAGATGGTAAAATGTACTTCATTTTGCCTGAAATTTAAATTTCCATGAATACCCTGTTATGCCCATGGATGTTTCTCTCTGTATGATATTCCATAACATTTTAAATTCAGCAGATTCCACCTTTCTTATATCTATTATGTGAAAGCTGTTACTTTGTTGCAATACTCCAATATTCTGCCTTTCTTATATCTATTATGTGAAAGTTGTTACTTTGTTCCAATACTGTAATACACAAAATAAATAAATATTTTCTTTGTTTTATCTGCGGAAAAGGCACAAATATGTCATTCAACTATCGGAAATGACTCATTATGCTACTCGTCAATAATTTGGCTCATTTATATCATCGAACTATAGGAAATTACTCATTTATGCCACTCATCAATAGTTTGACTCATTTATGCTATCGCCCGTTAACAAAATGACTCATCCATGTCATATTTCATTAAAGCTGATTTTACAATTCCATATATGACACGTGGCCTTCAACTAGATTATGGTTGTGGGTGGTTAAGGTGTATGGGTCAGATTTTTTTATTAATTTGGTATTTAAAATTGGGCTGGTTTAATTAAACGACGTAGACCTCTAATTGGAGGTCACGCGTCATATCTGGTATTATATAACCGACGTTAATAAAAAATGGCATGGATGAGTCATTTTGGTAACGGGCGATGGCATAAATGAGTCAAACTATTGATAAATGGCATAAATGAGTCATTTCCTATAGTTCGATGGCATAAATGAGTCATTTCCTGTAATTCGATGGCATAAATGAGCCAAACTATTGACGAGTGGCATAAATGAGCCAATTCCGATAGTTGGATGGTATATTTGAGTCTTTTCCGTTTTATCTAAATTTAACTTCTAGAGCTAAAGCAAACGAACCACTGCTTATAGTGTACACGACAAAGAGTACAACTCCAACAGGCTCTCTTCGATTTGTTCTCTTTGAAGACGAGATCATACCAATTGCCGAAGCACAACAACAACCCCCGGTAAGAACAATAATAAATTTTATGTATCATTTTATCAAATCTTACAGGGCCAAATATTTTACATAGAAGCTGAACTTTCACTGCCAAATGAAAACCAGAGGTTCTTCGCTTTAGCCTGTTCAGACTGCAAGAAGCTGTTCACACGAATTTCGCGGAGGACATTTTACCGTGCAACTTGTCGTCGATCCACAGACCTTATTCCAGGGTATAACAAATAGCTATGGATTTGGAAGCCGTGGGGTCGGGTGACTTTCCTGCCGACAAATTAGAAATCATTCAAAAGACCATCTTCTTCTCTGTATTTTTCATAAAAACTCTTCATCTCTCTCTCTTTCTCCACATTTTTTGTCTGGAAAACATCATCCAGATTTGCCTCTCCTAGCTATAACCATATCAAGAATCTAATTTTGTCATGTATAATTGATAGCTGTTTACATTCACCTATTTTTGTCTCATATGCAAGTATGCACATTCATTGTAGTTTCCTTTTTATTATCTATTGTTAGCAATTTGAAATATTTCTCTAGATATAGAACATATTTTCTTATTATCGTTAGATTCCTTCGTTAATTAGTTGACTCGGGTATGAACTTATCCTATTTACTTTTATAATAGATATCAATTCCATATAATTGCTTACATATACTTTCTCACAAGTACTTATTCTAATTATTTTTACGAGTGATGTCAATTTGAAGTCACTGTCATGGACAACACTGGTTCTGCAACGGCACTTATCGCGGACGAACCCGCTGAAACTATGTTTCATCTCACCGCAGAAGAAATCTACAATATTCGTTGTGTCAAGGTACATATTAAAACTAATTCAACTAAAATAAAAACCATTTGCTTCCTACTGTTCTGCCTTTTAGTTTTTATACATGAAAAACCATGCTTTTCTTCCAGAAGGAAGTGCTACCTCTTGCAAATGTGACAAGGCAACTAACTGGCAAGACGTTTAACATTCAAATGAAGAGATCGTTCACAAAAAATATGGATGCAGCACCCGCAAAATTAATCGTTTGATCCTTTATGCAAAAAGAGAACGCTATTGATACACAATTGCCACCTATACTAATGGACATTCCAGCAAGCAGCAAGAGGAAAATTGATGATAACCAAAAGGAAATGAAAATTGCTACTCCGAGAAACTATCGAAAGGTATTCCAATTAATCCATTAAGAAGATACTACATTCAATCAGCTCCTGCGGATTTAGTATTCTAAATTCATTTAATTCTTTTAATTGTAATTTGAGTATTTCTAAATCTAAGAGTTAAAATTTAATATTCTAGATGCAAAACTAATGCCAAAATATGTAGTTGCAAAATCAGATGTCTGCTACTCATTGACAAATATATATATATATATATAGAAGTCCAACTTTCA